>NC_051852.1:171744878-173077783 GCF_905115235.1 Hermetia illucens
CTTCCAGTTTGCACACCGGAGAGTTTGTTCTTAATTACCCGACCAAACTTTCTCCAGTCGATCCTCCTGGGGTCTCTAAAGGACTTGGAGACCTCTGCGGCGAGATCTAGACTGAAGAGTATCCAACTGTGGTCAGAGAAGGATCTCCGGTCAGACACTCTCCAGTCCTCCACCCTAAGAATCCCGTTGTCGGTTATTAGGGTGATATCAAGGACCTCCTCCCAACCGTCACAGTTCTCCGAGCAGGGGAAATGGAAGGTTGGTGTACTGCCCCTGTTACACACCGATAGATTTGAAGTAATAATAGAATCAAAGAATGACTCACCTCTTTCGCTCATTTCGGAGTTGCCCCAAAGCGTGTGCGTTGCATTCGCGTCGCAGCCTATCAGCAGGTTGGTTTCTTTGTTGTTATGGTGTTCGTCAGATGTTGTAGTTCCTCTTGCGGAGCTGATTCGTCATGAGTCATGTAAGCCGAGGAAATATACACGTTCTCTGCCCCCGCCTGCTCCAACTTGACCACAACTAGGTCACTGGAACTCAGGTCCACGCACAGTAAAGCGTGCAGATTCTTCCTCGCAAGAATACATGCTCTAGGTTTATCCTGATCAGCGTCTCCTGTGCTGTGGAATAAATTTAAATATTTGCTTTGGAGCCCTTTGATGGTTCGATCGCTTCCGACCCAGGGCTCCTGTATTAATGCGATGTAGATGTCTTCCTCTAAGAGGAAGACGAGCAGATTAGCCGAGGCGCACTTCGAGTGCTGCAGATTTATCTGCGTTACCCTCAGGATGATCTGCTTGCGTGGGGGGTTCGTCAGCCCCCGTCGGACCGTCAATCGTCATCTCCTCCAACAGCTCGTTGGCGGCGTCGATTGGGTCTAGGTCGTCGTCCGGTTTTGCAGAGCGGAACACTTTTACCTTGGCATTCCTGATTCCGAACCACACTTTATAATCGGCCTTTTTCAGTGCCTCCAGGAACTCCTCGTTTATGTGGAGTAGTACAGGTTGGCTGTTTGTCTGAGGTTCCACCTCCTTGATAACAGCCCAGTCGTCCATGGAAATCGCGGGGTTGTGAGGGTGCGGGAAATGAACGAGCTTGTCCTTCTCCATGCGAATCTTCGGCTCCATGCCGTAAGTGACTCCTGGCCACGTCGCTGAAGGGCTTCGCAGTACGTGGTCCGCCGGCTGACGGTTGCTGTAGAATTTCCTTCGGATGTTGCTTAGCGTCTGCGCTCTTGTCCACTTTGCTCCGCTTCTGATCTTGCTCGTCTTCGTCTTGAGATCGATTGCGTTTTAGGGCGATGGGCTTCGTCTTCTGCTCGTCAGCCAAGCATTTGCTATTGTATTCATCAAAAATTGCCTGGTATTTAGCGAGGTTTTTTCATCCCGCTCGTTGACAGGACCGGCCTCCTTATTCTTAGCAATCTTGCTGAGAATATGCATGGCCTTCTGTTACTGACTCTCGGGCAGGACACCCGTGGACCTTCACTTCTTAGCCGGTTTCCGGCGACCGACATTCTTGTCGGTTTTCCCTTTCAAGGAATCCCCCGACGCTGAGAGCTTCGGGTCAGGAATACTATGTCTGGTACTCGCTACATCCAGCTTGACGGCAGTGGGTTCCAGGCTGGAAGCCACTAGTCCGTCTGACGCCTCGCTCCGGGAGGTCCCCGCGGTTGGTTTCAGCACAACGGTGCTACGGCTGGCACCGAGTGTACTGGTCTCAACGGCTACTGTCTCCTGGCTGGAGGCCAGCAGCTCGTCCTCCGCTGATGCGCCTGGCATCACCCCTTCTTCTTCTATCGTCGTTTTTGTTTTTTTTTTTGATAATTGAGTCCATGTCTTGGTCCCACGAGTAGTTCGGGAAGAGTGTTCACCGTGGCTGGCGCGGTCACCAGGGTAAGGGTCTTATTTGAAACTGAAGGTGCCCAAGGTATTCAGAGTTCGCATACTAAAGACCAAGCTCCCCATTGGCCACGCAGCCCTCGGCGTATGCTGTTCCACCTTGGCTTGGGGTCCTATTAGCACCTTCTTCGGTGCAGGGAGGACGATCCCCGCGCTGTTAATTCAGTCCATCCCCCCGCCAGATCTACTTGCCCCTAAATATGATCATCTGATACATACTAACTTTTCTCATTCTCTGACATCACCTCGAAGAATTATCTTCGATTTTATTTGCTGAGGTATCTGTGCAAAACACTTCAACAATTGTAAAAGTCCTTGGTACTTGGTCACAAAAATGAGCGAATAAAAAGGTTAAACTTCTTTCATAGAAGCTTCATATCATGTGCCTCTTGTGAGACCTTCAGCCACCCATCGACAAAATTCATTCAACTCAATTTTATCCCGTCCAATATTCCATTAGTCATTAATGTCCTTCCAAACATACACAGCCGAGTCTAATGGGTTAAATGTACCAGAACGCATAAGATCAAATACCAAAACAATTCCACTTCATTATCATCCGTGCAGGTATCTCAGGGCACTTGTATCTGAGAAGGATCCTAGCTTCGTCACATCAACAATGGTACCATTGTCGCTATCGTCCGACCAAAACATAAAACGAAAAGCAGCAATAACAATTTTTCGAGACACATCCCGGAATGAAGACAAGCCCAACAGCTAGCAATGCATCGGGTATGTACTTGCTAGACGGGTGGACGGGAATGCTGAAGGTTGAATCCCTTAATCTGATAAGGGAGAAGACGTACTTGACATTATCTCTGTTGCTATTACGCAATTCATGTAAGTACCTCCTTCACTAGATATTGTTGGAAGGATATTATGACTCTTTCTCCAGATCACAGCGAGAAAAGGAAACATTACTGGTCACTTATTACGTCAGATTGAGTTGATTATCGAAATAATAATGGATAGTGGCCTGTTTTACGAGGAATAAATTCAAGGACCAGTTTACGATTGTTCTTATCTTTTATTTCGTTTTGTTTTTGTATCTATATCTGTTTTGTTTTCATCATTCATACTTTCTTTCCTCACCAGTCGAAGACAATTGAAGTACCTCTGATGGGGATTTTCGGATTTGATTTCACAACAGGTTAAAACGTTTTATATCCTGAGGGTCGTTCCTTAGTCCCAGGCAATTTGTATATAGCATCAATACCTTAATTTTTTAACTGTTTCTGTGTAAAAGAAAACCTTATTAAAATCGGTTTACTGTCTGTCTGTCTGTTTGTCTTTTTGTATGCTTTGGAAGGTGGAAAGGTTCAAAACCTACCGCTGGCTGCCATACGGTTATGTGACACTTTTACTCACTAAAATCACCTGCTTCTCCTTCGCTTACCCCGCGGGACTGCCATTTCGGTATTATACCGTGGGGCAGGATCAATTACGAACTGCACCTCGGGTCGTTATTTGCAACTTGCCTCTGAAACTCCTCTTTCTTCAGCAGCCTTCATAATTTGCCCTCTGCCCAAGATGGTTCAGAGGCTAGCATGTGGTCCACGATATTTTCCGGTACTAACCGTATCCCGGCGTCAATTTTCGCCTTCGCTCTGTATGCGGCGAACCTCAGACAGTCAAAAACAACATGCTCCGCATCCTTCGCATTCCTCCTCCGCATTCTTCGATTCGAGTTAAGTGATAACTAAGCTCACCGTGCCTTCCTTTGATCCATTTGTAAATATCTGGAATAATCCTCTGTGTCCAGCGGCCTCATCCCATCTTTTTGCCATTCCAAAATAAATTCATTTCATGCTACTTGCCAACGATTGGTATAGGACTCACCGTTTGCATATGATGGTCACAGAAGCGTCGACGTTCGTTCGCCAAAATGTCAATGGGGGCCATGCCTGCTATCACACAGGCTGTTTCGTCTGACGTTGTACGGTAAGCGCACGACATTCGCGATGCACTCAATCGGTATTGCGATTTTTCTTCTATTTGCTTATAACTTCAAAGACGATGCTCAGACTGGAGATGCATAAAGCAAGATGGAGCAGACAACTCGCGAGATAAGAAGCCGACGGCTTTGCCTAAGACCACCTATATTTGGTAACATTCTTGCCAACAATGTAGCCACCCGGGAATCTTTGGTTGCTAAACTTTCAAAATGGGACTTGAATTTCAGTCTTTGGTCAACAATGACTCCTAGGAATTTAAGCTTTGTCTGTGACTTTTTGACGTGTTCACAAATCCTGATCTTTATCGACGTTTGCTTTCTTCGCTTGCTGATGATAACTACCTCGGCTTTATGCTTTGTAAGCGTCAGGTCAGCTTCTTCTAGTCAAAATCTAATTTTAAAAATTGTCTCATTTACCTTTACCTCGATCTCATCAATATCTTGTTCACGATAGTCAATCCGATGTCGTCTGCGAAGCCAATGATTGTCACTTAATTGATCAGTTGCAACTTTAAACTTCCTTCATACATTATTATCCACAGAAGAGGAACGAGGACTGATCCTTGTGGAACCCAACCAGTTGTTCTATGGGTCTTAGGTCCATCGTCCGAATCGTAACACAATATCCTCTCCCGGAGAAATTCCATGACTATTCGCACCAGATATTTAGAAGCGCCCAATTTGACGGTCTATCTGTCTGTCTATCGGTCACACGCGTTTTTCTCGGAGACGATTATAGCGATTGACACCAAATTTGGTGGAAAGAAGAGAACTGTTAAAGCCACGCATACAGTGAGTTACATCATTCGATATTGAATTTAAGGGGGGGGGGGCATACATGCAAAAGAGGGGTGTGAGTTTGGTGGAAATCGCACTATCGCTTCTTTGCAAATTCAAGACTTTGAATGTCAATATTATCCGGAAGTGGACATTCTCACATAATATATTGTATGCATATATTACGTGCTTTCATCTCACGCATTTCTCTGAACTCCCGTTTTGCCACCGGTGGCCCTCTCATTGTAATTTAGTGCCATAAACCGCTGTTTGCCACCTTACCCTATCCAGATGGAACAGTCACGTCCACAATCTGGCATAATATAATGATATACATATGCCGCGTCAGGCAGTTCAAACGGGTTCAATACGCCTGAAAATGCCCACGGTTTTCGTCTCGAGGGACGTCCTCTCATCGACTAATCGAGGTCTAAGTAGGTTCTGATTACAGTTGCATTTGCCGCGTAACCTTAAATTTGCTGGTGTCGATGGCGCCTTGGTCGTCAGACAGGGCAGTTGATGAATCAACTGCCACCGCAACGCTGCTGACGCCTCCTGAACTGCGTTATATTCGAGCTGCTTAACCGCCGCTTGCTGCGCCACTGCAAATTTTCCTCGCACCCCACTGTCCAAATGTACTTTTTTGTCCACTATTGTCAGAGTAGTTGGCATGTATTCGCATGTTCTATGAGTAGCGTCTTGAACATGGTAGAACAGAATTGCGTAAATCCTGCAGATAATACGAGGGCTTTTTGCCCACGGTAAGTCCCTATAAAGTTGCCTGAGCCGCATTTCTTCTGACTCTTCAAACGCTGGTATAACCTAACTCTCGGTCGTCGGATAGGGGTTGACTCTCGGTGGATCCTTCGCAGTAGGTGCAATGAGCAGTGAGAACTATGGATCCGCGTATTGGAACACATATTCGAAATTCGTTTTATTCGCATATGGTTATACTGAACGCAATTTCCATCTGCGTAAACCAAAATCGAGCAACGATTCTGTAAAAGGCCGGGAATTTAAAAATCATCGTTGCCTGTACCTCCGATCGTTCATCGGATACCGGCTGGTCCCAGGTTTGGCACCAATTGTGGGGACGTAAAGAAGTTTAGAGTTGAGAGCCGCGCAAATATATACGTATTTTCCAATATGTATTCAAACAAAATATATTTCATAAACTGGCCTCAGTGTAATGACAATCACGTCAAATATTTGATTCGGTTTACAAATTCAAAATCTCATAAGGCGATGAAATATTTCCTTACCGCGAGTAGACTTGATTCACTCCATTGTTTGTTTGGAGATCACTCGCGGGTCTTCGCTCGTTTTCTGCTTTCCTTTGAGCACTTCGATCCCTCATGTGTCATTATACCAAAATTCACGCGCCCTTTCCAGTACGTTGGTCCGCACTGGATCCTGAAAAATAAAAACACAAAGGAGCATCCGCTAATAGAATGGCCGGAGGCTACTAAGACAGGGTTTGAACCGCAAAGCCACCAAACATCTGGGGCAGGAACAATATTGACCGACGATGGGATTCGTACTGGATCATCCTTTCCGATCACGATAGTTTCTTTTTTACTTTCATTTTTGATTTTGTGACTACAATCAGATCCCCGCTGAGACAAACACAACGGTACCAGTCGATACTGAGTGCGCCGCTCAGTTTATTCGTACTGGTGGATGCAAGACCTACCCAAAATCTCTACCGAACTTTGGAGTACGGCACCCGTGTTGAAACACAACAACACAACCTCCATGATACTCCCACTAGGCAACCAACCGCAACAACGCAGTTGTATTCACATCCCCAGGGAATTCTCCTGAAGCATGTGAAATCAGGAGCTACCCGATTCCCATGGTACCAGTATACCCCTGGTAAGATTTCGTGACCTAAACCACTTCAAAGGAGTCCCCGTACAGACTCGAGTCTGATCGTCCTGATAGGCCAAAGAGCATTCGCCTAATTCATCACAGCCAGGAAACCAAAGTGAATACAGTGTTTTTTTGTCTTCCTCATCACTACCTTGAGCACCAAGTTCAAAGATAAGGGTATCATCAGATTGGTTCTATTGCACACTCAGCTGTGGTAGCGAACAGTCGCATTTTTCAGTAGCTCTAGAAAATAATTCCAACATTAAACATAAAGTGCAAAATTCGCAAAAAGTGCATTTTAGTGGAAAAGAAAAATAGACCGTGTGCAACACATTTCGTGAAAGTGCAAAATGTGCAAAGAAAGCAAAAAGTGCAAAATAGACAATCACCAAGTGAAGTGAAATCAATATGTGCATACAACATGATTATGCCTGACACACACAATCAGGTCAGCGAAATTAATTCAATGAACGTTGAACCTTCGAATGAATTGACTATGCAACATACCAATAAAATGAATCCAACGACCATTGAACCCAGTACCTCAAGAAATGCAGGAACTGAATTATTCAAGCCTAAGGTCATCATTCAGACTGGACTAGAAAGATACATGACGATTGTCGAGAAAAGAAAGAGAAGTCCACAAGGCAGTCCTATTACAGATCGAGCAGCTAAAATAGTCAAAGATAACGAAAACTTACCCAACTACTATAGCGTCCTCGACCAAGACACCGAACAATATGTTGACATGACTAGTAGTCAAAATGAGCAAGCAACAAGGCAAGACCCTCTTCGCCCCAAATACAAACCACCACCCATATACATCAGGGAACCAAGTAGCTCAAAGCTAGTAGCAGAACTCAAATCGTTAATTGGTGAAAACAATTTTTATCTTGTCGACTTGAAAAGAGGCAAGATAAGAGAAACAAAAGTCCAGGTATCAGATGAAGTAAAATACTGCCAGGTTGTCAGCTGGCTTGATGGCAAAGGAAGTCACTACTACACTTATCAATTAAAAAGTGCAAAAGGTCTTCGTGTTATCATTAAGGGAATAGACTCAGATGTCGACCCAAACGACATAATCAATGACCTCAAAACGAAAGGTTTTGATGTAAAAACAGTCCATAATGTACTTAACAAATCCAAGATACCACAGCCCATGTTCAAAATTGAACTAACCCCCGAATCGAGCAAAATACCAAAAGGAAAGATACACCCAATATACCATGTCAAGTACATACTCCATCGAAAAGTGACAATTGATGAGCCTTATAAAAGAACAACAATGGTACAGTGCCAAAATTGTCAAGAATTTGGTCGCACGAAATCCTATTGCAAACTATTGAACGTCTGCGTAGCGTGCGGAGATCTACACCCAACAAAAGACTACGAAAAGAAGAAGGATGACCCAACAACCAGAAAGTGTAGCAATTGCGGAGGAAACCATACCGCTAACTATCGTGGATGCCCAGTATACGTAGCCCTCAACAGAAACACGAATAACATTGGAAACAGAAGAAACCTGAAATACAACCTGCAAACTAACATCACCCACTTCCATCAAAACTCCGAGCATCGGCCTGTCGAGTATACTAGCTATGCGGACGCTGTGAGAAGCCAAAACCACACTCAAGACAATCAATCAGCGAAACAAAGTAACCAACAGCAGCCCCCCCCTCATAAATGAAAATTTCCAAGGTAATATCATGCAAATCCTCTTATCACTAACAACCAATATTCAACAGCTAACCAGCACTATGAATCAAATGCACGGTATGTATCCTAAAACATAAGTTAGAACTAGAAACGTTTCTTCACACAAATAGTATTGATATAATGTTACTTTCAGAAACCCACCTCAATAGCAAAAATTTCTTTAAGATTTATGGTTATACATGTTATAGCAATAATCACCCCGAGGACAAACCTTACGGCGGTACAGCGATTCTGATCAGAAATCGGATAAAACACTTTCCATTGCCTACTACCCAACTCAGTAATATCCACCACACGGTTATTAGCATGCAAGACAGTTACTATACACTTAATATTGCAGCAATTTACTGCCCCCCCAAGCAAACGATAAGCTCCGCACAATTTGACGATTTCTTCAGAACCCTGGGACCGCGATTCCTCACGGCAGGCGATTTCAACGAAAAGTCTCCTCATTGGGGTTCTCGACTCACCACCCCGAAGGGAAAGCAACTCCTAAAGTCCATATATAACAATAATCTTCACTGCATTTCTGGTGGCTCACCAGCCTACTGGCCAACAGACAGGTCTAAAATTCCCGATCTAATCGATTTCGGAGTTGCAAAAAATGTCAGCCCAAGGCTTATTAGCGCAGTAACTACTAAAAAACCTAAAAAAAGAGCTTTATATAGACAGAAACAACAAAATACAGGGCTTTATCAGTGGCCTTTCCAACGAAGCCGATACCAATTACTCAATCTGGAAAGCAACAAAGAAAATTAAAAAACCAGTAGAAACGGAAACACCTATAAAAGACACTGCAGGAAACTGGGTAATGAATAACGAAGCAAAAGCCGAAACATTTGCTAAGCACTTAGCCGAAGTTTTCAGCTAAGAGGACACGGATCTTGAACCAAACATAGACTCACCGACCATACATGAGGGAAGGCCCTTGAAATTCTCACTCCCCCAGCTACGTAGCAAACTTTCCGAAATAAACCCCAATAAAGCCCCAGGACATGATCGTATCACTGGAAAGATGCTCAACAAATTACCTATAATGGGATTAGTAGCCATCTTACACATCTTCAACGCAATTCTACGCTTAAACTATTACCCAAACAGTTGGAAGCATGCTAGGGTCATAATGATCCCAAAGCCCGGCAAGGACCCATCTATAGTCTCATCCTACAGGCCAATAAGCCTGCTGCCAGTTCTATCCAAACTCTTTGAAAGACTTTTGTTAGATAAGCTTCTACCCTCCCTAGAAGAGAATGGAATAATACCCGACCATCAATTTGGGTTCAGAAGCGGTCATAGTACCATTGAACAAATTCACAAAATCACTAATTATATCAAACTGGCCCTTGAAGAGAAAAAATATTGCATAGGACTCTTCCTTGACATTTCCCAAGCATTTGATAAGGTTTGGCATCAGGGCCTCTTCCTCAAAACAGCCAGGTACCTCCCCACGAAATTTCACAAAATCCTCTTCAGTTACCTTCAAGGACGGACCTTCAAGGTCAAATACAAAGAGGCTCTAAGCAGAAAATATTTGATAAAAGCTGGGGTGCCCCAAGGTAGCGTCCTTGGCCCAATTCTCTACTTACTATACACTTTTGATCTTCCAACATGTACAAAAATATTAACAGCCACATTCGCAGACGACACTGCAATACTCTTTTCCCATATAAATTCGCAAACTGCCTCAAGGGTACTACAAGAACTAACAAACAAAATCCTAGATTGGGCGGATAAATGGAAAATAAAAATAAACCAAGCAAAAACCCAACAGATTACCTTTACCCTGAGGAAAAGAACAAGCAAACCAATTGTCATGAATAACAAACCAAACCAACAAACGAAAGTAATCAAGTATCTCGGTATGCACCTTGACAGACGACTTACATGGAAGACGCACATTAATAAAAAACGAGAACAAATAAACATACAATTTAGGAAACTATACTGGCTACTAAACAAAAAATCAAAGTTGAACACAACAACAAAAATTTTGATCTACAAGACGGTACTAAAACCAATATGGACATATGGACTGCAACTATGGGCCTCTGCAAAAAAATCCAACTTAGCGATTATTCAAAGAACTCAAACAAAAATTATTCGCGCAATACTTGGCGCACCAAATTACGTAAATAAAAAAATCATACAACGTGACACAAATATCGCAACGATTGAGGCCGAGGCCATGAAAGTTAGCAATAAATACCTTAATAAACTACAGACCCATCGTAATGTAACTGCAAGACCTATACTTAAAAGCAAACCGTATATAAGACTAAACAGAACAGACCCGCTTCAGTTAGTAAACAACAGACCACAAAGAACATGGGTGGCGGCCAAACCAAACAAGTCGACAATACCGGCGAGGTGATAAATTCAGTAATAGTTAACCCGGTAGACGTTCAGTCAAAACAAACAGAACTTATCTTAATCATATTAACATCGCTTGTCGGCATTTCCTTTGGATATCAGATCTATAAGGACTATCGCAGGAGCCTGAAAAAGAGATACATATCCAACATATCCAACATAATCTGCTCGGGCAGTGCTAAATCTCCACAGGTATAACCCTGAATCTTGAGAAATGGTGCTTTGAGGCCATTTTTAAATTTTTAAACAAAAAGCTCACAGATGCACTGGCACTGTTAGCGCTTAAATTCTAGGTTAAGAATTGTAACAAAGTAAGCTAGATGATCTAATTCTTGCTGTAATTAATTAAAATGTAGAATAAAAAAAAAAAAAATCAGATTGGTTCACTTCCTTCAGTACCCAAAGAAAATGAGCAATTTAGCAAATATTCACAAGCAAAACACCTCTGTCTGCCGTCTTCAACTGTTATATATACATATATTCTATTCATTAGTTCCCTTTGTGATGTTTTTTCCGTACTTTTAAGCCAGTAGTGCTGCTATAGATGAGATGGAAACAATGTTGACTCTGTTTAGGCACTCTTTTGCCTCGACTCAGCAAAGTGTGTGAGTCCAAAAGAGTCGACTCGCCGAGATGAATCAAATTTCCCAAAACTAAGCGTTCATCGACATACTGTCTTTCCTGTATTCCTTTATGGAAGCACTGCCTGAAAAGTATCTACTGTTATTTGAAAACTTCAAGCCTCCATTAAAGCGTATCCACGTCGTTTTAACAAGATACTTAGGCCTTGCAAGATTTCAAATGAAAAACTTTCTCAGCTTACGAGCGATATGCATGTGAAAGTGTTGATCAGAAGGCACAAGTGACAGTGGATAGGTCAAATATCAAAGAAGGTTGGCAGTTTCATTGCAGGTGCATTGGATTCACTATTCGAAGGTGGCCGGATGGAGGGTGTCACTCCAGAAACACATAGCGTAGAGCATCCGAGGAGGAATGCAAGTTTCTTGGAAAGATCCTAAGTGAGCCGAAGCACATTTTATCTAACCGTTAGGGACGGCGCATAGGCGTGGTTGACGAATTATACCCCATTTAGGGGTAACAGGTATCCATATAGAAAATGAATCCGCCTTTTTATTAAAATGTTTCCTAAATGATCATTCACTCAATCTTTGTGTACTGTCGCAGTTTCACCCCGCTACGATACTCACTTACAGCCCCTGTTCATTAAATTAGGACCACAGCGACTTTTTTACATTTCTTCGAAATTTTTGTCGCTGACATTATAATATTACGGGATTTTCTAATAACGGTAATTTTATCTTATTTGGGTGACGATTGTAAGCAGTAGAAAATTATCAAGTGTCTCTAATATCGTTTTTCCTTTTTTCGAAGACTCTTTTTTTCATCCAACTTCCTTTTCGCTTGTCATCCAAAATGTTCACAAATATATTTAAACTTATTTATACGACGTAAATTCCCCATTATTTGGCAGATATTTAAAAGTTTATTACCAGTCAACCACAGAAGAATGTGTTAAAAGTGAAAAAGAGTAAGTTAAGTGAATTAAAAGAAAAGAAAGTGGTTTTAGTCGGATAAGAATAAACATTTAGAAGTGCTTTGGATTATATATATAAATTCGAAAATGGGTAAACGTAAAGACATTAATTCTGAAAAAATAAGTTCAATAACTTCATTATTGGAGATGAAAATGTTTAGCTTTCGAGATATCGCTAGAAGGGAGAAAGTTTCTCACCAAACTGTTAGCAGAATCAATCAGGCGAATTTGGCTAACAAGGGACAAGTCGAAAACAAACGACAAAATTGCGGTCGTAAAAGGAAAACAACGCCTCGAACGGACCGCAGAATTGTTAATCAAGCTTGCGAAAAGCGTTTTTCTTCCTTGAGGAGCTTACATCAGGATCTCCAAGAGGAAGGGATACATGTTTCGCAAATGACTTTAAGGAGAAGACATTACGAAGCCAATCTTCGGTCGAGAAGGCCTGCAAAGAAGCCTAAGCTGACCGCTGGAATGAAGAAAGCCAGGCTAGAGTTTGCAAAGCGTTATCGGCACTATTCCGTTGATGACTGGAAAAAAGTGAATAAGATATAATTTTAATATATATAATCGCCTAATCCCCCAAAAGCATATTTTTAAAAAACAAAACATAGTTTTCTCCCCATTTAGGTAGCTTTTAGCGACGAATGCAGGCTGGAAGCTGTTACAGAAAGGCTGCAGTATGTTCGCAGAAGACCATCGGAGCGATATCAGGAAGACTGCGTCGTAAGAACTATCAAACACCCTCCAGCAGCGATGATATGGTCCCTTATCTCAGCCGATGGACCAGGACCGCTATATTTTGTAGAGGGAACAATGGATGCCTGCCAATACCACTTTTTGATTGACGACATTTTGTGCCCTCATTTTAATTACCTGCGATGCTGCCGACATTCAACAACCTTTATGCAAGATGGTGCACCTTGTCATCGTGCTAAATCTACAATTAATATGTTGAAAAGATGTGACATTCCGATTCTAGCGTGGCCTGGTAATTCCCCGGACCTCAACCCCATCGAGAACGTTTGGAGCCTATTAAAAGCTAAGGTTTACGCCTCTCCTAATTCAAGTTTAGATGTTTTAAAATTAAGAATTGCCGATTTCTGGGAAAATGACGATGAAATCAAGCAAATGATAGATCGATGCTATGAAAGTATGCCTGACAGAATAAGGGCAGTTATTGACACTAGAGGTAGTTTCACAAAGTATTAATGTTTAAGTCAGATTCCTTTTGATTAAATGAATTATATATAAGATAGGGAATCTAAAAATAGCATTTTCTATTTTATCTCTATTTTCTGTAATAAGCTTTGGAAGAAAGAAAACCAAATTTCGGAAAAAAGTAGTGTGGTCCTAATTTAATGAACAGGGTCTGTACAAACTAACTCGAGGGTCACTAGGTGCGCCAATATTTTAGGCCCTAGCACATAGCAGGAAGCGATCTATTACTGGTTACTTTGTCTGACCTGCACAATTCCACGAATGACAAACTTAAACTATGACAGATCCCTTTTCAAAGATTATGGTGATGATTTAAAAACAAAAATCGTTAATAAAGAGAATGGACACTTTGATAATAATCCCACCTTTTTGAGAGATGTATTAATTTCATCTGCAAGCAACATTGCGTGACAGTTAAAAGTAAAACAAGGCTCAATATATTTCCATTTTTGCACTTCATTAATTAATCGTATTTCGTGTCATTTGACTTCGAATGGAAAAAGTTCGATATTAAATTTGGGTTATTGCTTGGATTATTCACCTCATGTTACCGCGATTCCTCATCAACGATATGTCAAGCGCATAAAAATGAATACTTTTTATTGTTTAATGTTTGGATGATGCACGTATGGTCTGATTCACATGCATACTCCCCATGAGAAGTAAAGTCTGATTGACTTAACCACAGAAACTCATTACAAGGGAAGTTACAGTCATTATTTACCACTCGTTTGCTCTTTTGAAAATACAGGGAAAGAACGAAAAAAGGAAGGGCAATTATGTCGGTTAGTGGGATAAAATGTATTTATGCAAGTATTTATGTTTTGATTCGTATTTAAAGTTTTTCTGCTCCATTTAGTTTTCAGGCGTGGAACTTATGGGTCTTTTATATAGGAATCCCAAAACTTAGCAAGAATCAGAATCTTTAAAACCCCTATGAGAGCTACAGATTGCCGGCTATACCCACACGCTATCGTTATCGGACTCCTACAATGTGCTTTAGCTCCCCATTCCCCAGAGAACCTACCCGCCTCCTCCACTGTTCTGCGCTATGTAGTTCTAGGACAGCCCACTCATCGGCCATCCCAGGATAGTTGTAATCCATTCAATGACATATCTTGTTGCTCAACCAATCGCTACTCGATTCCCCGGCATAATCCCTCTTGTTGAGCACTCCAGATACCGTCCCTCTTCATACTGTGGAAAGCATCCTCGCAATCTGTGAATAGCAAGTGGAACAATGATTTAAAATCCGCTTTATGTTTGACAATGTGGTCAATGGCGGTACAGCGGAAGCTAGCCAGCTGTCTGTCAATGGCGTATCACTGATCAACTAGTCTTGTCGGGTTGGAAGAGCTACGTTTAGGCTGAAATACTTTCCTTTATGCCAAAGAAATGACTAAGCCTAGTTCTTACTTTAGGTTTCCGAAAGACCTCTAAGCTGCGTTGGTCAACAATTTGGAGAAAGCTTGTTGTGCTGAGTCTCGTTTATTTCTCATTTGATAAGAATAAAGTTCCTAGTGGAGAAGGAGGGGGACCAAAAGTTGAAGGAATTTTTTTTTTTAATGTAGGGTAGGTGAATGTGTTTACGCACAGGGTGATGGACTCCCGCAACAGTACGCTGGCGGACTACCAACTAAACACCTCCCTGTCATCAGAGAACTAGCCTGGAACCGTTTGACACATTACTTCGGGCTAGCCCTCCCGCTCTCCCGGCTTTGGGAGCCTCCAAGTCAGGGAATTCCTTTCACCAACGGGAGGGGAGGGGAGGGGAGGAAGGGAGTTGTTGTTAGTTCAGGGAACCCCTTACTGTCCGATCCCTCCGCCGGTCGAATTCAATCTTCTGCGTAATAAGAAGAGTCCGAACATAATGCGCAATACGATTCCAGCTGCCAGCGCTCTTCAGCATCTCTCTGACAATGTTGTCTGGAGAGAGCTACCCTGCGTCTGCATAAAGTTGCTGGCCGAGGCCATCCCACCTCTTGCAAGAGAAAAAGGTGTGTTCAGCGTCGTTCGCCACTCCATTGCAGAACACACAATCAGGAGATCACGCTTTCCCAATCCTGTGCAGGTAAGACTGAAAACCTCCATGCCCACTTAAGAGTTGGGTGAGGAAGTAATCAATCTCACCGTGCTTTCGGTTCAACCATGGGTCTAATTTGTCGACGAGCCGCGCAGTCCACTTGCCCCTTGGCTCATTTTGCCAAGAAAGGTGCCGCTAAGGGTGTGTTGACGTTCTTCACGGGCAACCACTTCTCAGTTTTCGCCCTTACGGCGGTAGATAGCTTTGCACTCCTTGGCAAGGAGGGCAACGGGGATCAATCCCGCGATCACCATCACAGACGGTTCGGAGACGGTGCGATAAGCAGACGCCACTCGCAAAGCTCCCCGCCTCTGCACTTGAGCGTGGCGTTTACGATGCACCTCTTTGTCAAGGGCATCAGCCCATACCTCCGCACCATCGAGAAGAACGGACTGCGTTGCTCCCATGAGGAGACGTCTCCTAGTTGATGTAGGGCCTCCGATATTCGCCATTAGCCGACTCAAGGCCGCGACTCCAGCTGCAGCCCTGTCCGCTCCTGCTTTGATTTGCTCGAAGAAGCTCATCTTCGAGTCGAGCATTAAACCAAGGTATTTAATCGCTGGTTTTGACTCTATAGTCAACTCGCCGATCGATATGGGACGCAGGGTCGGGATTCTCCTTCTGGTCAGGATGACTAGTTCGGTTGTTTCCAGCGCAAGGTTGAAACCATGAGCAGTCATCCATCCGCTTACCTGTCGCATCAATATGCCAAGTCTGCTTTGCGCCTGTTCAACAGTGCGTCCGGCAACAAGTGCCGCAACGTCGTCTGCATAACTGACCAAGCGCGACTCTTTGGGCATATCGAGTCTCAGCAGACTATCGTAGGAAGCGTTCCAGAGGTCCCGCTCTAGGATGGATCCCTGTGCTACTCCCGACGTGATTTCCATCCTCCTCTGGCTCTCTAGCGTCTCATAGAGCACGGAGCGGTCTTTCAGATAATCCCTCAATACCCGCAAGAGATAGCTTGGTACGTGAAAGGAGTTCTCTAGTATGCCTAGCATATCTGTCCATCTTACGGAATTGAAGGCATTTCTGACATCAAGCGTTATGAAGAGCACTATCCGTCGAGATCGGCGGCTGTGTGCCCCGGCTCGATTAAACGCATCTACGACCTCCATAACAGCGTCCACTATAGATTTCCCTGTTTTAAACCCGAACTGTCTTGCGGATAAATCCCCGGCAGCACGGATCGCTTCAGCGAGTCTACCCCTGATGAGCTTCTCGAGCACTTTTCCGGCCGTGTCAAGCATACACAGCGGTCGGCATGCAGACGGGAGTTCCGGGTCGCCTTTACCCTTACTGATCAACGCGAGTTTGGCTACTTTCCAGCGACAAGGAAAAATGCCCTCCTTCAAGCATGCGTTGAACACTTCAAGCAGCAATTCTGGCCGTTGGCGGAACACTAGTTTGTAAACTTCCGCCGGGATGCCATCAGGATCTGGCGCCTTCCTGTTTTTCATAGTGAGAATTGCTTCTTCGAGCTCTCTCATTGTGAAAAGAGGGCAATCCACGACGCTTTCCGCGCTATTTACATCAACCCGTACAGGGTGTCTGGGGAACAATGCCCGCACAATGCGGGCGCCATCTGGTCGGTGCACAGTATGCAGAGCTTCCGCAGAGCCCCGAATTTCCGGGTGACAAGCTTATAGCCAAGTCCCCACGGGTCCTCATTCACTTCATTAACAAAATTCTGCCAGCCGCGAGCTTTGCTTTTATTTATAGCGCTGCGGAGTCTCCTTTTTGCTGATATATATTGCGCCTTTATGGCACATGCCTCCTCGTTGGCGTGCAAACGTTGTGCCAAACGGCGGAGCTTATGACACTCCTTCCGTAGGTCGGCAATTTCTGCCGTCCACCAGTACATAGAAGGGCTTGTCGCGCCTGGGGCCTCTCCGGGGCATGGAAACCTCACACGCCGTCGTTATCAGATTCATCACTGAATTTAGGACGATGTCAACTGCGACACCACCACCCCCCGGAGTGCCCCCCAGCGCGGCTCTACCTGCTCCAAGAGCTTCGACGAACTTTCCGGTGTTCACTCTCGCGACATTCCACACGCAGGGGAAACGTCGTGTTGGTGCTCGCCGGCAAGTAGCGTCAAACACTTCGAACGCAATGTACTGATGATCACTTGCCGAGAAGTCTTCTAGGACTCGCCACCCGTCCACCGATGATGCCAGAGATTCCGACGCAAAAGTGATGTCAAGAATGCTTCCTTCACAACCTGGGCGCCGAAACGTTGGCATGGATCCGGTGTTTAAAACTGCGAGCCCGGTTCTCGCCACCATTTCCAGAATCCGTTTCCCTCTGGAGTCTGACTGAGGCATACCCCATTCAAGAGCCCTGGCATTAAAATCACCGCCAACCAGGATTCGTACCTCCGTGCTCGAAACGGCGTCCTCCAGAGCATCAAGCCGGTGCCGAAAGTCCGGCATCGTTTCATTCGGTGTCAGGTAAACGCTAAATAACGTTATCCCTAAATACCGGATCCAGACAAACCCGTCCCCCCGGCCTTCGGCAAGAACACGAAGTCGAACGTTGTCCCGAACCCAGATAGCAGCGGTGCCCGATAAGTCGAGATGCCATGAGGGCGGGTCCTTGTTTCGGTATTGCTCACTAATCAGCACTAGATCAGCATTTACTTCCGCAGCGAACTGTGCTAGCAACTGGTGAGCGGTTGCACTCCGGTGCATGTTAATTTGCAAAATGCGGATCATGCCGTTCGCACCCTAGCCCTCTCCAATTTCGCCCTGAAGATCGGACACCGTCCCGAGCCCGCAGTGTGTACGACGCTTTCACCAGACGCGCCACGATCCCTGCAGAGAACATAACTCTCGCTTTCCTTGCCTTCGCTTGATGACCCACTTGGCCGCATCTCCGGCATGCTGTCCTCCTGTCCGGGCCCTTGCAAGCTGCTGACGTGTGTCCATAGTCCAGACACCTTTAGCACTTGGTGGGGACTATCCGCATTTGTACCCTGGATACTACCCATCCGACTTTGATTCTCCCGCTGTTAAGGAGTTTCCTCGCATATTGCTCGGGGACTTCCACCACGGCGAGCTTTTGGCCTCGAGCGTTTACAGACGTAATACCTACCCGGGCATTGGATACCTCTGGACATTCACGCTTTAGCGCCTCCTCTACTTCGAGCTTTTCTGTGAGGCAGTCAAAATCCCGTATTTCTAGAGAGCACATGGGTTCTAGGCTGGAAACAAGAGCCTTCTCCCCCAATAGCCCCTTGACCGCTTCGCAGAACGTGTTCTTGTTGGTCGTCTTTTGGCCCAGTTCGACGAGAACTCCACCACTCCTCGTTTTCCGTATCGAAGACACCTCTGCTCCGTTCTCTTCGGGTTTCATCCTGTAGTGAATTTCACTAAGGACTTCCGCAAATGTTTTGCCTTCCGTCGGCTTAATGAGCAGAGCCGACAGTCTAGTCCTTCTTCGCTTCCTCGTTTTTTCCGCTCCTGGCTTTTGGTTAGCAGCCTCCTTGTTTTTGGACAGACGTGTCACGGGCGACGGAGTCCGTTGTTTCTTTTTTCCCTTTTTCGCCTTCTTTCCGCTTTTTCCCCAGTTCACTTCACAGAGGGCTGTCTGCGGTCCGTTTGACGCAAGTAGCATTCTTAGCGGAGAGTGCCACTGTTTCTGCTCTACAATCGTCTTCCGCTGCTCTCCACGTTCGTCTATAAAAGGAGATGCGGTCCAGTAGTTCCTGCAGTTCCATCAGCCCGTTTTTGACACCTTTGCTGACGTTCCTCTGAAGGAACGTTGCCGACCGCACACGTTTCATCACTGCTGCGCACTTCCTGATGAGCCTTTTCTCTTCGGTTCTAGCGTGGGCGGTCGAATGCACTTCCACTCGATTTGTGTCCAAATCCATCTGCTCAGGACTAGCGATTCTGACTGAGCTTACTTCCAGAACAGGGGCACTGCAAGGCATTGGAGTTGCCATCTCCGCACGGTCAGTCGCACCACTTGATGAGGCTTCCTCTTTATTTGGGCGCCCCGGTGTCACATCAGGTATGTCAGCCCTCGTTGCCTCTTTCACTGATCGCTGCGGCGAACGACGCATTTTTGCGCTCCGCCCAAACGCATTCAGTTCTTCCTCCTTGCCTGTTGTTTCGTCGATTTTTTTTATAAGTTTATGAATATTCTCCATGAAAAAGTAACCAGCGCATCGTGTGCAAGGGAGCGGGCCGCAATAGTCAGGAACGGGTATACCCTCGGGGTCACATCCCCTACCCCAGTTCCTTGAGGCCTGACCTACCCTTAGCTGATCCCGGAATTCACGGACGGATCAGCGCGGTCTACTAACAGCGGTTCAATGCACACTTCCCGACCAGGGTCCCGAAGGGGCTGGCTGATGATACACGTCGCAACTACCACCTTGGCAGAGCTACGCTCACATCACCCCGTCGACGCCGGCAGAGAGTTGTCGACGGCTCAGGAAACTCCCAGTGTATCCCGACGTGTACCGGTCATTCGCGGTTCGCTCTTCACCGAGAAGTTTTCTCGAGGCTACTACCTAGGACGCGGGTATGCTGCCAGCTAGGGGGCAGAACTACTTACTCGGGCACCTTGGGGACATCACACCCCGTATCGTAAGCGACCCGTTAAAAGTCGCTAACAACCCCTGAGGGAAACGTTCAAGGAATGGATGGTATGATCAAGTCATTCGCACTGTTCATCCGTTCAGAAGTAAAGAGACTCAGCAGGGCAACTTTCTCCATTATCACCCTAATTTAATAAGTTACTAACCTACTAGACGAAATGATCTAAAAATCCATATCTATGGGAAGGGGCCCAAAGTCCAACCGAAGTAAGATTGGCATGATCCACTAATAGGTAGTTTGAAATTCTCTCGGCTCCTCCCAGACCAAGTTCCCGACCTTTTAAGCTATCATAGTCCATCATCCTAAATATAATACAAAACCCATTTACAAAGTTTCATACAGATCTGGCCCAAAAGCCAATGGCTTAGTCACCAAGTAATCCTCATTTCCCAAGCGCGCCACTATAAACCCATGACTCCACTTCATAGAAGAGCTTGTTGTAACTGAATTCCTATTCCATAGCATTTAAGGATTACTTCCTGGATACCCAACAAATCCAACCTCAATGGCAAATTGAGTATCAAATTGTCCCTGCTGTCACGTCGAAACATGAGAAAATTACCCACAATGTTTATTTTCCAGGGAATTTATTGTTGTTTCGCATACATTCAGAATCAATTGCCACGTGCCAGATGTTCATATTTCAAAACGTCTGCACTAAGGACGAGAAATGTTAACGAACCTGTCATTTCCACTACGTTTTGAAGAGGGCAGGGCAGGCCTAACCTGACGTTCGCTATGTGTGCCTCGGCAGAAGAGAAGCTACGCGAAATGAATAGTTGGAGGCAGAATGATAAGAGCAATGAGTATGTACCCTATCCGCATGAGTGTGTAGGTTCTCACTAAACACGAAAATGAAATTATAGTGATTAGCAAGTTCCCGCACAAGACAAATCCATTAACGAATGACGTTGTTAAAAATTCATTTCAGAATACATGAACAGCGTTCCTTCTTCGAGTTTATAGCCAGCAGAAATTTGAGACAGAGATCCTTAGCCGTGTAGCAGTTTTTTAGGTAACTGATACTTTCTTTATTCCTGGGAGCTCGATACTAAGCTTTCCCATGAAGTAAACAGCGGAAATCTGGCCTAGTTCAAGTGTGCCCCAACATGCAACCGTATATCGATCAAAATATATAGTATACAGTGTAATAATAAATGACTTGGCACTCGTAAAGCGTCCCTTTTATTGCCGTTGCGTGCAGTTGCCGGTGTTAGTTTCCTGGCTCTTCTTGAGCTTCCTAACTAGTTGCAGGGGTCGTGGCTGACAGTAGTGCTCTATCATATGTAAAATGGATTCTTGTTCCTCACCGGATTTATGGCCTCACGCTGTATTCATTGATTTCAGGCTTAGAAATCTGCACAGTTCAGCTTTTCGATATCGATACAATACTACAGTTGGCCATAAATCAGGCCCAGCTATTTATTATATTTCCCATTCGCTCATTACACCGCGTTCTGAAATCAATATAACAAGAGATAAACTTTATTGGACTTTTTGACGCTGTGAAAGCCATCGCTTTATTTCCATCTAATATTGCTTATTGTAGCTGAGACTAAACGTTATGACTGCCAAGAACATAAAGTTGGTGAGTGCGGAGACAGAGATTTGTAACCTTTCTTCTCACAAAAAACGGCACAGACCAGAAGTATTCGTATTCAAGGTTTTGTAATGGTTAAAAGTGGATAGGAAGATCAGGTCGATCATCCTGAGTGGCCGATAACGACCTAGAGGGCAGAGGTATCCCAGAAATCTAAACAAATTGGCTATGTTGACCGTGAAGGTCCGCCCACAAAGATTGAAGCCCCATCAAAGTGCTCGGTCGACACGTTCTTGCACGGCTCAGTGCTAGCCAGGCTCGGGAATGTGGGGGGTCTGAGCGCTTTGATCGCTCACGCTTTATTACTACAAAACAACGTGTCTATTCCGATGCGAGGGGCCGCGCCTCATTCAAAATCTGAGGCAGAAGAGGCAGTAATTGGGACTGTGATCCGTCGTGGATCTTCCCCTCCTTGATCGCGGCACACGGGTCCGGAGACTTACGGCTCCACGCGCGCGGTCGAGCCGTTTTTTGTATTTTCCAATTTTAGTTCGCGTTCTGATTATCATTCAATAGGTCGTCGGGAAGTCCCTATTAATGTCTATTTTGGAATCCGGTGCGGACCCACGCATCGGAATAGACACGCTGTTTTATAGTAATGAAGCGTGAGGGATCGAAGCGCTCAAAGGACCCCCCCACATTCCCGAGCCTGGCTAGCACAGAGGCGTGCAAGAACGTGTCCACTCCCCACCTTTGCAATAAATGTCAAAACTAAGACCGGCTTCGAAAAGTACTAACTGAGACCTTTAATTTGATACCCCACATGACTATATTTGATGAAAAAAAAATTTACACCCCCCTTTTGCATGTATGGGGACCCCCCCCCCCCCCTCTTAAATTCGACGTAAAAGGATGTAACTCACTGTATGCGTGAGCGTTCACAGTTCCCACCTTTCTACAAAATTTGGTGCCAATCGCTATAGCCGTCTCCGAGAAAAAATGCGTGTGACGGACAGACAGACAGACAGACGGACAGACAGACAGACAGACAGACAGACAGACAGACGGACCTGTGAGGAGTGGCCAGATCTCCCATCAGGCGCGACCCCAGCTGGCGGATAGGGGCATACCTATTGATGTGTAAATATGTGTTCATGCACTTTTCTTTTTTGATTGTGCATGGGCTAGTGTTTGCTCATCTCTGGTGCGCGGACCAAAATGGCTATGGGAAGGATACCCAGAACATAAAACCACCATGGAAGACGAGAGAAGGAGGAAACTTACGGTGCAGGGGCTCGGAACCCCAGTACCGGCGGCTTTTGGGAGTGAGCAAGCGGGCTCCCGGTCGTCGATATCCCTCGACCGCAGTGCCTCGGTGGTGGACAACTTGGCCACTTTGGCATATAATGCTACAAGTGATTTGGATCTGGAGAAGGAAGTATTCAAGCGAAGTACGACTTTACCGAGAACACCAATAACAAGACCAAACAAAGACGAACTAAAAGCAGCTTTTTGGACAACAAAAACCGTGACAACACCCACCGCACATGTTCAAGATGCTCGACAGCAGGAGGTGCTCCAGGAACAAGGAAGAGATCCATTCAAAAGAAGCTCATCAACTTTGAGATCTCCACCAATGCCAAAGACGATGAAGGATAAAGTACAGGCCAAAAGTGAAGGACCATGTAAAAGGAGTAACCCTGCCGGGACTTATAGGGAGCAGAGTCCCGATCCGGAGGAATTACCCTTCACCCAGCTTGGGGCAAAAATAGTTGAGCTGTCGGAGTTTATCAAGGACAAGCACAACGTGCACCAAGCCACAAAGAATATGGTGAGGGCTATTAGAGTTCTCTATAATAGATCACAGATGGAGGAAAAGAATAATAAGAACACGCCGAACCCCGCTGTGCCAACAGTATCACAAGCGACCCAAGTGACGCCTAACCGTACTACCATCGAATCCCAGCGAAATAGGCGAAAACGTGAAAAAGAGGGGGATCCTTTAAGTAATCAGCAGGCGCCTAAGAGAAAAAAAGGCGGACAGGACATCCGGAAAACCAACACCAGGTCAGAAGGAGGAAACCGTACAGCGAATCTAAGAAACTCGACCAGCGTTGCGAAGCCTTAGACCTGCGAAAACGATGGATGGACTAAAGTTACCAACAAAAAAGCGGAACGAAAGGCAAAAGTGCGAACTCGTCCAGATGTAATTGTTATCTCCAGTAAGGGCAATCTGTCCTACGCGGAGATACTCAAAAAGGTCAAAGCGGATCCCGACCTAAAAGATCTGAGCGGAAATGTAAACCGAATCCGAAGAACCCAGAAAGGGGATCTCATGTTCGAGCTGAAAAGATCCAGCGTGGGCAAAACTGATGACTTTCGCACTCAAGTGAAAAACTCACTTGGGGAGAATGCCGCAGTGCGTGCCCAAAAACATGAGATCTACCTTCAATGTAAGGATCTCGATGAAGTAACATCGAAAGAAGAAATTTGTATTGCTCTGAAGGAGCAATTCAAGTTGAAAGAACTCACCGAGGAGTCTATTGTGGGCTTACGAAAAGCCTATGGTGGTACTCAAACAGCCACAATACGAGTACCAGCGGAGGCAGCACAGATGTTATTGGCTGCCGGAAGGGTTCGGATTGGATGGGTTGTCTGCCGTTTAAGGGAACAAATTTCACTGAAGAAGTGCTTTAAATGCCTCATGTTTGGACACTTCGCGAAGGCATGCACCAGCAGCATTGATCGATCCGATCGATGCAGAAGGTGTGGGGAGAAAGGTCATATTGCCAGAGAGTGCAATAGGGACCCCAAGTGCCTATTGTTCGAAGTAAAAGAGGGACAGGATAACCGGCATATTGCCGGGAGTGGTAAATGTCCAGAATTTAGGAAGGCGCTCACTGCAATGAGAAAATGAGGTTTATTCAAATAAACCTGAATCATTGCAGGGTCACTCAGGATTTACTTGAGCAGGCCACGTTCGAATCTGAGATGGAAATCGCTATCATAAGCGAACCGTATAGACACCGTCACGGTGGCATATGGGTCAAAGATTCGACTGGTGGAGCCGCGATATGGGCTTGCGGTCGACAGGCCATACAATGTACTGCAAGTCAGGCAGGCAGTGGCTTCGTGTGGGCGAAAATAAGTGGTGTATATGTATACAGCTGCTACGCCCCACCAAGTTTGACACTGTCTGAATTCGAGCAAATGCTTGATAATCTTGTTCTCGACGCAAAGGGACGAAGTCCAAAGGTGATTGCTGGTCATTTCAATGCTTGGGCCCTAGAGTGGGGTAGTAGAGAATCAAATGCTAGGGGGCGCAGTTTATTAGAAGCTTTTGCGCAGATGGACATAGTTTTGGCTAACGAAGGTGCTGTAAACACCTTCCAGAAAGGGGGATCAGGCTCGGTTGTAGACTTGACCTTTGTCAGCCCTTCGCTGGCGCGTGGTATGTCCTGGTGCGTCAGCGAACGCTACACCCACAGCGATCACCAGGCAGTTTTCTTTGAGACATGTGTCGAACCTCAGGGCAAAGAGCTATCATGCCCGAAACCGAAAAAGATTTCAGGCTGGTCTGCAAAATCTTTGGATGAGCAGAGCTTCTTAGAGGTGTGGTTGAATCAACCTGATATAGCAGGCGCCTCTACGGAAAGAGCTGTCCATCTGGCTCAATGCATCGCCAAAGCATGTGACGCGTCCATGCCTAGGAGGTGCGCATTCCCCCGTAGAAGAACAAACTACTGGTGGAATGATGAACTGACCGGCCTTCGATCGGCCTGCCACCGAGCGAGAAGAGCGGCTCAGAGGGCAGTAGGTAGAATCGATCAAGGGCAGAAAGAGTGCGCCTACAAGGCAGCCGCAAAACCCTCAAGCTCGCCATCCAGCGAAGCAAGAGGAAATGCTTTAAGGAGCTCTGCTCAGAAGCGGACGTAAATCCGTGGGGGAGAGCTTATGGAATCGTGATGGGACGATTTAGAGGCCGTTCGTCTCCGCAGGTCACGTGCCCCGCCCTCTTGTTGAAAATCATCCAGGGGTTATTCCCCCAGCAAGAGGAGAACACCGACATATTCCAACCACCTCTGAATGTGACGGCAATCCCGCCAGTCACCAATACCTTCACAGGTTTAAATTGGAGACCTCACCCCCAAAGGAGACTCTAGGAGAGGTGCTGGTACCAGAGAGAAAAAAAAAAAAAAAAGACAGATAGACGGACAGACAGACAGACAGACAGTAAACCGATTTTAATAAAGTTTTGTGTTTACACAAAACTTGAAAAATGGATGATAGTAGTATTCACCGCTTTCGGGGACTATCGGTATCCTCCACATTCTCACCACTAGCGCATATGTACATTTCAATCTTTCACGCAATAGCCAGCCACCTACTTCTTCCATCATTCTTCAAATTCCTTTTCTGTTTATTTACTTCTATAATACATTCCCAGTAATTATATTACTGATTTCATGCATCATGGGAAGCTCTATTGACCACCACCAGCCTACTTGCTATACTCACGCTTCGACTATCCATACTTTGCATGAGCAGACGTTACGTATCCAGCACGGAGCATATCAGACACAGCATGGAAAGAAGTCAAGAAGGCTCGTCTCCCGACTTTAATTTGCCTAGTGGAAGCAAATGATTGCATATATACGCTTCCCATTGGAACTTTGTAGAAGACGGGAAAAGGGAAGCTAGCCGTTTCAAGTATGAAAGGTATTTCTCTATGTCATTAACCGTGAGTGCACGACAGTTCCTTGTGTACATAGTTAAAAAGTTCCATTGTCCTCTATTTTTTCAAAAAGCAGTTCACAGAAATAATTTGATTTGGAAAGCACTGAATTGTTAATAGTTAACCTCACACGCTTCACACTAGGAGTTCAATAATAATAGCAAATGTGAAGAAGTTAACCTACAACAGATACAAACAAGTTGGAATACCGGAGATTTTCTGTTCATCTTATGTAAGAAACTCTCCCCGGTATCAGTGAATACGATGCCGTGGTCTTAGAGATTTTACTCCCCGACAGAGCCACCAGGCCCTCTCTTACTTTAGTCCCTGACTTCCAGAAGGCGAATTGAAAACTCATCAACCACACCCTTAAATCCAGACTTGAATCTCTCCTCCTCCCTACCAACGAAACAGTTTCCAACTACACACACTTTCAGATGATATCCTCGAGGATATCAAATACAAGCCGTACCCTAAGGCAAACATTAAGCGCATTCTTAAATCCAGACTTGAACCTCTCCTCCTCCCTACCAACGAAACAGTTTTCAACGACACTATAGATTGGACAGTTCGTCAGTACACTGAAGTAATTCAGCAAGTATGTGACGAATTGATACCTTCTCGGTCCCTCAACTACCGCAACCTTATTTCTCTTCCAGACGATATCCTCGAGGATATCAAATACAAGCCGTACCCTAAGGCGGACGCTATTTAGGAATAGATACTCTCCGCAATCCATTCCTCTCCGTAACGAAGTCCTTTCCCTTGACAGGTCAATCCGCGATAGAATTTTAACCGTCTACACCAACCACCTCCACAAACGCCTCTCCAATATAGAACTGAACCCTGATACCTTCAGTGAACTCAGAAAAACTTGTCCTCGTCTAGGCAAGTCCTCCCAACAAACCACCACCCTCCCGCAAAACATCTCAACTCCCGAAAAGATGAACATTCTAGCCGACCACTTCCTTCAACTTCACCCTCCACACCACTCCACCCTCCACATTCGTGATCAACACGTCGGAAGTGTTGTGAGCGAAACCATAGAACAACTCCAATCTGCACCAACTTTTTACCAGTCCAGTCCCAACCTAAACCTTTTCGCTCAATCCCTTATACATCCCGATCAACATGCTGATGTTTTTCCCATCCACTTTGTCAGCCCAAGTTCAGTAGAAGCTGTAATCGCAGCCTCCAAGAACATCTCGACAAACGCCCCTTCCATAGTTCTGGAAAAGTGCGCTCCTAACATTTCCACCACACTGTCCTCTATCATTAACCACTACCTCCTCAACGCTCACTTCCCCACCGATTAGAAAAGTGCTCGCATAGTTCCCATACGAAAAAAGAACCTTAATCCACTTAATCCTGATAGCTACAGGCCTATCTCCATCCTATCTTCCTCCACCAAAATTTTCGAGCGGGTCATCAAATCCCTCATAGACGAGCACTGTACTTCCAACAACACTCTCCCCGAGTTCCAATTCGCCAACCGAAGTAAACACTCGGTTGAGCACGCGCTGCTTGTCCTCAAGACTGATATCCTCCTAGGTATCAATCGGAGGCCACCCAACATAGCCTGTCTCCTCGACCTAAGGAAAGCTTTCGGCTCCGTATGGCAATACGGACTCACGTACAAGCTTTCCGAAATCCTCAACTTCCATCCCCACCTCTGTAAGCTAATTCTTAGCTTTCTAGACGGGCGGAAATCCTTAGTCAACATCCAGCAGCACCTTTCCTCGTCTTATACTTGCCCCGTCGGCATTCCTCAGGGCTTTCGACTCCGTATGGCAATACGGACTCACGTACAAGCTTTCCGAAATCCTCAACTTCCATCCCCACCTCTGTAAGCTAATTCTTAGCTTTCTAGACGGGCGGAAATCCTTAGTCAGCATCCAGCAGCACCTTTCCTCGTCCTATACTTGCCCCGCGGGCATTCCTCAGGGTTCAGTCCTGTCTGCAACCCTTTTCTCTCTGTTCACCGCAGATATCTCCAAACCACCTCCACACCCGTGTCCCATCCAGACCTTCCAATAAGTGGATGACCTAATCATATATACGGCCACCAAAGACATCTCCCGTGGTGAAGCGCGTCTGAATGCTTATTTCGACGAACTTTACCACTATTTCACCCGTTGGAAACTTTCAAGAAATCCCGACAAGTGTGAGACCATCGTCTTCCATGGCGACATGAGAATGACGCCGAAAATGTAGAGTGACACCAGATCATTGTCACACACAATCCACGATGAGCCCATTCCCACTGTTAAAGAAGTCACCTACCTCGGGGTGACAATGAACTCCCGCCTCTCCCACGTTCCTCATATAGCGAAGGCACTAGGCCGTGCAACTGGTGCCTTCTGGTCCCTGTATCCTATGCTTAAATACAATATCCCGACTCCAAAAACGGTAAAGCTGTTCTGTTATAAGCAGCTTATCCGCCCACTCCTCATCTTCGGCTTTATTTTCTGGTCTGATTGCTCCCCATCCCAAATGGAGCGACTCCGCCTCAGAGAGCGCAAGATCCTTCGCCACTGCGCCAACATCTTTAACAACGAAGACCGCTCCAAGTACATTTCCAACCAGATCCTCTATGAATCCTTCCAAACCCTACGCATCGACGCCTTCCTTGCCCGTCTTGTCCTCAACTTCCTGGTCAAGTTACAATCCCATCCCAACCCTCTTATCTCTAAAGCCATGCAGATCGAGATCGTGAAGATAACCTTCTTCGGACTCATCTGTTCCCCCAGATCCTTTTATCCCTCCAGTCCCAGAACCGTCTTTTCGATCCCCTAGGTAGAGTAGTCTTCTACACAGGCAATTTCTCCGACTCCCAATTTTTTAAACCTACCCATCATTAGGGTCCCTCCCAGCTTTTAATTCCCATCCCTCTCCCGCATGCCACCCATCCTACCCCAATCCTTTTTCCCTCCCAGTCCTACCCTGTTTTTATATATGCTGAACGAGTGGAGGTTCTTTCGACTTTTCCTCCAAAATGAAATGTATATATTTTTTGTCACATAACCTTTTTAGTAATAAGCTAGGTTAAGCTTTATGTTATACCTTAGATTAAGTTTAACCCTGTGTGGAGTTGCCAAATCTCCCATCAGGCGCGTCCCTTCGTGCGGATAAGGGAATGCTCGGCGAATGTGTCATGGCCATGCACATGCATGCATCCGGAGATGTGCGTGTATGGGCATGTTTATGCGCAAGCCGGGTAGGTGGGAAGTAAACGCCCACCCGTGGATAAAAATTGGCTATGGGAAGGATACCCAGAAATAAAACCAAACATGGAGGAGCAGAGGAAGAATGAAGTTACGGTGCAGGGCTTCGGAAACCCAGTGCCGGCGGTTTTTGGGAGTGAGCAAGCGGGCTCCCGGCCGTCGATATCCAACGACCGCAGTGCCTCAGTAGTGGGAACCTTGGCTACTGTGGCATCTAATGTTACAAGCGTACGGGAGGAACTTGAACTGGCTCCAGTGATGGATCCGTTCAGAAGGAGCTCGATTTTTCGCAGATCCCCTCCCACACGGGCACAAGCCCCCACGATCGCTACCCCCAGTGGAAAGCGTATAGCGGGAGTCTTCGATGAGGAAGAATCGCTGACACCGATTCACCCGAGCGATGTTTTGGACAATGATCAGTCTGGAGCTGCCTTTACTGCCCTCGGTAAAAAGATCATGGAGCTGTGTGAGTTCATAAAGGAGCGCAGGAACATTCACCAAAATATAAGGGCCATGATAAGAGGCATCCGTTTGACGTACGGCAAGGCCCAGGATGAACGAGTAGGGAAGTCGCCGATTGGAAAAGTGAACCAGGCAACTCAAGTAACGCCGGTTCAAAACACAAAAGGGGAGAAACCGGGGAAGAGGCTGCGCGAGAAGCTGAATGACTCAACAGGCCAGCAAACCCCGAAAAGAAGAAAGGACTCAACTCCCAAAAAGGCGGAGTTCATGAAAAGTACGTCTGAAGCTACCAGGGAAAATACTGCAGTGGCTACCTCGAGAAAAGGGATCGAACCTTCAAAGGCGGATGCGGAAGCTTGGAGGAAGGTAGAACCGCGGAAAAGAAACTATCGGAGGAAGATTAGACCGGAGGTGATTTTCATTTCCAAACGAGGTGAAGGGTCATACGCCGACATACTCAGGAAAGTGAAGGCAGACCCCGAACTCACCAATTTGGGAGACAACGTCAGCCGTATTAGACGGTCCCAGAAGGGAGATCTTATGTTGGAACTTAAGAAATCCAAGGATGTAACCGCGGACAAATTCTTAAGCCAAATCGGGAAGACTTTAGGGCAGGAAGCCGACATAAGAGCTAGCAGGCCGGAGATCACTATAATCTGCAAAGATATAGATGAAATCACGACGAAGGAGGAGGTTCGCGAAGCGTTGGAGAAACAGTTCGATCTTGCCGGACTACAAGAGTCAGCGGTAAAAACTCTAAGGAAAGCCTATGGGGGAACACAAACCGCCATCATCAGCCTACCAGTGGAGAACGCACTCAAACTGTTAGCAGCAGGGAGAGTGAGAATAGGCTGGGTTATTTGTCGCCTTAGGGAACAGGTGGCGTTAAAACGGTGCTTTAGATGCCTTGGCTTTGGTCACATTGCGAAGTCATGCACTAACCCAAATGACAGGTCAAAGCAATGCAGGAGATGCGGAGTGGAGGGCCACATCAGCAAGGACTGCGGAGCTGACCCAAATTGTCTACTGTGCAAAGGAAAGGAGGGTGTGGACCATCGGCACATTGCAGGCAGCAGCAGGTGCCCGGAATACAGGAGAGCCCTTAGCACAAATCGCAGATGAGGTTGATACAAATCAACCTCAACCACTGCGAGGCGGCGCAGGATCTACTCGCGCAAACCATCCGCGAGAAAAACATCGATGTGGCCATACTAAGTGAACCATACCGAAACCGCGGTGGTAGCGTTTGGGTCAAAGACGAAACGGGCCAAGCAGCGCTGTGGACTTATGGAGAACAAGCCTTCCAGGAAATAATGGAGCACCCGGAGGAGGGCTTCATCAGAGCGAAGGTGAAGGGCATCCACATCTACAGCTGCTATGCTCCACCCAGCGCTACACTCGTCGAGTATGAGCGGATGCTTGCTGCTCTTGTTTTGGATGCAAGAGGACGTTGGCCGATCATAATAGGAGGCGATTTCAATGCGTGGGCTCTTGAATGGGGCAGCCGGATAACTAATGTCAGGGGACGTGTTCTCCTCGAAGCATTCGCGGAGCTGGACGTGGTACTGGCGAATGTTGGGTCTTCGTACACTTTCCGGGGAAGGGGCCTGGGGTCTATAGTGGACCTGACATACGTGAGTTCCACTTTAGCCAGTAGAATCGCTTGGCATGTCAGTGAGGACTATACTCACAGCGACCACCAGGCAATCTGCATAGAGATCAAGGGCGGATCGAGCTCGAAAAAGAGTTTTCGCAAAATGTCGGGTGGTATACTTGGCTGGACAGTGAAGGGGGACACGTTTTCCGCGGTGCTCAAATCCGACATATCCTTAAATGGTACGGCTGGAGAGAAAGCCACCCAGATCACTCGATGGGTGACGGAAGCATGCGATGCTACTATGCCCAGAAGGCGATTGCTCCCCAGTAGGCAACCCAACTACTGGTGGAACAATGAAATCGCAAGTTTGCGAGCCGCATGTTTTCGGGCAAGGAGGCTTTGCCATAGGCTCAGGGGAAAACCCGGTGGCGACGGTCGAGAGGAGGCACACAAGCAATTGCGTGGCCGCCTAAAGGAAGCCATTCGGAGGAGCAAAAAGAACTGCTTCAAACAGCTGTGCGACCATGCCGACATAAACCCTTGGGGCGAGGCTTACAGAGTGGTGATGAAAAGGCTGCGGAAATCACCCCAGGTGACCTGTCCGCGCCTCCTGAAACAGATTGTTACCACTCTGTTCCCTCACCACGAAAATAGGGGAAGGCAAGTTTTTGTCCAGCCAAATGACGGCATAATACCGCCTGTAACTGTGGAGGAGCTGCGGGAAATATGTGGTAGGTTCGGTGACAACAAGGCCCCAGGTTTGGATGGCATCCCCAACCGAGCTTTGAAACTGGCAGTGAAGACTAGGCCCGACCTTTTCGCCAACACCTTCGAGGCGTGCCTAAAAGAAGGAATATTCCCTGCCCAGTGGAAAAAGCAAAAGTTGGTGTTGCTCCCGAAGCCTGGCAAGCAACCTGGAAACCCAGCGTCGTATCGTCCTATCTGCTTGTTGGATACAATGGGGAAGATGATGGAGAGAGTCATCTACAACAGACTCCTGCCCATCGTCGAAGCCAACAATGGTTTGTCGGAACGCCAGTTTGGTTTCCGACGCGCCCACTCTACGGTGGACGCAATTGGCATGGTGGTAAACCTGGCAAAAGGTGCACTGATTTCTGGCGGCTGCTGTGCCGTGGTGGCATTGGATGTCAAAAACGCATTCAACTCGGCCAACTGGAATAGAATTAAAGGGGCGTTGGCTGACATAGGTGTCCCCGGATACTTAGCGAATTTGGTGGAAAACTACCTCTCAGAGAGGACTCTCTGGTACGGGACGGATGAGGGCCCCAAAGAGTACATTGTCACAGCCGGGGTACCACAGGGATCGGTACTTGGTCCCCTGTTGTGGAATATCATGTATAATGGGGTGCTTGCTCTTCCCGTCCCAGAGGGGACTACGATTGTCGGCTTTGCTGATGACCTAGCTGTGGTTGTTGCAGCAAAACACCCAGAAGATGTGGAGGTTTACGCAACGGAAACAGTGAGAGCGGTAAAGTCCTGGCTAGAAAAGGCCGGGCTGACCTTGGCGGACACGAAATCGGAAGCGGTCTTGATAACGAAACCCAGGAAAAATAATACTGTAAAAGTGGAGGTCGGTGGACATACGGTCGTATCAAAGCCGGCTATCAAATACCTGGGGGTAATAATTGGCACCAAATTGAGTTTTAGGGAGCACCTAGAGTATGCATGCCAAAAGGCAGCCAGTGCCACCACGGCACTTGCAAAAATGTTGCCAAATATTGGTGGGCCGAAACATTGCCGGAGGTTGGTGCTAGCCGGAGTGGTGCGCTCCATACTGCTCTACTCGTCGCCTGTGTGGGCAGAGGCGTTTGCAAACTCTCAGAGACGGAAGCAGGTGAACTCGGTTTACCGGCGGATGGCTTTGAGGGTTTGCAGTGCTTTTAGAACCACATCAGATGAGGCAGTATTGGTGGTGGCAGGCATGATCCCGCTTGACATTCTGGCCAAAGAAATGAGTATCCTGTACAATGCAAGACATATGGAGGGGCATGCACAGCGTAGAAATGCGGTAAGGTCAGAGTCGCTTGATCTCTGGCAACGCAGATGGGACGAGTCTGCGAAAGGTCGGTGGACGCACAGGCTCATTCCCAACATTAGGGTGTGGCTTGAGCGAAAACATGGGGATACCAACTACCATATTACCCAGTTCCTCACGGGACACGGTGGTTGCTACAGGCAGTATCTGCACCGCTTTGGGTTGGATGATTCTCCGAACTGTCCCAGATGCGATGGCGCCATTCGGGCGGCGGAGCTGCGGCGGGGACGTGTCTTTCTAAGATTTTCCACCTCCGTGTACGCACAAAAAAAAAAAAAAAAGATTAAGTTTAACTGTTAAGGTAGTCCCTAAGTTAGTTATAAGTTTATGTTCACTCATTCTAGGAAATAAAAAATTGTTGCTTTTCGTAAATTGTTGTTTTTCGTATGTAAGAAACTCTTTATACACAATTTTCCATTGATACATAGATAAGAATACAAAATATTCCATCATATTTTGCCAAACTCTATACACACACATATGTACATATGTACATATCAAAGCCATAAATACTGTGTTCATCCCAAATAAACAAAATTACCTATTCCCGCGTGACGATGCATACATATATATGTGCGCAACTAAATTGATCTAATGCATCTTCACTCATTTCCACTCGCTCCGAGTTCTTGAAGCGAACAGAGCTGAAACTCATCGAGGACTGACAAGCAACTCACAAGGAAGTATCTGTTCTGGACAGCGGTGCCATTACGCGTCCAACAAGGTGAATTTATAAAAGAAAATTTGAAGTAAAAAGTTTTGTTTACATTCCAGAGCTACTGCGTGCAACAGCAGGTATGGGTTTGGGGACAGGATGTCCGCCAAGAGGTGTAAAATGATACTCCCAAAGGAGATGTCATCTGAAGTGGAAGGCAGCTCTTCAGAACTGCAGGTAATGAATGCGACCCTCGTCGAAAAAATCGAGGAGCTAAAATAGGAGAAGGCCGCCATGTTCCAGCAACTGGACTGCTAGCAAAACATAATTAAACAGCTGGAGGAACGCTTGGTATCCCTCGAAGGGAGAATGTCAATTGCAACGTCGGAGCACTAGCAACGGCAACATCAACAATGAAAACAACAACAACGGAAACAACGGCAACATCAACAACGAGAACAACAACAACGTGAGTAACACATGGAAAAACAACAACAACGTGAACAACAAAAGGAGCAAGAACAGGTCCAACATCACCAAAATGGAGGAGAAATGTGATTCAACGTCTTTATCGAAGAAGAGGAAGGCGACAAATTCAACTTCGTCCAGCGGAGAAAGAAGAAAAGTAAAGATAACGTTGGTGTTAGTAGAGTTAATGCCTTTCCGGTAAACCCAGGCACTCCCCCCCCCCCCCCAGCTACCCGCCCAAAAAAAGGTACATTCTTGAGGATCCTCAAAGCGAAAGGGTTGAAGCAACCCTAAAGCATACGAGAGCCGATTTGACCCTCATTTTCACACAAACCCTTTAGAATCATGCGGCGATCTTCAACCTTATTAAAGAAAATGGGCTACATGCCACAACCAGTACCCTACCAGCTTTAATGACTCAGTACTAGTTATCTGTGGTCTCCACAGAGAGAGAGAGAGAATGAAGAGTATCCGCACCTAAAGGTGAAAAGCGTGTCGAATCTAGTCACGCGAGCCGACAAGCTTCTGCATAGCCAGAACCCGACGCTTCCGTTGAAGTTGTAATCAGGGCTATTCCTGGTTGCTTTCGAACCCTCTCAAGAGCTCAATGAAGCATTTAAAATGAAGTATATACTCCACCAAAAAATTTCGCATTGCTGCAACTGCCAAAACTTCGGGCATACATATCGCCCTCAATTGCTTCATCGTGCACAGGTGCGTGAGGTGCACCAGAACTCATGTGCGAGGGTTATGGCGAAACACCAACGGCAGACACACCAATTTGCTGCAATTGCGGCCAGACCGCACATCCCGCCAACTACCGCGGATGCCCAGCATACCAGGACATGATTGCCAGAAAGGAAGCTGGCAGGACAAAAAAAAATGATGAGGCCATGAGAGCCAAACAGGCGATGACTCTTTCCTTTGATACACCACATGACCATATCATGTGCAAAATTAAACTTAGGAAGCAACTTACTTCCTTCCTTGTGGTCCACGGACTCCTCTTTTTTCAGTTAAACCCCTAAGTTTTTCAAAAAAGTTTACTGACGGTTTCGTCCAGGGCAGAGGCAACTCACCCAGAGGCTGCATCATCACTGCCCTCGGAGCAGCGTAACCGAAAACAGTGACAGGTGGTAATCGCTCCATTTATAGAGATCCTCCCCGGACCCGGAGTAGATATTTTGCATCAATCGGTCGAACATTTTCTGAGAAAAGTGCATGTGACAAGCAAGATACTAAACTCCAATTATCCCTATTCAGAGACACTAAAGTAATAGTCGAGAGCCCCTGGATCGTCAAGTTCAACACTTCCTATCATAGTCCAATCCCATTGATACTGCGTCTGTTACCAATGTGGCACAAAGTGTGTGCTTGTCTATACTTTGTTTCGCTCTACAAGTTTTGGTGTGTCAATTTGCCTAATCATCGAAGATTGTATGGTGGCCCCATAAAAGCCTGACATTTAATAAAATACCTTTCGGTGATATATTACATTTGTCTTTATAGGAACACGAAACTAGACAACTATAAAAATGTCTTCATCTTGGTCTGAACGATGCTTTTATTCACGAAATGAAATGAAAAATAAACACAACAAACAGTTGAGAAGAGATTCAGTGGATGTATCTTTTATAGTTGATATAAAGTATAAAAGTAGTCGTTTTCTCCGTTTTTCTTCTGTGCAGCTAAAGAAAGTATGAACAAAACGTCTGAGTTGATACAGGTATTTTATGTCGAGGGAAGACCTGCTTGCATTTGTTGTAATTTAGGTCTCATATCCAAAAGTGGCACCAAAAAAGCATTTTACGGGATTTCCTCCAACTTATTCGCTAATTGGCTAACTCGTAAAGTAGCATCTGAAACAGAATCCAAAATAAGAGATGTAAAATATGCACATATTTGCATACAACAGTCAATACTGATTCCTACCCCCATAGATTGTTTCCGTTTAGTATTTAGAATTCATGAAATATCATTTGCATAAGAAAAGAGGAAGCTATGAGTGCCTGGCACGGTTATCAATAGCCCTAAGCCCATTTGAATAGCACCTCCTACTTTAAATTTATTACATCTGACCTTCTTTCAGTTTAAACTTAATCAAGGGCCGAGAAGAAAAAGTTGAAATCACAAAAACAAGTTCAGCCACTTATTTATCCGTTTACACTTTTCACCCTTCTCTTCATCCGTTTTCAAATCGTCCAAAGAGCGAGAAGATACATCCTTGACTTATCTACTGCTGCCACTTAAAAAGATTCAAGTAGGCGCAAACTAAATAAATCTTCGTCCTATGAACTGTATACTGTCATTCTCATCCTCAGATTTATCTGATTCTATCGGAATATCCTAGATAGATTTAAATGCCGACATAAATCACGAGTCGGAAATATATATTCAATGATCAGGAGGGACCTAACTTTTTCTATAGCCAGGACGGGCGGACGAGATGATGTTGGGATTTACAGGATTATGGATAGTGTCCTTGACCCTAGCTGATGATGATTTTAAGATAGTGTTTCTCGTTGTTTTGACTTTCAAAAAGTGAAATTCGTAACCTCGATTTGAATGAATTATGACAATAAAAAAGTTTCTACTTATTATGTTTAGTGTATTGTTTATCATGTATGCAAATGCCTGCTGAAAACATCGTTGAGACCACAACAAAAGCACTTGAAAATTCCAGATATTATTAAGATATTTTCGTCAGAAAAGACAATATCAATAAAAATAAAATTGTTGGTATTTGAAATATTAGTTGGGTTGGTATAGATACACATATATATGTACATGTATATGTATATATGTAGTGTCCCCGCTTGTGCGGCAGGCGCACTCCTTCCTTCGCCTTTTTCATAGCCAACCAAAAAGGGATCGCATCCGCTAATATGCAATATTCTCCTCTTCTCTTCCGTTTTTCAACATCCCTTACCTTTCCTAATATACTTCTCACAATTTCATTTATTCCATCCCCGACATTCATTTACATCAATCATTAAAACTACTAAAAAAAATTAATTATTTCATTTCATTTATCACCTGTTACTTTTCCCTAAAAATTTTTTAAGCTCATCTATGGATTTAAATGGGGTCAAGCAGTGTACTGCAGGATAGACTGATGCGGAACATAGCTCCCTGAGGCCAACCTATCTTTCTCTAAGGATGAGTTGTCTCTCCTCTGGGACGGTGTGGTGTGTGCCTTTTCAGGGGCCAAGCCTCTCGTCTACCAAGACCGTTAGTGAGTGGTGATAGCCACACCCTGTACGAGGTGACCCTACTATTAACAAAACGCTACGGATCTAGACTGGGGAGTCGAAAAACACCTCCCCCAATCCAGGGTGTCATGCGAACCGTGCCCATTGGATAGTTTGCAGTCGGGGGTAACTGACTGTATTCGAACGGAGCCTCACTGATACCTGGTCGCCTCAGTGAGTAAGTTAGATCTTACCGTGCTACGGGGGGCTATGGCACGGCGGACCTCTTAACCCCCATACTCGTGGGAATCAAATGAGTACAAAACTGGAAAAAAAAAACAAAAACCAAAAAAGCGGGGTCCCGTACCGCACCAAAACTGGTTAATCAGGCGGAGGCACGTCTCCGAATTACTGAAAGCCAGGTGACAACACCCAAGAAGAGAGAAGTTGGGACGTCAAGCAGTGGATCCAAGGTGACCATTGGTATACTGCATGGACTACAGCCAACGAACACCACTGCTCAAAGAGCAGGGACCAGCAAAAGCACGTCTGAGATAAATATAACAGACGTCAGGAAGGAGACACGTCTCAGTGGCGCCGGGGTTAAATGGTACCTGCGCTATCTGAAGGAAGGCCTGAAACCAGAAGAGGCCCTTAAGAAGGCTCAGGACAGACCTAAGCCATCTCTACCGGAGCCGAGAAAGCGGGGAGCAGCAGAGATCAGCCCGCATGAAGGGAATGCTCCCAAAAAACCCAGACCTGAACCCACGGGAGGAGAAAACTCGGGCAGGTCAGGAGTGAAGGCAGGACCCAGGAAGCCCGGCATTAGCTATGCTAGTGCGGTCAAGGGCATTCGACTGGCCATACTGCCAAAAAGGTTTCCCGAGCAAATACTCACTCGGGAGGAACAGGAAACCATTGAAGAACTTGTCGTTAAGCAGATGATCAAGGGATGGACGTCGAAACTGGTGTTCACCGGGATACGCTTTCGACCAGGCCTTATACTGGTGGACTGCGCGACGGAAGGTACCGCAGAGTGGGTCAGAACCATAATTCCTAGATTGCCAGGCTGGGAAGGGGTGGAACTGTCAACATGTGCTGGAGATGATATACCAGGAGCCCACATGGTGACAGTTTTTCTCCCAAAGGCCGCGGCAATAGTAACAGAAGACCTCATGAGACTCCTAATTGCTCAGAACGAAGATCTCCATACTCGACTATGGAAAGTCTTCAGAAGCAAGGTGGAGGGAAAGGGAAAATCCTCACGATCGGGGTAGATGACCGATCCCTAGAGGCAATTAAACGTCGGAGTTGTCATATCAACTACCGATTTGGCAACATACCCGTGCATGTGCACAAGGAAAAGCCAAGGAAAGAGATCTCGGAGGAGGCATCGGGTGGAAAACTTACCGAGGTCCCTGAAGAAGTCGCGGAAGCCATAGAGGCGGAAAGAACGGGATCAACCAGGGAAATAGACCTGCTGCCCAGTGAAGAGCAGAAGCTGGACGACCTAGACCTAGGACTGCTAGGGCTCGGGGTGGACAGCGACGCGCAGGAAAGCGCCATGTCGGAGGAGGAGGGTGACACTCCGACAGTGGAGAAGAGCTCCAAACAATAACGGAGCCAATGGCCAGCACTAGGATAGCCCAGATAAACCTCCACCATGCGAGAGCTGCATCTGCAGTGATTGCAAGGGCAAATTCCAAGGAGAACATTGGAATAGTGCTGGCTCAGGAGCCCTGGGTGTACCGGGGGCAGATTCGCGGTCTGCAAGGAGGAGACATGCAGGTAATTTGGGACTCGTCTTGTGAAAAACCAAGAGCTTGCATAATTCTCAAACGTAATCTAAAATACATATGTCTTTCAGAGTTCTTAACCGGGGACCTTGTGGCTATCCAAGTCTCATTGGAAGCCGGGAGGAGCACTCGAAAGGTAGTGGTAGCATCGGGATACTTCCCAGGAGACGAGAGCCGGGCTCCGCCGGAACAAGTCGCAAAGCTGACGGAGTATTGCGAGGAGAGGGCGTTACCACTTCTTCTCGGCTGCGATGCCAACGCCCACCACGTAGTGTGGGGAAGCAGTGACACTAATCGTAGAGGTGAGTACCTTCTCGAATTTATTCTTAGTAATAAGTTAGAAATATACAACGTAGGGAACACTCCAACATTTGTGACCAGCACCAGACAAGAGGTACTAGATATAACTCTAGGAAATACCCTAATGAACGGGATGGTCAGGAATTGGAGGGTGTCGGATGAACCCTCAATGTCTGATCACAGGATAATCAGATTCGACATTGAGGGTAACTCCGAAATAAAAAGAATAATAAGGAATCCCAAGAGAACGGATTGGGAATCCTACACAATGCACCTGAGCAACAACATTGCCCACCTTCAAGGGAGCGGTGACATCAGGAGTGAATTAGAATTAGAAACGGTGGTGGAAGACCTCAACACAATCGTCATTGACGCATATGAGGCCAGCTGTCCGGCCAAGACAGTCAAGTCATCAAGGGATGTACCATGGTGGAACAGAAACTTAGCCAGAATGAGAACGGAGGTACGAAAACTCTTTAACCGGGCAAAACGAACCGGGGACTGGCGGAGGTATAAAAATGCGTATAGCAACGCCATCAGGGAAGCGAAACGGAACAGCTTTAGGGAATTCTGTGAAGGGATTGAACAGATCACAGAAGCAACTAGGCTGTACAAGGCTGTAGCCAAAGACGGGAGAATATTCTCTGTCTGCTTGAAAAAGGAAGATGGGACATTCACCGAGAATGAGGAGGACAGGGTACACCTGCTTCTCAGAACTCATTTCCCGGGGTCCTACCCCTCGGCGGCAGGCGACAATAATCTGCCTGACACCCCAACAACGAATAAAAGGGGAAGGAAAGAGAGCTGGAAACTAGCAAAAGAGGTATGCTCAGAAGCTAGGCTCAGATGGGCAGTGGGAACCTTTCAACCAATGAAATCTCCCGGAGCAGATGGCATTTTCCCTGCACTTATCCAGAGAGGCCTAGGAATTATCCTAGAGTCTCTTCTGAGGGTGGTAAGGGGGAGCATAGCACTGGGTTACATACCAAGGGCATGGAGACGGGCAAAAGTGGTCTTTATTCCGAAGGCGGGTAAAAAGGATCCTTTTCACCCTAAATCTTTCAGACCAATCTGCCTAACATCGTTCGTACTCAAAACGGTGGAGAAGGTCATAGACAACTATATTAGAACTAACGTTCTAAAGCGTAATCCCTTACATCACTGTCAACACGCATACCGGGCAGGTAGGTCAACTGAAACTGCTCTGTATCAGCTGACAAAGGTACTACGGGACGCCATTGAAACAAAAGAAATTGCACTGTGCGCGTTTTTGGATATCGAAGGAGCATTCGGCAACACATCGCACACAGAGATACAGGATGCCCTGAGCCGCAAAGGAGTGGGAAACACCCTGGCACTCTGGATGGGCAAAATGCTAGAAAGCAGACAAATAGAGGTACAAACAGGTACAAATTCTGTTATCATGAACACCACTCAAGGCTGTCCACAGGGGGGAGTACTATCGCCGCTGATGTGGAGTATGGTAGTGGACGAACTCCTGGACGTGTTAACTAATACTGGAATACAAGTCCAGGGCTACGCGGACGACATTGTTCTAATCTGTAGGGGCAAATATGAAGATACCCTATGTGATAGAATCCAAACTGGATTAAGGGTTACTAGTGCCTGGTGCAGGAAGGTGGGACTGCGGATCAACCCAACCAAAACCACCATAGTACCATTCACAAGAAGGCGTAAGCTGGATCACCTGAAAGCCATAACATTACATGATATGGAGGTGAAACGAGAAACAGAGGTCAAATACTTGGGAATCACGCTAGACCAAAAATTACTCTGGAAGACACATGTCGGAAACACTTATCGGAACCCAACTCAGCACACAAGCCAGAGAATTACATAAGCTCCAAAGGCTGGCTTGCGTGGGTATCAGTGGGGCAATGAGGACATGCCCAACGGCATCCCTGGAGGTCCTTCTGGGATTAACCCCTCTCCATCTGCACATACAGATGCAGGCAAGGAGATCAATATTCAGGATGGCCGGTAGCATGAGTGAGGCGGGGAGCTGCCTAAATCGAAGGAAGATTGACATCCTTTCTAGGCGGTATCCCGAATTACTGATACCGAGGGACAACATGACAACGAGGTTTCACTTCGATAAGAAGTTTGAAACACGTTGGAGTAACAAGACAAACTGGGAAAGCTTGGCTGCGACATACGGCTTAAACCAGCAACTGATTACTTGGTACACTGACGGATCCCTCACAGCAGAGGGAGCGGGTGCCGGTGTCATTGGTCCAAGGAAAATGTACTTTGAGCCAATGGGCAGGTACACTAGCATATTCCAGGCGGAAATTTACGCCATAGACAAATGTGCCTCCTTTAATCTACAAAGGAACTACAGGGGGCAGAACATAGCTATTCTCACCGATAGCCAAGCAGCGATCAAGGCACTTAGGTCCAACCAGGTGAACTCTAAACGGGTATGGGAATGCCTTGAGAGACTGAATACACTCGGCTCGTCCAACAAGGTCTGGATACTTTGGGTTCCAGGCCATGCTGGGCTGGAAGGCAATGAGGCAGCGGATGAACTAGCCAAGAAGGGAGCAGGGATGCCTTTATACGGGCCAGAACCCTTCTGTGGAATCGGAAACGGTTTCATGGCTATGAATCTAAGAAACGAAGAAAAACGGTTGGGGGAACTATATTGGGCGGGCCTACCAGGAATGGAGCAGTCCAGGGTGCTTATTGGGGGATACGAACCCATGCGCACAAAGGATTGCCTAAACCTCACCAAAAAGAACCTCCGAATCATAGTGGGAATTCTCACTGGTCATTGTCGGCTGATCTACCACCTAGGGAAGCTAGGGATATCTACGGACACTGCCTGCAGGTTCTGTGAGGAGGAGGACGAAACCTCTATGCACGTCCTGGGACAGTGTCCAGCACTTGTGCAAAGTAGGTCGATACATCTGGGAGAACACTTAATACCAGATGCAAAGCTGAAACTTCTGGAAGTGGGGAACATACTAAAGTTCCTAACGGTTACTGGCCTGCTTGAGATACTATGATCAACAGGTACACTATAACCAGTAAAAGGGACACAATAGTTCTTCAAGGACGCGGTGCGACTTTCCCTTAACAAAATAATAATAATGGATTTAAATACAAATTGTCCAATTGTATATAACAACAATGTTGAATATTGCATGACCGATCAAAAGCAAACATCGACCTTGTATTTAAACTTGACCGGTCCATATATTCCAGAATACAGACCTAACGGCTGGTCTGGTCGAGGCGAGTGAGGATGCATTTTTGTGCTAGTGCGTAGCGGACCCGGAGAGCGGCTTATTGGGGGAACGGCTAATGAGCTTGGCCGGCAACTTTCAAATTGTAAAGAAGTCTTGGACAGTGCAGGTGACATTTGAGAGAATGTGCATTGATCTAAAGTTTATAATTTTTTGAAAATAAATTGAAAAGAGTGAATTTTTTCACATCCCAGCGGTCAATAGATTGTAGCCAATACGTAGTGAACCATTTGGTCAGAGTTTTTTTTATCAGATGTAATAACTTCTTATTCGGACAATCCTGTGATGGTAATAATTGGGCCTAAGGACACTAAACAGAAGGGCTAAATTAGGTGCTCACTTACTAATTGTACAAAGTGAAAATCACAAGTTCCAGAAACGTGATATTGGTAAAATAATTTTTAGCTCCCTGGGTTGCATTTTGATTTCATTTTTATTGCGGTGATTTAAGAATATCAGGTGTGGTCAGCGGGATGCTCATTGAAGCTGATTGTGTGCGCTGTTACTTGTTGCATTCATATTGACTTTTTCTGATTTTTCTGATAATGAAAAGAGCCCCACGCTCGAAATTCAGCAGAAAGTGAAAGTATAGATTCGCGTAGTTTTCCACACTCGAGAGTGTATAGCAGGTGAAGTTCTGTCTTCGTCTGCTGATACTTGAACGGACGGAAGTTTATCTTCAATAAATTTCTAATCCAAGCATGAGTGTTAACTTACGGCAGCCACAGGTAGTGCGAACTGGATGCCTGCGCGTTGATCGTCGAGAAAATGGCCGTCACGGTAGGACTCGCGTGAAGCAGTTTCGTGCTGCTGACCCCATTCCACGGTGCTGCTAACGGAGCTGCTTTGCGTCTGCAACTATACCAACGAGATACTGATCAGAGTCTATATGGCCCCCTTACATGTGCTGACATCCATCCAGAATGAGAGTTGTCGGCGTGCAATTAGTGGTGTCAATCGCTATAACCGTTTCCCAGAAAAATGCATGTGACTGACAGAAAGACGTACGGACATTAGCAGGTTGACATTAGCAAGGAAGCGTCGACGATAACTTTTATCGCGGAACGTCACCTCTGGTCTTTCATCCGCGGCACCAGTGTGGGCATTTGCGATAAAAAAAGTTGTAGAAAATCATAGACAGTTTCAAGCAGCATATCGGGTACTCTCCGCACATGTTCCGCCTACCGGACAACATCGGGACGAGAATTACTCGACCTTATTTATGATTCGAAAATAGCCCCTTTCGGGGTGTCATAACTTTGGCAGAAGTGGAAAGGAGGGACATTTTTTTTCCTTCTATATATCCTCTTTACACTCTTACTCACCGGGGGTCTGGTAAGCGGACTCAACTGATGATAACAAAATACCCCCCATTAGACGGAGGGAATTTGAGAGAGAGGACATCCTTTATCACTGCGGGAATAGGGCTCAAAATTAAACCCTATCTTTTAAAGGGGTTATGACCGCCACTATCCTTTAACCGGGTTAGAAAAAGGGAACTTTTCTTTCCTCCACCTATCCTCCCCATTATGTCCTCCTCATGGGATAGGTTTGAAAATTCAAGTTGGCCATGCTGATGTAAAAGGAACCTCACTTTGAATGGCCATAACCTTATAAGGGCGATGAGCGCATTGAGTTTGCACCGGGTTTGAACAGGAGGCACCTCCTTCCTCCTCCACAAACTTTCCACCCTCTCCGGGGACGAGGTTGAAAATTCTGTCTTCTCGAAAATTATATTTCAGCCGTCACCTGACAAATATTGTGCAAAAGAGCACAATATGCCCATACACTACACAATGCGTTGCGCAAACGTCTCCGTTGATTGTATTTGAAATTCGTCAAACATTTGCGCAACGCATCAAACGCGCCCATACATTAGCAAATTATTGCGCAACAGCCTGCGTTGCATAATTTGTTTGATAGTGTCTGGACCCTATTACGTGGACATGGTGGGTACAGAAACTACCTCTATAGGTTCGGTTTGGATGAACCGCCAGATATTCTTACGTGTGTATGCCCAAGATTCGAACGCCCAAGGAGAAACCTCGAGAATGAGCTGGGGAATGACAGACAATGAACCGATATGTAAAGCGATGACGGCTTTACGGTTTCTTACCAGGGCATAGGCAAATCGTCAGACGCTGCCTCACCTCTGCCCTGGGAGCAGCGTGACCGTAGCGGCTCGCAGATGTTAAATGCTCGTTTATATAATTCGTAGAACACGACATGACAATGAATTATATTGAGCGCAAATGCGCCTTATTGACCAGAGCTGGTCCAGCATTAAGTTGATGCGGACTTAGGACCCCATCATTCTCAAAATGAACCGATGTTAATAGGGATTTATTTGACAGAAAACCTGAAAAATGAAATACAGTGAGTTACATCCTTTTACATCGAATTTAAGCGGGGGGTCCTCATACATGCAAAGGGGGGTGTAAATTTTTTTTCCATCAAATATAGTCATGTGGGGTATCAAATTAAAGGTCTCGGTTAGTACTGTTCGAAACCGGTCTTACATATGACATTTGTAAGAAAGGTGGGGAGCACGGGGGGTTAAAAATTACCCTTTTTTTAAGGGGGCCATTCTCAGAAAAAACTCAATCGAAAAATCTGAAAAAAAAAATCACCCTGCCACTATATGGTGCCTGGGCTCCGAAGTACCCCCCATACCGATATCTGTTCAAATAAAGCTAATAAAAGTATATTACTATAATTTTTAGCAATTGGCATCAAAACCCCCCTTAAGTTCATCCTAGCACCACGAAATTTTGCAGTGATGTAGGCTATAATATAGAGCATGATCTTACCAAGTTTACTAACAAAGTTATAATACGTCAAAGTTGTGGTTTCTTTGAAAATTCAAGATTATGAATGTCAATATCACCCGACAGTGGATACTCTGACATAATATATGCATATATTATTTGCTACGTACTAAGAAATACACAAAACCTTTCGTACCTGAAGCGTCCAGCTTCCGGTCTCCCGACTTGTTTGTATCTGTTGTAGGTTAACTTAACCTCACATTTGCTAATAACATTGAACTCCTATTGTGAAGCTTATGAGGTAGACTATTGTCAATACAGTGCTTTCCAGATCATTTTTTTTTGTGTAAATGGACCTTTAAAAGATTCAGTTCGCTCCGAGCTATCGAAGCGAGCAGATGTGTTGTAGAGAAGGAAACAAAGTGAGTGGTGAAATTAGTAGTGGTGAAATTAGTAGTGCAGTCGAAACAGAGAAGGACGAACAGCGAATCATTGAAATTGGAGTGAGAAGCAAATACTCAAGGAAGTATCGTTCCGTTATCATTAATACAGTGCATCTCAATATTATTGAGATACTGTATTCTCAGTCAACAAAATTACCAGTGTCATTTTGTCGTTTCAGTAAAATACCAGAGGAAGTGCAACAACCACGCTGGACGGGCTTGGGGACAGGATGTCCGCCAAGAGAACGAAATTGATTCTGCCGGACGAAATTTCGTCTGAAGAGGAGGGAACAACGGGCCCTACAACGATGGTGGAGGGGAACTCGAGCCTCCTTATGGCCCAACAGTTGGAGTGCCAGTTGGCATTTATCAAGGAGCTGCAGCAGCAGATGGCTGAGTTAAAAACAGCTAACATGGCCGCGAAGCAGCCGGCCCAACATCAGCAGCAGCAACAGCAGCAGTTAATCGTACAGCAGCGGCAACAACAGCAGGAGCAGAGGAAGCAGCAGCGACAACAGCAGCAGCAGCAGCAACGACAGCAGCAGCAAAGCGAGGAAGATGACGGCATGTGCCCGGAGATAATCATCGAGGAGGAGGAAGGAGACCCCTTCAATTTCGTCGTCCGAAAAAAAAAGGCAGCGAATAGGACTAAGGTTAGTGCTATCACTGTAAGTGCCCCACCAACCACCCCAAAATCCTCTCCCCAAGCAGCCACCCCTAAGAAACTCAAAATTCCCCCGATAACTGGGTACAGACTAAATGTACCGCAGTTCCTGAAACTTCTGAAGGAAAAAGGGTTGAAAGCAACCCTGAAGAACACGAGGGCTGACAAGACCCTCATCTTCGCCGAGACGGTAGAAGACCATGCTGCAATTTTCGCTCTCATAAGAGAGAAAGGGCTTCACGCCACCACCAGCACCCCACCGACCCTTAGAAGAAAGTCGCTGGTTATTCGCGGTCTCCACAGGGAGACAGACCCAGCAGACATATTGCGGGAACTCAATGAAGATTACCCCCAATTAATGGTGAAGACTGTGGCCAACTTAATTACGCGTGCAGATAAGCTTCTGCACAGCCAGAACCCGGCACTCCCGATGAGGTCACAATCGGGACTTTTCATAGCCACCTTCGAGCCCTCCCAAGAGCTCAGTGAAGTACAAAAAATTAAATATATACTTCACCAGAAGATTTCGCTTGAGAAAGTCAAGCCAATTGAAGAAGTGCAGTGCTACAACTGCCAGAACTTCGGCCACATTGCCCCTAACTGCTCCATTGTGCACAGGTGCGTGAAGTGCGCAAAGAAGCACGTCCGCGGGGAATGCCCCACACCATCGGCGGAGGCGCCGCATTGCTGCAATTGCGGCCAGACCGGACATCCTGCCAACTACCGCGGATGCCCGGCATACAAAGATATGGTTGCCAGAAGGGAAACTGGCAGGGCGCGAAAAAATGCAGAAACGGCGAGGACCAAGCAAACGGTGACACAGATGTCACAAAGCTTGTCTCGGCCAGGTGTATCGTACGCCCAAGCAGCTAGGAATACTCTTCCTATAGCTGCACCTCAAGCTCCACAAGGCAACAAACTGGCCTTCAAGAACTTGGTCGAAAGCCTCGCTTCCGCCCAAACGAATGAGCAACGGCAGATTGCCGCAATCCAATTATTAATGAACTTATGGAGTTAAATATAGTCACATTTAACTCCGCGTCCCTGGTCTCACACGCCCAACGTGCCACTGCCCAAGCGTTGGTTGATACTCTGAAAGCAGACATATTTTGCGTTTCGGAGACCCACCTAAACCACAGACATAATGTCAATTTCACCGGATATACCACTATTCGGCATAACAGCAACACGGGCGCTGCCCTTCTAGTCAAAAAAGACTACCATTTTGAAGAAGTCGTCATCGAGGGCTTACTAGTCTGTTCCGCTGCAGCGGCAATAGTTAAAACTACCGATAATAAACGGATTTTGGTAGTTTCCGTTTATTTCAAATACAATTCCCCAAGTGAGCAACTGGGCCATGACTTAAAAGTCTTGGGCGATCTCCAGTTAAAATCAAAATATCTTATCTTCGGTGGCGACTTTAACTCACGGCAAAAATCCTGGGGCGATAAGGCAGAAAATTTAAATGGGAAAACCCTGTATAACTGGATCCACGACCCTTTCACGCCAGCCAACCTTGAGGTGGTCTCGCCGGATTCGCCGACAAGACCCGCTAGTCAATCCATCATTGACTTTTTCCTGCTGTCTGATGAAACCAAGCAAAGTTTTCAGGTAACTTCCTGTAAAACCTTGCCAGGTATGTCCGACCATTTTGCAGTTGAACTCAAAATGGCCTCAACTTCACAACTGCAGAAGCGAGTTAAGATAACCATCAGGTCATTCACCCACACTGATTGGGACAAATTCAAGTCAGATTTAGCACCAAGGCTGAACTTGAAGAAACTCGCTACAGATCGCAATCTGTCCGACAAAGAAATCGACGAAGCAATCATTTTGGCCACGGACGCCATCAATACTGCTACACGCAGAAATACCAGGCTTATCAAAGTCGATGAGTTTGTATACAACAAACTCCCGCATGATATCATGCTACATATGAAGGTCAGACAGATTTGGCGCAGGAACCTCAAGCGCAACTTCCATAAAAATGGAAATAAAGTTAATGCTGAATACAAAGCATTGCTCTCCCGGATTAATTGCCTGAGTACAATTATCCGGGAAATGGTGGCGCAATTCCGCAATAAAGAATTAACCCGTAATCTCGCAGATATTAAGCCCGGGCCAGATATGTTTCAACATATAAATAGGCTAGCGGGGAAAAATAAGTCCCGTAATTTCGTTTTTGCCAGGAACAAAGAACCAATCTGCGGAGACGCCAGAAAGGCGCAAGTCCTTGCGGAATCATTTGAGTCTCAGCTCAATACCCATCCGCCTCAAAGTAACCCGGCAATAGTGTCGATGGTTGAAACAACTATCGCCGACTTTGTCTCTAGGCATTCAAATAGATTAGTCACATTCTCCCAAACGAACTCCTCGGTAAAACCAACGGATTCGCAACAATTCCTGAGTTTATCACAACTCACCGCCTTGACCTCAAACCTAAACGGTAAAAAATCAGCCGGACCTGACGAAATTCCTAATTACGTAATTAGGCAACTTCCCCGAGTTTCCATCAAATTTTTGCTGGCAGTATTTAATAACTGCATAAATAATGGCTATTTTCCCACCACCTGGAAAGTAGCTAAAATAATTGCGAACCGGAAAAAAGGCTTCTCTACTGAGCCTAACAACTTTAGACCCGTTTCATTATTATCCAATTTAGGCAAACTCTTTGAGAGAGCATGGACAATCGGGCTAGTCCAATATTGCAACCTCAAAGAGATTATACCGAACCATCAGTTCGGGTTCCGCAGCAAGCACGGAACTCAACATGCACTTAGCTACCTTCACGACACCGTCGTAGCAAGACTTAACGTCAATAATAAACCGACCGTAGCATGTGCATTAGACTTAGAAAAGGCCTTTGACTCCGTATGGGTAAACGGACTAATCTACAAACTGATAGATCTTGAGTTCCCAATTCCGATCATTAGAATTGCACTAAGCTTCTTCGAAGATAGGTATTTCTACGTCAGTGTGGGGAATGAATTCTCCGATCTCTTGTCGGTAACATCGGGAGTACCGCAAGGATCCATTTCTGGACCCACCTTTTATAATATCTTCACGGCTGACGTCCCAACTCCTGAGACCGGCACCGAACTCATTCAATATGCCGATGATACTCTCATCTTCGCTTCAAGCCTCCACCCCAACAGGGCAGCCAAAGCGGACGAGAGATATTTGAAAGACCTTGGCAAATATTACCTGGCATGGCGCATTAAGATTAATGAGGCCAAAACGCAATTCTGCACCTTCCGGAGGAAAGCTAGATACCTAGGTTCTAGAGGAATCCATAGAAAAGCTAAACGCTTGAAAATGAAGATCGGAAACACTATAGTGAGCAATTCCCAGACCATCAAGTACTTAGGAGTTAAACTTCACGAACTCCTTAAGTTCAAGCCACATCTTGAGCTCGCGATCGGTAAGGCACGCGGTGCATTCAGTAGGATCTACTTTCTTCTTCGAAAGAAGGTAGGACTCAGCACCAAGGCCAAACTGACTCTCTACAAAACCCTGATCAGACCCATTATCTGCTATGGAGCGCCCACGTGGATCACTTGCTCCACCCGAACCATGTCCAAATGTGAGGCATTCGAACGCCGGATATTAAGGTACTGCACTGGTCTTTCCTATAATTGGAAAACCAAGAAGGTTGGAAAAAACGCCGAGGTATATCGGCGCGCCAAGGTACAACCTCTTCGAGAATTCGTTCTGAACTTGGTGGAACGGTTCTTCGAAAGAACGGAGAACCATCCAAATCCACTAATCCGGCAACTCTACCAACATGGTAGCAACTTCCCATTGGCCAACTTCTTAAGGCCCTGCCAAATAGTGAGCGAAGCTCTTAAACCCGCCATCCTTTCGCTATATGATTCTCCCTGCCTGGTAGGGGTACATCGAGGTTAAGCACAAGACATGTAATGTGCTATTGTATATAGTAGGTTAAGTATTTATTGTTAGAGTAAGTTAGATTAAGTTAGATTAAGTTTAGGCTTAGTTAATTTAAGTAAGTAAGTAATGCCTTCTGGCGCTTTTAGTGCAAGCGCAGTCTTGAAATAATCCAGAGCAGTTGAAAATAAATGTGAAGATCCATGTATTAAATCAATACAATTAACGTAAGAATTACACAGAAGGTCGGGTAGGCCAAACAATTGTAATAGCCACCCATTGAAATAAAGTTAAGTTAGTTAAGCTTAATATCTAAGCTAGAAAGTAATTAATAATGTATTAGAAATAAGACACTATGGTAAATAAAAAACTTAAACTTAAAACTTTAAAAGATATGGCGCCGTTGGCTATTTAATTAAGTACACGCGAAACTGTCATGCAATCATCATTCCTCACAAAGTGGAAAGCAAAACTTTTTATACCTGAAGGGTCTAGCTTCCGGTTTCCCGGCTTGTTTTTTTATTTATTTTGTTCCCAAATTTAGCTTGCGTATTGGTTATATCGTTAGTCTCCTTAGGCGAATCCCCGTGTTTGACTTGTTTTATAGAATCCGGTGTGTACTCACGCGCTAGCAAGCGAATTTGGATATACTGGCACATGAGTGATCAAAGTTTCCAAAGGTCCACCCCCCCCCCCCCCAGCATTCCCGAGTCTGAAGATGGAGCTTCAAAATTTGCGGGTCGAACTTCACGGTCAATTTCGCCATTTTTAAGGTTTTGTGTGAAACAAAACCTTATTAGAATCGAGACGGTGTCTGTCTGTCCGTCTGTCCGTCTGTCTGTGTCTGTCTGTCTGTCTGTCTGTCTGTCTGTCACACCCGATTTATTCGAAAACGACTAGACCGATTGTCACGAAAATTGGTGAAAATATGTAATCTGGTAATCCCTTTACATGCAGTAAGTGGCGCCATTTTGTGTTAAGTTTAAGGGGGGGCTCCCCATACATGTGAATGGAGGGTGCAAATTTTTTTTTCACAGAATGTAGCCATGTAGGGTATCAAATCAAAGGTCTCAATTAGTACTTTTCGAATATGGTTCAATATTTGATATTAGATGAAACATAGGGGAGTGAGGGTTCAAAATATGACCCACAAAAAGTGTAACAGGTCTCGTTCTCAGAACCTATCCAACAGAAAAATCTGAAAAAAATCACAGTGATGCATCTCTACGAAATCTAGGCCTCAAAATATATCCGGTTCCGATATCTGCACAAATAAAGTTAATAATAGTATATTTCCACATTTTAGAAATTTACCCGGCACCCCCCTTATGTTCATCCCAGAAGTACAAAATTTGGCATGCGTGTAACGAAGAACATAGTGCACAATTTGGTCAAGTTTGAAGAAAATCCAACTATTATTAACAAAGTTATAGGGGGTGAAACTTTACAATTTTTTGTGAATTTCGTGCAGTCTACAACCTGCATGACGTCATCATCACATATCAATTCGTCAATACCACAACGAAATGAGTTTTTTATGAATTGGGTCGCAGAGAATTATTTTGTTTGAGTTTTTTAGTTATTTGTCAGCCAGACATGTGTGTATGTAGGTATATAACATATGCGTGCTAATGAACTTTGCGGGTAGAGCCTAATTCAAATAGATATAAGAAGTAAATCGGAAATATGGGTACGATCAATTTATATACGTGCATATATGTGTACAGTATTCGGTAATAGGCAGTTTGTTTGTTTAGGGTGAGCGTGATATCTATGGCTGTAATATGTATGTATGTCTCGTAGTTTGGAAAAATATGAAGGATTATGTTGGATTTGTAGCTATATACGGACAGAAAAATGTGCGTTGAAGTTTCTCACATAAGATGAACACAAAACCTTTATACCCGAAGCGCGAGCTTCCGGTATTCCGACTTGTTTAAGTTTTTTGGATAGCTCTTACCTTTTAGTCCCCCCGGCCGCTCAAGATGGTTTGACCATCACAAGATACACTTTGTCATCACAAGTACCTGGCTTAATAGGGGGTCACAATAATATATGGTGTAGTGGCTCTTCGGCAGAAAACTGGTCCCGGTAAAGCACATCTCTTACAACGCTGTTACATCAGCTCTATATTTTGTTAGTGCCTTTCCGTTGACACGTGTCGTTGTCCAATCCAATTCGAGGCTCCGTTCATGACTCTGTAACTTTGGTTTTCCGTGTAGGGATATCGCCTTAACCAATCCCCGACCTGGAGAACCAATTAATACAATTTGACCTTCCCACTTTCAAGCTTCTCCGTCTGCAGTTCTCATTAAACAGGATCTTCCAGTGATCACTGCGTGGAGATGGCAATAGGGTTTGGTAAAAGTGTTGTTGGTGTTGGTTCAGCAAGCATTTTTCAGGTTTTATGCCCCGTCGTGTCGGTAATAATCCATGTTTCATTCTGGGACCTATACTACCCTTTCACCGCGAAAATACTGTAAATTTTTTAAAAGCAGGCATTGAAATGCATGTAGAAGTCGGTAAGATTCACCTCCTATTTAGGCTGATACTAGGTGACAGCTAACACGTTGCCAAAATTGCTCTCATATTCTCAATGAAATATAATAAATTATCTCAAAATATTTCGAGCTACAAAGTTATACGTGCGTCACTAGAAAGTATTTCATTTATCAAAGAAAATATTTTCACAGAAACACAGAGCGCTCTTCGCCCACAATGCACTTCCTATATTCGCATTTTCGTAAATTATGTTACACCTCTGCCTATGGATGGTTACAAACCTTAAGTAATTACATTAACAAATTAAATATGTACACTTGGAAAATCCAGATGAAGTGTTCTCATACCTTTCACATTATCAAAAAGTTCACCATCATCAAAGATGCAAAAGCAAGTGCTTTGCTTTCCAGGAATCGACCTCATTTTCTCTGCACAAGCTCTGGCCAAAAATAGCAACGACTAACTCATTCAGAAAATAATGATAACGCAATTTGAGTGACCTTCTTTTCCAAAGTCTCCCGGCGAGCATGTAATTATTTTACAATAATAAGATTACAATAATAATATCGTGGACACCATGTTCGCCAGTGGCCCTTTGAGTTTCCTCCCGTTGGAAAATGTCCAAATGGGCAGGCACCGTTCACACAAAAGTTAATCAAGTTTATTGGAATATCTACTCCGTTTCAGACACTTATCATGATAAAATGTTCAAAGTGCTCTCCTTGTGTAAGCTACACAGATAGGTACATACATAGTCGTACATATATGATTTATTATAAAGCTAAAATATTGTGCAACAATTCTGTGCGCTTACCATACAACAGACAATGGATGTAAATTTGACGTTCAGGGATGAATCCTGCTTGCGGAGGCAAAAAAGTTGAAACAGAATAGAGAGTTACGAGGAATTTCACTGCAATTATTTCTAGTTGTCTACAATGAAAGACTCACTCAAAAAACCAATTGCATAAAGGATGAAGGTAAGTAAGCAAGCACGAATGCTGTAAAATATTTTAAATTTTCTCTTAACATTGGCATTTGCAATATTCCACATTTTCTAGTTTTTATTTTTCAGTTGCATGTTGCTGATCCAGGGTGACGTCTGTAATTTAGTAAATTACACACTTTAGCGCATAAACGACTCCGACTTGGTAGTGAGCTTTCAATGGTACAACTAACTACTAATTAGAGCAAGTCGTTGTATCTACTCCGCCAGTGAACCAACAGATATTGCTTGAGATACAGAATATGCAAGTACAGCTCCAAGAGGAAACAGGAGGACAGGTACCTTCTAGACTTTGTAATTGGCAAAATACCGCAGCTTGACGAGAATTGGGGAATAATTCATCAAGCAGGACAACTCATCAATAATTGCGAATCATCCCTCTTTAAGGGCTAACACCTGAAGGTTGTTACATGATATGACATAGCAAATTATATTACGTCTAGGTTCTGGTCCATGCAATCCTGCCAGCTTATTTCCAACTAGACCGTGAAACAACTAAAACGATGTGGTGCGCTCGCTAACAGCAACTTGTTCCGAATAGATGCAATTTATCTTTCGAAACATTCTGCTGGGAAGGGATGCAATTACTTGAGGCTAATCCATCGCTTGTTTGTTGTGCAATTTTTGTTTGTCTTTTTTTCCAACCAGTTCGGTCACTCCTTGTTACTCTTCAATGTTACTATTGACAAGTGATTCCCTTGCGGCGTTCATTGTGTCGTCCACTGATTTTGTCTACATGGCGAGCTCTAGTTGATGATGTGAGAACTTGTCAGATGAAAGAACTCAACGATATAGCACCTGCATCACCACAGACGAGTTATTGGGTTGGGGAAAAAGAAATGTCGTATTTTGTCAATAAATGGTGACACTTACACATATCGGATCATTATTATTATTCTGTTAAGGGAAAGTCGCACCGCGTCCTTGAAGAACTATTGTGTCCCTTTTACTGGTTATAGTGTACCTATTGATCATGGTATCTCAAGCAGGCCTGTAACCATTAGGAACTTTAGTATGTTCCCTACTTCCAAATCTTTCAGCTTTGCATCTGGTATTAAGTGTTCTCCCAGATGTCTCCACCTACTTTGCACAAGTGCCGGAAACTGTTCCAGGACGTGTATAGAGGTTTCGTCCTCCTCCTCACAAAACCTGCAGGCAGTGTCCGTAGATATCCCTAGCATCCCTCGGTGATAGTTCAGCCGACAATGACCAGTGAGAATTCCCACTATGATTCGGAGGTTCTTTTTGGTGAGGTTTAAACAATCCTTTGTACGCATGGGTTCGTATCCCCCAATAAGCACCCTGGACTGCTCCATCCCTGGTAGGCCCGCCCAATATAGTTCCCTCAACCGTTTCTCTTCATTTCTTAGACTCATAGCCATGAAACCGTTTCCGATTCCACAGAAGGATTCTGGCCCGTGTAAAGGCATCCCTGCTCCCTTCTTGGCTAGTTCGTCCGCTGCCTCGTTGCCTTCCAAACCACCATGGCCTGGAACCCTAAATATCCAGACCTTGTTGGACAAGCCGAGTGTATTCAGTCTCTCAAGGCATTCCCATACCAGTTTAGAGTTCACCTGGTTGGACCTAAGTGCCTTGATCGCTGCTTGGCTATCGATGAGAATAGCTATGTTCTGCCCCCTGTAGTTCCTTTGTAGATTAAAGGAGGCACATTTGTCTATGACGTATTTTTTTTTTTTTTTTTTTTTTTTGTGCGTACACGGAGGTGGAAAATCTTAGAAAGACACGTCCGCCGCAGCTCCGCCACCCGAACGGCGGAACAACAGCGGACGCGTGTGGGATTCACACCCACTAAAAACCACCCCCGGTCTCTCCAGCCCCAGCCCCGCGGGACCACCATTGAGGTATTACTTCGCGGGGTAGGTTTGCTCTTAGGCACTCATCCTTCTCCTATGTGCAGCTTTCCTCCTTCTTTGTTCTTTCAGCAACTCCTCCTGCATTTGGATGATTGCGGAGCTAACCGCAAGCCACTTCTCCTCGGACTCCAGCATCTCAGTAACTAAGCTCTCCGGGGTCCCGCTCCTGCCCAGCACCTGGTTTAAGCTCCTTCTCTCCATCGCAAATCGTGGGCAGTGAAACATCACATGCTCTGGATCCTCCGGTATGCCATCGCATCTGGGACAGTTTGGAAAATCATCCAACCCAAAGCGGTGCAGATACTGCCTGTAGCAACCACCGTGTCCCGTGAGGAACTGGGTAATGTGGTAGTTGGTATCCCCATGTTTTCGCTCAAGCCACACCCTAATGTTGGGAATGAGCCTGTGCGTCCACCGACCTTTCGCAGACTCGTCCCATCTGCGTTGCCAGAGATCAAGCGACTCTGACCTTGCCGCATTTCTACGCTGTGCATGCCCCTCCATATGTCTTGCATTGTACAGGACACTCATTTCTTTGGCCAGAATGTCAACCGGGATCATGCCTGCCACCACCAATACTGCCTCATCTGATGTGGTTCTAAAAGCACTGCAAACCCTCAAAGCCATCCGCCGGTAAACCGAGTTCACCTGCTTCCGTCTCTGAGAGTTTGCAAGCGCCTCCGCCCACACAGGCGACGAGTAGAGCAGGATGGAGCGCACCACTCCGGCTAGCACCAACCTCCGGCAATGTTTCGGCCCACCAATTTTTGGCAACATTTTTGCAAGTGCCGTGGTGGCACTGGCTGCCTTTTGGCATGCATAGTCTAGGTGCTCCCTAAAACTCAATTTGGTGTCAATTATTACCCCCAGGTATTTGATAGCCGGCTTTGATACGACCGTATGTCCACCGACCTCCACTTTTACAGTATTATTTTTCCTGCGTTTCGTTATCAAGACCGCTTCCGTTTTCGCGTCCGCCAAGGTCAGCCCAGCCTTTTCTAGCCAGGATTTTACCGCTCTCACTGTTTCCGTTGCGTAAACCTCCACATCTTCTGGGTGTTTTGCTGCAACAACCACAGCTAGGTCATCAGCAAAGCCGACAATCGTAGTCCCCTCTGGGACGGGAAGAGCAAGCACCCCATTATACATGATATTCCACAACAGGGGACCAAGTACCGATCCCTGTGGTACCCCGGCTGTGACAATGTACTCTTTGGGGCCCTCATCCGTCCCATACCAGAGAGTCCTCTCTGAGAGGTAGTTTTCCGCCAAATTCGCTAAGTATCCGGGGACACCTATGTCAGCCAACGCCCCTTTAATTCTATTCCAGTTGGCCGAGTTGAATGCGTTTTTGACATCCAACGCCACCACGGCACAGCAGCCGCCAGAAATCAGTGCACCTTTTGCCAGGTTTACCACCATGCCAATTGCGTCCACCGTAGAGTGGGCGCGTCGGAAACCAAACTGGCGTTCCGACAAACCATTGTTGGCTTCGACGATGGGCAGGAGTCTGTTGTAGATGACTCTCTCCATCATCTTCCCCATTGTATCCAACAGGCAGATAGGACGATACGACGCTGGGTTTCCAGGTTGCTTGCCAGGCTTCGGAAGCAACACCAACTTTTGCTTTTTCCACTGGGCAGGGAATATTCCTTCTTTTAGGCACGCCTCGAAGGTGTTGGCGAAAAGGTCGGGCCTAGTCTTCACTGCCAGTTTCAAAGCTCGGTTGGGGATGCCATCCAAACCTGGGGCCTTGTTGTCACCGAACCTACCACATATTTCCCGCAGCTCCTCCAGAGTTACAGGCGGTATTATGCCGTCATTTGGTTGGACAAAAACTTGTCTTCCCCTATTTTCGTGGTGAGGGAACAGAGTGGTAACAATCTGTTTCAGGAGGCGCGGACAGGTCACCTGGGGTGATTTCTGCAGCCTTTTCATCACCACTCTGTAAGCCTCGCCCCAAGGGTTTATGTCGGCATGGTCGCACAGCTGTTTGAAGCAGTTATTTTTGCTCCTCCGAATGGCTTCCTTTAGGCGGCCACGCAATTGCTTGTGTGCCTCCTCTCGACCGTCGCCACCGGGTTTTCCCCTGAGCCTCTGGCAAAGCCTCCTTGCCCGAAAACATGCGGCTCGCAAACTTGCGATTTCATTGTTCCACCAGTAGTTGGGTTGCCTACTGGGGAGCAATCGCCTTCTGGGCATATTAGATCGCATGCTTCCGTCACCCATCGAGTGATCTGGGTGGCTTTCTCTCCAGCCGTACCATTCAGGGATATGTCGGATTTGAGCACCGCGGAAAACGTGTCCCCCTCGAACGCTTTCACTGTCCAGCCAAGCATACCACCCGGCATTTTGCGAAAACTCTTTTTCGAGCTCGATCCGCCCTTGATCTCTATGCAGATTGCCTGGTGGTCGCTGTGAGTATAGTCCTCACTGACATGCCAAGCGATTCTACTGGCTAAAGTGGCACTCACGTATGCCAGGTCCACTATAGACCCCAGGCCCCTTCCCCGGAAAGTGTACGAAGACCCAACATTCGCCAGTACCACGTCCAGCTCCGCGAATGCTTCGAGGAGAACACGTCCCCTCACATTAGTTATCCGGCTGCCCCATTCAAGAGCCCACGCATTGAAATCGCCTCCTATTATGATCGGCCAACGTCCTCTTGCATCCAAAACAAGAGCAGCAAGCATCCGCTCATACTCGACGAGTGTAGCGCTGGGTGGAGCATAGCAACTGTAGATGTGGATGCCCTTCACCTTCGCTCTGATGAAGCCCTCCTCCGGGTGCTCCATTATTTCCTGGAAGGCTTGTTCTCCACAAGTCCACAGCGCTGCTTGGCCCGTTTGGTCTTTGACCCAAACGCTACCACCGCGGTTTCGGTATGGTTCACTTAGTATGGCCACATCGATGTTTTTCTCGCGGATAGTTTGCGCGAGTAGATCCTGCGCCGCCTCGCAGTGGTTGAGGTTGATTTGTATCAACCTCATCTGCGATTTGTGCTAAGGGCTCTCCTGTATTCCGGGCACCTGCTGCTGCGTGCAATGTGCCGATGGTCCACACCCTCCTTTCCTTTGCACAGTAGACAATTTGGGTCAGCTCCGCAGTCCTTGCTGATGTGGCCCTCCACTCCGCATCTCCTGCATTGCTTTGACCTGTCATTTGGGTTAGTGCATGACTTCGCAATGTGACCAAAGCCAAGGCATCTAAAGCACCGTTTTAACGCCACCTGTTCCCTAAGGCGACACATAACCCAGCCTATTCTCACTCTCCCTGCTGCTAACAGTTTGAGTGCGTTCTCCACTGGTAGGCTGATGATGGCGGTTTGTGTTCCCCCATAGGCTTTCCTTAGAGTTTTTACCGCTGACTCTTGTAGTCCGGCAAGATCGAACAGTTTCTCCAACGCTTCGCGAACCTCCTCCTTCGTCGTGATTTCATCTATATCTTTGCAGATTATAGTGATCTCCGGCCTGCTAGCTCTTATGTCAGCTTCCTGCCCTAAAGTCTTCCCGATTTGGCTTAAGAATTTGTCCGCGGTTACATCCTTGGATTTCTTAAGTTCCAACATAAGATCTCCCTTCTGGGACCGTCTAATACGGCTGACGTTGTCTCCCAAATTGGTGAGTTCGGGGTCTGCCTTCACTTTCCTGAGTATGTCGGCGTATGACCCTTCGCCTCGTTTGCAAATGAAAATCACCTCCGGTCTAATCTTCCTCCGATAGTTTCTTTTCCGCGGTTCTACCTTCCTCCAAGCTTCCCCATCCGCCTTTCAAGGTTCGATCCCTTTTCTCGAGGTAGCCACTGCAGTACTTTCCCTGGTAGCTTCAGACATAATTTTCATGAACTCCGCCTTTTTGGGAGTTGAGTCCTTTCTTCTTTTCGGGGTTTGCTGGCCTGTTGAGTCATTCAGCTTCTCGCGCAGCCTCTTCCCCGGTTTCTCCCCTTTTGTGTTTTGAACCGGCGTTACTTGAGTTGCCTGGTTCACTTTTCCAATCGGCGACTTCCCTACTCGTTCATCCTGGGCCTTGCCGTACGTCAAACGGATGCCTCTTATCATGGCCCTTATATTTTGGTGAATGTTCCTGCGCTCCTTTATGAACTCACACAGCTCCATGATCTTTTTACCGAGGGCAGTAAAGGCAGCTCCAGACTGATCATTGTCCAAAACATCGCTCGGGTGAATCGGCGTCAGCGATTCTTCCTCATCGAAGACTCCCGCTATACGCTTCCCACTGGGGGTAGCGATCGTGGGGGCTTGTGCCCGTGTGGGAGGGGATCTGCGAAAAATCGAGCTCCTTCTGAACGGATCCATCACTGGGGCCAGTTCAAGTTCCTCCCGTACGCTTGTAACATTAGATGCCACAGTAGCCAAGGTTCCCACTATTGAGGCACTGCGGTCGTTGGATATCGACGGCCGGGAGCCCGCTTGCTCACTCCCAAAAACCGCCGGTACTGGGTTTCCGAAGCCCTGCACCGTAACTTCATTCTTCTTCTGCTCCTCCATGTTTGGTTTTATTTCTGGGTATCCTTCCCATAGCCAATTTTTATCCACGGGTGGGCGTTTACTTCCCACCTACCCGGCCTGCGCATAAACATGCCCATACACGCACATCTCCGGATGCGTGCATGTGCATGGCCATGACACATTCGCCGAGCATTCCCTTATCTGCACGAAGGGACGCGCCTGATGGGAGATTTGGCAACTCCACACAGGTGTCTATGACGTATATTCCCGCCTGGAATATGCTAGTGTACCTGCCCATTGGCTCAAAGTACATTTTCCTTGGAGCAATGACACCGGCACCCGCTCCCTCTGCTGTGAGGGATCCGTTAGTGTACCAAGTAATCATCGTAAGCATCGGATCATACTACACGGCGATTTGAAGACGACAATCTGTGCTACAAGTGTTTCTTTGAGAGTGTTATGATCGTACGTTTCAGTCTCAAGTTATAGCGCGTCAAAGATAGAGTCCACCAAGCAAGAAATTCGTCATATTTTAGGTTTATACTACCTGAAAGGTAAAAATTCAGCAAAGCCGGCCGAAATAATTTGTGAAATTTATGGGTCCGATACTGTAACGATTCGCACAACACAGCGTTGGTTTGATCGATTTTATTCAGGTGTAGTGGATGTCGAAGATACACCCCGGAACTGGGTATAGACCATAAAACCGTTTGGAACCATTTGGAAAAGATTGGATTCCAAAAAAGCTGGATGTTTGGGTGGCACACGAGTTGGAAAAAATCTCTTGGACCGAATCAACGCCTGCGATGCACTGATGAAACGGAACGAATTCGACTCATTTTTAAAGCGGATGGTGACCGGTGATGAAAAGTGGATCACGTATGACAATCTCAAGCGAAAAAGATCGTGGACGAAGCGCGGCGAGTCGGCCCAAACCATCGTCAAGCTCGGATTGACGGCCAGGAAGGTTTTGCTTTGTGTTTGGTAGGATTGGAAAGGAATCCTCCACTATGAGCTGCTCAACTATGGCCAGACCCTCAATTCGGTCCTCCAGTGTGAGCAACTCGACCGTCTGAAGCCGGCGATTGACCAGAAGCGCCCAGAATTGGTCAATAGCAATGGTGTTGTGTTCCACCAGGACTACATTCGGCTTCACACATCTTTGATGACCCGCCGGAAGCTATGGGAACTCAGATGGGATGTCTTACCGCACCCACTGTATAGTCCGGACCTGGCACCAAGTGATTACCATCTCATCCGATCCATGCAAAACGCTCTTGGTGCTACTAAGTTGGCCTCAAAAGAGGCTCACGAAAACTGGCTGTCTTAGTTTTTGTAAATAAGGGGGGAGGGTTTTATAAGGGTGGGGGGTGGGGGATAATGAAGTTGCCTTATAAATGGCAACAAGTTTGCGAACAAAACGGCGCATATTTGACTTAAATCGGGTAATTCTAAGTATGTTAAATAAAGCGTCAAATTTCGATCATAAATACGACATTTCTTTTTCCGCAACCCAATATTTCAGCATAAAGGATAATATGTTGTTACGCTGTCAGCAGTATCATAGCCGTAATGTAATTACATGTCCGAGTATGTTAGTTGGGTGCTAGGCAAGGCTTTGAACTAATTAAGGAGCTTGACTTCGAGATTTTTAACTTCAAACTTCCATCAACCTCCCCACTCGGAATAAATCACCCAAAAGTACTTTCTGGTTGTTTCATTAATGATCGTTGATTACAACTGTATGCATTTTCCCATCAATATTCTGCAGATTATGTATATTACGTACCAATGAACACAGAGCATTTCCAGCTTTCATATCACTAAACGACCAAAACACAACTTCTGTTACTTGGACTTTATGAATTATGTATCATTGCCAGTTAATTAGATCTCGATGAAGCCTAATTAACTCGTTGAAAGTACAACTTGAAATTGCAGCGTTGATGCGGCGAATTTAAGGGGTGGTTCAACTTCGACAAGCAAAAGTAAGAACTCAGCATGTGGCTACCGAATAACATGTCTGGGTAAATAAACTAAATCACTGACCTTCCCTTAAGGTTTTTTTTTTAAAAAAACTGAATAAGTACTGTCAGTGCAGGCAACTGGTCTCTAGTAACTATGCACTTTACTACCAACAAGTTTATTTCAGCAAGCCCGTTTTTTGCTCGCAGATCCAGATGATTGCTTCCAAAAAATCGACTATCCAATTGTCTCCAGTCTGCGGCATTTGCAGGCTTTTGCGCGTGTGTATATCTACAACAAAAGTCTAGATGAATGCTACTTTCCTCGCCTCTGGAAAGAGGTCCTTATCATTCCTATCCTCAAGAGCGGAGACCCTTCCCTTGCTGTGAACTACCGCCCCTTTTCTCTTCTCTCCTCTTGCTCCAAAGTCCTAGAAAGATACGTCAACGACTGGTTGACCGCGCACTTCGGTCACTTCATTGTCAAAGAACAGCATGGTTTCGTGAAACATAGATCAACGGCTTCAAATCTTCTGGTCTTTACCAACTTTGTTGCTAAATGCTTGAATTCACGATAGGAGGTACAAGCTGTTTATACTGGTTTCTCCAAAGCCTTTGACACCGTTGACCATAACATTCTCCTCTCTAAACTTTCTTCGCTAGATTTCCCTCCCTCAGTCATCTCCTGGCTTTCCTCCTATCTCTCATACCGTTCCTGCAAAGTTTCTTTTCATGGTCACTCATCTGGTTCCTTCTCTCCTTCCTCTGGTGTTCACCAAGGCTCTACACTTGGCCCCCTACTATTCCTGTTTTTTATCAATGACCTCGCCTCCATCCTCACCTGCCCGTATTTGCTTTACGCAGACGACCTTAAATTGTTTGCCTCTGTTTCGTCTCCGTTGGACTGTGCTCTCTTGCAGTCCAACCTTGATAAATTAGCCTGTTGGTGTTCGGTCAACAAGCTAACACTGAATGTTAACAAATGCCGCTGGATGCGCTATTTCCTTAAATCATCCCCATCATCCTTTTCCTATTCTCTCAGTGGACAACCCCTTTCACTACTGACCTCCTTCAAAGACCTGGGGGTAACATTCGACGATAAACTTCATTTCAATTCCCACTTCGTTGACATCATCAATAGAGCTTCCAAAATGTCTGGTTTTATCCTACGTTCCTCCTCCGACTTTACCTCAATTCAGCCCTCCTTAACACTCTTCAATTCCCTTGTCAGAAATATCCTTGAATATTGCTGTGTAGTCTAGTCCCCCTACCGCATCCGTGACGGCCGCGCTCTTGAAGCTGTACAACGCAAATTCACCTGGACCCTCTTTTACAAAAAGAACCTTCCTTCTCCCCTCCCTACAGCAACGCCATGTCTTCCTTGATATGCGTACTCTTTTCAAACTCTGCAATGGTCTGATGGACTGCTCCGCCAACTCGGCTATTACTTTCCGTATCGCCTCGCCTCATAACACACGTAGTGCGGACATTTTTTATGTACCCTTCGCGGGGCTTGAGATTTACTTTCACTCTCTGATCTCGAGGTTTTGCTTTCCTCTGAGGACAATATGTAATAAGAAATTTGCTTGCTGCGTTTTGTTCTCATTAAATAAATAAATAAATAAATAAATAATTTTGCGAGTCTGAGAACAGAGACTGCGCACATTCATCATATTCGTATGTTGACTTTGCTGGGATGTCCACTCCTTCGGACATTCGGAAAAAGTGGGAGGGAACTAGTCATCAACCGACTACTAAAAAAGCATGGAGGCGTCGGTGAAAAAGCAACACCAAAAACCCATCCATATTTTAACCAAGATTACAGAGAACTCGGGGGCAGAAATTAAAGATAAAAAAACACATCATACAAGATCATGCATGAAACCGTTATTGATGAATATATCCGGCGCATACCAGAGCGACAACAGTCGAGTAAGCAAACCCAATCGACAGTGATCAAATAAGACCAGCGAGGGAGGTGAAGTCAAACCGTTTATGCTATGTAGTAACTGGCATGACAACGTCATGGAGTCTTTTATCGAGATGGCCAGGATGATATCAACCCAATTTTCGTTCTACAACTTGTATAGCGAACTTCAGAACAGTGGACAGCCCTATCGCGAGAATTGAAAGGTAATATTAGTAGAACAAACCTGATTCAATGCCAGCCCTTCCAAAATGTTCTCATCCTCTTGGGGGACTTGGCAATCATAAAGAATGAGGAGCCCCAAAATAACTACAATTTCTCATTCACATTAACGAAAAATTTAAGATTCGGCACTAGGGAAGCCCAAGTTACTGTATTCTGATCCGCAAACCAAGATGATAACCTTAGCCTAGTTAGTCGTATTAATTTCGTCGGGATAACGAATTCTCTCATGGCCGTGTAAAGTTTTACCCTGCCCATGCTATCATAGGCGGCTTTAAAATCGACCATCGTTTGCCCCACAAAGAAAATCTGATCTGTTGCTGATTTGGCTAGAGTGAAGCCTCTTTGGTATCGGGCAATGATGTTCTGGGCGTATGGCGCTATCCGACCTAGCAGGATAGAGGAGAATATCTTATAGATGGTACTCAACAACGTGATTTTTTATGTATGGGATAGATAAGCCTCTTTGCCACTCGTCAGGCATTAATTTGCTGTCCCGCACCTTGAGTATAACTTGATGAACCACTTGGTGTAATTGGTCGCCTCCATATTTAATCAATTCGGCTCTAATTCCAACAACTCCTGGAGATTTATGATTTTTATGCCGATAAATTGCACGGACTGTTTCTTCTATACTTGGTGATGGCAGTATTTGTCCGTCGTCTTCAGTTGGCGGGCGCTCCAACTCTTCGATGATCTGGTTGTTCAGTAGTTCATCAAAATACTCAACCCATTGCTCCAATATGCCCTACTAAGGTTTTCATATGCCACTTCTTGAGGGACACCAAAAATACGACTTCAGCGGCCCCAGGTACTTCCAAAAGCACATTCGCCTGCCGACAAGAGCTCAACTTTCTCCAATAGCAAAAATAATCTCGAGTAGCTTGTCCAAAAATGAAATGATCCCTTCATGAAACACGGTCTCAGATTGAATTTAAAGAAAACTGAATTTTTGACTACCGATCCCCATGAAACAGGCACAATCACTGTCAGCGGCAGTGATCTGCCCAGAACTGAGCGGCTTAAATACCCCGGGTCAACGCTATTAGCCAATGGAGAACTGCATTATGAAATTGCTTCACTCATTAACGCAACCTGGATGAAGTGGCGTTCCGCAACTGATGTTCTTTGTGATCGACATATCAACAAACGTCTTAAATCAAAAATTTACCACAATCTCGTCCGTCCTGTCGCTCTGTACTCTCTGAGTATTGACCGACTATAAAAGATAATGAACGGCGTCTTGTGGTAATGGAGACGAAGATGTTGCGTTGGACTAGTGGCGTGACACATTTTGATCACATCCGAAATGAGGATATCCGCGATCGTTATGGGGTTGCACTACTCGTGGAAAAACTGCGAGAGAGGCGTTTCCGATGGTATGGTCACGCAATCCGCGCTAACAAGAATTCACTTGCGAAGACTAATCTGAACATCAAAATCAATGGTAAAAGAGCAAAAGGCAAGCCGAAACAATCGTGGCTTGATACGCTGGATTTAAAAGCCCCAAAATTGCATCCAGAACCAAATGGTGAAACCGATCATGACGAGCAGACCCCGCTTGTGAACGGGACTGAAGGCTGAAGAAGAATGCAACTGATTAACAGCGCGTCGATTCCATGCCGTCTTGCTGGGTCACAAATTATCGCGAATAAGACGTAATTCAAGCCAACTTCGACATCCATGAATGCACTTGAGACATATTTTTTTCCGACACCGTCGTGGTCTATGCCTTCCATTGACATATAATAGGTCAGCATGTCGGAAATTTAAGGCCGGGCGCAAGTTGAGACGTGACGTGGCTCACCGTGACTCAGCTTGAGAGTGTCCGTGAGCTGCGAGGATTTGTGTTCATGCCAATTTTCAGTGGAGATAGAACTGCGTGTCAACTTTCCCTCTACCTGCTTACAGGCGATTTATGCTCCTGCTTTCCTTCGTCACCCTGCGTCACACTGCAATTTATCTTGGCGCCTAAGTCCCTGACTACCACACCAACAATTTATGGTTCTTGTATGAGGTATATAAATGTCTTACAGCTATTGATCCGTCGACCGATAAGTGAAGTTGTCACACTTCAAATGGAGACACCGTGAGCTATACGTTCCCCTCAATGGTATTAGAAACCGACACTTCTAACGTGGCGGTCCCAAGTCCATAGTAGAGACAGCATCCCACTTGTTCACGAATTTTCTCAATATCTGGTTCAGGAATGATGTAAGTAAGAAAAGCTCCGGGCCTATCGGCTCTCTCTCCTGCTTTATAGCCTAGCAGCATTCAAGTAGAAATTTTGAGGTTATTCTGGACAACAAGCTGCTCCAACACCCCGGTACCATTACGTTCCTTTACCAGGGGAAATACTTTTTGAACGTTGGCAGCTCAGACTCAGACTCTTTTCATGATTAATTCGTACAGCCTCACACATCGTTGAAGGAGGAACAGTACTGTCTGAGCCACTCGTTCATGTTTTCGTCGGCAAAGTTTAGCCGTAATATTTTAAGGTCGATAACTACCGCCCCAATGTGGAACTTAATGCTTTGCGAGGATGCAGTCCTTACAGGAGGAGCTTCCCCCTAAGCTATTGGCACTGCCCGGTATCGTAACCAGATGGATTGGTGTGATCACAAAAGTCTCATCGATCGGCTGCAAATTAGGGTATCGCCGAGTCCTTTCCGATGCTTTTTGTGTAGAAGAGCTGGGATCGTCCAACTTAGAAATTTAAAAATATTTCAAGGTCAGTTGCCATTAAAAACCGGTTTTTCATATAGAAAAATGCAATTCTAAAAAGGGAGAATAGAGCAAAACTCACTCTTAACAGTAACAAAGTGTCCTTTTCATCTTCATTCTTCTTCCATTAGAACTCCATATCTATAACGCTTTCTGATAAGTTCACATCAAAACAAGCAATAAATCCAGTAATTAGCTTAAAAGACTAATTGTTCTCCTTCCCTTAATAAATCTCTTCGAAAAATAAATCCAAATCCATTATCAGAAAAGCCTTCCAGACTAAAACTCATTATCACGAACAGAGGATAGCCTTAAGCTACGTCTGCATTCGCCACCATTTTTTTACACCCGAGCCTGACTTTCAGGGATTTTATGTGGTTTCCAACGATTTTATGATTTTCTATTTTATATCGGCTCCAGTTTCAACCACCAGGTGACTGAGAGGCAATAAACAGAATATCAAAGCGTATAATTAACATTTTCAAATTAACTTTACTAGAGAATCGGTAAATGTAGATAGGAGTGTGTTTATATGATATCGATTGCCTGAAGAATTCCAGAAACAAGTAGCAAGAAATTAATTCAATTTAAAACTCATTAAATATGACTGGTGACATGTGGACCTGACGTGTAGGTAAGAGTCGTGGAGGATAATAAAGGAAAGCATTTCAATTAGTTTTTTTGTGGTTTTCTAGGTTTGTAACTTTCTGGATGATTAGTTCTTAGTAACTTTAATTATATTTAAATATAGTCAAGGATAATAAGAAACTCCGCTGACTCCCTCCCTGCCCCGCGGTACCACCATAAGGTATTACGTCACGGGGCGGAGTCAGCTCACTCTAGCTTAATCCCATTTCTTCTACACGCGGCGCACGTGACCGCGCTTTTCTCCTTTCCTCTGCCTTTCGCAATTTATCTTGAATAGATGCGATCATGGAGTTGACCGCATCCCAATTCTCTTGATGTGTTATCATTTTCGGTACCAGATTTTCCGGTACCAGCACCTCTCCTAGAGTCTCCTCTAGATTCCTCCTTTCTTCCACAAATCTCGGACAGTGGAAAAATACATGCTCTGGGTTCTCTGGGACTCCATCACAATTTGGACAGTCGGGTGAGGTCTCCAATTTAAACCTGTGAAGGTATTGGAGATATCCTCCATGTCCCGTGAAAAACTGGGTGAGATTATAATTAATCTCACCGTGTCGTCTCTCCAACCACTCCTTGATGGCAGGAATGAGCCTGTGAATCCACCGACCCTTTCCCGAGCGTCCCCATCGCTCTTGCCATCTATTTATGGATCTCTCCCTTTCAGTATTCCTCGTCTGCAATAAGGGAAAGGTTGGCTTCGCATGGTATATATTCGCCATCTAATCAGCCAAGATGTCAATCGGCATCATTCCAGAGATGACGAATGCTGCATCATCTGAGACAGTTCTGAAGGCAGAGCATACCCTCAAGGCTGTCCTCCTGTAGACTGCATTTAGATTGCTATTGTTAACTGACAGCCGCAACGCCTCGCTCCAAACTGGGGTCGGATAGAGCATGATTGAAGTCACCACCCTGGCTATAAGCAACCTAGAGGTGTGCCATGCCCTCCCATGTTCGGCATCATGCTCGCCAGGGCCATACTAGCAGCAGATGATTTATCACAAACATACTGTACGTGTTGCTTATAGCTGAGCTTCCTGTCTATCACCCCCCCCCCCCCCCCCCCCCCCCCCCAAGTATTTGATGGTCGGCTTGGAAGTGATGATATGATTCCCGATTCTTATACAGGCGTAGTTTCTCTTCCCGCGCTTCGTGATGAGGACCGCTTCTGTTTTTTCCTCCGCCAGTGTTAGACCTGAGGTCCTTAGCCAACTTTTAACAGCACTGATTGCTTCGCTTGAGTATAACTCAGCATCTTCGAGATGCTTTGCGACAACAACCAGCGCTATGTCGTCAGCGTAACCCACCACTACCCACCCAATACGGAGCCCTGCGGGACACCCGCGCAAACGACGTACTCCTGCGGTCCGTCATCAGTGTCGTACCGGAGCCTCCTTTCAGTTAAATAACTATCGACAATTGCGACGAGATAGGCGGGAATACCAACCTTTGCTAGGGATTTCCGAATTAGATTCCAATTGGCCGATTTGAATGCATTTTTCACGTCCAGGGTTACTACCACGCAATATTTGCTGGTACTACCCTTTCCGTGGATTGCATCTTCGGCCAAGCCAGTAACCAATTTGATGGTATCAATGGTTGATCTGGCTTTACGGAACCCATACTGTCGATCTGAACTACCGGGAGTAATCTATTATAGATTACCCGCTCTAACATCTTCCCCACCGTGTCCAAAAAAGATATGGGTCGGTATGAGGATGGTTCACCTGGGGGTTTACCAGGCTTAGGCAGAAGCACCAATTTCTGCCGCTTTCATACCGCTGGAAATATTCCCTCGGACATGCACGCTTCGAACAACTCAGCGAGCATGTCCGGCCTAGATTTCACGGCAAGCTTAAGGGCCCTATTCGGTACTCCGTCCAGAACCGGTACTTTATTGTCTCCTATTCTGCCGCAGATCTCCAGCAATTCGTCTCTGGTGACTGGAGGAATTGCCGTCACATTCAGAGGTGGTTGGAATACGTCGGTGCTCTCCTCTTGCTGGGGGAATAACCCCTGGATGATTTTTAGCAAGAGGGTGGGGCACGTGATCTGCGGAGAGGAACGGCCTCTGAATCGTCCCATCACGATTCTATAAGGACTTCCCCACGGGTTTATGTCCGCTTCTGAGCAGAGCTCCTTAAAGCATTTCCACTTGCTTCGCTGGATGGCGAGCTTCAGGGTTTTGCGGGCTGCTTTATAGGCGTACTCTTTTTGCCCCTGATCAACTCTACCTACCGCTCTCTGAGCCGCTCTTCTGGCTCGTTGGCAGGCTGATCGAAGACCGGTCAGCTCATCATTCCACCAGTAGTTTGGTCTTCTACTGGCCACTGAGCACCTCTTAGGCATGGACGCGTCACATGCTTTGGCGATGCATTGAGCTAGATGGACGGCTCTTTCCGTAGAGGCACCTGCTTTATCAGGTTGATCTAACCACACCTCTATGAAGGTCTGCTCATCCAAAGGTTTCGCAGACCAGCCTAAAATCTTTTTCGGTTTCGGGCATGATAGCTCTTTGCCCTGTGGCTCGACACATGTCTCGAAGAAGATTGCCTGGTAATCGCTGTGGGTGTAGCGTTCGCTGACGCACCACGACATACCACGCGCCAGCGAAGGGCTGACAAAGGTCAGGTCTACAACCGAGCCTGACCCCCTTTCTGAAAGGTATTTACAGCACCTTCGTTAGCCAAGACCATGTCCATCTGCGCAAAAGCTTCTAATAAGCTGTGCCCCCTAGCATTTGATTCTATGCTACCCCACTCTAGGGCCCAAGCATTGAAATCACCAGCAATCACCTTTGGACTTCGTCCCCTTGCGTCGAGAACAAGATTATCAAGCATTTGCTCGAGTTCAGACAGTGTCAAACTTGGTGGGGCCTAGCAGCTGTATACATATACACCACTTATTTTCGCCCACACAAAGCCACTGGCTGCCTGACTTGCAGTACATTGTATGGCCTGTCGACCGCAAGCCCATATCGCCGCTCCACCAGTCGAATCTGTGACCATCTCAGATTCGAACGTGGTCTGATCAAGTAAATCCTGAGCGACCCTGCAATGATTGAGGTTTATTTGAATAAACCTCATTTTCTCATTGCAGTGAGCGCCTTCCTAAATTCCGGACATTTGCCACTTCCGGCAATGTGCCGGTTATCCTGTTCCTCTTTGGTTACGCACAATAGGCATTTGGGGTCCCTATTGCACTCTCTGGCAATATGGCCTTTCTCCCCACACCTTCTGCATCGATCGGACCGATCAATGCTGCTGCATGCCTTCATGAAGTGCCTTCGCGAAGTGCCCAAACATGAGGCATTTAGCACAGCCTGAGTAAAACTGTACACGGCCATGAGAGAATTCGGTATCCCGACGAAATTAATAAGACTGACTAGGCTGATCCTGAGCAATGTGCAGGCCAGATAAAAGCAGCAAGATCATTCGACATCAGCAACGGCCTACGACAAGGAGATGTTCTATCATGCGCCCTCTTTAACCTGGCCCTGGAGAAAGTGATCCGTGATGCTGAGGTAAATGCGAGGGATACCCTTTAAGTCCATCCAACTACTGGCCTATGCTGACGACATCGACATCATGGGAAGAACGACCTGACACGAGCAGGTGTCGCGAGATCTCGGGTTGAACATCAATGAAGGCAAGACGAAGTATATGGTGGCAACGTCAGCGCCAAAAACCAAAGAACGCACATAATCGAATCGCACTGGTCAAACGAAAACAATCAAGATAGGAGACTACAACTTTGTGACTTGTGTTGAAAATTTCTCCTATCTAGGATCGAAAATCACTACCGATAACAGCTAGGACCATGAATTTCGTGCAGGGTTGTTGGCAGAAAACAGAGCCTATTTCAAGTTACAAAAACTGTTCCGCTCGAAACGTCTCACTATAGGGCCAAAGCTCTTACTGTACAAGACAATGATCTTGCCAGTCCTCATGTTCTCCTTGGAGACTTGAATTCTTAGCAAGAGAAATGGCGAGCTCTTGGCTGCGTTCGAGAGAAGAATCCTCCAAAAATTTGTTGGCAAGAGGATGAATGATTCCGTAGCCTGCATAATGACGAAGTCTTTGAGCGGTACCACGACCGACTGGTTGTGGATAAAATCTGGCTCAACCGGTTGCGGTGGGCGGGTCACTTAATATGTATGGATGAGGATGATCCAGCCTAGAAAGTCTATAAGGGCAATATCTATGGTAGAAAAAGAAGACGAGGCGGGATATCAAAACGGTGGACCTCGGCGCAAAACCGGGATGTCTGAAGTTCCTTATTAAGGCACGCGTAGACCGGATATCGGTTGTTGCGCCGTTGATAATGGTGATAATATAATATGACAGATTACTCACTTTTGCCTGTTAATCAAAGTATTAGATCGCGCAAATTTGACTTATTATAACCCGGTTGATAATAGTGCGATCTCCACCAAACTTAGGAGGATAATGCTCCATATGACAGTCTATGCTACTTCATAGTGCTTTATTTAAGCAGGTGCCGGTATGGAAGTGTTTGATGAGAAGGGAATATCCTAAATTCACAAAACAAATCCAAATCATCAACCAAAAATAATGGTTAACTTCTAACAATTATTATCACAAAAATGGTTATACCCCTTTTCCCAGCTGCGTCGTGGAAACTGTAGCTTTTGCAGAGTATAATGCATTTTCCTTCCTCTTTTACTGCAAATTCAAACAATTTACCCACATAATTCACTTCTGTTCTATCGCATAGCTTGCATTTTGTGTTATGTTTCCAAACAATAATACATGAGTCAGTTAACATTGCAGAAGAACAACTGGTTGCTTATGCATAAAATACAAGATCTAACTAAAATTTGAACACAATTGCATGGTATAGATATGGTGCCACATACTTAGATTTACGTGTAAATTCTCTTAAGTAAAAGTGTCTACAAAAGGTCCCTACACATTTCACCGTTCATGAAATTACAGATTTGTTCACCTGACTTTCCTTAGAATAAACATTTTCCAAAAATCATTCCTATCGAATTTCGGAAGTAACTTTCCTCCAAAAGTTCGCATTTAAATTTAATTCCAAGCATGTTAGGAATGCACATCCCCTGCTTTACGTCTGCTCCAATTTAATATTCTAATTTCTATGGAGTGCACTTCCTAACTATGTAATGCACATGATTGCAATGCGAACAAAGAAAACAAATTTACCCTTTCTCAAGGAAGATAGACAAAAGTAACTTGAAAAGACGTACGAATGCAGATACAACTTGCAAAGATGCATTAAGGCCCTCTATATCTTCTATCTACAACTGAATACTTGAGTGCATGCTAGGCTCCTCAAGCGTTAGCAAAGGACATTGTTTCCTGCCGAAAATGCATATAACCTGCACAATGAACTAGGAGACATCTAGCGAATTCTCCATATGTATGTTAATTCTATAGATTCCCTTACTACTGTACCAAATTCTCAAGCAGATACCAGCTCATCTGCGCCATCAACAAGAAAATGAAGCAAATCCTGTGCGGGGTATCTACTTGAACATATTAATATATACATATAGCCAGTCATTTGATTTCTATAAAACAGGAAGATTTGGTACGCATATTTCTAAATAAAATCGAATATCTGACACTCAACCAAATCAATACCCTTACCGTCAATTGATATTTTATATTACCACCCTTACTTTCCTCATCGTACACAATCAAAAACCTGTGGTATTGGCTCCAAATATTTGCATCATTAGTAGAGAGATGGCTACAACGGAGTGAAACTCCTGACAATCTTTTGATCCCTAGATACCAAACCACAGAATTAATACCCAGAAACTACTACCAACTGTGGATTGGAAAAGGTCCTTGCCAAAAAAAAGGGGATATACAAAACTTTTTGACGAGAGTTGCGAAAATTGATAGATAGAAAGTAATTTAAACAACTCTACGATCGGGCGCTGAGTTTTCATATGCAATATAATGACGACTCTGTTTCCACGGTATGGCTTCTTTTGTATTACTTCGCTGGGGCTCCATTTCACATTGTGTAATCAGGACGCCATAGCCGTTTTTTGGGTAGGGTAGGTGAATGCAAGAGCGTTGAACTTCTCCAAAGGCATGTCGTCGAACAACCGACTAAGCATATTCCCATCACCAGAGAACTAGTCTGGAACCATTACTTCGCCGCCTTGCGGAGCCTTCAAATCAGGGAATTCCTTTCACCAGGGGGGAGAGGGGAGGAAGGGAACTGTTAGTTTGAGAGGAACCTCTATCATCCAGCCCCTCCACCGGTCAAGCTCTTCTTTGCAACGAGAAGAACCCGAACGAAATGCAAAACAGGGCGCCACCCGTCAGCGCTCCTCAGTATCTCCTCGACAATATGGTCTGGAGAGAGATCTTTGTGTTTAAATAGAGCCGCTGACGAATCCCATCCCACCTTCCACAAGAAAAAAAATTGTACCGGGCGTCGTCCACAATTCCATTGCAAAACACACAATCAAGAGATCTGGCTTTCTAATCTTATGCAGGTAAAACTGAAAACCTTAATGCCCACTTGAGAACTAGGCAAGGAAATAGTCACTCTCACTATGCTTCCGATTTAGTCACGCATCTAAATTGCCAATGAGCCGCGCAGTCCATCTGCCCCTAGTTTCATTTTGCCAAGAGAGTTGCCACTCATCTAGGGTGCTTTGCCGATCTTCATAAGCAGCCACCTCCCTTGTCTCTTCTCCCTTGGGACTGTATATGGCTTTAATCTCCTTAATACTCCTGTGATCACCATCACAGCTGGTTGAGAGTCAATGCGCTATGCAGATGCCATCCGCAAAGCTCCCCGCCCCTAAACATTTACGATATACCGCTTTGCCTAACGCGTCAGCCCATCATACATCTGCCTCGTAAAACAGGACAGACTGCTTTTAACTAATCAGGAGACGTACGTCGCCTGCAAGACATAGGGCCCGCAATGTTTTTTTCAGTGTAAGGTTGAAACCATGAGCAGTCAGCCATCCACTTACTCGTCGAATCAATATACCAAGTCAAATGCCAAATTCGTGGAAAGTACTGCCTAGTGTGCCTAGAATATCTTTCCATCTTACAGAATTAAAAACGTTGCTGACATCAAGCGTTAGAACGAGCACCAGAGCAAGCAACGAGCTTTGCCCCGGTTTATTGCACTTCGGAGTCTCCTTTGGGCTGATCTGTACTCTGTCATTATGGTACTTGCCTCCTCTCGGTCGTTGAAATATTGTGTCAAGCAATACATAGAAGGCTTGCCACATTTCGATGCCCTCCTGGGAATAGAAACTCCGCAGACCGTCGTTATCATTTTCATAACTGAATTTACGACAGTGTCAGCTCCAGCGCCACGACCCGCCGATGTACCCTCCAGCGCGACCCCACCTGTTTCAAAAGTTTCGACAAACCTCCCGAAAAGAGCGCCGGGGAGGCACAGCCAGAGACTTTTTGTCGTCTACTACGAAGGCAGTGTATTGTTAGTCGCCTGCCGAGAAGTCTTCCCAAACTCGCCATCCACCCACAAGCTTCAACTTGAAAATTATGTCGGGAATGCTTCCCTCGCAGCTTGCGCGTTATTTCAGTACCCTTGATTGATGAGCACTAGATCAATTTTAGTCTCGCAGCGAACTGCGCCAACAAGTGCAGCGTGCGCAACACTCTGATCAGACGCGCCACATTCTCTGCACAGGACGCAATTACCCTTTTCATTGCAGGTGCAGGATGCAGATCCATAATTCAAACATCAGTAACATTTGTTGGGGCAGCCTGGATTTGTATCCTACACGCTACCTAACCAATTCTGATTTCCTCGCTATTTAGAAGCAGCCTCGTGTATTGCTCCGCAACTTACACCACAGCGAGTTTTTGACCTCGCGAGTTCACAGAGGTGATTCCAATCCAAACATTGGTTACCTCCGGTTATTCGCGTTTGATGGCCTCTTGTACCTCGTTCTTTTCTGTGAGGCAGTCGAGGTCTCGGATTTCCAGAGAGCACATGGATTCCAGGCTGGAAATCAAAGCTTTCTCTCCCAGAAACTCTTGTTGTCCTCGGGCTGAATTTGACTAAGACATCATTCGCTTTCCGAATGGAAGACATTTCCGCTCTGCTATCTTCGGGCTTCATCTTATAATGGATTTCGTCGAGGACTTCAATAAAGGTCTCCCCTTCCGTCACCTTAATAAGCAGAGCTGGCGCTCTAGTCCTCCTTCGTTTCCCCACCTTTTATTTTAGTGTTCCATCCGCCGTGTCCGCTTTAATTTGCTAAGCTGCGGTTTTTCTGATGACCTCTTCGCCTTCTTCTTTTGAGCCATGGAGAGTCCTTGAGTGAAGTGTCCTTCAGATGTCCCATCCTCCTTTCGTTTTTTTCCCAAGTTCGCCCTGCAACAGGTTGTCTGCAATTCGTTTAGCCCTCGCGGTGTTCTCAGCGGGAGGCTTTTCACGCATTTTCTGTTTCTCTACACGTCCGCCTGTAGTACGAAATTCAGTTCAGAAGCTCCTACAGCTCCATCAGCCTATTTTTCACGCCTTGCTGACGTTTTTCTGCGAGAACATCGCGCATGCACTCACAACTGCCTCGCATTTCGTGATAAGCCTTTCCTCTTCAGCTTTCGCAAGAGCAGTCGACAGCGCTCCCAAGCGACTAATATTTGAAACCTCTGGTCACTTTCAGCAGCTTTCACTGTGCCTCTTTCCGCAATAGCAGTACTGCTTGGTGGGTTGCCGTCTCCATCTCAGGTGCCGCATCACTTTGCAAGTCTTCTTCTCTGTTTGCGCATCCCAATGTTCCATCAGATATTTCAGCCCTTGGTGCGTCCCTCGCTAGGCGATGATGCGAACGATGCATTTTCGTGCTGCATACAAACGCAGCCAACTCATTCTCCATTCCCACTATCTCCTCCTTTGTACTGTCTGTATTCGCCATTTAAACTGTTCCCAATGCATTGTGTGCAAGGGAGTGGGCAGCAATAATCAGGAACGGATATGCAAGGGTGGTCTGAACGTCTCAACGCGAAGATGGTAGCACTCGTCAATAAAAGCTAGGGAATGGGGTTGCCTATATTTTGACAGATACTCACCAAAATTTCAGTCATTTTGGACGCGCAGTTGTTTGACAATCGTGTGGGTGAGTCGATGTTAGTGTTTTTGTGAAAATGGAAAAAAAATCGAGTATGGAGCTGTCATTAAATATTCGTTTTTGAAAGACAACACGCTTAAGCAAATCAAAGACGCTGTGGGGAGACTCTGCACCATCATTTACCACCGTGAAATTTTGAACAGCTGAATTCAAACGTGGCCGTACAAACATGGGAGACGGTGAACGTTCGGGACCACCAAAAGCTGCAACAACTGACGATAACATCGCTAAAGTTCACCAAATCGTGCTAAACGGCCATTAAATTAAAGTTAGAGAGATTGGGTATGGCAAAAGAACGTGTTTGTCACATATTGTTTGAGGCATGAGAAAGCTCTCTGCGCGTTGGGTAGCATGTTTGCTCAAATGCGAAAATTAATTACCGTAGATGAAACCTGGATACACCATTATACGCCCGAAACAAAAATGTAGTCAAAACAGTGGACTGCGAATGGAGAATAGACTCCAAAACAAACAAAAACTATTTGTTCGGCCGGGAAAGTGATGGCGACTGTTTTTGATTGTTTTCTCAATCGATTATCCTCAAATAGAAAAAACCATTATAGGAGCATACTACGTATCATTACTCGATAAGCTAAAGCCAGAAATAGCAGAAAAACGGCCGCATTTGAAGGAAAAAAATTCTGTTTCACCAAGACAATGCGCCGTCTGACACCCCTTTGGTTGCCAAAAATCCACGAATTACGGTTTGAACTACTGAACCACCTTTTTTTTGTTCTCTAATAATCTAAAAGTTGCCCTCGGAAAATGAAGATTTTTGTCAAATGAGAGGATCATCACCCTCGTAAACAATTATTTTGCAGAGAAAGACGCCGAATACTATTTGGACGAGTTAAAGAGATGGAATCATCGCTTGTAGAATTGTGTAGATATGCAAGGAGGCTATGTCCAAAAATAAAAATACATTTAAAGAAAAAATATCCTCTATCATTGTTAGGTCGGTAAACTTTTCAAATCACCCTCGTACTCTCGGCGACAAAGCTCCTACCCGAGTTCCCTCAGGCCTGAACTGCACTTAGGTGATCCCGGAAGTCACGGACGGATCAGCGCTAACTCGGGGCAACGCAGTCTGGTAATTCCGGTTCAATTCACACTACCGAACCAGGGTTCTGAACAGGCTCCTGATACACGCCACAAAACGAGCACTTTGGCAGAGCTAGGCTCACATCACCCCGTCGACCACGTCGATTATTAGCAGTTCACTCTTCACCGAAAAACTTTCTCGAGACTACTACCTAGGATGCAGATACTATGTCAGCTAGGGGGTCAGAAAACTTGCTCGGGCACCTCGGGGACACCACTCCCCGTACCCGACCCGTTAAGGATTGCTGACGACGCCTGAGGACCAAAGCCGTGCCATTCAGCGATATGTATATACTAACCGTTTGCGAGAATTTCGGAAAATGCGTTAGTTATTTTTTCTAAGAAATCTATTTCACAGCCCCCCCCCCCCCTCCTCTCCTCCAAATTGCATAAAAATTACTTTCTTTCTGTATGTGTTTTTGACCCTTAACCAACCTTCAACCTGCATACAGATTGGTTGGTGGTCACAATGAATATATTGCTCACTTCCATATCAAAACACTCTCCTTGCTAATGCACCATTCACTTATGTAACGTTTACACATTGAACATATATTTATAAACCGACTCCTCTCGAGGTTAAAGACATCACCTAATGACATTTCAAGTATTCTAGAAATTTGTTCAATCCATCCTATCATACATCACAGGACGTAAATAACGAGATCTAAGCAAGAAGAGCATGACTTTCTGCATCGGTAAAGTTAACTCCTAACCACAATTTGCTTCCTCTTGGTTTAATGGATCAGCAACAATTTCCTGCTTTTCCTTTTCGGATCAATAGAGTTTCTCCAACGCAAATTAGGATGGACATTCTCAGTGAAAAATACTTGTATGCAACATAGTATCCTAGCGAAAGGAATGCAAGTATGCCAATCCCGCTACCTTCTAAGAGCTTGCACATCCTAGAAGATACGTGGTACGATAGACGCTTTTAGACATTGTTTCGAATATTTAAACTCCATTTGATATGCCATGCCTTAATCTTCAATGATAAGAAAATTTGTGTTTAAAAGGATGCACATTTGCTGCGGTTGTATCTACGAGGAACCAACTAAAAAAGACGCAAAATAAATATTCCGCCAAGGCAGCAAAAAGATAATCTTGAAAATTGAAATGTCATGAAAGGAAAATGACTTTCTATTGGGGTGGGAGATGAAATATCCTTTCAATTCCGCTTGTGCTCTAAGCAATTTCTTAGCATGAAAATTGGTAGAGGAAAGAAGAGAAGGCTCTCTCTCCTCAACTGAAGTAAATCGAATCGAAAGTAGCGGATTACGAAAAATCGCCATTCTATGGAAAATTGAACTATGAATGCATGCAGGATGTACATTTTTTTTTATGGATATAGGTGGAAATATTAGAAAGACGCTGCTGTGCCAGGTTGCAGCAGTGTGTGGGATTCGCACCCACTAAAATCACCCCACTTTTCCGCCCTTCCCTGCGGGACGACCGTGAAGTATTACTTCGCGGGGGAGACTCTCGTTTGCTATACCAGCTCGTCCATGTCGCGTCCCCGTTGCGCTGCCTTCCGAGCTCGATCCAACTTCAGGAGTTTTGTCTGCACCACCGCTACTGCCTCATTTACCGCCATCCAGCTTTTCTTCGACTTCAGCATCTCTTCCACCAGGTTCGAGGGCTCGATGTCCGCCTCCAAGATGCTATTCAGCCTCCTTTTCTGCTGCAGAAATCTGGGACAATGGAACATAACGTGCTCCGGGTCCTCGGGTGTAGCACCGCATTCAAGACAGTTGGGAGACTCGTCCAACTCGAAGCGATGCAAGTACTTCCTGTAGCCACCGTGTCCCGTAAGGAACTGTGTCAGGTGGTAACTCAATTCTCCGTGCTTTCGGTTGACCCATTTCTCGATACATGGGATCAATGTATGGGTCCACCGGCCCTTGTCGGAGTTATCCGACCGTTGTTGCCACTTGCCACACAACTCTCTCCTGATGGCTTTTCGGAAATCCGCATTCACCTCGGCTGGATTTGCCTTCCGTTTTTCGTAGAGCCAGTGTACCTCGCTCGCTAGAAGATCTATAGGGATCCTTCCCGCGATGACACACACTGCCTTCTTCGACGCCATCCTAAATGCGCTGTACACTCTTACCGCAATTGACCGGTATGCCGAACTTATCTTCCTCCGGTTGACAGCGTGGTTCAACGCTCTCGCCCAGACAGAAACCGCGTATAGCAGAATCGACCTCACCACTCCCGCGATGAGTAGCCTGCGACTATACTTTGGCCCTCCTACGTTAGGCATCATCCTTGCAAGGAATGAGCTGGCATTGGCTGCCTTCTCTCGCGCATAATCCAAGTGTCCCTTGAAACTCAGCTTGGCATCGATCATCACCGCCAGGTATTTAACAATTGATTTTGAGACGACCTCACGATTATCAACCCGGATGGTAACCGTGTTATTCTTCCTACGGTTGGTAATGAGGATCGCCTCCGTCTTTTCATCCGCCAGGTCTAGCTTGGCCATTCGCAACCATGACTTGATGGTATGAATGGCTTGCATAAAGCTCCACATCCTCGGGATGCTTTGCAATTGCAACTACCACCAGGTCGTCCGCAAAAGCAATCAGCGCTGTCTCCTCCGGCACGCGTAGGCTAAGCATTCCGTCGTACATTATGTTCCAAGAGGAACCTTGAGGCACCTCTGCTGTCACAATGTACTCCTTCGGCCCGTCGTCCGTCTCGTACCAGAGAAGTCTGTCCGAAAGGTAACTCTCGATGAGCCGAGCCAAGTAGCTAGGAACACCCACTTTGGCCAAAGCGCCTTTAATCCAGCCCCAGTTGGCTGAGTTAAAAGCATTTTTGACGTCCAGCGTCACCAGAGCACAGCATTTGCCCATGGCCATTGCATTTCGAGCCAATTCCGCGACCTTTGCTACTGCATCGACCGTAGAACGGGCTCGCCGAAACCCATATTGCCGCTCTGAAAAACCACCCGGAAGCTTGATGAACGGGAGCAGCCTGTTGTATATCGCCCTCTCCAACATCTTCCCCATGGTGTCTAAGAGACAAAAAGGGCGATATGAAGAAGGCACGCCAGGTGGTTTTCGGGGTTTCGGTAGCAACACCAGCTTCTGCCTCTTCCACTGGCCGGGAAATATTCCTTCCGCCATCCACGATTCGAATGTGCTTGCGAACCACCTTGGTCTGGCCTTGACCGCCACCATCAGAGCTTTGTTCAGAATTCCGTCCAATCCCGAAGCCTTGCTATCCCCAGTAGGTCTGCAGATTTCCCAAAGTTCCTCTTCGGTAACATCAGGGATCGAGAAGATGTCCTCCTGAGCTGCCAGTTGGGGTTCTCTTTCATTCTGCTCCTGTTGAGGGAAAAAAATTGTAATTATTTGCAACAAGAGCCGTGGGCATGTTACTTGAGGTGATTTTCGCCCGCGGATCTTGTTCATTACAACTTGGTAGGCTGTACCCCACGGATTCGTATTAGCCTCCATGCAGAGCTTCTGGTAGCATTCTCGCTTGCTTCTTCGTATGTCCTTCTTAAAGTTGCTTCGCAGGTCCCTGTATTCCTCCTCACGCTCCTGGTGCTCCGGCCTTCCGCTTGTCCTGTGGGAAAGTCTTCCTGCTCGGAGACAAGAGGATCTCAAGGCAGCGATCTCCTTGTTCCACCAGTAGTTTGGCCTCTTGCCGTGGTGCAAACGTCGTTGTGGCATCGTAGCACCGCATGCTTCGGTTACACGCTGAGACAGCTGTGTGACCCTTTCCACCGCTGTTCCATCCGGATCATGGGCTCCCTCCAATGCCGCCAGAAATGTCTCCTTGTCGAAAGCTCCGATAGACCAGTCAACTGCCTTAGCCTTTTCATCTCCAGAGTGTCGTTGACCGCTTCCCCGGTTCCCAATGCGGAGGAAGATGGCCTGGTGCTCATTGTGGGTGCAGTGCTCACTCACTTGCCAAGCAATCTCCCTCACCAGTGAAATGTTAACAAATGTCAGGTCAACGATCGAACCCGACCCTCTTCCTCGAAAGGCACGCATCCAACGAGCTACGCAAAAGACTCCAACAGAATTTGACCTCTGGTGTTCGTCGATCGGCTTCCCCAGTCCAGGGCCCACGCGTTGAAATCGCCCGAAATGATTTTAGGGCTGCGGTCTCTAGCATCCAACACCAGACTCTCTAACATCTCCTCATATTATGCTAAGGTTGCATAGGAGGAGCGTAACAGCTGTAAATATGGACACCATTGACCTTCGCCCTTATAAAACCAGCTGCCGGGGGGGGGGCATGACTTTCTGAATGGCCAAGTCGCACAGCCATGTTTGCTGTACGGCTCGCAAATTGCCGCGACATCGACATTCGACTCTCGAATGGTTTGCGAGAGCAGGTCCTGAGCTGCCTCACAGTGATTGAGATTGATTTGTATCACTCTCATTTGCCTGTGCGGTTCAGCTCCCTCCTATATAGTGGACATCTACTGCTTCCCGCAACATGCTGGTCGTTCACGCCCTCTTTCCCACTACACAGCATACACCGTGGATCTCCGGTGTAATCTTTGATGAGGTGGCCCTCTTCCCCACACTTCATGCAACTTCTCGACCTATCTTGCTGGCTAGTGCCTTCCGCCGCAAAATGGCCGAAATCGAGGCATCTGAAGCATCTCTTTAGAGATATTTGCTCCCTGAGCCTGCACACGACCCAACCTATTCTTACCTTGCCGGCGGAATCAGCTTTTAAGTCGATTACCTAACTAATAACTAATAATAGCGGTCTGTATGCCGCCATATGCCTTCTTCATCCTTTTTATGGCACTCTGGTTTATATCGTTAAGGTTGGACTGTTGCTTTAGCGCAGCACAGATGTCCTTCCGTGAGGTGACCCCATCTAAGTCCTTATATTCAACCACTATCTCCTGCTTCCGAGCTCGGATGCAGGATGTATATAGATAGATATGTATCTATGTATGTCAACTATGCGTATACTGCTCGAGTTTAGAAAAATCAATGACCCATAAGTGAGAAAGATGCCATTACTTAAGTAGATTCTCAGTAAAAAAAAATGTTGACCTTTCTCACTCGCTCCATGTTCATTATCCATATTGAAGGATATAAAAAAAATTGAATTCGTTGCTACTTTCATAACCTAACTCCGGGAAAAATCGGCCCAAAACAAATCCTTTGTTGACTGTAGCATCATCCTTATACGTAGTGAATCTTGAGTTTCATTCTAACAAGAGATGTATCGATTTCTCCTGTAATTGATATTAATCAATGTTGAGATACATAAACTCTATTCCTGCTGTGATCCTTTTAACGAATGGGGTAGGAAAACTAGTTCATAAAGAGTCTAGACATGCTTACCGTAACTGTAAAAATAACGATGAACCTGCGAAGAGCTTATCGAATATTCTAAGGTCAGCCAGTGAAAAATCATCCTTGGCCAGCAAAGGATTCTACAGGTTTTCCTAATTTCTCGAGAAATAACAATTCACAATGAGTTCAATTTGGTAATCTTGAAAATCAAGACAACAAGCTTGACTGCTTCCTTTACTTTGTACAGTGAGTGCATGAGGATAGGATTGCAACTCAATGTATTTTCCAATGAATGCAGGTACATTTCTTCACCTCTAATTGAGACAAGTCCCACTTCAAGATGAACTCAAAAGAATTCCACCATCGGCCTTTATAGACTCAAGTCTCGACTAGGTCAATGCTCCCATAAGTATTCGCTCTAGAGCTTCAATTCAAGTGCCGAGAAGACAGTCAATGACGAAACCCTAGCCTGCTAATTCAGCGCAAGGATGTCACGCAACTTTGACCCATTTCAGTGTAGAATTCATGGAGGCTATTGCCTCACCGCGCTGTCGAGGATACTGTTTTGTTTTGCGAACAGTCTGTAAACCGAACACGCTTAGGAACTCTGCCATCCATAAAGCCAGGAAAAATATTTTGTGAATCAACTTCATAAATTGGCTGCTCCGGGAAGCACTACTTAAGAGAGTGCTGGTGAATAATTCGGAACTACATAGATTAGCTGAAAGGGTGGTTGGTTGGTAGACAAAGTCGTTATACCCCACATTTGCAACTCCTGAAACTGTGGCGGTGGGAATACTGAGAGCACATTATAAAGCTAGTCATTGGCTTCCGAGGACCAAGCCTTTTATGGGGCACATTGTCAGTCCAGCGAACACAAAACAACTTAATCCTCGATAGCAGCTTCACTGTAGCGGCCATCATTGTACAATAAAGTCATTCGTTATTGTTTACTTTCTCAGATTTTCTTATTTCTCCCTTTGTCACCGTTGTCGTCCTTAATTCCCAGTTTCTTCCAGCTCACCTTCAGGCATATCAACAAAACTGTGGATATACGGCCACGATATATACGACTATGAGTATGTACCATTAAGACGAGAACTATCCTCTTGTCCCATTTACCTGAAAGCTGTCTGCGTCGGTATAATGGGGATACTTCTTTCCACTATGTACACTTAGTAAGGGTACTCTGCACTATACTACTACCACTCAGCGCTTTACTTTAACTGATGTTTAATTCACGAACCATAATGTTTATGATGTCTCTAAAGTGCTGAGTTTTATTTATGCAAGTGGAAATGAGAAATTCGCTAAAGCGTTTTAAAGTGTGAGTAATAAATTGTGGAGCCGCAATAACTGCGAGTGGTGAAAGCTTAAAAAAGTTTTTAAAGTAGTTGCTGTAAAGATGAAGGTGGTTTCTCCCACGAAGAACTGGTGTGAAATGTGGGACTTGTCCACTGAAAAGGACTACGAGTGAAAGTCCAGAAACTTGTTTGCTTAGTTTACAAAAGCCTGCGAAGCCGCTTGTAAAATGTGCATCTGCGGGCCTAGGAAGTCACTAGCTTCTCAAATAATGCTTCTTCTGCTCCCCGTCATTCTGCAGAAAGAGTGCAAAGCCCTGCAGTTTATGCTTTTCACTCAATGGTCTGCAGAGATTAGTCTATGAAATTTTGAAAAGATCTTGATTTCGATGATTAAAACTTCTTCTCTCCAAATGATTTAACCTAGGAGACGTTTTCAAGCACGATGGAAAGAAAAGAAAAGAAAAGAATTGCTGTAGTTTGAAAAGCCAAAGGACGTCTGGTGGAATGGAAATTCATGGGCAACATGCAAAACAGAGAAGAGTTTTTTTTATTTTCCTGCGTCCAGTTAGAGGAGAGCTAGCTCAAAAGCTGTCCACGAAAAGAGGGTTTTCAAAAAAAGTCACTTCCAAAACACTACCGCCATTCCCCAAGAAACCAGACCAAATCTCCCGCAAGATTGGTAACCCTCACTCCAAACTACCCGCCCAAGAGAAAATTCCTCCGATCGTTGGGTACAAAATTAATGTATTCCAGTTTCTAAGGATCTTGAAAGAAAAAGGGTTGAAATCACCTTTGCTCAGAGCATTTAAGATCATGCGGCGACCTTCAATCTCATAAAAAAAGGGACTACACGCCACATCGAGCACCACACCAGCCTTAAAGACTCAGTCCTTGGTAATCCACGGTCTCCATAGAGAGACAGAAATGTGTCAAAAATGAATCCGTCCTGAACCCAAACGGAGACGTTAACTTGACGATGATGACAAGTATTTAGGAGAGTGCTACACTTATTGCTCATAGGGAGATATAATTTTATTGATGCCACTGCTCCCACCTTTGTCTAACTGCCCCAATTAGCTCAAGCTATAATTGTTCCCTGATAAGAGCCAGTATTGTGCCATTAGGAGTGGGAGCATACGCCCGTATTGCGGGAAACACTCGAGAAATCTTTGATGCAATAAACGATAGTATGATGTGAACTTAAGGGGGGTTTTGCAGCCAATTACTAAATATTATAATAATCTACTATGACTAACTTTATTTGCACAGATATCAGTATGGAAAATATTTCGGAGCCCAGAGACCAAATAGTGGCAGCTTCTTTTTTTCACATTTTTCGGTTGGGTAGTTTCTGAGAATGGCCCCCTTAAAGGAATTATCACTTTCAACCCCCCCCCCCCCCGCACTCCCCACATTTCCAACAACTGTCAAAACTAAGACCGGCTTCGAAAAGTACTAACCGAGTCCTTTAATTTGATAGCCCACATGACTATATTTGATGAAAAAAAATGTACACCCCCCTTTTGCATGTATGGGGACCCCCCCCCCTTAAATTCAACGTAAAAGGATGTAACTCCCTCTATGCCTGACCGTTCACAGTTCCCACTTTTCTACCAAATTTGGTTTCAATCGCTATAACCGTCTCGGAGAAAAATGCGTGTAACGGACAGACAAACAGACAGACGGACAGACAGACAGTAGACCAATTTTAATAAGGTTTTGTGTTTACACAAAACCTTAAACAAGTCGGGAAACCGGAAGCTGGACGCTTCAGGTACGAAAGGTTTTGTGTATTTCTTAGTACGTAGCACGTAATATATCCATATATTATGTGAGAGCATCCACTTTCGGGTGATATTAACATTCATAGTCTTCAATTTTCAAAGAAGCAACAAATTTGAGGTATTATAACTTTGTTAGTAATAGTGCAATTTCCACCAAACTTGGTAAGATCATGCTTTATATTATAGCCTATATTACTGCAAAATTTCATGGTACTAGGATGAACTTAAGGGGGGTTTCTAACCAATTACAAAAAATTGTAGGAACATACTATTATTAACTTTATTTAAACAGATATGGGCATGGAAGGTATTTCGGAGCCCAGGCACCATATAGTGGCAGCCTCCTGATTTTTTTCAGATTTTTCGCTTTGGTAGTTTCTGAGAATGGCCCCCTTAAAGAAGTGATCACTTTCAACCCTCCGCGCTCCCCACCCTTCCAACGAATATCAAAACTAAGATCGGCTTTGAAAAGTACTAATTTGATACCCCACATGACTATATTTGATGAAAAAAAATTTTACACCCCCCTTTTGCATGTATGGGGACCCCCCCTTAGGATGTAATTCACTGTATGCTTGAGCGTTCACAGTTCCCACCTTTCTACCAAATTTGGTGTCAATCGCTATAACCGTCTCCGAGAAAAATGCGTGTGACCGACAGACAGACAGACAGACAGACAGACGGACCTGTGCGGAGTTGCCAAATCTCCCATCAGGCGCGTCCCTTCGTGCGGATAAGGGAATGCTCGGCGGATGCGTAGGAATATGCACATATACGCATTTGCAGGTGTGCGTGTATGGGCATGCTTATGCGCAGGCCGGGTAGGTGGGAAGTAAACGCCCGCCCGTGGATAAAAATTGGCTATGGGAAGGATACCCAGAAATAAAACCAAACATGGAGGAACAGAAGGAGAATAAAGTTACGGTGCAGGGCTTCGGAAACCCAGTACCGGCGGCTTTTGGGAGCGGGCAAGCAGGCTCCCGGCCGTCGATATCCCTCGACTGCAGTGCTTCGGTGGTGGATTACTTGGCCACCGTTGCATCAAATACTACAAGTAGCCTGGAGGCAAGAGGCATTTAAAAGGAGTACATCACTCCCGAGAACGCCTGCTCAAAACCGAAGAAAAGATGGGGCACAAACTGGTCAGTTATTAGCCCATAGCGGGGTAACTACACCTGGTCGAAATATGTCGCAGGACTTAGTGGTTGATCCATTTAAGAGAAGCTCGACGATAGCGCGATCTCCTCCGAAATCAACCTTGATGAAGGAAGGAAATCAGGGAAACATTCGGAAGGCTAATAAGTACGTAAGCGCCCAATGTGAAAACCAAGCGGAGGAGGTATGTCAGAGTCCGCAAGAATCATCGTTTGCCCTACTCGGAGGTAAAATAGTAGAGTTGTCTGAATTTATTAAGGACAAACACAACGTGCACCAGGCCATCAAAAACATGGTCCGTACCATTAGGGTACTATACAATGGTGCCAAGGCAACACAAGTGACACCCCCTCAACATCCAAAGGGCGGTAAACTTGAAAAGAGGAGTAGAGAGTGCACGAACGATTCTTTCGGATCCTCACAGGACGCGAAAAGGCAAAAAGGCCTCTCACCGGCAAAAGGCAAGGGAAACAAAGTTACCAACATCGTGGAAACTGCGGCGCCGGCTCCAATTGACCCAAGGGAGGCAAAGCCTCAAAAAAGGACCAAGGAAGCATGGACCAAGGTTGGTGGAAGGAAAAATATGGCGCAGAAAAGAAGATTACGGCCCGAATTAATCATCATCTCCAAAAAAGGGGATATGACTTACGCCGATATCCTTAGGAAGGTCAAATCCGATCCTGAGCTGATGGACCTTGGAGAAAACGTTAGCCGAATCAGACGCTCCCAGAAAGGAGACTTGATGCTGGAGCTGAAGAAGTCTCCGGGCAAAACGGCAGAAAATTTCCTCGGCAAGGTGGAGAAGTCCTTAGGAGAAGAAGCTCAAGTACGGGCCAGAAAGCAGGAGCTTGTTATAGAATGCAAGGACATTGACGAAATTACGACCAAGGAGGATATCCGTGACGCCCTAGAAAAGCAGTTCGGACCACTTGGCTTGCAAGATTCCGCAATCAGGGGACTGAGGAAGGCGTACGGAGGCACGCAAACGGCAACTATAAGCTTACCAACTGAAGCAGCGTTCAAACTGCTGGCGGCTGGGAAAGTAAAAATAGGTTGGGTCGTTTGCCGACTCAGGGAGCAGGTATCCCTTAAGCGCTGCTTTAGATGCCTGGAATTCGGCCACATAGCGGCGAAATGCACCGGTGACTGTGACAGGTCAAAATGTTGCAGAAAATGTGGGGGAGAAGGCCATATGTTCAGGGAATGCAAGGCTGAGCCTGAATGCATGCTCTGCAAGGAAAAAAAGGGCGTCGACTGTCGGCACGTTGCAGGCAGCAGCAGATGCCCAGTGTTTAGGCAAGCCTTGAATGCAGTAAAAAAATGAGGTTGATACAAATCAACCTCAACCACTGCGAGGCAGCGCAAGACCTTCTCTCGCAGACCATCTATGAGAAGGGAATCGAAGCTGCCATAATCAGCGAGCCCTATCGCAACAATAAGATCGGTGCCTGGACTGCAGATGAAACTGGCAAGGCGGCAATATAGGCGTGTGGAAATCAGGCCATTCAAGAAGTGATGGAGTTTCCAGAAGTTGGATTCGTCAGGGCAAAAATAGCTGGCATCTATATATATAGTTGCTATGCTCCACCAAGCGCGACGATAACAGAATTCGAAGGAATGCTAGGTATGCTAGTCTCGGATGCAAGAAGTCGAAACCCCAAGATCATAGCTGGTAATTTCAACGCGTGGGCCGTGGATTGGGGCAGTCGCACTACGAACACCAGGGGCCGTATCCTGCTCGAGGCTTTCGCGGAGCTAGATATGGTGCTTGCCAACACGGGAAACGTTTCCACTTTTCGTGGGACAGGGTCGGGCTCAATAGTCGATCTGACATATGTGAGTACCACATTGGCGAGGAGAATGACATGGTTTGTCAGTGAGCATTATACTCACAGCGACCACCAGGCGATTTTCCTCCAGATCGAATATGGGCCATGCGTCGATGCGTGTCCCCGTGAGGCTGGAAACCGGGGCTGGTCCGTGAAGGGGCTTGAGGAGGATGCATTCATAGAGATGCTATTGGGAGGCCAATGTCCCGGTGGTGCGGCTACGGAAAAGGTAGAGCAAATGATGGGACGCATAACAAGAGCATGCGACGCTGCTATGCCGAGGCGACGAGTTCTCGCAAAAAGGCGCTCAAACTATTGGTGGAATGAAGAGATCGCGGTGTTACGGAATGCATGTTTTCGTGCTAGAAGGATCTGCCAACGATCTAGAACAAGACCAGACTTCGACGAGAAACGGCTAACATATGTGAACCTTCGAGGTAGGCTTAAGCAGGCTATACGGACCAGCAAGCGAGAATGCTTCAAGCAGCTTTGCACAGAGGCAGACCAAAGCCCCTGGGGAACAGCGTACAGGATAGTTATGAAGAAGATGAGAGGGCGAACACCACAATTGACCTGCCCGCATCTTCTGCTCGATATCGTGACGGCGCTCTTCCCCCCGGATAAAGGGGAGCGCAAACAACACAAGCGAGCACTCGACGTCTACACCATACCTGCGGTAACTGAGGAGGAACTTATGCAAATTTGCCGGAGAATTGGTGATAACAAAGCACCCGGTCTGGATGCTGTTCCCAATAGAGCCCTTAAACTCGCTGTTAAGACCAGACCCGACTGGTTTATCAGCGTGTTTGAGACATGCATGATAGAAGGAATTTTCCCCGATCGGTGGAAGAGGCAAAAACTAGTTTTGCTCCCGAAGCCGAATAAACCCCCCCCCCCCCCCAGGACACCTATCATCATACCGACCGATTTGCCTTATCGACACGGCAGGAAAGATGCTCGAAAGGGTCATCTACAACAGACTGCTCCCTATCATTGAATACAAGGATGGACTATCGGAGCGACAATTTGGATTTCGTCAAGCCCACTCAACGATCGACGCCGTAGACGTTGTTTTGAAGCTGGCTCGAGACGCGATGTCGTCTAAAAAATGCTGTGCCGTAGTGACGTTGGACATCAAAAATGCGTTCAATTCCGCAAGCTGGGAGTGGATAAAAAGTTCACTGGCTAAAACGGGTGTCCCTAGTTACTTGACTAAGCTCCTCAACAGTTACCTTTCGGAGAGGACACTGTGGTACGACACGGATGAGGGATCCAAGCAGTACACCGGCACCGCAGGAGTACCACAGGGCTCAGTGTTGAGTCTTCTCCTGTGGAACGTCATGTACAATGGGGTCCTTGTCCTTCCCGTGCCAAAGGAGGCCACGATAATCGGTTTCGCAGATGATCTAGCTGTGGTTGTCGTCGCGAAAGAACTTGAAGACGTTGAAATGTACGCTAACGAAACTATTAGCGCCATAAAAGCATGGCTGGAGATGGTTCAGCTTGACCTTGCGGAACAAAAGACGGAGGCGGTCTTGATTACCAATCGTAGGAAGAGGAATACGATTAATATTCGCGTTGGTGGTCACGTCATCACTTCGAAGCCGGTTATCAAATACCTGGGGGTGATGATTGACGCTAAGATCAATTTCAGGGGACATCTGGACTATGCTTGTGAGAAAGCGGCAAATACCAGCGTATCATTAGCGCGGATGATGCCTAACATTGGAGGTCCAAGGCACAGTCGCAGATTACTTGTAGCCGGAGTGGTTCGCTCCACACTATTATACGCGGCACCAGTTTGGGAGAAAGCATTAGCGTGTGAGAGTAATCGTAGGAGAGTAAATATGACTTACCGCTTAGTGGCGCTAAGGGTGTGCAACGCCTTCAGAACAATATCAGGCGAGGCAGCGTGTGTTATTGCGGGAATGATCCCGATAGACATTCTGGCAAGTGAGACACGCTGCCTGTACGAGGCAAGAAAGATGAATCCTCTTGAAAAGGATGCAGAATGCCGAAAGGCGGCAAGGCGAGAGTCGCTGGAAAAGTGGCAGAAACGGTGGGATGACTCGCAGAGGGGTCGCTGGACCCACACTTTGATTCCCCGTATTGAAGAGTGGATCCAGCGACGACACGGTGAGATTAACTACCATCTGACGCAATTCCTGTCAGGACATGGTGGTTACAGGAAGTACCTGCACCAATTCAGGCTGGATGATTCTCCCTTGTGTCCTGAATGTGGTTGCACACCTGAGGACCCGGAGCATGTTATGTTCCACTGTCCACGATTTCTCTCAGAAAGGAGGAGGCTCGAAAACTCCCTGAAAACCACTCTAAGCCCGCAGAATATCGTCGGGGAAATGTTGAAATCGGAGGGAAACTGGTGTGCGGTGAACACCGCCATCAAACAAATACAAGAGGAACTGGCAAGAGCGGAGCGCCCAAGGAGGACGCGAAGAACGGAAGGCTTGGTCGCGTAAAGCGCAGTCCACCCCGCGAAGTAATGCTTTGCGGCGGTCCCGCGGGGAAGGAAAAAGGAGAAAGTGGGGGTGGTTTTAGTGGGTGAGAATCCCACACGCTGCTGCAACCTGGCGCGGCAGTGTCTTTCTAAGATTTCCACCTCCATCCATAAAAAAAAAAAAAAAAAAAAAAAAGACAGACAGACAGACAGACAGACAGTAGACCAATTTTAATAAGGTTTTGTGTTTACACAAAACCTTAAAAAACGATTCGACCGCGCGTTATATTCCGGATCCGACTGTCGCGATAGAAGGGAGGATTCATGAGGACGTTCGACGGGCCATAAACAGCCCGAAGAATTGGAGCGGTCCTTGTTTGGATCGTGTGCAAAATTTCTGGGTACCAAAAATTTACCAGTATACTCAGTCGGTTGGCAAATAGCATAAATGAGGTTATTAGTCGGCCGGAGGAATTTACATCCTTCCTCACTACCTTGTCACTAAAAAGTGCACGGTGCAGACCCCGCTAACACAAGACCAATTACTTGCTTACCAACTTTCTACAAATTCATAACGTCCATTATTAGTGGAAAAGTCAATGCGCACCTCAAGACTAACAACATTCTGTCCGAGGAGCAGAAGGGCTGCCGAATCGGGTCAAGGGGTTGCAAAGAGCAACTCATTATCGAATCGGTAATAGTGGGACAAGCAACTAGAGGCCAAAGAAACTTCTCTTATGTCAAGGCTTTCGATAATCTCCCGCACACCTGGCTAATTGATTAAGACTTTGGCGTCAATCATGGAAGCTTGGCGGACCACCTTATGCAATCATCTGAGGATGCCAATACCTCAGAGCTTATCCATATACGGAGGGACATCTTGTAGGGGGATTCGTTGAGTCCTCTTTGGTTTTGCATGGCATAGAACCCCCTTTCATCGCTACTGAATGATGCTAGAGGGCATGGTTTTCAAATAAAATGTGGCCTACGTCCTAAGTGCGAAATGACATACTTGATGTACTTAGATGATATCAAGCTGGTACTGACGACCACTTTAGAAGCTTGTTGTGAATAGTAGACATATTCCGCGGTGATATTCGGTTGGAATTTGGATTATATTGGTGTCGAATCCAAGCTATGAACGAGACGAGCTATGCTATGAACTCTGCAAAGAACCCATGCTTCAGTTGGTGATCTGAAGGATGCTCTGTTGTCCGAATTGCATGGTCTGGCAATAGCGTTGCCGTTCACAATAAGGCATAACGATAAGATCCAGATGAACATGCTTGAATCCAGATAATGGTGGTGCGAAGGTCCCGACTCCTGCAATAGCTTTTGACAAATTACCAAGCATACCTCTTTGTTACCAGTTTAACGGTGGCATTTATTCCTGTGTGGATAAGTAATGTGAGCTGTTGGAAACCGTGTTTCAGAATGGGTAAGTGAAGTAAGGTCGGATGGTACCAATAGACAGATTACACCATAGTTTACAACTGTCCCCCTGAACCTGGAATTGCTTTGGTCGAAGCCCTGTGTTTCCTTGTTGTAGCTTTTTGAGGTCTTCATCCGCGCTTTGGATAATCGCCAGATATTATACATGCTGGATATCGATGGTAAACTGTCTAATATAAACTAGATGGCTAAATTGACGTGGCGAGCACTCGTTCTTTTTCTTGGAATACGAAAGTTAGCAGCTTGTCATCCGTAAAGATGGTGAATTTCCTTGCCTCAATCATATGACGAAAATAGTTCCCGGTCGCACCCTCCGTATTTACATTCCGCTGATCAAGCTTTTTCTTGAAAAGAAAGCCAACGGTTACTAACAACAATTAATCCGTTGTTGGAGGACTGCTCCAATCACGAAGTCAGAAAATGGCCAAAGATGCATTAGTTTTTGAATGTGCAAGCAGCGTCGTCTGTTCCAGTTCTGTTTGGGAAACTTCAAAAGCTACGGTGCATTCAATTTCAATTTTGACGTGAAGAATCTCGTTGAGTGAGCTCTGGGTATGCAGAGCACTGAAAGTACTAGTGTTTCCTGGTCAGTAGAAGAGGTAGAAGTTTATTCCGTTATAAAAACCCCAAAAAGCATTTGGTAGGCCCTCTTTATTTCGTTCTATCAATTTTTAAGAAAATTATGGGCGTTGTCTTCTTTCACCGAGCTAGTGAGTGGTCTATCGGAAAGGCAACACAGATTTCGGCAAACCCGTTTTAGTATCAACGTGATAGCAATGGTTGAGGGTTTGACTCATGGTTGTTGGTAAGTGCTACGCAATGGTGACGCTAGATGTCAGGAACGTATCTAACCGTTGGACCCTCGGGTTAGCATCAAAGAAAATTTAACGAAGTTTACGTCATAATTTAATTTTTCTACTTTACGAGTATGTTGGAAAAATCAGCACACCTGCAATTTTTTGTCAAAATTTTAATTTTTAATTGAAAAAAAGAAAAAATCTACACAAATAACCCAAAAATCGAAGCGTGGTCTCTGGTAACCTTACCCGGGCATGTCCACCTTTGTTTTTACCTAAGTTTTCAAGGATTAATTTTGCCAACTGGGGTTGGATTGAGGGCACCTTGGCAAAACTAGGTATTCTTAGTTATTATTATTAGTTATTATTATTATTATTATTTTGTTAAGGGAAAGTCGCACCGCGTCCTTGAAGAACTATTGTGCCCCTTTTACTGGTTATAGTGTACCTGTTGATCATAGTATCTCAAGCAGGCCAGTAACCGTTAGGAACTTTAGTATGTTCCCTACTTCCAAATCTTTTAGCTTTGCATCTGGTATTAAGTGTTCTCCCAGATGTCTCGACCTACTTTGCACAAGTGCCGGAAACTGTTCCAGGACGTGTATAGAGGTTTCGTCCTCCTCCTCCCAAAACCTGCAGGCAGTGTCCGTAGATATCCCTAGCTTCCCTAGGTGATAGTTCAGCCGACAATGACCAGTGAGAATTCCCACTATGATTCGGAGGTTCTTTTTGGTGAGGTTTAAACAATCCTTTGTACGCATGGGTTCGTATCCCCCAATAAGCACCCTGGACTGCTCCATCCCTGGTAGGCCCGCCCAATATAGTTCCCTCAACCGTTTTTCTTCGTTTCTTAGATTCATAGCCATGAAACCGTTTCCGATTCCACAGAAGGGTTCTGGCCCGTATAAAGGCATCCCTGCTCCCTTCTTGGCTAGTTCATCCGCTGCCTCATTGCCTTCCAGCCCAGCATGGCCTGGAACCCAAAGTATCCAGACCTTGTTGGACGAGCCGAGTGTATTCAGTCTCTCAAGGCATTCCCATACCCGTTTAGAGTTCACCTGGTTGGACCTAAGTGCCTTGATCGCTGCTTGGCTATCGGTGAGAATAGCTATGTTCTGCCCCCTGTAGTTCCTTTGCAGATTAAAGGAGGCACATTTGTCTATGGCGTAAATTTCCGCCTGGAATATGCTAGTGTACCTGCCCATTGGCTCAAAGTACATTTTCCTTGGACCAATGACACCGGCACCCGCTCCCTCTGCTGTGAGGGATCCGTCAGTGTACCAAGTAATCAGTTGCTGGTTTAAGCCGTATGTCGCAGCCACGCTTTCCCAGTTTGTCTTGTGGCTCCAACGTGTTTCAAACTTCTTATCGAAGTGAAACCTCGTTGTCATGTTGTCCCTCGGTATCAGTAATTCGGGATACCGCCTAGAAAGGATGTCAATCTTCCTTCGATTTAGGCAGCTCCCCGCCTCACTCATGCTACCGGCCATCCTGAATATTGATCTCCTTGCCTGCATCTGTATGTGCAGATGGAGAGGGGTTAATCCCAGAAGGACCTCCAGGGATGCCGTTGGGCATGTCCTCATTGCCCCACTGATACACACGCAAGCCAGCCTTTGGAGCTTATGTAATTCCCTGGCTTGTGTGTTGGGTTCTTTCTGCCCAGATTACCGCTCCATAGGTAATCATTGGTCTTACTATTGCAGTATATATCCAAAGTAGTATCTTCGGGCTACACCCCCATTTTTTTCCTGCTATGGATCTGCAAGTCATCAGAGCCCTCGTGCCTTTCCGACAAGTGTTTCCGACATGTGTCTTCCAGAGTAATTTTTGGTCTAGCGTGATTCCCAAGTATTTGACCTCTGTTTCTCGTTTCACCTCCATATCATGTAATGTTATGGCTTTCAGGTGATCCAGCTTACGCCTCCTAGTGAATGGTACTATGGTGGTTTTGGTTGGGTTGATCCGCAGTCCCACCTTCCTGCATCAGGCACTAGTAACCCTTAATCCAGTTTGGATTCTATCACATAGGGTATCTTCATATTTGCCCCTACAGATTAAAACAATGTCGTCCGCGTAGCCCTGGACTTGTATTCCAGTATTAGTTAACACGTCCAGGAGTTCGTCCACTACCATACTCCACATCAGCGGCGATAGTACTCCGCCCTGTGGACAGCCTTGAGTGGTGTTCATGATAATAGAATTTGTACCTGTTTGTTCCTCTATTTGTCTGCTTTCTAGCATTTTGCCCATCCAGAGTGCCAGGGTGTTTCCCACTCCTTTGCGGCTCAGGGCATCCTGTATCTCTGTGTGCGATGTGTTGTCGAATGCTCCTTTGATATCCAAAAACGCACACAGTGCAATTTCTTTTGTTTCAATGGCGTCCCGTAGTACCTCTGTCAGCTGATACAGAGCAGTTTCAGTTGACCTACCTGCCCGGTAAGCGTGTTGACAGTGATGTAAGGGATTACGCTTTAGAACGTTAGTTCTAATATAGTTGTCTATGACCTTCTCCACCGTTTTGAGTACGAACGATGTTAGGCAGATTGGTCTGAAAGATTTAGGGTGAAAAGGATCCTTTTTACCCGCCTTCGGAATAAAGACCACTTTTGCCCGTCTCCATGCCCTTGGTATGTAACCCAGTGCTAAGCTCCCCCTTACCACCCTCAGAAGAGACTCTAGGATACTTCCTAGGCCTCTCTGGATAAGTGCTGGGAAAATGCCATCTGCTCCGGGAGATTTCATTGGTTGAAAGGTTCCCACTGCCCATCTTAGCCTAGCTTCTGAGCATACCTCTTTTGCTAGTTTCCAGCTCTCTTTCCTTCCCCTTTTATTCGTTGTTGGGGTGTCAGGCAGATTATTGTCGCCTGCCGCCGAGGGGTAGGACCCCGGGAAATGAGTTCTGAGAAGCAGGTGTACCCTGTCCTCCTCATTCTCGGTGAATGTCCCATCTTCCTTTTTCAAGCAGACAGAGAATATTCTCCCGTCTTTGGCTACAGCCTTGTACAGCCTAGTTGCTTCTGTGATCTGTTCAATCCCTTCACAGAATTCCCTAAAGCTGTTCCGTTTCGCTTCCCTGATGGCGTTGCTATACGCAGTCAGTGCATTTTTATACCTCCGCCAGTCCCCTGTTCGTTTTGCCCGGTTAAAGAGTTTTCGTACCTCCGTTCTCATTCTGGCTAAGTTTCTGTTCCACCATGGTACATCCCTTGATGACTTGACTGTCTTGGCCGGACAGCTGGCCTCATATGCGTCTATGACGATTGTGTTGAGGTCTTCCACCACCGTTTCTAATTCTAATTCGCTCCTGATGTCACCGCTCCCTTGAAGGTGGGCAATGTTGTTGCTCAGGTGCATTGTGTAGGATTCCCAATCCGTTCTCTTGGGATTCCTTATTATTCTTTTTATTTCGGAGTTACCCTCAATGTCGAATCTGATTATCCTGTGATCAGACATTAAGGGTTCATCCGACACCCTCCAATTCCTGACCATCCCATTCATTAGGGTATTTCCTAGAGTTATATCTAGTACCTCTTGTCTGGTGCTGGTCACAAATGTTGGAGTGTTCCCTACGTTGTATATTTCTAACTTATTACTAAGAATAAATTCGAGAAGGTACTCACCTCTACGATTAGTGTCACTGCTTCCCCACACTACGTGGTGGGCGTTGGCATCGCAGCCGAGAAGAAGTGGTAACGCCCTCTCCTCGCAATACTCCGTCAGCTTTGCGACTTGTTCCGGTGGAGCCCGGCTCTCGTCTCCTGGGAAGTATCCCGATGCTACCACTACCTTTCGAGTGCTCCTCCCGGCTTCCAATGAGACTTGGATAGCCACAAGGTCCCCGGTTAAGAACTCTGAAAGACATATGTATTTTAGATTACGTTTGAGAATTATGCAAGCTCTTGGTTTTTCACAAGACGAGTCCCAAATTACCTGCATGTCTCCTCCTTGCAGACCGCGAATCTGCCCCCGGTACACCCAGGGCTCCTGAGCCAGCACTATTCCAATGTTCTCCTTGGAATTTGCCCTTGCAATCACTGCAGATGCAGCTCTCGCATGGTGGAGGTTTATCTGGGCTATCCTAGTGCTGGCCATTGGCTCCGTTATTGTTTGGAGCTCTTCTCCACTGTCGGAGTGTCACCCTCCTCCTCCGACATGGCGCTTTCCTGCGCGTCGCTGTCCACCCCGAGCCCTAGCAGTCCTAGGTCTAGGTCGTCCAGCTTCTGCTCTTCACTGGGCAGCAGGTCTATTTCCCTGGTTGATCCCGTTCTTTCCGCCTCTATGGCTTCCGCGACTTCTTCAGGGACCTCGGTAAGTTTTCCACCCGATGCCTCCTCCGAGGTCTCTTTCCTTGGCTTTTCCTTGTGCACATGCACGGGTATGTTGCCAAATCGGTAGTTGATATGACAACTCCGACGTTTAATTGCCTCTAGGGATCGGTCATCTACCCCGATCGTGAGGAGTTTACCCTTTCCCTCCACCTTGCTTCTGAAGACTCTCCATAGTCGAGTATGGAGATCTTCGTTCTGAGCAATTAGGAGTCTCATGAGGTCTTCTGTTACTATTGCCGCGGCCTTTGGGAGAAAAACTGTCACATGTTGACAGTTCCACCCCTTCCCAGCCTGGCAATCTAGGAATTATGGTTGTGACCCATTCTGCGGTACCTTCCGTCGCGCAGTCCACCAGTATAAGGCCTGGTCGAAAGCGTATCCCGGTGAACACCAGTTTCGACGTCCATCCCTTGATCATCTGCTTGACGACAAGTTCTTCAATGGTTTCCTGTTCCTCCCGAGTGAGTATTTGCTCGGGAAACCTTTTTGGCAGTATGGCCAGTCGAATGCCCTTGACCGTACTAGCATAGCTAATGCCGGGCTTCCTGGGTCCTGCCTTCACTCCTGACCTGCCCGGGTTTTCTCCTCCCGTGGGTTCAGGTCTGGGTTTTTTGGGGGCATTCCCTTCATGCGGGCTGATCTCTGCTGCTCCCCGCTTTCTCGGCTCCGGTAGAGATGGCTTAGGTCTGTCCTGAGCCTTCTTAAGGGCCTCTTCTGGTTTCAGGCCTTCCTTCAGATAGCGCAGGTACCATTTAACCCCGGCGCCACTGAGACCTGTCTCCTTCCTGACGTCTGTTATATTTATCTCAGACGTGCTTTTGCTGGTCCCTGCTCTTTGAGCAGTGGTGTTCGTTGGCTGTAGTCCATGCAGTATACCAATGCTCACTTTGGATCCACTGCTTGACGTCCCAACTTCTCCCTTCTTGGGTGTAGTCACCTGGCTTTCAGTAATTCGGAGACGTGCCTCCACCTGATTAACCAGTTTTGGTGCGGTACGGGGCCCCGCTTTTTTGCTTTTTGATTTTTTTTTTTCAATTTAGTACTCATTTGATTCCCACGAGTATGGGGGTTAAGAGGTCCGCCGTGCCATAGCCCCCCGTAGCACGGTAAGATCTAACTTATTCACTGAGGCGACCAGGTATCAGTGAGGCTCCGTTCGAATACAGTCAGTTACCCCCGACTGCAAACTATCCAATGGGCACGGTTCGCATGACACCCTGGATTGGGGGAGGTGTTTTTCGACTCCCCAGTCTAGATCCGTAGCGTTTTGTTAATAGTAGGGTCACCTCGTACAGGGTGTGGCTATCACCACTCACTAACGGTCTTGGTAGACGAGAGGCTTGGCCCCTGAAAAGGCACACACCGTCCCAGAGGAGAGACAACTCATCCTTAGAGAAAGATAGGTTGGCCTCAGGGAGCTATGTTCCGCATCAGTCTATCCTGCAGTACACTGCTTGACTCCTTAGTTACTAAGTTCGATTAATCGAGATATAGCCCTTGGAGAGACTCTTCGGATACGAGACGGACGATAGACTAAAAGAATACATTGTGCATTGTACAGGTTCCATATTGGGACCCGTGCTATGGATCGTCATGGAATGGAGTGCTTGGCTTCACGGATTGGTAATCACGTGGTTATAAAGTTAATTTTTATCCACTGGTTGACTAGAAAGGAAGATCCTTATATCTGATGTTGCTTCCGCGTTTCTTAACGGAAGTGTGACGTAGACCTTATCAGCTATCGTTGCCATAATCGTTTAAAGAGCACATGGGAGAGGCACTGGGGGAGATAGTCAATGCCAACTTAAGTTTCAAACGACGCTTGGACTATGCGTAAAAAAGTCATTAAAGACCACTTCATCTCTAGAAAGGAAGATCCTTACATCTGATGTTGCTTCCGCGTTACTTAACGGAAGTGTGATGTAGACTTCATCAGCTGTCGTAGCCATAATCGATTGAAGAGCACATGGCAGAGGCACTGGGCGAGATAGACAATGCCAACTTAAGTTTCAAGCGACGCTTGGACTATGCATAAAAAAGGCATTAAAGACTACTTCATCTCTAGAAAGGAAGATCCTTATATCTGACGTTGCTTTCGCGTTACTTAACGGAAGTGTGACGTAGACCTTATCACCTATCGTTGCCATAATCGTTTAAAGAGCGCATGGCAGACATCTTAACCATGGACTTCTCATAAGCGGCTCCGGAACTGTAGTACCGCCGAGATACTCCAGGCGGCGGAAGAACTGGGAAGGTTTCTCGTACCCATATATATGTCCTCCATGAGTTGTCTAATTTTCTCCTCATGGTTCCCGAACTTCTTATTCCAGATAAATGTCTGGAAGTGAGTAAGACCACCACAATACATAGTTTCAAAGAGAAAACTCGATCGCGGTGTGAAAATCATACGCCTTCTTCCTTCAAGCGTTTTAATACGGAACACCACTTTGATAATGATTTAGCAAGCACATAGTAATTGTTATTGCTTGAATGAGATGTTAGTCCCACACCCAATATTATATATTTGAGCCTACACTATTATTCCCCTTACGAACTCATGACGAAGATAACCCTTACTCCAAGCATCGATAGGTTTATCAAAAAAACCAAAAACCTTTCACTATCTCTTCGCCTACTCCAAAGGAGAATATGTTCAATTTCTTAACGTTGGCGGTGAGGTGCCCTTGTCAATGACACTCGAAAAACAACGGATGTCCTATGAGCAAATCAAGATTCTTTTTATCTCCCAAATATACTTCCTCAGCAACCGTCTAACGAAGTTCGTTCAATTCGGGAATCATGAAGGTCGACTCCCATCTTCTCCTCACAAAAACCTATGTGAGCAGCTGTCATTGAAATTGATATTTTTTGCTGTTAGCAAAAGATATCAAATAAATCAAATATTACTCGAAGCATCATAGCCATCATTTACGTGAAAATCTAGAGGAGAAATGAAAATAATTCATAACCGCTCACGTAAGTTAAGATACAATTGGAAATTGATTTGATTATTACGTGCAGGATTGCACTATTCAATTCCTCTCACGTGCTATCTATACCTTCCACATCTCGAAGGATACGAACACGATATGGGGTCTCGTAAACATGAACGAAGGAAGACACAGATATGTAGTATCTGTACTACAAATTTCATTGTTAAAATGGTCAGTTCTCGGTCTCGTCTGGGAAATTAGATGATAACAAAATGCTGACTTTGTATAAAAAAAATCACCAGTAATACGATAAGATTCAAGGAAAAACATTTGATTATTTATGCAATAGTTCCGATCAGAAATGAAGCACTAGCTTTGCGTTGTATAAAGCTTAGTGCATTTCTGAAATTAACTTTGGTCGAGTCTCACAAAAGTGTAACTTTCTGGATAGGTTAATAAGGTCAGTGTTTCCAATTCACCCTAACGTATTTCCGAAATAGCACACAAGAACTTGGAAGTTTGTCCTGGAAGAACCAATCCTCATGACCAACTCCAACGACGATGCAATGAACGACGAGAACGAGCTAAAGTGACTTGCCCCAGATGCAGAAATTAAGTGCAATTTGTTCAATTCAGCAAGATTTATTCCATTAGACCACTCGCTCGGAATTTTCCTGGGACTTTATTTCCACTTGCTTGGTCTTGGTTTGGTCGAAAAATAGAAGAAAATTACGGTTATATCGCATTGCCGCACTATTTTGTCCAGAATTACTGAAAATGGTTCTTCCCCGAAAGATTTATTACACAAAACTGAAAGCATGAGCTGCAATTTGAGGTTGGTATCAAATCCGAACTAGGAACAAGACAGTTTGGAAATTTGCACAAGAGATTAGAAAAACCAAACTTGCCTTAGAAAGCCTTTTGGCAATTTGCAATTTGCTTGCTTTATAGCCATTCGAAGATGACGAGATGGTTAAAAATTATCATTCCTTTGAGTCCTGTTGAAAGCTTTCTGTAGTAGCTTCCAATTAAACGAAAAGCAAATTAATATCTCCTTTGCGTGCAAATAACACCGAAGCACCTCCTTCCACAACGTAAACCTTTCATGAAAGCATAATTCAATTTATGATTATTTTACTTTATTCCAATTTCACTGATTTTCATCTAAATGTAAAGATGACCTTCATTTTCTTTACATTTCGTTTTGATTAAAGCTTCCACCCACGCTCGTAATCCCACCCCCACACTCTATCTATTCTTCTTTAGGCTCTACTGACCTCGCCTTTCATGCAACAAAGCAAGTTTCAAGGCTTTAATATAATAATTTGATACGAAACGGTCTTCCTTAACAGATAGATTCTCTAAATTCTTGTTCATCTGCCGCTGTGAAGCCTGTGCATGTAGTTGTGGGGCAAAAAAGAGAAAGTCGAAAGGAATGGAAAGTATGAAACTCAGAATGTTCCGAAAAGGGATTCTTAGGGAGCCTTTGTTGTGTATGGGCTACAACATGGCCCATTGCAACCTTCAAACAGATTATCCAAGTAAAGAAAAAAATATAATGTTGTTGGAAAGCGAATTGTTTCTCGTGTCACGGTACAAGTATGGGAATTCGAAGGTATGACTGCAGGAAGAAGGGCAAAGAAATATGATAGTGAATTTTTCTCAGATATACGGTGGGGCTGAACTGTATGTAGGCAATGTAACCGTTCAATATACGGAAAAATTCCAAACAGAGAAGAGAAACACACCATCACCAAGCACACCAGGCAAATACAGATAGATAAATCTAAAAGCAAGCATCCTTGGGTAACGTAAAAAATTAGAGTCGTCATTCCCAAGGAACAATAAGAGAAGACTGCTCGAAGCACCATGAAAATATGGAAACGAAAATAAATGAAAAGGATTGAAAGCAGCCAGCTCCAAACCATCGCTCATGGAAGATTGAAATCTGATGTTCACAGGTTTTCGGATACACACCATAATCATTTTCATGAACTTCATCTAAGCCAAGTTGAATTTAAAATTTAAGTATCAAGAAATTCGATAGATACTTAACAGTTAAAGACGACATCCCCCCACACCTACACCCCACGATTACTATGGGAAACAACTCAAAATGGATTTCATGAAAACGATTTTGTTCGAGACAAGTTGACTTATAGCGAACAGCATGAAGTCATGTTTCGGTGACGTAGGTGGAAAATACCATTTTCAAATGTAAACTCCTGGCCCCTTTAGGGTGAAAAGTCTTGTGGTTTAAAACTTTGTAGGTGTTTTAGGTAGATTTTCTCTACCATACCTTGTATTAGCTAAGTAGTATCTATTTTACTCTATCTAGCTACTATGTATCAATGCATGTAAACGAAATCGATTCACATTGCCAAAAAAGGAAACATATTGGATAACAGAAGCTCAACGTTTCAGGTATGAATGTCACCTAGATCGTTGATTCTTTTATCCTCATTTATCCTTAAGATCATGAGGCTTCCCAATGCATCAAGTTTCCGGAAGACATTAACCTCCTTCGTGACGTTTCTGGCTATTGCCAGATTTGCTTCATTTAGGTCGTCGACCCTCGTTGTTATTATCCTTCTGGTTTACCTTATTATGATTTTTCGCAATCCGGACAAGTTATCTGGCAGATAACTTTCATCATCATCAATGGCGCGACAACTGGTATCCGGTCTAGGCCTGCCTTAATAAGGAACTCCAGACATCCCGGTTTTGCGCCGAGGTCCACCAATTCGATATCCCTAAAAGCTGTCTGGCGTCCTGACCTACGCCATCGCTCCATCTTAGTCAGGGTCTACCTCGTCTTCTTTTTCTACCATAGATATTTCCCTTATAGACTTTCCGGGCTATATCATCCTCATCCATACGGATTAAGTGACCCGCCCACCGTAACCTATTCAGCCGGATTTTATCTACAACCGGACGGTCATGGTATTGCTCATAGATTTCGTCATTGTGTAGGTTACGGAATGGTCCATCCTCATGTAGGGGGCCAAAAATTCTTCGGAGGATTCTTCTCTCGAACGCGGCCAAGAGTTCGCAATTTTTCTTGCTAAGAACCCAAGTTTCCGAGGAATACATGAGGACTGGCAAGATCATAGTCTTGTACAGTAAGAGCTTTGACCCTATGGTGAGACGTTTCGAGCGGAACAGTTTTTATAAGCTGAAATAGGCTCTGTTGGCTGACAACAACCGTGCGCGGATTTCATCATCGTAGTTGTTATCGGTTGTGATTTTCGACCCTAGATAGGAGAAATTGTCAACGGTCTCAAAGTTGTATTCTCCTATCCTTATTCTTCTTCGTGTTTGTGTTTGACCAATGCGGTTTGATGTTGTTGGTTGATTCGTCTTCGGTGCTGACGTTGCCACCATATATTTTGTCTTGCCTTCATTGATGTGCAGCCCAAGATCTCGCGCCCATTGTCGCCTGCTCGATCTGGATGAAGGCAGTTTGTACGTCTTGGGTGGTTCTTCCCATGATGTCGATATCGTCAGCATAGGCCAGTAGTTTGGTGGACTTGAAGAGGATCGTATCTCTTGCATTCACCTCAGCATCACGGATCACTTTCTCGAGGGTCAGGGTAAAGAGGACGCATGATAGGGCATCCCCTTGTCGTAGACCGTTGTTGATGTTGAATAGTCTTGAGAGTGATCCTGCTGCTTTTATCTGGCCTCGCACATTGGTCAGGGTCAGCCTAGTCAGTCTTATTAATTTCATCGGGATACCGAATTCTCGCATGGCCGTGTACAGTTTTACCCTGCCTATGCTATCGTAGGCGGCTTTAAAATCGATGAATAGATGGTGCAACTGTTGCCCATATTCCAACAGTTTTTCCATCGCTTGCCGCAGAGAGGAAATCTGATCTGTTGCTGATTTGCCTGGAGTGAAGCCTCTTTGTTACGGGCCAATGATGTTCTGGGCGTATGGGGCTATCCGGCCTAGCAAGATAGTGGAGAATATCTTATAGATGGTACTCAGCAACGTGATACCTCCATAATTGCCGCACTGTGTGATATCTCCCTTTTTATGTATGAGACAGATAATGCCTCGTTGCCAATCGTCAGGCATTGATTCACTGTCCAAGAACCACTTTGTTTAACTGGTCGCCTCCATATTTAACTAATTCGGCTGTAATTCCATCGGCTCCTGGCGACTTATGATTTTTTAGTCGATAAATTGCACGGACTGTTTCTCCTGAACTTGATGGTGGCAGTATTTGTCCGTCGTCTTCAGTTGGTGGGACCTCCAACTCGCCAATGTTCTGGTTGTTCAGTAGCTCATCAAAGGACTCAACCCATCGCGCCAATATGCCCATTCAGTCGGAAATCAAATTTCTCTCTTTGTCTCGGCAGGATGAGCATCGAGGTGTATAAGGCTTCATCCTGCTGACTTGTTGGTAAAACTTGCGCGCCTGGTGCGGTTGCTCCCTGTACTTTTCTAGTTCACAGATTTGTTGGTTCTCCCAGGCTTCCTTTTTCCGTCTGTGAAGTCGCTTCTCCGCTCGACGGAGCTCGTGATAAGTCTCTGCGCGTGCCCGCGTTCTTTGAGAATGCAACATTACTCGGTATGCGGCATTCTTCCGTTCCGTTACTAGTTTACATTCATTGTCAAACCAGTCGTTCCGACTCCTTTTGCGGCTGGGGCCAAGTATGCTTGTGGCCATATCCATGATAACGTTCTTCAGGTGATTGTGAAGATCATTTGTTGATGCTTCATCTCCAGGTCCTCTGTTGACCGCGGTTATTGCGGCATCCATTTCCCTCTTATAATTGTCGCGGAGGGTTGTGTTGTGGATGGCTTCAGCGTTCACTCTCACCTGATTGTCAGAGGGGATTCTAGGTGGTATTGTTATTCGAGCTCGGAGCACCATGCCAACGAGATAGTGATCTGAGTCTATATTGGCCCCCCTATATGTTCTGGCACTCATCAAGGCTGAGAGGTGGAGGCATTCGATCAACACGTGGTCAATTTGTTTGAAAGTGGTCCCATCTGGAGAGGCCCATGTATGTTTGTGGACCGCTTTCCGCGCAAACCAGGTACTTCCTACAACCATTTCGTGTGACCCTGCTAATTGAATAATCCGCAGTCCGTTATCATTTGTTTTTTCGTGTAAGCTATGGGAGCCAACGTATCGCCTGAATACGGGCTCCTTCCCTACTTGGCTGTTAAAATCCCCAAGTATTATTTTGATATCATATCTGGGACAGGCTTCGAGGGTTCTTTCTACTGCCTCGTAGCAGGTATCCTTCTCGGACTCTGCAGTCTCCTCTGTAGGGGCGTGAACGTTAATGAGGCTTATATTTGTAAACTTGCCTCGCAAGCGCAGAGTGCATAGCCAGATAACTTTGCTTTCCGCATTGTCATCCTTGTCTTCAGCTAGGAGATTTTTGATATGGTAGCTGACTTGGGAGTGGATGATAGGCACCCACCGTTTTTGGTGGTCCTGCTTGTGTGACCACACTATTGTCAGGCTGTTCCTCCCCATTTTTAAGGTTTTATGAAAAACAAAACCTTCTTAAAATCGGTTTACTGTTTATCTGTCTGTATTTTTTTTTTGTTTTTTGGCTGGTGGAAATCGATCATGAATCGAGGACAGGGATGCCGCACTTTGACCGACTAAAGGTTCCCATATTTTCTCCACACTCTCCCTGCGGAACCATCATTCTGTTATTGCTTCGCAGGGCTGTCCAGTTTATTAATTGTTCATGGAATAGCTGCTTTTGCTTTATCTGGTGTTAGTTGCATTAGCTTCGCTTCCATGTCTCCGTTCAGCTTCTGCTTTTTTAAGCCATTGGTGCATCTGTTTCACCGCTCCAACTAGTGCATTCCACGCGATATCCAATTTCACCATATAGCTAACCAGATTTTCCACCGTTGCCAGGGACCCCAGCTCATTCTCGAGGTTTCTTCTTGGACGTTCGAATATTAGGCAGACGAAGAAAACGTGTTCTGCATCTTATGCTGCACCTTCACATATAGAACAATCGGGCGAGTCATCCAATCCGAGCCTATGGAGGTACTTTCTGTACCCAATGTGTCCACTGAAGAATTGAGTCAAGTTGTAACTCATCTCGTCATGGTTTCGTGTAATCCACATCCTTATGTTCGGGAGTAGGCTATATGTCCACCAACCATTCTTCGCCTGGTCCCATGCTGTTTGCAACGCAGCCAATGACCTTATTTGCTCAGTGTGTTTGCTAAGGCTCGCTTTCTGCTTTCTGCAATTTTTATCGCAGATGCCCACATTGGTGCTGCGTATAAAAGAACAGACCTGAGACTCGCGATAAAAGTAATCGTCGACTGTGTTTCGGGCCGCCTGTATTTGGAAGCATCCTTGCTAATTTCGAGCTTAAGGTCACTAATTTTGCCCAGTAAGCTTGAAATGGGATTTAAAACTGAGCTTTAAGTCGGTTCAAATCTTACTGGTGGCAGAGAGATTTGTTGCCGTGACTGAATGTTGGATACCAGTCGATTCAACTGTGAATGAATACCTGAGCCAAATTAGGGTAATTATCCCGGGCGAGCGCAATGGTCACTCCATTGCCTCCTACAGTGTACTGTAGCGTACCGTCACGGTCTTGAATCAAGAGCTCTAACACACTTCAAGGCCTTGATCCAATATAGATTGTTATGCCAACGATTATTATTATTAATAAAGTCGAAAGCTATTCCCAGATATTTTAGCGATTGCTGGGAACGAACGGTATGTGAGCCGATGCAGATCTAAATGTGTTTTTATTTTCGATGCTTCCTAAAAGGTACCAATTACGTTTTCTGTCCGGCAAACTTCAGTCCAAAGTTTTCAAGTCAAGACTTAATCGTATAGATAGCCGCACTCATATAAATTTCTACTTCGTCAGGATGTTATGGCCACCTTAACGTCATCTGCGAACCCCACGACAACAGGGAGCCATTATGTTCCATAGCATAGGGCCCAGAACAGATTCCTGCGGAACTCCGGTCGTTATATCGTATGTCCTCGACCCTTTATCCGAATTGTAAAGTAACTTCCGCTGTCGGAAGTAATCGAAAATTATAGATAATTTATAATTTGGCGTTTGTGCCGGGATGAGTGCTTCGATGATACCATTCCATCTGGCAGAATTGAATGTGTTTTTAATGTCGAGAGTCATCAGTGCGCAGGATTTTCCTTGGTCAAAGACTTTCCTGGCTAGTTCCTGGTAGCATAAACCACTTACCAAGCCGAAGCCAAACTACCTATCTACCCGCCACTATCGATTATTTAATGTAGCCAGTTATATATTATCCGCTCGAAATACTTGCCTGTATTCAGAAGAGAAATAGGTTTGTAAGATGTTAGGCCGCCTATCAGTCTTCGGAATCAATTCAAGTTTTTGTAATTTCCACTCCGCGAGGAAAGATATGTCTTTTAGACAGTCTGTGAATACTTGTGCGAAAATTCTTGGTGCCATCCTCATACCCAGTTTCAATGCCGCGTTTGGGATTTGATAAATACCGGAGACAACGTTATCCTGGACCATCCTGTGAATCCAGAGTCTCGTCTGCGATTGCTGAAGGGATATCTTCGGCACTTAGTGAGATCGTAGGAAATGTAGTTTCCGGAAATTGGTAAAACCGTGTCAAAACGATCTCCGGCAGCAATCTGGAACACATAATAGATGGAGATGGCTTTAATCTTTTACTTGTGACATAACCAATTTGTAGGCACCTCCCCAAGCGTCAAAATCTGCCTCATTATAGAGCCGCTTGAAGCAATCATTTTTACTCTTCGTGATTACCAATTGCAACTTTTTACGCTGGTTTTTATACTCAAAAGTACTGGTGCTCATATCCTAGCGTGTTTCTACGAGGTTCACTTCGACTTCTGGCCTTCAAGCATTCCGTCCGGCATTTCGCTATTTCAGGGTGCCGCTAATAGTTGCGATTCCGTTTTAGGTAGTGTATATAGCATGGCAGCATCACAGGCTCGATATATCTGTTGGGACAACTGCGACGCCCTATCTACAGCGGTTCCAGAAAACTCAATATGCCACCGCAATGCCTCCAGAAATGTATCCTTATCAAGTGATCCTGATGACCAACCTGGTTCCCGTCTCTTCCGGTTAACATTTATTGCTCTAGGTCGTTTATCGATGGTGATATATTTCGCCTGGTGGTCACTATGCATGTACTCCTCGCCAACATGCCATTGCATATGCTTGACCAGCGAATCACTAACGAAAATGGAATCCACAATGGAGTCTAGTTCTCCGCGCCCAAATGTGTTTACGCTTCCGACAGTAGCCAAGGTAATAATTTAGGCAGGAGAACATCTCGAGTATGATTTTTCCTCTTTCATTTGTCTCGCGACTTCCCCACTACTCTACCTAAGCGTTGAAGGCATTAGCAATAATCTTGGAGTTGTGCGCCTTTTACTAGTCTGTCTAGCATATTGCAATGTTCTGATGTTGTCATGCTTGGTGCGGCAAATGTAGAGGTTATCGATCTTAACTCTCATAAAATCGTATTCGCGGTCCTCCATTGCTTGTTGTAAAAGTCGGTTTCCGCAAGCCCACACCGTAGTCTTTTCCCTTGCATCCGGTTCCCAAACACCTTGATGGAGATTATTGTATTGCTCACAAACAATCTTCTTCTTTTTCTTCAGCCTTTGTCCCGTTCACAAGCGGGGCCGGCTCGTCGTGATCGGCTTCGCCATTTGGCTCTATCGAGTGCCTGATCTCGGTGCAATCTCGAGGCTTTCAAATCCCCATCTAGCGTATCAAGCAATGTCAATTTCCTTTTCGAATACTTTTTGTGATAGCGGGTCCTGAGCAGCTTGGCAGTGATTTAAATTCAGCTGGATGACTCTCATGTATGTAAGCTGTCTGCCTATCTGTCTGTCACACCTTATATCTCAGAAACGGTTACTCCTACTATTGATACGAAATTTATCCTATTCTATCCTATTGCATTTTTTTACCGGGAATTATTGCATGGAGTATCAAAATACTTTTCGAAACCGATCTTAGTTTTGACATTGATTGCCATTTTCTTACGAAGTAATTCTTCAAAAGAGTGATTTGATGTTTGTTGATGGTATTCTGTGTAGATTTTGTTTTTGGCATATGTCAAACTTGATTTTTCCGCTATTGTTAATGATGAGTAGGTCCATGAAGGGTAGTGGCTCAAAATATTGGTAAAATTCCAAATTGCTCTATGCGGTCTTCGGTGCGCTCCATAAAGATATTGCTAACAAGTGGGTGATAGCAGATTGACGCACACCGATGGTTTTGAAGTATCGATTCCTGAACGTGAAATAGCTTTTTCTCATACATAGGGTGGTTAGCTTCATATATTGTCGTACTTTTCCTCTCCATTTCTACGATAACTCGTCGGTTTTTATTTCCGCAACACATCACACCGATAATGCGTTCCAGCACAAAGTAAGTACGGCCATGCGAAATGTATCTATTGTCACATTTCAAGAGAAGACGCGGTAGTTTTCGACTGCAGAGACGCGAATCTAGAGTAGAAAACCTAGTGTAGAGCCCACTGAGAATACCACCAGGGTTCTACAGGATATATCACAGGTTGCATTGATAACAGCTTTTGGTATCTCCATGTATGGCCCTTAGATCGGCCGTCTTCAGCGAGGATCTTTTGTAGTCTCCATGTCTGCTTTGTATCGTCTATCAATAGGCCGTGGTTCTAACAGGATCCAACGGCACGGCTACGTCGATTATGATCCACGCTGGTTCTTCCTTGAGAAGCAGAACTAAGTCGAGCTCATTGTGATCAGCACTGTAATCGGTGACAATAGAGTGACCCCACAGTAGTTTGACTCGATCATTTTCCAAGATTCTCTGCAGAGTATACTTATAATAAGGATTATAGTTTGCCATTAAGTGATACCTCAATGGAAAATTTTGATGGATAATATTGCAGACGGAGTTATGGCAGCTAGTGATCTCAGTACTGATCAACAGGCTGCATGCAAATGTTACGTGCTGAATGTCTCCGACCCACACTTTCATAATTTACAACTGGAGTTACCACCTGAGGAGTTATAAAAGACGTTTGTAAGTCAAGCACCTCCTTCCTCCCTGATGAGGTAAAAGGTTTTAGCACAATGATATAAAGGTGTTAGAACGTCCAGTGTTTGCAAAAATAGACGGGAACGTACAGTGAAATTTATTTATTTATATATTTAACGGACAATAAACAGAGTAAACTCCAATTACTTATTACCCTCAGGAGGAGGAGAAAGCAATAATCTTTACCTATGCTTAAAACTACTTAAGGAAGAGAAGTTTACAGGAACAAACTGTTGTACGTTGTAACTTCGGCAATGTCTCGGAATCGAGGAATGAAAGCCCGCGAAGAGCACGTTGAAAATGTCTGTGTTGCGTGTACTATAAGACGCAGGATGGCAGGTGATGTCGTTTGTGGCGGAGCAGTCCATCAGACGCGAGAAATGTTTAAAAAATGTCCATAAATCCAGAAAGGATCTACGGGGTTGTAGGAAGGAAGCGGATGCGGAAGGGGTAGTCCACAAGAGGGAGATTTTTCTTAAAGAAAAGGGAACGGGTGGACTAAGGTTATACATTTTCAAGCGCAAGACAGTACAGCAACTTGTGCTCAAGGTATGGGACAGCGAATCAATGCCTGACGATTGGCAACGAGGCATAATCTGTCTCATACATAAAAAGGGAGATATCACACAGTGCAGCAATTATAGAGGTATCACGTTGCTGAGTACCATCTATAAGATATTCTCCACTATCTTGCTAGGCCGGATAGCCCCATACGCCCAGAACATCATTGGCCCATACCAAAGAGGCTTCACTCCAGGCAAATCAGCAACAGATCAGATTTTCTCTGTGCGGCAAGCGATGGAAAAACTGTTGGAATATGGACAACAGTTGCACCATCTGTTCATCGACTTTAAAGCCGCCTATGATAGCATAGCCAGGGTAAAACTGTACACGGCCATGCGAGAATTCGGTATCCCGACGAAATTAATAAGACTGACTAGGCTGACCCTGACCAATGTGCGAGGCCAGATAAAAGCAGCAGGATCACTCTCAAGACCATTCGACATCAACAACGGTCTACGACAAGGGGATGCGCTATCATGCGTCCTCTTTAACCTGGCCCTCGAGAAAGTGATCCGTGATGCTGAGGTGAATGCAAGAGGTACGATCCTCTTCAAGTCCACCCAACTACTGGCCTATGCTGACGATATCGACATCATGGGAAGAACCACCCGAGACGTACAAACTGCCTTCATCCAGATCGAGCAGGCGGCAGTTGGCGCGAGATCTTGGGCTGCACATCAATGAAGACAAGACAAAATATATGGTGGCAACGTCAGCACCGAAGACGAATCAACCAACAACATCAAACCGCATTGGTCAAACACAAACACGAACAAGAATAAGGATAGGAGAATACAACTTTGAGACCGTTGACAATTTCTCCTATGTAGGGTCGAAAGTCACAACCGATAACAACTACGATGATGAAATCCGCGCACGGTTGTTGTCAGCCAACAGAGCCTATTTCAGCTTACAAAGACTGTTCCACTCGAAACGTCTCACCATAGGGTCAAAGCTCTTACTGTACAAGACTATGATCTTGCCACTCCTCATGTATTCCTCGGAAACTTGGGTTCTTAGCAAGAAAAATTGCGAACTCTTGGCCGCGTTCGAGAGAAGAATCCTCCGAAGAATTTTTGGCCCCCTACATGAGGATGGACGATTCCGTAGCCTACACAATGACGAAATCTATGAGCGATACCATGACCGTCCGGTTGTGGATAAAATCCGGCTGAATAGGTTACGGTGGGCGGGTCACTTAATCCGTATCTATGGTAGGGGGGGGGGGGGGGCAATATCTATGGTAGGAAAAGAAGACGAGGCAGACCCTGCCTAAGATGGAGCGATGGCGTGGGCCAGGACGCCAGACAGCTTTTAGGGATATCGAATTGGTGGACCTCGGCGCAAAACCGGGATGTCTGGAGTTCCTTATTAAGGCAGGCCTAGACCGGATACCGGTTGTTGCGCCGTTGATGATGATGATGAAGACAGTAACAGTTACGTGAAGATGACCAGATCACAGAGCTGTACTCGAGGTTACTCATCGCGAGGGAAGAGAGCTAAGAAGGGTTGGCTGGGGTCACAATCAGAGGAAGAACGAAGTACTATATAAAACCTGACAATTTTGCTGCTCGATTGGTGATTTCTAGGTAATGGGTGTCGAGGCGGAGCTTATTGTTGAAAGTGAATCAGAGATTTTGTGTGGAATTTAGGTATTATAAGGAATTTCTGTTAAGAGAGTAGGATAAGGAAGTGGGTGAGGATTTAAGCGAGTAGCATATAAAGTGACACTTTCTGGCGTTTGCGCAGAATACATCCCTGTGGGATGCCAGAGGAGGGGGAGGAACAGCGGGATATGCAGCCATCAAAAGAGAAGTGGGAGGATCGGTTGGCAAGGTAAGAGGCAAGCCATAAAACAAGTGGTGTGGGAACGCTTAAAGACGAGAGTTTGGATAGAATTAGCTTGTGATTTATAGTGTCGAAGACTGTAGTCAGTATAAATAGTGTGCAGTTCCTGCCGTGAATTTAGACATTTAACGACAAAGTTGGTAAAGTCGAGCAAGTTGGAGGCAGTGGACCTACGCTTAACAAAGCCATGTTGCACTTTCACTATGTGGTGGCCAAAGTGGGCGGGCAACCAGTTGCTGACATATCTTTCCAAGATTTTAGAACAGGAGGAGAGGAAGAAAATGGGACGGTAAAATCTCCTGCGCTCTATTTTCTTCACCGCATGCTTTTAAAACGTCAATGATTACCGTTGAATTAGGATCCCTCATGTCTGTCGGTTACATCTCTATCTTTAAAACGAACTTAGACTTACTCCAGACATGTATGTATACCACCTGTTCTACACAAAGTCACACGGTTAATTTTATCTATCATTCATCAATACTTGCTAGAGTAGTTCTATTTGTAATTTCTTCTTCGAGAACTACGTTATACCTACAAAATAATCTAGCGACGACCGCGACAAGCAATTTATGTCTATAAACGCCGAAATGCTATTCAATATGCATATATCATGTGTTCTACCCGAAACAGGACAACATAGAGTTGGGTTTTGTCTACTTGTCTACAGGGAGTTGCAAAGGAGGCGATTTGTACCCGATTTGTCTGTAAACAATCGTTAAACTTTATCAATAGATACGAATCGCGAGACTCCAGTCTGCAAGTCTGTACTATTTCAGGTTAAACTATATCCAAGTATATCATATACAAGAATTGTTAAATAGGTCAGGGCTGAGTCTGCCCATATAACCATTTTATAGATATTTCTGCGGAAGATTGCTCTTGTTTCCTTCCTTTTAAAAGCATAAACACTAGAACTATCTGGTTTATACTGTGTGTGAGTGTGTATGGTGGGGGAGAAGCTTCAGCTTCTGAGCACTCAGGCCGTGTTGTCCCATTGTACTCGCCTCCCCCGTCTAACGGAAAATTCCGGATTCGTTAACGTATCGCAGGATTTCCGTTAGTGAATGTGATGATTCCGCTTCCTCATCACAGGAGGGATACGTATCATCTTCGGTAATTCCTATTCTGAACATATGCCCAGCTAGTGAATTATGGCCTGTTAGAATGCCCACAATACACCTGCAAGTCCTCCTGCTTTTCGACAGGATAAACTTTGCGGTACGTATGTACTGCGGTGCATGTTTCTGCATTCCTGAACGATTTTCGAGGTGATCAAAGGACTGCTCAATGCCCTCAGTGCAGCTTGACTGTCACTGCAGATTGCGATGCGCCTGCCCTTCAACCGCTCGTCAATCACCCAGTTTGCCATCCTTAGGATCGCATAAACTTTGGCTTAAAAAACCGTTGCATATTGTCCCAAAGGAAAAGCCCACTTCTCGTTTTTATTCGAGAGGTAGACTCCGGCTCCAGAACCCTCTTCTGTTTTTGAGCCATCGGTGTAGAAGACTTCCGTATATCCCGCCACGCCTCTGGATCTTCCCAGTCCTCTCTATGCTTCAAGGTTACTTCATATCTTCTACCAAACAGATGTATGGGAACACGAGAATCGGAAGGCATTGTAAGAACTGGATTCAGTCCTCCCAGTAACTCTTCCAATGCTCTGTGCCCCCCATATCCGTTGTTTTCCCATAGATCTAACCGAATTAGCATATGAGCTGCTCTCATTGCAGCGCTTTGGATAAATATAACCAAGGGCTGCAAATTGAGTAGTGCATTCAGAGCTGCGCCGGATGTCGTGCTCATGGCACCAGTGATACCCAGACAAACAGTTCTTTGCAGTGCGGCTAGTTTACGGTGAAAACCTTTTTGTCTCACCTTAACCCACCACACTATGGATGCATATACGAACATCGGGCTAATGATGGGAACGTATATCCACATTACCACATGAGGCCTGAGCCCCCATGTCAAGGCAAAGGTCCGCCTGCACAGCCCATAAGCTGTGAGAGCTCGTTTCATCTTTACCTCTACATGTTTCTTCCAAAGAAGTTTTGTATCTAGAGTGACTCCCAGATGTTTCACTTCTTCGGAGAGTTGAAGAGTAGTACCCCTCATTTCAGGGAGGCAAAGTCCATCCAGTTTTCTCCCTTTTGTGAATAAAACCATTGTGGTTTTATTTGGATTAACTGACAGACCATGTCTGTGGCACCAGCTGTCTATCAAATCAACGGCACGTTATATATTTCTACACACCGTTCTAAGATCCCGACCAACAGCAAGTACAGCCACGTCATCAGCATAAGCTTGACCGTGTATTGGCAAATTTTGCAGTTCGCATAGCATTGAGTCGATCAGCATACTCCACAGAAGCGGCGAAAGCACAACTCCTTGGGGGCAGCCCTTCGTTGCTTCTGTAGTCAGGTAGCGATCGACCCCCACCTCAGCGCACAGCAATCTTTGCGTTAGCATAGCATGGATCCACTTAATTAAAGCATAATCAACACCATGCGCTTTGGCGGCATCAGAAAGTTTTTGAAAAGGCGCACAGTCAAAAGCCCCTTCAATGTCCACGAACACCCCCATCGCGTACTCACCATTTAAAGTTGCATCCTCTATCTTTGTGACCAAAGAATGAAGAGCAGACTCACAGGACTTTCCACGTTGGTAAGCATGTTGGTTTTCACTAAGTGGGTGTGACCTAAGTGCGTTTCCACGAATGTGATGCTCCACCAGGCTCTCCGAACCTTTCAGCAAGAGTGAAGTCAAGCTGATCTGTCTGAAGTTCTTCGGATTAGAATAGTCATCTTTCCCAGGTTTCGGTATGAAAACTACTTTAACCTGTTGCCAAGAAGAAGGCACGTAGCCCAGAGCAAGACATCCTCGAAATATATTTCTTAGAGGTCGCTCTAAATGCTGCATACTCTCCTTTAGCATTGCCGGATAGATGCCATCCATGCCAGGTGCTTTGAAATGTTCAAAGGACAGTATGGCAGCTCTCACCTTTTCATGGGTAACAACCGCTTACGCAGTGTTCCAGTTCCCCTTGCAACGCTTGCGTGTTGAAGGGGTTGCAAGAATCGTCAACTCTCCCCCTACCAATTCTCTCACCCAGGAGGGTCTGTACTGAGTCCAGTCTGGAGCTCGTGAAAGTACCGTCGGGTTTTCTAAGAGAATCCAACTTGGCTGACTCATCCCTTTTGAGGACTCTGCACAGCCTTGAAGTCTCTCTTTTGCCTTCCAGTTCCTCACAGTATGCTCTAAAGGAGTCTCGTTTCGAACACCTAACGAGCCTCTTATATTCACGTTGTGAGTTCCTGAAATTTAACTAGTCTTCGTTCTTTTTACTTTTGCAAGCACGATTTAGAAGTCGCCTGGTTGATTTCCTGAGTTTTTGCAGTTCTCGGTTCTACCAAGGAACCGTTTTACCGCTCGGCCTCGGGAAATAGGACAAGCCTCTTCATAGCACTCTAAAAGTGTGCAGTTCAGAGTTTTCAATTCATCTTCCAGCACCAAAGGAGTCCTTAGTCGCCTAGGGAAATGTACTTTATTGCCAAGAAGTTCATTGAACTTTGCCCAATCCGTTTTCCTAGGGTTCCGTCTTTGTACTGCAGATTGTTCGCCCGCAATAGTCAGATTGAATTCTAGATATCGGTGATCTGATAGTGAGACCTCGTGTGTAATCAACTCTAACAATTTTGGGGTAAAGATTGTTAGGTCAATTACTTCGCTTCTTCTCGGTCCTACGAAAGTAGGGGCGTACCCTACATTCATAAGACCAGCTGAAGTGATGAAATCAAATAGCTTCTCCCCTCTTGGATTGCATTTGCTACTGCATCAACAGATATGTTGAGCATTCGCATCGCAACCTGTTAAGAGTTCGAGACCACTTGATTCTGCATACGCCACCAGATCCCTAAGTTCTTGCGTCGGTGGAGGATACAAAGAATCATAGGGTAAATAAGCGGAGGCAACTATGATGTTTTTCCTCTCGCCACTTATCTGGTATTGAATGATGACCGTAGCTAAGTCCTGGGAACAATATTGTCTCAGCATAGTTGCCTCTAACCGTCTTGACATCAGGACGCAAGCTCTCGGTCTTATGGATCTTTCGTCGTAGAAGATCCTAGCTCCCTTTACTGATCCAATGCCACAGATTCTGTTAAATCGAACCCACAGTTCTTGCACCAGAAAGATATAGGGGAAATTCTGTAGCTTTGTCATTCTCGCTACCAACAGGTAGGACCTTAATTGGTTTACACTAGTTACACCTCTGGTATAGGTTTGACTACAACAAAAGTTCCTCCGAGCAGCAGGTGTACTCTGTGGTGGATATGCATATCACATGGACAACCTAAGGAAAATTGTCACAAGAAAACGCGTCCAACTGGAAAGTCGACTACAATAGGCTTTATCCATTTCGTTATATATACGAGTATATATACAGAAGTAGTTGTTGCTTTAAAAACTTAATATCTTTGCAAGCGGGATAAGCTCTATTCTGAAAACAAACAAGGAAACTATGTATAAATCGATTCTATTCTCTATTCTTTTCCATATTATGCTTTCTTGTCCTCCCAAAGGACCCTCTCCCAATTCTATTATTCAAATGTCGTTACTTTTCCGGAAATCAATAAAATATTGCTTTTCAATGGTCCCACAAAAAGGATCATTTGGGCAAACAAAGCAGCATATTATCTTAAAGTCATCGTCAGAATTTAAGGGAAAAGCCTATTACCTTGGCCGGAAAATAAGACGAAAAGGTAGGACTTTCTCAAAATAATTCCATATATACATTTGATTGAGAAGTTCCACGTGATGTCAGCAGACCTTAAGGAGCATAATAACTCAGTGGGAGACCAATGAAAATCCAAGTTTCTTTGAAATGGTATCCGGAACATGTGATGTAATTTTATTTTCCACAATCAAAGGAAAGCTGCCTTCGTGAATTTTCAAACCGACCTTGGTAGACCTTGTCCCCCCCCTCAACCCTGTACCCGATGAAGTTGTTGGATATACTGCTTCCACACAAGGAAAGATTATTTGAAAACTGGCGGAATCATAAATTAGTTTTAAGGAAAATTGTAACAATCAAATTGCTAATTATTGCTAATCTGGTGAGACCTCTTCTCGAAGCAAAACTTTCTTTTGTTCACATGGCAGTCGTGCTATTTCATATCAATTAAATATAAACCTAAAATCTATGATAGTATCGTGCTAGGATTTCGGAAGTTATCTACGTGTCGATTTGATTAGATGAAGAAAAGTTTGTTATTGGTTATTATCTTTGCCGGATGACACATTCGTCTGGCGAGATGCTGACAACAAGGACGATAAAGGAGCTCATCATTATGCACGGAAAAATATCAGTACCACACTAATTGGATAGGATTTCCCCTTGTGAATCTTTTCTTCCTTCCGCAAACTCCGCAAAAAGACTCCTTTCCTCTTCTCCTCCTTATGTGTCCGGCAAACTATTTTCTTGGCTGATGACTTGATAGCGTTGGAGAAATCACATTAGTATTATCCGCATTTATGCGGATGGCACATAATTCTCGGTCCCTGGTAAAGGGTAGTCTTCTTTCAATGGATACGTATTTATTCTTAGGGACTCAGACTATTAAGGTGTCTTTACCGCATTGCATTAACATAAGAGGATTATGGTAAAGGGATGATGCGATATAGTCAGGGTTATTTTTTCCGTAAAATTTTCTCTGTGAAAGTTTTTGTTAGTTATACAAAGTTTGCTTTAATCTAATACGAAAAGTTTGACGGTAGTTGAATGTGTGTGACTTACTTTTAGAAAGTGGATGTGCATCGTCAGTTTGCCTTGACTTCCGACATTATTATAAAATGATATCAATGCCCTTCATAGTTAGGAAAAGTCACTTCCAACTTTATAGAATCAAAATGGTTTGACTGCCAATTATCGAGCAAGACATCCTGCAGCGAAGTGAACACGTTGTGCTCCTCCTATTACCATAGACAAAAGGAACAGGAAGTTTCTTAGAATTAGACAGAAAACCATAGGAATACTCAAGACTGTCCGAATTGTCAATAAATGGTATTGCGATGACCGGGGTCGACTGTACAAAGTGAGTTCACTTTCAGGGGTCATTGTCAAGTCAACAGGATATTCTTGCCTGAGAAAGCAAATGATGTACTTGTCCGGCGATCGAACCAAATACCCGAGAAAGAACGCATGCGGTATTCCATGTAGAACTGTAAAGGGGCGTATTGGCTTCGCGGAAAATCGCGGAAGAATTTGACGCATATTGTCAGGGATCGACAAGTTATTGCAGATTTGCTGCTTCCACTCGTACGGGAATCTTCGGAATCCGAGAGCTTTCCCAAAGAGTAGACGAAGCAAATGATCGTTAAGATTCAAAATAAGAGGGCCCGTTTTGAGTGTGACAATTAGAGGAGTATCTGCGGCCCTTTGCCGTCGCAAAAATAATTGCTAAAATAACCCTGGAACACAGACTGGTTTCACCTCCGAATCCTCCTGCATTGACTACATCAACATCCTTCGGATCATTTTATAACAATGGCCAGGGTGTAGAGCCTCGCTGCACCTTCTCTTCAGCGATTTTGAGACAAGGCATTCAGAGAAAGAAAATGTCACATGCTGCATGCAGGTAGAGTCTCGGAGGATTCTGAGGTCGAAAGCAAAGTCCGCCAGGGTTGTGTTTTGTCACCGATATTATTTCTTCTTGTAATCGGTGACATTCTTAATACTGCCTTGTCCAGAAGACGTGAAAAAATTCAATGGACCATGACATCTTTCCTCAAATACGTCGACTACGCTGATGATATCTGCTAACTCTCCCAACGGGTCATGGATCTTGGTCAAATGGCTTTGGAGTCGGAAAGAAAGGCAATTAGAGTTGTTCTGGTTGTTGCTGTGTTTTTAGTTGTACCACGATGTCCCGGTAAGAAAGAGCTTAGTTCTCTGGTCCGGCTAACGTTGACCAAACATGAAGACAAAAAATGGCTAGGTTCTGGGCCTATGTATGCCAGTTTTCACAAGGTCGTATAGGTAATTTGCCCTTTACAACTGAGATTCCTTTCATTATGCTTCGTTTCGATGTGAGTAGTGGGATGTTGGTAGGGTGAAAAAATAACACAATTATATTGGTATTTGTATAGTCAGAGGGTTTATGAATGAATGGATGTGCAGTTTGAATGTAACTGTTTTTATAGTTTGACTCCTGTCTATTAAATCCCCAATGTGGTTCTTGCTTCCATTTCTAAGCAACATGTTTACAGAATTGAAAGATTTGCTCCAACTATAATTCTTCCTAAAAGCGGCAAAGATCTGACATGAGAAGAATATGTGATTAACTATCTCTGGAACCCGGAAGGTGTGACATAGGTCGTTGCTTAGTTTACCAATCCTAAAGAGAAAAGACTTGAAGCATACATGACCCGAATGGAGTCTGTTGAGGGTTTTGATTGTAGGAGCTGTCCTCGTTGATCCTATTTCGAACGTACCATATTATATTATTCTCAGCAAGAATACTTGTTAGATGGGACCCACTATAGTTACCTCCTTTAGCCGCATAGTAAGCTATTATATTTAAGTGGATTCCACTTTTTGCCAGAGCTCATATGACTTTTATCTCTTGGATGCTCGAACGCTCAATTTTGCAGACGATCTCCCATATGATTGGATGGTTGGTCTTTTGGTTTTTCAAAAATGAGCAGGCTTTTTGAGGGTCCGTTAAAATGACTACTTTCTCCTGAGCTCTAGCTTTCGAAAGCAGTCTAGCCTGGTTGATACCCATGAGTTCCGCAGAGGGGGCCGCTATCGCTCTCATTCTATAGTCTCCTTTTATACGGGGAGATGCTGAGACCACTGAACAACTCGTGGCTTCTTTTGTTGTTACTGCATCGGTAGCATTAACCGCGAAACCATTTCTTTCGGACAAGTTTAGACTGTTTTAGACTTTTCCATCCATTCTTATTTGGTTTCACTTCACTTGTTCGGCCCATTCCAGACTTCCAGTCTTCTAGTTGAGCAACGATCCTCGTAAGATACCATGAGGTCGAAAACTTCCCTGAAGCATTTATATACTTTCGAAAGGCCATTATCGGCAGACGGGTTTTCTGTCACTAGTTTATAAGAGGATGGTGAATTTCTTTTAAACCTAATCAACTCTTTGGCTGCTAGGTGTTTTTTTTCTAAATTTATGTGGGGGTTCATTAGCGAGGGCATGGACAACGTGGAAGGATGCTGATTTGGTTGGCCTCAGGTACCTTTTGAGTTGGGTGGCAACTATAGAATCTACTTTATTGTCTAGATATTTAAGTGATCCAACAGTGGAGGTGGCAGCGTAATTGAAAACTGGTCTCCGTCGCTAGTAATAGTTTCTATTTTGCAACCGATTTGCTTAGGCACCCGGCACTAAGAAAGGAACAAGTTGTTTCCGGAATATGGGTATTTGCAAAATAAAAACTACTACCAACGATGGAGACGGTGTTAGGTTTCAGTTCCTTAACCTTTTCTCTAGAATCACCATGAACACACATTGACTATAACTGTAGATTGTATCCCGAAATAGCTCCTAAATATTTCGGCACCTTAAATTGTTGTCGAAATTCTTAAGCAGAAACGAACCACACTTTCTGCATTCTGGAAAACTATATTGGAGGGGTATGATAGGTAAGTGAAATTGGCAAAATTGGCGACATTTTGATACCACAACTCTGAAACCTTAAACCCTAGACCTAAAATTCAGAGCCAGCACAGGTGGTTCACAATAAATATCAACTACCTCTCTACAGTTAGCAGCTCCAAACTATGTTAGTGTTCGCTGCTTCACTTTAACTAGATCAGGGGAAACAGAAATAAGCTACATGAGACTATCGTCATCCTCTCCACGCCTTCGACAGTGCGTGTTATAAGGTAGATTGACGCTGCCGGAATAATCCCCTGTTAGTCATTTCCTATCGCAAATAGCTGTGACTCTATAATCATTTACTTTAAACTCCCATATCCGCATTTTGTTGGGGCCACATCTGCCTGAATTTAAGGGCAAGACTCGCAAGTAGATTCCACTTTTTGGGCCAGTCACCATCACGCAGACTGCGTCCGCCGGTGGAGGTTGGGGGGTAGGGCGGCGACGAAGCAGTCAAGCGGAGCATTTTCCAACCAAAAAGTCCAATGCGTCTATGAAAACAGAGGAGAGAACTTTCGGGGAACTGCCTAAGAATTCATTTCATGTCGGGACTGGACAATGTCACGACTAACTAAAATTCGAAACCAACGTTCATATTTCGTTGAAATGAGTATGAGTAAAAGGTTATTCATCATGTCTCTTGCGATAGTAACATTAAGCCCTCTGTCAAAAACAAACCTGCGAACAACAAACCCCTCTGCGAGGAGGTGAAAAAATAGGGGTTCCACCCAGGCTCGGAGTTTTCACGGTGGCCCGGTGAAAAATGAAAATGAAAAAAGGGATAATAGACTCATTCAATGCTAAACGCTATCTTTTTCTCACATTTGCAACACAACTTACCCTAAAAGTTCAGGCAATTCTTTTATTTATTATATATTTCCTATTCTTTGGCATTCTCCCTAAATTCCATAACTAGCAAGTCGGTCTGCTCAACAAATGAGAGACTAATGAACTTTGCAGCATCCCGTGCAACTATTGGTAATCCCGAACGTCGTTTTCTCGCTAACAGACTGCTGTAAATCAACGCTTTCTAAAATAAAGAGTCATTTTTAGTAATTGTGTATCCAAAAAATACAAAAGCGTTTTGATACGAGGTTGCCATGTAAAAAAGAAATCAAACTGGAAGAACTAGTGACTGCAAGAACCAGATATTACTAAGCAAACTAAAATTTTCCTGTTCGTATCCAAAAGCGAAATTTGTGTGTGATAGGTTCAAAATCTAATACGAATCATTGAATTCATTCAGTCATGAGAAAAAAATGTTCATATATAATAATTGACTGGCAAGGAAAAAACGTAATAGCAGATAATACTCAAAAAGGTATTCGTCAACAAGCCAGCAGTCTATATGCATGAAATTCGTCTCCCGGCACATTGCTTGAGTATGTATAGTGGAGTAAAAGCATTGCACATGTTCGACGTTCTTCAATCACTTGCGCGTGGAAATTTTTGGAAATCAAAACTCGATTTGCTTCTCTTGTATGTAGTCTTCTTGCAGCAAAGCCACCAGACTACCTTTTATATGAATATACCATATAACAGCCAATGATAAGTTCTTCGATGACCGATACCGCCGCGCTTGATAACCTCTTGTCTCGAATATGCAATATGTGGAAAGCGCCAAATGCCATATATCGTGTGCTCAGAAATCTATCTAACGCCATTTCCTCATCAGATATACACACCCCCAATAAATCAATGTTAAACAAAAGTCATTTGCATTTTTCTCAAATTTTTTCTTTACCATTGCAACTATCCAACTTGGACACGTACATAACAGAATTTTCCTTCCGTTCTCCTCACCACAAGTGCAAAATCTAACTTTAGGAAAATTCCAATTTTTTAATCCTACTTAAATTCTCTTCCGCAAAACACACATACATCCACGTTCAAACTCAAGGATCCTCTCGAAAAAGTTCCAAATACTTTTGAAAAACACTCGAAAAGACTTGTGTCTTAACTTAAAGATATCGAGTCGATTGTAGCGAAAAGAAGTTTTAAATTGCAAATTGAATCAGGAACCGGAAAATTCTGAAAGAATTCTCATTTGGATACCCGTCACATTCGTTTCTGGAGCTCGTTCATCCGCTTTGTTTCCAGCGGAAAAGATAAACACTGGAAGTGTGTGTGTTTTTCGCTGGTAGTCCTGTGAGCTTAGAGAAGAGCAAAATAAAACAACATATACAACACATGTATATACAGAAAAAAGGATTCGAGCAAGAGGGTAGAAAATTATTTATAATTGCTCGTGTTATCTTTTCATGCTTATTTGTCAGATGCCGAATTTTGTTGACAACTCTTCAGGGAAAAGGGAGGCCTTCTGATCGTCTCCACCTTACGATACATGAGAAAAGATTTTTACAAGGATTTGTAAGATTTTTATAATCAGTTTTTAAGGTTTCATGAAAAACAAACTCTTTATCAAAATCGATACGTCATTTGTCTGTCAAAACCGTTTACTACATGCAAATCGGGGTGGAATTTTTTTTCTCAAGATATGGTCAAGGGTAGTATAAAATGAAATGGCTAAATTGGTACTTTTCGGAACCCCTGTAGGTCTCGCGCTGATCGATGGGTCGAGGGAATCAACGTCCAGCTGAGGTAGTGACTCCTCGTTAAAGGGTGGGGGGTCACATAGTCATATTCACTTTTTGAATTATATTTCTTTCCCTGTAGACAGCATTGAGGAAACCGGAATAAACAAATTCAGGGTTATATGGTGAGTACGTCAAAACTTCCCAGCCAAGGTCCTCCAGTTTTTTTCTAGTGACCAATGATGGGTGTTGTCTCGCCTTATCCTGCCGCAAGAAGGTTCCACGAGATTACGTCAATTCTCATCGCTTTTTCTTAATTGCTTCGTTTGGTCTCATCAGTTGTAAACAGTAGAAATCCGAGCCAATAGTCTGGCCAAGATGGAGCAGTTCATAGTGAATAAGTTTTTTGTAGTCCCGTGGCACACAGAGCATCACCTTTTTATTCATCAATCCTGGTTTTGCGACTGTTTTTGAAGCTGATCGCTTCTTCCACGATATTGTCCGCTGCACTCATACGTGATTTTCATCCCCCCACTCGTTTCAACCGTTGCTTGTTTTTGATCGTACAGCATCCAGTTATCGAACTTCTTCACCAATCCAGCGAAATGCAAATGGTTTCAAACAACTACATAATCAATGTTCAGCTCCTGACTGATGAGACTAAGTGGCGAGGGAACGCCTTATCGGGATTTTGCCGTAAGGCAAAGGTCAGGGTTTATGGTCCATGAACAAGGCGAACGAGCTGCCTTCAAGGGAATATACAAAGTGCCTGATAGTCAGATACGCGGTTAATAATTCAAGATTATAGCCGCTGTAATTCCGTTGAGCGGGGTTAAACTTTTTTGAGAAGAAACCCAACAATTGCCAGTTTTGATTCACCATTTGGTCAAGAGCGGCCCTTACTGCTGTTTCTGAGGCATCGACGAACACGGCTAGAGGTGCATCTTGTTGAGGGAATGCCAAAAAAGTAGCGTCTACTAGCTGTTGCTTAATGGTTTCAAACGCTTGGGCCAGCCGCGAATCCTTGGTCTGAGGACCAAATAGGAAGGCTTGAGTGAGTGATGTTGGGCAGGAAACGCGGCAGAAGTTTAGCATCCCCAAGAACCTTCTACGCTCTTTAACCGTCTTTGGCAGCGGAAAGCCTGCGACCGTTTGCACCTAATCTAGGTCGGTTGAATGCCAGAGTAATGGAATGGTCTAGAAATTTCACCACCTGCTGCATTCAGACGATTATAAACTCCACAAGGACGCCATTCGCGATTGGGTTTGGGGACCAATTGGAGTGGAGGTGACCAACTATTGTTGGAAGGTCAGCATATGTCCTGCTTAAGTAGTTGTTCAATCTCTTTCCGCGCAACAGGGAGCTCCTGTGGTGCTGGACATCATACTTAACTTACATTTGGTACTAATGTTACAATATTTTTGGAGAAGTACCTGAATGCGTGGATCAGCAATGTCCTCAGATATAATAGAAAGTGCTTTGTTGTTAGAGCACGGTTAGAGCCGGGCGACCGAAGAGAGTTTGTGGAGTTTATCAGGCGCCTATGATGTATATCAACCAGCAGCTCATAGTGACACAAGAAATGAACACAATTTTTTGAAGTCGCAATAAAACTGTGTGAGTTAGCACATTTCACGGCTTGATCCGAAAACCTATGATGGTACCAGCATACGCCTGAACTCGATGCGAATGCCCATTTCTTGAGGCAGACGACAAACGTGTTCACGATCTCTCTCTGGAAAGCAAAGCATTCATCATCCCCACAGTGCGGTCACTGCATTCATCACCGCGGCCACTTGCGTCCATAATTCCCCCACGTCGACGGCCTCGCGCGACATTTCCGCCACCACGGGCGCGCTTGCACCTCGTGGATTTTGTCCGCAGTTACGGCCAACATCTCCAAGGAACCACCCTCGGCACACACTAATGTGGCATGCATGCCCTCCGATAGTCACTGATGACACAAGTACCCAACTTCGTCCCCGCCCAGCTGCTTGATCTCCCGAAGCATTTAACTAAGAGTGCGGTCACCAAGCGTCAGTTCCGTCAACAAATGATTCAGCTTAGCTGTCTTACTTACAAACAGGCACCTGATGAGCTGATCAGTCGGGCGTAGGAGCGTTCGCGAAAACACGGTGATACAACACGAGCGACTAATCGTTCAGGCCGAGCAAAGCATTATTAAAGTTAGTGGCGTCCGTTTCGACGCCAGCCAGCGCAAACCGCGCCTCCAATTGGAGGAACCACGCCTTCCGGTTCCGCCGCCAAAACGTACCATAACCGAAATGGTGGTTACGTTGACGTGACATTGGAATTCACAACAAATGACCCGGCCAGCGAAAGCTTCGGGTATAAATGCTTTGTGTTCATCTTTTGTAAGAAACTTTCTATGTACCAAAAATCAAAAGAGGGGTGAAGACGGCTACGGATTCGTACCAGCTCAGAGGCAACTCATCAGACGCTGCTTCACCTCTGCCCTGGGAGCAGCGTGACCGAAGCGGCACGCAGGTGTTATACGCTCCCTTTTATAAATCGCACAACTTGACAAGGGTACGAATTATAGCCAACGTAATTCCGCCCACAGTTCGGACCAAAGCTTCGCCGGAGCTAGGCAATTTTTGTTTAGGGATTGAGGAGTCCTAAGTCCACATCCACTTGATGTCAGACCCGACCAAATGAGGAGCAACTTACTCCCACTCTTTATGGTCCACGGATTCCTCTTTTTGGCATTTACACCCAAAGTTCAAAAATCAAAAGAAGGACGAAGACCGCTACGGTTTCGTACCAGGGCAGAGGTTATTCATCAAACGCTGCCTCACTTCTGTCCTGGGAGCAGCGTAACCGAAGCACCTAACAAGTATTATACACTCCCTTTTATAATTCGTAAAACATCATACCGAAGCTTAGATTTTGTATAGATGAATCATCGTGATTTTTTTCAAATTTTTCAGTTGAATAAGTCCTGAGAAAAACCCGTTTCAATATTTTGAGGAAAACATTTCGAGTGCTCACTCTCCTGCGACTTACCCAATATAAGAAATAGGATTTTCGACCATTTCAATTGATATCTCACATGGCCATATTCGGCGAAAAAAAAAACAATTTGCTCACCCTTTTAGTATATATTGGGAGCCTCCTCTAAAATCTTACACAAAATGATGCAATGTTAAATATAAGAATACAAAATACATGAAAGAATATTTTTATATTTTTAGAAACGTATGGAAAAATGGAAAATATGCATCCGAACTTCTTCTTTTCCCTCTTCAGCCTTTGTCCCGTTCACAGGCAAGATCAGCTCGGCGTGATCGGTTTCGCCAATTTGTTTTATCAAAAGCCTGATCTGGATGCAATTGCGAAGCTTTCAAATCACCATCCAGCGTATCAAGCCACCATTGTTTTGACCGGCCTTTTGGTCGTTTACCATCGACTTCGATGTTCAGACCAATCTTGACAAGTGAATTCTCGTTAGCGTGAATTACATGACCATACCGTCGAAGATGATCGATGCAATTCCATATCGATCGCAAATATCCTTACTTTGAATGTAATCAAAACGTATCACGCTACTAGTCCAATGCAACATTTTCGCCTCCATTACCGCAAGGCGCCATTCATTGTCTTTTATAGTCAGCCAACACTCACAACTATAGAAGGTGACAGGGCGGACGACATTGCGGTAAATTTTAGATTTGAGGTGTTCGCTGATATGCATCCGAATTTCCCCGTTTAAGAACTTGTTCTTAAATGAGTTGTGGCTGAAACAAACGCAAACTACGAACCTTATTCCCTGGAACTTCTCCCAATTTATATATGTATTTCCCAAGCGACAAATGAGCATATTAACACTTGTCTTTTCATAGCGTGCAAACGTCGACTGTTCATTTTCTCTGACATGTACTTTTCTTATGCATATTTAATAAGGTTGCTGGTGTCAGAATAATTAAATGAATGTTTTCCCTGCCACTTTTCAACCTAAAAAGGATTTGCAGATAGGTCTTAACCAATATTCAAACTGCCAGTAGAAAGTGAATATTTACGCTAGCTTTATCCTTACCGTCGTAAGTTACATTATTTGCCTTTCAAGTTTTGCACGTGCTTCATTAATTATAAAATTACTGAACCCAAAGATTATCCTGTGAAGCTGATTTTCAGAGAAGATATACCGTTTCCTTTGACCCGATAAACTCCACACCTGACAGATTCTCAAGAATTCTACTCGTTTAATGAACAGATCGGCCATCGCAGGAACGGTATCCGTTCCTCCATGTGATAGTTCACAATTTGATTGTCTTCACTGACTCGTTAACGCACTGCAGTCAGTTCGATTAAGTTCAAAAGACAACACAGGAAGAGCATCTGGAAAACCAATTTGCATCGATTTTTCGCTTCGCTTCTCCAGTCCCGCCCTATTCCATCTCATATTACTCGTATTTTTCGTCGTGTTTTATTCCAGGCGGCAATGACTACACCTACACACTTCCATCGTAAATACGTCGATTTCACGATACCTTTTCATCAATTAATTCCGGTAAAGTTGACTGGTCCCAAAATGTTTCAATGAAACCGAGGGAAAACAATACCTTCAACGACCTTTTTCCCAAACTTTCCGCAATTTCTTTTAAATCGTGGAATTCGCACCTTCTATTTTTAGAAGATACTTTTAAGGATATCAAATTATTGAAACAATGGAAACATTTCAGATGGAAGGAGATGCTGCAAAAGGTTTAGATAACTGAACAACAGGACCCTTTCACCTTATTTTGTAAGGAGAAGATTGGCGATTGAAATTTAGAGAGGTTTGATGGAATTACTGTTGTTTATAATAGATGTTTTCCACTTCAGCTAAGAAGCGTCACAAAGTGCTTCAATGTTGAAATATTAACAAGGGCAGATTTTTACCGGAAATAATTTACTTGCAGCATTCTGAGAAATTCCATTGCGAGCTAATAATTAAGTTTTCTGCATATCTGTCCTCTCCTCTAGTTTGGACTTCCAAAAAGGATAAATATATATTTTAAATGCGAAGTTCACAGATATTAATTGCATGCAGCATAAGAGGCGAAAACGTTGGCCTCACAATCTATGAATAGAACTGCCTTGAAGAGAAACCGTCAGTCTCTGCAATGTCGCATTCTTTTATAAAAAGATATCAAATTGCTTCTAAAAATTCCGCTCGTTCATCGCCAACTCGAACAATGTCGCTCCCGAATAGCTCTTCCATCTTAACAAACATTCTTTGATGAAATCAAAAACCGAAATAATTAAGACACAATTGGATACCCAACCCCCCCTCCCCCCCGCTCTCTCCTTTCTCCTTTTCACTCCATTCTAGAGCAGATTATATTCCGTAAAGTCCCTACTTGCATTCTCACAAGAAACTTGGTGGATGAAAATCATAAAGACTCTGTAAACTCTCCACAGATTTCAACTTTTTCGCCATTTGACTACATCCCTGCTGCATGCTTTAAAGGGGGAGGCAGAAGTGGTTACTACAAGACCCTCCCCGTACTCGTGTGTTCCCTTCCTTCGTCCTGCATTCAGTCTAAAGCTCTCAGGAAGAGAATTATTTGGGAACTTGAAATCTCGTAATCTTGAAATATTGAAATGGCTATGCCAAGCGAACCAGCTTTCTGAACCATTCAACAGCACAGAAGGGGTGAAAGACTGTTTTTTCCTCTCCACTGTGGTTGCTGTTGGTTGGAGTGTTGATGTTTAATTCAGTAAGTTAACTTTTAATTGGAAAATTATTCAGCAAATTCTGGTTTTCAATATACCGAACAACCAAAAAAGATGCTTGCAATTTTCTATTACGATATTCTCAGCCATTTCCATTTGAGAATATTTACATGACTACAAAATTAAGCAACGACGACATCTGGCATTAATTTGGTAGACCTTCTCGAGTGTGCATTAAAAAAGGTGGAATTAAAGCAAGACTAACGATGCAAAAATTAGAGAAAAAGTAATCGTCAAATATTTGAAAGGAAACACGGATTACCATTAATTGACCACATCAACATATATACCTTGGATGATGTGAACAACGTGTCGAACATATATTTTCGCATTGTCAAATGACATATGGAACATCATTTCTGAAATGGTCAAATGTAAAAAAAAAAGCACACAAGCGATAGGATTGTTAAAAGCTATCTTGAACATTATTGATTGGAAGACCGATATTCAGGCGGATACAATCCACCAGACAACTGTTTATCCCAATTGCCATATGTCAAAGGGGCCGAGACAGAAAGCAAAGTCTTTAACTGATTTACAAGAATTGTTTATTTCACGTTTTTAAACACGGAACATATTGTGGTCCATATCGGTCGGCGTCTCGAACTCGACTCTTTGCTACCCATCGTTGTGGTCGCGATTGCTAGTTTGTGACAGTTCGGCCACTCCTGACAAATCGGACTCCTGGCCGGGCACGTTCCCCGGGTCTTCTTCGTTGTCGCTCCCATCGGTATCGTTGTCGAGGAAAGGTGCAGCTGTGCACTACGGTTTAACATGTTCGGCGTGGAACACCGAATTAAAGCGCCTTTGTCGACGTTGGAGACCTTCGATATCTTCAACGACGTATCGGTCGAACCTTAAGACTTTCGAAATTACATACGGCCCTCGATATCGCGGCTCCAGCTTTCGAGAAAACCCCGTCGAAGGAGCAACGTTGGTAATCACGACCAGATCACCCTCCTGATATTGAGAAGGCTTCTTGCGCTGCCTATCGAATCGCTGCTTCCATTTTGCCTGCTCGGCTTCAATCGCTTTAGTTGCCCTTTCCCGTCGGATATCGATACTTTCTTGTGAATCGTTCGCTTCATCGTGGATGGCTTGTACGAGACGGTTATGAACAACGTCCCGCAATCGAAAATCGAATATGAGATCGTTCGGACTATATTTGGTCGTTGCATTTGTATTGCTGTTCAAAGTCCACTGGATGTCGCGGATAGCTGTGTCCCAATCTGAATCGCTTACACAGCTGGCTCGAAGACATTTGCAAACCGTTTGATTAATTCTTTCAATTGAGCCGTTGGCTCGAGGTGTTCGAACAGCTGTTTGAATGTGTTGGATCCCGTTTAATTTACAGTATTCGGCAAAGTTGTGAGAAGTGAAAGCCGTGCCTCGATCGGTGACGACAATAACTGGTAGCCCAAAATACGAAGTCAATTCATTCAACGCTCGTATTACTGGCTGGGTGTTTACGCTACGGACGGCTTTTAAGACTGTAAATTTAGTAAAAGGATCGGTGATTCCCAGGATATATTGATTTCCTCGTGACGTCTTCGGCAGTGGTCCTACATGATCCAGATGCAATCGCATGAAAGGAATAGGTTTCACAGTGTCGATGTATAGCTGCCCTTCGGCCTTCCCTGTCACCGTCTTATTGTACACGCATTCCATGCATGCTGATATATATGATTTGACATATTTTCTCATTTTCGGGAACCAAAAATCTTTCCTCAATCGATCTAAAGTTTTTTCCGCAGCAAAGTGTCCCATGTCATCGTGGTACGTAGGCACTACTCTCCATCGCATTGCCGTCGGTACAACGAATCTCAACTGATCGTCAACTTTGCGGTACAAACGGTTATTTTTGTAAACGTATTCGCGTCGAATCTGTGTCGCTTGTTCAGAGCTCATTCCTTGAAGAACTTTGACAATATTTGCTAACTTCATATCCTGCAGCTGGATGGTCGTCAAGAAATCGTGTTCATCAAGTTTCACCTTAAGGACGAGGTCGGCCACTGTCTTGGTTGGGTTTGGAGGCTCTACGGGTGCTCTGCTCAGAGCGTCTACATGTCGCATGCGGTCAGCACTGCGATGGATGTATTCACAATCGAATTCCTGAAGACGTAGCCACCATCTAGCAATGTGAGGATGTAACGGCGTTTTATTTTTCGTAGATGTTATTGCAGCACAATCAGTAGTGACACGAAACCTCTTTCCGATCAAAAACATTCTGAACCGTTCCAGGCTCTCGACTATGGCTAGAACCTCTAGCTCATGACTGTGATATTTCGCTTCGGTCTCCGAGCACTTCCGACTGAAGTACATGACAGGTTTTAACCCGTTGTCGCTCTCTTGAAGTAACACTCCAGCAATTCCATTCGAACTCGCGTCCGTATGGACTTCGTGCTGTCGCTTGACGTCGTAGATCTCTAAAATCGGTGGATGATAAAGAGCTCTTCGTAAGGTATCGAATGCTTCCTGTTCAAGAAATGTCCATGTAAATGGTTCCGCATCCTTCGTTTTCAGCAATCGAGTTAACGGTAAAGCTATCTGAGCATATCCTTGAACGAATCGTCGAAAGAAACTAGTTAGTCCAAGAAACCGTCGAACCTCGGTTCGATTACTAGGTGTTGGGAATTTCTGGATTGCATCGGTTTTCACTTCACCGGGTAGAAGACCTTCCTTAGTGATTCGATGTCCCAAAAAGGATACTTCGGTCGCTAAAAATGTACATTTCTTTATATTTAATGTCATACCGATTTCCGCTAATATTCCTAAGAACTCATCCAACGCTTCCAAGCCTTCTTTGATATTTTTGCTCGGTATGATGATTTCGTCAACATAAGATACTACTCGTCGTTTCATTCTCGATGTGATTTTTCGGATTTCTCTTTGGAATTTGAATGGAGCGTTGGCCAATTGTGCCACTTGCTCTTCCACACTGGGAACTGGGAATGGTTCCTTCACTGTAATCGCGTTTAATGCTCGATAATCGATACAAAGCCGGTCTGTACCATCTGATTTCGCGACCAGTATGACCAGAGATGAATATTCCGACTCGCTCGGTCGAATTATTCCAGCTTTCAGTAGCTCGTCGATCATTTCTTCCACTTTCAATCGCTTCGGGAACGGAACCTTGTAAGGCTGTCGACTGACTGGTTTGCTGGTTGTAACACGGATTTCCATTTCGGTGGAATTTGAACGACCGATCATTGATAAATTAGTAGAAAAACACTTATACCATTTTTCCAATACTTCAGACAGTTGTTCTTTATCGATTGATGATATTGGTCCGGTTCGTATGTTCTCGAATTCCGATTTCATTTTAAATTCACGACCACGAATTGTGCAGCACCTACCTTCTTGCAGTAGAATATCGGTTCCAATGAGTATCGGCTTATCCATCTGCTCGTCGTCCACGATATACAAAACTCCCTCCAGTATCACGTCGTCAATTCTGATTGTTGCAATTATTTTCTTATTGCAAAGGTATACAGCTCCACCGAACCCTTTAAGTTGTTGTGCTGGCTCGAATTATTTAATCTGTCCAATTCGTTGAGCCTGTCTGATCAAAGAACAGCTACTTGCTGAGTCCACAATACACTCAAATTCATCGTCGCCTATTTCCACTGTCTTCGTTAGCAATTTGTTGTCTGTGTGTTGTGCTATACGATTTATTGTCTCTCGGCGGTTGGCTTCTGTTCGCGCGGCTGTCGGGCAGTCATTCTGCGCATGGCCAGTTCTATTGCATTTCACGCATCGTGGTCTTCGTTGCGGCTTCGGACAGTTCAACGACTAATGCCCTCTTTCGAAACAATTGTAACATAGCCTCGAGTTTTGATTTGCAGCATTCAGCAGCGGCGGCGATCGGAGTATATTCGTTCGTTCACCCCGAACGCTATTGGAACTATCGTTCGTTCCCGGATCGTTCGTCGTATGGCCACTAGCATTTCGCTCGGCGTGTTGAAATGCATCGTGGCTATGGCAGTTTGTAATGGTTTCATACAAAGCCCTCGTCGTATGTAATACACGATCGTTTCGTCGTCAAGCTTCGCCCGTCGTCCCATTGCGCAGACGCGGAAAAAATATTCTTCGGTTGTTTGGTTGTGTGCGCGACGGCTGCTATCGAGCCGCTGTCGCATATCTTCTGTCGTAAATCGACTGGGGAAATTTGCAATTTGCGCTTTGGAGAATTCTTCCCACGTTTCAAACGTCGTTTGCAATCCGTCAATCCATCGTTTCGCCGGGCCTTTCAACTTAGCCTGAGCGGCAAACAAAACGAGGTATTCCTCCCAGTGATATACCTGAGCCAATTTTTCAATTCGGTCGATGAATTGTTCGGCTGATGGGGACACATCGTCGAGCGGGTCAAATGTTGGTAGAATCCCGATAACATCTCGTGGTTGAAATACGTATTCCGCGGTCGGTTGACGAGTTGACGTCATCGTCTCGTTGCGCCGTCGTAGTGTCGGCTCGATATCGCCGAAAGCCGTTGAATGAGTCGGTGCGGTAATATTGAATAGTGTGCGTTGATGATGGGCTTCGGCAATAGCATCGTCGTCCTGGGGTAGGACAGCTGATGGAACGGGTGGAACAGGTGGTACGGGTGGTACACCGACTTGGCCATTTTTAATGGCCGCCATTATTGACGCCACATTTTCCACCAAAGCGGAAACCATCTGTCGAAGGTCGTCGTCATTGTCCTCGATTTCGTTGTCGGACAATTCGATTTCATCGCTACCTTCACTGTCGATCAACCGCTTCACTAAATCCGGTTTTCGCCCGGCCGATCTCAACTCCCGGTCGCGCAGCAACTTCCGTAATACCGGGCACGTTAAATCTGCGATTGCGAATTTTTGTCGCGGCATTTTGCATTCACCGAAATCGAAAAGGAAGATCCCACTTCTGATCTGTCAAAGGGGCCGAGACAGAAAGCAAAGTCTTTAACTGATTTACAAGAGTTGTTTATTTCACGTTTTTAAACACGGAACATATTGTGGTCCATATCGGTCGGCGTCTCGAACTCGACTCTTTGCTACCCATCGTTGTGGTCGCGATTGCTCGTTTGTGACACATATATGACCCAAAACATTGTTAAGGTGGTAAAAGAGATACTACCACGAAACTTCCTAACTAGTCTTTTTGGCATACCAGAATAGATTTTACAAGACGACGAGATTTCTGCCACGAGGTTCCTCTTATTTCGTGCCTGCTGAATAACGCCAGGAGATACAACTGAAAGGCACAGTCCTCATGAAGACACGAGTGACGATGGGCAGCGTCTTATTAAACTTTAAGAAGCTGCTCATCCAAGTAAAAGCGCGAGCCTCCACTCCAGCACTCCAGTCCAACCTCTTTCTATTGAAGAGGTGAAACCTAACCTGCGTGACCAAAAACTTAACAAGGCCGGGATTCGATGGTATTCCATTTGAACTATTACAGAGGGAAGAAAATTCCCTGGATAGTCTCCACTATTAACTCATTTTAAAAATTTAGAAAAATTAAAAATTACCCGACGACTGGCCCAAGAGCGTAACTTGTCCTATGCACAAATGAGGAAACAAACTTACATGTGACAATTACAAAGGCATTTCATTATTATACACGTCCTACAAGATCCTGAGGAAAATCATCCAAGCTAGGTTAAAGCCATATACGTACAAACTAATTGGTGAATACCAATGTAGCTTTCGAAAAGGACTATCCACGATGGGCCAACTTTTCATAGTCAAATAACTACTGGGAAAGTGCTATGAGTTCAATATCGATGTGCATCAGCTACTCGTCGACTTCCTTCAAGCGTATAATAGCGTCAAACGAAAAGCAATACATCATATCATGCTGGAGTTCCACCTTCCAGAAAAACTGGTATGAATAACCGAACTGACGCTTGGTGAGCTAACGCAATGCTCCGAAACGAACTGCGGACTGAATCCCATGTAAGGGTGCTTGGCAAACTAACGCAATTCTTCGAACCAAATTGGGGATTAAAGTAAGGAGATAGACTCAACCCCATGCGACTGTCCAGCAGTCGATAGTGGAATATGATCATCAGGGCCGACTTTATGGCCATCAGAGATTTGGATGTCCTGATAAAATTAGCAAAATTACTTAGACTAGGCTTGACCAATGTTTGAGATCAGATAAGAGCAACAAAACCAAGTTTCAAACCGTTCAGCATCATAAACGGTCTACGACAAAGGGATACTCTTGCTTGCATCCTTTTTAGCCCGACCCTAAATAAAGGGATACACAACTATGAGATGAGTGCCGGAGCCACTCAACTTCTGGCATATTCATCACATCGGCATAGTCGGACAAGCTGCCAGCAATGTACAAACTGTTTTCATTCAAGGTAAAAAGCGTCCCAATTCGACCGATAAAGTCCTTCTAGTTTAAAATCGTAGATAAATCCAATCAATAATTGGTTATTGTTATGAAAAAAGTTTGCATAAAAGTTGATGATGGTGGGACCCTTACCTTCTATGGTGGACATCATGTCGACAAGACAAAAATTGTATCGAGGTTTTCGCAGGAAGCCTACACTCCTCCGCTACTATTCAGCGCCACGTCGACTAAAATCGAGTTTGAAATCATCATTAAATAACGATACCAAGATAAACAAGTTAATCGACGCATTCGATGATATGTCCAATAATACAAAAAGAAGGAAAGGAAAGTCTACGTAACTCTAATTATACTCTATTGACAGCTGAACAAATTATGTAACGAAAATGACGAAGTTGCACCATTCGAATGGCCTTAGGTATTCGGGCAGCGTTATCAGTGTTAAATAGGAACAACATATTCAACTAATTGGTATAGAGTTGTCATCAATTGTTGCTGAAATTTGGTCTACTGGACGAACTAGGAGATTCGAATATCGCTGGTAACGAGGAAGCTGACAGACTGGCTCGGGTTTGGATCCCCAATGGCAGAACGATCAGAGGCAGCATTTGACACCCGATCTTCTACTGTCAAGTCTACCCTAAAGCGATTCCATTGTGCAGTAGTGGGGGATGAACAAAAAGTACAATAGAACGAAGCTTAATAGAATTCAATGAACCGCATGTGCAGGTGCTACCAGAGGTTTGCAGTCCTGTCCGCAGACGCTCTCAATGTACTCCTGCATCTCCTCCCTCTGGACCCCCACATTAAATACGCTGTAGAGTGCAGCGCTGGCACACCACGTGGGTTCAGATGTTGGACCTCGGGAACTCTGGGCATTCACAACGGGGTACGACATATGCAAGCTGAGCTTTACGAGGAACTGGCCGGTTCACGGATAGAATATGGCTCAGTATGGTAAGTTGCATGGCACTGCATACTACGATCAAAAATTGAAAACTACACTCTGATTTACCACCTACAGCTCTACTATAAAATCGTACTTTCACCTCCATCTGGTAACCGTCGGGCAGCTAACGAGGGAGGGTGCCAGCGGGTTCCTTGCGCCGAAAAACAAGGTCACCGAATGCGAACTCTAAATGCTTCTGAACGTGGATATGGAACTGAATTTAGTCACGAAAGGAAGCAATTTCCATAAGCTTGGTAAGCAAGTTGGGAAATTGTTCGAGATACTGGAAGATGAAAAAGGACGTTCCATTCATCAACCAATAAGAATTGCAACTGAGAGTATTACAGCTCTCTATAAATTGACGAAGATTGAATGGCATGACGAGAAGGCTAAAGAAGCGATTCAGAAGAATAACTCTTCGTAGACAACTTCCGGATTAAACCCTTCCGCGGTGAAGAGGAAGAATATCCCGGATAGAGGCTTCTCGAACTAACGAGACGCAAGCAAGCAATGACATAGAAGCTGCGAATATAAAATGCAAATATTAAAAACCTGAAACGGATGGACGACAGAGAAGTTGTTTGTACAAAAGTTACCAAGAAACGGATGGCGAAGAAGAGCAAAGAACTCAACAAACCGAGGCCTGATGCTATTTTCATTAAGAAAACCGGGAAATATCGTATGGGAATCTACTACGCTGGGTCAAAACCAACCCCTAATTTGCAGAAATGAGTGAATGGTGTCCAAAATTAAAAGGACTCAAAATAAGGATCTATTGCTCAAATTTAGTGGAACAGGGGAAAAATCAATTGAGTTCAGAAGAACCATCGGAGATGCCCTGGGCATACAAGCAGTGGTTAGAACCCTAACCTATCGTATTACCACCGAATATGAATACATTGATGAAATTACTATCAGGAATCGGCAATTCGCTCTCAGTTCGAAATTGGAGAAGCAGTAACCTTAGAGAAGGTGTCTTTGCATATGACCGCACATCAACTGCGTCACTTGTTCTTCCTGAAGAAAGCGCGGAGAAGCTTTTGGAGGTAGGAAAAACAAAAATAGATTGGGTTGTCTATCACGCCCGGGAACAGGCAAGGATTACAAAGTGTTTCAAATGTCTGGAATTTGGAATTTACTGAGATGCGGAGGTGAAGGCCATATAGCGAAGAACTGCGATAAAACACCATTATATAGGATGGTTGTAGTAGGAGTGTGGTGAACAGACTGAGACTGTCGGTTTATCGTTAACTTCTTTAATCGGATTCTTTTTACGTCCTTCACCAAATCTAGAATCATTGCACCAAGGTCCATAATTAGGAAAGGCAAACAAATTAGAAAGAGCAAACAGATGCCATCAGCATAATCGAGGTATATACGGAAAGATGTCATGATCCATGACAACCCCTCCTCCTCCATTCACCGACAACAAGAAGGAATAGTATCGACCACTCCGCAATATTCGGTGTCCTTTAATTTTCAATGATGCGGTATATGATACTTAAATCATTATTATTAGCCCTTCATCCCCCAACATAATAAGCCATTTCCGTTCGTCATAGAGCCTGGTACGATGGCTGCACTTTGAGAGATTTGTTGCAGTACTGGAGCTTAAGCGCATTACATTCGCCTTTATTCGTAACCATAATAACAACTTTCCAATTCCTTATGTTCGTTCATTTGTTTTCTTCTTTCCACGACAACTTGACTTGCACCAGAGAAAAGACCATTTTTAATGATCACTCAATACTCATTAAACGTGAACTGTTCAAGATGTCTGTCGTCCGATAACAATGGGGGATCTTCCACTAGAGAGGAATCCTCCAGAGTCCTATCACCTCGCCTAACCTCACAATTTCCAGCCTTAATGCTGAAACTCTGGCTAAGGACGGGGCAAACAAGTATTCTGGAGAGCCGCGATATCGTCGTCTTGATATCAAGGAATACCTTGAATGAATTTGTAATCCCTAGTTCACAGGTTAATCACTACCTAAGCAAGACATAAACTTCCGGACTCAGCACTAAATACCATTAGGTCGGGTGAGACTTACTCCGCCTAGATGTTACCAGGCTTCAGACTATAGTGACTCTCCTCTCTCAAACGACCTTGGGATCTTCTATTGCTGAGTTAAACCTTAAGAGCTCCGGGCCTCAATAATATTGTTGGGGATGTCTTTCCAACTATGCAGCTCAATGTGGTAGATAGTTCCAGCGAGTCATCACTGGTAGTTAATTGAGTCATACTCAAAATTGCTCCCTCTTCCGCTACCAAATCATTTCCTTTATTTCAATGTCCTTATATTGATTTTCACTCGCCCCAAATACATAAAAAGCTGGAACAAAGGACAGGACCAGAAAACAGTTCTTTAAACGTTAAATCTAGGGACAAAAACCATTAAATTATCAACAAAAAGGAAAAAAAGTTTATTGAAAAGCCACAAAGGTAACATCTCGATAATGAGCTTAAAATTCTGTTGTTGACATTGTCGCTAAATGTTTCAGTCGTTTCGTAGTTGTTGTTTTTGTTGTTGCTATTGTAAAGTTCGTTGGTCGTCTCTAGACGTACAACGCCATTAGCTGGAAAATGTGGTGCATGTGGCGCTACTGGCAGAATGGGGAGACAAGAAATACAACAACAATCCAGATAGGTGGGTATTTTTCTTTTCACTCAGGGAAACAGAGGAAATGCTATTTCTCGTTTTTCTGCGTGCAACCTAAACGAGTAAAACCTTCCACACTAGATTGATGTACACTTCTCTTGGTAAGCGGGCAACCTTCTCCTAAACTAATGATATTATCCTGAATGTTTGAGCGTAAATGTGTTGTATCTATGTATCTATCTCGGCGATAATCAACACAAACATACCACATATGCATTTCTAGGTGGTCCTTTGAATTCATTTTGAAGAATTCCAAATGACTACATATTACATACAAAAGGTTTTTAGTTAACAATATGGAAGCGGCCAGTCTGCCCCGCACTGTTCATACATAATCTCAAGGTCAAAAGTCCCTGAAAGATGCTTGTATTTAAAGAATGTTCACCGATCTAGAAAGGTACAACATTATCCCAGTTTTCATAAAATAACAACCATCCTGGGATTGCCTAGTGGCCATTATAAGATAAACATCCTTACAGCAACCATTACCTATTAATAGGATGAACCTCCTACGAGATTTTTGTGTGTATATAATCTCAATAAAGTAACAACGATTTATAGATAACTGAGAAAGAAGCTTTCAGGTTATTCGAGATAGAAAGGACTGCTGAAGAGTTAAAGACTTGGAAATGAATAACAAACGTCATGCTTCTTGCTGAATCATCGCGAATCCATATAGTCTCCTCTTTATAGTTCTTTTTCCCCTATTTACAAGGTCATCTTCTTCGGCATTGGAAGATGAGGAGGCGATAAGGGGAAACTCTGGGATAGCTGGCTAGTCCACTGCGACTTTCGAGGAGAAAACAGACCTAGGAGGAAGTCAAAACTCTAAAGTTATGTCAGCTGAGGTATGCGACTCTACAATGCTGCGACGGCGTTTCTACCACAGTAGGAACCAAAATAGTGGTGGAACCACTCCTTCATCCTGTCTACGAGGGAGGACACTTTTCCAAGAGGCAAGAGGAAAGCCAGAACCGAGAGCTGAATACGCTGGAAATACCAAGAGTTTCGTAGTAGCCTTAAAAAGACCACACAGGAAATTATGCAGAATTGTTCGAAGTAAATATGAACCCATGGGACACCTAAAAGGTTGAAGTGAACAGCATGCACCATAGCGAAAAAGTTTCTTTTTAAACTATCCATCTACATCCAGGAAGGAAGGAAGATATTCAATGTCTCTCCATCCATCTACCTATCTGTCTGCCGCCTTTGTCTTTTTTGAATGGAGAGTGGAAGCAGTTATGGTGAAGACGTCCAATGCTTGTTTATAGCGGACTCCGCCAGAGTAGCATCCCGTCACTGATATTATTTCTTCTTGTTATCGGTGGCGTTCTTCATGCTACCCTGTCGGGAAGACGTGGAGGAATTCAATGGACGATGGCATCTTTCCTCAAACAGATCGACAACGCTGATGACATCTGTTGGCTCTCTCACCATAGATCTTGGCCAAATGGTTTCGGATTTGGAAAGAGAGGCAAGTAGAGTCGGACTGAAGATAAGTACCAACAAAACCAATGTTCTAAATCTGACGGGTCATTTTATTCACCCTCCCTGTGTTAACGGGCAGAGCATCGAAACCGCCGATCAATTTGTATATCTAGAAAGCGTGGTTTCTACCGAAGGCGGCACTGGCTAAGATATTGCCCAACGCATTAACAGCGCAACTGACACGACTCGGAAGGTGGATGAACTCAAGTACATGATGACGACACTGACGACGATCTCGATCGCAATTATGGTCAATTTGCTGATACCATCATTATTGTGGAGCTCAAGCGACCATATGTACCACTGGATGCACGTTGAACGCAACACAAGTTAGGCTCGCTGGGTGCTTCGACGACCGCTACACGAAGGGCAGTATCACATCGCCTTACAATCTTCGACCGTCTGAGCTACTTCCTGCTCGATGCTGGCACTGAGGTGTCGGTTCTCCCTGTACCCCGTCCAAACACCTTAATTCCGCAAAACTTACAACTGGTTGCCGCGAACTGTATTCTCATAAGACGTTGACATTTAACTACCGTCATTGATTGCCAAGCCGTTCCCTACGAGATGATCGCACGACATCGGATGTTAATTGCCGTCCTGCGAATTAAGCCACCGATAAAACAACGTAAGGAATGCCCGACGCACACTAAATAGTGGCTATTTCGTGAGAAGAAAGGAGAAATGATCTCATTTACGCGATTACCAACCATTACGAATATGGAAAAATCGTGGAAGCAAATTGAAGATACGGTCCACAAAGTGGCCTCAGCAACCCCTGGGTCTCGAAACCAGGTAAACGGTACGTCAACCGAGATATTTGGCTTGGGAATGATGTTGGAATGAAGGTCCCTGAAAAGAAATGCCTCTACCGCAAGTTTCTCCACGATAAAACCTCCGCCAATTGGCAAATTGATTAGAATGGCAACCAGGAAGCAAAGAAAGCGATCGCTGTTACCCGAGCAGCCCATTACAAAAATCTTTACGATGAACGAGAGAGATCTTGCCAAAGCCGACACGAACGCACACAGGATGCCGAACAGTTCTATTGCGTTAATGACAAGAACGATACTTGCTGTCTTGTCTATCCTCCCTAATTAGCAGTGTACAATTGCTCTACTTATTAACTGGGACCGAAATCTTGCTGTAATTCTGCTGTCAGAAACGAACTTCCAGCTCGTGAGACCACACCTTCTGGTGGGTTATCATTAACAGTCCGGCACCAGACTTGCGCTTTCGAAAGCAAAGCAAAGCGCTTCAGCCGTATAGTTTTGCCATTTTCTTGCTCAGAAATTCGTATCCTTGTTAGCTCCTTTTTACAACGCTGAGGAAATGCTTTTATTTTATTTTTAGACAACAGCTCAAAGGGCTACTAAACTATAAAGTGTTAACACATCAAATCATTGTCAAGCCCAAAATTTATAAGAATGCCAACCGGGAAGCAAAGAAAGCGGTCGCTGTCACCCGAGCGAACTATTTCAGAACTCTTTACTGGACCCTCGGGATGGCGAGAGAGATCTGTATCGACTTGCTAAAAGCCGTAATGAACGCACACAGGATATCGAACACTTCTGTTGTGTTAATGACAAGAACGGTACTTTGCTTACCAACCGTCGAACCGCAACGGATAGATGGCGAGAATACTTCGAGCAGATTTCAACTGAAGAATTTGCTCATCCTCCACTTCCACAATCATTGCCGACATTTGGACCAGTTCCACCAGTCAGCGCAACTGAAGTTGAGGAGGCAATAAAACAAATGGAATCGGGGAAAGCAACAGAACCTGACGACATCGCATCTGAACTCTGGAAAGCGAAGAGCTGGGACCCAACACTGTGGCTCAGTGAATTCTTTAACCGGGTTATTCAGGAAGGAAGAACACCATCTGACTGGCAAGAAAGTACCACTGTTCCAATATGGAAAAAGAAAGGTAGTCCAGTACAATGTTCAAATTACCGTCCGATCCGGTTACTTTCCCATACCATGAAGATTTTTGAACGCATTCTTGACAACCGTATTCGCGAAATCGTTGAAATAACCGTGAATCAAGCCGGATTTGTCAAGAACTGTGGAACTACTGACGCAATACACGCTGCGCGGTTACTCATGGAGAAACACCGTGAGAAGCATCGCCCTCTTTACATTGCCTTTCTGGATCTAGAGAAAGCGTTTGACCGTGTACCACACGAACTCATCTGGTGTGCTTTACGACAACACTTCGTGCCAGAAGAACTCGTGCGCAGGGTTCAATTGCTCTACCACGATCCGGAATGTAAAGTTCGAAGTATGGCGGGTGTATGAAAACCGCTTCGTGTCTCTGTTGGTGTTCATCAAGGAAGCACCCTCTCACCACTCCCGGCCTGGTCTGATTATGCTTCAGGTTAAAGTTGCATAATTAGGCAAGTCCTCACACGACCTCCGCGTGGTGGCCGCTGGAAACCGTCTTCGGGCGGGCCAAGAGTGTGTAGGGCCGGGCTGGGAGTAGGCTCATCCAACTGACGAGGATCTGCTTGTCTGCTGGTCATGTGTTAGGGGCATGTAGATCTGGCGGGGGGATGGACTGAAGCAACAGCCTGGGGATCGTCCTCCCTGCACCGGAGAAGGTGCTAATAGGACCCCAAGCCAAGGTGGAACAGCATACGCTGAGGGCTGCGTGGCCAATGGGGAGCTTGGTCTTTAGTATGCGAACTCTGAATACCTTGGGCACCTTCAGTTTCAATTAAGACCCTTACCCTGGTGGCCGGGCCAGCCAGGGTGGACATTCTTCCCGGACTACTCGTGGGACCAAGACATGCACTCAATTAATAAAAAAACCAAAACGACGATAGAAGAGGAGGCGATGATGCCAGGCGCATCATCGGAGGATGAGCTGCTGGCCTCCAGCCAGGAGACAGTGGCCGTCGAGAGCAGTACACTCGGTGCCAGCCGTAGTACCGTTATGCTGAAACCAACCGCAGGGACCTCCCGGAGCGAGGCGTCAGACGGACTAGTGGCTTCTAGCCTGGAACCCACTGCCGTCAGGCTGGGTGTAGCGAGTACCAGACATAGTACTCTTGACCCGAAGCCCTCAGCGTCGGGGGATCCCTCGAAAGCGAAAACCGACAAGAATCGCCGGAAACCGGCTAAGAAGCGAAGGTCCACAGGTGTCCTGCTCAAGAGTCAGTACCAGAAGGCCATGCATATTCTCGGCAAGATTGCCAAAAATAAGGAGGCCGGTACTGTCGACGGGCGGGATGAAAAAGACCTCGCTAAATACCAGGCGATTGTTGATGAATACAACAGCAAACGCCGGGCTGACGAGTAGAAGGCGAAGCCCATGGCTCTAAAACGCAACCGATCTCAAGACGAGGTCGAACAAGATAAAAAGCGGAGTAAAGTGGGCAAGAGCGCAGACGCCAAGCAACATACGAAGGAAATTGTACAGCAACCGTCAGCCGGCGGGCCACGTACTGCGAAGACCTTCAGCGATGTGGCCAGGAGTCACTTATGGGTGGCGCTGGCGGTTGGCAATTCTGCTAGCGGCAAACTAACGCTGGAGGTGTGGACCAGTGTTGAGGCTAGGCTGTCGGGCATGGTCTATGAACATCTCGTGGAAACCGGAGGTAAACACCCGGGACTCACTCCCCACTTTGATTCATCTCAGGTGGTCCGTGGGTTCCACGTAATAGCTTGCATGGACCAGTTCTCTAAGGACTTTCTCGGCTCGTGCGTCGCTAAGATCAGCGACGCTTGGGAGGGCGTTAAGCTCAAGATTATCCCTTACGACGAGATTCCCAGGAGACCGGTCGCTCGCATATGGTTGTCGAAGATCCGCATGGAGAAGGACAAGCTGGTCCATTTCCGGCGCCTTCATAACCCCGGGATTCCCATGGACGACTGGGTTGTTATAAAGGAGGAGGAACCTCAGATAAACAGCCAGTCCGTACTACTCCGCATAAACGAGGAGTGTCTGGAGGCACTGAAAAAGGCCGATTACAAAGTGTGGTTCGGAGTCAGTAATGCCAAAGTAAAAGTGTTCCGCCCTGCAAAACCGGACGACGACCTTGACCCAATCGACGCCGCCAACGAGCTGTTGGAGGAGATGACGATCGACGGTCCGACGGGGGCTGACGAACCCCCTACGCAAGCAGATCATGCTGAGGGTAACGCAGATAAATCTGCAGCACTCGAAGTGTGCCTCGGCTAATCTGCTCGTCTTCCTCTTAGAGGAAGACATCGACATCGCATTAATACAGGAGCCCTAGGTCGGAAGCGACCGAACCATCAAAGGGCTCCAAAGCAAATATTTTAATTTATTCCACAGCACAGGAGACGCTGATCTGGCCAAACCTAGAGCATGTATTCTTGCGAGGAAGAGTCTGCACGCTTTCCTGTGCCCGGACCTGAGTTCCAGTGACCTAGTTGTGGTCAAGCTGGAGCAGGTGGGGGCAGAAAACGTGTATATTTCCTCGGCGTACATGGCTCACGACCGATCAGCTCCGCCACAAGAACTACAACATCTGACGAGCATCATAACACCAAAGAAAGCCAACCTGCTGATAGGCTGCGACGCAAATGCAAGGCATACGCTTTGGGGCAGCTCTGAAATCAACGAAAGAGGTGAGTCATTCTTTGATTTTATTATTACTTCAAATCTATCGGTGTGTAACAGGGGCAGTACACCAACCTTTCATTTCCCCTGCTCGGAGAACTGTGACGGTTGGGAGGAGGTCCTTGATATCACCCTAATAACCGACAACGGGATTCTTAGGGTGGAGGACTGAAGAGTGTCTGACCAGAGATCCTTCTCTGACCACAGTTGGATACTCTTCAGTCTAGATCTCGCTGCAGAGGTCTCCAAGCCCTTTAGAGACCCCAGGAGGATCTACTGGAGAAAGTTTGGTCAGGTAATTAAGAACAAACTCTCCGGTGCGCAAATTGGTAGGATTGGCACGACAGACGAACTGGAGTCAAAGGTCGGGGCTCTGGAGAAGGCTTTTGATACCGCCTTCAAAGTCTCGTGCCCTGTTAAGTACAGCAAAAAGACCCTGCCACCGTGGTGGAACGAAGATCTCTCTAGTCTCAGGAAGCTGACCAGAGAAATCTTCAACATCTGCTACAGGCAAAAATACTGGCAGCCATACAAGGACTGCCTAAAGAAGTACAAGTCGGCCATCAGGACCGCCAAGAGGCGGTCTTGGCTAGACTATTGTCAGAACATTGAAAGCACTAGTGAATCCGCGAGGCTCAATAAGATTCTGTCCAAGGAACATAAGAGTCCATCCTTCCTTAAAAAGTCGGAAGGCTCCAGGACGGAATCTTCTAGTGAAACCTTGGAGCTGCTGGTGCAAACGCACTTTCCCTCCAGCGGGGAGGACTGTGAGTCAGAACCTTGCTTGGAGGGTTTGCAGCAACCCCAGCTGTGCGAGACTATCAAATCGGTAATTACCGGGGATAGGATCGGCTGGGCTATAAACAGCTTCTCAGGGTGGTGCTATCTCACCGGTGCTCTGGTTAATAGTAATGGATAAAAATTTTACGTACATTAGACAGCAGCGGGGTGAAGGTGCCGACGACTTGGTGATACTAGTATCTGGGATGTTTCTGTCCATTATGAGCGACATCATGGAAGGAGCGTTGCGAAAGGTGTGCCTGTGGGCCGCAAGATGCGGACTCAGCATAAACCCAACCAAAACGCAACTGATGCTATTCACCACCAAGAAAGGGTACCTGAATTCCATCTACCACGGCTGAATGAACAAAGATTGGTTCTTTCTTCTAATGTGAAGTATCTGGGTGTAATCCTGGATCCTAAGTTAAATTGGAGGTTGAACATAGAACTGAGGGTTAAGAAGGCCTGTATAGCCTTCTATGCCTGTAAGAGAACCTTTACAAAGAAATGGGGTCTCCGGCCGAGGATGGTTCTCTGGATGTACACCGCTGTAGTGCGTCCGATCCTGACGTACGGATCTATTGTATGGTGGCAGGCTTTGAAGAAGAAATACAATAAAACGAAGCTTAATAGAATTTAAATAAAACTGCATTTTTGACGACCGATCCCCATGAAAGAGGCACAATCACTGTCAGCGGCAGTGATCTGCCCAGAACTGAGCGATTTAAATACCTCGGGTCAACGCTATCAGCCAATGGAGAACTGCGTTATGAAATTGCTTCACGCATTAACGCAACCTGGATGAAGTGGCGTTCCACAACTGGTGTCCTTTGTGATCGACGTATCAACGAACGTCTCAAATCTAAAATGTACCGCAATGTCGTCCGTCCAGTCGCTCTCTATGGTTCGGAGTGTTGGCCAACCATAAAAGACAATGAACGGCGTCTTGCGGTAATGGAGACGAAGATGCTACGTTGGACTAGTGGCGTCACACGTTTAGATCACATCCGAAATGAGGATATCCGCGATCGTTATGGGGTTGCACCGATCGTGGAAAAGTTGCGAGAGAGGCGTCTTCGATGGTATGGTCACGCAATTCGTGCAAACGAGAATTCACTTGCCAAGATTGGTCTGAACATCGAAGTCGATGGTAAACGACCAAAAGGCAGACCTAAGCAACGGTGGCTTGATACGCTGGATGGGGATTTGAAAGCCTCGAGATTGCACCCAGATCAGGCATTCAATAGAGCCAAATAGCGAAACCGATCACGACGAGCCGACCCCGCTTGTGAACGGGACAAAGGCTGAAGAAAAAGAAGAAGTGTCCACTTCTGCTTTCAAGATAAATATCTAACGTCGACCTGCTGCAAATTCCCTGTTAAATTAATATTTTATCAATTGAAAGGACGAAGGAGATCACGATGCCGTTGCTAGTTAGGTAGAAATTTCATTTTATTAGTGACTTACCTCAATTTAAAAATAGTCAGGTGCTGTAAAATATCTTTGGAAAATTCATTTCCATCTCCAGCACCAACATAAGAAAATTCGGTTAAGTACAGCAGAACAAAGTACTGTAATTACTTCAAGTGCCGAAGAAATGAACGAAGCAGGAATAACCTAGAACTTGCTACTTATCAAAGACGGACATCTTTCCTTCAATTTAATTTCATCAGATGATACTGGAACCAATAGAATGCCGAAATGTACAAGTACTTGTTCCTCGTTTGGTACAACTCTTAAGGAAAGAGTGTGTCCTAAAAGTGTCTGGTCGTCATCCTCCGTTCTCCACAAGCACATCCTAGACCTGCGAAAGACGCCTCTTTCCTTTTCAAAGTCCACTTGAACTAGTGAATTCCATCACGTCTCCCTGAGTTGAGTTAGTAATGTTGTCGTACACATCCCCAAGCTACCTATATTCCATGCAGTATGCAATTATTGACGATTCTCCCTGGTTTTCGTTCGCTTCAAGCTCCATTGTGCAGTGCATTCGCCTTGACATTTCGCTACCAGTTAAGCAGTGGTGATACTCCATGGCCCAGATGAGAATTTGAATGACCAATGAATGATTCTGCAGCGTCGTCAAGATGCCATTCAACAGTGCATTCAAGGAGGTTCGGTACCAATGGCTGAAGAAGCGGAGCGCTCTCGTGCTGTTAAATGCACACTTTATTCATTCAAGGAGTCAATTACGTTCAAATTGGCTATTGGCTGAATGTCATTATGAATTTTCCCGGATGATTGACTGGCTGTAAGTGAATGGCTGCGTACAGGAGTGCCGTTTGAAAGTTAATTTGAGTTAAGGGTGAGAAGTGACCCCATATAAGGCTAGTCAGTCGAAGACGTACCTATAAAGTTATATTTGGCTTTTTACTTTTTCATGCCGTTTCTAATTAAAGCCCTCAGTTGGCAAAACGTACGTGTGAACAGATGGTCGCTGAGTGCAATGATGTCCTATCCTCAGGGGTTGATATTCGTACTTCAAAATCTAACTGGGCAAATATACATATAATCAAAGCTGGCTCCGGAATACCCGGTCGAATTTTCGTTTCGCTCTACGCCTCAAATGTGCACATCAAATTACAATTATCGCATATTTCCTATCTCCAGACCCACTTTGACTCGTCCCTGATTACAGAGCATTTGAACTGTGAATAAGACTGATTTCGCTGCTAAAATAGGTGATTAATTTGATTCAACGCTTGGCTCTTTCGAACGCTGCCATTATATGGGCAACATGCAAGGACGACGAGGTTTGCGGTTCAATCTAAAATGATTGATATGGTAGTGATTTGCAAACTAGTGAAATGCTTCCATTGAGCCGGGACACTACCATCTGGGCTGGCATTTTTCGAGAGAACGACTGGGCCGTTCGGATGTCCGTGGAATGTATGTCGTGCCTGGTAGTCATAAAGCAAAACTGTACACGCATTTCGTGGTGATGGCGTTGAATGGCAGAAGGGTGCCGTTGCCCTTTATGTATTTGAGCCTTTCAATGGCAACCAGAAATGGCGGTTTTACATTTGATGTTATCCTTTCACAGGCTTTGTGTATTTGCTAAAGGCAGCCGTAATAAGGGAATGCCTCAATGTAACGTGCAATGCCGTGTTACTGCTGAATGGAGCACGAAAGCGGATGTGTATCGATAAATGGAACCGAAACCGAGTATTGGCAAGGGTAGGTTTCAATGGATTTACAAGATTCATTTTACCGGGAGTTCATACCTGGTTGTAGCAAAACATTTGGTCAACATTTGAATTAGTTTTTACGTATTGAGTACATCACACCTACCAAAAACCGCTGAAATATGGTTGAGGATTCTAATCCCAGAAGGGATATTCCAAATTGGTCACCAAGTCAGAAAAGAGTAAACAATGTGTTGATGACAACAGGCAAAAATTACGATAAATTTGGTATTTGGTTTGCCTGGACGTGGAGTGACATTCCCCATATTTAGAATGCCCATAATGTTCAGCCCCCATAGATATCACCGGCGTCCCTTCCATGACATTCATAGAAATTATCCATTTGGCGTTTAAAGGTGTCATGCAGCAGCTTCATTTTTAAGGTTTTGTTGGTAAAACAAAACGTTATTAAAATCAGTTCAATGTCTGTCTGTCTTTTGTTTTTTTGAGGAGGTGGAAATCTTCAAAACACTCTGGTCTGGACACACCAGCGTGTGGGATTTTTACCCACTAAAACCACCCCCGACTCCCTCCCTGCTCCGCGGAAACATCATACGGTATTACATCACGGGGCGGAGTCAGCTCACTCTAGCTTTGTCACCTTTCTTCTATACGCGGCGCACGTGACCGCGCTTTTCTCCTTTCATCTGCCTTTCGCAATTTATCTTAAATGGATGCGATCATGGAGTTGACCGCATCCCAATTCTCTTGATGTCCTAGCATTTTTGGCACCAGATTTTCTGGTACCAGCACCTCTCCTAGAGTCTCCTCTAGATTCCTCCTTTCTTCCACAAATCTGGGACAGTGGAAGAATACATGCTCTGGGTCCTCTGGGACTCCATCACAATTTGGACAGTCGGGTGAGGTATCCAATTTAAACCTGTGAAGGTATTGGAGATATCCTCCAGTGTCCCGTGAGAAACTGGGTGAGATTATAGTTAATCTCACCGTGTTGTCTCTCCAACCACTCGTTGATGGCAGGAATGAGCCTGTAAGTCCACCGACCCTTTCCCGAGCGTACCCACCGCTCTTGCCATCTGTTTATGGATCTCTCCCTCTCAGCGTTCTTCGTCTGCGATAAGGGAGAGATTGGCCTCGCATTGTATATATTCGCCATCTCATCTGCCAAGATGTCAATCGGAATCATTCCAGAGGTGACGAATGCTGCGTTATCTGAGACAGTCCTGAAGGCAGAGCATACCCTCAGAGCTGTCCTCCTGTAGACTGCATTCAGTTTGCTAGTGTTAACTGGCATCCGCAACGCCTCGCTCCAAACTGGGGTCGCATAGAGCATGATTGAGGTCACCACCCTGACTATAAGAAACCTAGAGGAATGCCGTGGCCCTTCCACGTTCGGCATCACCCTCGCCAAGGCCATACTAGCTTTGGATGATTTATCACAAACATACTGTACGTGTTGCTTATAGCTGAGCTTCCTGTCTATCACCATCCCCAAGTATTTGATGGCCGGCTTGGAAGTGATGATATGATTCTCGATTCTAACACAGGCGTAATTTCTCTTCCGGCACTTCGTGATGAGGACCGTTTCCGTTTTTTCCTCCGCAAGCGTCAAATCAGAGCTCTCTAACCAGCATTTGACAGCACTGATTGCCTCGCTTGAGTATAACTCAGCATCTTCGAGATGCTTTGCGACAACAACCAGTGCAATGTCGTCAGCGTAACCCACCACTGTGGCTTCCTCCGGAAGGGGAAGATTAAGTACATCGTTGTACATGATGTTCCACAGTAGTGGGCCCAATACGGAGCCCTGCGGGACACCCGCGGAAACGACGTACTCCTGCGGTCCGTCATCAGTGTCATACCAGAGCCTCCTTTCAGTTAAGTGACTATCGACGATAGCAGCGAGATAGGCGGGAATACCAACCTTCGCTAGGGATTTGCGTATTAGATTCCAATTGGCCGAATTGAATGCATTTTTCACTTCCAGGGTTACTACCACGCAATATTTGCTGGTACTACCCTTTCCGTGGATTGCATCTTCGGCCAAGCCAGCAACCAATTTGATGGCATCAATGGTTGATTTGGCTTTTCGGAACCCATACTGCCGATCTGAAAGGCCGCCTTGGCTCTCAACAACCGGGAGTAATCTATTATAGATTACCCGCTCTAACATTTTCCCCACCGTGTCCAAAAGACATATGGGTCGGTATGAGGATGGTTCACCTGGAGGTTTACCAGGCTTAGGCAGAAGTACCAACTTCTGCCGCTTCCAAGCCGCCGGAAATATTCCTTCGGACATGCACGCTTCGAACAACTCAGCGAACATGTCCGGCCTGGATTTCACGGGAAACTTAAGGGCCTTATTCGGTACTCCGTCCAGACCTGGTGCTTTATTGTCTCCTATTCTGCCGCAGATCTCCAGCAGTTCGTCTTTGGTGACTGGAGGAATTGCCGTCACATTCAGAGGTGTTTGAAATATGCCGGTGCTCTCCTTTTGCTGGGGGAATAACCCCTGGGTGATTTTCAGCAAGAGGGTGGGACACGTGATCTGCGGAGAGGAGCGGCCTCTGAATCGTTCCATCACTATTCTATAAGCACTCCCCCACGGGTTGATGTCCGCTTCTGAGCAGAGCTCCTTAAAGCATTTCGTCTTGCTTCGCTGGATGGCGAGCTTGAGGGTTTTGCGGGTTGCCTTATAGGCGCACTCGCACTCTTCCTGCCCCTAATCGACTTTACCTACCGCCCTCTGAGCCGCTCTTCTGGCTCGGTGGCAGGCTGATCGAAGACCGGTCAGTTCATCATTCCACCAGTAGTTTGGTCTTCTACTGGGGAATGAGCACCTCCTAAGCATGGACGCATCACATGCTTTGGCGATGCATTGAGCCAGATGGACGGCTCTTTCCGTAGAGGCGCCTGCATTATCAGGTTTATCTAACCACACCTCTATGAAGGTCTGCTCATCCAAAAATTTTGCAGTCAAGCCTGAAATCTTTTTCGGTTTCGGGCATGATAGCTCTTTGGCCTGAGGCTCGATACATGTATTATTTATTTATTTATTTATTTATTTATTTATTTAATGAATACAATACACAGAAAGCAAATTTCTTATTACATATTGTCCTCAGAGGGAGGAGCAAGTAAATGGTATATTTTGTGCTTAAAGCTAGAGAGGCACATAGAGTCAAAGGAACCAAGCTGTAGGGCATTGTAGGACCGGCAAAACCTCGGGATCGGAGAGTGAAAGTAAATCTCGAGCACGGCGAAGGGCACATCAAAAATGTCCGCATTACGTGTGTCATGAGACGAGGCGATACGGAGAGTAATATCCGAGTTGGCGGAGCAGTCCATCAGACCATTGCAGAGTTTGAAAAGAGTACACATATCAAGGAAGATACGGCGTTGCTGTAGGGAGGGGAGATTGAGGGTGCGGTCTTAAAGAAGATTGCCTGGTTATCGCTGTGGGTGGCTGTCTGTCTGTCTGTCCGTCTGTCAGTCTGTCTGTCTGTCTGTCTGTCTTTTTTTCCGATGGAAGGTGCAAAGCTTCAAAAGCTAGGCTAGGCTTCTGCCAAATGGTTATGTGGGACTTTTACCCACTAAAACCACCTCCTTCTCCTTCCGCTCTCGCCGCGAGACTCCCATTTGGTATTACGTCGCGGGGCTGGATCAGAATTTATTCTGCGTTTATGTTAATATTCGTGTTCCTCTCGCGTTCATTCTTTCGAATGATTTCATCCTGCCTAAGCTTCTTTTCGATCGCTGCAATCACTTTTTCGACTTCGGTCCATATCCCTTGGGTTTCGCAATAAGTTCCATGACATTTTCGGGTGTAAAGTGCTCCCCGGTTGTAGCTTCTAATGTAACCCTTTGGGCTTCGAATCTGGGGCAGTGAAAAAAGACGTGTTCTGCCTCCTCTGGAATATTTGGACACTTTGGGCAATATGGCGAATCATCACCCCCAAATCGATACAGATATGCTCGATAGCCTCCGTGTCCGCTCAAGAATTGATTTAGGTCGAAACCTACTTCACCGTGAGGTCGCTCGAACCATTTCCGGATATCCCATATGATGAGTCCAACGGCCTTTTTCTGACTCGTCCCACTTCTCTTGCCATTCCGCGACAGTTTCAGCTCGTGAGAACTATCGCCGACGGGCAGGAGATTCTCCGGTGAGGTACGTTCGATCGTAAAGTCGTTGTGTTTCTTTCGCCAGAATCTCAATCGGGATCATTCCTGCTATCACGCAAGCTGCTTCAGTAGAAATTGTTCTGTAAGCGCAACATGTTCGGAGTACACTTATGCGATACGCAGCTCCAATCTTTTTCTTATTTATTGTATTTTCCAGTGCATCTGCCCATACTGGGGCTGCATACAGTAGGATCGAACTGACCACCCTTGAAATAAGGAGTCGACGGCTCGGCCTTGGGCCACCTATATTTGGTAGCATTCTCGCAACCAGCGCTCCGATGTTCGTGTCTGTCTGTCTGTCTGTCTCTCTGTTTGTCTGTCTGTCTGTCTGTCACAGGCACTGTTCTTAGAAACGGGTATACCGATTGACACGAAATTTGGTGAGAAGGTGGGACCTGTGGACCCCCCAGACATCCAGTGAGTGATATCCTCCTATGTTGAGATTTAGGGGCGTATCCATACATACACCCATACGTAAAAGAGGGGTGTAAAATTTTTTTCCACCAGTCATGTGGAGTATTAAATGAAAGGTCTTAGTTAGTACTTTTCGAAGCTGTTTTGAGTTTGCTAAAAAGGCGGGGAGTGGGAGGGGTGGAAAGTGCTGATTTTTTTTACAGACCCATTTTCAGAAACTACCCAACCGAAAAATCTGAAAAAAATCATGAAGCTGCCTCTATATGGTGCCCAGGTCTCAAAATACTCTCCATATCGATATCTATTGGGAAAATTGAGTAAAACCCTCCTTAAGTTTATCCCAGAGTTATAAAAGTTGATAGTAGTATAAAATATAATACGAAGCATATTATTCCCAAGTTTGATCAAAATCATACTATTAGTGATAAAGTTTACCGTGTAAATTTACAACCCGAAGTACTAAAACTTCTTAACGGGCTCTCAAATATACTCACACAAGAAGCAAACAAAACCTTTCATACCTGAAGCGCCCAACTTCCGGTGTCCCGACTTGTTCTTATTCAATTAGATTGTATGATATATCGGGAGCGATATATCCTGAATTGTCGTGTAACACTCAGGCGTCTCAGAGAGTGGGTGACAAACTCCATCCAGATTGATTGGAAAGGGGAGAGACTAATAAGAGAAGTCATTGCACGAGCTGAGGCTCACAAGGTTTAGAATTCATTCAAAGTACTTCAATCTGGCCTTAAAAGGCGGCTAAATGGGATAGGGTTTTGTAGGTTAGCAACCTGCAAATTCGGAATTTGGACATAGTTGCCCGTATCTTTCGCTCTACGTTTTCCAGACCGGTCTTGGTCCACGGCAATATTCTGAATGCATATGCCTGTGAAGAGATAGCGAATATGTTCAGTGCATAGTTAGTTGCTCTTTGCTACCCCTTAATCTGACTCGGCAGCCCTTCTGCTACTCAGAAAGAATGTTGTTGGTCTCGAGGTGCGCATTGACGCTTCTACTAATAATGGACGTTCAGAATTTGTAGAGTGTTGGTAAACAAGTAATCGGTCTTGTGTCCGTAGTGGGGAAGGGAGGAAATTCCTGCGGCCGACTCGTGAGCTGATTTATGCTATGTGCCAACCTACTATGTATGCTGGTAATATTCTTTTACCAGAAATTCTGCACCCGATCCAGACCAGGGTCCTTCCAGTTCTTGGAGTAGTTTATGACTCGCCGAAGTTCCTCTTCGGAAACATCTGCAAAATTTATGCCAGGCGTATTGGCATGGCAGTGATCCACTCAGCATGCTAGGCAGGTAATCCCCAAAGCTGACCCAAATATTCTCTGGTTTATGTCACCGAAAACTATACGTCTGGACGCTCTATTGGGATTTGTTGAGATTCTAAACACGTCGGGAGTGACTTTCGCCATACCGCCGAAACCGATTGCATATGACACAAAGATTCTGCTTTAGTGTGCCCAGAATTTCAACTACGGGTGTCTCACTGGGGATAGCATAGTTCCTATAAACTCTCTGCACTTTATTTCTTACCTGTCTACTAGCATTGCTAGTGCTGATTTGAATCAGCCTATCAATGTCATACCTCAGCGAATCAGGGAAAGAAGTGAATAGAGTATATTTGGAGTTATTCCACTATGCTAAATCCTACCTGATCTTTCTTGATGGCAGGTACCGCGACAGGCCGACCAAGAAAATGCAGACAATGTCGTTACAAACATGATGATCGGATTGAGTCACAAGAATGTCACACCTTAGTGAGTCCTGCCGACTTTCCAGACGAATTTGCCATGGTGGATCTCTTCAGTCACTCAGATCAATAACGCGAAGCTGAATCTTCTGACCGTGCAATCTGACAGCCGCAACTGCACCACAATACACAAGTGATTGTACTTGCAGCAGCGACATATAGGCACACAGCTGAGATGCAATCTCATCATTGATTTGAGATAGAATTCTCGGAGTTGCTGGAAATGGATAGAGGTTGGTACTAGCTAGTCTATGCAAAGGATCCATTTCGGAGAATGAAATTCATTCTCTTTGGAATTCGTCCCGGACCTCAATGTAGATTTCAGCTGGACAGTTGAGAAGAGTGCTTCGGCGAGTTGCCTGCAGTGTGACGTGGTGTTGTTGACGCCGCTGCCAATGCCCCCTTCAACTCTCGGTCATAAGTTTCCGCGATGACGTTAAGTTGGACAAGCTCCCTGATGATGGCCGGGATTGTGTCGCTGTCAGTAATAAAGCGGTACTAGTCTGCGACTCGCTTCACAGTCACTTGCGTGAATTGCGGGACACGCTCGACGAATCTCTGGTGCAACAAGGGGCGGTAAGATGTTATACTTGCCCCCGTTGGTTATCCGTACCGGACCTTAAAACGGCCCTTCTCTTCATTTTTCGGTTTGTATTTTATCCCTAACCGCCACGTGTGGTGATAGCTTCCTCAGTGAGTAATCTGCAAGACTGGGAAGTTCCTGTGTGGCGCGGCAGGATCTGCAGCATTCGAAATTTATTTCGAAATTTATTTCGAATGTTGCGGATGCGGACGGGTAGATGGCGCGGAACTCTCCACTCACTCATTTTAGAACGCACCAAGGAAGTGGAGAATTAGCGGTGGAAAAATGCCGTTGGTTGGGACAGTAAGGACCGCATGGAAATAAGCCGGTCTCTTCTGTTTCAAACCGCGGCGGTGAACACACCTAGAAAAAGTAAAAGAATATTTATTTCATTGTGATAAGTAAAGTAACAAAGAAGAAAATCCGATTTGTACCGATTAAAGATAAGCATCTGAACGCGATTGACTACAACAACAACTGTTAAAATACATTTAAATTGGCAAACATAGTCAGCAGTGACTTTTCAATTTTTTGCATTGAACTTGTGAAGATAATAATCGTTTCAACAAAGTAGTGACCCCGACGTGATATTACTTAAAGTCCATGCGGCCTCTTTCACAATGTTGTTCTTGTTATGTTCCAGAAGTTTGGCTAGTCGCGGTAAGCCGCCAGCGTTAATAACAGTATCGGTCTGCACATCTGTGCCTGTAACAATATTCCCAACACTCCTCAGCGCAGGCACAATAATGGATGGTTCGTCAATATCCAGCAGTGAGACCAATCGACTCACAAGTCCCGTGTCAATGATCGTCTGAATTCTTTTATTCTCGTCGTCAGTCACATAAGAAATAGCCCAGCATGCATCGGCCAACACCTGGGTATCATTAACATGCAGCAACCTCGCTAGCAGCGGCAGAATCGGTTGAATCTTTTCGAACGGAGGCGATGGGTTCTTATTCCTGCACAAGTTCGACATGAGCCACACAATATTCCGCAGGAAAGACAACGGGGTCGTCTCGCTCACAAGCCGGAGCAGGTGCTCAATTGTATCGTTGTTGAGAACAATATCGCGAGCAACCGGCCCATCGCCTGCAATATTTCCCAACGCCCAGACCGATTGTTCGGCTACGGTCATGGTAGGTGATTCCAAGAGTGCAACGAAATAACGTACCGCATGTGCGTCTATCACAGTTCGAGTCTGTTCTGAGTTGCCGGAAGCTACGTTGGTCAGGGCCCAGGCGGCTTCGAACTGTAGCGGCGGGTTTTCGAATCGCTTCAGGAACGAAACACATAGGGCGGGAAATCAACGTCAAATTCAGGATGTGATTGACGCAGACGTTTTCCCTAGACTCCGCAAAGTCTTAGTCACCGGCGACTTCAAATGCCAGAAAGAAGCTGCATGGGTCGTAACAAATGCCTCGACGAGTGGCACGCCCGAACAAGTGGTTGCTCTCATTGAAAAATTCGATCTTCTAAAACCATTCTGTGATCTGTTGAATTCAAACGACCGTCAAAGTTGTTCTGACCGGTATATCAAATATTTTCAATCTTGCCGAAAAATTGGGCGGTACCTCGTCTCTATGTTTGCTTATGGAAGAAATTGGAGCGCTAGATAAACTCGAAGCGTTACAAAATCATCAAAACGAAGAAATTTACAATCAAGCCTTCACCTTGGTGGACACGTACTTTGTGGCGCAAGAAGATGAAAATCTGGCCCCGAAACAAGTGGGCTCATTCCCCCGCACTACCAAGCGTTTCCACACCATACACCTCGACATAATAGGGCCTTTGCGAGACTCGCACGGTTACAAGTATTGCCTCACAATCATCGACAGGTTCACGCGGTGGCCTGAGGCAATACCTCTGAAAGACATTACGGCGCGATCTTGTGCCGAAGCCCGCTGCCGAGAGTGGATACCACGCTTTGGCATGCCTGCAGTGGTCATCACTGACCAGGGAATGCAATTTGAATCCACCCTTTTCTCGGAGTTAGGTAAACTCTTGGGTTTTAAACGCCAGCGGACTACTGCATACCACCCGCAATCCAATGGGATGCTAGAACGTTGGCACCGGACGCTGAAAGCCGCCATTATGGCACGCGACGATCCGTCCTGGACTCAAGTCTTGCCTCTCGTCCTACTCGGCCTACGTACAACCGGCCGAGAGGAATTTGCTGCCAGCCCCGCGGAGTTGGTTTACGGGGAGAACCGAAGACTCCCAAGCGATCCGGTCTTCGGCAAGAGATCGGGTCTCACAGAGTCGGGGTTGGTGCGTCTGCTGAGGGACAATCTCCGACGCATCGAAGCGCCACCACCCACTCGACACTCGCCCACACCTGCCTGTTCGCCCAAGGAACTGGACGCACGCACGTTCTGGTCAGGACGGATGCCGTCCGGAAGCCGCTGGAGCCTCCATATGAGGGCCCGTACCGCGTTTTCGACAGGGGAGAACATTTCTTCCAGCTCGAGATCGGTGGACACAAAAAGGCCGTCTCTTTGTCCAGACTGAAACCCGTGTGCGTCCCGAAGCAGTGTCGTGTCCGTTTTGTGGATTAACGGGGAACGGAGTTCCGGGATCCGTCGCCGAAACCCCCTAGGTTTCATCTGGGGGCGGAGTGATGTGGTGCGGCAGAATCTGCAGCATTCGAAATTTATTTCGAATGTTGCGGATGCGGACGGGTAGATGGCGCGGAACTCTCCATTCACTCATTTTAGAACGCACCAAGGGAGTGGAGAATTAGCGGTGGAAAAATGCCGTTGGTTGGGACAGTAAGGACCGCATGGAAATAAGCCGGTCTCTTCTGTTTCCAATCGCGACGGTGAACACACCTAGAAAAAGTAAAAGAATATTTATTTCATTGTGATAAGTAAAGTAACAAAGAAGAAAATCCGATTTGTACCGATTAAAGATAAGCATCTGAACGCGATTGACTACAACAACAACTGTTAAAATACATTTAAATTGGCAAACATAGTCAGCAGTGACTTTTCAATTTTTTGCATTGAATTTGTGAAGATAATAATCGTTTCAACACTGCACTGCAGTGACGTACAAGCATTAAGGCTGAAGCTATTCACCCCTCCTCCTTTCACAACCGGGGATGAGACCGACTACAGTTTATTTTATTTTTTCATTTATATTTTTTCTTAGAACTTATCCATATTTTATTTGGCTCTTTTATTTTATTTTAAGAGTGAATTGCAGGACCTTTTATTTATTTTTTTGATGAATATAATTGTGGGTATGAGTTTTAACTAATTCTTTCTTCAATTTGAGAACTCCCTTTTTCCTTCCTTCTCCTTCTTAACGCCGAAAACTTTTTTTACATAAGGGACAATATCATGACCTGAGGATGACAAGACTGGGTGGGAACCTCAAAGGCGGCGCCTCACTATGCATCTAAGGCAGGGGAAACAAGGACTGAGGATGTGATCCGTCGTGGATCCTCCTTTTTGGTCGCAGCACTCCGATCCGAAGTTATGCGGCTCCAGGGTCGTAGTTTAGCCAATTTTTTGTATTTCATTTGCAGATTTTGCTCCGTTGTTGTTCATTTCGATAAGTGCACGCGAATCCCCATATTTGTGTATTTTTCAGGATCCGGTGCGGACCCACGCACCGGAAACAACACGTGGATTATAAATGACACGTGAGGGATCGAAGCTCTCAAAGGACACCCGCCCCAACATTCCCGAGCCTGACTAGCGCAGAGGGGTGCAAATTGCACTTCGATGGAGATTCAATATTTGTGGGTGGACCTGCACGGTCAATTTCGCCAACTTTTAAGGTTTTTGGGATAGTTCTTCACTCTTGGTTGTCTCCGGCCACTCAGGATGTGACCATCGCAAAACCAATATTTTGTCATTACAATTGCGTTGTTAGCTTTCAGTCATTGTCCAACCAGTTGTGACTGTGGACAATTTTATTATTATTAGAATAGTGCCAGAGGGTATAGATCAGTATTGCTCTCTCTCAGTTTTACTGGTGAATAGTTTGATATAAAACGATACCCTGAAATTTTCTAATTTGTTCCTATGATGAATTTGGTTTATCTTTCGCAGCATAGCATTCGCATAAAATCAGTTGATGCATGCAAATTCCATCTTTATTTCCACATTACGAGCACTCATCGCTTCCAACTGCAAATTTTCATTCGCATAACTGCAGGAATTAGTTTCAGTAGGTCATCATACCTTCCATTAGACATTCCTGGGTATTCCCTGTAACGTACAAAAGCAGAGAAATTATTCAAAACAAATTTTAGCACAGACATTTTCAATACCACATTTCTCATTAAGTAATATTATTGCATGGTCTAATAATCCCTTGCGACTCCCCGCAATTATCGTTAAATTTTGACCGTTATTGCAACACACCATCACGAAATACTGTTCACCCGAGGGTGATTTTCGTTAGGAATGCCTTAAATTTATTGGGGTTGGTAGCTCGATTCCATAGCGTTTGTTCTGAACATTTCGTAGCGTTTATCCTTCAATTCCGAAATTATAGTCGTTGTTATTATCATTTCAAAAGTATAATCTGATTTCAAATGATTCGGTTAAATTGCAAATTAGTGTTGTTTGTGCAGCCAGTAATTGCGCATAGAATGTATTCCTACAGAACGTGGCATGGTACATGGAGGCAAACGTTTCCTTTGCGAGCGTTTTCAAATTAATTTTCGATTAATTTGCTTTAGCGGTTCGAAACGTAGTTAATCAGTAATTCAATCATCATCATCATCATCAACGGCGCAACAACCGATATCCGGTCTAGGCCTGCCTTAATAAGGAATTTCAGACATGCCGAGGTCCACCAATTCGATATCCCTAAAAGCTGTCTGGCGTCCTGGCCTACGGCATCGCTCCATCTTAGGTAGGGTCTGCCTCGACTTCTTTTTCTACCATAGATACTGCCCTTATAGACTTTCCAGGTGGGATCATCCTCATCCATACGGATTAAGTGACCTGCCCACCGTAACCTATTGAGCCGGATTTTATCCACAACCGGACGGTCATGGTATCGCTCATAGATTTCGTCATTGTGTAGGCTACGGAATCGTCCATCCTCATGTAGGGGGCCAAAAATTCTTCGGAGGATTCTTCTCTCGAACGCGGCTAAGAGTTCGCAATTTTTCTTGCTAAGAACCCAAGTTTCCGAGGAATACATGAGCACTGGCAAGATCATAGTCTTGTACAGTTAGAGCTTTGACCCTATGGTGAGACGTTTCGAGCGGAACAGTCATTGTAAGCTGAAATAGGCTCTGTTGGCTGACAACAACCGTGCGCGGATTTCATCATCGTAGCTGTTATCGGTTGTGATTTTCGATCCTAGATAGGAGAAATTGTCAACGGTCTCAAAGTTGTATTCTCCTATCCTTATTCTTCTTCGTGTGTGACCAGTGCGGTTTGATGTTGTTGGTTGGTTCGCCTTCAGTGCTGACATTGCCACCATATATTTTGTCTTGCCTTCATTGATGTGCAGCCCAAGATCTCCCGCCGCCTGCTCGATCTGGATGAAGGCAGTTTGTACCTCTCGGGTGGTTCTTCCCATGATGTCGAGATCGTCAGCATAGGTCAGTAGTTGGGTGGACTTAATTTACATCAGCATCACGAATCACTTTTTCCAGGGCCAGGTTAAAGAGGACGCATGATAGGGCATCCTCTTGTCGTAGACCGTTGTTGATGTTGAATGGTCTTGAGAGTGATCCTGCTGCTTTTATCTGGCCTCGCACATTGGTCAGGGTCAGCCTAGTCAGTCTTATTAATTTCATCGGAATACCGAATTCTCTCATGGCCGTGTACAGTTTTACCCTGGCTATGCTATCATAGACGGCTTTAAAGTCGATGAATAGATGGTGCAACTGTTGTCCATATTCCAACAGTTTTTCCATCGCTTGCCGCAGAGAGAAAATCTGATCTGTTGCTGATTTGCCTGGAGTGAAGCCTCTTTAGTATGGGCCAATGATGTTCTGGGCGTATGGGGCTATCCGGCCTAGCAAGATAGTGGAGAATATCTGCCTCTATCTGCCTCGCTTAATTCCAGTGTGTCCATGAAAGATGGTATCAACCCGATGACGTCCGCTAGCCTACTGAAAAATCCTCCATCCGAGGGACAAGTTCCCTACGCAACATCGGATGCGCAACGAAGTTCTGGCGTTTATCCTACAGTCGCTACATTAGCACCACCGCACGCTTCCTCCTGTGTATCATCGACGCCCGCCACCGCTGAACCGCAGGCCCTTCCGACCTCATGTCGTCCGAGCGGCCCCCAATTGAACGTCGCCTCGCCACCGAAACAGCTGTTCGTGTCAAGGCTAGCGTACTCCACTACGCCCGACGAAATTCTGGCCTATATCAGAAGCAAAAGCAACTCAACTTTGTCACCTCTTTCCTGTGTGAAGCTGACGAAGGATGGCTCTCCTGACCGAGTGATAGCTTCCTTCAAAGTCACATATCCCCATGATTTCGATGATATCGTCCAATTCTCCTTTTGGCCACAGGGGGTCTTCGTTAAGCCTTATCAGGGGTCTAAGATTCGTGAAAATTTCCGGCCCGCCCGCCTGCCTCGCCGAACTTGAATAATACCAATAACTATACGCTGTTTTATCAAAATGTAAGGGGTCTAAGGACCAAGCTGTCGGATTTCAAGCTGTCTGCCTTAGCATTCCAACATCATGTCATCTGCATTTCTGAAACCTGGTTGGATGACAGGATTTTAGATTCTGAGCTCCTCGAAGGTTACTCTGTGTTTCGTTTCTCGTGACAGAGACTGCGTTGCGCTTCGCAAGACAACTGGCGGAGGTGCCCTAGTAGCTGTTAAGTCTCCTCTCCGTGCCGAAATCATCTTTTCGTCCTCCTCCTCATCCTACGATTCTGTTACCATACGTGTCCTTCCGCCCAACGTATGTCCCTTTATCATATCGTGTGTATATTTTCTCTGCCTAAGCCCGCCTTCTCTGTTCGAGGATTTCTTCGACAGATTATCAGAGGCCCTAACCGTTTTGTTTCCCTCACTTCCTTTCATCCTCTGTGGTGACTTTAATCTTCCTATGCTCTCCTGGCCCGTTACACCTGGCCTTCCCTCCCTCCCTAATAACTCGACCCACCCTTCCCTTCCTCTATCCACTTTCATGTACACCTGTGGAGCCCTCCAATTTAACCTTTCTAGAAACCAATTAGATCGCACTCTTGACCTTGTCCTCTCTAACCTTCCTGTACGTTATCTTTCCCAATCCGTTCATGCTCCGTCTTACGTTGTCCCTGACGCCCATCATCCTGCTCTCGAGTTCGATGTTCAGATATCCCGACTCCACTCTCCTGTCGCTCGCAAGCCTACCAAGCTCAACTTTCGTAAGGCGAACTTCGAAGGTCTGAACTCAGCCCTGCCGTCAATCAACTGGGTCCCCATGCTCTCTCCATTCACATGTGATCAAGCACTCAACACTTTCTATACCATATTATCTGATCTTCTTCCTTGTTACGTTCCCTCCTCTCCTAAGTGCTTACGCTCTTACCCCGTCTGGTTTACCACTGAAATTCACAAAAAACTACGTCAAAAACAGACTGCGAGAAAGAAGTTCCTGTCTTCTAGAAACGTTGCTGACTTAGTTTTTTTCAAATCCCTTTGTTCCTCGGTCAAATCTTTAATACGTAAGTCCAGACACGAATATTTGTCCAGCGTGGAAGAGTCACTAAAGGGCGGAAATCTGAAACCTTTCTGGTCCCACATTCGCAACTCTCGCTGCCCCGCCCAGTTATCTCCTCCGTCCATTAAATTCTCTGGCTTCTCTGCTAACTCCCCCCAACGATCTTGTGATTTACTCTGCCGCTACTTTTCGTCAGTCTATGTTCCTCCTCCTTCCTCCGAATCCCTCCCGATAGTAGATGTAGCCTGCCCCGCATCGCCTACCATTCCCCTTCTTACTCCTATCCTTGTCGAATACCTCATTGGCGAACTTGATGCTAAGGTCGGACCTGGCTACGATGTTCTTCCAAACCGCTTTTTGATCAAAACTGGTAAGTTCATCTCCCTTCCCCTATCTCTTATTTTCAACAAAAGCCTTGAAGATAATCATTTTCCCAGCTTGTGGCGATCGTTCGCTTGCCGAGAATTACCGTCCCATTTCCCTCCTCTCCTCCTGTTCCAAAATCCTGGAAAGATATGTCAGCGACTGGTTGTCCGCCCACTTTGGCCAACACATAGTGAAAGAACAACACGGCTTCGTTAAACGTAGGTCCACTGCCTCCAACCTGCTTGACTTTACAAACTTTGCTGCCAAATGTCTAAATTCACGGCAAGAAGTGCATACCATTTACGCTGACTTCGCGAAAGCCTTCGACACTGTAAATCACAAGATACTTCTATCCAAACTCTCGTCCCTAAACGTTCCCATACCACTTGTTTTATGGCTTGCCTCTTACCTTTCCAACCGATCCTGCCGCGTCTCTTTTGACGGCTGTACTTCCCGCTCCTTCTCCCCCTCTTCTGGCGTCCCACAGGGGTCTATTCTGGGTCCTTTGCTATTTTTATTTTTTATTAACGACCTTCCTCCCCTCCTTACTTGTCCCTGTTTGCTCTATGCAGACGACCTTAAGCTGTTTTCCGCGCTATCGTCGCCTGTGGACTGTGTTTCCCTTCAGAATAACCTGGACACTCTGGTTCGTTGGTGCTCGACTAATGGTTTAGCGCTAAACGTCAGAAAGTGTCACTCTATGTGCTACTCCCTAAAATCCTCACCCACTTCTTTCTCCTACTCGCTTGACGGACATTCCTTATCCTGCTTAAATTCCACTAGGAGTCACTTTCGACAATAAGCTCCGCTTTGACACCCATTGCCTCGATGTCATCAATCGAGCAGCAAAACTGTCAGGCTTTATTCTTCGCTCCTTCTCTGATTTTGACTCCATCCAACCCTCCTTAGCTCTCTTCAATTCCCTTGTAAGGAATACCCTCGAGTATTGCTCCGTGATCTGGTCACCCACTCGTAACTGTGATTGTCTTGCCCTTGAAAATGTACAACGTAAATTCACCCGTTCTCTCTTCTTTAAGAAAAGCTTCCCTCGTGTGGATTACCCCTCCCGCGTACGCTTTCTAAACCTTCCCTTCCTACAACAGCGTAGATCTTATCTGGATCTATGCACATTCTTTAAACTTTCCTCGGGCCTGATGGACTGTTCCGCCGCTGACGTGATCACCTGCCGTCCTGCGTCTTATAACACACGTAACGCAGATATTTTCAACGTGCCTTTCGCGGAGCTCGAAGTCTATTTTCATTCCCCGATTCCCAGGCTTTGCCGAAATTATAATGCAAAACAGCTTGGTCCTTTTAACTTCCCTACTTTAAATAGTTTTAAACGTAGGATAAGTTTTTTGCTTTCTCCTCCTCCTGAGGACAATAATTAATTGGAATTCCGTCTGTTTGTTGTCCGTTAATTAAATAAATAAATAAATAAATAAATATTTAACCAATTCGGCAGTAATTCCATTGGCTCCTGGCGACTTATGGTTTTTTAGCCGATGAATTGCACGGACTGTTTCTGCTAAACTTGGTGGTGGCAGTATTTGTCCGTCGTCTTCAGTAGGCGGGACTTCCAACTTGCCGATGTTCTGGTTGTTCAGTAGCTCATCAAAGTACTCAACCCATCGCTCCAATATGCCCATTCTGTCGGAAATCAGATTTCCCTCTTTGTCTCGGCAGGATGAGCATCGAGGTGTATAAGGCTTCATCCTGCTGACTTGTTGGTAAAACTTCCGCGCCTGGTGCGGTTGCTCCCTGTACTTTTCTAGTTCACAGACTTGTTGGTTCTCCCAGACTTCCTTTTTCCGTCTGTGAAGTCGCTTCTCCGCTCGACGGAGTTCGTGATAAGTCTCTGCGCGTGCCCGCGTTCTTTAAGAATGCAACATTACTGGGTATGCGGCATTCTTCCGTTCCGTTGCTAGCTTACATTCATCGTCAAACCATCCGTTCCGACTCCTTTTGCGGCTGGGGCCAAGTATGTTTCTGGCCGTATTCATGATAACATTCTTCAGATGGTTGTGAAGATCGTTTGTTGATCCTTCATCTCCAGGTCCTCTGTTGACTGCGGTTATTGCGGCATCCACTTCCGTCTTATAGGTGTCGCGGAGGGTTGTGTTGTGGATGGCTTTAGTGTTAACTCTCACCTGATTGTCAGAGGGCATTATTATTCGAGCTCGGAGCACCATGCCAACGAGATAGTGATCCGAGTCTATATTGGCCCCCCTATATGTTCTGACATTCATTAAGGCTGAGAGGTGGCGGCGTTCGATCAACACGTGGTCAATTTGGTTGAAAGTGGTCCCATCTGGAGAGGCCCACGTATGCTTGTGGACCGCTTTCCACGCAAACCAGGTACTTCCAATAACCATTTCATGTCACCCAACGTATCGCCTGAATATGGGCTCCTTCCCTACTTGGCTGTTAAAATCCCCAAGTATGATTTTGATATCATATCTGGGACAGGCTTCAAGGGTTCGTTCTACTGCCTCGTAGAAGGTATCCTTCTCCGACTCTGCAGTCTCCTCTGTAGACGTTTATAGTTTGACTGATATAAAATTTTATTTCACAATTTCATCCCAGGATAGACCTACAATGGCGTTCAGATTTTTGCATTGTTCAGGAAAAGTTAATCATTTGACAATGACAATGACAATGAAAAGTTAATCATTTGACAATGACATTTGATGACAAATTTGTTCCTAATCAGTAGCGTGGCGTACACTTTTTCAATTCAGCAACTGATCCCTCTGACAGGCAGACACCGTAAATGCTTGGAAATCTCTTGTGGCGTATAACCCGGTGTCATCCCTAAATCATTTTCATCAAACTCCATTTCACTTGTCTGGTTAGTGTCGTTGCTTATAAATGGGAATTAATTCTGTCCCATTTGCTTAAACCCTTCAGGGCACTGGCAGACACCAGTGGCAATTTGTCATGGAGTCAATATAAGTAAATGAGGCTGCAACCTAGCCAACTTAACAAACTGCTTTCTTATCTCTTCTTCAACGTGGCTTCCTTCCTGGCATGGGGCGCTTGGAAATGCAGAGGGCTCACGACTCCTGTTTTGCTTCTCCTCAAGCCGATATTAGTGTACGTGATAGAATTAAAAGACAACACACATACTCTGTCGCCGTTTGCCAAACACCCTTAATTTATGGTCTGAAGGTAAATTAACACAATAGGTGTGCTGTTATTATGGAGAGTGTCGGTAGCGCCAACAAACCGATGTTTTCACAAGACGTACACTGATATCACCATTTGTTGACGAAACTCGTAATATAAGGCGCCGCACTCAATTCGGAGCTGGGAAGGTATCCAGGATGTATTGCTATTCCTCCCCTTCAGTCAATAACGTTTAATTATCATCGAAGTAATGCCTACCTGACGTGCAGCGAACAAGAGATGGAGATGATCGTCATAATTGGCGTTTGTTGGTTTTTCCAATCAAAATGCAAATATACGCGTCAGGTGGAGAAGGTGCCAAGGACTGGTTCGGAAGGGGAGTGTTTTATCGGAATTTAATTAATTCTAGACAAGGGAATTCTCTAGGAGTCTATTGCTGATGAGATAAGTTTTAATAATAGTCTCTTTTAATTAGGTTATGCTAATTTAAATTTCATAAAGTTAATCTTCTCGATAAGCCAAGACTTTGGTTATGCGAAAAACAGATCGAATAAAATTGGAATGAAGAAAGTTTTGCTGAAAATTGATTGAGTTAAAAAAGTATTATCCGCACAGGTTGGATTGAATTCAATGCATTTTATTTGCATTGGAAATGAACACTTTCAAGCTGGTTGGCAAACCACCGAAAGTTTAGGTTTTACTTTTTGTGGTACCCATAATATTTCCGCGCTGATTTTCCGAACAGATGTGTGCCTTTGAATTCCGTTTCTACTTAAGGAAGTAAGGATATGACTCCCTTCTTGAAGAAAATTAGTTGTTGCCCTACATATGGATGACTTGAAAATTTATTTTCGGTTTACTGCGGGTTATAGACTATATCTAACGTCCCTCTCTCTGGGCACCAGTATTCTGCTATAGGGTATTACTCGATGATGATATATAACGTATAATATCGATCGGCGAGTTGACTATAGAGTCAAAACCAGCGATTAAATACCTTGGTTTAATGCTCGACTCGAAGAAGAGCTTCTTCGAGCAAATCAAAGCAGCCGCGGACAGGGCTGCAGCAGGAGTCGCGGCCTTGAGTCGGCTAATGGCGAATGTCGGCGGCCCTATATCAACTAGGAGACGTCTCCTCATGGGAGCAATGCAGTCCCTCCTTCTCTATGGTGCGGAGGTATGGGCTGATGCCCTTGACAAGGAGGTGCATCGTAAACGCCTCGCTCAAGTGCAGAGGCGGGGAGCTTTGCGAGTGGCATCTGCTTATCGCATCGTCTCCGAACCGGCTGTGATGGTTATTGCGGGAGTGATCCCCGTTGCCCTTCTTGCCAAGGAGCGCAAAGCTATCTATCGCCGTAAGGGCGAAAGCTTAAGAGAAGTGGTTGCCCGTGAAGAACGTCAACGCACCCTTAGCGAGTGGCAACTTTCTTGGCAAAATGAGCCAAGGGGCAAGTGGACTGCGCGGCTCATCGACAAATTAGACCCATGGTTGAACAAAAAGCACGGTGAGATTGATTACTTCCTTACCCAACTTCTAAGTGGGCATGGAGGTTTTCAGTCTTACCTGCACAGGGTTGGGAAGGCGCGATCTCCTGATTGTGTGTTCTGCAATGGAGTGGCGAACGACGCTGAACACACCTTTTTCTCTTGCAAGAGGTGGGATGGCCTCGGCCAGCAGCTTTATGCAGACGCAGGGGAGCTCTCTCCAGACAACATTGTCAGAGAGATGCTGAAGAGCGCTGGCAGCTGGAATCGTATTGCGCATTATGTTCGGACTCTTCTTATTACGTAGAAGATTGAATTCGACCGGCGGAGGGATCCGACGGTAAGGGGTTCCCTGAACTAACAACAACTCCCTTCCTCCCCTCCTCTCCCGTTGGTGAAAGGAATTCCCTGACTTGAAGGCTCCCAAAGCCGGGAGAGCGAGAGGGCTAGCCCGAAGTAATGTGTCAAACGGTTCCAGGCTAGTTCTCTGATGACAGGGAGGTGTTTAGTTGGTAGTCCGCCAGCGTGCTGTTGCGGGAGTCCAACACTCTGTGCGTAAACGCATTCACCTACCCTACCCCAAAAAAAAAAATATAACGTATGATGTACATGGTGAGTTCCAACTCATTGACCCATTTCACATTTGATTCGTAAACAGAGCCAACCATTTTTGTTTGGCTCCGCGATTATTGTTTGTTTTTGGTTGTAGTCAGTCAGTCAGTCAGATCGAAGTTGGGTAAATTGATTGCTTCAACTAACTTGGGATAAGCAGCATCCCGCCCGTGCTCGTGCTTGTCCTTATAAGCTACCGATTTGAAATCCCACAACCACTGTGTTTTGTATTTTTTCAATGAATTTCAGCCAAACTTCGGGTGTACGATCCCATACTGACAAGAAAAAAGGGTCAACTTGAGATTCACAAAACTGACAATGATTTTCGAGAAATTATAACGGCCACAACCTCGGCTACACCAAATTTCGCCAAGTAGCTGTCGAGTAGGTTTAAAGAGCTGGGAGGATTCCCCTTGGAAAAACCATCAGGAGGAGAGAAGTTAAAAGATGTGGAATTTGAGACACCGGATAAACAACTAGTGTTATTCGACCTGGAGGCCTTGTTTCCAAGCGTTCCGGTGTAGGAGGCATTTTTCTATCTGGAAAATTAGCTACGAAGTAAAAATCCCACGTCCTTGGCGTGGAAAAGAGAAACAGGGATGCTCATGGGGGGGGGGGTATGCATAACGGAGAGCTACCTGACCTGAAGGAAGTTTTACAAAGGAAACAGAGGGGTGGCAATGGGAAACCATCTAGCGCTCTTTTTGGGTGACATATTTATGGACAAGATTGATAATGATCTACATTCCAAAGGCATGTTCATAAAGATCTGGTCAGGGTATACAAATTACATTTTCACCACTGTCCATGGAGACAAAATGTAGGCAGGTCACAACCTAAGATTCACATTTAACGATCATTAGAGAGAAAAAGGGGATCTCTTTTGATATCTATAGGAAGCCTAACCAGACGCGGCGAACAATTCCGGAAAATTTGAAACACTTCCATTCACATAAAATGGCCCCTTTCCATACAATGATCCATCGATTGTTGGCCGTGTTCCTCTGTGCTGAAAGATTTAGGAAAGAAAAGGAATATATTATTAACATCGGAGTGAAGAACAGCTTCCAACCGTCGATTATTTGAAAACTCATTTGGAAAAGGGCGAAACGATGGCGCAATGTATCTGAGAATGGATAGATGGAATGCAAAGATGGAGGTCAGCCACTGGTTCGTTTAGCAACCGCACTTGCCTTTCCATTATAAAAGTTACCGCTATGCCCAGGGCACTAGAAGATAATGCATTCTTCAAGCCGAACTTTCCTCATTTCATCATGTGCACGTGAGGCTTCAGCATATGACACAATCGGTGGCACGATGCTTTTTCTAACTTTGGCTGTTATTTTTCTTTTTTTGTGAAACAAAACTATATTAGAATCGATTCAATGTCTGTCTGCCCGTCTGCCTATGTGTCTGTCAGTCTGTTACATCCGAAACGAAATTTGGTGAAAGGATGTCGTCTGTGAATTTCTTTACATACGCAAAGTGGCACCATTTTGTGTTGAGTTTAAGGGGGGGGGCTCCCAATGTATTCGAAAGTGGGGGAGTAATGATTTTTGCGCAGAATATTTTTTGGATGTGGGGTATCGAATGAAAGGATTCGACTGCCCTCATACTCTCAGCGGGCATACATTTTCTCTGCCAGTCCAATTTACAGCTTATCTGAAAAGATAGTAGGAAAATTTAAAAGAATTGTTTTTTGTCCAAGTGATTTAGATAGAATTTATAGTTTGTTCATCCAGGAAAATTCTTTTCTTAGTCTTAAGCTCCTGATTTCGGCAGTTAAAACGCACAAACGATATCAAGTGGATGCGGACTTAGGACTCCTCAAATAAGTTGTCTAACTCCGGTTAAGCTTTGGTTCGAACTGTAGGCGGATTTACGTTGGATTTAACACCTCCAAACCGCCTCGGTCGCCCTTCTTCCAGGGTAGAGGTGAGGCAGCGTCTGATGAGTTACCTCTGGTCTGGTACGAAACCGTAGTCGTCTTCGTCTCTCTTTTAATAAATAACTATTATCAGACTCCGTTGCCTAAATTATACAGTACAGACATCTTATTCATTTCCTGGAACAAAGCGAAACAAAGTTTACGTAGCACAGAGAACAAGCATATTTATGCATATACATATGTGAGCATTCTCTTTATGTGCATGTTTTATGAAAAAAATTAGATAGATAATCTGAGCGGTAGATAGTACTTTACGGACGTACATTCACGACTGAATTGTTCTATTTTAAATTTAGGATAAGCTGGAAGTCTCGAAAGTGTACATAATATGTGGAATTTACTACGACTTTGGAATAATAAAATAGGAGAATATATACTTCCCGAATTTCAACTGAGTATCACGTTCAATACGCTCCTTTTGAAATAATAAAACGCTATCGTTGTACAGATCATCGAAAAGTAGTTCATTCTAAACAGGATAGGAAGGGATATATTCATTCATTCATTCATACATTTAGTAAATATATATGTGCGTACCACGCTCCTATCGATTTGCCTGCAAGATGTTGTTGATTGCTCGATGCGTTGATACTACTGAATATATTCTCGGAAACTCATATATTGAATTTCCTATAACCTTTCAGCTTGGAACTTTCCTTGCTTAAATAACGAGAAATTTAATATTTTTTTTTGTTAAAAAAATATCAAAATAATCTTTTTAATCTGCAGACAAAAAGTATCTTTGAACAAAAGACCATGTAATTTAAGAAAATCTGGTTTCAGACGTCTATAAAGTTTTTAAGGTTTTGCCTCGTCAGTTGGACTTATTAGCGTGAATTAAGGGGGTGATATGGGAGGTAACATAATGGTATGCTTTTGTTTTGCGTTTGTAAGACTTCTCCCTGAATATAAGAGAGCATTTCTCGCGATTCGCGATATTCTTTGGCCTGTATCTCAAAACTAATAAAATGTTCTCAAGTTAAAAGATTTTTCTTTTAAAAACTGAATTGTAAAAATTTCTTCCCATTTATTACTTTTCTGAGGACATTCATGCCTTAGAAGGATGATGCGATTGTTTTGGTTTTTATTGGGAATTTTGAAACTTATTTCCTGCTCTCTGGTGGACGTCGCAGTTATTAGTGCAGTGAATTGTGCGGATCGTTGGGGGAAATGTTCAGCATCCATGAAAGGGGGTTCTGTTCCATAGAAAAACCATGGAGAACTTACTGAATCCCTTAGGATTTCCGTATACCGATATGCTCTGAGATGTTGATATCCTCAGATGAGGGCACTAACAAGGTGGTATGCTACCTCTTCATAACTTTCTACAAAAACTTTACCAGTTTTGCATCAATACGATACAGACCTGTGTCTTGGCGTGATCTTAAGAGCTTTGTTTGGTATACCATTGGAACCGGTGGTTTGTTGGCTCACAACCTAAATCTCCAGTACTTCCTTCGTCGTTGCTGGAGGTACAGGTACAGTCACATCTGAAGATGTCTACAGGCTGTATCCGCTCCTGTGAGGAGTTGCCAGATCTCCCATCAGGCGCGACCCCAGGTGGCGGATAGGGGCATACCTATTGATGTGTAAATATGTGTTCATGCACTTTTCTTTTCTGACTGTGCATGGGCTAGTGTTTGCTCATCTCTGGTGCGTGGACCAAAATGGCTATGGGAAGGATACCCAGAACATAAAACCACCATGGAAGACGAGAGAAGGAGTAAGCTTACGGTGCAGGGGCTCGGAACCCCAGTACCGGCGGCTTTTGGGAGTGAGCAAGCGGGCTCCCGGTCGTCGATATCCCTCGACCGCAGTGCCTCGGTGGTGGACAACTTGGCCACCTTGCCATATAATGTTACAAGTGATTTGGATCTGTAGAAGGAAGTGTTCAAGCGAAGTACGACCTTACCCAGAACACCAGTAGCAAGAACAACCAAGGATGAACTGAAGATGGATCGTTGGACGACAAAAACTGTAACAACACCCACAGCATATGTTCAAGATGCGCGACAGCAAGAGGTGCTCCAGAAACAAGATAAGGATCCATTCAAAAGAAGCTCATCAACTTTGAGATCTCCACCAATGCTAAAGACGATGAAGGATAAAGTACAGGCAAGATCAATAACTGGCAAAAGTGAAACAGCGTATAAAAGGAGTAACCCTGTCGGGGTTTATAAGGAGCGGAGTCCCGATCCGGAGGAATTACCCTTCACCCAGCTTGGGGCAAAGATAGTTGAGCTGTCCGAGTTTATCAAGGACAAGCACAACGTGCACCAAGTCATAAAGAATATGGTGAGGGCCATTAGAGTCCTCTATAATAGATCACAGATGGAGGAGAAGAATAATAACAACACGCCGAACCCCGCTGTGCCAACAGTATCACAAGCGACCCAAGTGACGCCTAACCGTACTACGATCGAATCCCAGCGAAATAAGTGAGTACGTGAAAAAGAGGGGGATCCTTTAAATAATCAGCAGGCGCCTAAGAGAAAAAAAGGCGGACAGGACATCCTGAAAACCAACACCAACAGTTCAGAAGGAGGAAAGCATACAGCGAATCTAGGAAACTCGACCAGCGTTGCGAAGCCCAAAATGAACGAAAACGATGGATGGACTAAAGTAACCAACAAAAAAGCGGAACGAAAAGCAAAAGTGCGAACTCGTCCAGATGCGATTGTTATCTCCAGTAAGGGCAATCTGTCCTACGCGGAGATACTCAAAAAGGTCAAAGCTGATCCCGACCTAAAAGATATGAGCGGAAATGTGAACAGAATCCGAAGAACCCAGAAAGGGGATCTCATGTTCGAGCTGAAAAGATCCAGCGGTGGCAAAACTGATGACTTTCGCCCTCAAGTGAAAAACTCACTTGGGGAGAATGCCGCAGTGCGTGCCCAAAAACATGAGATCTACCTTCAATGTAAGGATCTCGATGAAGTAACATCGAAAGAAGAAATTTGTACTGCTCTGAAGGAGCAATTCAAGTTGAAAGAACTTACAGAGGAGTCTGTTGTCGGTCTACGGAAAGCCTATGGTGGCACTCAAACGGCCACCATACGAGTGCCAGCGGAGGCAGCGCAAATGTTGTTAGCTGCCGGAAGAGTTCGGATTGGATGGGTTGTTTGCCGTTTAAGGGAGCAAACTTCACTAAAGAGGTGCTTTAAATGCCTCATGTTTGGGCACTTCGCGAAGGCATGCACCAGCAACATTGATCGGTCCGATCGATGCAGAAGGTGTGGGGAGAAAGGCCATATTGCCAGAGAGTGCAATAGGGACCCCAAATGCCTATTGTGCGTAACCAAAGAGGGACAGGATAACCGGCACATTGCCGGAAGTGCCAAATGTCCGGAATTTAGGAAGGCGCTCACTGCAATGAGAAAATGAGGTTTATTCAAATAAACCTCAATCATTGCAGGGTCGCTCAGGATTTACTTGAGCAGACCACGTTCGAATCTAAGATGGAGGTTGCCATCATAAGTGAACCGTACAGAAACCGCCACGGTGGCGTATGGGTCACAGATTCGACTGGTGGAGCGGCGATATGGGCTTGTGGTCGACAAGCCATACAATGTACTGCAAGTCAGGCAGCCAGTGGCTTTGTGTGGGCGAAAATAAGTGGTGTATATGTATACAGCTGCTACGCCCCACCAAGTTTGACACTGCCTGAATTCGAGCAAATGCTTGATAATCTTGTTCTCGACGCAAGGGGACGAAGTCCAAAGGTGATTGCTGGTGATTTCAATGCTTGGGCCCTAGAGTGGGGTAGCAGAGAATCAAATGCTAGGGGGCGCAGTCTATTAGAGGCTTTTGCGCAGCTGGACATGGTTTTGGCTAACGAAGGTGCCGTAAACAGCTTTCAGAAAGGGGGGTCAGGGTCGGTTGTAGACCTGACCTTAATCAGCCCTGCGCTGGCGCGTGGTATGTCCTGGTGCGTCAGCGAACGCTACACCCACAGCGATCACCAGGCAATCTTCTTTGAGACATGTGTCGAGCCACAGGGCAAAGAGCTATCATGCCCGAAACCGAAAAAGGTTTCAGGCTGGTCTGCAAAATCTTTGGATGAGCAGAGCTTCTTAGAGGTGTGGTTAGATCAACCTGATATAGAGGGCGCCTCTACGAAAAGAGCCGTCCATCTGGCTCAATGCATCGCCAAAGCATGTGACGCGTCTATGCCTAGGAGGTGTTCATTCCCCAGTAGAAGACCAAACTACTGGTGGAATGATGAACTGACCGGCCTTCGATCAGCCTGCCACCGAGCCAGAAGAGCGGCTCAGAGGGCGGTGGGTAGAGTCGATCAGGGGCAGAAAGAGTGTGCCTATAAGGCAGCCCGCAAAACCCTCAAGCTCGCCATCCAGCGAAGCAAGACAAAATGCTTTAAGGAGCTCTGCTCAGAAGCGGACATTAACCCGTGGGGGAGTGCTTATAGAATAGTGATGGGACGATTCAGAGGCCGCTCCTCTCCGCAGATCACGTGTCCCACCCTCTTGCTGAAAATCATCCAGGGGTTATTCCCCCAGCAAGAGGAGAGCCCCGACATATTCCAACCACCTCTGAATGTGACCGCAATTCCTCCAGTCACCAGAGACGAGCTGCTGGAGATCTGCAGCAGAATAGGAGACAATAAAGCGCCGGGCCTAGACGGAGTGCCAAATAAGGCTCTTAAGCTTGCCGTGAAATCCAGGCCGGACATGTTGGCTGAGCTGTTTGAAGCGTGCATGTCCGAAGGAATATTTCCGACGGCTTGGAAGCGACAGAAGTTGGTACTTCTGCCTAAGCCGGGTAAACCTCCAGGTGAACCATCGTCATACTGACCCATATGTCTTTTGGACACGGTGGGGAAGATGTTAGAGCGGGTAATCTATAATAGATTACTCCCGGTTGTTGAGAGCCAAGGCGGCCTTTCAGATCGGCAGTATGGGTTCCGAAAAGCCAGATCAACCATTGATGCCATCAAATTGGTTACTGGCTTGGCCGAAGATGCAATTCACGGAAAGGGTAGTACCAGCAAATATTGCGTGGTAGTAACCCTGGACGTGAAAAATGCCTTCAATTCGGCTAATTGGAATCTAATACGCAAATCCCTAGCGAAGATTGGTATTCCCGCCTATCTCGCTGGTATCGTCGATAGTTACTTAACTGAAAGGAGGCTATGGTATGACACTGATGACGGACCGCAGGAGGATGTTGTTTCCGCCGGTGTCCCACAGGGCTCCGTATTGGGCCCACTACTGTGGAACCTCATGTACAACGATGTACTTAATCTTCCCCTTCCGGAGGAAACCACAGTGGTGGGTTACGCTGACGACGTAGCACTGGTTGTTGTCGCAAAGCATCTCGAAGACGCTGAATTATACTCAAGCGAGGCAATCAGTGCTGTCAAATGCTGGTTGGAGAGCTCTGGTTTGACGCTTCCGGAGGAAGAAACAGAAGCGGTCCTCATCACGAAGCGCCGGAAGAGAAATTACGCTTGTGTTAGAATCGGGAATCATATCATCACTTCCAAGCCGACCATCAAATACTTGGGGATGGTGATAGACAGGAAGCTCAGCTATAAGCAACACTTACAGTATGTTTGTGATAAATCATCCACTGCTAGTATGGCCCTGGCGAGGATGATGCCGAACGTGGGAGGGCCACGGCATACCTCTAGGTTGCTTATAGCCAGGGTGGTGACCTCAATCATGCTCTATGCGACCCCACTTTGGAGGGAGGCGTTGTGGATGTCAGGGAATGCTACCAAACTGAGTTCAGTCTACAGGAGGATAGCCCTGAGGGTATGCTCTGCCTTCAGGACTGTCTCAGATGATGCAGCATTCGTCATCTCTGGAATGATTCCGATTGACATCTTGGCAGATGAGATGGCGAATATATACCATTCGAAGCCAACCTCTCCCTTATTGCAGACCCGGAACACTGAGAGGGAGAGATCCATAAATAGATGGCAAGAGCGGTGGGAACGCTCGGGAAAGGGCCGGTGGACGCACAGGCTCATTCCTGCCATCAAGGAGTGGTTGGAGAGACGACACGGTGAGATTAATTATAATCTCACCCAGTTTCTCACGGGGCACGGAGGATATCCAATACCTTCACAGGTTTAAATTGGAGACCTCACCCGATTGTCCAAATTGCAATGGAGTCCCAGAGGACCCAGAGCATGTATTCTTCCACTGTCCGAGATTTGTGGAAGAAAGGAGGAATCTAGAGGAGACTCTAGGAGAGGTGCTGGTACCAGGAAATCTGGTACCGAAAATGCTAGCACATCAAGAGAATTGGGATGCGGTCAACTCCATGATCGCGTCTATTCAAGATAAATTGCGAAAGGCAGAGGAAAGGAGAAAAGCGCGGTCACGTGCGCCGCGTATAGAAGAAAGGTGACAAAGCTAGAGTGAGCTGACTCCGCCCCGTGATGTAATACCTTATGGTAGTTCCGCGGGGCAGGGAGGGAGTCGGGGGTGGTTTTAGTGGGTAAGAATCCCACACGCTGGTGTGTCCAGACCAGTGTCTTTTTACAGATTTCCACCTCCTCAACAAAAAAAAAAAAAGGCTGTATCCGCTAGTGCTCTCCTGAGGAAACAAACCCTAAACAATTTTTAGTAAAATGTGAGTCATATAATTTGTGGAGTTGCCTGACCAATATAGGTCTATATCCGTCCCTGCGCATAGTTGTTTCAAGTAGTCGCCCCTGCCTCGCGGTATAGCAAATGTCAAGTTTCCTCAAGCTTCCTTGTAGACATACTGCTTCACTTCCTGATCAATCCTGCTCTCTGGAACACTCGTCTGACCCTGACTGAAGATTCACTATTCCATCAGCAGTTGGGTCTTCTGATGAGCGAAGTAAAACGTCTCGGCATCGATGATTCGCATGTCGTTGCGATGCCCACCGTGATTAGGAAGGCTCTCCCCGAAGGTGTGCCAGGTATAGTACAATATCCTGGTCCAACCACACGTCTATGCATATTTGCTCATCATTTGCTTGCGCAAACCAACCTGACGTTTTCCTAATTTTTGGATAAGCAGGCCTCAAATTGCTTGCCATATTTATCAGGCGAAAGAAGTTTGACCATCATTCAAAGCCCTCTTGCATTCGTCAGTGAACTTCCCCATTGTTTGGCCTATGCACTGTAATCATCGGCGATGGCTTTTAGTCTCTGTCCTTTTGCGTCCAAGACCAACCAGTCCAACATATCCCCCAATACATCCAATGTCTCACTTGGAGGAAAATAATAACTGTGGACTTATATGTCAACTTTTAACCAATAACCGATTCCTGGGTGGTCTGCGAGAGCAAGTCGCGAGCGACCTTACAGTGATTGAGGTTAATCCCATTTTTTTGTTGCATTTATATTTTGTAGTTTTTGCTGTGTACGAATCGAAAACTGTGCTCCTTTTCTAATTGTAATTCTGTGGTATTTTTGTCGATTAAATTATTTGAAGTAATTAAGACTGTTTTTGCTTTCTGACTGTTCTGCTAGTGTTATTTATTATACTTTGCAAATGCAGATAGTTCGGTAAACACCCAGGATTTGTAGCACTGTGGAAGCGAAGAAGTGGTTCCCAAAATATCGGTTTTTGCAAAATGCAATAAATAAAGTTGACAGAAAAGCAAGAACAGGCTTTTTTATTTCAAACACCTTCCTTTTCATCATGCGTTTGGAATCCTTCTGACACTTCCGGGCAATGTGGCCGTCTGTATCGGTCATACGGATCAATCGCACTAGTACATGTCCTCACCAGATGTCCGTACAAGAGCCACTTAAAGCAACTTTTCAAAGAGATTTTCTCTCCAAGATGACAGACTATCAACCTAATACGGACCTCCCCGACATCTAGCAGCTTGCGCGCTGCGTTCGTTGGTAGCCGGGTGGTCATTTTCTGTGTGCCTCCATACTTTTTTTTATAGTTACAATGAATGCCTCCTGAAAGTCGTGCAGCTTGGACTACTCTGCTAAGGCAGTGCAGATTTCTGTCATAGAAGTGAACTCATCTAGGCCCTTGCATTATTTAGCTGATTCCTGCTTTTGAGAACACACGCAGGACTTTCCCCAAGTAAATTTTTGACTTTGCTATGGGAGCCTTTGGCTTTACTCTCTTCGGACCTTTTCGGTTCCAGCGTAAGAGCCTGCTTTTCGTTCCCCGGATCCTGTTGACATTTCCCTCCAAGTGTTTGAGATCAGAGTCATGTAGTAGCTGTAGCTGGGAATGATTAAATACTTTTCCACCGAATATAGTCATGTGGGATAAACTCCGCCATGCTATTAACATAGTATGCTGGTCCCAAGCCCAGGTAAAGGAGGAGGGTTTGAGGCAACGTACTCTGTACTATCCTCAGTAAAACAAAAATAAAATGCTGAGATCAGGGAAAGAGATAAATAGAGTATAATTGGAGTTATTCTACTATGCTAAATCCTACCTGATCTCTCTTGGTGGCAGGCCCCGCGACAGGTCGACCAAGAAAATGCATAGAATGTCGTTACAAACATGATGATCGGATTAAGTCACAGGCCTCGGAGAAATGCGAGGGTGTCCACCTCAGTCGACGCGGCAGGACGGGCCCCGGTCCTGTCGAAAAATGGGCAAGGGTTCTTGACGCATGGACGGCGTCAGGACGTAAGCAAGTTAGTCCGCACACAACGAACAAAACAAATACGTGTCTGCACGCTAAATGTTGGTACCCTAACTGGAAAGACCGAGGAACTCGCAAGAGCCCTTCGGAAAAGATGCATTGACATCTGCGCTCTGCAAGAAACCCGATGGTCTGGTTCCAAAAGCTGCGACATTGAACGCGAACGCGGTAAAAATGGCTACAAACTTCTCTACTTTGGTAACCCACACACTCAATATGGTGTTGGCATTGCCATCTCAGAGGGTTTCCTTGATGCCATTAAAGAAGTCGAACGATTTGATGATCGGCTGATGAAGCTCATCATTATATCAGCTGATCGCACTATTCACTTCTTCACCGCGTATGCACCACAGACAGGCCGACCAGACGCCGAGAAAGATGCCTTCTGGCAACTTCTCGATGAAAAGACTTGTCACGTGCCTGCTGACGATTACATAATCATTGGTCATGTGGGTGAAAAGGCAGACGGTAACAGGTGCCATGGGGGAAAGGGGTTCGGAGCGCGCAATGAAGGTGGCGACCGTATAATCGATTTTGCGGGCACCCATGACCTTGTACTTATGAATACATGGTTCATCAAACGATTGTCTCATCTTCCCACATTTTATAGTGGGAACAATAAAACGCAAATCGACTATATTCTCATAAGACGTCAACATTTTACCACTGTCACTGATTGCAAAGTCGTTCCCTATGAGACCATCGCACCTCAGGATCGGCCGTTGATTGCTGTCCTGCGAATTAAGCCACCGATAAAATGGCGTGAGGAACGCACTGGCCCGCCGCGCATTAAATGGTGGCGATTTGGTGAGAAGAATGAAGAAACGGTCTCACTCATACGATTGCCAACCATTACGAATGTGGAAGAATCATGGAACCAAACGAAAGACACGATCCACAAAGCGGCCTCTGCAAACCTCGGGGTCACCAAGCCGGGTAAGCGGTACATCAACCGAGATACTTGGCTTTGGAATGATGATGTTGAAATGAAGGTCCATGAAAAGAAACGCCTCTACCACAAATTTCTCGACGACAAAACACCTGCTAATTGGCAAATTTATAAGAATGCCAACCGGGAAGCAAAGAAAGCGGTCGCTGTCATCCGAGCGAACCATTTCAAAAATCTTTACGATAAACTGGACACTCGGGATGGCGAGAGAGATCTGTATCGACTTGCTAAAAGCCGTGATGGACGCACACAGGATATCGAACACTTCTGTTGTATTAATGACAAGAACGGTGCTTTGCTTACCCACCGTCGAACCGCAACGGATAGATGGCGAGAATACTTCGAGCAGATTTCAACTGAAGAATTTGCTCATCCTCCACTTCCACAATCATTGCCGACATTTGGAGCAGTTCCACCAGTCAGCGCAACTGAAGTCGAGGAGGCAATAAAACAAATGAAATCGGGGAAAGCCACAGGACCTGACGACATCGCATCTGAGCTCTGGAAAGCGAAGAGCTGGGACCCAACACTGTGGCACAGTGAATTCTTTAATCGGGTTATTCAGGAAGGAAGAACACCATCTGACTGGCAAGAAAGTACCACTGTTCCAATATGGAAAAAGAAAGGTAGCCCAGCAGAATGTTCAAATTACCGTCCGATCCGGTTACTTTCCCATACCATGAAGATTTTTGAACGCATTCTTGACAACCGTATTCGCGAAATCGTTGAAATAACCGTGAATCAAGCCGGATTTGTCAAGAACTGCGGAACTACTGACGCAATACACGCTGCGCGGTTACTCATGGAGAAACACCGTGAGAAGCATCGCCCTCTTTACATTGTCTTTCTGGATCTAGAGAAAGCGTTTGACCGTGTACCACACGAACTCATCTGGTATGCTTTACGACAACACTTCGTGCCAGAAGAACTCATGCGCTGGGTTCAATTTCTCTACCACGATCCGAAAAGTAAAGTTTGAAGTAGGGCGGGTGTATCAAAACCGCTTCGTGTCTCTGTTGGAGTTCATCAAAGAAGTGCCCTCTCATCTCTCCTCTTTGTCCTTGTTATGGACACCGTCACACGGGATATCTAACGTCCAGCGCCCTACACACTGCTTTATGCAGATGATGTTTTCCTAGCATCTGATAGCAAAAATGATCTCGAGCGACTTGTTCAAAAATGGAATGATCGCCTCATGCAACACGGACTCAGATTGAATTTAAACAAAACTGAATTTTTGACGACCGATCCCCATGAAACAGGCACAATCACTGCCCAGAACTGATCGATTTAAATACCTCGGGTCAACGCTATCAGCCAATGGAGAGCTGCGTTATGAAATTGCTTCACGCATTAACGCAACCTGGATGAAGTGGCGTTCCACAACTGGTGTCCTTTGTGATCGACATATCAACGAACGTCTCAAATCTAAAATTTACAGCAATGTCGTCCGTCCAGTCGCTCTCTATGGTTCTGAGTGTTGGCCGACCATAAAAGACAATGAACGGCGTCTCGCGGTAATGGAGACGAAGATGCTACGTTGGACTAGTGGCGTCACATGTTTAGATCACATCCGAAATGAGTATATCCGCGATCGTTATGGGGTTGCACCGATCGTGGAAAAGTTGCGAGAGAGGCGTCTTCGATGGTATGGTCACGCAATTCGTGCAAACGAGAATTCACTTGCAAAGATTGGTCGGAACATCGAAGTCGATGGTAAACGACCAAAAGGCAGACATAAACAACGGTGGCTTGATACGCTGGATGGGGATTTGAAAGCCTCGAGATTGCACCCAGATCAGGCATTCGATAGAGCCAAATGGCGAAGCCGATCACGACAAGCCGACCCCGCTTGTGAACGGGACAAAGGCTGAAGAGAAAAAGAAGATAGTCATGTGGGATATCAAATGAAAGGTCTCGGTTAGTACTTTCCAAAGCCGGTCTTCATTTTGACATTTGCTGGAAAGGGTAACAGTCCTGCTCACAAATGTACATACACAAGAAATATACAAAGCATTTCATACCTGAAACGTCGAGATTCCGGTTTTCAACTTGCCTAATTATTGACTGATACCTACGTGTATGCAAACGCGCAATTTTATACTAAAACATTTCGATACATTCGATACCAAATAAATAAACAATCTATTATAGAAAAGTAGCGAAAAGAAAACACAAATCGCGACATAACTTAGATAACTAGTCAAACAAATTGCCAACTGCAGTCTTCACTTTCCGCCTCATAACAATTCCATTTCGTTCGAACTATTTCCCTGCATTTTTCTCACTTTTATCGTTTTCCACTACATGAGATTCACTCCGGTAGGTACTACAAACTGTAGTAGCTACCGAATGTAGTATTCAATGTATATATAATATGTACATACGTCGGTACCAAGATAAATTTCAAGCTTTCCCATATTTTTGCACAGCGAGTTGCATCCTAGGAATACGGGTAAACGTGAATGAAATGCAAATCAGAATTCTTCCTCGTAAGGCTGACATAAATTAGCCTTCAGAAGCTTTTTACCTGCCGATCGGTGTTATGTGTGTGACAATCCAGGAAATATATTTTAAGGTGCAATAAGGATTTTGAATTTTTTGATAATTTTCGCTTTGGCGGTATTACTAGTCGCACCCCGAATACAGTGCATAAGTAAGTGTGTTGAGTATAATATGAGAAGTCAATATTCAAACTCAGTAGGTTATGTTATATAGGACGTAGCGTACTCAACTTTGAAGAAATGTACGCGCCTCATGCACAAATTGCATGAACTCCAAGGACATTTGCTTACCAGTCAAAATCTGTTCGAACTTCCGGATGGTAATACGGAAGACAAGATGTCAAACAAGTGGCGAACGGTTCAAAGCATGAAGCAAGTATTCTGACAACGATGGAGTTTTGAATATTTGACACAACCGCAGCAGAAAAGTAAATGGTTCAGCGAAAGTCGACGAGTAGACGTGGGAGATTTAGTGTTAATAAGACATGAGAACCAGGCATCACTTTACTGGCCAATGGGCAACATGAGAACCAGGTGTCACTTTACTGGCCAATGGGCAGGATAACCACAATCCATCTTGGAAAGACAACCTAGCCAGACTGATTACAATTGAGACAGCTACTGGAACACTTGATCGACCACTTGCAAAGATATGTCCGCTCCCAAAAGATGATCAACCCAAAGTCTCGGTGCAGCATAAGGTAAGGACCGCCAAGCACAACGATCGCTGCAATCTGGGAGAAAAGCGTACTGTTAAGGCATTTTCAAAAGGCATAGCCACTCTATTAACCTTCTTTCTGTACCTTGGCGTCACAATAGCTACATACTCTGTCAACCAATTTAGCGGAGGAATCTACGTGGGACATTTGGGAGAGGTTCAGCTTTCACGAGGGCAATTACGGATCAACACCGAACTATGCATCGAAAAAATATCTAGAGACCTGAGAAACATTCAAGAACTGTATACAAACATTTCACAGATATGTTCGGAAGGACAAAGTTTACATTACAATTTTCAAAGTGCTGCGCTAACTGAACAACTGCAACATGATACATCTAGCACGGCGAGTCTAATACAACCATGAATTGTGACCCGCAAGAAGCGAGGAATCTTGTGAAAAAAACTGCAGGGAATATTCGGAGTGAACGAGGTCTACTGAGATTTGTTCAAACTCAATGAAAACCAACAACGACCAATAAAGATCACTCATCAACAAGGCAACCTATTTCTAACCACAACAAAAATGTTAAATGAATCTCGATGGACTACAAGAACAAAATTAAACCAACTGATACAGTAAATGAACCACACCACCAACACAATGAACGAGATGTCCAAATAGTATAGAAAAATTGATCAAAACCATATCGCAATACAATTCGTCATTACATATCAACTAGCTTGGGAAGTGCTAACTCAAATCAAATGCAAATATGAAACCTTGCCCAAGGTGCTTACTGAATTCGGACAAATTGTTGAAGTCTCTTGAGCCACCATACTGCAAACTATGTTAATAAAAATACAACACTAACTAGGCGAATCCTTCAGGATTGACCCGAAACAAACCGAAAGCTGAATGCTCAAGGTTTTGTGTATTTCTTATATAAAAATATTTGAGTGGACATTATATGAGAATACCCACTTTCACGAGGCACTGACGTTTAAAGTCTTAGATTTTCACAGAAATGACAACTTTGTTGACCTATTGTATTAGATGGAGTTATGTTCTATCTTATAGCGTACATTACTGCAAAATTTGGTGTCCCTAGGATGAACTTAAGGGGGGTTTGCAGCCAGTTACTAAAAATTGTAGTAACATACGATTATTAACTTTATTTGAACAAATATCGCTATGAAGGGTATTTCGGATCCTAGCGACCATATAGTGGCACCCTTTTGATTTTTTTTAAATTTTTCGTTTGAATAGTTTCTGAAAATGGGTCCGTGAAAGAAATGATCAGTTTTAACCCCACGCACTCCCCCATTTTCCAACAAATGTCAAAACTAAAATCGGCATCGCAAAGTACTAATCGATCAGACCAATCATCAATCATTTCCAATGGTTATCGAGATGACCTTGGAATCCAGGACATTGGAATTTTAGAAATTGTTCCAAATTGCAATATCGAAACCGAAACTACGAAAATAGGAGCCAGCATTCATCACGATAAAAATTTGCAAATTCGAGCCACGTTCATGAAAGTTATCAGCCTTCCTGAAAACATATCAGTCCAAACACCACAGTATTCCCATGTTGACACAGACCCAATTTTAAGGCAGGACGACTCGTTTAGCCGTGAAGCACAGGTCAAGGAAGTCGAGCTACAAAGATTCTTCATGTCACCTATTTAGCATCGAATTAAGGAACGCAATATAATTTTGTGTTCTAGCGTAGGATGTGGATTTCTTCTCATTTTAGCTTTCGTAGTATGGTTTGTTTGGAGAAATCAAACCCATCTTGTCAACACCACGACCACTCCAGCACCAGCGGCAACCATACGATGGTATGAGGCCTAAACATCTACTTTCAAGGTGCAATAGAAAAACCAGTAGTTCTAGGCGGGCAGAATGTTAATAATTCATCAATTTAGGTTCAATTATTCATTAAAGTACGCTCTTCTCAAGTTACTATTCATTTTTTGTTTTATCAATTTTTACTCATAGCCATAAGCAAAAATTGTAAACACAGTTATTTCGAACAATGACAATGCACACGTTTGTATTCAAATTTCATAACAACCACGCTTTTTCACAATGGCATGCGATACTTTCTTGCAACTGAAAATCAAATAGAAATATGTGCAGAATTGTATTTTTTACCCAAAAACACATTTTTTTAACACGTAAGCTAATTTTATGTAAATAAGACATTTCTGTGATGAATAAAGGTCCTTTTATAAACCAAAGTCCTAAAGACTAATATCTTCGTGGGGAAACGCTGTTGGTGAGTCTTCCGCAGCGCTTTGGGTTTAGGGCAATTGGCACTTTGCCAGAATTGCAACTAAGAGAATAGTTACAATCAGATTTTAAAATTTTACTTTTAACATATGAAAACACTTCTTATGCCACCAACAACATACAATGGCAGATGCGCGCGCCAAACTTCGTTCCAACCTAGGAGGCCACTAGAGCCATCTACAGGATTTTTTTCAGATTTTTAGTTTCACATGGGTTCCTGTGGCGCATTTTAAGGTTTTGTGTAAAACAAAACCTTATTAAAATCGATTTAATGTCTGTCTGTCTGTCTGTCTGTCACACGCACTTTTCTCCAAAACAGCTAAACCGATCCGAACGAAATTTGGTGGACAGATGGGAACTATGAAATCCTACGCATATAGCGAGTGGCATAAATTTAGGTGGAGTTTAAAGGGGGGCTCCCCATACATGCAAAGGGGGGATTCAAAAATTTTTTTCACCGGATATAGTTGTGTGTGGTATCAAATGAAAGGTCTCGAATTGTACTTTCCGAAACGGACATTAGTTTTGGCATAAATTGCAAAGTGCGTGAGTAAGGAGTCAAAATGTGCGCACTTGAAGTGAGACAGGACTCCTTTTTGGGAAATTACCCAACCTTAAAATCCGAAAAAAGTCAGGGTGGTGCGCCTAGATGAAATCTAGGCCTCAAAATATGTCCCATTCCGATATCTGCTCAAATAAACTTACTAATAGTATATTACTACTTTTTAGAAATTTACTGAAAAGCCGCCCTTAAATTCATTTTAGGACTTCCAAATTTTGTACCAGCATAGAGGATAATATTGCGTTTGCTAAATTTCGTGGAAATCCGGCAATTAACGCCAAAGTTATAGCAGTTCAAACTTAGCAATTTCGCGCGAATTTACTGCTTCCAAAGCCATGCAAATCAGATGCTGACGTCATAATTACGCGGAATAATTGACATTCGCGTGAAATATTAAAGTCGCATTTATGAAGAATCTATTTATCTGCAGGACTTTTTAAGATTTTGTGTAAAACACTTATGTGAAATCTAATCTTCGAGATGTCCCATTCCGGTATGTGCTCAAAAAATTTATAACACTAACAGTATATTAGCAACTTTTATAAATTGACCAAAAAACTCCCCTTAAGTTCATCCTAGGTGTATTAAATTCTGCATCGACATAGACGACAGTCTCGTGCATACACATGCCAAGTTTCATGAAAATCCAACTAGTTCTGGGAAAGTTATAGAAGTTCAAACTTTCGTGCTAATTAACAGCATCCTAAGCCATACAAATAAGATGCTGACGTCATAATTAACGAGAATAATTGTAATTCGAGTGAAATATTAAAATTCCATTCAAGAAGAATCTAATTCTCCCTAGCCCTTTTTTATGTTTGATGTTGGTTAAATTGTTGGCATTTTCTAATAATATTAAACTCAGAGTGTGAAGCGTATGAGGTTGGCCATTATCAACACAGGGCTTTCCATCAAATGATTTATTTAAATCGCTTTCTAGAAGATAGAGGGCAATGGAATTTTTAGCTATATTACACGGAGCTGTCGTGCACTCGTCACTCCTCACATCCTTTTCTTTTTCTTCAGCCTTCAGTTCACAGGCGGGGTCGGCTCGTGGTGATCGGCTTCGTCATTGTATTTTATCAAATGCCTGATCAGGATGTAATCGCGAGACCTTTAAATCCCCATCCAGCGTATCAAGCCACCATTGTTTTGGCCGGCTTTTTGGTTACTTACCATTGCTTTCGATGTTCTGACCAATACTGGTTGTTGAATTCTCGTTAGCGTGAATTACGTGACCACACCATCGAAAACGCCTCCCTTGCAGTTTTTCCACGATCGATGCAAACCCATCTCGATCGCGGATATTCTCATTTCTGACGTAATCAAAACGTCTCACGCCACCAGTGCAATGCAACATCTTCGTCCCCATTACCGCAAGACGCCGTTTATTGTCCTTTATAGTTGGCAAACACTCAGAACTATAGAGAGCGGCAGACAGACGACAGTAAATGTTAGATTTGGGGCGTGCGCTGATACGTCGGTCACAAAGAACACCAGTGGGGGAATGCCGCTTCATTCAGGTTTCATTAATGCGCGAAACAATTTCATTACGCAGTTCTCCATTGGCTGATAGCATTGACTCGAGATATTTAAATCGCTGAGTTCTGGCAATGGCAGTAACCTGCCCTTCGAGATATTTAAATCGCTCAGCTCTGGCAATGGCAGTCACCTGCCCAGAACTGAGCGATTTCAATATCTCGGGTCAATGCAATAAGCCAATGGAGAAAGTTATGCTCCTCACATAGGGCAACACAAAACCTTTTATACAGGGTGCGGCAGCATAACTTCCTTTTTTAAAATGCGCGCCACTCAGTTAGTTGATGTCATAGCGGAGCGCTAGTGGTCTCGTTCAAGAGGAGATACTGTAAAGTTTTGTCCCGACACGGTTCAGTCGCCATCATGCGTTGGAATAGTGAGGAGCGTGCCTTTGTCGTTGAGGTTTACTTTTCAAGCGGATGTTCGGTTATTGCAACGCAGCGTGCATTTCGGAATCGCTTTAATTTAGCCCCGTTGGCTCCCGCCCCAGACCGCAAATCAATTGTTACATGGGTCACTACATTCAGACAAACTGCAAGTGCGACAAAAGGAAGAAGAAGAGTCCCTCGGCCCGTTAGATCACCTGAGAACATTGAAGCAGTGAGAGCGTCAATGTTGCGATCGCCCCGGCGTTCGGCGCGCAAACACGCATCTGCCCTTGGACTATCCGATCGTTCTGTGAGAAGAATTCTTCGTGATGATCTTCATTTTTATCCCTATAAGATGGCGATAGTGCAGGAACTTTCAGAACGTGACTTCAATTCTCCGATGAACGCGTGTGAGAAGAATCTTGATGTCGTTCCCGAGGGTGCTATTTTTTTTTAGCGATGGAGCCCATTTTCATTTGTGTGGGTCGGTTAACAAACAAAACATGCGCTACTGGGCTGACACCAACCCTCGAGAATTGCATCAAAAGCCTTTGCATTCACCCAAAGTCACAGTGTGGTGTGCAATTTCCTCAGCTGGAATTATTGGTCCCTGGTTTTTTGAGGAAAATGAGGTTACAGTGACAGTGAATTCGGACCGGTATGTAAACATGCTACAGGATTTTTTTTCCCACGGCTAGAAAATTTGGATTTGGGGGACACTAGGTTCCAACAGGACCGTGCAACAGCACACACTTCAAGAGCATCGATGGCTGTTTTGAGGGAACACTTTCCAGAGCGCCTTATCCCAATTAGAGGCGATTTGGAATGGCCGGCACGCTCTCCCGATCTGTCCCCTTGTGATTTTTTTCTATGGGGTTTTTTGAAATCCCGTGTTTATGTGAACCGTCCAAGAACCCTACAAGATTTGAAGACCAACATCCAAGAAGAAATTGCCAACATAACACCTGCTATGCTAACAAGAGTCATGACAAACGCCAGAAATCGGTTTACGCAATGTATGGAGAATGGTGGACGTCACCTAACAGATTTGATCTTCAAAACAATGTAAATAAAAACTTTAGACATGTACCTACATTATAAAAAATAAATAAATATTTTTTTCGATGCATACAATAGTCTTTATTGAGTTTTGAAAAAAGGAAGTTATGTTGCCGCATCCTGTACCTGAAGCGTCAAGCTTCCGGTTTCCCGACTTGTTTAAATTTTTTTGCGTTGTCATGAATTGCGCTGGTCTCTCCTACTTTTCGGTGGAATTTCGTGTAGTTTGGGATATGAAAACATTTCCGCGATTTTCGGCAGATTTCCCCGTTAGGCAGAGAAGGATCGAGATCTCATTACCTGAACCAACCGAGATAAGTTCCAGACTTTAATCTTCAACCACAATTGGGAAAAAAACTTTAAGGCCTACAAATAAGTTCTGTCGGTTTTTTCTTTAAATTTGAAGCTTTATTGTGAAAAATTGGTTATACATTCATAGTTCAAAGTATTGCCCATCGTTAGCCACAACTTTCTTCCATCTTTCAGACAATTCATAGATGCCATCGCGCCAAAAATTGGCCTGCTTGGCCGCTATCCACTCATCGAGCCATTTTTTGAGTTCGTCGTAATTAGAGAAGTGCTGGTCAGCCAAGTCATGTTGCATTGACCGGAACAAATGGTAATCAGAAGGAGCAATGTCTGGAGAGTACAGCGGGTGGGGTAGGACTTCCCATTTCAACGTTTCTATATATGTTTTAACGGGCTGTGCAACATGTGGACGAGCATTGTCATGTTGCAAAATAACTTTATCATGCCTTTGCTGGTATTGCGGCTGTTTTTCCTTGAGTTCGCGGCTCAAACGCATCATTTGTCGTCGGAAAAGTTTGCCCGTGACCGTTTCGTTCGGTTTTAGCAGCTCATAGTATACCACACCCAGCTGGTCCCACTATATACACAGCATGATCTTCTCACCGTGAATATTCGCTTTGGCCGTCGATGATGAGGCATGGCCGGGGTATCCCCACGTTACCCGACGCTTGGGATTATCGTAATGGATCCACTTTTCATCGCCAGTAACTATTCGATGCAGAAAACCCTTCCTTTCTTGTCGTTGGAGCAGTTGTTCGCACGTGAAAAAACAGCGTTCGACGTCTCTTGGCTGCAGTTCATACGGAACCCGATTTCCGACCTTTCGGATCATTCCCGTTGCTTTTAAACGGTGGGAAATGGCTTTCTGAGTGACTCCAAGTGTTTTTCCAAGTTCTTCTTGCGTTTGCGATGGATCTTGGTCGAGCAATGTCTCTAATTCTTCATCTTCAAAAATTGTTGGCCGTCCGGCGCGCTCTTCGTCTTCCAAGTCAAAATTGCCACTTTTAAACCGTCCAAACCACCTCTGACACGTTCGCTCAGATAGAGCATGGTCACCATAAACTTCCACCAAAATGCGATGACTTTCGGTTGCTTTTTTCTTCATGAAGTAGAACTCCCCGCAAAAACACATTATTTGGTACAAAATTGACCATTTTCGTTGATGAAAAAAGTATTGTTGTTTACACTTCAATTAAATAATTTATACTGACGTTTGTGCCTATTGACAGTAGCTTTCCGATGAATGTTTGGAAATGTGGATCAATGGAATAAAAAACAAGCTACGCCATCTATTGTGAAAACCGACAGAACTTATTTGTAGGCCCTATACATTTCGTAAATTTTGCATGAGATTCTTCCCACCCTTCATTAAATCTATATGACATTGATATTAATAGCTACTTGCATGAAATTTCAAAATTCCTAATTTGTGGGGATGACAATTCTTGTAAATGGAGGACAATATGTGACAGACAGACATTGGTTGATTTTATTAAGGTTTGGCTTTCATGAATTTTTAAAAGTTTCACAATTTAGCTGAGTTTATGCGTTGTGGTTTGCTGGGCAACATGATTTTTGAAAACATAGAAATTCAACAAATTGGAAAGTTTTGGTTGTGGATTTGCATAGAATAAAACAGCGAGAAACTAAGCGAATGATGAACTTAAAGTGAATTTGTACTTTTAATGAACAAACTTTCCCCGCGCAATGCTAGACTTTATGAAATTATCATCATTGTCTATGGCTTCCGTTGAAGACGTACAAAAATTGTTTGCAACTTACTGGCCGAAGTGAACGGCACAACTGCATTTTATATTTAATAAGTTAACAACTAACGCAGTCACCTCTCATGAATAAACTTTTGCCTTTCGGGAAACTGGAAGTCAGTAAAAACAAAACCAAATATATAGGTCCTAAATTCACCATCAAAATCTCGTGGATTCTGCTTTACGATTCATTAATTAATTCAAATATCAACTTTTGTATAATATATGAACTGGAGGATGTAAAACATGCAGCATTTGTTTCTCTACTGGCAATCCTCGTGCCTTGTATTTCTACCTTCCTTTTGGCTCCTCGGCAACTTGGACAACTTTTCTTAGAGGGTGCTTTACGGGTAATGCATATTTAAAGCATGTTCCCCAAAAACTTGAAGAATCCAAGGGAAAACACAACACAACAAGAAAACGAGATATGTACTCGTACTCGGTAAATTTTCAACACGCTGCAAAAAGATATTTAAGAGATGTGTAAACGTTATTTTGAAATTTTCATCAAAATTGCTGCAAGACTAATTTCATAGTCGCATAAACCTGTTCTTCCGTGGAATGACAACAGCTATAAGAGAGGGAAATGGAAAACAAGAAAAGTCAAAGGAGCTTCGTGTTGCTTTTGTGTATATCTTTCGTACTTAGCAAGTTAGAACCCAATTAGATACAAAGTTTCTGTGTCCTTATTCTCTGAAGCCAAGGACAATTTTAATTCGATTTCATATTCCACTGGCAACAGAACAGGCGGAACGGAGGAATGCCAAACAATCTCGACGTAATTTGAAAGAAAAGTTTTGGAAAGTAAACGTACTTTCTGTTATTTGCATATTGTTTACATCTCGTCATGGTTTGCAGCGCTACGAATCACGTATCCCACATGCTATACAGATCTGATCGCTCCTCTCTCTTTTGTCTCAAACTCTTGATTCCTTCCGTAACAAGTGGATGATCCTAGCCATTATTGGAGTTATCATAGAGTTTCCCCCGTCACCCGTTTTAGGATCTTTGGAAAGCAACTGCATCGAATGTTTTGTATAGACACACATCTACTCACCCTTAACTGCATGCCACTTTCCATACTATCTACCCTCGGAGGAACTTGTACTTTCCCAATACATTCTCCGTATACCTTGTTAAGTATTCAAGACAAGTTTGAAAGTTTTAATCGTGTAATTTTCAGGATAATGAATGTTAAATTGAAAGTCTGCATGAATTTCCCGGAAGTCATTGAGGGAAAATTCATTCACTATTAAAGTTATATGTATACATTGAATTTTCCTAAGTGAAGTAACGTGAAATGTGCGACAAATTTTAGATGTAGATGGATTTTATGAGTTCAGTTGTGGCAATTACTTCCTCCGCAGGTGGTCATGGACTGGAACTTCATCTACATCTATCGATAGCCAGTTATGCACACCATCTTATGCTTTTAGTATTTAGTTTCTGCTTATTTGGCTTGGCTACGTCATTGATTTCAGAGGAAGTACAAACAATGGATCCAACAACACGAGTTGAGGAATGTCTTCAGTCAATATCAGAAGCAGTATCACAACATGTTAGAGATTTGACGGTGCTAGCCTTCAGTCTGACTGTCTTTGTCCCATTTTCCAGTTTCAAAATCCATGATTCGATGATAGCATAATCAGATCAGTGTAGTGGAGCTGTTTCGGGAGGAATGTCATGATCCTTTAGCCAATGCAGTAGACAAACCAGCAAAAAGTATATCGCTAATCAGAAGAAAGTCTGAACGGGTTAAGTGTCACAAGTTCCTGACAGTTTTTAAATCAGCAACGGCCAGTAACGATCCTTGTCCACTTCCAAATCGAGCGGGCCTATCTTTCAGCGGTATCCCTAGATAACTATCTAGTATAACCGTCGTGTAGTAAACGAACGTGAACGGCGTATCAGTGCGTATTGCAATACAGAAACCGAATAATGTTCTCAAGAATCTACCCTCACAGGAGGTTGGCCATTGGGGTCCTTTTACGCAGGCCTAACGAGAGGGGGTGGAAACATAAATTTTCCCGAGCTCAGTGCTTCCTCGGCACCTAGAATTGAAATTTCAATAAAAAAGGGGATAATAGGGGGCCTGAACAATTTTCACCTCAAACCCATATAATTTTCACTCCTGACCCCCTTGTGTAAACACAAAACCCCTTATTAAAAACGGTTTACTGTCTGTCTGTCTTTTTTTTTTTTTTTTTTTTTATGGATGGAGGTGGAAATCTTAGAAAGACACTGCCGCGCCAGGTTGCAGCAGCGTATGGGATTCTCACCCACTAAAACCACCCCCACTTTCTCCTTTTTCCTTCCCCGCGGGACCGCCGCAAAGCATTACTTCGCGGGGTGGACTGCGCTTTGCGCGACCACGCCTTCCGTTCTTCGCGTCCTCCTTGCGCGCTCCGCTATTCCCAGTTCCTCTTGTATTCGTTTGATGGCGGTGTTCACCGCACACCAGTTTCCCTCCGATTTCAACATTTCCCCGACGATGTTCTGCGGGCTTAGAGTAGTTTCCAGGGAGACTTCCAGACTCCTCCTTTCTGAGAGAAATCGTGAACAGTGGAACATAACATGCTCCGGGTCCTCAGGTGTGCAACCACATTCAGGACACAAGGGAGAATCATCCAGCCTGAATTGGTGCAGGTACTTCCTGTAAAAGCCATGTCCTGACAGGAATTGCGTCAGATGGTAGTTAATCTCACCGTGTCGTCGCTGGATCCACTCTTCAATACGGGGAATCAAAGTGTGGGTCCAGCGACCCCTCTGCGAGTCATCCCACCGTTTCTGCCACTTCTGCAGCGACTCTCGCCTTGTCGCCTTTCGGGATTCTGCATCCTTTTCAAGAAGATTCATTTTCCTTGTCTCGTACAGGCAGCGTCTCACTTGCCAGAATGTCTATCGGGATCATTCCCGGAATAACACACGCTGCGTCGCCCGATATTGTTCTGAAGGCGCTGCACACCCTTAGCGCCACTAAGCGGTAAGTCATATTCACTCTCCTACGATTACTCTCACACGCTAATGCTTCCTCCCAGACTGGTGCCGCGTATAATAGTGTGGAGCGAACCACTCCGGTCACAAGTAATCTGCGACTGTACCTTGGACCTCCAATGTTAGGCATCATCCGCGCTAATGATACGCTGGTATTTGCCGCTTTCTCACAGGCATAGTCCACATGTCCTTTGAAATTGATTTTAGCGTCAATCATCACCCCTAGGTATTTGATAACCGGCTTCGAAGTGATAACGTGACCACCAACGCGAATATTAATCGTATTCCTCTTTCTACGATTGGTAATCAAGACCGCCTCCGTCTTTTGTTCCGCAAGGTCAAGCTGAACCATCTCCAGCCACGCTTTTATGGCGCTAATGGTTTCGTTAGCGTACATTTCAACGTCTTTAGGTTCTTTCGCGACGACAACCACAGCCAGATCGGTGCGGTGACGGTGTACTGCTTGGATCCCTCATCCGTGTCGTAGCACAGTGTCCTCTCCGAAAGGTAACTGTTGAGGAGCTTAGTCAAGTAACTAGGGACACCCATGTTAGCCAGTGAACTTTTTATCCACTCCCAGCTTGCGGAATTGAACGCATTTTCGATGCCCAATGTCACTACGGCACAGCATTTTTTAGACGACATCGCGTCTCGAGCCAGCTTCAAAACAACGTCTACGGCGTCGATCGTTGAGTGGGCTTGACGAAATCCAAATTGTCGCTCCGATAGTCCATCCTTATATTCGATGATAGGGAGCAGTCTGTTGTAGATGACCCTTTCGAGCATCTTTCCTGCCGTGTCGATAAGGCAAATCGGTCGGTATGATGATGGGTGTCCTGGGTGTTTATTCGGCTTCGGGAGCAAAACTAGTTTTTGCCTCTTCCACCGGTCGGGGAAAACTCCTTCTATCATACATGTTTCAAACACGCTGATAAACCAGTCGGGTCTGGTCTTAACGGCGAGTTTAAGGGCTCTATTGGGAACAGCATCCAGACCGGGTGCTTTGTTATCACCAATTCTCCGGCAAATTGGTGTAGACGTCCAGTGCTCGCTTGTGTTGCTTGCGCTCCCCTTTATCCGGGGGGAAGAGCGCCGTCACGATATCGAGCAGAAGATGCGGGCAGGTCAATTGTGGTGTTCGCCCTCTCATCTTCTTCATAACTATCCTGTACGCTGTTCCCCAGGGGCCTTGGTTTGCCTCTGTGCAAAGCTCCTTGAAGCATTCTCGCTTGCTGGTCCATATAGCCTGCTTAAGCCTACCTTGAAGGTTCACATATGCTAGCCTTTTCTCGTCGAAGTCTGGTCTTGCTCTAGATCGTTGGCAGATCCTTCTAGCACGAAAACATGCATCCCGTAACACCGCGATCTCTTCATTCCACCAATAGTTTGAGCGCCTTTTTGCGAGAACTCGTCGCCTCGGCATAGCAGCGTCGCATGCTCTTGTTATGCGTCCCATCATTTGCTCTACCTTTTCCGTAGCCGCACCACCGGGACTTTGGCCTCCCAATAGCATCTCTATGAATGCATCGTCCTCAAGCCCTTTTACGGACCAGCCTCGGTTTCCAGCCTCACGGGAACACGTATCGACGCATGGCCCATATTCGATCTGGAGGAAAATCGCCTGGTGGTCGCTGTGAGTATAATGCTCACTGACAAACCATGTCATTCTCCTCGCCAATGTGGTACTCACATATGTCAGATCGACTATTGAGCGCGACCCTGTCCCACGAAAAGTGGAAACGTTTCCCGTGTTGGCAAGCACCAAATCTAGCTCCGCGAAAGCCTCGAGCAGAATACGGCCCCTGTTGTTCGTAGTGCGACTGTCCCAATCCACGGCCCACGCGTTGAAATCACCAGCTATGATCTTGGGGTTTCGACTTCTTGCATCCGAGACTAGCATCCCTAGCATATCTTCGAATTCTGCTATCGTCGCGCTTGGTGGAGCATAGCAACTATATATATAGATACCAGCTATTTTTGCCCTGACGAATCCAACTTCTGGAAACTCCATCACTTCTTGAATGGCCTGATTTCCACACGCCCATATTGCCGCCTTGCCAGTTTCATCTGCAGTCCAGGCACCGCTCTTATTGTTGCGATAAGGCTCGCTGATTATGGCAGCTTCGATTCCCTTCTCATAGATGGTCTGCGAGAGAAGGTCTTGCGCTGCCTCGCAGTGGTTGAGGTTGATTTGTATCAACCTCATTTTTTTACTGCATTCAAGGCTCGCCTAAAAACTGGGCATCTGCTGCTGCCTGCAACGTGCCGACAGTCGACGCCCTTTTTTCCCTTGCAGAGCATGCATTCAGGCTCAGCCTTGCACTCCCTGAACATATGGCCTTCTCCCCCACATTTTCTGCAACATTTTGACCTGTCACAGTCACCGGTGAATTTCGCCGCTATGTGGCCGAATTCCAGGCATCTAAAGCAACGCTTAAGGGATACCTGCTCCCTGAGTCGGCAAACGACCCAACCTATTTTTACTTTCCCAGCCGCCAGCAGTTTAAACGCAGCTTCAGTTGGTAAGCTTATGGTTGCTGTTTGCGTGCCTCCGTATGCCTTCCTCAGTCCCCTGATTCCGGAATCTTGCAAGCCAAGTGGTCCGAACTGCTTTTCTAAGGCGCCACGGATATCCTCCTTGGTCGTGATTTCGTCAATGTCCTTACATTCTATGACAAGCTCCTGCTTTCTGGCCCGTACTTGAGCTTCTTCTCCTAAGGACTTCTCCACCTTGCCGAGGAAATTTTCCACCGTTTTGCCCGGAGACTTCTTCAGCTCCAGCATCAAGTCTCCTTTCTGGGAGCGTCTGATTCGGCTGATGTTTTCTCCAAGGTCCATCAGCTCAGGATCGGATTTGTCTGTCTGTCTGTCTGTCCGTCACACGCATTTTTCTCGGAGACGGTTATAGCGATTGACACCAAATTTGGTAGAAAGGTGGGAATCTGTGAACGCTCATGCATACAGTGAATTACATCCTTTTACGTCGAATTTATGGGGGGGTCCCCGTACATGCAAAAGGGGGGTGTAAATTTTTTTTTCATCAAATAGAGTCATGTGGGGTATCAAATTAAAGGTCTCGATTAGTACTTTTCAAAGCCGATCTTAGTTTTGACATTCGTTGGAAGGGTGCGGAGCGCGGGGGGTTGAAATTGATCACTTCTTTATGGGAGGCATTCTCAGAAACTACATAACCGAAAAATCTGAAAAAAATCAGGAAGCTGGCACTATATGGTGCCTGGGCTCCGAAATACCTTCCATGCCGATATCTGTTTAAATAAAGTTAATAATAGTATATTACTACAATTTTTTGTAATTGATTAGAAACCCCCCTTAATTTCATCCTAGTACCATTAAATTTTGCAATGATATAGGCTATAATATGGAGCATGATCTTACCAAGTTTGGTGGAAATCGCACTATTACTAACAAAGTTATAATACCTCAAATTTGTTGCTTCTTTGAAAATTGAAGACTATGAATGTCAATATCACCCGAAAGTGGATACTCTCACATAATATATGGATATATTACGTGCTACATACTAAGAATTACACAAAACTTTTCGTACCTGAAGCGTCCAGCTTCCGGTTTCCCGACTTGTTTCTCATAATTTCCCACCGGCACAGGGTTACCTATGATCCTGCTTTTATGCCACTTGCTTTTCGTTGCTCAACTCTTTTCAGGGCTCCGTATTGAATACATAAGGATTGCTATAGGTAAGTATGAATACTCGTATAGTGAATATATTAAAGAATACTTTTGTGTCTGACACGCTCTGTGCTGGACACGCTACCTGGTAGTGGGTATGAATAGAAGTAAAAACTCCATGGGACAACGAAAGTCACTTTGCAATTCAGGTTCCAAATAAGAGAAAGTTAATTTGAAAATAAATCCCCGAAAGAACGTCATATGCAGTTGAACCAATAGGATACTACACAGATTAAGAAAAACTAGTAAGAGAAACTGAAAAGGGCTTCTAACAAAAGAACGCCGAAATGTCACCAAAAGTAGGCAAAGCTTCGTGAAAAATGATGAAGCACAAAAGCGTACCTAAATTAAAAGCGAAATTTCTCCGCCAATTAGTATCAGAGTCTCGATAAGCCTTGAAGAGTTGAGAACCTACTGGCAGTTGCAATGGTTAAGGTATACTGAATCATCGAGATGTCTCAATAACAAAGCGCCTCCTCCTTGGGTGTCAATTATGACAACACCCCGTTTTGAAGTAGAAAAAGAGTCATCGAAGCTAAGACATAAATGAGCGCCACTGCTGCAGGTAACAGTTTCCGAAAACAGACAGCCTGAGCCCTTTCTACTAATATTGGGAAAATTGACATATGTCTTATCTTACATAACCTTCTTACGGAATCGTGGATTTTGTTCGTACTACGCAGCATAGCCAAACGAGTAAGCTAGAATTGGTTTAACAATGTTCGCCAAAAAAAAGATATATATCAGTTACCACAAAGGCCAAAAATGATGAGAATGCAGGTTGATATTATTGGTGCACAATTGTTTAACGGAAATGTGAAGATTCTATCAACAAAATGGCCGCCATGATCTACTTTAAATAAGGTAGATTCCGTTTGATTTCTACGTGCAGAGGAATATTCCCATGTTGTTAATAATGAAAGCATAACGAAGATCATTGTTATGATCCTGGTCAGCGAAAGAGTCAAGAAGGGAGATTGGCCGCTCGGGTTGACTATTAAAGAAAACAACGTTAACATAATTTACCCAATTAAATATGGTTTCCATTTACTGCTTGGTGAGATATACCACTTCAACCAGGACTGAAATGCGCTCTAGCTTCCTCAGGAATTCCCGAGACGTCTTCACTGCTTCTTTACTATTCTACGCGAAATGTTCTTGGGAGAGTGGAAACCAACGCTTGACGTAGCCAGCAATTCAATTATCGTCCCTTCCTTGATCTATCCATTGCCACTGTCGCTTTCCGACTACATCGCGAAACGGTGATAGATCTGTGCGCCAACCAAGTTCGCTGTTTGTAATAGTATCAGGTCAGGTCAAGTCTCCAATGATACGACGCAGATAGGTGTTGACGTACATATATGACTTAATTGAAACTACTCATTCAATGGGCAAAATAAATTGATCTACAAACAAGAGTCAGTTTTAGGAAGTATATTCAAAAAAAGGATATCCTAACTGACCTGTGGTCCCAATGAAGCGTAGAGCATGCAAAATTAACGAAAGAAATCGCACTCTAGCAAAGGCAGTCTGACAGCACAAAAGAAACATTCCGAAGAATCTAAAAGGTCTAGACAACTCAATTGCATCATTCTTTATCTTAGAAGTAAATCTTTTTATTTTTATAACAACTAATACTTTTGGTTTTTTTACTTCATACTTAACTAGCCCTCATGGCGTCCTTTCAAAGAGCGATGAATATCATGAGGTGAACCAGAGATAAGAGAACTTTTATTGACTCCCAATACTCCTCAATATCCTCTTTCGTTAAAACTAATGGATATAGGAAGGTGTACATGCCAAGATACAATTTTTAAAACCACTACGCGACAAAAACTAGGAAAGTAAATGCCTGTGTGTTAGACCACCTCATTATTAAATTGTCATGACTACCTAAGAGACTATATCGGAAATATTGAGCTCACTCGTGATTATTTGGTTGTAATGCCAGGATACGAACTCTTTTGCTACCATTGAGACTTAAATGATAACCTCCTACTATGATAGTCTAGCGCGGTACCCGTAAATTAGCGCAGTAAAAGTCCAACACCCTAGTAGATGCGAAGAAGTGGATCGTAGCTTACGTCGAAACAGTAAGCAATATGTGATATGTATTGTGACAACTTCTATAGAGAGAAACACTTATCTGACGGATTAAACTATTCAAGCACTATTTAGACAGTAAAGTTTGGAGGGGGATTATTACAGTAAAATTGCTCCATTCTATTTCGATCCTTCGATTTTTCATTCTCGGCATAGATTCTCTAACGTACGCCGACCAATGACTCCGCGATTCACACATCAAAGCTCACAAAGCTGATTTCGAGTAACTTGTCAACATTTGGAAGGATCGCCACTTGTAGAGTGGGGTGCAACTAAATTCGAAAACAAAACAGAATATCTGATGGCAGACCCTGATGAAACAAGCAGTGGTAGCCTGCCCATAAATGAAGAACTCAACTAATTTGGATCGGTATTACTAGTTATTAGCTTATTGGACCATGGAAATATGCCGTGAATCAGTGCAATTTGGATATGGTGGACAGAATAATTGACAACTTTACTGTCATTGCAACGCCTTAGATCTAAAATCTAAACCTGTGTGGTTTTCCCTATCTGATTTTACGGCTGCCAGATGAAGATTTTGCACTGGATCGGCGTAGCTCACTATGATCACTTAATATAGAGGTGCGCGAAACACCACGTCAGTAGGTAATGTGATGCCATATCACTTTTTGAAAAAAGTGATATTATAAAGTAATACCCCAAACATTACCTTGTATTGCCCTAACTGTACATATGATGTTATTTCATCAGCATCGAATATTAACACTCAGCAACCTATAGTATCGACGACTCCCGCCGCCTCGTGCAGTCAGGAGCAATGATGTTTTATAATGTGATACCAGAGAAGTAATATCATCATATTTGGTGATGAGGTGATGTTAGCTGATTATGATTTGGTAACGTTTGGAACGCGTTTGGTGATGGTAATGTGGCATTACACTTCAAGGCAATGTCAGTTTTGTGATATTACATACACCACCTACCCATCTCTACATCATACATGCTACATACATTAGCAATATGACATTACATGCCCGTCGTGAAGTTGCGAGGGAAGCCTCATCAATAGTGTGAGTTATGCCATCCGCGCTGATGGACCAAAATTGAGGTAAGCATTCAAGTCGATGGTAAACGACCCAAAGGCCCAGCGATGGCTTAACACACTAAATAACAATCCCAAAGACTCTCTACTCCACTTGAACCCAGATTACCATTGAGCGAAGTTGCGAGGAACCCAATCCAGACGAGTCACCCCTTCTGTCAAATAAGATAAAAGTTAAAGAAGAAGATAAGCGGATTCATTTTATGCATAAAAATATTTGGCAGATATCATTATAAATTTATGCGATTAACCCATATTGTAACTTTTTTTAAAAAAAAGAAACGAATTTGATTGTATTTTTTCAAGTACAACGATCTGAGAATGTATTCTTATTTTCAAGTCTATTCGAGTAAAGTTGACTGAGATATGTCTGTTGATAAAGAAAAATCCCTCCCGTAAATAACCTGAAGTTGAAATTTTAAAGGCGTTTATTTACAAATGATATAGCCCCCTATCTATTTCTTGCGTTACAAGTGGGATTAATGCTTTAATGAAATGATAACAAAAATATTGAATATTTAAGAGGGTTAAGTTATATTTTTGAAACACCGTCAATGGAAGAAACTGCTATGAGCATATAACGCCCTTTTCAACATAATACCTTCATGTTTTCACGACTTCAGATGTCCAAATGTTTTGTGTAATATGTATAGACTGCGTGCTCTTAAAGATTTTGTGTAAAACAAAGCCTTATTAAAATCAGTTTACTGTCTGTCTGTCCATTTGTCTCTCTGTCTGTCTGTCACACGCATTTCTCTAGAAAACGGTTAGACCTATTGACACCAAATTTGATAGGGAGGCGGGAACTGTGAACGGTCACACATACAGTAAGGTGATCATTCTACGTAGAACTTAAGGGGGTCCTCATACATGGAAAAGTTGGGTGAAACATTTTTTTCACCAAATGTAGTCATGAAAAGTTCCGATTAGCATTTTTCAAAACTGGCCTCTGTTTTGACATTTAATTCACACCGGGGCCGTTCTCAGGACCTACCCATCTAAAAAATCTGAAAATAATAAGCAAGCTACCATTTTGTGGTGCCTAGCCTCCAAAATACCTTCATATTTATACCTGTTCAAATAAGTTTTCGCCCTTCCTTGACATCCTCAAGCCATAATTTTGGAGGATGTCCCTAATTTGTGAGAGTTTTGCGGGGCTAAGGAGGAGGAGGGAAGAAGGGAGTCACAATAATATTCATGCAATTACACTTGTAAGCCATAAGTCAGTGAATCCGGTATAATTAAATTAAAAAAAAATTAAAAATTATAAATAAAAAATCAAAGAAAATTAAATAATGGCTTAAAGAAGAAAAGACAGATAAATAAATAAATAAAATCACTACCAACAAAATTTAAAAAAAATAATAATAAAAATAAAATAAAGACCTCACCCAGGGCTCACATTCTCTTTTCCTTATAGATATCCTTGATGGGAATTACAAATGCCGAGTGGAAATTGGCAGCGTTCATATATTCTCTCCTCATTTTGAAATAAAAAATAAGCTAAAAATCTTCTAAACATTGCTTATTTCATTTTCATAAATCAATAATATTAATAATGAAAAAAAATATAAAAATATAAAACGAAAGTTAATTCACTTTCTTCCTACAATTTCGTATTCCACATTTTACGTGTTTGTTTTTGGTTTAAATCACTCTGCTGTTATCATTTGTTACTCTTGTCAATGATTTGAATCCATTCTCGGAATCTTTCGTTTAAAATACACCCGAGCCACGGTTTGGCCGATTACAACACTAGTCAAACGTTTCACCGATTTCCTCCTTAAGTCCGTGATATCTTATCTTATTTATCTTTTTCTTCAGCCTTTGTCCCGTTCACAAGCGGGGTCGGCTCGTCGTGATCGGCTTCGCCATTTGGCTCTATCGGATGCCTGATCTGGGTGCAATCTCGAGGCTTTCAAATCCCCATCCAGCGTATCAAGCCACCGTTGCTTAGGTCTGCCTTTCGGTCGTTTACCATCGACTTCGATGTTCAGACCAATCTTGGCAAGTGAATTCTCGTTTGCACGAATTGCGTGACCATACCATCGAAGACGCCTCTCTCGCAACTTTTCCACGATCGGTGCAACCCCATAACGATCGCGGATATCCTCATTTCGGATGTGATCTAAACGTGTGACGCCACTAGTCCAACGTAGCATCTTCGTCTCCATTACCGCAAGACGCCGTTCATTGTCTTTTATGGTCGGCCAACACTCAGAACCATAGAGAGCGACTGGACGGACGACATTGCGGTAAATTTTAGATTTGAGACGTTCGTTGATACGTCGATCACAAAGGACACCAGTTGTGGAATGCCACTTCATCTAGGTAGCGTTAATGCGTGAAGCAATTTCATAACGCAGCTCTCCATTGGCTGATAGCGTTGACCCGAGGTATTTAAATCGCTCAGTTCTGGGCAGATCACTGCCGCTGACAGTGATTGTGCATGTTTCATGGGGATCGGTCGTCAAAAATTCAGTTTCGTTTAAATTCAATCTGAGACTGTGTTGCATGAGGCGATCATTCCATTTTTGAACAAGTTGCTCGAGATCATTTTTGCTATCAGATGCTAGGAAAATATCATCTGCATAAAGCAGTGTGTAAGGCGCTGAACGTTGGATATCCCGTGTGACGGTGTCCATAACGCCATACTTCGAACTTTACTTTTTGGATCATGGTTGAGCAATTGAACCCTGCGCACGAGTTCTTCTGGCACGAAGTGTTGTCGTAAAGCATACTAGATGAGTTCGTGTGGTACACGGTCAAACGCTTTCTCTAGATCCAGAAAGGCAATGTAAAGAGGGCGATGCTCCTCATGGTGTTTCTCCATGAGTAACTGCGCAGCGTGTATTGCGTCAGTAGGTCCGCAGTTCTTGACAAATCCGGCTTGATTTGTGGAAGTCGAGGATGAGCAAATTCTTCAGTGGAAATCTGCTCGAAGTATTCTCGCCATCTATCCGTTGCGGCTCGACGGTTGGTAAGCAAAGTACCGTTCTTGTCATTAACACAACAGAAGTGTTCGATATCCTGTGTGCGTTCATCACGGCTTTTAGCAAGTCGATACAGATCTCTCTCGCCATCCCGAGTGTCCAGTTTATCGTAAAGATTTTTGAAATGGTTCGCTCGGGTGACAGCGACCGCTTTCTTTGCTTCCCGGTTGGCATTCTTATAAATTTGCCAATTAGCAGGTGTTTTATCGTCGAGAAATTTGTGGTAGAGGCGTTTCTTTTCACGGACCTTCATTTCAACATCATCATTCCAAAGCCAAGTATCTCGGTTGATGTACCGCTTACCCGGCTTGGTGACCCCGAGGGTTGCAGAGGCCGCTTTGTGGATCGTGTCTTTCATTTGGTTCCATGATTCTTCCACATTCGTAATGGTTGGCAATCGTATGAGTGAGACCGCTTCTTCTTTCTTCTCACCAAATCGCCACCATTTAATGCGCGGCGGGCCAGTGCGTTCCTCACGCCGTTTTATCGGTGGCTTGATTCGCAGGACAGCAATCAACGGCCGATGTTGAGGTGCGATGGTCTCATAGGGAACGACTTTGCAATCAGTGACAGTGGTAAAATGTTGACGTCTTATGAGAATATAGTCGATTTGCGTTTTATTGTTCCCACTATAAAATGTGGGAATATGAGACAATCGTTTGATGAACCATGTATTGATAAGTACAAGGTCAAGGGTGTCCGCAAAATCGATTATACGCTCGCCACCTTCATTGCGCGCTCCGAACCCCTTTCCCCCATGGCACTTGTTACCGTCTGCCTTTTCACCCACATGACCATTAAGGTCGCCAATGATTATGTAATCGTCAGCAGGCACGTGACAAGTCTTTTCATCGAGAAGTTGCCAGAAGGCATCTTTCTCGCCACCAGGTCGGCCTGTCTGTAGTGCATACGCGGTGAAGAAGTAAATAGTGCGATCAGCTGATATAATGGTGAGCTTCATCAGCCGATCATGAAATCGTTCGACTTCTTTAATGGCATCACGGAAACCCTCCGAGATGGCAATGCCAACACCATATTGAGTGTGTGGGTTACCAAAATAGAGAAGTTTGTAGCCATTTTTACCGCGTTCGCGTTCAATGTCGCAGCTTTTGGCACCAGACCATCGGGTTTCTTGCAGAGCGCAGATGTCAATGCACCTTTTCCGAAGGGGTCTTGCGAGTTCCTCGGTCTTTCCAGTTAGAGTACCAACATTTAGCGTGCAGACACGTATTTGTTTTGTTCGTTGTGTGCGGACTAACTTGCTTACGTCCTGACGCCGTCCATGCGTCAAGAACCCTTGCCCATTTCTCGACAGGACCGGGGCCCGTCCTGCCGCGTCGAATGAGGTGGACGCCCTAGCATTTCTCCGAGGCCTGTGACTTAATCCGATCATCATGTTTGTAACGACATTCTATGCATTTTCTTGGTCGACCTGTCGCGGGGCCTGTCACCAAGAGAGATCAGGTAGGATTTAGCATAGTAGAATAACTCCAACTATACTCTATTTATCTCTTTCCCTGATCTCAGCATTTTATTTTTGTTTTACTGAGGATAGTACAGAGTACGTTGCCTCAAACCCTCCTCCTTTACCTGGGCTTGGGACCAGAATACTATGTTAATAGCATGGCGGAGTTATCTTATCTTATTTATCTTAATTAATTTTTGTTTTAGAGGGAAAAGTTGCCCAGTTGCATTCGTAGCTTTATGGCGACCAAACCGGCATTCATTCACCTTTGGATTAACATTCTCGAAGACTCATGCCACGACAACCCCCCCCCCCCCCCTCCGCGGGCTTTACAAATTTTTCGGAGTCTTTGCGTTACAAGTTACATACATAGAAAAAAAATATCCCTGTCCGATACTCGATTAGAAAATGAAAATTGCCGATCCAGCCGTCAATCGATCAACCGGTCACGGACCGGCTCATTTCGTGTCAAATGCATTTTCAATCGCCTCAACCAGGACAACCGTTAGGCCTGTATTTCTCGATCTATGCTGCATGAATTATTGTTGTCGCCGTACAAAGTACATTTTTGGAATTTTAAAACTCAAGTGTCCTTGTGCCCAGTCCTATATGTGGTATATATGTATTACATATATGCAGGCGACAACGGACGAACATGATACGAATATGTGTAACCTTCAATAGGGGAGCAGGTATCGGAACAATGTAGTTCTTGCGGAGGTTTATTGAATCCACTATAAAAAAATAATAAAATTTAATTCTGGCTATGAGTAGCCTTTAACTTAAAATCATCCAATAATAAGGAGCTTACTATATATCTACACGGTAACATCTAAGCGAGATTCAACAAACTTTGCTTATTGTGGAAAGATAGTAATTTTCAAGTTTCCTATTTAGGTATGAATAATTAGTCCTGCACTCACAACTCGGTAACTCTTCTGTCCAGCTTTCACGGAGCATTACATAGTGCAAAGGAGCAGAATATAAAGTATTCTCTTCTTCGTTACATCCGTAATTATTTCTCATTCAGTTTTTCTTCCATAAGTGTTAGCCACTTTTCCCCTCATAAAAGGTTCAAGTGCTGTGACCATAAATTGTCCTGCTTTTCCTCAAGTCCCCGGGGCTTTTCCCGAAAACTCCGCTTGTTCTGTTCTTTATTTTTCTGTCATTCCCGACTACGTTTTCATACATAATTCTCTCTGCTAAAATGTTACATGTGAAATTCACAGAAAGTATGCTGATCCGGTTATAACTATTTCATAAAGTTTTCAAAAGCTCGCTGTTGGTGTGCCATATTTTTTAGATGGCGATGAAAGTGTATCTGTACTTGGTATGTACAAATATATAGGTGGGATGATACCTGTGGAACCTGGGAGTTGGTCTCCTGTGGATTCATGAATTTATCCTAATGGGAGGAACCCTAAAATTTCATTCGGAATAGCGTTTGTGCTTGTCACTATTTGCAGAACTGACAATGGCGTGAACATGTGAAAGTGTCATAACAACATCCCAACTTTTTTCGCAACCTAGGCATGGAGATTCCCATTAGCAGTCTTTTTTTACGGAAGTACGGTGAGGTTTCACGCAAGAGCTATTCAGGATGAATCGGAGGAAGGATCAACCTTTCTGCCGGAATAAAATGCTTCGAATGCAATCGCTACTGTCCGTTTTCTATAAATCCAGATGTCCTAGATAAATCCCGCGCAATTTCTGCTTTATGGCCAATTTATTGATCCGTAGGAGGAATTCATACGAAATGTATATGGGAAAGATTATTTTGGGATTACATACTGATGTTATTCGGACGTTCGAAATCGAATTGTAGCCAATTTGGTGAAAACCGATTCATTCATAATACATAATTCTGCGGATAATTATTTGACAGTAACTGCAAAGGGAATGCTGCTGATTTTTGCCCAGGCGTCAATTTGGATCAATGTAGGTCACATTAGTATGTATGAATTTAAAACACCCTAATAATTCTGTTTGTGACAAAATCTCCTTACACTAACCCTGCATAGACATTTTCATCCAGTTTGAGAAGTCTGTTGCAATTGTAGCCCTACCCCCGTCATATGTGTTTTGTGCCTGTAGCCATCACATCTAGAAACATAAAATGGTCCTGGTTCAATCGATTTTAACTCGGGCCAGAATGGAAGTCATCAGAATTACTGCTTGCATGTACGTTCCGAGGAGCATTGGCCATTTGCTCCACATATTAGTCCAGCCACTTATTTCGCTCCTGTTGGTTTGCATTTATTGATCGACATGGGTCATGACACTATACACCGTTTCACACATTTCTCCGTAATTAAAGGAAGGTCTGGGTTCATTAACATGCAACCAATAATTGCACATACACGCATATTGCACCCGTTTCAGTTGTTGCATTGTGACAAAGTACATGACCTAAATTATGAATTCCTCGAACCCTTCGGCTTTCAAAATTGTACCCAAGCAAATTGACTGAGAAAATTGAGCAAGACAAAGGGTGGATAGAAGGATAAATGACCTAATTCGTGGTCTCCTTGATAGGTTAATGAATACTTATGGCATTTACGAGATTCTTTATGAAATGGTGTCAATCTGAATCAGCTCATCAGCCGGTCTAAATAGTAGACAGGGGTAGGTAGGTAGGTATCAGTGGCCGCTCCGAGGAGCCCGATTAGCGCTTTGGTGCGCCGTTTTGATGCCACAAACTCCTAAGACCGTGACTGCTGTTATAGGAACAGGGAAGCAGAGTCCACCTGGCTCGGATCTTCAGAGCCAGCCTGTAGCATTCACGAAGGAAAGCAGCTCTCCCACCCTGCAGCTAGAAATCTCACTGAGGTCCCCAAAGAATGGTTTACCCAGTGTCCGCAGCCTGACTCGAGCCAGAGCTGGGCAATCGCAGAGAAAGTGCATGAGGATTTCCCTTCCTTCTCCGCAGCTTCGGCAATGACCAGTGCCCCGTGCAGACCGCCGTAATCTTGAATTCATTTGCACGCGTCTGGCACAGGAGCTCTCGTGGTCGGGTTATGTTATAAGCGGGCCAAATTCTCCTTGATTTGGCACAGCTTTTAAGCCTTTGCCATTTCAGGCCCGCGGTTGCTAGGTAGTGCGAGTAGACTTGGCGCCCGACAATCGCCAGCGGAACACCGACTGTATTCCCCGAGGGACTGCCAAGAGCAGAGCCTTGCCTGGCTAATCCGTCAGCCCGTTCACTCCCCTCTATGTTTCTATGCCCGGGAACCCAGAGGAGAGTGATCTTGAACGTGCCGCCCAGAATGTTGAGCGCGTCTCTGCACTGCCTCACCAACCGGGAAGATGTCGTCGTTGAGTACAAGGCCTTGATAGCCGCTTGGCTGTCTGTTAGAATGGCTATGTTACGTTTGGGGCTCGAATCACGCTCCAGCCATCGACAGACTTCCAATATCGCCAGTACTTCCGCCTGGAATACACTGGTGAAACCTGGGAGACCATACGACTTGGATACACCGTGTGTATTCGAGAAAACCCCCGCGCCGATTCCATAGGCCATCTTTGATCCGTCCGCAAAGAATACCGTATCATAGTGTTGCAACACGCCGCCGGCCTTCCATTTTGCCCTGGTTGGAAGGTCCACAGCAAAGTTTCTCGTGAAGTTCAACTTGCGTGTGGCATAGTCCGTGGGGGATGCCCAGATTTCTCGGGGTATTTCATCTAGGATATTGCTGTGGCCATAGGACATCGCTGCCCAGCATCATCCGGACTCACGTAGTCTGACGGCACTGCACGCTGCAATATATTTGATGTGGAGGTCTAGGGGGAGGAGATGCAGGAGTACATTGAGAGCATCTACCGGGCAGGACTGCAGAGCCCCCGTAGCACCTGCACACGCGGTTATTTGAATCCTATTAAGTTTCGTTCTATTGTATTCCTTCTTCAAAGCCTGCCACCATACAATAGATCCGTACGTCAGGATCGGACGCACTACAGCGGTGTACATCCAGAGAACCATCCTCGGGTGGAGACTCCATTTCTTTGCAAAGGTTCTCTTACAGGCATAGAAGGCTATACAGGCCTTCTTAACCCTCAGTTCTATGTTCAACCTCCAATTTAGCTTAGGATCCAGGATTACACCCAGATACTTTACATTAGAGGAAAGAACCAATCTTTCTTCATTCAGCCGTGGTAGATGGAATTCAGGTATCCTTGTCTTGGTGGTGAACAGCATCAGTTGCGTTTTGGTTGGGTTTATGCTGAGTCCGCATCTTGCGGCCTACAGGCACACCTTTCGCAACGCTCCTTCCATGATGTCGCTCATAATGGTCAGAAACATCCCTGATACTAATATCACCAAGTCGTTGGCATACGCCACCATCTTCACCTCGCTGCTGTCCAATGTACGTAAAATTTTGTCCATTGCTATTAACCGGAGAACCGGTGAGATGGCACCACCCTGGGGCGTGCCTCTCTTCACAGCTCTGGTCAAGTGGTTGCCTCCCAGATCGGACTGGATTATCCTGGTACTCAGCATGGATATAATCCAATGCGTGAGATACCCCTCCAATCCAATACCGGTCAAGGCTTCCTTGATGGCGTTGGTACTGACGTTGTTGAAAGCTCCTTCTATATCCAAGAAGGCAGCAAGGGTATACTGCTCGTACTGCAGCGACCGCTTAACCGGGCCAATTACCTCGTGGAGGGCGGTTTCTGTGGATTTTCCTTTGAGGTAGGCATGCTGGGACTTAGAGAAAGGCGTTCTCTCCATAATCGTCCTTAAGTGAATGTCCAGGACGCGTTCTAGGGTCTTCAGCACGAAAGAGGTCAGGCTGATTGACCGAAAGCCCTTCGCGGACTCATGACCGCGCCTGCCCGCTTTCGGTATGAAAACTACCCGTGCGCGCCTCCAGGACTGCGGTACGTATCCTAAAGTGATACAGCTGCGGTAAATCTCAACAAGCCACGGCACAACCTTTTCCTGCTGCGGAGAAACTGTTTATAGCCCAGCCGATCCTATCCCTGGTAATTACCGATTTGATAGTTTCGCACAGCTGGGGTTGCCGCAAACCCTCCAAGCAAGGTTCTGACTTGCAGTCCTCCTCGCTGGAGGGAAAGTGCGTTTGCACTAGCAGCTCCAAGGTTTCGCTAGAAGATTCCGTCCAGAAGCCTTCCGAATTTTTAAGGAAGGATGGATTCTTATGTTCCTTGGACAGAATCTTACTGAGCCTCGCGGATTCACTAGTGCTTTCAATGTTCTGACAATAGTCTTGCTAAGACCGCCTCTTGGCGGTCCTGATGGCCGACTTGTACTTCTTTAGGCAGTCCTTTTATGGCTGCCAGTATTTTTGCCTGTAGCAGATGTTGAAGATTTCTCTGGTCAGCTTTCTGAGACTAGAGAGATCTTCGTTCCACCACGGTGGCTGGGTCTTTTTGCTGTACTTAGCAGGGCACGAGACTTTGAAGGCGGTATCAAAAGCCTTCTCCAGAGCCCCGACCTTTGACTCCAGTTCGTCTGTCGTGCCAATCCTACCAATTTGCGCACCGGAGAGTTTGTTCTTAATTACCTGACCAAACTTTCTCCAGTCGATCCTCCTGGGGTCTCTAAAGGACTTGGAGACCTCTGCGGCGAGATCTAGACTGAAGAGTATCCAACTGTGGTCAGAGAAGGATCTCTGGTCAGATACTCTCCAGTCCTCCACTCTAAGAATCCCGTTGTCGGTTATTAGGGTGATATCAAGGACCTCCTCCCAACCGCCACAGTTCTCCGAGCAGGGGAAATGAAAGGTTGGTGTACTGCCCCTGTTACACACCAATAGATTTGAAGTAATAATAAAATCAAAGAATGACTCACCTCTTTCGTTGATTTCGGAGCTGCCCCAAAGCGTATGCCTTGCATTTGCGTCGCAGCCTATCAGCAGGTTGGCTTTCTTTGCTGTTATGGTGTTCGTCAGATGTTGTAGTTCTTCTGGCGGAGCTAATCGATCGTGAGCCATGTACGCCGAGGAAATATGCACGTTTTCTGCCCCCACCTGCTCCAGCTTGACCACAACAAGGTCCGGGCACAGGAAAGCGTGCAGATTCTTCCTCGCAAGAAGACATGGTCTAGATTTAGCCTGATCAACGTCTCCTATGCTGTGGAATAAATTAAAATATTTGCTTTGGAGCCCTTTGATGGTTCGGTCGCTTCCGACCCAGGGCTCCTGTATTAATGCGATGTCGATGTCTTTCTCTAAGAGAAGATTAGCCGAGGCGCACTTCGAGTGCTGCAGATTTATCTGCGTTACCCTCAGCATGATCTGCTTGCGTGGAGGGTTTGTCAGCCCCCGTCGGACCGTCGGTAGACATCTCCTCCAACAGCTCGTTGGCGGCGTCGATTGGGTCTAAGTCGTCGTCCGGTTTTGCAGAGCGGAACACTTTTACTTTGGCATTCCTGACTCCGAACTACACTTTATAATCGGCCTTTTTCAGTGCCTCCAGGCACTCCGCGTTTATGCGGAGTAGTACGGGCTGGCTATTTGTCTGAGGTTTCTCCTTCTTGATAACAACCCAGTCATCCATGGGAATCCCGGGGCTGTGAAGGCGCAGGAATTGGACGAGCTTCTCCATGCGGATCTTCGGCAACCAGATGCGAGCGACCGGTCTCCTGGGAATCTCGTCGTAAGGGATAATCTTGAGCTTAACGCCCTCCCAGGCGTTGCTGATCTTAGCGACACACAAACCGAGAAAGTCCTTAGAGAACTGGTCCATGCAAGCTATTACGTGGAACCCACCTGCCTCCGGTCTCCACGAGATGTTCCTAGACCATGCCCGACAGCCTCAGCCTAGCCTCAACACTGGTCCACATCTCCAGCGTTAGTTTGCCGCTAGCAGAATTGTTGATAATGGTGCAAGGCTGGGCACAGTAATCAATAATGTACCTTCGTGAATACAAAGATAGCACTACTCGCCTTCGCACCCCCGACAAATGAAGTGACATGATTTCAACCGACGTATGTACTTCCCCTCCCTCTATTGAAAACAATGTCCGCGGTCATATAACTTCTAACCCAGAGTTAAATAATAAATAGTTCTGGAATTACATCTTACGAACAGAAGATATTAGACAATAAGACATTTTACGTATATTCAAATATCAGATATAAATCTGAAAAGTGTAGAGAAATGGCTGGTCCAATGGCAAACTAGAATCTATAAGAGAAAGTCTGAAATATCCAAAGAAACACAGTCACATTCCGGAGCTTGTCTAGCGTGGAGTATATCGGGACATTTCGCCCAACGTTAAGTTTATTAAGTTTCATAAAAATTAAAGTGTAGAAAAAAGCCTATTACAGTTCCAAACTTCTTTCTAATTTGTTGCATAGAGATGGCATCAGTCTCTCAGGTTGTTTCCTTGATAGGCTTCATGTACTATTGATTCCATTTTTTAAGTTTTCGGTTACAGGTCCTTTCCTCTATGAAAGGAGTGTTCCTTTGCTTCATTTCCATTCGATAAAATAACACAAAAACTAGTCGTTTTTTGTAATCACCTTGGGACTTGAGGTCGCATAGGCGTATGCCTTATACAAGCATATGGAAATACACTATTTGTCACTATATAGTGAAAGGTATTGCAGTCCGAGCTTCTGAGAAATGTCCCTCCCTACTTTTATGTGAAATGATGTTTTATTTCAACTGTTTGTTAACTTTTAATCATGACCTATTTCTTGGGAACAGTGGAGAAATGAAATGAGCTATTGAAGCAGTTGACTTATGCGGTGCTCATTGTGTCCTTAATGGTTCAACTTAATGGCGGCCGCTGATTCCAATTCAGGATAATTGAGTTTCCGCGATTCCCTTTCCTTGCCTTTTTGTTGATTTACGCTTTATGGCGAGGAGCAAGATTACTGATGATCCATTATAAGTATATTACTTTCATACTCAACAACCGAGCTCAATGGAATAGTTACAGACCACTAAGATAGATGGGATACAATAAGTTTCAAATCAATTTGAAATTTAAAACCCAGCGGACACACATATATATCATATATATATGCCTGGCGTACCAGGTTTATCCTCACCTGAGTTGCAAACGCAGAGCTGCATGCGACCAGGCGCGTGTCATGTGTTGCGGATAATAACATGACCCACCGGGTCAGCTACGAATATCGCAAGTTAATCTTGTAAATAAGTAGCCGCGGACAAGCAGAACGTTTTCCTTGGTATTCGTCCTCCCTTACCGATTCTTCCCGTTCAGGGGGAGTAAACCTCCTTAACAAATCCGTAATCCGGGGTGAAGGACGCAGTGACGTTACACTGTATTTCAGCGGCTCCCCTCCAAATACCTTCCCTACCTTTGGAGGTAACCATGGGGCATTGCAACATTGGGGCTCTGTTGCAGGGTTGACTGCCTCCCCAATACTCGTGGGAATAAAATTGGGAAAAACAATTTAAATTCTTTTAATGGGACCCCAGGGACAGGGTCGTTCAACAACATCAGAGCAGCTCTTCGCCCTTGGATGTTTTGGCGGTTATGCCGTCAACCACCAGGGACGGGAGACCTAGGCGTCGTATGGTTTGGACGAACCAACTCAACGAATTTATCGTCCGCGCCTATTACCGTGTCACGGATTTGGAACGGAATCCATCAGGGTACAGACATCGACTACATGACGCGTTCATAACCCGATTTCCGGAGCTAAGTCATGTTCCGGAACAGAACGTCGTCAACCAGTACCGGGTGATCGTGAATAACAACCGAGTTGCCTTACCAACTAGGCAACAAATCTTCCAAGAGGTTTCACTTGAGCTCGGGCTGGAGTCATCAAATTACCGGACTAGTCAAAGGAGTAACATAAGTACTCCACCTGTAAGGCACTCCATGAATCCAGTAGTCAGGAGAAGGTTAGTAACTGGGGATGTCGACCCAATTTATAATGAGGCTTTGACCGCATTCCAGGTCGCATTCACAGAGTATGCTGAGATTCTTCCAGACGCTAGGCCAAAGATCCCAAAACTGAAGCTTACTTCGGCAACTACTAACATAATTGCTGCCGTTGACAGAATTTTGGCTGATCGTTTGGCTAGCGAGATTAACTCCGCCATGCTATTAACATAGTATGCTGGTCCCAAGCCCAGGTAAAGGAGGAGGGTTTGAGGCAACCTACTCTGTACTATCCTCAGTAAAACAAAAATAAAATGCTGAGATCAGGGAAAGAGATAAATAGAGTATAGTTGGAGTTATTCTACTATGCTAAATCCTACCTGATCTCTCTTGGTGACAGGCCCCGCGACAGGTCGACCAAGAAAATGCATAGAATGTCGTTACAAATATGATGATCGGATTGAGTCACAAGCCTCGGAGAAATGCTAGGGCGTCCACCTCAGTCGACGCGGCAGGACGGGCCCCGGTCCTGTCGAGAAATGGGCAAGGGTTCTTGACGCATGGACGGCGTCAGGACGTAAGCAAGTTAGTCCGCACACAACGAACAAAACGAATACGTGTCTGCACGCTAAATGTTGGTACCCTAACTGGAAAGACGGAGGAACTCGCAAGAGCCCTTCGGAAAAGGTGCATTGACATCTGCGCTCTGCAAGAAACCCGATGGTCTGGTTCCAAAAGCTGCGACATTGAACGCGAACGCGGTAAAAATCGCTACAAACTTCTCTATTTTGGTAACCCACACACTCAATATGGTGTTGGCATTGCCATCTCAGAGGGTTTCCGTGATGCCATTAAAGAAGTCGAACGATTTGATGATCGGCTGATGAAGCTCACCATTATATCAGCTGATCGCACTATTCACTTCTTCACCGCGTATGCACCACAGACAGGCCGACCTGATGCCGAGAAAGATGCCTTCTGGCAACTTCTCGATGAAAAGACTTGTCACGTGCCTGCTGACGATTACATAATCATTGCCGGCGACCTTAATGGTCATGTGGGTGAAAAAGCAGACGGTAACAGGTGCCATGGGGGAAAGGGGTTCGGAGCGCGCAACGAAGGTGGCGAGCGTATAATCGATTTTGCGGACACCCATGACCTTGTACTTATGAATACATGGTTCATCAAACGATTGTCTCATATTCCCACATTTTATAGTGGGAACAATAAAACGCAAATCGACTATATTCTCATAAGACGCCAACATTTTACCACTGTCACTGATTGCAAAGTCGTTCCCTATGAGACCATCGCACCTCAACATCGGCCGTTGATTGCTGTCCTGCGAATTAAGCCACCGATAAAACGGCGTGAGGAACGCACTGGCCCGCCGCGCATTAAATGGTGGCGATTTGGTGAGAAGAAAGAAGAAACAGTCTCACTCATACGATTGCCAACCATTACGAATGTGGAAGAATCATGGAACCAAATGAAAGACACGATCCACAAAGCGGCCTCTGCAACCCTCGGGGTCACCAAGCCGGGTAAGCGGTACATCAACCGAGATACTTGGCTTTGGAATGATGATGTTGAAATGAAGGTCCGTGAAAAGAAACGCCTCTACCACAAATTTCTCGACGATAAAACGCCTGCTAATTGGCAAATTTATAAGAATGCCAACCGGGAAGCAAAGAAAGCGGTCGCTGTCACCCGAGCGAACCATTTCAAAAATCTTTACGATAAACTGGACACTCGGGATGGCGAGAGAGATCTGTACCGACTTGCTAAAAGCCGTGATGAACGCACACAGGATATCGAACACTTCTGTTGTGTTAATGACAAGAACGGTACTTTGCTTACCAACCGTCGAGCCGCAACGGATAGATGGCGAGAATACTTCGAGCAGATTTCAACTGAAGAATTTGCTCATCCTCCACTTCCACAATCATTGCCGACATTTGGAGCAGTTCCACCAGTCAGCGCAACTGAAGTCGAGGAGGCAATAAAACAAATGAAATCGGGGAAAGCAACACGACCTGACGACATCGCATCTGAGCTCTGGAAAGCAAAGAGCTGGGACCCAACACCGTGGCTGAGTGAATTCTTTAACCGGGTTTTTCAGGAAGGAAGAACACCATCGGACTGGCAAGAAAGTACCACTGTTCCAATATGGAAAAAGAAAGGTAGTCCAGCAGAATGTTCAAATTACCGTCCGATCCGGTTACTTTCCCATACCATGAAGATTTTTGAACGCATTCTTGACAACCGTATTCGCGAAATCGTTGAAATAACCGTGAATCAAGCCGGATTTGTCAAGAACTGCGGAACTACTGACGCAATACACGCTGCGCGGTTACTCATGGAGAAACACCGTGAGAAGCATCGCCCTCTTTACATTGCCTTTCTGGATCTAGAGAAAGCATTTGACCGTGTACCACACGAACTCATCTGGTATGCTTTACGACAACACTTGGTGCCAGAAGAACTCGTGCGCTGGGTTCAATTGCTCTATCACGATCCGAAAAGTAAAGTTCGAAGTATGGCGGGTGTATCAAAACCGTTTCGTGTCTCTGTTGGAGTTCATCAAGGAAGTGCCCTCTCACACTCCTCTTTGTCCTTGTTATGGACACCGTCACACGGGATATCCAACGTCCAGCGCCACACACACTGCTTTATGCAGATGATGTTTTCCTAGCATCTGATAGCAAAAATGATCTGGAACAACTTGTTCAAAAATGGAATGATCGCCTCATGCAACACGGTCTCAGATTGAATTTAAACAAAACTGAATTTTTGACGACCGATCCCCATGAAACAGGCACAATCACTGTCAGCGGCAGTGATCTGCCCAGATCTGAGCGATTTAAATACCTCGGGTCAACGCTATCAGCCAATGGAGAGCTGCGTTATGAAATTGCTTCACGCATTAACGCAACCTGGATGAAGTGGCGTTCCACAACTGGTGTTCTTTGTGATCGACGTATCAACGAACGTTTCAAATCTAAAATTTACCGCAATGTTGTCCGTCCAGTCGCTCTCTATGGTTCTGAGTGTTGGCCGACCATAAAAGACAATGAACGGCGTCTCGCGGTAATGGAGACGAAGATGCTACGTTGGACTAGTGGCGTCACACGTTTAGATCACATCCGAAATGAGGATATCCGCGATCGTTATGGGGTTGCACCGATCGTGGAAAAGTTGCGAGAGAGGCGTCTTCGATGGTATGGTCACGCAATTCGTGCAAACGAGAATTCACTTGCAAAGATTGGTCTGAACATCGAAGTCGATGGTAAACGACCAAAAGGCAGACCTAAGCAACGGTGGCTTGATACGCTGGATGGGGATTTGAAAGCCTCGAGATTGCACCCAGATCAGGCATTCGATAGAGCCAAATGGCGAAGCCGAACACGACGAGCCGACCCCGCTTCTGAACGGGACAAAGGCTGAAGAAAAAGAAGTTTAGCTAGCGAGATTACTGCTACAGAGGTTCACAGCCTGATCTACGTTGCAGCTGCCACGGTTATTCGTCTCCATAATCAACATCTTAGAGCGAATAACGGAAGTATGCGCAGAAGGACTTTACCGTTCTGGGTGTTTCGACTCAACAAAAGAGTCGAAAAGTTGAGAAAGGAGATTGGTCGTGTCACGCAAGCGCTCCTTGGAAATCCATGACGAAGAGTGCACAGATGCGTTGCGAACATCATTGGAAACTACCATCTGTCCAATGATATGCCAATCGAAGAAATCCTCGAGGTGCTGAAGCAGAAACTTGCGGTATGCTTCAATCGCATCCGTAGGTATCAGAAAAGCTTTCAGCGAAGGACAGACAACACCTTGTTCTTCCAGAACCAACGGGGATTCTACAAAAATCTCACCAACTCAGATAGGGAAAGTAACCTCGATCTGAATCAGGCAGAAGACTTCTGGAGAAGTGTTTGGAGCGAATCCAGCCGTTGCAATTTAGAAGCAGCGTGGCACCCACACCTTATGCGTTCATGCGAGGCCCTCCCCGAAATGACCATGCCTGACGTAACTGAAGTCGACGTTGAAGCAGCCCTTGACAAGGCAGGTAACTGGAAGGCGTCAGGAGTTGACAAGATTCCCAACTTCTGGCTGAAGCGGTTCAAGAGCACTCACAGGATATTGGCAAATCAATTTAATCTGATGATTGCCGATCCTGATTTAGTTCCACCATTTTTCACCAAGGGGATAACTTTCCTCATCCTCAAGGAACAGGGTGTCTCTTGCCCTTCAAAATGACGACAAATTACTTGTCTTCCTACCATTTACAAGGTCTTCACTTCAGTTCTGTGCGCGAACATCTCAAAACATCTTGATGTTCATAAATTGATAGCTGAGGAGCAAAAAGGATGCGCAAAAGGCTCCCGAGGCTGCAAGGAACAGCTTGAAATCGATACGGTAGCTGTAAAGCAGGCTGTCCACCAAAAACGAAACATCTCGACAGCCGACATCGATTATAAATCAGCCTTTGACTCCATATCACATTCGTGGTTACTACAAGTGTTACGCTTGTATAAAATCAACCCGAATGTCGTTCTTCTTCTGAGAACAGTAATGAAGAATTAGAGCACGAAGCTATCGGTATCCTCACAAACATCAGGAGAGATACCAATCAGGCATGGCATTTTCCAAGGCGACTCTCTAAGCCCACTGTGGTTTTGTTTGGCTTTGAATCCGCTATCCTATCTTTTGCATGAAAGCAAATACGGGTTCCAAGTCAAGCATGGCATATTGTCGAAATGTACATTAAGCCATTTAATGTACATTGACAACATCAAATTGTATGCCAAAGACGAGAACCAACTTCGCTCCTTGCTGGACATCACCATCCAGTTCAGCAGGGATATCGGCATGCAGTTGGGTTTGGAAAAATGTCGCATAAAAACAATTGTTCGGGGAAAACACACCAACGAAGGATACAGCCAAAATAACATCCGAATTGAGGGTATGGATTCGCACGACGTCTACAGATACCTCGGCATATTGCAAGCAACAACACCTGCTGTGACAATAATCAAATCTAAGTTGCTGGGGGAATTTGAACGGCGTCTGGATCTTGTCCTTAAAACTGAGCTGTACGGGAAAAATAAGATCATGGCAATCAACACCTTCGCCATTCCCGTCCTTCTATACACTTTCGGTGTGATACAGTGGAGTAATACTGATTTAGAATCTGTCAATAGACGGGTAAGGGTAGTTCTTGCAAACAACAACATGCACAATAGAGCTGCCGAAAAATTGAGGATCACTATCCCACGTTATCAGGGAGGAAGGGGGGTACTTGATTTAAAAACGTTGCACTACAATCAAGTGCATTCTCTTCGTGAGTTTTTCTATGAGAAACAATCCTCTAGCCAAATACATCAGGCTACCGTCATGGCAGATAATAAATTATCTCCTTTGAACTTGAGAAGCAGAGAATGGGATCCCATGTCGAATGTTACTTCAGTCCAACAGAAGATCGACATGTGGAAAGAGAAACCCATTCACGGAGGTCATATAAAAAATTTGTTCTTGTCAGGCATTGACATCGAAGCCTCCAACAAATGGTTGACAAATGGTGTACTGTTCTATGAGACCGAAGCATTCCTAACTTCAATTCAGGATGCTTCGCTCCCAACAAAAAATTATAAACGGTACATTCATCACGACTCCTCAATCACCAACTCCAGTTGTAGGTTATGCAACTGTGAAGAGGAGACCATCCAGCACATAACATCTGCGTGCAGGATGTTGAGCGGTACCGAGTACACCAATCGTCATAACTCCGTCTGCAAGATTCTCCATCAAAACCTTGCGTTGAAGTATAACTTGGTGGCAACCTACCATCCTTACTATAAGTATACTCCGCAGAGAATCTTGGAAAATAATCGGGTCAAACTACTGTGGGATCACACTATTGCCACTGACCACAGTGTTAACCATAACAGACCCGATCTAGTTCTGCTTCTGAAGGAAGAACGAGCGTGCTTTATAATCGATGTAGCCGTACCGTTGGACCGGAACACTGTTGAAAAACAGCACGAAAAAATCTGGAACTACGGCCCCTTGGCAGACGATATGAAGCAGAGCTGGAGACTACAAAAGATCGAAGTAGTCCCAGTAGTAATTTCAGCGACGGGATTAGTCCCGCAGAAGTTACATAAAGCGCTGAAAACGCTCGATCTTAGGGCTGGACTATACATGGAGATGCAAAAAGCGGTTATCCTTGCAATCTGTGTTATAGTCCGAAGAGTCCTGTCCGGTAACAATCTGACCTAATGGGTTTCAGTCTTGATCCGCACTGTTTTCGATATAAGATCCATAATCGGGATGTAGTAATACATTTTCGCATGGTCGCACACACTTTGCGTTAAAACGCATCATCGCTGTAATGCGGGCCTTTGGATGTTGCCTTCAGCCCATCCTTAGGTTGGTCGCCCCTCGGTCCGGTTGGGCGGGAAGAGGGTCCGTGGGCTTTTTGAACTATATTGTTGCTATTCATCCCTAGCTGGTGTATAACAAGTCAACTACACCGATGTTCCCTTGTTCATGATTCGCTGAAATACACTTCAGTTCCCCCCTAGAACACTTCGAGATGCCTGCACTTCACTCTCTGTCTTGCGCTAAGTGCCCTTGGTCGACATACTCGTCGGCCTTTTTAGGGCAATGGATTCCACTGCATAGCGTAGCCAGCAATGCATTTGTCGCCCCTGTTTGAGCCACTTCCGTCTCCTCGTAACATCGCCTACGGGTGACAGACCTGTGCGTTGGCCTGGTTCTTCGTTTACAATAGTATCAGACCAGTTTACTCCGATGGTGTCGACAAGTGTTAACGAAGGCTTGGAGTTATCGATTGACAGCGGTGGTATCGTTCCATGTGCTCGTCTTGTATACCAACAGAAAAGTCGTCCAGGAAAGGCAGCATGAGAACGTTACCGATAACAAAGCGGACCCCACTTTGGGCCGAAAATTCACCTGGAATTTGATCTCTATGTAGCTCGTGTAATTTGGGCCATCACATAATATCTATAAGTTTTTCTGGAAGGCCCCGCCTGCGTAGTGCACGTCAGAGTAACTTCTTGCTCACGCTGTCGAAAGCTTTCTCGAAATCGGAGAAGAGCAGATGAAGAGAAAGTCTAAACTCCATGCACTGTTCCAAAATGATCCATAGAGTGATGATGTGGTCAATGCAGAAGGATTAGCTGTGGAAACCAACCTGCTCTCTGTTGATAAAACTTTCAAGATTATTTTAGCTATTACATTTGCGGTTGCGTGGAGCACTCATCGCCCTCTAGTTATCGCATTTAAAATGGGTGTTTTTTGGAATCTTAACGATTACCTCCTTCTTTAGCTTTCTGGGAAAGACCTCGGATTCCCAATATTTCTGTACGAGTGGAAGTAGCAGGGGAGGGAGGGCGAGGTGGGCGCTTCGGGTCTAAAACTTTTATGTTCAAAAATTCAAAACTTTTCTTCATATATTTCCAAACTCCAAGATGTGTTTATAGATTAAAGGCAGATATTGCGCTCAGCCTAAACGAACCTATGCCACACACTTACAAAGTAAAAGTAAGGAATGTTCCCAGGTAGATTTTTAAATTATTGTAAAATACTATTATTAACTTTATTTAAACAGATATAGGGTGGCATCATTGCGTTCTTTTTTTTTTAGATTTTTCCGTTGCGTAGGTTCAGAGAAAAGACTTGTTTGACATACACTTTTTGACCTCCCCATTCCCCTAGGTTTTACCCAATATCAGAAATGAAACCAGTTTTGGAAAGTTCTGATGAAGCCCTTTCATTTGATGTCCCGCATGACTATATACGGTGAAAAAAATTTACACCCCCTATGCATAAACTCAACATAAAATGACGCCACTTGCTATATATACAGGGATTCGCAGACTACATCCTCTCACTAGATTTCATGACAACAGATTCAGTTGTTTTCGAGTAAATCGGGTGTGAAAGACAAACAGACAAACAGATGGACAATCGGATAGAATTGAATTGATTTTAATAAGGTTTGGTTTCACACAAAACCTTTAAAAGGACATTGTTGTTCTCTCGTTCAGATTTAGAATTTTCGAGTTTTTCTAGCTCATACCGATTATTAATAGAAATATAAATCAGATCATTAATGAAACGAAAGGAAAAATGACTCCCGTAGGACTGCAAGCTTGAAATCTGAATGACTTGATCTAGGTGTGAAAAAATCACATTGAATCCTATCCTCATCCGATACTTTTGTTGTCTCCTTTGAAAGGAATTGCGACTTATGAAGTCCTCGCTCGTCATCATATGAAACCGAAAAGATCGTCTTTTCTTGGGTGTAGAACTGAGGATCCTAAGCAAACGCATTTGTTAATCGCATCCGACACACATCAGTCTGTGAGAGACATTGCAGAGAAACTGGGCGTACACTATTTGACAGTTTCCCGGCACTTGCAACAACTTGGAAAGGTGAAAAAGCTCGACAAATGGGTTCTGCATGTCTTTATGGAGCAAAACATGGCGCTGCGAATGGAAATTCGCAGTTGTTTACTCTCCCGCAACACAACCGATCCCTTTTTGCACAGAATAGTTACATGTGATGAAAAGTGGATATTTATTATACGATAATCGTCGCCGACCGGAACAATGGCTAGATGCTGATGAGCCACCGAAGTATATGCCGAAACCGAGCCTCCATCCGAAGAAGGTAATGGCGACTGTTTGGGGGTCTACAGCTGGCGTTATCCACTATTCTTTTTTGGTATCTGGACAAACGATAAATGCACAGAAATACTGTGCTCAACTCGAGGATATGCACCAAAAATTGAGTATTCAACGGCCGAGGTTAGTCAACAGAGACGGTGCGATATTCCTTCACGACAATGCACGACCTCATGTTTCCAAAACAACGGTTCAAAAGTTGAACCAATTGCAGTATGAGACTCTGCCTCATCCACTATATTCACCGGACCTTTCGCCACTATCGCTTTTTTTAAGCATTTGGATCATTTGTTGCCGGAGAAACAATTTAGGAACTAAGAGGCTGTCAAAATTGCCTTCGACGGATTTATCAACACCCGACGACCCGACAACTGATTTATATATTTATATACAAATTGTCAATTTGTATATAATAACAATGTTCGAATATAGCATGACCGGTCAAAAGGGAACATTGACCTTGCATTTAAACTTGGCCGGCTCATATATGCCGGTATGCAGGCCTAACGGTTGATCTGGTTGAGACAAGTGAAAATGCATTTTGCATGAAAATGAGCGGAACCAGGACCGACTCATCAATTGACAGCGGAACACTTGAACCGGGTCGTTGAAGTGGTCAAGGAGCCCGTTTGTGTTTTCGTAAAGTAGAAAAGGATTTAGTGGAAGAGAAGGAGGCATACTGGTGGATGCCGACTCAGGCGGGTAAAACGACCCTATCTTAGTTGAATAAATTCCGTGCAGTTGGTGAGGTAGGTGAAAAAGGAAGAGCCAGAGGACCCAGATGTTTTAAGACGGATTAGGTGCTAAGCCAATACGAAATGCAATTGCAATTCAAGGTTTACAAACTACGGCGGTTGTGAGTTAGAATTAAGTTAAATAAAACACATCATCATTGTTTACCAATCTTGCATACCAAGGGAAGCCGCGCGAAATTTTATTTCTGCTAATGTCTATGAAGCAATATCTTAGTCTTAGTTAATAGACGACAAGATACCACTCTTTGCTCCATTGTTGTTGCATTGGTCTTTACAGCCGAAATCTGTACAGACAAATTTGTCAGTTAATACTCCTTCACAGGGGTTGATCTGGATTGTCTCTTCCTTCACAGTTGTTGTCTAGTAATCATTCAAATGACACTTCGCTTTGGGTTAAACTGTTTCTGTTAAAACTATTGTGGTTTGGTTCCGGTATTGATTTTCAGAACCTTGTCGATACTGGTGGTTTTAAATAAGATATCTTTGATGTTGACGTCTTTTCAGGACTATAACCAATATTTGTCAGCCAAGTGAAATTGCTAAGGCAACCTTTCTCTCATCACAGGTTACTGTTGACGACGAATTCGAGTGAACCAATATGCTTTCCGTTTACCAGGAACTGGGACGTTAACATCGCTTAGTGAACTTTCAAGGACATCACTAAGTAAGTATTGTTCAAATGACCAATGGTTTCGTAAGTTGCTGGGCAGGGTAAATCCAAACTAAAACAAATCCATTGAAACAACCAATCTCAAAATTGAATACTTGTTTACTCTTGAAGGGAAGCTGATGGTCTTCTACTCCAACTTGCTTGTAAAACTCGTCTCATTAGTACGTTTGTCAATAAATGAGTAGTAGTTCCAGTAGTTTTCATCGATTTTTGCTTCCTCCCTGGGGAGCATTTGTTTATCTGTCGAAATAGTCACTTCTTGGTCAATACTGAAAGAGACATGACGACCTAGGGAATGCTTTTACAATAAGCTGAACTATTCTCGTTCTAAATATGTGCCCAAAGTCGAAAGCAAATAGAAAGTAGAAAGTGTCATGAATGTTTAATAAACAAATGGCATTCAGTTTGGGGATGATTGTTATTCCTTTGTTATATTTGTACAATGACACAGGAAAACATTTGTTTGATGCGATAGTGAAATAACTTATGATGGTGGATTGGAGCTCGTATGGAAACCATTTGGGTATACGTTTGGTTCAATTATCAAATTAGCGTTAATATCTCCAGAGAATTGGCGTGATTATTACTGTAATAATTGTAATGATTTCATCAAATGGTGCAACCATCTAAATCATACCAACACAACCAAGGAATCGTGGGTTCAAATGAGTTGTAATATCTATGATCGGGAGCAATTATTGCTTTCTTATTCTTAGCCAAGTCCCTCATTAACTTGATACTCATCTGAAAAATTAATATATGAATATCTTATTTAAACAAGTCGGGAAACCGGAAGCTGGGCGCTTCAGGTATGAAAGGTTTTGTTTGCTTCTTGTGTGAGTCTATTTGAGTGTAGAACTATCCCATTTGTACGTAGCCCGTTAAGAATATGCATTTAGCATGTCAGATTTTGTACTTCGTTTTACCGAATTTTTCCATAAATATGGTAATATATTATTACTTATTTAATTTGAAAAGATATCGATACGGTCCGTTAAAGAAATCATCACTTTCCACCCCTCCCCCCATGCGCCTTTCTAGAAAATCTCAAAACTAAGACCGGCTTCAAAAAGTACTAGTTAAGACCTTTCATTTGATACCCCACATGACTATATTTGGTGAAAAAAAAATTTACACCTCCCTTTTACATGTATGGGGACCCACCTAAATCTCAACGTAGACGGATATTACTCACTGCATGTCTAGGGGTCTACAGGTCTCACCTTCTCACCAAATTTCGTCTCAATCGGTATAGCCGTTTCTGAGAAATGTGCCTGTGACTTACAGACAGACAGAAGATAGCTGGCCAAAAAAGGCGATTTCGACACCCATCGGATTTGATCAAGAGGTACTCCAGCAGCAGAAAATTTATCCATTCAGGAGAAGCTCATCAATTTTACGATCGCCTCCAATACCAAAGCCGGCAAAAGAGAAAGTCCCTGGGAACTCAGTAATTGAAAAAAGCGAAGGATTCAGTAAAAGGAGTAATCTGCCCAAGACTCACCGAGAACAGCGCCCTGAGTCAGAAGAACTACCTTTTATGCAGCTTGGGACTAAAATAGTTGAGCTGTCCGAATTCATCAAGGACAAGCACACCGTGCACCAAGCCATTAAGAACATGGTGAGAGCCATCAGAGTGCTTTACAATAGGTCCCAGGAAGAAATAAGAAAGCCTAAGGAAAAGCCGGACATTCCAGCACCAACAGTGTCACAGGCGACCCAAGTGACACCAAAGCACAAGGTCACCGATCTTCGATCAAGTAAGCGAGTGCGAGACAAAGAGGGCGAAGCTTTGGCTAATCAACAGGCACCAAAAAGAAAAAAAGGAGTCTCGACCAGTCCAACAAATGGAACTAAAAGTTCAGAAGGGCTCAAAGTGCCCAAACTAGGAACGACGGCTAGCGAAGCGAAACCTAAACCGAAATGACTGGAATTCAAGAAGGCGTTAACTTCAGTGAAAAAATTAGGTTAATAAAAATATACCTCGATCATTGCAGGGTTGCACAGGATTTGCTTGCGCAGACCACTTACGAATCCGCAATGGAGATTGCTATCATTAGTGAACCGTACAGAAATCTTTACGGTGGCGTATGGGTTGCAGATTCGACTGGTGGAGCGGCGATATGGCCGTGCGGTCAACAAGCCATACAATCAGGCGGCTAGTGGCTTTCTGTGGGCGAAAATAAGCGGTATATTCGTATACAGCTGCTACGTTCCACCGAGTCTCACACTTCCTGAGTTTGAAGAACTGTAAGAAGATCTTCATGGAAGTGTGGCTAGACCTGCCTAGCAAAGTAGGCACCTCCACGGATAGAGCTCTCCATATTACACAAAGCGTCTCAAAGGCATGTGACACGTCGATGCCTAGGAGATGCTCCTTCTTCACTACCCCATTATTGGAATAATGAACTTGCCAGTCTTCGATCGATTTGTCACAGAGCCAGACGAACGGCTCAGAGAGCAATAGGTAATATCGATCAAGGGCAAAAGGAGCATACCTATAGGGAAGCCCGCAAGAATCTCAAGCTCGCCATCCAGCGGAGTAAGAGGGAATGTTTCCAGGAGCTCTGTTTGGAAGTGGACATAAATCCGTGGGATAGCGCCTATAAAACCGTAACAGGGCGATTTAGAGGCCAATCGTCTCCGTAGGTCACATGCTCTATACTCTTGTTGAAAATAATCCAGGGGTTACTTCCCCAGCAAGAGCGGGGTACTAACACTTTCCAGCGTCCCCTGAATGTGACGCCGATTGCACCAGTCACCAGGAACGAGCTGCTGGAGATCTGCAGTCGAATAGGCGACAGCAAAGCCCCGGGTCTGGACAGCATACCGAATAATGTAGACCGGATATGTTCGCGGAGTTGTTCGAAACGTGTATATCCGAGGGTATTCCAACGCCGTGGAAGCGGCAGAAGCTGGTGCCGCTGCCTAAGGCTGGCAAACCGCCAGGGGAACCGTCCTCCTATAGACCCATATGCTTTCTAGACACTATGGGGAAAATGTTGGAGCGGGTCATTTACAAAAGACTACTCCTAGTCGTCGAGAGCCAAGGGGGCCTTTCAGATAGGCAGTATGGGTTCCATAAAGCCAGATCAACCATTCATGCCATCAAAATGGATACTGGCTTGGCTGAAAATGCAATTCACGGAAGGGGTTGTACCAGCAAATATTGCGTGGTGGTCACCCTGGATGTGAGGAATGCATTCAACTCGGCCAATTGAAACCTTATACGAAAGTCTCTGGCGACGATTGGTGTTCCTATCTACCTCGCCGCTATTATCGATAGCTACTTGAAAGAGCGAACATTGTGGTATAATACCGATGATGGACCTAAGGAGTACGTTGTCTCCGCGGGTGTCCCCCAGGGCTCTGTACTGGGCTCACTACTGTGGAACATCATGTATAATTATGTGCTTAACCTTCCGGTTCCGGAGGAGGCCATGGTGGTGGGTTACGCCGATGGCATAGCACTCGTTGTGGTCGCAAAGCATGTCGAGGATGCTGAGTTGTACTCAAGCGAAGCAATCAGTGTTGTTAACGCTTGGCTAGAGAGTGTTGGACTGGCACTCGCTGAGGAAAAGACGGAAGCGGTCCTCATCACTAAGCGTCGCAAAAGAAATTACGCCTGTATTAGAATCAGGAATCGTATCATCACTTCCAAGACTTCGAGGGGGGCGATCAGACCCGAGTCTGCAAGGGACTCATCTGAAGTGGCTCTGCTACGAAGCCTCACCGGAGGATATCTGGTACAATGGGAACCGGGATGGCCCTCTGAGAGCATGTGCTCCAGGAGAATTCCTGGAGGATGTGTTCTCGGCCTGGTTATTTGCGGTTGCCCCCCTAGTGGGAGTTTCATGGTGGTTGTGGTTATGCCTACATAGCGGGCAGAGCTCCTCGGAGCTCAAGCATGGAGTTGCGCTGTACAACTCGGGTGCCGTACTCCTTAGTTGCGGCAGAGGTGTTAGATAGGCCTCGCATCTACTGGTATGAATGCTGAGCCTGCACTCAGTATAAAACAGGACCGCTGTGCTTGCATGGCGGGACTCTGATTGTGGTCCCAAAATCAATCCGTGTCCGAAGAGGACCGTGGAATTATGCCTTCACGGCAGGTACTCACGTTAAACCCCCCCAGGACTTTCATCACTTCCAAATCTTCCATCAAATACTTAGGGGTGATGATAGATGGAAAACTCAATTTTAAGCAGCACATAGAGTATACCTGTAAAAAAGCATTCACCATGAGTATTGCTCTGGCAAGGATGATGCGGAACGTAGGAGGACCGCGGCATACTTGCAGGCTGCTTATAGCCAGAGTGGTGAGTTCTATCATGCTGTATGCAGGGGAAACGCGCTGCAGGTTTTAGGCAATGCATATAAAATGAGTACGGTTTACAGAAGAACAGTCTTAAGAGTGTGTTCTGCCTTCAGGACCGTCTCAGACGATGCAGCGTTCGTCATGTCGGGAATGATGCCAATTGACATCCTGGCAACCGAAATGATGAACATTTATAACACCAGGTCCATCTCTCCCTTATCTCAGGAGAAAAAAGCCGAAAGGGAGAGATCCATAAGCAGATGGCAACAGCGATGGGACCAGTCAGAAAAGGGTCGTTGGACTTACAGGTTGAACCCTTCCATCAGGGGAGAAAGCATGGGGAGATCAACTATAATCTCCCCCAGTTTTTCACCGGCCATGGACGATACCGTCAATACCAATTGGACACCAGATCTAATTGTCCAAACTGCGACGGGGTCCCAGAGAACCCAGCGCACGTATTCTTCCAATGTCCTAGGTTCGTGGAAGAAAGAAGGAACCTAGAGGAAACTCTAGGTGAAGTGCTATCACCGGAAAATTTTGTCCGGAGAATGGTAGCTTGCCAGGAAGACTGGGTAAAAATCCCACAGTCTGGAGTGCCCAGGCCAGAGTCTTTTGAAAATTTCCACCTCCTTAAAAAAAAGACAGACAGACAGACATTGAACCGATTTTAATAAAGTTCTGTTTTGCAAAAAGGCACTTTCTTTATTATCCCAAGTGAAGTCAACACGTGGCTTGCAGTTCATTTAGGAACTGCAACAGTTGTCAACTGAAAAATGAAAAATCTCAAAACAAACTATAAAATGGAATGTTGCTAATATCCAATAGTGAGAACCCAGGACTTCTTCGAATATTCATTTATTCACACCATTGACAATATTGCTGCCACATAACCATCTTAACAGACATTTCGATTAAATTCCAAGTTAGGAACATTTCCACCCGCATATGTATCTTTGGGTGCTGACTATCTCATCAGCATCTTACCCCCGTAAAGTACCGCACCCAAAGACAAACTCTACGAAATGAAAAGAGCAGCTGGGAACTGTATATATAGTGGGCGCTGGATTCCATTCCGAGCATTTCCCAATAAACTAACAATAAGTGCTGAACGTCACTTCCAGGAATTTTCCTTTGTTAAATTGCACTGTTGTGCTTGTGCCCGGCCTGAAAGTGATTTTACGATGAGTATGCACTTTTAAGTTTGTAAACTTCGCTCTTGCTCTTGTTCGCAAGGAAGCTGCTTTGGAAGAACGGCTTTGTATGGAAGTTAAAGTTTAAATGAAAGGATGACGTAGGAAGGACGCTATGCTAGGGTATAATATAAATTGAATTGTTGCTTCATATTTTATGTTATTGCATTTTGTTTTTAAAATGAAACAGAATTTTATATTGGACTCACTGAAATTTAAGTGCCGTAGAAGCTTAGTCCAAGATAGAACGAACTGACGTCCAGGTACATGCTACTTTTAAAAATTAAGATAAATTCTTTATATATGTATGTCAATGTTTGAGGGCCTCCCACATAAAGAATAATTCGTTTCACAGCGAGCGTAGCCTACGCAAAATCTATATATATAAAAGAAAGTGGTGTTAGTTACACTATTTATAACTAAAGAATGGCTGAACCGATTCGGCTGAAAATTGGTGGAGAGGTAGCTTAGAACCAGGAGACGGACATAGACGGACATTTTTATCCCGCTCGACCACGTTTCCGTGAAGTCCCTATAAAACGTGGTATAACAAAGACGCATCTGACATGGAATAACAAAACGCAATTGACAGCTAAACGTGATTTTGTCTATGGTTAAGTAGAAAATTTGATAATATAAATTTTATCGGAAATATATAATCATCAGTAATTTGTATTCTCTTTGAATCATTATTAACAATGCCGCGACCAAGACGATCGAATCTTTCTCGACAAAGCCGTAATGCAAGAAGGATACGAAGCATTGCGAATGAAGTGACTGAACAAGCACACAAGCTCGACTTCGTGCTTCTCAATCACAAGAGCAAAGCGAGGCAGCCCGTGAAACGGCTCGGTAGGCAATGCGAAACCGTCGAGCGAATAACAGAAATCAACAAGTAGATAATTTTCGACGCACAAGAAGAGATTTATCAAGTGCTGATTTGAATCGAGTAGCGTTTCGATATGATCGACGGCAAATATTCCAAACGATAACCACGGAAATTAACGGCGGAGACTGTCACTGGCAACGATGGTTATCCACTGTATCGCCGTCGATCACCCGATGATAACGGTCGAACTGTCACAACAAAAGTGAAAAGAATGGATTTCGTTGTCGACAACAGTTGGATTGTTCCATATTCGCCACTTATTTCCAAAACGATCAAGACACATTGCAACGTTGAGTATTGGAATTCAGTAAAGTCCATAAAATACATTTTCAAATATGTCACGAAAGAGAGCGATATGGCGGTTCTTGGCATCCAATCTTCCAATACCAATGATGAAATTGCGCGCTACATATTAAGTTGGTCGTTATGTGAACTGCAATGAATCGATTTGACGTATATTCGCATTCCCTATTCACGAACGTCATCCTATTGTTGTGCGTTTGGCGGTGGATCTGGAGAATGGTCAACGAGTATATTTCACGGCTTCGAATGTTGTTCAACGTGCTGAAAAACCTTTCTTTGCGATCTGCCAAAGCGATCCGTTTGCACGAACTTTGCTTTACTGGAAGGTGCCAAATTATTACACTTGGAATTTTCAACGACGGAAGCAAGGCGATACGGTTCCTGGTTATCCGGATGTGCGTTCTACTGATGCTCTTGGTCGTATGTAGACAGTTGATTCAAAGAATGATGAATGCTTCTATTTGTAGTTGTTGTTGGTAAATGTGCGTGGGCGAACGTCATTTGAGTGACTACGGACTGTTAATGGTAGAATATTCCCAATATATCGTGCTGCAAGTGAAGAATTCAATTTACTAGGAAACGATGCCCATTGGGATACGACAATCGTTGAAGCCATTATCTCTGCATTTTCAAGTCAGATACGCACATTATTTGCAATCATCATTTCGACATGCTTTCCGTCGAACCCATCTAACCTGTGGCATAAATACAAGGATACTATATCAGAAGACATTTGACATCAAATACGTGTCAGTTACAGAAATCCCGATCTTGAAATGAATGAGGAGATATATAATCGGGCTTTACTCTTGATCGAAGACATGTGTTGCCTTATGTGGGGTAGTTTATTAGTCAGGTTCGGAATGCCAGCGCCAAATCGCGAAATGAATGACGCATTTAATCGAGAATTGGAACGGGAACGTGAATATGATGACCAGGAATTAAATTTAGTAGTTCAAACGAATGGACCACTGTTGAATCCCCAAAAAAAGGAAGTTTATGATAGATTAATGAAGGCAATTACACTTGCCAAGATTGGTCTGAACATCGAAGTCGATGGTAAACGACTAAAAGGCAGACCTAAGCAACGGTGGCTTGATACGCTGGATGGGGATTTGAAAGCCTCGAGATTGCACCCAAATCAGGCATTCGATAGAGCCAAATGGCGAAGCCGATCACGACGAGCCGACCCCGCTTGTGAACGGGACAAAGGCTGAAGAAAAAGAAGAAGAATGAAGGCAATTGATGATGGAAATGGTGGTTTATATTTCCTGGATCCCCCTGGTGGAACTGGTAAGACATTCCTCATGTCAGTAGTTTTAGCCACTGTTCGTGCGTGATCCAACATTGCGCTTGCGGTTGCTTCTTCTGGAATAGAAGCCACATTTTTGAAGGATGCCGTACCATCATTCAGAATTAAAATTGCCCTTAAATCTTGAAACTATTGAAGAACCAACATGTAATATTTCAAAAAACTCCGCAATCGCCAAAGTTTTATCAGCGTCGAAAATCATCATCTGGGACGAATGCACAATGGCGCATAAACGTGCATTAGAAGCCACTTAACCGAACATTGAAAGATCTACGCAATGACTCGAGGTGTTTTGGAGGCGTAATGATTTCAGCGTCTGGCGATTTCCACCAAACACTTCCAGTAATTCCAGGATCAACGGCTGACGACGAAATAAACACTTGCCTCAAATCATCGAATCTATGGCGCTATGTGAAGAAACTCCAGCTGACAACAAACATAAGAGTTGCATTGCTTAATGATACATCTGCTGAAGATTTCTCTGAGCAATTGCTGATTATCGGTAATGGTCGAGTACCTGTCGACGAATCGAGCGGATTGATTTTATTTCTTCAGAATTTCTGTAACTTTGTCTCATCGAAAGACGAACTTATTAACAAAGTATTCCCAAACATCATTACTAACTACAAAAATAATGAATCGTTGAGTTAGCGAGCAATTTTAGTGGGTAAGAATAAAGATGTAGATGACCTTAACTACATATGATATCATTGGAACAATGCATTCATTCAAATCCATTGACTGTGTAACAAATAAAGATGAAGCCACCAACTCCAATTGAATTTTTAAACTTCTTGGATGTGCCTGGCTTGCCACCGCACAATTTACGCCTGAAGGTTGTCTCCGCAGTAATCATGCTTCGAAACATAAACGCACCAAAACTTTGCAATGGTGCGCGTTTGGTGGTAAGTAAATTGATGAACAATGTGATTTACGCGACGATACTCAATGGAAAATTCCAAGGTGAAGAAGTTCTCATTCCGAGGATCCCGATGATCCCAACCGATATGCCGTGGTGGTCAACGGGTAGTATAGGTCCCGGGGCGAAACGTGGATTGGTACCCACGATGGAGCATAAAATCTGGGAAATGCCTGCTGAACCAACACCAACAGCTTTACTACCAAACCCTATCTCCACCTCCACGTGGTGACTGCTGGGAGCTCTTTCTTAACGAAAAGCTGCAGACGGAGAAGGATGAAGACGAGTCTCCCGCGCCTAAAAACGGGACAAATTGTACCAACTGGTCCTCCAGGTTGGGGGTTGGGTAGGTCTGACAACCCTACACGGAAAACAATTTGTTACGAAGCCACAACAGGAGCCTCGGATAGGACGGATTTTAAAACGACGGACCCGGCAACGACAACGGAACAACGATTTGCGCATTTTCTCATGGAACGTGCGCTCCCTGTACAGAGATGAAGCTGATGAGCAGCTAGCCGATACCCTGTCCCAATATAGGGCTGATATAACAGCGTTGCAAGAGATGCGATGGACAGGGACCGGTTTCCTGGAGAAGAGCCACTACACCATATATTATAGCGGTCATCCAGTAAACCATGCGCTCGGAGTAGGTTTCTTAGTCAGCCAAAAAATGAAACCTGCTGTTATCGGCTTTGAAAACATAAGCGAACGGCTATGCACTCTGCGCTTGCGAGGCAAGTTTAGAAATATAAGCCTCATAAACGTTCACGCCCCTACAGAGGAGACTGCAGAGTCGGAGAAGGATACCTTCTATGAGGCAGTAGAACGAACCCTCGAAGCCTGTCCCAGATATGATATCAAAATCATACTTGGGGATTTTAACAGCCAAGTAGGGAAGGAGCCAGTATTCAGGCGATACGTTGGCTCCCATAGCTTACACGGAAAAACAAATGATAACGGATTGCGGACTATTCACTTAGCAGGTTCACACGAAATGGTTGTTGGAAGTACCTGGTTTGCGCGGAAAGCGGTCCACAAACATACGTGGACCACTTTCAACCAAATTGACCACGTGTTGATCGAACGCCGCCACCTCTCAGCCTTGATGAATGTCAGAACATATAGGGAGGCCAATATAGACTCGGATCACTATCTCGTTGGCATGGTGCTCCGGGCCCGAATAACAATACCACCTAGAATCCCCTCTGACAATCAGGTGAGAGTGAACACTGAAACCATCCACAACACAACCCTCCGCGACACCTATAAGAGGGAAATGGATGCTGCAATAACCGCAGTCAACAGAGGATCTGGAGATGAAACATCAACAAATGATCTTCACAATCACCTGAAGAACGTTATCATGGATACGGCCACAAACATACTTGGCCCCAGCCGCAAAAGGAGTCGGAACGGCTGGTTTGACGATGAATGTAAGCTAGCAACGGAACGGAAGAATGCTGCATACCGAGTAATGTTGCATTCTCAAAGAATGCGGGCACGTGCAGAGACTTATCACGAACTCCATCGAGCGGAGAAGCGACTTCACAGACGGAAAAAAGAAGCCTGGGAGAGCCAACAAGTCTGTGAACTAGAAAAGTACAGGGAGCAACCGCACCAGGCGCGCAAGTTTTACCAACAAGTCAGCAGGATGAAGCCTTATACACCTCGATGCTCATCCTGCCGAGACAAAGAGGGAAACCTGATTTCCGACAGAATGGGCATATTAGAGCGATGGGTTGAGTACTTTGATGAGCTACTGAACAACCAGAACATCGGCGAGTTGGAGGTCCCACCCACTGAAGACGACGGACAAATACTGCCACCACCAAATTTAGGAGAAACAGTCCGTGCAATTCATCGGCTGAAAAATCATAAGTCGCAGGAGCCGATGGAATTACAGCCGAATTGGTTAAATATGGAAGCGACCAGTTACACCAAGTGGTTCATCAACTTGTGCTCAAGGTATGGGACAGCGAATCAATGCCTGACGATTGGCAACGAGGCATTATCTGTCTCATACATAAAAAGGGAGATATCACACAGTGCAGCAATTATAAAGGTATCACGTTGTTGAGTACCATCTATAAGATATTCTCCACTATGTTGCTAGGCCGGATAGCCCCATACGCACAGAACATCATTGGCCCATACCAAAGAGGCTTCACTCCAGGCAAATCAGCAACAGATCAGATTTTCTCTGTGCGGCAGGCGATGGAAAAACTGTTGGGATATGGACAACAGTTGCACCATCTGTTCATCGACTTTAAAGCCGCCTATGATAGAATAGCCAGGGTAAAACTGTACACGGCCATGAGAGAATTCGGTATCCCGACGAAATTAATAAGACTGACTAGGCTGACCCTGGCCAATGTGCGAGGCCAGATAAAAGCAGCAGGATCACTCTGAAGACCATTCGACATCAACAACGGTCTACGACAAGGGGATGCGCTATCATGCGTCCACTTTAACCTGGCCCTCGAGAAAGTGATCCGTGATGCTGAGGTAAATGCAAGAGGTACGATCCTCTTCAAGTCCACCCAACTACTGGCCTATGCTGACGATATCGACATCATGGGAAGAACCACCCGGGACGTACAAACTGCCTTCATCCAGATCGAGCAGGCGGATATTGGCGCGAGATCTTGGGCTGCACATCAATGAAGGCAAGACAAAATATATGGTGGCAACGTCAGCACCGAAGACGAATCAACCAACAACATCAAACCGCACTGGTCAAACACAAACACGAACAAGAATAAGGATAGGAGAATACAACTTTGAGACCGTTGACAGTTTCTCCTATCTAGGGTCGAAAATCACAACCGATAACAACTACGATGATGAAATCCGCGCACGGTTGTTGTCAGCCAACAGAGCCTATTTCAGCTTACAAAGACTGTTCCGCTCGAAACGTCTCACCATAGGGTCAAAGCTCTTACTGTACAAGACTATGATCTTGCCAGTCCTCATGTATTCCTCGGAAACTTGGGTTCTTAGCAAGAAAAATTGCGAACTCTTGGGCGCGTTCGAGAGAAGAATCCTCTGAAGAATTTTTGGCCCCCTACATGAGGATGGACGATTCCGTAGCCTACACAATGACGAAATCTATGAGCGATACCATGACCGTCCGATTGTGGATAAAATCCGGCTCAATAGGTTACGGTGGGCGGGTCACTTAATCCGTATGGATGAGGATGATCCAGCCCGGAAAGTCTATAAGGGCAATATCTATGGTAGAAAAAGAAGACGAGGCAGACCCTGCCTAAGATGGAGCGATGGCGTAGGTCAGGACGCCAGACAGCTTTTAGGGATATCGAATTGGTGGACCTCGGCGCAAAACCGGGATGTCTGGAGTTCCTTATTAAGGCAGGCCTAGACCGGATACCGGTTGTTGCGCCGTTGATGATGATGATGATGATATGCCGTTTGAGTTTAAAAGACTTCAATTTCTGATCCGTGTTGCATTCGCCATGACCATTAACAAATCACAAGGTCAGTTCTTGAAAGTTTGTTGTCTGTATCTGGAAAATCAATGTTTTTCACATTCTCAATTATATGCGGCATGTTCATGGATCGAAAGACCGTCTGCGTTGTTTGTTCTTGCGCCTGCTAATAAAAACAAAAAATGTCGTGTATTACAAGGTGCTTAACTGAAAAGTGCAACCTATTAAAAAATCATTGAAATACTTGATAAATAAAAAAATTAACTAAATAAAATCAGAAATCTGCTTCTTTTTGCCTCTAAGGCGGAGCAAAGTTCGCAGGGTCAGCTAGTAGTTGAATAAAGGGAACTTGAATTCTAAATGAGGATCAGTCGGGCATGCCTGAATCATAATTGATGTTGATGGTCCTTGCCTTCCAGGGATGAGGGGTACAATCCTTCAACTCTCTAAACAAGTGAAATATCTGGGGGTCCTTCTAGAAGCTTCTTTGGAGCAAACATGTAGAGTAAAATATGAAATGAGCTTTCACAGCCTATAATCTGTGCGGACGGATCTTTGCCTCAGCATGGGAATTTAGACCTCAGGTAGTAATGTGCGTATACGTTCTAACATAACCGCGATGCTCGCTTATTCATCCGTAGTATGACGGGTTAAGGTGAAACAAACGAGTTTTCACTATAAACCAGCCGAACTGCAAATAACTGGGAGTCTGGTAATTTCTGGTGCTACGAGGGCAACATCTAGTGGAGCTCTAAATGCGTTACACAATTTACAGTCCTGCAGCACTGAACATTGGGAGAGTTAGAAATTAATCCAGTTCTTACAAAGCTTTTTGATCCTCGCTTATCGTGTAATAACATACTTCCTATCTCTCAATAAAATAATATTTGCGCAAAGCTGAATCCGTGTCTTTTTTTCAGTGCAACGCATTAATTTTTTTCATTTTTTTTACCAACGTAATTAGCTCGTAATGCTTACGCATTTACTTGATCGGTTTAGTGAGATATTGACATGCAAAATCTCAAACAACATGTTTAGATCTGAAGAACGCATCCTGGCAAATTCCACTGGATGAGGCGTCCAAAGAAAAGACTGCTTTCACAGTTCCAGGGCGAATACTCGATCAGTTCGTGATCATACCCCCCGCAAGATTTCTACCGATCCCGACAAGTTGAGCGTCATCAAAGATTTTCCTCGGCGAGAAAAAGTCAAACAGCGGCAGTGGTTTCTTGGAATGTGTGGGTTGTATCAGTAATTTGTGTCAAATTACACTTCGCTGGCTGTACCGTTGAGAGATATAATTTAGAAAAAGCGTCAGTTTTTTTGGACTCAGGAAGCTATCTCGGCCTATGAGATTTTTCCAAACCTTTCGCGACTGCGACGCAAGTCAAAGTGGCGTAGGAACGGTGCTGCTGCAGTAGACAGAGGAGGGAAATGAAGTTCCGATAGTGCATATGTCGAAGAAGTCTATTCAGCCTCAGCGAAACGTGAATTTGGAGGGTAAATTAAAGGCACAACATCTGATGTGGTAACTGACTACCCTTCGCACAAAAGCCTGATGAACCAGCCGGACCCTCACGGTAGACTGGGCAGATGGTTGAAACGATCGACCGTATGAGAGAGAATTCCAACAAACTCCCTGAATTCCTACAAACTCCCTGATCCAGGGTTGTTATACAAAAGAACAGATCATGATTCGGGAGATGAGGTACAAGAGCAATAGGCTTGGGGGCTTCCGTGCACACACATATAGCTAGCCAGTTGGTCTATCAGAGCGGCATCATGGGTTACCGCGAAATCATTCCATGGTCGATCCGATAGCAGGGGGAAGCGTCCATATTCGAACAGTTGGACAGCTTGCCGTAGAGAGAAAATCTGATCTGTTGCTTATTTGCCTGGAGTGAAGCCTCTTTGGTATGGGCCAATGATGTTCTGAGCGTATGGGGCTAGCCTAGCAAGATAGCAGAGAATATCAAATCAATCAATCAAAATCTATAATTGCTGCACTGTGTGATCTCTCCCTTTTTATTTATGAGACAGATAATGCCTCTTTGCCAGTCGTCAGGCATTGATTCGCTGTCCCACACCTTGAAAACAAGTTGATGAACCACTTGTTGTAATTGGTCGCCTCCATATTTAACCAACTCGGCTGTAACTCCATCGGCTCCTGGTGACTTATGATTTTTAAACCGATGAAATCCACGGACTGTTTCTCCTATACTTGGTGGTGGCAATATTTGTCCGTCGTCTTCAGTTGGCGGGACCTCCAACTAGTTTTGATTGTTGAGCAGTTCATCAAAATACTCAACCCATCAATATGCCCATTCTCAATCTGATTTTCGAGATTTCCTCCTTTGTCTCGGCAGGATGAGCACCGAGGTTTTTGGTTAAACTTCGGCGCCTGGTGCCGTTGCTCCCTGTACTTTTCGAGTTCACAAACCTGTTGGTTCTCCCAGGCTTCCTTTTTCCATCTGTGAAATTGCTTCTCCGCTCGACGGAGTTCGTAATAAGCCTCCGCGCGTGCCTGCGTTCTTTGAGAATGCAACATTACTCGTAAAGTTCCAACACTAGAAAATGATGCCGAACGATGGAAACATTGTCAACAAGTGTCGTTTTGGAAATACCCACCGAAATTCTTTTGATAGACTACTTCGCATCACATACTACCTTCTACGTTTTACAACACGATGTAGGAGACAACGTCGGGAACAATCTACTCCGAACTTGGTACTAAGCCAAGAAGTGCGACAGCATGTGTTACGATGTATTATCAAGGCAATGTAATGGGAGGACTTCAAGGAGATTTGTTACCTACGTCTTCATTCCTCTAATGCGTTAACCCATCTCACTCCATTTTTGGATGCATACGGCCTAAGCACCCCATCTTGTTCCCATCTTCAGATGGTATCATCAAATTGATATTGGACGACATTCACAAAAGTCATGTACACATAGGTCCCCAAGGTCTTCTCGCAATAACAAGACAGACTTTTTGGTCGCTGAAAGGCAAGACCCTGGCAAGATCAGTTGTCCATAAAGGTATCAAATACATAAGAGCCAATCCTAGACTGCTTACTAAACAAATGGATAATCTGCCTGGACCAAGAGTGCAATCAGCACGGCTTTTCGTAAATACCGGAGTCGATTTTTGCCGTCCAGTTTATTACCACTTCAACATCAGGGGAAAGTGAACTCAAAAAACGTACATAGCTGTGTTCTGCTGGTTTGTCTCCAATATGTTCTCGGGCGCGCTCAAAAGTTTTATTGGACGACGGGATTATTGCAAGAAAAGCTTCTGTGACAAAGCGACAAACTTCGTGGATGCAAGAAATCAACTGCAGGAATCAAGAATCAGTCCTTGCTAACGAACCGGCTGCGTTTTGATACTGACCCGCTGGCGATGAGCCGCAGACGTTCGTCCTTGAAATGTTGAAGTTGAACAGCTCTGAAACAAAATACACTGGCGAGGCTCTGTTCTTTCCTCAATGAGGCTCTATGCGTTGGACGTTCAACAGTGCGAAGTCTTCAACGGGATCAATAGGACAAAATCCATCCGATTTTTTCAAATCTTGAGAACCGCTACAGCTCCAGCAAGCAATTGTATATAGACGGCGTTGAGGGTTCGTCTGTTGTCTCCTCCAAGGTAGCAAGGGAGTGCACGTTCCCGTCGGCGTGCGAGTCGACAGACGTTGAGGATGGCCAATCGGTTTCTAGTTTCGTCAACCGATCTGGTCCATGCCACCAACGGCGATGGGAAGCAATGTCAGCAGAGCTCAGGCCTTAAGCTGCACAATCTGCGGCGTTGTTAGCTGATCGCACATGCCTCCAAGTAGTCGTAGGAAGTCGGGTGATGATTTCACTTGTGCGGTTGGCAATAAACGTTTGCTATTTGGACGGATGGCCTTTGAGCCATTCCAGCCCGATTTGGGAGTCTAACCACACGTGAGTCGCTTTCGGTAGCCGCTACGCTGCATCGAGGATATGCGAGCGAAATATCGCTGCGCAAATTTCCAATCCAGGTAAGAACTGAATCTTCCTTGAAGTAACCTTCGTTTTTGCTGTTAACAGCGTAGATGCATGTTTAGGAACGACAGCGTAGATAGCGGCAGTATAAGCTCGTTGCGAATCCATGAAGCTGCCAGTTGTCATCCTGAAACATACCGAGCCAAGTTCGTTTCGAAATTGCGTCCAACGATATAGAAAACGTTGCAGTGAAACGGAGTTCCAATCCAGGTTGTCCAGCCAAAAGCATAATCATCTTAGATATGACAATCACGGGAGCAAGCCAGCCTAATGGATCAACTTGACGGGCAATCTTTGATAAAATTGATCGCTTTGTTATTTCCAGCTGCTGAGGTTTTAAACATAAAGGCATCGTCCTTGGGGAGCCACTTAAGCTCAAGGGCGGATATAACCTATCTGATTTGACGTCTACCTCGCGGAGAGACGTTGACGTCAGGCCTTGCAAAAGTTGCTGTTCATTCGCTGCCCATTTGTCAAGTGTTATACCTCTCGCTCTCGTCGATGGAGTGCCTCCCCGATCGTGTCTGCTTCATCAAAGAGATTGTCTATCCAGAATGGGCGCCGAAAAATAACAACAAATATTTGCCTAAACATCTTGCCAAAGTCGGTCCTAAATGCGAATTTATAAAAATCCTAATGAGAACCACTGAGATGTCCGCTTGGAATTTTGGCCGGATTCCGGAGGTGCTGACTGCGGAGGAACCCGTGCCCATGATCATTCTTTAAGTGCGCATGGGGGAGGGGGGATGGTTGAGTAAAACCTTGGGTGGACTGCGGTTGTGGTTCTATGGTTCTATTGGCCTAAATGTGTCCACAGGTCAAGGACAATATTCGTTATTGCAAACCGTGCAAGACGTCAAAAACTCCCAGCTTCTAATGAGAAAGGAATCCGAACTAATTACCTTTTGATTTGAGGATTCCCTTTTCCCCTACTACTCATTACCCCCGTAAAACTCGGTCAATTTCGCCATCTTTGGCTTTTGGGTTACCTCTCCCCTCTTATTCATCTCCGGCCATTGAGGATGGTCGTTTGACCATCGATAAACCCATTTTGTCATTGTCGAATTTCGAAAAGGATGAAGCTTTATGGGGTCCAGCAGAATTATTTTAAGATGTGAATAGCAGTTACTGAACTTTCATCTGGGATTGGTGGTTAAGCAAGCCAAGGATATGTTTCAGCTTGTAGACGAATTCGTATTGTCATACAGAAGATATCAAGGAGACAGACTATTGTCGGCATCTTGCGATTAATTCCGAGCAATGCATCGGTTTTACGGATAAGAAGATGGCGAATTGGAAGTCTGGGATAGAATTGCTACTATCACAGTGTTCATAAATGATTAATTTGATGGTCCTCTCGAAGATTTTTGCGGAGATTAAAAGGACGGAAATAGTGGTTATCAGGAAGGAGAGGCTCTCAGATGGAATATGTGGTCAATCCATAAAATGTTTGAGAATCGCATCATCTGCACGCCGCCCATTATGTTTTATGAACAGAAGCAGGGGGGAAAGAGAGGGAACCTAGACTGAGGAAAAGTATCTGCAGAGTAAATCACAAGATAATTGGAGGAATTACCTGAGGAGCGTGAGAATTTAATGGGCGGGGAGGATGACTGGGTAGGACAGCGAAGTTGCGAATGTGGGATCAAAAAGGTTTGAGGTTTCCGCGTTTCAGTGAGTCTTAAAAACTGGCCAGATATTTGTTTCTGCACGTATATATTAAGGATTTGACCAAGGAAAGCAGAGTTTTGGAAAAACTAAGTCAGCAGTCGAACTTCGTCTTATGAATGGTCAACTTGACGGTGTTAGTATCGAACTCGACAGCAAGATGATGGGCGTCAGAGGCAACGTAAGAGGGTACATGAGGAGATTGGGAAAGGCAATGCAAAGGTTAGGTTAGAGAGGACAAGATCAAGAGTGTGATCTAAGTGGTTTCTAGAAAGGTTAGATTGGAGGGCGGCACAAGTGTACATGAAAGTTGATAAAGGAAGGGAAGCGTGGGTGGAGTTATTAGGGAGGGAAGGAAGGCCAAGGGTGGTAGGTCAGAAGACCATAGGAAGATTAAAGTCGCCACAAATGATAAAATGGTGTGAGGGGAACAAAACGATTAGAAGTTTTGATAATCTGTGGAATCCTCGTACAATGAAGGAGACTGGGTTAGGGGAAATATATACAGGATATGATAAAGGAGCATACGTTTGGCGGAATGACTCGTATGGTGACAGAATCGTAGGAGGAGGAGAGAGGAAAGATGACAACAGCTATTAGAACACTTCACCGGCTGTTTTGCCAAGTGCAACGCAGTCTCTGTTACAATGAAAGACAGAGTAATCTTCGAGGAGCTCGGAATATTAAATCATCCAACCAGGTTTCAGCAATGCAGATGACGTAAGGTTGAAATACTACGGCAGACAGTTTGAAATTCGACGGCTTCGTCGGTAGACCCATTACGTTTTGATAAAACAGTGTAAAGTTGTAAAAATAATTTAAGTTCAGCGAGGCAGGCGAACGGCCCGGAAATTTTCTCGAAGCTTAGTCCTCGTATAAAGCTTGACGAAGACCCTCTGTAGCTTCGCAAGTTTCAAATATTAAAGTCATGAAAAACGTCCAAAGTAAGAGAATTACAGGACAAACAAAGGTAAATTGTGCTTGTAATATGCAGTACAACAAGCTATAGCGACAATTACTATAACACATACCTCTTTCGCCAAATCACTTGATAGCCTTCTATGTCGTTGACCTTTTGTTTCCCAACTCACCTGCCCAAGCATAGCAAATCAATGACAACCATCTGAAACTCAGCTGTAACATTAAAGTTGGCAACAGTTCGCAACAGGTCCGCAACACAAGTTTGACTAGAATTGTTTTAAAAGCACAAAAACCAACTGAATAGTTGATATTGTGCGCGTTGAATAGCTTCCAATGCTCATTCCCTCAGGGATCGTGAACGATCCTTCATGGGTCGTTTACGATACGGGGAGTGGCGTCCCCGAGGTGCCCGAGCAAGTAGTTCTGACCCCTTAGCTGGCATAATACTTGCGTCCTAGGTAGTAGCCTCGAGAAAGTTTCTCGGTGAAGAGCGAACTGCTAATGACCGATACACGCCGGGACACACTGGGAGTCCCCGGAGCCGTCGACAACTCCCTGTCGACGTCGATGGGGTGATGTGAGCCTAGCTCTGCCAAGGTGGTAGTTGTGGCGTGTATCAGAAGCCAGCCCCTTCGGGACCCTGGTCGGGTAGTGTGCATTGAACCGGTGTTAGTAGACCGCGTTGCCCCGAGCGAGCGCTGATCCGTCCGTGAATTCCGGGATCAGCTAAGCGTAGGTCAGGCCTCAGGGAACTGGGGTAGGGGCTGTGTCCCCGAGGGTATACCCGTTCCTGACTATTGCGGCCCGCTCCCTTGCACACGATGCGCTGGTAAATAACTCAAATGGAGAAAAAAAACGAACGAAACGAGGAGATAGTGGAAATGGAGAGTGAGCTGGCTGCGTTTATTCTCAGCACGAAAATGCGCCGTTCGCCCCAGCGCCCAGCGAAGGACGCAACAAGGGCTGAAATACCCGACGAGATATCGGGACGCGCAGATGGAGAAAGAAAGACTTGGAAAGTGATGCAGCACCTGCAGCACAGACAGGAATCCAGACCATACAGCACAGTGCTGTAATTGGGGAAAGAGGCACAGTGGAAAGTGCCGAAACTAATAAAATGGTTTCGAATATAAGCCGAATGGGAGGACTGTCGATTACTCTGGCGCAAGCGGAAGAGGAAAGACTTATTAAAAAATGCACGGCAGTTGTGAAGCACATGCGATCTTCGACGTTCCTTCAGAAAAACGTCGGTAAGGGGGTGAAAAACGGGCTAATGGAACTGGAAGAGCTCCTGGACAGGATTTCATACTATAGGCGAACATGGAAAGTAAGACAAAATCCGCAGGAAGCAGAAACAACCGCGCTTCCCGACGAGAACACCACGAGTACCAAACGGATCGCTGACAGCCCATTGCAGAGCGAACTTGGTAAAAAACGAAAGGAGGAAGGGACATCTGAAGGAGACTTCACTCAGGTACTCCCCAGGGCTGAAAAGAAGAAGGCGAAGAGGATCAAAAGACAGCAACACGTCGCGCCATCAGAAAAACCTCTGCCTAAAGCTAAGGCGGGCACGGAGGACGGAGTGCCAAAAGAAAAGGTGGGGAGACGAAGGAGGACTAGACCGCCAGCTTTGCTTATTAAGCCGACGGAAGGCAAGACTTTTGCGGAAGTCCTCAGCGAAATCCGTTACAAAATCAAACCCGAAGACAACGGAGCGGAGGTGTCTTCCATACGTAAAACGAAGGGTGGTGGAGTCTTAGTCGAACTAGGCCCGAAGACTATAACTAAAGTCACGTTCTGTGAAGCAGTCAAGGGGCTTCTAGGAGAAAAAGCTTTGGTTTCTAGCCTGGAACCCATGTGTGCTTTAGAAATCCGAGACCTTGACTGTCTCACGGAAAAGAACGAGGTAGAAGAGGCCATCAAACGCGAATGCCCGGAGGTAACCAATGCCCGGATTGGTACCACCCCCGCAAACTCCCGAGGCCAAAAACTCGCTGTGGTGGAAGTTGCCGAGCAATACGCGAGGAAGCTTCTAAACAGCGGGAAAATAAGAATTGGTTGGGTAGTGTGTAGGATACGAATTCGGGCCGCCCCAGCCAAATGTTACAGATGTTTGGACTATGAGCACACATCTGCAAACTGTCGGGGACTCGACAGAAGGGCAACATGCCGTAAATGCGGTCAGGCTGGCCATAAAGCGAACAGCTGCAATGAAAAGGAAAGCTGTGTCCTATGCAGGGACCGTGGCGCGACTGATGAGAGCATTGCGCACACTGCGGGATCGGGGCGGTGTCCAGTTTTCATAGCAGAACTGGAAAGAGCTAGGATACGGTCAACATGATTCGCATCCTACAAATCAATATGCACCGGAGTGCAACCGCTCACGAGTTGCTAGCGCAGTTCGCTGCGGAGTCCAAAGCTGATTTAGTACTCATCAGTGAGCAGAACCGAAACAAGGACCCAGTTTCATGGCACCCAGACATATCAGGTACCGCTGCCATCTGGGTTCGGGACGGCACCCTCCTGGGGGTTCTTGCCGACGAACGAATTCTGGAAATGGCGGCGAGAACAGGACCGGTAGTTCTAAACACCGGATCCACCCCAACGTTCCGGCGCCCGGGCTGCGAAGGAAGCATTCCTGACGTAACCTTCGCATCGGAATCACTGGTGTCGCTGATGGACGGGTGGCGAGTTCTGGAAGACTTTTCGACAAGTGACCACCAATACATTGCTTTCGAAGTGGTGGACACAAACTCTCGGTGTGCGCCACCCCAGCGATCTTTCTGTGTATGGAACGTCGCGAAAGTGAACACCGGGAAGTTTGTCGAAACTCTGGGAACAGGTGGGGCCACGCTGAAGGGTACTCCTGGGGGCGGTGGCGCCGCTGCTGACACTGTCATAAACTCAGTTATGAACCTGATAGCAACGGTCTGCGAAGCCTCCATGCCCAGGAAGACATCGAGGCGCGGCAAACCTTCCATGTATTGGTGGACAGTGGAAATCGCAGAGCTCCGGAAGGAATGTCACAGGCTCCGTCGCTTAACACAACGTCTAGGCGACCGGGAGGAGGCATGTACCATAATGGTGGAGTACAAATCAGCCAAAAGGAGACTCCGCAGCGCAATAAACAAGAGCAAAGCTCGCTGCTGGCAAGAGCTGATCGACGAGGTGAATGGGGATCCGTGGGGACTCGTTTACAAACTTGTAACCCGAAAAATCGGGGCTCTGCGGAAACCCTGTTCATTTAAGGCCGAGCAGATGGACCGCATTGTGAGGGCACTCTTCCCTGCACACCCCGTATGGGATGGTGACGTCGGCACGGAGAGCGCAGAGGACTGTCCACTTTTTTCTGTAAAAGAGTTGGAACAGACAGTCCTCTCTATGAAAAACAAGAAGGCGCCAGGACCCGATGGTATTCCAGCAGAGGTGTACAAACTGGTATTCCAACACCGGCCAGACCAACTGCTCGGCGCATTCAACGCTTGCCTGAAAGAGGACATTTTCCCTGCTCGTTGGAAAGTTGGGAGGCTTGCGCTGATCCCTAAAGGGAAAGGCGATCCCGAACTGCCGTCTTCATACTGCCCAATATGTATGCTTGATACTGCTAGGAAAGTGCTCGAAAAGCTCATCAGAAGTAGACTCGCTGAAGCGATACGCGCTGCCGGAGATTTATCTCCTCGGCAGTTTGGTTTTAGGGCAGGGAGATCGACAATTGATGCTGTCATGCAGGTCGTGGACGCCGTTCGACGAGCAGAGGCACATAGCCGCCGAAGTCGACGGGTGGTGCTCCTCGTAACGCTTGACGTCAGAAACGCCTTCAATTCCGTAAGATGGAAAGACATTCTAGGCACACTAGACAATACCTTCAACGTGCCGAACTATCTTTTACGGATTTTGAGGGACTATCTGAGGAACCGCTCCCTGCTCTATGAAACACTAGAGGGTCAAAGGTGAATGGAGGTCACATCGGGGGTAGCACAGGGATCCATCCTAGGGATGCTACCTATGATAGTCTGCTTAAACTCGACATGCCAGAAGAGTCGCGCCTGGTCGGCTACGCAGATGATGTCGCAGCGCTTGTTACTAGACGCACTGTCGAACAGACGCAAAGCAGACTCGGCATATTGATGCGACGGGTAAGCGGATGGATGACTACTCATGGTTTCAACCTTGCACTGGAAAAAAACCGAAGTAGTCATCCTGACTAAGAAGAGAATTCCGACCCTGTGTCCCATATCGTTCGGCGAGTCGATAATCGAGTCAAAATCGGCGGTAAAGTACCTCGGGTTGACTCTTGACTCAAAGATGAGCTTTTCTGAGCAAATCCAAGCAGCAGCGAACAAGGCTGCGGCTGGAGTTTCGGCGTTAAGTAGGCTAATGGCAAACATTGGGGGTCCTACGTCTAGTAAGCGATGAGCGATGAGGCGATGAGCTCAACGCAGTCTGCCCTGCTCTACGGCGCAGAGGTATGGGCTGGCGCTCTTAACAAGGAGGTATATCGTAGACGCCTCGCGCAAGTACAGAGACGGGGAGGTTTACGGGTGGCGTCTGCGTACCGCACAGTCTCTGAACCGGCCGTGATGGTGATCGCGAGAGTTATCCCCGTTGCCCTTCTTGCTAGAGAGCGTCAGGCCATATACAAGCGCAAGGGAGATGAGCCAAGGGAGGTGGTTGCTCGCGAAGAACGACAACACATTCTAGACGAGTGGCAGCTCTCTTGGTAAAATGAAACTAGAGGCAGATGGACTGCGCGGCTCATCGGCAACTTAGGTGCGTGGCTGAATCGGAAGCATGGTGAGACTGACTATTTCCTTACCCAATTTTTAAGTGGGCATGGAAATTTTCAGTCTTACCTGCACAAGATTGGAAAGGCGCGTTCTCCGGTTTGTGTGTTTTGCAATGGAGTTGTGGACGATGCCCACCACACTTTTTAAGGTTTTGTGTAAACACAAAACCTTATTAAAATCGGTTTACTGTCTGTCTGTCTGTCTGTCCGTCACACGCATTTTTCTCGGAGACGGTTGCAGCGATTGACACCAAATTTGGTGGAAAGCTGGGAACTGTGAACGCTCACGCATACAGTGAATTACATCCTTTTACAACGAATTTAAGGGGGGGTCCCCATACATGCAAAAGGGGGGTGTAAATTTTTTATCCATCAAATATAGTCATGTGGGGGATCAAATTAAAGGTCTCGGCCAGTACTTTTCGAAGCTGGTCTTAGTTTTTACATTTGTTGGAAAGGTGGGGAGTGCGGGTGGTTGAAAGTGACCATTCCTTTACGGGGGCCATTCTCAGAAACTACCCAACCGAAAAATCTGAAAAAAATCAAGAGGCTGCCACTATACGGTGCCTGGGCTCCGAAATACCTTCCACACTGATATCTGCATAAATAAAGTTAATAATAGTAAATTACTATAATTTTTAGTAATTCGCTGCAGAACCCCCCTCAAATTCATGCTAGGACCACGAAATTTCGCAACAATATAGGGTATAATATAGAGCATGATCTTACTAAGTTTGGTGGAAATCGAACTATTACTAACAAAGTTATAATACGTCAAAGTTGTCGCTTCTTCGCAAATTCAAGACTATAAATGTCAATATCATCCGAAAGTGGATATTCCCACATAATATATGCATATATTACGTGCTACGTACTAAGAAATACACAAAACCTTTCGTACCTGAAGCGTCCAGCTTCCGGTTTCCCGACTTGTTTTTCTTGTGGAAGGTGAGATGGGGTTCGTCAAAAGCTCTATTTAAACACAGGGGATCTCTCTCCAGACAACATTGTGGAAGAGATGCTGAGGACTGCTGATAGCTGGAACCGTGTTGCCCATTACGTTCGGTCCCTTCTCATTGTTAAGAAGATAGAACTCGACCGGTGGAGGAGCCGGATGGCAGGGAGTTCCTTGAACTGACAGTTCCCTTCCTCCTCTCCCCTCCCGTTGGTGAAAGGAATTCCCTGATTTGAAGGCTCCGCAAAGCGGGAGAGTTCGGGGGCTGGCCCGAAGTAATGTGACAAACGGTTCCAAGCTAGCTCTCTGACGATGGGGAGGTGTTTAGTTGGTAGTCCGACGACGTACCGAATCGGGAGTCCAACACTGTGTGCGTAAATGCATTCACCTACTCTACCCAAAAAAAAATGCTCATTAAGTGCTTTAAAATTACAAAAAGCGGAAGTAAATGAAAAACAAGATTCAGAAATTATTCCAATCTCATTGTTATTCGGAACCCGTTGCACACTAGATAAATATTAGCGCTCACACAATTATTTTTATTTCCTGAAAATTGAAAACTTGGTTCGTCTCTCAGTTCTGTGTCTGCACCGTCCCCGGAAAACTTTTAGCTGTTTAATATCTTTATGAATTTTATATCACCACATTTTCATATAACTCGGAAATATGCTCGACAAGTGCTCTGGAAAACAAATCACGTATTCAATTCACTTCTCTCCACCATCAGCAAGATGTTCGTTATATCGTTCGTTTACGTACTCATAATTACATTCAGAAATATGTATGTATGCCGTATCGTATTGAAATCGTCATCATAAGCGTTATGAATGGAAATGGAAACATTTCCATTTGGAAAGGTTACAGATACCCTGGCGCGGATACAAGCTTGGTAGCAATGATGACTTGTCCTCGATGAAGTAATTATTAATAAAAAGTGGAGATATTCAAAACATGTGGTGGAATGCATGTTTGGGGGTGCTGACAAATTGGAACTGTCAGTGAGAGACCACGTCCCGATACTAAATTAGGGCCAAAATCTTTATTATTGGTAAAAGTGATTCTTCGGACACAAGTGGAATATGCACGACCTCCTAATGAATTTGAGAAAAGTATTCACTCCATTTTTAAAGTAGGTACAACTGGTGCTGGCTCACAGTCAGTAACTCTTGAGAAACGTAGTCTGTCAGTCCCACCGTAATTTCTCGCTGGGAACGATCGAAAGGATATCGTGTCTCAAGTGCATATTCCAGCAATATTGAAGGGAGAAATATCATCGATAACGCGCGAAGTATTCGAGAAGAAGTCTTGGAGTTCCAGTTCAATGAGCCAATTATTTTGAGCATTTTACCAATGGCATACTAATGAGTCGGTGAAGTTGAATGTGTCAATGAGCAAGTGAATGAACAAGCTGTTTTCGGCTGCGGGAACCCCAACCTCACACACTTCCTTTCGCTAAAGTTCTCTATTATCCTTTCTTTCTCGGCAAATGTACTAGAGAAGCTTGTGACTTGCGTGATAATGGAGGATAATTTTTACCGAGCTTATGCCATCTATTATTGAGACTATAGGCGTTTGGGGTTTGAAGGAATGCTCTACTATGCTGTGCGACGCAACGAATGTATGCCATTAACATATGTAACTTATATTTCTTAGCCGTATCCCTTTTCCATTGGCTGCTTATTTGTGTTTGCTGTTAAAGATAAGGATAATCACTTTCGGTTTGTTTCCCCCTCTGCACGTTTTACTATGTCATTAGTTGCTATTTGCAATTCGTTAAAAGTAAAAGTGAGTTAACATGCAAAGGAAGTTAATCCATATAAATTTGTGTGTGACGATGTGCCGCTTTCAATCCTACTTGAAGATAATTGATTCCGAATTCTAACTATAATAACACATGATAAGACTTCTTACGCGGGAATTTTTGATTCCCTGTCCACGTGTTTATGTCTAGAAAAGAAATGGTTTGGGTCATTCACTTTAAGATATCTGTACATTCGTACGACTTTACTTTATACAACGCAAAATCTTACTTATTGGCTTTTTTCAACAAAACCAAAATTGACAGTTGATCAGATTTGACGGGACAGGTTGGAGTGGATTGAGTAAGTGAAGCCTTATAGTGTCTCCCCTTCTCGTATTAACTTCTACAACTCGGATCCTGGTAAAGTCAGCAATACCAGCTAAGCAAAATTAAACATAATCATCAACGGCACAACAACCGGTATCCGGTCTAGGCCTGCCTTAATAAGGAACTCCAGACATCCCGATTTTGCGCCGAGGTCCACCAATTCGATATCCCTAAAAGCTGTCTGGCGTCCTGACCTACGCCATCGCTCCATCTTAGGCAGGGTATCGTCTTCTTTTTCTAACATAGATATTGCCTTTATAGACTTTCCGGGTGGGATCATCCTCATCCATACGGATTAAGTGACCCGCCCACCGTAACCTATTGAGCCGGATTTTATCCACAACCAGACGGTCATGGTATCGCTTATAGATTTCGTCATTGTGTAGGCTACGGAATTGTCCATCCTCATGTAGGGGGCCAAAAATTCTTCGGAGGATTCTTCTCTCGAACGCGGCCAAGAGTTCGCAATTTTTCTTGTTAAGAACCCAAGTTTCCGAGGAATACATGAGGACTGGCAAGATCATAGTCTTGTGCAGTAAGAGCTTTGACCCTATGGTGAGACGTTTCGAGCGGAACAGTTTTTCTAAGCTGAAATAGGCTCTGTTGACTGACAACAACCGTGCGCGGATTTCATCATCGTAGCTGTTATCGGTTGTGACTTTCGACCCTAGATAGGAGAAATTGTCAACGGTCTCAAAGTTGTATTCTCCTATCCTTATTCTTCTTCGTGTTTGACCAGTGCGGTTTGATGTTGTTGGTTGGTTCGTCTTCAGTGCTGACGTTGCCACTCTATATTTTGTCTTGCCTTCATTGATGTGCAGCCCAAGATCTGGCGCCGCCTGCTCGATCTGGATGAAGGCAGTTTGTACGTCTCGGGTGGTTCTTCCCATGATGTCGATATCGTCAGCATAGGCCAGTAGTTGGGTAGACTTGAAGAGGATCGTACCTCTTGCATTTACCTCAGCATCACGGATCACTTTCTCGAGGGCCAGGTTAAAGAGGACGCATGATAGGGCATCCCCTTGTCGTAGACCGTTGTTGATGTCGAATGGTCTTGAGAGTGATCCTGCTGCTTTTATCTGGCCTCGCACATTGGTCAGGGTCAGCCTAGTCAGTCTTATTAATTTCGTCGGGTTACCGAATTCTCTCATGGCCGTGTAAAGTTTTACCCTGGCTATTCTATCATAGGCGGCTTTAAAGTCGATGAATAGATTTTGCAACTGTTGTCCATATTCGGACAGGTTTGCCATCGCTTGCCGCACAGAGAAAATCTGATCTGTTGCTGATTTGCCTGGAGTGGAGCTTCTTTGGTATGGGCCAATGATGTTCTGGGTGTATGGGGCTATCCGGCCTAGCAAGATAGTGGAGAGTATCTTATAGATGGTACTCAGCAACGTGATACCTCTACATATAATTGCTGTAATTGCTATGTAATATCTCTCTTTTTATGTATGAGACAGATAATGCCTCGTTGCCAATCGTCAGGCATTGATTCGCTGTCCCATACCTTGAACACAAGTTGATGAACCACTTGGTGTAACTGGTCGCCTCCATATTTAACCAATTCGGCTGTAATTCCATCGGCTCCTGGCGACTTATGATTTTTTAGCCGATGAATTGCACAGACTGTTTCTCCTAAACTTAGTGGTGGCAGTATTTGTCCGTCGTCTTCAGTTGGCGGGACTTCCAACTCGCCGATGTTCTGGTTGTTCAGTAGCTCATCAAAGTACTCAACCCATCGCTCTAATATGCCCATTCTGTCGGAAATCAGATTTCCCTCTTTGTTTCGGCAGGATGAGCATCGAGGTGTATAAGGCTTCATCCTGCTGACTTGTTGGTAAAACTTGCGCGCCTGGTGCGGTTGCTCCCTGTACTTTTCTAGTTCACAGATTTATTGGTTCTCCCAGGCTTCCTTTTTCCGTCTGTGAAGTCGCTTCTCCGCTCGACGGAGTTCGTGATAAGTCTCTGTGCGTGCCCGCATTTTTTGAGAATGCAACATTACTCGATATGCGGCATTCTTCCGTTCCGTTCATCGTCAAACCAGCCGTTCCGACTCCTTTTGCGGCTGGGGCCAAGTATGTTTGTGGCCGTATCCATGATAATGTTCTTCAGTTGATTGTGAAGATCATTTGTTGATGCTTCATCTCCAGGTCCTCTATTGACTGCGGTTATTGCAGCATCCATTTCTCTCTTATAGGTGTCGCGGAGGGTTGTGTTGTGGATGGCTTCAGTGTTCACTCTCACCTGATTGTCAGAGGGGATTCTAGGTGGTATTGTTATTCGAGCTCGGAGCACCATGCCAACGAGATAGTGATCCGAGTCTATATTGGCCCCCCTATATGTTCTGACATTCATCAAGGCTGAGAGGTGGCGGCGTTCGATCAACACGTGGTCAATTTGGTTGAAACTGGTCCCGTCTGGAGAGGCCCACGTATGTTTGTGGACCGCTTTCCGCGCAAACCAGGTACTTCCAACAACCATTTCGTGTGACCCTGCTAATTGAATAGTTCGTAGTCCGTTATCATTTGTTTTTTCATGTAAGCTATGGGAGCCAACGTATCGCCTGAATACGGGCTCCTTCCCTACTTGGCTGTTAAAATCCCCAAGTATGATTTTGATATCATATCTGGGACAGGCTTCGAGGGTTCTTTCTACTGCCTCGTAGAAGGTATCGTTCTCCGACTCTGCAGTCTCCTCTGTAGGGGCGTGAACGTTTATGAGGCTTATATTTCTAAACTTGCCTCGCAAGCGCAGAGTGCATAGCCGTTTGCTTATGTTTTCAAAGCCGATAACAGCAGGTTTCATTTTTTGACTGACTAAGAAACCTACTCCGAGCACATGGTTTACTGGATGACCGCTATAATATGCTGTAGTGGCTCTTCTCCAGGAAACCGGTCCCTGTCCATCGTATCTCTTGCAACGCTGTTACATCAGCCCTATATTGGGACAGGGTATCGGCTAGCTGCTTATCAGCTTCATCTCTGTACAGGGAGAGCACGTTCCATGAGAAAATGCGCAAATCGTTGTTCCTTTGTCGTTGCCGGGTCCGTCGTTTTAAAATCCGTCCTATCCGAAGCTCCTGTTGTGGCTTCGTAACAAGTTGTTTTCCGTGTAGGGTTGTCAGGCCTACCCAACCCCCAACCTGGAAGACCAGTTGGTACAATTTGTCCCGTTTTTAGGCGCGGGAGACTCGCCTTCATCCTTCTCCGTCTGCAGCTTTTCGTCGAGAAAGAGCTTCCAGCGGTCACCACGCGGAGGTGGAGATAGGGTTTGGTAGTAGAGCTGTTGGTGTTGGTTCAGCAGGCATTTCCCAGGTTTTATGCTCCATCGTGGGTACCAATCCACGTTTCGCCCGGGACCTATACTACCCTTTGACCACCCACCCTCCTATTTACCGTAGCCTATACTGGAAGGGGAATGTGTGCTTACTAACAACTCTAATGTCTCAGTGGTCCTGTCCAGGTCCGGTATAATCTAATTACAAAGTACGAAACTGATTATTTTATTGAGTGACTGATCATTCCCATGGATTGGCAGGAGCTCCTCTTGGCACTTCTAAATGTCTAAGTGTCTTTTTATATACCTATATTATGAGCAGAAAAATTATGCCTCTACCAGATATTGTCGGCTTTCGGAGGCTAGGAAGGTCTTTCTTTCTTACTATAGAGCAGAGGATCCTGTAAACAACCTCGACTAATATTCAATTTCTTTGGAGTCTCGCGCTATTCACCTTGAGGTTTATGTTGAAGAGTATGTGGTCGGAAACATCATCTCTTCCCCTGAATCAGATTAGAGACTAATTATAAGCTGGAATAGCTTCGCTGGGACGCATGCTAGAATTACCTGTGCTGTTTTTTCCACTGCCACTGTCTGTGCCACGTAGCTTTAGGGAGGCCTATTGGTCCGCCCTGCTACGCAAGTGGGTTTTATTATGTGAAGTAGCTCGAATGAAGCTCTAAAAATATGATCTTCTTGCGTGATTGTTTGGTTTATTTCAAGGACAATATCCTCCGTAACACAATGCGAGACGGGGAGAGGGCAAAGATTCTCCCGGGGCTCAATGTTCTTTCGGGGAATAGAGAAAGTCTAAGATAATCAAATGAATTATGCAGTTTTTCCTTCCTACGACCTTGGTGACCTCGAAGAACACATCACTCGTGTGTTATGGAGAAACTCCTGAAAGCCGGTAAGAATAACCCACTTGCTTTATTTGTCGGTGAGGTAGGCTACCTACTTAGAAATCGTTGCATTATTGTTAAAGTATTCAATGGGAGTATGGAAACCATTCAATACTTCATATGGGGAGGTATGCATGTTTCATGCGACGAGTAATTATTTTTCTAAAAAATCAATTTTCAGTGAATCTGATTCTGAGCTGCTCCCACCTGACCTAATTATAAACGAATTCCGTTGTTCTTGCATAATTCAGTCACACACGGTTATCATCAACATTATATTACAAAGGACGAAATGGAAAATGTTTGAACGAATTATCCTCGATGTATATAATTTCAGTGTATGATTAATTGGTTCTATATTAATAGTATTGCCGTTGCTAGCAAATGATTCAAAAATGGGGCTGTTTTTTTAGTTGCAAGGACTTTGTGGGAAAGTGTCTAGTCACACCGCATCCCAGCTGGAGTTATAATAAGGATGTTCAAAGCATTAGATGCAGTTGTCACTTTTGGGATAAAAAGATATTTTTTTTTTACAAAAATGAATACGATTTAAAAGAAAATCCACAAAGAGCTCCCGTCCAGCTTAAAGAATCCATCCTAGCTCGCTCGCAGACTGGCTAGTTCATTTACAGATGAAAGCGCTCCCAACAAATCCGAAACATTGGAATTTCAAGCGTTGTATTTTCGAACTTGGGGAACTGTGCAGAACACTTTGTTCTCTCCATTGGAAGGTCTGCAAGATGTGTGAGCTCCCCACTTGGAGGCATGAATCGGTTCATGCTGTACGTGTAGACGCTTGAGAATAACTTTCCATTGCAGTTTGTTGCTGGCATTTGCAGGAAGATGTGGCGCAGGTTGCGTCTTATGCTAGAAGTAGTTTTCCGTGGTTGTTTCTGCTTTTGGAGTCAGCGGCATGATAATGGTCAGCTGTGAGGCTACGTGGAAATTTCTTTGTTGGCATTGAACCTTTCACAACCAACAACCTAGTGGAAGTGGTATTGAGGGATCAATATCCAGTCATTGTGATTTTGTCTGAAGGTAAAACAATGGAAAATAGCAAATGTTGCATGGATTTGAATTCGGCTTCATTTCGTATATACCAAGTCAGTTCTAAATATGTTACATTGAGGGATTATAGGTAAATTTAGATCCTTACATTGTAATAGAGCTCGAACTGTATTCCTAGAAATATTAAGTATTGAACAAGGGAGGACACGCATGCTATAGCTGAAAATAAGCTGATTTATTTGGAAGTTTGTCTGATTTGATATAACTTTATATGAGTAGCATTCCGAACAAACTCAGCCATGCTATTAAGATAGTATGCTGGTCCCAAGCCCAGGTAAAGGAGGAGGGTTTGAGGCAACGTATTCTGTACTATCCTCAGTAAAACAAAAATAAAATGCTGAGATCAGGGAAAGAGATAAATAGAGTATAGTTGGAGTTATTCCACTATCCTAAATCCTACCTGATCTCTCTTGGTGACAGGCTCCGCGACAGGTCGACCAAGAAAATGCATACAATGTTGTTACAAACATGATGGCAGGACGGGCCCCGGTCCTGTCGAGAAATGGGCAAGGGTTCTTGACGCATGGACGGCGTCAGGACGTAAGCAAGTTAGTCCGAACACAACGAACAAAACAAATACGTGTCTGCACGCTAAATGTTGGTATCCTAACTGGAAAGACGGAGGAACTCGCAAGAGCCCTTCGGAAGAGGCACATTGATATCTGCGCTCTGCAAGAAACCCGATTGTCTGGTGCCAAAAGCTGCGGCATGGAACGCGAACGCGGTAAAAGTGGCTACAAACTTCTCTATTTTGGTAATCCACACACTCAATATAGTGTTGGCATTGTCATTTCAGAGGGTTTCCGTGATGCCATTAAAGAAGTCGAACGATTTGATGATCGGCTGATGAAGCTCCCCATTATATCAGCTGATCGCACTATTCACTTCTTCACCGCCTATGCACCACAGACAGGTCGACCTGATGCCGAGAAAGATGACTTCTGGCAACTTCTCGATGAAAAGACTTGTCACGTGCCTACTGACGACTATATAATCATTGCCGGCGACCATAATGGTCATGTGGGTGAAAAGGCAGACGGTAACAGATGCCTTGGGGAAAGGGGTTTGGAGCGCGCAATGAGAGTGGCGAGCGTATAATCGATTTTGCGGACACCCATGACCTTGTACTTATGAATACATGGTTCATCAAACGATTGTCTCACCTTCCCACATTTTATAGTGGGAACAATAAAACGCAAATCGACTATATTCTCATAAGACGCCAACATTTTACCACTGTCACTGATTGCAAAGTCGTTCCCTATGAGACCATCGCACCTTAACATCGGCCGTCGATTGCCGTCCTGCGAATTAAGCCATCGATAAAACAGCGTGAGGAACGCACTGGCCCGCGATGCATTAAATGGTGGCGATTTGGTGAGAAGAAAGAAGAAACGATCTCACTCATACGGTTGCCGACCATTATCATTACCATAATGTGGAAGAATCATGGAACCAAATGAAAGACACGATCCACAAAGCGGCCTCTGCAACCCTCGGGGTCACCAAGCTGCGTAAGCCGTACATCAATCGAGGTACTTGGCTTTGGAATGATGATGTTGAAATGAAGGTCCGTGAAAAGAAACGCCTCTACCACAAATTTCTCGACGATAAAACGCCTGCTAATTGGCAAATTTATAAGAATGCCAACCGGGAAGCAAAGAAATCGGTCGCTGTTACCCGAGCGAACCATTTCAAAAATTTTTACGACAAACTGGACACTCGGGATGGCAAGAGAGATCTGTATCGACTTGCTAAAAGCCGTAATGAACGCACACAGGATATCGAACACTTCTGTTGCGTTAATGACAAGAACGGTATTTTGCTTACCAACCGTCGAGCCGCAACGGATAGATGGCGATAATACTTCGAGCAGATTTCAACTGAAGAATTTGCTCATCCTCCACTTCCACAATCATTGCCGACATTTGGACCAGTTCCACCAGTCAGCGCAACTGAAGTCGAGGAGGCAATAAAACAAATGAAATCGGGAAAAGCAACAGGACCTGACGACATCGGATCTGAGCTCTGGAAAGCGAAGAGCTGAAGCTGGGACCCAACACTTTGGCTCAGTGAATTCCTTAACCGGGTTATTCAGGAAGGAAGAACACCATCTGACTGGCAAGAAAGTACCACTGTTCCAATATGGAACAAGAAAGGTAGTCCAGTAGAATGTTAAAATTGCTGTCCGATCCGGTTACTTTTCCATACCATGAAGATTTTTGAACGCATTCTTGACAACCGTATTCGCGAAATCGTTGAAATAACCATGAATCAAGCCGGATTTGTCAAGAACTGCGGAACTACTGACGCAATACACGCTGCGCGGTTATTCATGAAGAAACATCTTGAGAAGCATCGCTCTCTTTACATTGCCTTTCTGGATCTAGAGAAAGCGTTTAACCGTGATTTAAATACCTCGGGTCAACGCTAACAGCCAATGAAGAACTGCGCTATGAAATTGCTTCACGCATTAACGCAACCCAGATGAAGTAGCGTTCCACAACTGGTGTTCTTTGTGATCGACGTATCAACGAACGTCTCAAATCGAAAATTTACCGCAATGTTATCCGTCCTATCGCTCTCTATGGTTCTGAGTGTTGGCCAACTATAAAAGACAATGAGCGGCGTCTTCCGGTAATGGAGACCAAGATGTTACGTTAGACTAGTGGCGTGACACCTTTTGATCACATCCGGAATGAGAATATCCGCGAACGTTATGGGGTTGCATCGATCGTGGAAAAGTTGCGAGAGAGGTGTCTTCGATGGTATGGTCACGCAATTCGTGCAAACGAGAATTCACTTACCAAGATTGGTCTGAACATCGAAGTCGATGGTGAACGACCAAAAGGCAGACCTAAGCAACGGTGGCTTGATGCGTTAGATGGGGATTTGAAAGTCTCGAGATTGCACCCAGATCAGGCATTCGATAGAGCCAAATGGCGAAGCCGATCACGACTAGCCGACCCCGTTTGTGAACGGAATAAAGGCTGAAGAAAGAGGAAGAAAGTAGCATTCCGAACATACAGAACTTGTACATATCTTGAAATAGTTAAAACTGAATAGTTTCGAAAAGACCGCTTCATCATGAAAAATATACTATTGGAGTAGCTACGAAATTGCGATGGTGGGTTCAAAAATGAATTTCGATGATAGTGTTTTATGACACTTTATTTTGTACTCCAGAATAGGGAAGGAGATTCATAAGTAAATTGATAACACCTGATGTGATGGTTGTCTTTCAATGTACCTCCGAGGCCTATAGTAAGTTCAATAATTCAACAAAATAGGACAAGCGACGAATTCATAGCTCGTCCTGAGACTACAAATCTGCTGTGGAATCAGGAAGCACCATAAAATGAGACGAAGAAAATATATCAAACGATCTAATTGGACAACTAAATTGGGGCAACAAACAAAATACTCAACAATCAAGTTAAAAACAAATCGAAAATACAGAAGGAAGACGCTTCAGGTATGAAAGGTTCTGTGAATTTCTATTATAAAGACATTTGAGTTTGTATTTGTCCCATTAGAACCTAATACGTAATATATGCATATATTATATCAACATATCCACTTTCGCCTGATATCCACATTCACGTATAATGATGTAACTCCCTGATCTCTCTTAGGAGGTGCTTCAAATGCCTGATATTTGGACACTTCGCGAAGGCATGCACCAGTGGCATCGATCGGTCCGACCAATGTCGAAGGTATGGGGGGAAAGGACAGTGGAATGCAATAAGAGCCTCAACTGCATTTTATACGAGGGGAAGGTGGGATGGGGTAACCAGCATATTACCGGAAGTGGTAAATACCCGGAATTCAGGAAGGCGTTAACTTCGGTGAAAAAATTAGGTTAATAAAAATAAACCTCAATCATTGCAGGGTCGCACAGGAATTGCTTGCACAGACCACTTACGAATCGGCGATAGAGATTGCAATCATTAGTGAACCGTACAGAAACCTTGATGAAGGTGTATCGGTGACAGATTCGACTGGTATAGCGGCAATATGGACGTGCGGTCGTCAAGCCATACAATATAGCATGGGTCAGGCAGCTACTGGGTTTGTACGGGCGGTATATTCGTATACAGCTGCTGCTCCTCACCGAGCCCCATACTGTCTGAGGTGGAAGACCTGCTACACGATCTTGTTCACGACCCAAGAGAACGAGGTCCAAAGGTGATAGCCGGTGTCTTTAATGCGTGGACCATCGAGTGGGACAGCGAAGAGACTACAGGAGGGGGCGGTGCTTATTAGAAGCATTCGCCTAGTTGTAGTTCTGGCCAACAAAGGTGATGTAAACACTTATCGGAAAGGGGGATCTGGTGCAATTGTAGATCCGATTTTTACCAGCCCTACGCTGCAACATGGTATGTCCTGGTAAGTTAGCGAGGACTTCACGTACAGCGACCACCAGGCAATCACCTTTAAAATAAGGACGGAGCCACATGGCAGGAGGCCCCCACCCCACCGGAAACCGAAATCCAAAAGAACATCAGGATGGCCTGCAAAAGCGATGGATGAACAAACATTAATGGAGGTGTGGTTAGGCCTGCTTAGTAAGGCAGGGACCTCCACCGACAAAGCTCTCCATGCCACACAAAGCATCTCTAAAGCATGTGACGCATGTGATGCTTATTTCCCACTAGAAGACCCAATTATTGGTTAAATAGTAAATCTTACCAGCCTTCGATTGATTTGCCACCGAGTCAGATGAACGACTCAGAGGGTAACAGGTAAGATCGATCAAAGGTAAAAGGAGCATGCCTATAGGAAAGCCCACAAGAACCTCAAGCTCGCCATCCAGCGGATTAAGAGGGAATGTTTTAAAGGGCTCTTTTCGAAAGCAGACATAAATCCGTGAAGTAGCGCCTATAAAATCGTGACAGGACAATTCAGAGGCCGTTCACCTCCGCAATTCACGTGCCCTGTGTTCTTGTTGAAAATAATTCAGCGCTTGTTTCCCCAGCAAGAGGGGGGTACTGACATTTTCCAGCGCCCCTTAGTTATGACGCCAATTTCACCAGTCACCAGGGATGGGATGCTGAAGATCTCCAGTCGAATAGAAGATTGCAAAACCCCGGCTCTGGACGTAGACCGGATATTTTCGCGGAGCTGTTCGAAGCATGTAAGTCCGAGGGTATCTTTCCTGTACCATGGAAACGGCAGAAGCTGGTGCTGCTAAAACTGGCAAACCTCGAGGGGAATCGTTCTCCTATAGAACCATATGTCTTCTAGACACTATGGGGAAAATGTTGGCTTGGGTAAATAATAATAGATTACTCCCGGTCGTCTAGACCCAAGCAGGCCTTTCAGATCGGCAGTATGGGTTCCGTAAAGCCAGATCAACCATTGATGCCATCAAAATGGTTACTGGCTTTGCCGAAAATGCAATTCACGGAAGGAGTTGTATCAGGAAATATTGTGCGATGGTGACTCTCGATGTGAGGAATGCATTCAGCTGTTCCAATTGGAACATTATACGAAAGTCTCTGGCGGCGATTGGTGTTCCCACCTACTTCGCTACTATTATCGATAGCTACTTGGAAGAGCGGACGCTCTGGTATAATACCGATGGTGGACCCACGGAGTACATTATCTCCGCGGATATCCCACAGGGATCTGTAGTGGGCCTACTACTGTGGAAAATGATTTATAATTATATACTTAACTTTCCGGTTCCAGGGGTGTTTTACGCCGACGACATAGCACTGGTTGTGGTCGCAAAGCATCTCGAAGATGCTGGGTTGCATTCAAGCGAAGCAAACAGTGTTGTTAAGGCTTGGTTAGAGAGTGCTGGACTAGCACTTCCAAGTCGGCCTTCATATACTTGGAAGTGATGATAGATGGAAAACCCAATTTGAGCAGCACATAGAGCATACTTGTGGAAAAGCATCCACTACGAGTAAGGCTCTGGCGAGGATGATGCCGAACGTGGGAGGACTGCGTGATACTTGCAGGCTGCTCATAGCCTGGAAGGTGAGTTCTATCTTGCTGTATGCAGTCCCAGTTTTGGAAAAGCACTGCATGTTTTAGGCAATGCAAAGCGCAAGTACGATCTAGAGAAAAACAGCCTTAAGGGTGTGTTAAGTCTTTAGGACCGTCTCAGATGTTGCAGCGCTTGTCATCTCGGGAATAATGCCAAATGACATCCTGGGAACCGAGACGATGAACATATATATTACACCAGGTCCATCTCTCCTTCATTGCTGATGAAAAAAGCCGAAAGGGAGAGATCCATAAGCAGATGGCAACAGCGATGGGACTAGTCAGAAAAGGGTTGTTGGACTTAGAGGTTGATCCCTTTCATCGGGGAGTGGCTAGAGAGAAAGCAAGTCGAGATCAATTATAATCTCATCCAGTTTCTCACCGACCATGAGGAAACCGTCAATACCTGTGCAGGATCAAATTGGACACCTCATCTAACTGTCCAAACTGTGACGGGGTCCCAGAGGACCCAGCGCACGTATTCTTCCAATGTCCTAAGTTCGTGGAAGAAAGGAGGAATCTAGAGGAAACTTTAGGTGAAGTGTCACCACCAGAAAATTTTGTCCAGGATAAACGGCGAAAAGCAGAAGAATTGAGGCAGGGGCGGTTACGAACCCCGCGGGTTGACGAAAGGAGGCCTACCTAAAATAAGTTAACTCCACCCCGTGATGTTATACCAAAAGGTGGTTCCACAGAGTGGAGAAGAGTCCGGGTGGCTTTAGGGGGTAAAAATCCCACACTCTGGCGTGCCCAAGCCATAGTATTTTGAAGATTTTCACCTCCTCAAAAAAAAAAAGGCAGATAGACCGATTGACAGACAGGCAGATGGTAAACTGATTTTAATATGGTTTTGTTTTGTTCAAGACTTGGTATCGTCTTGCTTATTTTTTATGTGACAATATTGCGAGCATAGTGGATTCCCATCAAATTCCAGTATGATGCTCTATATTAACGACTATATTACTGCAATTATTTACGAGTCTAAGATGAACTAAAGGGGGTTCACAGTAAGTTGCCAAAATATAACATACCATGTACATGGAACACCATAATTTTTTGCCAGTTTAGATTTTCCGGTTGGGTAATTTCTAAGACTGGATCCTTGAAGTAACCCCTTTTGGACTCCCGCACTGTTGTCTTTTGCAAGAAATGGCTAAACTAAAATAACTAGAAACTGAACTAACTGCTTCGAAAAGTACTAATCGAAACGTTTCATTTGATACTCCACGTAAAGATGTATATTCGGTGAAAAGAAAATTTATATCCACCAGCACCAGGATTGCACCTGGCAAACTCTACACTGTAAAGTTTCGCACCGCTAACAGAATGTTATAAAGCTCCTGTTCAGTTAATGTTTACCAAAGACTTCAAATCGATCGCGGATGTCCTTATTTCGGGTGTGATCCTCTCTGGTTCAACGCATTATTTTCTTCTGAAATAACTCAAGCCACCGTTCATTGTCTTCTATAGTCAGTCAGCATCCAGAAACATAAATGGCGACAGGGTGGACGGCACTGCAAATGTGCTCGACCATTGTTTTGGGTAAAGTATCGAACAAATTTTTTCCGATAATTTAATTCGAGTAAATATGAAAAGTGGCTCACTTGGCATGGTAATCTGGCATATTCGTTAAGTATTCATACGCATTCATATGAATATTCATATGTCAGTAATTTTCTTGTCAGTATTTACATTCTCAGAATTAATTACGGAGGAAATCTTCTGGAAAACTTCCTTTCGTGTTTGATTTATAGAATTCTAAGAAACTCTTTCTTCCAAATAACAGAGATTTTATCGTCACATCAAGTAACATTTATTTCAGTTTTATTTCCAATTTAAGATTTCGAGTTTGATTCGGAATTCATTGCTAACTCAACGTGAAATAAAAATTGAAATAAATGGTAAAATGGTAAATGGAAACAACGGATTTTAACTTTCCAAATAGTAAGGAGTCACAATCTTTGAATCCACTCGGGACTTTGAGTTATCAATTCGTCGTGGAAGGTCAAATTTAGGAGAGTACAGTAACTACAATCATGAGGAAAACCGAACTACGATGGGTCTGTCAGTTATTAATTCCTCCAGCAAACAGCAGAACCGTAAAGGAGATGGGACTAGAGGTCAAATCTTGCCTGTAAGAACTTTTCTCGTCAGCTTCTACCTGGAAAAGTAGAGAAAAGGGAAGCTGGTGATACGAGCACAGCTGGTCTAATAGCGGTATGAGGGAACGGTTTCATGGCTCTCGGTCCCTGTCAACCTGGGAAGGCTACCAGCTGACGGCAGCAGAAGGTACTGCGAAAGAAGGGGAAGCTTATTGGGAATGAAAACATGGACGTTGTTGCATGACCACATGCGGTAATATTCAGAAAAATTGGACGCAATGAGTGGAACCATCCGCAGAAGGTGGGGACTACATTACTGGTAATCCCGGTAAGAGCCACACTGGAAGCAACGTTAGCAGCGGTTTTCACATTAGCTTTCACTTACATGTACAAACGTAAAGGTTAGTGAAATTCCCCCATCATCACTGGCAAAGTTGCAGGGCGACCCTTATATATTTTTTGTTGAAGATCGAAGGATTTGGTTTAACAAAATCTGTGGTATTGGATCAGTAAGTGCGGCTACGATCTTCTTCGGTTAGAGAAACTGCGATAAGACAATTCTGTTCCCAGGACAGTTGGTCGGAAAAGGGAAAAGGTGCGCAGGCGTGGGGTTGTTTGTGGTAACTGAAGGATCTTTTGACTGTGTGGGTTTTCCAAAACTGCGTGATGCCCAGAGAGGGCATGGTGTCGTTGCGAATTTAATTAAGGGAGTCTCTGCTATGGCAACGCTTGATTTGCTATGTGCTGAACTAACAGTTGGTTTCTAATTGGCAACAGAAGCAACAAAAGGCTGCCCAAGGATGTGAACCATCACGAAAAAACCAGGGAATACTCATCATCATCAACGGCGCAACAACCGGTATCCGGTCTAGGCCTGCCTTAATAAGGAACTCCAGACATCCCGGTTTTGCGCCGAGGTCCACCAATTCGATATCCCTAGAAGCTGTCTGGCGTCCTGACCCACGTCATCGCTCCATCTTAGGCAGGGTCTGCTTGTCTTCTTTTTCTACCATAGATATTGCCCTTATAGACTTTCCGGGTGGGATCATCCTCATCGATACGGATTAAGTGACCCGCCCACCGTAACCTATTGAGCCGGATTTTATCCACAACCGGACGGTCATGGTATCACTCACAGATTTCGTCATTGTGTAGGCTAGGGAATACTCGCCCAAGTTTATGCGCGTAACGAGATCTTGGAACGGTGTGTTGAAATATACAAAATGCCGTGTTTCATTTGTCAAACTATATTCCTGAAACCGGAAGTTCGGCGTTATAGATATGAAAAGTTTTGTGTATTTTATATGAGAGAATATTTTGTTAGCTTGTAAGGAACTAGTCGGGATCTTTCATCGCATTGGATGTCTGCATACATTCACCAAATTTCATCCCAACAAGTTCAGCCGTTTCTGAGAAAAATCAACCTGACAGACGGCAATCCGGTTTCAATAAGGTTTTGTTTTTCACCAAGCTTTGAAAATGGGCATTAAAGAAAAGAAGGCCTGGCGCTTTGTAGACTGATCGTTGAATAATTCGCAGCTAACAAGAGTACTCCTATTATATGCATATTTAGGCTTTTGATACCAACGTCTTATGTGTTAGCTTGGAATAGATAAATTAACATGAAAATGCTAACTTTCACCTATTATCACATTGTTAGCAGTAGTAGCAGTATACAGATGGACAGATAGACAGTAAACCATAACCACTACTCAAAACTTTAAAAGCGGTATGCAGTTTACGGAAGGTCGCGGTTCAAATCTCGCTGGTGGCAGAGGGATTTGTATCGTGATTTGACGTCGAATACCAGTCGACTCAGCTGTGAATGAGTACCTGAGTCAAATCAGGGTAATAATCTCGGGCGAGCGCACCTACTTAAAAACTAAAGGGGCACTGGTGGTGGTGGCCAGTGGTAGGTCAGTGGGAGAATCCGTCGAGTACTCCCCGCAACATCGAGCACGTATACAGAATGGCGTACTTCTGCGTGGTTTGAACCAGACTGTGCGAAAGTCCCAGGACATCAAGGGAAGCCGTGAGGGATTTAGGTACAATACCTGTCGCTGATAATATTATGGGAACTACAACCACCCGCTCGAGACGCCAAATTTCTTTGATTTCCCGAGCCAATGGCTCATAGTTCACCTTCTTCTCCACGTATTTCCGTTCAATGTTGCTATTATGGGGGATAGCAACATCAATAATATACGCGGAGCGACCCGTCTTGTCAACTAACAGTACGTCAGGCTTGTTGTGTAGAGTGTGGCGATCAGTCAGAACTTGCCGGTCCCAATACATGCTATAAGCAGAACTATCAAGTACTGCTTGCGGCTCATATCGGTAAACCGGGCATGTTCCCGTGATCAGCCCATCCTTGTATGCAAGGTTTTGATGGATAACCTTACATACAGCATTATGCCTGGTGATGTACTGCACCGGTGCCATAACAGTACAGCCAGAAATGAGATGGTCCAACGTCTCTAACGCCGAACCACACATTCTGCACTGGTCGTTCTCCACCCGTTCTTTCATGATGAGCTTTTTATAAGCTCGGGTGGCGACCACGCCGTCCTGAATGGTACACATGAACCCCTCCGTCCCATCAAAGAGCTCCTCAGCACACAGCCATCTGTTCGACAAATGCAAATCGACAAATGGCTGCCAAAGATAATTCACGTGTTTACCGTGCATTGCCTTCGACTTCCATTCATCGATCCACTCTTGTTCCGACTTCACCCCACTCAGAGGATTGAAAGATCGATCATTCAAGTTAAGTGGAGTCAGCCCACAGTCTGCCTTACAGACAGCCGCATGCAAGGGACTCGCCTGCTCTTTGCTGTAAAAATAAGCGCACAGCGAGTCGACTTGGCGATGATGTTATGCCGCCACGTAAACCACGCCCCTACTTCCGATGTCACGAGGCAGGTTCATCCGCTCCACGGGAGACTTTGGGTGATGCATTCGGAATTTGGACATAGTTGTCCGTATCCGCCGCTGGACGTTTTCCAGGTCGGTCTTCGTCCACGGCAATACTCCGAATGCATAAGCCAGTGAAGGGACAGCGAATACATTCAACGCGCGTATTTTATTCTTCCCCGAGAGATGCGATTTCAGCACCAGCTTTACACGTCGCAGGAATTCGGACAGCAGAGCATCCTTCAGATCACTAACTCGAGCATGGGTTCCTTGCAGAATTCTTAGGTACTTGTAAAAGTCTGTCTCGGTCATAGCTTCAATGTGGAGGTCACCAATGCTATGTCCGGCATGCGGCTCGTGATGACCTTTGCGAATGGCTTGGATTCGACACTTGTCTAATCCAAACCAATCCGAATATCACGGCTGAACATGTCTATTATTCGCAACAGACTTGTAAAATGGTTGTCAGTACCAGGATACAGCTTGACGTCATCTAGGTACATCAAGTGTATCAGTTCGCACTTAGCACGTAGGCCATACTTTATTGCAAAACCATGCCCTCTAGCATCATTCAGTAGCCATGAGAGGGGGTTCAGTGCCATACAAAACCAAAGAGGACTCAACGAATCCTCCTGGAAGATGCCCCTCCGTATACGGATGGGCTCTGAGGTATTAGCACCCTCAGATGTACGCACCGATAAGGTGGTATGCCACCCTTCCATGACTGTCGCCAAAAACTTTATTAATTTCGGATCAATGCGATACAGATGTAGGATGTCGATTAGCCAGGTATGCGGAACGCTATCAAAAGCCTTGGCATAATCGATATAGCAACTGAAGAGGTTTCTCTGGCCTCTAGTTGCTTGTCCTACAACTACCGAGTCGATAATGAGTTGCTCTTTGCAACCCCTTGACCCAACTCGGCAGCCCTTCTGCTCCTCGGACAGAATGTTGTTGGTCTCGAGGTGCGCATTGATCCTTCCACTAATAATGGACGTGATGAATTTGTAGAGGGTTGATAAGCAAGTGATCGGTCTTGTGTCTGCGGGGTCCTGCACCGTGTCCTTCTTAGGGATAAGGTAGGTAATCCCCGCAGTGAGGAAATTTCTCCGGCCGACTCACCATGCTCAGCATGCTGGGCATGTAACCCCCCAAGGTCCACCCCAATACTCTTTCGCTTCCGTCACCGAGAACTGTATTGTCTGGGCGCTCTGTAGGGATTCATTGAGAGATCTGAAAAAGCTCCGCTGGTTCCTCGCGTATGTTGCATTCTGGACACGTCTGGAATAACTTTCGCCATACCGTCGTAACCGACTGCATATGACAGAAAGTTTCTGTATTAGTCTGTCCAGAATTTCAACAACAGGTGTCTCACAGGGGATGGCATAGTTCCGGTAAACCCTCTGCACTTTATTTCTCACCCGTCGGCTGGCATTGCCAGTGCTGATCTGGATCAGTCTAACAATGTCCTGCCTTAGTGAGTCCCGCCGACGTTCCAGACGAATTTTCCATGGTGGATCTCTTTTGTCACTCAAACCAATAACACGAAAGCGAATCTTCTGACCATGGAATCTGATAGCCGCAACTGCACCACAATACACAAGTGATTGTAGTTGCAGCAGCGACATATCAGCATACAGTCGAGATGCAATCTCATCATTGATTTGAGATAGAATTCCCGGAGTTGCTGGAGATGCAACCTGCCTGGGAATACCTGGTCTATGCAAAGGATCCATATCCGAGAATTCTATACACGCTCTTTGGAATTCGTCCCGAACCTCAGCGGAAACCTCAGCTGGACGGTGGAGAAGAGTGCTTCGGCGAGTACTGAAACTGTTACCTGCAGTGCGGCGCGGTGTTGTTGATGCCACCGCCTCTGCCCCCATCGACCCTTGGTCACCAGTTTCCCCGATGACTTGAAGTCGAACACGTTCCCTGATGGTGGCCGGGATTGTGTGGCTGCGAGTAATAAAGCGGTACTGATCTGCGACTCGCTGCACAGTCACGTGCGCGAATTGCGGGAAACGGTCGACGAATCTCTAGTGCAACAAGGGGCGGTAAGATGTTGTACCCGCCCCCGCCGTTATTTCGTAGTAGGAGCGGATGATGAATAGGTTCATTTCTTCAGTCCATTTCATCCGCTTCCTACGCGAACCTGCTGAAGTGGTCGCCACACATTGTGGCGAAACAGCTGCAGCAGGCGGAGCTGTGCTCCTGGTCGTCGTGGCGCCTAGACGTCAAACCGCCCCACGACTAGCGGTTTCGACGCCGTGCTGTCAATTACGGGAGCCCGACCCAGTCACCAAGTCAGACGACTCCCGCCGGTTATCTGTACCGGACCTTAAGTTTCTCCTTCTTCTCATTTTCGGTGGTTCATTTTATCCCTAGCTGCCAGGTGTTGAGATAGCTTCCTTAGTGAGTAATCTGCAAGACTGCAAATTTCCTGCACTTTCCTCACCTACCCCCTGAGACGCTGCGGTGGCGTACAGCCATTCAGACTGAAGCTATCTATCCCTCCTCCTTTCACAACCGGGCTTGGGACCGGCTTCGGCGGAGTTATTATTATATTATTATTATAAAATAAATCTCGGCCCAAGATTTTCCCCGCAAAATCAATGCTGCTGGGCTGTCATTAATACTATATTATCTCTCACCAATCCGGCATGCTGCAAATTAACTTCATCACTATCCCCTGACGTATTGATTACCGAATGAACAACCGACCGCAATCACTGCTTAATCTAGTCCATCACTGCGCCCCATTTTCAGAAGGTCAACGTCAGTTTCGCTTCCTGCATTCTGCAATGTACCACAATGACGTCCTTTTCTTCCCATTTTACAACTTCCATGAACCATTTTATAGTTCTTATAGATATAAACCACTTTTTTGTCAACTGTTCGGTTGGTCATTCATTGTTCTCCGTGAGCAGGAATACATTTACGTTTTTGATATAGGTCTGCAGGTATGAACATACCGTGTACGGAGCACTCAGGTCTGCACACTTTCGTATTGATTGCTCCAGTTGTTCTCCGCAGTTTTTTTTCTTCGTTGTCCTTTTCCAGACAATAATTTGAAACTTTCGACTGTAAACAAGGATGCGGAGAATTATTTTGAAATGCAGCACAAAATGTGGACACACGATGCAGTTGAACTTATGGAATTTGAAATTGTCCCCCGGAAAAATTATGTCGAAGCGAAAATCATGGATGGAAGGAAAAAGAATATTTTTTTTCCTTGTTTTAAGCTGAAAGTTTTTCAGTGCGCTTTTTAGTACAACAGAGGCATCTTTCGACCATGTTCCAGCACAAATAAAAATTGTTTTTCCTCTGGGATGTGAAATTAATTTTCCCCTCGTCCATTGCTTGCTTTTACTTTCTCCAGCGAAACTGCACTTAATTATCCTGCAACTCTCCGTTATTGTCTGCGACGGTAACCATTTAACCTAGTTCCAATACGGAAAGACTGAAATGAATTCTTTATATCAAGTTGTCATCATTTATGTTAGTGAGTACATGAAAAATTAAACCTGGAAGGCACATGCGAAACGAGAAGTAAATTTGATGACAATGCAGTTTTCAAGTTTGTTATTCCAAAGTTGATTCATGGTTGTCATTTGCGGATTAGACTTAATGATGTACCAAGCTGGGGAAGGCGAAAGGATAAGGGAGGGAAATCGGAAACATAGAAATCCCGATGGTATTTGTTCGAAAGTATCAAATTAATTACATAATAGTCGAACCATAGAGGTTTGATGACAATTTTGGAGAAATCTTTAAACCATTCAGGGTACTCTGTATCGTTACAATAGAAATTTGACAGTTTATCTAACTGGTGTTCTGGTAATGAGTTGGATTAAATATCAGCCAAAGCTACTCGATGTGCTGCTCACTTCAAATTCACCCATTCCCGTTTCCTATTCTCTGCAGACAATCTTTATCCTAACTGAAATATATCAAGACCGTTTCCTTCGATGGAAAGTCCACTGGCACTGCTTCAATGTCACCAATGGTAGTTGCAGATTGTTTCCATCCCGCAATTATAATTGTGTCACTCTTCAAAACGTTCACCTAATTCCTCTTCATTAAGAAGAAGGAAGAGGAATGAACGTAAAGAAAGGAATTTGTTCCGAAAACCTCTTTTGAGTTGACAAGCAACTATGTCACCGACGGTGAGTCACCCGAAGCTGAAATTCAGTAGATTTGGATCCGGTACAGAACTTCTGGTACAAAATGTTCACCAGTATATGTGGTTGGTAGGCACATGGCCTAAATCAGGTCATTAGTCCGCCGGAGGAATTCCCACCTTTTCTCACTGCTGGGATTACCTACCTTATCCCTAAGAAGAACACGCTGCAGGATCTTACAGACACAAGACCGATTAATTGTTTCCCCAACCCTCTACAAATTCCAAACGTCCATTATTAGTGGATGGGTCAATGCGCACCTGGAGACCTACAACATTCTGGCTGAAGAGCAAAAGGACTGCCGAGTTGGATCAAGGGGTTGCAAAGAGCAACTAATTATCGACTCGGTAGTTGTAGGACAAGCATCAAGAAGGCTATTCGATGTCCTACATCTATATCCATTGATCCGAACCTAATAGAGCTTTGAGTTACAGTCATAGAAAGGCGGCATACCACCTTATTATTCCATTCATTTGAGGGTACCACACCTCAGAGCCTATCCGTATACAGAGAGACATTTGCCAGGTGGTTCATTGGGTCGCCTATGGTTTTGTATGGCACTGAACCCTCTTTCATGGCGACTGAATGATTTCTTTTTTTTAGCTAAATGGGGGAGCCGCAGCTCCGAGCAGGCCATTATTAGGCCCATTGTACTATCCCCGTAAATCGCCTATTCAATGGCTTCCCGCCTACGGTGTTCGCAGGCTTTAGCGAATCTGAGAACATTCTCAAGAGGCAGAGAGTGTGCAGATTCTTCATTGAAGAAAACCTTGCCAAGGTGTCTTCGTCTGAGATCTGAGGATGCCGGGCAGCTGCATAAAATGTGCAGGGCCGTCTCCTCCTCCTCCTCACATTGGCTGCACACAGCCGAAACCACTACCCCAATCTTTTCCATATGGTAGTTTAAGGGGCAGTGTCCCGTCAAAAGCCCTACTAGGGTTTTCATGTCCCACTTCTTAAGGGACAACAAAAATGCCGCTCTAGTGGCCCTAGGCTCCTTCACAAGGATTTTCGCCTGCCGGCAAGAGTCCAAATTTCTCCACTCGGTTGCGTGAATCCTTGCAATTTCACCTTTCAGAGTAGACTTGACAGTAGATGGTCGGATTCCAAGAGCTGGTTCTGGGCCCACCATTGTGGATCCAGACCCTCGGCGAGCCAGTTTATCAGCCCCCTCATTACCGGCGATGTTAGAGTGCCCCGGCACCCACATTAGGAATGTTTCGTTCAGTCGGCCAAGTTTCAGCAGCACCTGATGACAACTCCACACCAATTGGCTTGATATGTTGTTGCCATCTAGTGCTGATAATGCCGCCCGACTGTCGGAACAGATTCGAATGGTGCGACCCCTCCATTTTTGTCGCAGACATTCTTCTGCTGCCAATGAAATGGCATATATCTCCGCCTGGAATATGGTCGTCATTTTTCCGAGGGGTCGGGCCAGTTCTATAATCCGATTCTCCGAGAACACGCCTGCACCCGATCCATCCTCCGTGACTGACCCGTCGGTGAAGATTATTAGGTCTGTAATCTGAAAAGACTCATGGCCACTTGTCGACCATTCTTCTCTTTCGGTGATTACGACAGTGTATGTCTTTTCAAAGACGAATCTGGAAACCATATGATCGGTCGGCATCAGGGCTACCGGATGTTTTTCAAGGAATTTCCATATAGACGCATGCCCGTTGGATTGGCCGCCTTTCCACGCCGCAATGGTATCGAGCCTATATGCGTCATTGGCTGCTTTCCGTTTCACCTCCAAGTGGATGGGGGGTAAATTTAGGATGGCTTCAAGTGCCGCAGTCGGCGTAGTACTCATTGCTCCAGTAATACTTAGGCAACCAAGTCTCTGAATCTGCGTTAGCAGCTTGCTGCTGTTAGCAAAGTTCTGTCTTGGCCACCAGACGATGCATGCATACATCAAAATGGGTTTTATTATGGATGTATACATCCAATATATCCGTTTAGGTGAAAGTCCCCAGGTCTTACCTATCGCATTCCTACAGCACCAGAGCAATCTGCAGGATTTCTGATATTGTTCCTGGATATGATGCTTCCACGTTAACTTGGAGTCGAAATGTACTCCTAAGTACTTGACTGTTTGTGCCAGCTGGATTTCCGCCCCTACTAAGGTGGGTAGCGTATAGCTGCCCCACCTGACGTTCTTAGTGAACATAACTAGTCCAGTCTTTCTGGCGTTCACCGTGAGTCCATTGCGGAGGCACCAGCTGTGGATTACATGCAGGGTTGCATTCAAGCGGTCACATACTGTGTCCGCAAACTTGCCGGTAATTATTACGGCTAGGTCGTCCGCAAATGCTTGCGCGAAGACTTTTTTGTCCTCCAGGAGCCACAGCACGGTATCCATCACCAAGAGCCATAACAGTGGAGAGAGAACCCCTCCCTGTGGGCAGCCCCTGAGACATCCTGCTTCAATAGACTTCTGGCCGACCGATATGTGGATTTTTCTCCACTCTAGCATGTGAAGGATCCAACTGATTAGCAGCGGTTCGATTCCATGCCATCTTGCCGCATCACAAATTGCCGCAAATGAGGCATAATTGAAGGCACCTTCGATGTCCATGAATGCGCCTAAGGTGTATTCTTTATCGGACATCGCCTTTTCAATTTTTGCCGTAAGTTCGTGGAGTGCTGTCTCCGTGGATTTGCTTTTCTGGTAGGCGTGTTGCCTACGGTGAAGTGGCCATTTAGGAATGTGTGTATCCCTTATGAACCGATCTACTAATCTTTCTAGTCCTTTTAGCAGAAAGGACGTTAGGCTGATCGGTCGAAAACTTTTTGCGTCTGTGTAGGTGGGTTTTCCTGGTTTGCGAATGAACAACACCTTCACATCCCGCCATTTAATTGGAATATAAGCGTGTGCTAGGCATGCCCGATATATATTCCGCATGTGTAGACCCAGGGCATCCATTCCTTTTATTACTAGCGCAGGAATGATGCCATCCGGACCTGCAGACTTATATCTGTGGAACGAGTTAAATGCCCATTTCACTCGCTCCAGTGATACTACTTTGCATGCCAGATTCCAATCTCTCGGTTGAGGGCTGTATGCACCTGTTGGCCCCGAGATTAGATTTTGGATGCTGCCTGGGAAGTGTACTTCAAGCAAATGATTTGCCGTTTCTTCATCGCTTTCTGTGTACTTCCCATTCTGTGAATGTAAGTAACCCAGTTTCTGGCTACGTTCTTTGACCAGAATCCGCTTCAGCTTTGAGGTTGCCTCAAGAGAGTTAGTCTCTTCGCAAAAGCGTCTCCAAGATGATCGTTTGGCCGATCTTATGCGACTGAATGATAATAAGCAAGGGTTTGCAATAAAGTATTGCCTACGTGCTAAGTGCGAGCTAACACACTTGATGTACTTAGATGATATACTGACGACCACTTTAGCAGTCTATTGCGAATTATAGACAGGTTTAGTGGTGATATTCGGATGAGACAAGTGTCGACTCAAAGCCATTCGCAAAGGTCATCATGAGCTGCTATGAGCCACTGGGTCGGGAAATCAAAGAAATTTTGCGTCTCGAGCGGGTGGTTGTTTCCATAATATTGTCAGCTAAAGATATTGTACCTAAATCCTCACGGCTTCTCTTGATGCCCACGCAGTTTGGTTCAAACCATGCAGAAATATACAGTATCGATGTTGCGGAGAGTTCTCGGCCAATTGTGTTCCTAACCAACGACCGGCCCCCATCAACAACCCCCCCCCCCCCTTTATTTTTTAAGTAGGTAGGATCGTCCGAGCGCAAATTCTTGGCACTTAGTGCTAGTATTAGGTAAAAACTCGGAAAAAATTAATATGCTATTATCCACTTTATTTGAAGAGATATCGAAATGGGACGTAGTTTGCAGCCCAGATTTCATATAGATGCACCATTGAGATTCTTTCCAGGTTTTTCGGTTGGATTCGTTCTGAGAACGAGACCTGCTTCACTTTTTGGGGCCATGTTTTGAGCCTACACTACCCTAGGTTTCACCCAATACCAGAAAGAAGATCAGTTTCGAAAAGTACTAGTCGATCCCGGGTAAATCCGGTGTGACAAAGGATTTCAATAAGGTTTTGTTTTATAGGTTTTTTTTTACATCAAACCTTAAAAAGCCGCTTTAAACGCCGAAAATGCAATTTGTAGGAAGTAGTAGGCTTAGAACCCAGAATCTTGGACATTGATCGATTGGAGCATGGTTAATTTTTTTGGATGAATGGAAAGCAAATCTGATTTACATCGGTGTTAGCCGCAGAATTAAGCGCAAATCTGGGAGACGCGTTTGTGTTAGATATACCCAAAATACTGTCAAGCATTTGCCGTATGCTATAATGTGAGGAACCATAGTATAAAATAAGAAGAAGGTGGAAAACTCTTTAAATGCCAAAAAATGAAAAAATATTAATAATAGAAAAAAATATATCCACAATCCTGGTGTTATCAGCAGAGTCCGGAGATATATTTTCTTTAAACCATTCAAGGCATTGTCACCAAGGAAAATGTGTAAATTTCTCGTTAGCATAATGCAACAACTCCCTTCTCTAATCAAAGAAAAACTATTTTTCTGGCTTCACCTAAAAAATTTTCCAAATGAAATGCCAATAAGATTCTTTGAGTGCCCTCAGACAGTCCTGACCTATGTAGTCCGTTAACCGTAAAGTCATCCAAAACGACCACAGAACGTTTATTGATCTGAGCAAGAAGTTTCAAACACAGCTTGGCTAGGCCCAAAACGAGGGGTCCACGAACCAAAAAAAAGAGGGAGTAAGTTGCTCCAAATTTGGTCCGATCTGACATCAAGTGGATGCGGACTACGGGTTCCGCATTCCTCCTCTTCCTCCACGGAAACTACGCGCTTCAAATCTTACTGGTGGCCGAGAGATTTGTATAGTAAAAAATCAGGGGCAAACGCATCACAAAGCACCGTAATCTTCTAGTGTACCTTACAGTCTTGAATAAAGTGCTTTAATAACCCTTTTTATTAAATTAATTATTAAAATCGGTTTACTGTCTGTCTGTCTGTCCGTCTGTCCGTCTGTCTGTCTGTCTGTCTGTCTGTCCGTCACACGCATTTTTGTCGGAGACGGTTATACTGATTGACACCAAATTTGGTAGAAAGATGGGAACTGTGAACGCTCACGCATATAGTGACTTACATCCTTTTACGACGAATTTAAGGGGTATCCCCATACATGCAAAAGGGGGGTGTACATTTTTTTTTCATCAAATATAGTCATGTGGGGTATCAAATTAAAGGTCTCGGTTAGTAATTTTCGAAGCCGGTCTTAGTTTTGACTTTTGTTGAAATGGTGGGGAGTGCGGGGGATTGAAAGTGGTCATTTTTTTAACGAACCCATTGTCAGAAACTACCAAACCAAAAAATCTGAAAAAAATCTGAAGGCTGTCACTGTATGGTGCCTAGGCTCCGAAATACCCTCCATACCGATACCTGTTCAAATAAAGTTAATAATAGTACATTACTATAATTTTTAGTAATTGACATGAAAAACCCCCCCTTAAGTTCACCCTAGAAGCAAGCAATATAGGCTACAGTATAGAGCATGATCCTGCCAAATTTGGTAAAAATCACGCTATTACTAACAAAGTTATACTAGTTCAAAACTGTCGCTTCTCTGCAAATTCAAGACCATGAATGTCAATATAACTTGAAAGTGGCTATTTTCACGCAATATACGCATATTTTACGTGCTACATGCAAATGGGACAAATGCACACTCAAATACCTTCATAAAAGAAATACACAGAACCTTTCATGCCTGAAGCGTCTAGCTTCCGGTTTCCCGATTTGTTCTTTATGTGATTGAGTAGTTTCTGAAGGGTTGCCTTTGTTCCAGACGAATTCATAGTTAATTTTTCTGCGAATAACTTTAACACATTTTCCATTATGGTCCTTGCATGAAAAACGAGAGGGCGTCATCTACCCCTTTGGGTTCGGTACGACACTAAATGGACAGACACTCAGAGTTTGCTCAATTATATAAAGAGAAAGCTTTTGCGCAAGCCTCAATTTTGCAGTAGTTCTGCCGATGATTTCGAATTATTAAACCGTGGCATCTCGGTTCGCATTACAATATTTTTCAAATGATGCGTTGCTGCCGACAACAAGTGTGGATGGTAACGTCACGCTTCAATAAAAATTGTCAGTAATGCGATACGAAAATATCTATTAGACTCATTTTTGTGAGTTTTCTTAAAGAGGTCTTGTTTCAAAACCGGAACGAAACATGCGTTTTTGCTGAATCTTAATTGAGTGTGAATACAATATTGATTTTACTTGATAACTACTGATAACATACGCGATTCCAATTCGTTCATGTATGCTTCCTATTTTTTCATAGTATCTATTTATCTTTTCATATCTATGTAAATTTGAATTCAAGAAAGCGACATTTAACTAGTCCCACAAATCGAATATTTCACGGATTTAGAAGACCCGCCTCAATTACACCGGAGTGCGTAATCCAGGTAAATTTCGCATATACAATTATAGCCATGGAAACGTTGGAAATACACGAGGCATAGCAGCTGCCTACACACTTGTTTGTATCCATACGTTTGACGAGTCCTTGGAGATTAATTGAATTCGCTCGGCACATTACAAGGCTGTCTCGCGTCAGGACAACATGTCGTATAAATTTGCCCCTCTACGCACATATTCGTAGTTACGTGTTTATCATGAGAATCACTCTCACGTTGGCCGCCACCATTGCATGGGATCTACAAGGCAGAAGCTGCTTCTCCCCAGATCACTTTTGACATTAATAAATTTGCTAATTACATCCTTGATGACCTACCTTCACGCGTTGCACAATGAATGGGAGAACCTAAAAGCATCCCACCGGTCCCAATGTGTGCGTATCTATTTGTGCAAAGTCGAAATTTTTCGCAGAACGCTACCTGGCGACTTGAATAATGTTGCCAACGCCTGCGAGGATTTTCCTAGAATTTTTTTATAAGATCTGCTATTAATAGAGAAGGTTGATCCTTCTTTATTGCGATTATTTATTGATCCACTAGCCAGACGGAAAGCTTTGATTTTTTATGCAAATTACAAACGTGAAATACTGGCTTGCAATGCGATATAAGAGTGGATAAGCCCCAGCAACAGTCGAATTTATAAGTATATCCCGACGATACTATCTAAATTTCTCACATCTATAAATATCCTTGATTCACATAATCATTCAGTTATACATCGGCAACACCACCGTTCGACCCAAAGCCAACAAAACGTGATAAATGCTCGTATTCGCCTAATTTATGAGTCCTAGTGCAGGATATGCCGTAACATAGCGCCACTTCGTGTCAGGATCTTATATAATCCTTCTCGCCTCGCTACGCGTAATGATTAATTTTAGTAGGCTGTAGTTCATCACAAATCTCATACAAATGGTGGAAGCCCAAACGTGCTTCTGCCTCGTAAAGCCAAAGAGCTTGGCACAAAGACACAGCACGAGGAGCAGTAGTTTGTAGCGTCGCGGCTTACGAATAAGTTATTAGCGATTTCAGGTTTCGAGGTTGGTGCGTTATTTATTCAACGGCGGGAATTGAAATGGGCGGGGAGGATCATCTAGTGAACGATAGAGCGAATTAATAGAAACAGGAGAGCATCCTAAAGAGGATTGCGAAGTCTACACCACGAGCCATTTGCTAAACCATATCCACATATCGTTGGTGGAAATTCGGGAAATTGATGTGGCCACGCGGCTCTATGAATTGCTCAGATTGAAAGGAACCAGTTTAAAAAAGTACGGAAGCCTTAAAGATTTGTACGCCATAAATACTTTCTTCCTGAAATAATAAAAACTTGTTGTTTCTTTTTCGTTGGTGTGAATATTTATTCTTGTAAATGCCGATATTTCGGGAACCACTTGTTCCCTTCATCAGTGCTAACAAGTTTGCTCATCTGTAGGCATTAAGAGGTTTATTTAGTTTTCTTGAAGAGTTTTTTAAACAATGGGGAATAGCAATTACCCAGATCTGAATTCAACCTAGTGTCAACCGGTTGTTTGCTAATGAACCAGCTCTCATAGGCATCCAGCTGGTTAATTTTCCTCACCTGCTTTAGAACCTTCAAATCCTCGGGACTTATTTTATGGCCGCTTTCCACCATAAACTTAGCCACCATAGATTTAGTAGGTTTTCGGGAGTACTTGACAGCCAACTCTGCCTCCTTCATATGCTCCCTAAATCTGGTAGTTACCAATCTTTTGGTTTGCCCGATATACACCTTCGGACAATCTGAGTAAGCAATTTTATAAATGCCACTCATCTCCTTTACCGTTTTTCGGTCTTTTTCCCCAGCCAGCTGAGATACGGCTTGATCCTACCAGCTGTATGTCAAACTTTTTCAATGTCCTTTTTATGTGCTTGGACAGATTTGAGAAGTTGATACTGATCGTTTTTGAGCCGTAGAGGGCGATTGTTAGCTATATAGTGTAGTGAGATTACTACGTTATAACCTATCCATATCAGGCCATATCAGCAAGGACTGCGGAGCTGACCCAAATTGTCTATTGCGCAAAGGAAAGGAGGGTGCGAACCATCGGCACATTGCGGGCAGCAGCAGGTGCCGGGAATACAGAAGAGCCCTTAGCACAAATCGCAGATGAGGTTGATACAAATCAACCTCAACCACTGCGAGGCGGTGCAGGGTCTACTCGCGCAAACCATCCGCGAGAAAAACATCGATGTGGCCATACTAAGTGAACCATACCGAAACCGCGGTGGTAGCGTTTGGGTCAAAGACCAAACGGGCCAAGCAGCGCTGTGGACTTGTGGAGAACAAGCCTTCCAGGAAATAATGGAGCACCCGGAGGAGGGCTTCATCAGAGCGAAGGTGAAGGGCATCCACATCTACAGCTGCTATGCTCCACCCAGGGCTACACTCGTCGAGTATGAGCGGATCCTTGCTGCTCTTGTTTTGGATGCAAGAGGACGTTGGCCGATCATAATAGGAGGCGATTTCAATGCGTGGGCTCTTGAATGGGGCAGCCGAATAACTAATGTCAGGGGCGTGTTCTCCTCGAAGCATTCGCGGAGCTGGACGTGGTACTGGCGAATGTTGGGTCTTCGTACACTTTCCGGGGAAGGGGCCTGGGGTCTATAGTGGACCTGACATACGTGAGTGCCACTTTAGCCAGTAGAATCGCTTGGCATGTCAGTGAGGACTATACTCACAGCGACCACCAGGCAATCTGCATAGAGATCAAGGACGGATCGAGCTCGAAAAAGAGTTTTCGCGGAATACCGGGTCGTATGCTTGGCTGGACAGTGAAAGCTTTCGAGGGGGACACGTTTTCCGCGGTGCTCAAATCCGACATATCCCTGAATGGTACGGCTGGAGAGAAAGCCACCCAGATCACTCGATGGGTGACGAAAGCATGCGATGCTACTATGCCCAGAAGGCGATTGCTCCCCAGTAGGCAACCCAACTACTGGTGGAACAACGAAATCGCAAGTTTGCGAGCCGCATGTTTTCGGGCAAGGAGGCTTTGCCAGAGGCTCAGGGGAAAACCCGGTGGCGACGGTCGAGAGGAGGCACACAAGCAATTGCGTGGCCGCCTAAAGGAAGCCATTCGGAGGAGCAAAAGGAACTACTTCAAACAGCTGTGCGACCATGTCGACATAAACCCTTGGGGCGAGGCTTACAGAGTGGTGATGAAAAGGCTGCGGAAATCACCCCAGGTGACTTGTCCGCGCCTCCTGAAACAGATTGTTACCACTCTGTTCCCTCACCACGAAAATAGGGGAAGGCAAATTTTTGTCTAGCTAAATGACGGCATAATACCGCCTGTAACTGTGGAGGAGCTGCGGGAAATATGTGGTAGGTTCGGTGACAACAAGGCCCCAGGTTTAGATGGCACCCCCAACCGAGCTTTGAAACTAGCAGTGAAAACTAGGCCCGACCTTTTCGCCAACACCTTCGATGCGTGCCTAAAACAAGGAATATTCCCTGCCCAGTGGAAAAAGCAAAAGTTGGTGTTGCTTCCAAAGCCTGGCAAGCAACCTGGAAACCCAGCGTCGTATCGTCCTATCTGCCTGTTGGATACAATGGGGAAGATGATGGAGAGAGTCATCTACAACAGACTCCTGCCCATCGTCGAAGCCAACAATGGTTTGTCGGAACGCCAGTTTGGTTTCCGACGCGCCCACTCTACGGTCGACGCAATTGGCATGGTGGTAAACCTGGCAAAAGGTGCACTGATTTCTGGCGGCTGCTGTGCCGTGGTGGCGTTGGATGCCAAAAACGCATTCAACTCCGCCAACTGGAATAGAATTAAAGGGGCGTTGGCTGACATAGGTGTCCCCGGATACTTAGCGAATTTGGTGGAAAACTACCTCTCAGAGAGGACTCTCTGGTACGGGACGGATGAGGGCCCCAAAGAGTACATTGTCACAGCCGGGGTACCACAGGGATCGGTACTTGGTCCCCTGTTGTGGAATATCATGTATAATGGGGTGCTTGCTCTTCCCGTCCCAGAGGGGACTACGATTGTCGGCTTTGCTGATGACCTAGCTGTGGTTGTTGCAGCAAAACACCCAGAAGATGTGGAGGTTTACGCAACGGAAACAGTGAGAGCGGTAAAGTTCTGGCTAGAAAAAGCCGGGCTGACCTTGGCGGACGCGAAAACGGAAGCGGTCTTAATAACGAAACGCAGGAAAAATAATACTGTAAAAGTGGAGGTCGGTGGACATACGGTCATATCAAAGCCGGCTATCAAATACCTGGGGGTAATAATTGATACCAAATTGAGTTTTAGGGAACACCTAGAGTATGCATGCCAAAAGGCAGCCAGTGCCACCGCGGCGCTTGCAAAAATGTTGCCAAATATTGGTGGACCGAAACACTGCCGGAGGTTGGTGCTAGCCGGAGTGGTGCGCTCCATCCTGCTCTACTCGTCGCCTGTGGAAGCAGGTGAACTCGGTTTACCGGCGGATGGCTTTGAGGGTTTGCAGTGCTTTTAGAACCACATCAGATGAGGCAGTATTGGTGGTGGCAGGCATGATCCCGGTTGACATTCTGGCCAAAGAAATGAGTGTCCTGTACAATGAAAGACATATGGAGGGGCATGCACAGCGTAGAAATGCGGCAAGGTCAGAGTCGCTTGATCTCTGGCAACGCAGATGGGACGAGTCTACGAAAGGTCGGTGGACGCACAGGCTCATTCCCAACATTAGGGTGTGGCTTGAGCGAAAACATGGGGAGACCAACTACCACATTACCCAGTTCCTCACGGGGCACGGTGGTTGCTACAGGCAGTATCTGCACCGCTTTGGATTGGATGATTCTCCGAACTGTCCCAGATGCGATGGCATGTGATGTTTCACTGCCCACGATTTGCGATGAAGAGAAGGAGCTTAAACCAGGTGCTGGGCAGGAGCGGGACCCCTAAGAGCTTGGTTACTGAGATGCTGGAGTCCGAAGAGAAGTAGCTTGCGGTTGGCTCCGCAATCATCCAAATGGAGGAGGAGTTGCTGAAGGAACAAAGAAGGAGGAAAGCCGGAAATAGGAGAAGGATGAGTGCCTAAGAGCAAACCTACCCCGCGAAGTAATACCTCAATGGTGGTCCCGCGGGGCTGGGGCTGGAGAGACCGGGGATGGTTTTTAGTGGGTGTGGATACCACACACGCCCGCTGTAGTTCGGCGGACGTGTCTTTCTACGATTTTCCACCTCCGTGTACGCACAAAAAAAAAAAACGTTATAACCTTCGTGTGTGTCTCCTAATCATTGTGTCTATGGTGACGCTAGTGTACCCGTTCTTCTTTGCCGTGTTCATGATGTAGAGTCTTTCGCTCCGGTAGTCTTCCCCTGTGAGAGGAATTGTTAAGAGGCGGTGGATCATAGTGCCATAAGCAGCCATTTTGTGCTGGTAGCTGTGGTACGAAGTGGCCGGGAACGTATGCTGAGTGCTGGTCGGTTTCCTGAAAATAGAAAAAGAAAATTATCCGTTTTGACGTTTGATTAGTAAATCTAGGAAAGCCAATTGGTTGTTAACTTCAATCTCATGAGTGAAGATTATTTTAGGGTGTAGCGTGTTGATTTTATCAAGCATATTTTGGATACTTGTGTCAAGTTTTTATTATTTCAGATAATTAATCGTTGGAAACACCGCATAATTTCACTCAGATAAACATGGCCGTCAAGCCTCAAGCGGTTTTTAATAGTTTGCTCAAATTCAAAAAAAGCATAGCTGCACTTATTGAAGACATAAAATTTCTCTACTAACTAACTATGCATGAAGTATGGTCTCACGCCTAAGTCCCACGTGGTTAGTATTAAGTCAGGTTTAAGTTTACCCTCTAATCTTACTAGATCAGTCGAAGAAACCCTAATTAGGTCTAGTGTTAAAAAGCAGCACGCAAAATTAGCATCTACCACACTGAAGGCATATAATGCACACTTGCAATCAGCAGCAACAGAAAACTGTGCGGAATCTACCTTCTTCAAAATTCAACGGGGTTACGAATGTGAAAAGGAACGCAAACGGACTTTGTTAAGGAAGAAGCTCAACCTGTTGATAAAAAACTCGCGGCAGACTAGACTGAAAAAACCAACGGTAAGTACTATTCGTAATCAAGTTATTAACCATCTATTAGTTTCAGCAAGAAGGAAATGGATCTCCTAAACAAGGGTTGGAACTACGCTGTAAAAACTGACCTGCCTGACGTTGTAGTAGATGTGGAAGGAGCTATAAAATTCATGGGCAATGAAGCAAAAGCGGAAATCTGGCATGAAATCTCAAAAGCCATCGCTTACCAAAACAGGATTCGGAAGTCTGCTAACCAGCGGGAAACTAAAATCGTACGAGAACTGAAGAAGAAGCCGGTATACTACCAAAAAACGGACAAAGGTAATGCGATCGTAATTATGGATAAGCAATATTACGATAACCTAGTAATGGAAAAGTTGACTGGAGGAAACTACTTCGAACTAAGGAACGACCCGCTACCAGGATCCATAAAACGAATAGAGAAATCCCTCAAATAATGCTCTCTAGTGGTTGATAACCCAGCCCGGCTGCGGATACCAAACCCCTCTTTACCTAGAATTAGATGCCAATCAAAAATACACAAATCAGGCAATGAGATGAGGGAGATTATTGCAGATTCTAACTCCTCTATCATACATACAACATTGCGAAATGGCTGGTAGAGGAATACCAAGAATTGGGGTCTATTAACGGAAACCAATCCATCAAAAATTCAAAAGAATTGATTGATAGATTGAGTGCAGTAGGGGCTTTGGCGGATAATGAACGCCTAGTGTCATTTGATGTCAAAGCTCTATTTCCCAGTACGCCTGTAAAAGAGGCCATAACAAAATTTGAAGATTGGCTACTAAGTTTTGGTTCGACACCAGAATGGAGGAGAAAGGCTAAGCAATATGCGAGGTTGGCTTCCCTCTGCATGAATGAAAATTATTTCACATTCAGGGGAAAATACTTCAAAACGATCTCGGGTGTATCGATGGACAATCCTCTCTCCCCAGTCCTAAGTGAAATCTTTATGGCATCACTGAAGGAAAAAATGGAGCAAGATGGATTATTGCCAAATATATGGTTGAGGTACGTGGACGACATTTTGACAGTGATCCCGGACACAAGTATCCAAAATATGCTGAATAAAATCAACACGCTACACCCTAAAATAACTTTCACTCATCAGATTGAAGTTGCCTAGATTTACTAGTCAAACGTTAAAACAGACTTTCTTCCCACTTTCGACAACAGGACCTTTCAAGAGAATTCATTTTCTACCGGCAAAATACGATGCCCTACTTATGCATCCGTAAAGGAAGATATTGAACCAAAATCAAAATTCGAAATTCCATTAAAGTGGACAAACATCATGCATATTATATCCGATAATCTGCATTTATCGACGTGGCTGCACGAGTTTGGATTACTTACATACAGGCATGCATTTATGCACACAAAGCAGAGCAATCAATCCATAGCTGGTACTAACCAAATCAGTGCTCACCTTGTTAACTGCTAGCCTGTCATAATTTATCGATTGTGTAGGTAAGAGTATAAATTGTGATCTATGCCGCTCTATATATTGGCAGAGGAATTGAATATTAATTGCACCGTTGCCTCCTACTCGATCTGGGTACTCAGAGCGAGGACTCAAGGGTGGCACTAATTGAATTTGTACATTGCGAAGATTGTTACTACACTCAATTGACCATATGGTTAACGGATATTTATACCCTGACACCGAAAAGTTGTACGCAGAACGGTGTTCAGGACAAGACGTGGTATATTCTCCTAGTAACTATCAGCATAGCCTAATGTGATGGCTGATGTTTTGTCCGTTAATAAATCGTTTCTACAATAGAACGCCTGCATAATAAATGATTAATAGGATAATATGTATTGTCCCTTGAAAAAAAAATATTCCTGTATATATATACTGTATTTCTAGCTACTTTAAGATATATGACGAGTAGGATGACAAAACGGAATCTTGACCTTGCATTTTTACTTGACCAGTTCATTTATTTTGAAATGCAGGCCTAAGGGTTGGTCTGGTTGAGATGAGTGGAATTGCTTTTGTATCCTTAGAAATTAGCGGGAGCAAGACCGGCTGATCGATTGACAATGGAACGGCTGGGCCGGAGTCGTTCCGAAGCTGTGGTGCGGACACAATCACTTCAGACTGAAGTGAGAGGTTATATTGAGTTGGAGTCAAAAAGAAGTGATAGTGATCTAATTTGCTGGAAAACAAAGTGGAGAATCAGTGATCAGGGAAGTACACCCCTCAATTGTTTACTTCCAGTAGAAGTCTGATGGGCTTGCTCCTTCTTACAGAGAGGATTGGATTGGTAGGAGTTTGTCGGGCGTGAGAGTTTCGGACGGGTAACTTCAATTTGACGCTTTGCATGAAATTTTTTGGTATGTTCTGCTACGGCTGCCGCAACTGTTCGATGGATAGAATGCGTTTTCTTGTCATCAATAATTTTCAACTGTTTATCGAATCGGTCAAGATTTCGATCTACGACGAAGCTGTTGGAGGAGAAAGTAGAAAAGCGACCCAATGCAAAGTTGATTTGAGATATCAGATAAATATATATAATACACATAATTAACCACCATAAATGCGAATGTGATCATATGTAACGGCGAAGTGGAGGGTGCAAGAAAGAGAAAAATAAAGGTAATTTTCATGGAAGTTTTAAGGCGGAAAGACAAAAAGATAGGAACCACTCGTAAAAGCGTTTTCTGTAAAATTATTGACCTGTGAAAGTGCCGTAGCAATGCAAAGGAAGAATTTTCCGATAAGTTTATTTCTTTTGTAAAGTGTTTATCAAAGAATTATTAGTATAATCGTTTTGGTCCTTGATAAATTTCCTTGAAAGTCGATTCATTTTTTTTCATGTGCACTCCCCAGGAGAGCTCTCGAGTTAAGGCGGCCTGTATCTTATTTTCCTTGCTCCTTGATTGATATTTTCTCATTTTCTTATTTTTTATATTTTGGTTCTTTTGTTTTATTCATATTTTATTAATTTATTTATTTTACTTTTTTAATATTTCCTCATTTCTTTTATTGTTTTTTTTTTAATAGGGATTTATATGATATTAATTCAGAATTACACAAGTCGGAATACCGGAAGCTCGTGCTTCGGATATAAAGGTTTTGTGTTCATCTTGTGCGAGAAACTTCAACGCACATTTTTCTATCCGTATATAGCTACAAACCTATTCATAAGAACTCATTTCTTTGTGATATTGCCGAATTGATATGTGATGATGACGTCATGCAGTTTGTAGAAAGCAGGAAATTCACAAAAAATGCAAAGGTTCACCCCCTATAACTTAGTTAATAATAATTGGATTTTTTTTTGGATTTTACACCCTTGCCAAATTTTTTACTTCTGGGATGAACATAAGGGGGTTCCCGGGTGAATTTCTAAAATGTGGAAATATGCTATTATTAATCTTATTTATGCAGATATCGGAACCGAATGTATTTCGAGGCCTAGATTTCGTAGAGATGACCCACTGTGATTTTTTTGAGATGTTTCGGTTGGATTGATTCTGAGAACGAGACCTGTTACACTTTTTGAGGGTCATATTTTGAGCCCCCACTCCCCTACGTTTTACCCGACATCAAATATGGAACCAGTCTCAAAAAGTACTAATTGAGCCCTATCGTTTGATACCCCACATGGCCACATTTTATGAAAAAGAATTTTGCACCCTCCATTCACATCCCCCCCCCCTTAAATTTAACACAAAATAGCGCCACTTATTGCATGTAAAGGAAACAGCAAATTACATATTCTCACCAATTTTCGTAATAATCAGTCTAGCCCTTTCCGAATAAATCGGGTGTGACAGACAGATAGACGGACAGAGAGACAGAAATGCCCAGTATTCAGAAAGGCGTTCATAAATAAAGCCAAATGAAGTTTATGCAACTCAATCTGAATCACTGTCGAGCGGCCCAAGACCTACTTTCCCAAAGCGTATTCGAGAACAACGTCGACGTTGCGATTGTATCTGAACAATACGAAAATCTGCATAGCAGAGTATGGATAACAGACAAAACCAGTAAGGCGGCGATATGGAGCTGCGGAAGCCAAGCTATAGTAGATGCGAAAAAACATCCAGAAGACGGGTTCACCCGTGCCAAGATTGGAGGGATATATATCTATAGCTGTTACGCAGCACCGAGCCTCACATTAGAGGAATTCACGTCATTGCTGGAGAAACTATCCTTCAATGCAAGTCGCTACAACCCCACAGTAATAGCCGGCGACTTCAACGCATGAGCAGAAGAATGGGGTAGCAGAGAAAGCAACGCAAGAGGACGAATATTCCTGGAGATATTCTCGCGCTTGAACGTGATACTTGCCAACTCTGGGGGAGTCAACACAAGGAATAATTTGAAACCATTAAAACGAATAACGATGAGCTGGGTAACGAAGAAATTCGACGCAGAAATGTTCAAGGAGGTACTTCTGGAAGATACATTGCTATCGGGAAGCGCACAAAACAAAGTTTTACAGGTCGTGGAAAAGTTGCAGCGGGCATGCGATGCCGCTATGCCGCGACGTAACACTTTCCGAAGACGAAATCCCAATTTTTGGTGGAATTCCGAAATTGAGGAATGCCGGAAAAAGTGCCTCAAAGCTAGGAGACGCTCCCAGCGCAGCAGAAACCGACCTGAGTTCGAGGAGCTACACGTGCAATATAAAAATGCGAGGAAAAAATTGCAAGTAGCTATCGCAAAGAGCAAATCCGAACATTTCAAGCGGATGTGTACTGAAACTGACTCTGACCCATGGGGTGGCGCATATAGGTCGGTGATGTCATCACTAAAAGGCGAGCGCTCCCCACCGATTACTTGCCCAGAGTTGTTGCGGAATATAGTGAACACTCTATTCCCAGTGGATCTGAATGGTACAAGTCTGCCTGCAGTACATTTCAATCCCGACGAAATTCCAATAGTGGTAAATGAGGAGGTTCTAGACGTAGCAAAAAGTTGACTGAAAAAAAGACTCCAGGACCGGATGGAATCCCTAACATTACCCTGAAAGTAGCCGCCAGGACAGCACCAGGTATGTTTGCCCAAGTTTTCACGGCATGCTTTAGGGAAGGAGAATTCCCCGAGCAATGCAAGGTACAAAAGCTAATACTCATTCCGAAGGCAGGTAAACCATTGGGTGACCCCTCCTCATATAGGCCGATATGTCTGGTCAATACCATTGGCAAACTATTTAAAAGAGTAATATATAACAGACTGCTCGCTGTTGCGGAAAAAGAAGGAGGCCTTTCCGACAAACAATTCGGATTTCGTAAGGCAAAATCAACTGTCGACACAATCAGCATGCTGACTGGCTTGGCTCAGGCTGCAATAGAAGAAGGAAAATGCTGTGCAGTAATAACCCTCGACGTAAAAAATGCGTTCAATAGTGCAAAATGGAAAAAAATCATCGAGGCACTCGACAAGATACAAGCCCCGAAGTACATTGTACGCATTGTGGTCGAGTTTCTCCTTGGGAGAAGACTTTACTGCGACTCTGACGATGGGCTAAAAATATTCCCGACAACTTGCGGAGTGCCACAGGGTTCTGTCCTGGGTCCCTTGCTGTGGCTAGTTATGTACGATGGCGTGCTGACGCTACGCTTACCGGACAACGTGACAACTATTGGCTTGATGATATATTGATGATATCGGAGTAACGGTGGTTGCAAAGCACCAAGACGAGATCGAGATCTACGCAAATGAAGCGATATGGAAGATCAATTCCTGGTTGAGATCTGACCTTTCACTTGCCGAACATAAAACAGAATTAGTTCTCATTAGCAAGAAAAGAAAGAACACAACTGTGAAAATCAAAGTTGGCGGAAAAACTATTTACTCCCAACCATCGCTCAAATACTTGGGAGTAATTATTGACAGAAGACTGAACTTCAAAAGACACATTGAGTACGCCGCAATTAAAGCGTCTTCCATCGCTACAACGATCTCGAGGATACTACCGAACATTGGTGGGCCAAGACAAATTCGACGTCTTCTGCACTCCGGGTATGCAGTGCATATCGGACAACATCAGGAGAAGCAGCATATGTACTAGCAGGGATGCTTCCCATAGACATCTTGGCGAAAGAAAGTCGGCGACTCTACGACAAAACGTATGCAGTTGGAAAGTCTAGCGCATTTCGACGGCAGCTGGCACGGTGGGAATCTATCGAACGGTGGGGTGCTCAGAGGTGGCGGCGAGGAAGATGGGGCGGCAACCCTATCGGCCAAACCAAAACCAAGTGGCCGAGGAGAACCTCCATAGTGGTGGCACCGGGAGACGCTGTAATCACTTTGGTTTGCCGGCCGTGATTCAGTAGGCGAATGCTCCAAAGGCCTAATCAGCGCGATCAGACCCGAGTCTGCACGGGGACTCATCTGAAGTGGCAAATTGGTCACGGAACCTTACCACGGGTATACTGGTACCATGGGAACCGGGAAAGCCCCTGGACTCACATACTTCAGGTGAACTCCTGTTGTATGTGAGGACAGCTCGGTTATTTACGGTTGGCCCCCATAGTGGGAGTTTCATGGTGGTTGTGGTTATGCTCAAGCGAGAAGAGACCTTCGGGCCACGACGTGGTGTTGCGTATCAACACGGGTGTCGTACTCCATAGTTCGGTAGAGATTTAGGTAATTCTTGCATCCGCCAGTATGAATGCTAAGCCATGCACTTGGTATAGACTGGTACCGTTGTTGCTTGTCTCAGCGGGGCTCTGATTGTGGTCACAAAATCAATCCGTGTCTGATGAGGACCGTAGGATTAAGTCTCACGACAGGTGCCTACGTAAAACACCATGGGCTTCACTATCGAACGGTGGCAACAGCGATGGGACGAGTCCCAAACTGGTCGTTGGACATACCGTATCATTCAGGATATTCGGAGATGGTTTGAACGAAACCATGGGGAGTTAAGCTACGAGTTAACACAATTCTTAAGTGGACATGGAGGTTATCGTGCTTACTTACATCGATTTGGTCACGACGAATCACCATGCTGCCCAAGATGTGGTAACGTGGCTGAGAATGCGGAGCATGTCATATTTGATTGCCCCAGGTTCACCGCGCACCGAACAAGAATGGAAGCGGTCGCAGACAGGCGTTTAACACCCGAAAACATTGTGGAGTTTATGCTGGAGTCAATGGATTCCTGGAATCAGGTTGTAAGGGAACTGCAAGCTATTCACCAACAGCTTAGGCAGGAAGAACTACGACGAAAACAAGGAAGGGAAAGAACCACAATGAGCCGCAGTTAAAAGCTGATCCAGCCCCGCGACGCAATACTTGATAAGAGTTCCGTAGGGAGAGTGGAATGAGAAGGAGGTGGTTTTAGTGGGTAGAAGTCTCACATAACTGCGTGGCAGGAGCCAGCAGTAGGTTTTGAACCTTTCCACCTTCCAACGCCGAAAAAAAAAAAAAGACAGACAGACAGACATCGACTCGATTCTAATAAGGTTTTGTTTCACACAAAACCTTATAAACAGACAACTTGGGGTTTTATTCAAAGCAGAGGCGGCCATCAAGTGGATAGCGGACTCAGGACTCCCTCATATCATATAAAAAAAAATTTACCAAAAAGGTTTCCCTCCGTTTACGGCAGCCAGATCTTGAAAGCAACACGTCTTGAACTTGTTGATCGAAAATTCTCTGTCCCTGCAAGGAGACGCGGAAAAGACAACGAAAATATTGATTAAGAGTTGATTAGTCGACTTTATGATCCTAGCTCATACCCTGTGTTATTCAAGATGATACTGTAAGCTACTTCTCCTCTCAAAAAATAGCTTACTCAATATTCAACAGGAGTTTACACGGGCCAGAACCCTTCTGTGGAATCGGAAACGGTTTCATGGCTATGAATCTAAGAAACGAAGAGAAACGGTTGAGGGAACTATATTGGGCGGGCCTACCAGGGATGGAGCAGTCCAGGGTGCTTATTGGGGGATACGAACCCATGCGTACAAAGCATTGCTTAAACCTCACCAAAAAGAACCTCACCTGGGAATTCTCACTGGTCATTGTCGGCTGAACTATCACCTAGGGAAGCTAGGGATATCTACGGACACTGCCTGCAGGTTCTGTGAGGAGGAGGACGAAACCTCTATGCACGTCCTGGGACAGTATCCGGCACTTGTGCAAAGTAGGTCGATACATGTGGGAGAACACTTAATACCAGATGCAAAGCTGAAACTTCTGGAAGTGGGGAACATACTAAAGTTCCTAACGGTTACAGGCCTGCTTGAGATACTATGATCAACAGGTACACTATAACCAGTAAAAGGGGCACAATAGTTCTTTAAGGACGCGGTGCGACTTTCCCTTGATAGAATAATAATAATTCAACAGGAGTTCATCAGTCAGGAATTTCGCACGCCAACTAAAATTTATATTTACTGTAAAAAGGTAGGTTTTGTTTTTGTTTGTAGATTTGATCTCCACGACTTGGTCAACCCAAAATAGATAGCCCTCTCGATAGATTTGTTTTGAATTGACAATAAAAGTGAAATATGTCAAGGCGAAACTCGAACAAGACCGTGTTATGTTTTTTAATTGATACAATGAATATGTCATGTTGAATATATTGATCAGCAGACAGATTTTCAAATTAAAACGAATATTAAATGAAATTAATTGAATCATGTTTACCCTCTGACAACACTTTTCATCGGCAACACATCCGGAATCAAATTACCCATCGTATAATTTTATCATAATTGATAAATCCTCTCACAGAAGCAGTTTATAAGGGAGCTTAAAAAATGCAGAAATGAAATTAAAAGGGTATTAACTAGCGTTGTCTGTATATCAATACACGCACTTTTAACAGGGGATTATCCGTACATGACTTCCTTCGTCTTGATTATGCTACAGGAGGATGGCTTTGCGTGAATAAGAGGACTTGATGGAATATCCTTGCGTAATTGAAATGTGCACACTCGAATTAAAGAGAGCGCCCTAGCATACGAAATAATTGCATTTGATGCAATATTATCCTTTTGTTTTCTGTGATAAAAAAAATACCTACATGGCCTTGTAAATGTACAATCAACTTGGAACTGTGCTCGATTACCTACCTCAAAACAGGCGTTCAATTATTCCCAACGGAGTTTAACGCCCAAAATGAAAATGAAAATATGTATCGATGAGCGAAACCTTCTTCATAAGACCAGTATTGACAATGGGCAACGCTTCGTTAACTTCACTTCCAGTCGGAATATGATGGTAGTTTCCACACTTTTTTCCAAATAGGGACCTAGACAAAGTGGTCAAAGGGTAGTATAGGTCCCAAGGCGAAACGTGGATTGGTACCCACGATGGAGCATAAAACCTGGGAAATGCCTGTTGAACCAACACCAACAGGTCTACTACCAAACCCTATCTCCACCTCCACGTGGTGACCGCTGGGAGCTCTTTTTTGGCGAAAAGCTGCAGACGGAGCAGGATGAAGGCGAGTCTCCCGCGCCTAAAAACGGGACAAATGGTACCAACTGGTCCTCCAGGTTGGGGGTTGGGTAGGGCTGACAACCCTACACGGAAAACAACTCGTTACGAAGCCACAACAGCAGCCTCGGACAGGACGGATTTTAAAACGACGGGCCCGGCAACGAACGCGGAATAAAGATTTGCGCATTTTCTCATGGAACGTGCGCTCCCTGTACAGAGATGAAGCTGATGAGCAGCTAGCCGATACCCTGTCCCAATATAGGGCTGATATAACAGCGTTAAAAGAGATGCGATGGACAGGGACCGGTTTCCTGGAGAAGAGCCACTACACTATATATAATAGCGGTCATCCAGTAAACCATGTGCTCGGAGTAGGTTTCTTAGTCAGCCAAAAAATGAAACCTGCTGTTATCGGCTTTGAAAACATAAGCGAACGGCTATGCACTCTGCGCTTGCGAGACAAGTTTAGAAATATAAGCCTCATAAACGTTCACGTCCCTACAGAGGAGACTGCAGAGTCGGAGAAGGATACCTTCTACGAGGCAGTAGAACGAACCCTCGAAGCCTGTCCCAGATATGATATCAAAATCATACTTGGGGATTTTAACAGCCAAGTAGGGAAGGAACCCGTATTCAGGCTATACGTTGGCTCCCATAGCTTACACGAAAAAAACAAATGATAACGGACTGCGGATTATTCATTTAGCAGGGTCACACGAAATGGTTGTTGGAATTACCTGGTTTGCGCGGAAAGCGGTCCACAAACATACGTGGGCTTCTCCAGACGGGGCCACTTTCAACCAAATTGACCACGTGTTGATCGAAGGCCGCTACCTCTCAGCCTTGATGAATGTCAGAATATATAGGGGGGCCAATATAGACTCGGATCACTATCTCGTTGGCATGGTGCTCCGAGCTCGAATAACAATACCACCTAGAATCCCCTCTGACAATCAGGTGAGAGTGAACACTGAAGCCATCCACAACACAACCCTCCGCGACACCTATAAGAGGGAAATGGATGCTGCAATAACCGCAGTCAACAGAGGACCTGGAGATGAAGCATCAACAAATGATCTTCACAATCACCTGGAGAACGTTATCATGGATACGGCCACAAACATACTTGGCCCCAGCCGCAAAAGGAGTCGGAACGGCTGGTTTGACGATGAATGTAAGCTAGCAACGGAACGGAAGAATGCCGCATACCAAGTAATGTTGCATTCTCAAAGAACGCGGGCACGCGCAGAGACTTATCACGAACTCCGTCGAGCGGAGAAGCGACTTCACAGACGGAAAAAGGAAGCCTGGGAGAACCAACAAGTCTGTGAACTAGAAAAGTACAGGGAGCAACCGCACCAGGCGCGGAAGTTTTACGAACAAGTCAGCAGGATGAAGCCTTATACACCTCGATGCTCATCCTGCCGAGACAAAGAGGGAAATCTGATTTCCGACAGAATGGGCATATTAGAGCGATGGGTTGAGTACTTTGATGAGCTACTGAACAACCAGAACATCGGCGAGTTGGAGGTCCCGCCAACTGAAGACGACGGACAAATACTGCCACCACCAAGTTTAGGAGAAACAGTCCGTGCAATTCAGCGGCTAAAAAATCATAAGTCGCCAGGAGCCGATGGAATTACAGCCGAATTGGTTAAATATGGAGGCGACCAGTTACACCAAGTGGTTCATCAACTTGTGCTCAAGGTATGGGACAGCGAATCAATGCCTGACGATTGGCAACGAGGCATTATCTGTCTCATAAATAAAAAGGGAGATATCACACAGTGCAGCAATTATAGAGGTATCACGTTGCTGAGTACCATCTATAAGATATTCTCCACTATCTTGCTAGGCCGGATAGCCCCATATACCCAGAACATCATTGGCCCATACCAAAGAGGCTTCACTCCAGACAAATCAGCAACAGATCAGATTTTCTTTCTGCGGTAAGCGATGGAAAAACTGTTGGAATATGGACAACAGTTGCACCATCTGTTCATCGACTTTAAAGCCGCCTATGATAGCATAGCCAGGGTAAAACTGTACACGGCCATGAGAGAATTCGGTATCCCGACGAAATTAATAGGACTGACTAGGCTGACCCTGACCAATGTTCGAGGCCAGATAAAAGCAGTAGGATCACTCTAAAGACCATTGGACATCAACAACGGTCTACGACAAGGGGATGCGCTATCATGCGTCCACTTTAACCTGGCCCTCGAGAAAGTGATCCGTGATGTCGAGGTAAATGCAAGAGGTACGATCCTCTTCAAGTCCACCCAACTACTGGCCTATGCTGACGATGTCGACATCATGGGAAGAACCACCCGAGATGTACAAACTGCCTTCATCCAGATCGAGCAGGCGGCAGTTGGCGCGAGATCTTGGGCTGCACATCAATGAAGGCAAGACAAAATATATGGTGACAACGTCAGCACCGAAGACGAATCAACCAACAACATCAAACCGCACTGGTCAAACACAAACACGAAGAGGAATAAGGATAGGAGAATACAACTTTTAGACCATTGACAATTTCTCCTCTCTAGGGTCGAAAGTCACAACCGATAACAACTACGATGATGAAATCCGCGCACGGTTGTTGTCAGCCAACAGAGCCTATTTCAGCTTACAAAGACTGTTCCGCTCGAAACGTCTCACCATAGGGTCAAAGCTCTTACTGTATAAGACTATGATCTTGCCAGTCCTCATGTATTCCTCGGAAACTTGGGTTCTTAGCAATAAAAATTGCGAACTCTTGGCCGCGTTCGAGAAAAGAATCCTCCGAAGAATTTTTGGCCCTCTACATGAGGATGGACGATTCCGTAGCCTACACAATGACGAAATCTATGAGCGATACCATGACCGTCCGGTTGTGGATAAAATTCGGCTCAATAGGTTACGGTGGGCAGTTCACTTAATCCGTATGGATGAGGATGATCCCACCCGGAAAGTCTATAAGGGCAATATCTATGGTAGAAAAAGAAGACGAGGCAGACCCTGCCTAAGATGGAGCGATGGCGTAGGTCAGGACGCCAGACAGCTTTTAGGGATATCGAATTAGTGGACCTCGGCGCAAAACCGGGATGTCTGGAGTTCCTTATTAAGGCAGGCCTAGACCGGATACCGATTGTTGTGCCGTTGCTGATGATGATGATGACCTAGACAACTCTGAGCTAAATCGATGCTTTTTCAAAAAAGGAAAGAGTGATAAGTAATTTTTATCACTATCTAGTGAAACCCTTGTGCCATTGGAGCTTAGCAACATTATATGGAAGCAAATTCAACCTCCAAAATACACAACATCGATAGACTGCAGAGTGTACGAGTAGCGCTGGCATATATTTGGTGGGTCACCTGAGCACCACATGGCAAACAGTAGTGCAAGCGTATTAGGAAGTGCTGGTGAAACTGAGATAAACAATGGGGCGTATGCGTAGTTGAAGTGATATGCCCCATTAAGGGGCATATTTATAAATATTTATTTACTTCTTCTTTATTTCAACCTTTGTCCCGTACACAAATGGGGTCTGCTCGTCGTGATCGGCTTCGCCATTTGGTTCTATCAAAAGCCTGATCTGGATGCAGTAGCGTGGTTTTCAAATCCCCATCTAGTGTATCAAGCCGCCGTTTTTTCGGCCGGCCTTTTGCTCGCTTATCATCGACTTGTTCAGACCAATCTTGGTGCGTGAATTCTCGTTAGGGCAAAAAACGTCACCATAATATCGAAGACGCCTCTCTCACAATTTTTCCACGATCAGTATGAGGTTGTTGATCGCATATATCCTCATTTCGGACGCGATCAAAGCGTGCCATACCACTAGTCCAACGCAACATGTTCGTCTCCTCGACCGCAAAACGCCATTCATTCTCTTCTATACTCGGACAACACACAGAACCATAGAGAGCGACAGGGTCGACGACATTGCGGTAAATTTTAGATTAGAGGCGTTCGTTGATACGTTGATCTTAATGAATACCAATTGTGGAACGTCACTTCGCCATTTTACAACTAAGAAAAGCCAGCATGACGACTTTTGGGAGAAAGCTAGACGAATTCTATGAAAAAGTAACAGACACTAGCTTGGTAGCGCCCTAAGGATCTTGGAAACCAAAGCGTTCATACTGGTGTCGACTTACCTCGTTACAAGAAATCAATGTAGTAATAAAGGACTTCAAGCGAAAGGTGGAAGAAGTTCCATCAAAAAATTTCATGTATGAAAAAGTGGCAAGCTAGTACCAGATAGTGACAGGGAATTGTGACAGGGGATTTGATTATTTTGTTTGGTCTACAGAATTTCCATCAAAATCCTTGAAAACAGACCGAAGCCCTACACGGAAAATGTCATCGGGGAGAATCAGATTAACTTCAGAGCTAGATATTAAACAACGGGCCGCGTCTCTACCGTGGAACAGATGCTCAAGAAGTGCCAGGATCTTAACGTCGACGTACATATGAATGTTAAGTATTCGTTGAATTGAAACGAGCATAAAACAGTATCGATTGTAAAATACAGGGTGCACTATGGAAGTAATGCGCATTGTTTTATTATGACGCAACTAAACATCGATCGGAGATTGTGGAAGACGTTCTACCCTTTCAAATGCGCCTTGCCTCCATTTGCTCTGACCAGGAGGAGTGTTAGGACGTGTCTTTGTGCGAAATCTGTTTTTCGATTGTGTCACTGCGTAATGGACCGCTCAGCGGAACAGCGGTACCCTATCAAGTTTTGTGCGCTGTTTGAGAAAAGTGCAACGGAAACTTATCAAATACTTCAAGAGGCCTTTAAGGAGGGATGCTTTTCGAGATACCAATGCGGAAGCCCTTCAAAGATGGCCTGGAGAAGTTCACTGACGAGCGTCGTTCTGAACGCCCAAAAACAGCCCGAATTGATGAAAACGTCGAGGGTGTGTGCGAAGTTTTGAGTTTCGACCATCATTTAGGTAATCGCTGACACTCTGAGTTTGTCGACATTTGCTGTACACGGGATAGTGGCGTAGGATTTGGAAATGCGAAAGGTTTTTGCGAAGCTTGTGCCGAAAGTGTTGACGGAGGAGTAAAAAGTAGTTCGAGTTTTGCGCAGTAAAGAATTATCACAATTGATTATGAATGATCCAGAGTTTTTTAACTCCACGCTAACCGCGACCGAATCCTGGATGTTCGAGTATGATCCAGAATTCAAAAGGCAGAGCTCCGGGTGGCACACACAATCTTCTCCCAAACCAAAAAAAGGGCACATGAGCAAGTCTCACATCAAAACAGTGCTGATTGTCTTCTTCAACGTCTTCTGAATCGTCCACTTTGAATTTCTACCGCAAAGACACTCTGTCAATGCAGCCTTTTACCTGGACGTGCTCAGGAGATTGAAACGACGGTCGCTCGCGTCAGGCTTGACATCAAAGACGACAATGTCCCCAGCCACACGGTCTCCGTCATTACTAACTTCCTGACCCAGAACAGAACCTCCAGCCTCCTTGCAGCCCTGACTTGTGACTTTTTTTTATTCCCCCGACTGAAAGAAAGGGCTGAAGGGAAAGCACTGGGGCCGGTGGAAAACATTCAAGCTCAAGTTACAAGGTTCCTGAGAGGCATTCCAGTCGAGGAGGATACTCTCCAGGCGTGGTAGTATCGTCTTCGCAGGAATATAGAGGACCTATTTTGAAGAATTTTAACCGTCTGCACCAATCGGATAACTAAATAATGCACTCTGTACTGTACAAAGTTACACTCAAGTTTGGCAACCCAACGAAACTAAATCATGAGCATCTCAACCCTTCCACTCCTCTAGAACGAATTGAAAACAGCCTGACGTATCCACTACTAACACGGATAGGTATCAAACAAGGACAGGCTGGCTCCTATGTACCTAAATTTAACCCTTAAATACGCAATATAGAAAACCCTGTTGATACGAAAGGTATGCTACTCTAGAAATCGACGCAAGTAGTAGCATACGCCGGTGACAACGTTTGATCTCTCTTGGTTCCCAGTATGTGTGTGTGTGTGTGTGTGTATGGTGGGGGAGAAGCTACAGCTTCTGAGCACTCAGGCCGCGTTGGCCCATTGTACTCGCCTCCCCCGTCTAACGGAATATTCCAGATTCGTTAACGTATCGCAGGATTTCCGTTAGTGGATGTGATGCTACCCGTCGCAATTGGAGGACATCGGCACCAAAGATCTGATGCCACATAGGAAATGCTCCGTGGATTCCGCTTCCTCATTACAGGAGGGACACGTATCATCTTCGGTAATTCCTATTCTGAACATATGCCCAGCTAGTGAATTATGGCCTGTCAGAATGCCCACAATACACCTGCAAGTCCTCCTGCTTTTCGACAGAATAAACTTTGCGGTACGTATGTTGGGTTCTGGCAGGAAAAGTTTGGTGTGTCGAGCAGCATTTAAGCTCTGCCACCTGTCGTTATGGGAAACTTGTTCCCAGTTTTTGAAAACAGATTTAGCCAATGCTACTGATACCCCAATTTCTGGCTCCGGTCCCGGCATAGGGGAGATTGACCCCTCTTTCGCTAAAGCGTCCGAGATTTCATTTCCCTCTATGCCACAGTGACCAGGTACCCAGAGTAGTTCCACCGTATTGAATCTAGACATAGAGTTCAAACGATTTCTGCATTCCTGAACGATTTTCGAGGTGATCAAAGGATTGCTCAATGCCCTCAGTGCAGCTTGACTGTCACTGCAGATTGCGATGCGCCTGCCCTTCAACCGCTCGTCAATCACCCAGTTTGCCATCCTTAGGATCGCATAAACTTCGGCTTGAAAAACTGTTGCATATTGTCCCAAAGGAAAAGTTTTTATTCGAGAGGTAGACTCCGGCTCCAGAACCCTCTTCTGTTTTCACACGCATTCCTCTGGGTCTTCTCAGTCCTCTCTACGCTTCAGGGTAACTACATATCTTCTACCAAACAGATGTATGGGGACACGAGAATCGGAAGGCATTGCAAGAATTGGATTTAGTCCTCCCAGTAACTCTTCCAATGCTCTGTGCCCCCCACATCCGTTGTTTTCCCATAGATCTAATCGAATTAGCCTATGAGCTGCTCTCATTGCAGTGCTTTGAATAAATATATCCAGGGGCTGCAAATTGAATAGTGCATTCAGAGCTGCGCCGGATGTCGTGCTCATGGCACCAGTGATACCCAGACAAACAGTTCTTTGCAGTGCGTCTAGTTTACGGTGAAAACCTTTTTGTCTCACCTTAACCCACCACACTACGGATGCATATACGAACATCGGCCTAATGATGGCAACGTATATCCACATTACCATATGAGGCCTGAGTCCCCATGTCGAGGCAAAGGTCCGTCTGCACAGCCCATAAGCTGTGAGAGCTCGTTTCATCTTTACCTCTACATGTTTGTTCCAAAGAAATTTTTTATCTAGAGTGACCCCCAGATATTTCACTTCTTCGGAGAGTTGAAGGGTAGTACCCCTTATCTCAGGGAGAAAAAGTCCATCCAGTTTTCTCCTTTTTATGAATAAAACCATTATGGTTTTATTTTGATTAACTGACAAACCATGTCTAAGGCACCAGCTGTCTATCAAATCAACGGCACGCTGTATGTTCCTACACACCGTTCCAAGATCCCGATCAACAGCAAGTACAGCCACGTCATCAGCATAAGCTTGAGCGTGTATTGGCAAATTTTGCAGTTTGCAAAGCAGTGAGTCGATCAGCATACTCCACAGAAGCGGCGAAAGCACACCTCCTTGGGGGCAGCCCTTCGTCGCTTCTGTAGTCAGGTAGCGATCGACCCCTACCTCAGCGCACAACAATCTTTGCGTTAGCATAGCATGGATCCACTTAATTAAAGCATCATCAACATCATGCGCTCTGGCGGCATCACAAAGTTTTTGAAAAGGCGCACAGTCAAAAGCGCCTTCAATGTCCACGAACACCCCCATCGCGTACTCACCATTCAAAGTTGCATCCTCTATCTTTGTGACCAAAGAATGAAGAGCAGACTCACAGGACTTTCCACGTTGGTAAGCATGTTGGTTTTCACTTAGTGGGTGTGACCTAAGTGCGTTTCCATGAATGTGACGCTCCACCAGTCTCTCCAAACCTTTCAGCAAGAATGAAGTCAAGCTGATCTGTCTGAAATTCTTTGGATTAGAATAGTCATCTTTCCGAGGTTTCGATATGAAAACTACCTTAACCTGTTGCCAAGAAGAAGGCACGTAGGCCAGAGCAAGACATCCTCGAAAAATATTTCTTAGAGGTCGCTCTAAATGGTCCATACCCTCCTTTAGCATTGCCGGATAGATGCCATCCATGCCAGGTGCTTTGAAATGTTCAAAGGACAGTATGGCAGCTCTCACCTTTTCATGGGTAACAACCGCTTTCGCAGTGTTCCAGTTCCCCTTGCAACACTTGCGTGTTGAAGGGGTTGCAAGAACCGTCAACTCTCCCGCTACCACTTCTCTCACCCGTTCTCCCGGGTGGTGTATTTCCAGGAGGGTCTGTACTGAGTCCAGTCTGGAGCTCGTGAAAGTATCGTCGGGTTTTCTAAGAGAATCCAACTTGGCCGACTCATCCCTTTTGAGGACTCTGCACAGCCTTGAAGTCTCCCTTTCGCCTGTTTCGAGCACCTCACGAGCCTCTTATATTCACGTTGTGAGTTCCTGAAATTTAACCAGTCTTCGTCCTTGTTACTTTTGCAAGCACGATTTAGAAGTCGGCTGGTTGATTTCCTGAGTTTTTGCAGTTCTCGGTTCCACCAAGGAACCGTTTTACCGCTTTGGCCTCGGGAAATAGGATAAGCCTCTTCATAGCACTCTAAAAGTGTGCCGTTCTGAGTTTTCAATTCATCTTCCAGCACCAAAGAAGTCCTTAGTCGCCTAGGGAACTGTACTTTATTGCCAAGAAGTTCATTGAACTTTGCCCAATCCGTTTTCCTAGGGTTCCGTCTTTGTACTGCACACTGTTCGCTCGCAATAGTCAGATTGAATTCTAGATATCGGTGATCTGACAGTGAGACCTCGTCTAGCACTCGCCAGTGTGTAATCAACTCTAACAATTTTGGGGTACAGATTGTTAGGTCAATTACTTCGCTTCTTCTCGGCCCCACGAACGTAGGGGCGCACTCTACGTTTGCAGTCATAAGACCAGCTGAAGTGATGAAATCAAATAGCTTCTCTCCTCTTGGATTGCATTTGCTACTGCCCCAACAAATATGTTGAGCATTCGCATCGCAACCTATTAAGAGTTCGAGAGTACTTGATTCTGCATACGCCACCAGATCCCTAAGTTCTTGCGTCGGTGGAGGATACAAAGAATCATAGGGTAAATAAGCGGAGGCAACTATGATGTTTTTCCTCTCGCCATTTATTTGGTATTGTATGATGACCGTAGCTAAGTCCTGGGAACAATATTGTCTCAGCATAGTTGCCTCTAACCGTCTTGACATCAGGACGCAAGCTCCCGGTCTTATGGATCTTTCGTCGTAGAAGATCCTAGCCCCCTTTACTGATCCAATGCCACAGATTCTGTTAAATCGAACCCACGGTTCTTGCACCAGAAAGATATAGGGGAAATCCTGCAGCTTTGTCATTCTCGCTGCCAACAGGTAGGAGGGAGCTTTGGCATGCTGCAGGTTGATTTGACCAATCTTTATGTTTTTCGACATAAACTTAGTCTATTGTTGCTGACAGAAGAGTCTGATGCGTCCAGTGTGGATCTTACCGGGGTTTCCAGTTTATCCCCACCTTCCGCCGGAGATTCCGCTTCCTTGTGTCCGATTTCTCTGGGCGTTACCGCGCCTAGTGGTACAGCCGTGTCCATGTCCTCATTCCCAAGGTGCTTCATCTTCCTTCGCAGTGCTCTCTTCTGCCGTCGGCTTCGGGCCTTTCCAGGTTCACGGTGTCCGGACCGCTTGGATCCATTTCCATACACCGGCGTTAAACCAGTAGCGTCCACGTCACCAGCTTCCCGTTCTTCCGCTCTTCCTGGTAAGGATGAAGGAGAAGGTTCTGACAGGCAGAATTCAGCCGTAGTCGGATTTCCAGTTTCTCCCAATTTGAAAGTTTCCGTGCTTTCCTTTCTGGCTAACTTCGCCGTAGGCACCAAGTGCAAACTTTCCACTGAGTCGGAAAGTATGCCTTCTACAGATTGATCTGTAGGCGAATATGAATGTGGTGAGGCCTCCAAAATCCGCGCCTGGTTCCCAGTAAATCTCTGTGAAGATTGACGATTATGTATGTCTCAAACTAAAAAGCAGATGCCCATGCTGTGACTACAACTTAAAGTATGTTGACTAGCAAAGGTTAAAGCAGACGAAGAAGTTGTCCCAACTATTTACATTTCATAGTTTTGGGAAATTGTACTGCAATAGCAACTATCGCCGGACTAAAATCCTCCCCACCTTAACATAGCGCCAAAATCGACCCCAATATTATGTCTTGGGAAGTACATTCTCCAAACTTTTCTTTCCCTATTCAATATTTTTTGCCACATCAATGAATAATTTCAAAGAAAATTGATGGTAAAGCTCACCCTAGAAATTTCCAGCCACCGTAGCGTCACCAAATTGAGTGAGGACTTTATGTATATACACATAAATATATTTGTACAGCCATTTATCACGACTGGTATTAACGTAATTACAGCACAAAGAATGTTAATTCCAAAACAATTACTTCATTCCATAAAGCTATTATAGAAATTAATACACTTAACTTAATTTTTCTGGCCAATATGTTCGTTATTTGCAAAATATGTTATTAAATCATGATTTTCCGGAGTGATGGACATCACAAACGATGTTGATTCCTCCTCCAAATTATACCGACTCACATCCAAATATAAATCTTGAAAGCTTCAGTAGCCATTCGCTGGGCTGTTTTAATTTTCCAATTTCGATCGATTCCATGAAATATTAATGATATTCAAATTGAACCCACCTCTGCCTACCAACCTATAAGGAAGTTCGTCTGCTTTACGTTTCAAAGAGCCAAATGAATTTTTTTCCAGGGCGAATTAGGAAATGCGTACGGGACAACGAGAAAAAGATCTACAGATGGGAAATTTCCGTAAAATATCTTATTTCGATCTAATGCAAACACGCTTTCAATTCCCTCTTTTGGGCTATATTTAGACACATTTATTTCTATCATTCCCTATTCTTTCGGAGTTTTCTAAGAGGTCAATTCCAGCTTAAGCTCGATAACCTGTTGTTCTTCAGGGCCATGTGAAAGAAATGCCTGCGAAAGTTACAACTCATCCCTTATACCCATGGGAGGTGCTTTACACAGTTTTGCACGGAATTCCCGTCCGACTCCCCTTTTATCTACCAGTTTGATACTCTGTAGACTGGAAAACACTCGTTATACAATCTAATTTTGAACCATTATCCTGTTTATAAATTTCTTCTTCAAATCCAAATACTTTGCATAATAGTATTATGAATACCATTCCATTTGCAGTGGAGTTGCGCAATTTCAACCTCCACCAGAGCTACCGGCTCAGGGTCCTTAATCCTGATTTTAAATGAAGTTGCTTTGGAAGGAAATAAAAGCAACCAGGGTGCAAAGTACTTAACTTTTCGTCTTTACATGCATAAAAGTGAATGTAAAATAAAGACCCTGAAGAACTGCAGAGGAATAATTGGCATAGCAACTGCACGTCTTATCATTGATAGATAGGGTTTTCTGCAAAACAGAGTCAGAAATTTATCAACACTGGTCCTTGCCTCAAGCTAGCGCAAGGAGGAAACAACGAATCTCCATTTCGAAGTGGCAAATATTGTGATTGTCCTCAGTGGTTATACAGTCTTTTCTTCTACATTAATGAAAAGTATCTGAAGTGATGTATACCTTGGGAATGTAAACTTCAAGCAATGGGCTGAGGTCGAATTAATGTTATTCCAGGGAGAAGAAGGAGCTAGTTTGCGAATAGGCAACGCATGAATAGCCAAAACAGAGTACAAGCACTAGCCACGATGATTTTGAGAAAACTTTTTACCACATTGCTTCTGACCAATTTACCTAAAAGTGAAAAACGTGACAATGATGAACAAAATCTTTTGAATCCGGACTCACCTTTTTATTCTGTTCCAATTCGAGTCAATAAAATGCTTCTTGGAAAATTGAAATTTACTCTTTAAGTGACAAAGCTAGATTCCTCTTTTCATCTATTTAATATTTATCGAAATATTGTCGCAAAGAAATATGTTAATTTTATATTGTTTAAAATGTTCGTTGTTAGTGCGTATAGAGCGTCAACCGCACCTACGCGCTATCGCTCGCGATTACCTGAAATGCAGTTCAGCTCCCCCACAACTTCCCGAGGCGTTAGCACTCGCCCTCTACTGTCCTGCGCCAAGTGCCCTTAGGGCTCGTCGGCCATCTTGAGAGAGTGGATTCCACTGCATGGCGTAGCCGGAAATGCATTTGTCGCCTCTCTTTAAAGCGTGGCCTATCCACTGCCACTTCCGTATTCTGACCACAGTGTGAAGGAGTGGCAGGCCTGTGTGCCGACCAAGTTCTTTATTTGAGATAGTGTAAGGCCAGCGACTCCAATGACAGATGCAGGCAGGTATTGACGAAAGCTTGGAGCTCTTGGGTAACAATTGAGTTAACTTTCCATATGCTACTCCCATATAGCAACACAGAAAGAACACTAGAGAGAGTTAACTGCATTTCCAGATTTTAGAGAGGGGACCAAAAGTGTATCTAGCGTTGTTAATGATCGGCGCCACCGTCCGCAGAAATCACACTTACTAGATATACAAATTGATCGACGACATCGATGCTCTCCCCATTAATGCAAATACGAAGAGTGCGTTGACCCGTCAGACTGAGAACCTTTAGTTTTTGGTATTTATATTCAACTCAACTTGTCCATCTTTCCAAATTCAGAGCCATTTGACCAAGGTCCCTGACCCGGTGAGAGACCAAACAGATATCATTAGCGTAATCGAGGTGTTTGCGGAAAGATGTCATTATCCACTGAACTCCTCCCCGTCCTCCAAACAAGGCAGCATGAAAAACATCACCGATAACAAGGAGAAATAATATCGGTGACAAGATGCAACCTTGGTGACTACGCCTTGTATCTGAAAATCCTTCGAAATTTTTCCTCGGTGCAACACGTGACATTTTGCCTCATCATATATCCCTCTGATAGGAACTAATAGTTTTTCTTGTATGCTGCTACAATGTAGATGATGGGTGTTGATGTGGTTAATGCAAAAGGATCCAAGCGAAAACCTGCCTGCTCTCTGTCGATCAAGCTTTTGAGATGTTCTTTGATGTGTTGCAGAATTATTTTAGCTATTATATTTGCGGTGGCTCCCACAGATACCCCTCCAATTGCCACAATCAAAACAATCTTAACAACTTCCGATTTGTTCCTCTCATCTGTCTCTCCTTTTATTTACTTTCATGAACACCTGTGCTGCTCTTCAGTTCAACCACACCACAAACCATCTAAATCATACACTCGATCTAGTCCTCTCCAACCTGCCAGAAAGGCTCCTTTCTCAATCTTCTCTTGCTATTCCCTATGTTGTTCCTGATGCCTATCATCCTGCTCTTGAGTTCGAAGTACAACTGCCACGCCTCAACACCCACACTACGGACAAACCTCAAAGTTCAACTTTCCCTCCTCCTCTTCTTTTTCTCCCTTCTGAGTAACAATTCCTCTGAATCTCCTGCCATTCCCCTCCCTACTCCTTCTTTGGTGGAGTACCTTCTTGGCAACCTTGAATCCAATGTCGGACCCGGCCCCAATGGCCTTCCCAACCTTTTCCTGATTAAAACCTCTAAGTTCATTTCCCTTCTTCTCTGTATTATTCTCAATAAGAGCCTCGAACAGTATTATTTTTCCCAGCCAGTGGAAAGAAGCCCTTACTTTCTCATTCCCAAGGAGGTGACCATACTTTTGCTTAGAATCACCGCCTATTTCGTTCCTTTCATCCTGCTCCAAAATCTTCGAGAGGTACGTCAATGACTGGTTGACCATACACTTCGGCTACCTTATAGCTAAGGAGCAGCGCGGCTTCATAAAACGTCGATCCATTGCTACCAATCTTCTGGACTTCACAAACTTTGGAGTCAAATGCCTTAACTTTCATTTTTCTAAGGTCTTCGATTGCGTTAACCACGAGATAGTATTGTCCAACCTCGCTTCTCTCTCGCCTTGCCTTTGATGGTTGTGCTTCTAGTCCTTTTTCCCCTTCTCTGGTGTACCACAAGGATCCATTCTAGAATCTCATTTATTTTTATTCTTTATTAACGACCTCCCCTCTATCCTCCCTTGTCCTTGCTTGTTATACTCGTACGCTGATGAGCTCAAGCTGTTTTCCTCTGTTTCGTCCCCAATGGATTGCACTTTTCTGCAGCAAATCTGGATATTTTGGTCCGTTGGTGCTCAGTTAATAAGTTGACTCTTAATGTCAGCAAATGCCACTCAATGTGTTACTCGCTAAAAATCTCTCCTACGCTTTTCTCCTACTCTCTTGGCTTGCTTGCTTGGGTTGCTCTCTGCCCTATCTGAACTCTATCCTCAACCTGGGCTCAACCTTCCACGATAAACTCCGCTTTGACAGCCACTACTTCGATATCCCCAACCGTGCTTCCAAAAGGTCAGGTTTCATTCTGCTTTCTTGTACTCATTCCAACTCGGTCCGACCCTCCATAATGTTTTTTTAACTTCCTCGTGAGAAGTATCCTTGAGTATTGTTCCGTGATTTAATCTACCTTCCGTAATTGTGATTGGCTTTCCCTAGAGAAGATACAGCGAAAATTCACCCGCTCGCTCTTCTTGAAGGTTAACCTCCCCCGTGTTGACTGTCCCGCCCGCCACCGTACCTTACGTCTTCCTTACCCCCAAAAACGTAGAATCTTCCTCGATCTTTGCACCCTCTTCAAACTCTCTACTGGCCTAATGAGCTGCTTCCCTTCTGCTGATATCGTTCTTCGTAACACGTCATGCAACACGCGTTACGCTGACATTTTCAGTATACCCTTCGCGGAGCTCGAAGTCTATTTCCATTTCCCAATCCCGAGTTTATGTTGGAGTTATGATGCACTTGGTCCCATGGAATCCTTTTCGCACTTTAGTTTTAAGTGTAAACTACGATCTTTGCTTTTTCCTCCTTCTGAGGAGTATATGTAATTTGAATGTTTTCTGCTTATTGCCCGTTTCATAAATAAAAATTTAGGTTTCGGATTTCCAAGATTTCTGTACGAGTGGATGCAGCAGATCAGTAGTAACTGCGGGTCCAGCGATAAATTATTCTGTGGCGAGACGGTCAAACCCAGCGGCTGTACTTCGTTGGAGTGCAATGATGGCCGAAATGATTTCTCTTCTGTTTGGAGGAACAATCCGTATCCGCAGGATACGATGCCTAGCCATTTAATCCACAAGAGGATTAACCTGACCTGAAGTGTTCTTTCCACCTCCTCAGTTGTTCATCATCGTGGATGATTTGCGACCACATGCAAACTCTTTTGTGATGCTGTATACATTTCTGAAATCATTACGATGTACGGCATCTTCCGCTTCCCTGGTCAGCGCAATAACAAATTCTCGCTTGTTGCCGTATACACTAACTTCTCGGCATTTTGGTCAGTATCGGAGTCTGGGCTCGTCACGCCCATCATCGAGTTCAGTCAGTGGAGCCTTCAATCCCTTCCATTCATCGATCCGCTTCCATGATTTCCCAGTCAGCCGGATCTTATGACGCCTCTTCTGACGCGCCCAACGACTTGTGTAGCATCCGAGAAAAGGGTTCTTTTGATGGCAGCCCAATGCGTTCGATCAGCAAGAAAACTCCTTCACTGTCGAGCGTCAGCTGGGTAATAATCCCACTCTTTGTAGTCCACGGACTCCTCCTTTGAGTTTAATACCCAAAATTTCAAAAAAAAAAAACAAGCCGGGAGAGTATCCACTTTCGAGTGATATGGACAATCATAGTCTTGAATTTGCAAAGAAACGACAACTTTGACCTATAATAATTTTGTTAGTAATATTGCAATTTCCACCAAACTTGGTAGGCTCATGTTCTATGTTATAGCCTACATTAATACGTGGTATTAGGATGATCTTAAGGAGGGTTGTAAAGTCAATTACTAAAAATGATAGCAATATACTAATATTAACTTTATTTGAAAGGATATTGGTATGGAAGCCTAGGTACTCAGCCTCTTGATTTTTTTTTTCAAATTTTTCGGTTGTGTAGTTTCTGAGAATGGGCCTGTTAAATGAATGATCACTTTCCATCCCCCGCACTCCTCACCTTTCCAACAAATGCCAAAACTAAGAATGGTTTCAGAAAGTACTGATCCACACCTTTCATTTATTACCCCACATGACTATATTTGATGGAAAAAAATGTACACCCCCCTTTTGCATGTATGGGAACCCCCATCCCCCCTTAAATTCGGCGTAAAAGGATATAATTCACTGCATGCGTGAGCGTTCACAGTTCCCATATTTTCACCAAATTTGTTGTCAATTGCTATAATCGTCTCCAAGAAAAATGCGTGTGACGGACAGACAGACAAACAGTAAACCGATTTTAATAAGGTTTTTTTTACATAAAAGACGGCTAACGATTTTCTATCACGACAGAGGTGACTCTTCAGTGAGAGTAAGTTGCTCTCCATTTGGCCCGGTCCGATTGATACGGACTTAGGACTCCTCGATTCCTAAACAAAAATAATTCAAACTTAAAAGTTTTGCGGAATAATGTTGATCATTTGCTGTCAGATTTGATAGATTGAAAGTTAAAGTGAGGAAAACTAGTTTAGCAGCTGGTGGATTTAAGAGATTTAAAGGGCCTACATTTTCGGTGATTAAATATCCATAGTTAAAATAATTGATCCGAAAGCGTCTTACATTACTGTTTCATTCAACTTCTTTTTAATCACGAAATTAATGAGTTAACCCCCCTCCCTTCCCGCCAAGAAACCCACTTACTAACTCAGCCGTAAAGCTCGCGTTGGCGAACTTTTCTTATTCCCACTTGGAACAATCAGTAGATACGGTGGTATCCCCAAATTCAATAACGGCCATTAATTCCTCACTTTTCTTCCTCAAAGTTATGAACACGCACAAACATACTGCAATCTTCGACCAAATTCGTTCAAAGTATTATAACTCTGACAAGGATAACGCAGAACTTGGGTTTTTCTTCACATTCGTTATAAATATTCAAGTTTTAATGAGACTGTAACATAAGTTTTGAAACTTCTATGTTATTTTGGTGTTGCTCAGATTCTTCCATATAGATTTTTTCCTCTTACAACCCAAAAGGCAAGTGATAGAAACACCCTTCCCTTTAATCGTACCGCCCTATCACCCACCGAGTATCTTCCCTCGGTACTTAATTAACACTGAACCATTCTTGTTTTAGATAAACCTGAAGAGCCCATAGTTCTTCATAAAATGCTTACAAATGCCTTCATTTGAAAACTGTCCTTATTTTCATAATACTTGTGTGCAAGAATTTCAATCTGAAGGAGTCGAATTGCGAGTCTTTTAATGTTGCTGTGATTAACTAGGGATTTTCTTGAACACTTGATAAATTAAGCTATTTATCGGAAATGAAGGAAGTAAGTGTACAGTTTCGTGTCAACTTCGCTAGGCTAGGTTCTCTTCGTGCCAAATTATTTTAGTTCATGAGAACTTGTATTACGTAAGCTGTCTCCATTCAGTAGGAAATGTAGCGAAAGTTCTACTGCCTGCAAATCTATAGACATACATTTATTTTCTCAATTTCAAATCATGATAAATTCATTGCATTTAACAAGCTACAGACTTGGAAATTTTCTAGTTAGTCACTGTTGCATGAAATTACATGGTGCCGAAGAGCCTTTGAACACTACCCCCGAAATACTATATACTGTGCTTGTTCTCCGACTGTACCGTTTTCGCATTGAGTAGTTTAGTAGTGAGAAAGTCAACATATATAAAGCTAGAAAGGATTTCCTATTTTTTCGAAGATGGTATAATAAATTTAACTACCAAAAGAGTAAGGTGGGACACCGAGCCCGAAAATTATATTATGCTATATAACGGATCCCACCATAGGACGAACATAATGGGTAGATGTGTGTTTACTATACTCGGGAAGTAATTTAATATCTTTTTCCCATGAAGACAGGGTTTCACCACGGAGAGCTGACCTCGCCAGGTTGGTATCTTTTTCTCGTTTCCGACAAAACTCTGTCTAAAAAGCGTTGATTTCGACGAGTACATTGCCAACAAATTCGATTTATTGTGTGTTTCTTCTAAATCGCCCCTCCTATTCAGAATTTCATCAACTAGTTTGGTTTTGCCCATTTGGTAGGCTCTTTCCTTATAAAAGCTCTTGTAATGTCTGTTCTAATTAAAACTCGTACAACACAGCAGCACCTTGTTTGAGTTTTATGATTTAATATTTCGCAGAATACCAACAACCTTCCTGATATTTCTCGCTATTTTCATAGTCAAATTTCACTTCGGCTACCACCCAGCTTTGATTCCAACCTAATAAATGTTCTTAGTGCCGCTTAAGTATAAACAGAAGAACATTTTAACAAACATATAGTCCGTCTCAGAAAGTATTGATAGACTACCCTAATTAAACCCTTATTCACTCTCGCCAATGACACGGATGTTATAACTGTGCCCACGAGTATGGCTCGTGGGAAATTTTAAGAGCCACGAGTAATTGTTGCCTTGATCCCTGTTGAGAAGTTCATTTTTCCGTGTTCTATAAATTCCCAAGCTTTCGCCCACGTTTAACTTCCTTTTATCTCTTACATGCTTCATCAAACTTATGTTCTCTTTAGATACCACGTGGTTATTTAGGACGATATGTTTAGCTACCTTCGATCGCACCTCTTTGGTCCTCTAAAACATGTTCCCACGTTTCTTTTAATTTGTTGGATGTATGCTCTTCTGCAATCTGTGCTGAAAATTTGGGCGTCTTGACCATTGAACTTGAAATGTTGATTGATCCTGGAAGAGCTGGTTGTTCCTGCTCCTGAAAACGACGTCCCTTGAAATAACAGAGAGAAGAAGAAATCTATTCCTAAAAAAAAATAGAGTTCACCTGGAAAAAAGGAAAGTTCGTTGTAGGGATTGGTTCACATTCTCAGGATGTTACCAATAAAGATGATGAAGTTGAAGATGGCGCACTATATTACTTCAAAAAAATGTTTTCAGATGAGTGTGTGTCCCTTATTACTGAAATGTCAAAAATGACTTGTCAGCACTAGTGAAGGGAACAATTGGTTCCCGAAGTATCGGTATTTGCAAAACCAATAAATAACACTAGCGAACAGAAAAGCAAGTTTTTATTATTTCAAATAGTCAATAGTCATTCAGTACTGAAAACTGGTATATGCGCCATCATCACTCAAGAAGTTATACTTGACTTTTTGGCAACTGAATTGGTTATGGGTGCAATCAAATTTCCTGAATACCGACTACTGGGCATCAGATACCAGGATTGAAGAGGTGATGATATGTCCATAAATTGTCCAAAAATTGTGAAAATATATATACTTGCGGAACGCAATATAGCGTTGATGAATCGATAATCCCATATAAAGGAACCTATGCAGGAAGTCGAAGACAATATAACCCTAAGAAACCTTATAAATTGGGTTCCAAAATGTTTCTTAGATCTGACATATCAGGAATAGTCTACGATTTTATGTTCTATGCCGGCGAAAAGACATTTATCAATTCAGAATTGACATTTCAGGAAGCTGCACTGGGGAGAGGAGCCAAAATTGTGTATAATTAGTTTGCATCACCTTCTCTTTTTGCCTACCTCCGAAATGAGTTTGGAATTTTATCTTTGAGGACTTTTAGGTTAAACCATCTTGAAGGCATAAAATGGGATGAATGTTCGACTTTTGGTAAAAGAACCAACAGGTTCACTTGAAGAAATTTGTGGCAACAACAATAAGGTCGTGGTTGTGAGATGGGTGGATTCAAAGGTAGTTATTTTGGGCTGATCCTTTGTGGAGGAAGATCCAATGGGAACTACTAAAAGGTACTTATTCATTATAACCATAGTAGATGAAATAATTGTAATTCTGATGAAATACATTCTAGATACTCCGCCGAGGATAAAAAAGGATTGATGTTTCATGCCCGAATATTTCAAAAGTTTACAATGTTCACATGGGAGGTGTTGATCTCACTATATAGGACAAAATTTAGAACCGAAATATGGTACTTTCTAATGCTCAGATTGAGAAATGAAAAGTTGAGAAATATTTCGTTGAAATGACATAATACGTATATACAAAATTATTCATTTCTCAGGTATTCATATTCCTAACTTTGCTTGTCTTTCAGCTCTACAGAGAACTAAGATTTTTTAACAGGAACAGTAGTGAAAGGGCTTTTTCTGGTTTCAAAGAATCGCCAAAGCCTGAAAATTCAAGACGAAAAACGAGGCCAACAGCGGTGCCACTATCAACTATCGCGATGGACAATGTGGCACATTTTCCAACCTTTGGCCAAAAAGGTAGATGTCGCCAGTGCCACATAAACAAAACCACATTTTTTTTGCAAAAAATGTAACATTCGTTTATGTTTTGTGCCCAACAGGGAATGTTTTAACACTTTTCATAATAATTAAAACTGGTCAAATTGTGATGTTAATTTTTTGTATTTTTTATAGATTTTCTTTTTTCTTTTTTCAAGTCATAATATTATTTTTATATTCAACGAAGTTCCTACTTTGCTTCACCTATTATGTTTAGTTATAACTAATTTATAATATTTTTTGTTGAAGATGCTGGGAGTCCTGAGTCCGCGCCCATTTAGTGACGGACCGAACCACTTCGGAAGCAACTTACTCCCTCTTTTGTAGTTCACGGACTACTCTTTTTTTAGTGAAACCCATGTTTACAAAAATGCAAAAAAATTTTACTGACGGTTTCGGCTAGGGAAGAGGCAACTCATCAGACGCTGGCTCACCTCTGTCCTGGAAGCAGCTTAAGTAACAAAATTTTTATTGAATAGCAAAAAAGTTTGAATTATTATTTTATACAAATAATGTGACTAGTTAATAAAGAAAATTAAAAAGGGAAATTTGTATACATGTCATTTAAGTCCTTGGCCAATAAAGAGTTAAAAAGAAAAAAATTAATTTTTACTTTCACTTTTTCTTACGTTTTTTTTTACTTTTTTAGTCAAAGATTTGTATTTGTTTCTCAGAGTGAAATTATGCGGTGTTTCCAACGATTAACTAATTGAAGTAATAAAAACTTGTTGTTTCTTTTTCGTTGGTGTGGGTATTTATTCTTGCAAATACCGAAATTTCGGGAACCACTTGTTCCCTTCATCAGTGCAAACAAGTTTGCATATAGGCAAACTCTCAAACTCTCTTTGCCTATATGCAAACTTGTTTGCACTGATGAAGGGAACAAGTGGTTCCCGAAATATCGGTTTTTGCAAGGCAAAGAGAGTTTGCCTATATGCAAACTTGTTTGCACTGATGAAGGGAACAAGTGGTTCCCGAAATATCGGTTTTTGCAAGGCAAAGAGAGTTTGCCTATATGCAAACTTGTTTGTACTGATGAAGGGAACAAGTGGTTCCCGAAATATCGGTTTTTGCAAGAATAAATACCCACACCAACGAAAAAGAAACAACAAGCTTTTATTACTTCAATGTATTTGTTTTTCTAATTTTTTGTGATTTTATTTTTCTTTTCACTCTACATATTTTTTTTTCTTTTTCCACAATAACAATAGCTATAGGAAGAAAAAGTAATTCAATAGTTGTAATATTAACAAGAATACAAAGAATAATAACATATGTACATTTACAAAGTCCCACCAAGCTGAAAATAACAGAATTGAATACGGCCACCGCAAACTCGCATCCCATCGCCATTATATCAATTGCTCCCGCTCTGGAGTATCTCCAGTTGAATTCTGGAGCACCCACAGCCAAATTCGGGAGACATTCGATCCTTTTGTTCGTAACTCGCCTATGTATGCATAACCGGGTCACCGGCAGAATCGAGAATTAGACCCTTCCTGTCAAGATATAGGAAAGCTTCGGAAGGAACGAAGCCTGTCGTGAGAGTTTTCTCGAAATACCCGTGATTTGGGTAGAAGGGCAGTGAAACTCAAGAATTCTCGCCATGCGGAACAGATCACCCTATTTGAAATAATACTTGTTTTTCTTATTCGGTAGTGTTGATATTTTTATTTTTACAAAAACCGATATTTCGGGAATCACTTGTTCCCTTCATCAGTGCTAACAAGTCTTGCTACCAGCCGTGGAGAACTGACTTGAATTCTTGACCGATCTAATCGCAAGGAGTTTTTCCATATTCTAGAAGTCGATCACGAACCATTTGGAAACATGATACCGGGGAGACATTATCACTGAAACGATCTCCCTGATCTGAATCTTGGGGAGTCCTTGGCTCCTAGGAAGTACTGGGTTTGATACTTTCAGTCAGTTGGTTCCCAAAAGTGGTTCGCATTTCTCAACAGTTCTGTCCACCTGCTGTTACTGCCCTGATATGGTCTCTCTGTTCTGGACTGATTGGTGATGTGAGAGAATATGCATTGATTCCTGCCTCTACGTCGGTGATGAAAAGTGCAATATCTGCTCGTCTTTGGACGGTATTGATAAATATTTTTATATTTTGGATAATTGGCTCATAGAGGCAACATACTGCCTCAATTAACTTTTTATATTTTCTAACTTAATTCGGCAACAAGTTTGATTCAAGTAAGAACCGCTCATTCTTTTGCTCTATCTACCTCGACCTGTAAAATAAATTTATGTAGATAGATTTACTCGAAGAGAAGAGAGTTGTCCAACAAGAACAACTTTAGCGCACATGCTTTACAAATCAGTAAAATTTCTGCATAGAGCATATTGATAATTTCCAAACTTCTCACGCAAGACACAAGAAGATGCGAAATAAATCATTTTATTCAATTCCATTGGGACGCACAATTACCCTAGTTAAAATTTAGGGACTACCCTTAAAATGCGAAACATTTTTGTAGAAGGTATTCTATTCATTCTACGTGAATGAAGTGTACTTGTATCTAGTCCTCTTTGTACTGTCCTAAATAGCACCTCGCAAATAGGAACTAGTCCTTGACTTTCGCATTTAGCTGGTGAAACACGAAAACATGAGTAAGTACATATCTGCCGGGAAGAAACATATTAAAAGTCCAAGGTGATAAGTCAACTGGGACATGTATCACATTCATGGGATTATGGTCGTGTGTAGTGTTACTTAACAAGCATGCAAACCTAATGGGGGCGTGTGGGATATAAATGGTGGACCATACAATTGCACTATTTCATAGCTATCTGAGCATCGTCCTATCATGTCACTCGGGTATGTCGTACAAATAGTTGTTAGTGCTGCCATCCTAAATACACTCCATATGTAGCAAGATAAGTTGGAGTCATCCCTACCAAGTTTTCGATGTGTATCAATTAATTTTCAGAACTAGATCATCTGTGGAACTCAGATAAAAATTCCATACTGAATCATATATGAAGGTATAGATAAGAGATTATACGAAACCACCGTCCGAAATATTGATCGGATACGGCAATGTCTGAGGTTCAAATCTGAATCTAAATTATACCATGTCACCTAGGCTATGGTGGCGTTATTCAGATAAAATAGAACAAATTTCTTCAAGTCACTGCAAACGACATATCATGACATGGACCTTCGTATCATTTAATCAGCCAAATTCGCATGGGAAATGGTACACAAAGCATATGCAAGGAGCTATCTACATTCGGATTACATAGACTATAATATAAAGAACCAGTGGGAAATATCATGTTCTACCTCATCATTAACAAAAGGAATATCTACGAAATCGAGTACAATCGGGAAAGTCGAGCAAGCTAAATGAATGCCAGTATAATCAATAGAACATGCCACCGTGTGTTCGTATATATATATATATGAATAAATAATAGGATCAATATATTTTAGATTAAAACTAAACAGGTGCTATGAATTGCATCCCAAAGAAACGTTCTCCTGTACATCTATCTCAATAGTAAACTACTTTACCTCAAGAATGCCTTAGTTCTTATACTTCTATTTGAAAATACATTTATTTAAGATACAATATCTTATCCTTATTACCAGCAGTCATATATATTCAGGCAAATCCAGTATTTCTTGTATGTATCATCAATGCATCAATTTTGTTTAGTTTTATTTATAATAGTTCGCAAAGTTCAATCTAAGCTTTCAGTCGGTGTAGTCTCAAATATATCCAGGGAACTTTTCATCATACAGGACTTAGTTTTCCACCTGGTTGAAGGATGCTATGGGAGTTATCTAATCTACACGTAATATATGTACTATGTGACTTTGGGTACAAGCATCTTCATTAACACCAAAGCCGAGGAAGTGAGATACATACACAAGGTATGCTCGTAAAGGAGCGTGAAACGTTATATAAAAAATGTTTTGAACGTTGTGCACATGACGATATGTAATTTATAATAATCATCATGATGAATTTTTCCTTCCTGATTTCATGTAATAAGGACATTGCTCTCCTACGGCGTGGTAGCGTAACACAGAGTTCATATCCAAGTGGAAACTGTTACGCAATGATGGCTTTAAATTGATTAAACTTGATTTTTTCCTGGTAGTCGTACGTTTTGCGCCTCACAGCGGAATCCCTACTACATTCGGTGGGGGTTGGTTATTATTGATGAACTGAGGCTTTACCTTTTACCTTGTAGATATTATCTATATGCTAAGGCGTATAACGATTTTAAATGTTTAACGAATCGCAAGGAAGACCACAGTCCTCAGTGATTCGGGCAGCGAGTTTAGTGATGTTTACAGTTTCTTCAGATGCAGACTTTAGGAGTTAGCTGAAGGAAAATTTTCAATCTATATGCACTTTAAAGAGGAAACAATGGAAATTGAGGAAGTTCCATGGCGTTTGTTACATTTGGTTTTTTGCAGAGATTTTTCTTTCATCTTCATTAATTTGACTAAATTGAATAGAAACCTTAGAAACGTTTCAAAATGTCTGTGGCAGCGCGCTACGGATGGCTGTTTCATAACCATGAGCAGAATGGAGACAGTGTATATAATTGGTAGGGAATGAATTTCAGACTATGACAGAATAAAAACGCAACATCATTTAAAAAAAAAAACAATGAAAAAGAGTAACGTACATACTTATACAGGCAATTCTCTCATCTTAAACTCCCAAAACCACCTCCTCCTCAGTCTAGCATTTCACTTAAAACAATTTCATTTTCTAAACCACACTCCCATACTACTTCATACAGACAGTCCCTACTTTGGTAATTAAGTCTTGTAAGTCTCTAGATATTCCTCCTTCAGAATAAGATGAAGAAAAGAAAAGTGATGTCAGCAGAGCGCAACCAAGTCATCATCATCATCAACGGCGCAACAACCGGTATCCGGTCTAGGCCTGCCTTAATAAGGAACTCCAGACATCCCGGTTTTGCGCCGAGGTCCACCAATTCGATATCCTTAAAAGCTGTCTGGCGTCCTGACATACGCCATCGCTCCATCTTAGGCAGGGTCTGCCTCGTCTTCTTTTTCTATCATAGATATTGCCCTTATAGACTTTCCGGGCGGGGTCATCCTCATCCATACGGATTAAGTGACCTGCCCACCGTAACCTATTGTGCCGGATTTTATCCACAACCGGACGGTCATGGTATCGCTCATAGATTTCGTCATTGTGTAGGCTACGGAATCGTCCATCCTCATGTAGGGGGCCAAAAATTCTTCGGAGGATTCTTCTCTCGAACGCGGCCAAGAGTTCACAATTCTTCTTGCTAAGAACCCAAGTCTCCGAGGAATACATGAAGACTGGCAAGATCATAGTCTTGTACAGTAAGAGCTTTGACCCTATGGTGAGACGTACTTCCTCGAAATCCCCCGATAAAGTGTCTGGAATTTCTTCAAAGTAGTTGGGAACGCGTGAGACCGTAACAACTCCAAATTACACTAATTTTGTTCAAGGTGATGTCCAGTTACCATTTCAACCTGCTTCATCGCATATATTAAGCGCTTCTACCGATTAACCACTCACACCGCAATTCCTGGATTCACTGGGACCACCTGTCGTAAGGCTCACTAAGAACTTCAGTAACGACATAGAATGTAGATATCTATTATCTAAATTCAGGGAGCATAATATTTACCATAGTGTCCGCGTGTTTCTTGCATATATGCATGATTTATTTATTTATTTAATGAAGACAATACACAGAAAGTAAGTTCCTTATTTCATATTATTCTCAGAGGAAGGAACAAGTAAATGGCTTACCTTACAGTTAAAACTAAAGAAGGAGACAGAGTCAAAGCGCATTGTAGGACCGGCATAGCCTCGGGATTGGGGAACGGAAGTAAATCTCGAGCTCCGCGATGGGTTCATCAAAAATGTTCGCACTACATGTGACGAGGCGATAAGGGAAGTAATATCCGAGTTGGCAGAGCAGTCCATCAGACAATTGCAGAGTTTGAAAAGAGTTTGCATATCAAGGAAAACACGGCGTTGCTGCAGGGAGGGGAAATTGAGGATGCGGAGTCGTGACGGATAGTCAGCCCGTGGAAGATTCTTTTTGTAAAAGAGGGTCTGGGTGAATTCGCGTTGTACAACTTCAAGAGCGCGACAGTCACGGATGCGGAAGGGGACCAGACTACACAGCAATATTCAAGGATGTTTCTGACAAAGGAACTGAAAAGCGTCAAGGAGGGCTGAATTGAGGCAAAGTTGGAGAAGGAACATAGGATAAAACCAGACATTTTGGAAACTCTAGGAGGAAAGCCAGGAGATGATTGAGGAGGGGAAGTTGATAATTACAGTTTAGAGAGGAGAATATTATGGTCAACGGTATCAAAGGCTTTGGAGAGATCTGTATAGATAGCATGTACCTCCTGTCGTGAATTAAAGCATTTAGCCGCGAAGGTGGTAAAGACCTGAAGGTTTGAAGCCGTAGATCTGTGCTTCACGAAGCCATGCTGCTCTTTGTCAATGAGGTGACCTGAGTGCGTGGTCAATTACTCGTTGACGTATTTTTCGAGGATTTTGGAGGAAGAGGAGGGAAGAGAGATGAGGCGGTAGTTCACAGCAAGAGAAGGGTCTTCGCTCTTGAGGATAGGGATGGTAACGACCTCTTTCCAGACATGGGGGAGGTAGCATTCTTCTAGACTTTTGTTATAGATTATCCACAGGGGAGAGAAATGTGTTTACTACAGTTAAGAAGGAAGAGGTTAGGAAGCCATCGGGACCAGGTCTGACATTGTGGGGTCAAGATTACCAATGAGGAACTCAACCGAGGAAGGCGTAAGGAGAGGAATGGCCACGTCAAAGCATCTGCATAGATGGAAAAACAAAAACCAATCTTAAAGCATTAATTCAACAGGAAGATCCACCCACTGAAGTTGGCTCTTTGCGCATCTTCTTCTACCGATATCACGAACGTCTTGGATTGACTCATGGCCAGGTCAAGCGCGGCCAAACTTATTGCTCATTTGTAAACACAAAGTGCATTTCCGTTTGCAAAAGTCACGCAAAAACCAGAAAAAAATATTATTGCTAACAGCATCCTCAAATACCCCAAGATTTTTGTACCATAACTGTTGCGACTTGAGGGGCAAATTAAGTAAACTCTTTCTTGACGCTAAATCTTGCCATTTTAATATTCTCGCCATAACTGAAATTTGACTAAACGACTCATTAAAAAATGAAGAAATCCTCAATAGTAACTGGAGTATTTACAGAACTGATAGTAATTATGCTCACACTGGCATTCCTAGGGGTGGGGGCATACTTATCGCCATCCACAACTCCCTTCCAAGGGAACTTGTTACCACCGATCCAAATAAGATACCTGAACACAAATTTGTCAGCGTTCCCTTAGACAAACATTACCTATATCTGAGTGTAATTATGCGGTGTTTTCAAAGATTAATTATTTGAAATAATAAAAAACTTGTTGTTTCTGTTTCGTTGGTGAAGATATTTAGTCTTGCAAATACCGATATTTCGAGAATCACTTGACAGTGCTGACAAGACTTAGCAAGTTAGCACTGATGAAGGGAACAAGTGATTCCCGAAATATTGGTATTTGCAAGAATAAATATCTAAACCAACGAAACAGAAACAACGAGTTTTTTATTATTTCAAATTACCTATATATTGGAGTTGTGCCGATTCAAGTGGTGCATGGATTCAGCTGTCAAGAAAAATACTAGAACTTTACAACACAACATTGTTTTGAAATGCCCGACACTCAAGAATGCGGTAGAAGTAACTTGCGAGAGTAGAGATTCTTGGAGTTTCTTTAGTAATGATATTTCGGAAATTGTTTCGCTACATACCAATGCCAGTATCGCCAAACTGAGAAGACGTTTTAAAAAGGAGAGTAGTAGTAACCTTCGTGATTTAGACTTGGTAGATACATAAATCTAATTCTGAAGATATAAGATTCATTTTTGCTATAGATGGTTCTGGATGAGATATTTTCCAATGTATTACAAATTCAAATAGATTTACAATTATTCTCCTTCGTTTACGCTTTGACGATGCAGAAACGTGAGCAGAATGAAAAAGTCAGATCCCCTCGCATCTGTTTCTCAGATACTCCAATACTGTCAATCAGTACATTCAATTGGAGCTTATGCATGCATCGATCAAATGCTTGTGTCATTTCGTGGACACTGAAAATTTAGAATGTATATGCCGAAGAAGCCTAGACTGATGCTGGGAGGGCATACTTTCTTAATGCGAATATCTATTAACGCAAGGATAGTAACACTTACAGACTTACAGAAGAATACCGAAAATATTCGAATCCTACCCAGGCAGTAATGCGTCTTGCGAAACCAATCTTTGATACAGATAGAAATATCACTGCAGATAATTGGTTCTCCTCATTGAACAAGGGAACGTACTGAAAAATGAGAAGCTGACTTATGTTGGAACCCTAAAAAAGTAAAAAAGAAATCCCTAAGAAGTTTTTGCCGAATAGGTCAAGAGAGGTTGACTCTTATTTCTATGGCTTCACATCATCATCATGTCATTTTGGTGTCATCCATGCATCATAATGAGGCTTTAGATGTTGATACTAGGAAGCAGGAAACAACAGCAAAATAATATTTGACCAAAGGAGAAGTTGACTCGATGAAAAATGCTCAGTCTAATTAAGCAGTAGGAAGACCAGGCGTTGACCAATGGCAGTATTTTTCAGGCTTGTAGATATTACTTCAACAAACTCTTTCATTACTCATCAGTTCTTCCGGGATGTTGCTGAATTTAGAAGATACAACTACATAAAAAACTAGGCATGCAGTTGATTAAGCCTTGGTTAGAACGAAGGTTTAGAAATCCTCGTATAAATCGCGAGGTAAGAATGTCCATAGGACGTGTCCTGAATATACGAAAGGAACTTGATTCGGGTGAAACAGAAAAACAGGCAATGTCTTTTCTGTCCTCCAAAAAAGGAAATAAAGTTCGCCACATATTCTCCGTGGTTTGTTTCATTCTTTTTAGATTATTTTGTAACGTGGTTAACAAAAAATGTGTCAAGCATATACAAATTCAAAACCAATCGCTCAACTCGTTTGTAAAAAGGAAAATAAATAGGCGGTTGACAGACGTCACATCTGTTGTAAGGGGATAAGTACGTCACGTTTGTAATTACGGGTTAAATTGATCAGTACATTGTATGGCAATGATTTACAGCAGATATTACCGACCTCTAACGAAAATGGCAAATAATTAGACCTTATGTTCACCAACTTTTATGACAAAGTAGAGGTTAGTCTGACTATTAACACCGAGAATATTTTCTATAACACTTTTCATGATTCTGCCCTCACAGTTGAACTTCCATCTAGGAATCCTTCTTTTATTGAGTCTTACAACAAGCATTAAAAATTATTTATATTCTATAGATTAGACTATCTTCTCATTCGCGTAAGGTCTTGATGACTCAGTTTCTTCTTCCTATGGGATAGTCTTCGCCGCCATAAATGAGTTTGTGCCAAAAACAAAGAAGCGTAATATGCCTACAGAACATTGACTAGACATAAATCTAAGGCATTTAAGAAACGAAGGAAACAAGCTCTACAAGGCTATTAAAAGTGACCCAAACATCAGCGAAGATCTTAAAAAGGTATACGATGGGCTTGAAAAAGAATTCTCCAGAAAATCCTGCTAAGCCTATGAGTTATATGTAAATTTAATGATGGAGAAAATCATCATTGACACTTCGATAATATGAAACGAAAAACTTCAGGATTTCCTGATTCCATGCCCAGAGACCATTACCTCTACTTGCCCGCAGGAAATTTCTAACTTATTTGCGGACCATTTCCAGGACAGTTTCTGTTGAGCAAAATCCTCGATCTCCTCAACCCATCCGGCCGTTTTTATCACGCCATCCCTTATTGGCGGAATGGTTCTCACACAGGAGGAAATCATTAAAGTTATTCGGGAGCTAAGCGTGGACAAAAGACCCGGCCCTGACTTAATCCCTCCTCATTTTTGGAAGCAGTGTGATGATCGATTGCTAATTTCTTTGCATATAGAAAGAAATCGCCTTCTCGGGGTGTTTTTCCATTTTTTGGAAATGCTCCCATCTCACACCTATTCGTAAAAGCGGTGATAAACGATCAGTTGGTAACTATTGAGGTATCGCCATTGTATACGTAATCTCCAAACTCTTCAAATTTGTTGGTGACAAACTCACTGCAGTCATCGATCCGCTCCTCAATGAAGAACAACATGGGTTTCGAAAGGACAGATCCACTATTACTAACCTAATAATCCTAGTTTCCGACGTCATTTGTGAATTGGAAAAAGGAAGCCAAATTGATGCCATCTTCACACTTTTTTTGGCTCCTGTCCTACCTTCATGCACGAATCGATTTTTCGCTATTAATTTAAAAAAACAACGTATCCTTCCATTTGAATAATTTTCACATATATTGTACTAGTATAGACGCATTATAGAGTAGTAGGCTGACATTTGTAGAGAACGGACGTGTCTAATAATTTAAAACTTAATTGAAACTAATTTACTTTTGAGTTATTATCTAAGTTACTTTTCCTTAAAAAGTTTTGAGAAAAAATTCGTTTTTTTGGCTTGGCGGGAATGAGCGGCGAGCCGCCGGCGGGTGGCGGACCAGACCGTCCCCCCACCATAAAACCTAGGGGCACTCGGATCGGTCGTGGAGTCCGCAACGAGGAGGATCCAGACTTGAAAATAGCCAAAGTGAGGATAGCCAATCTTGAAAGAAGAAATGGCGAGCTGGCGAAGACACTCGAAGATTTGGAAAAGCAAATGACAACATTGATAAAAAAACAAGTCGGGAAACCGGAAGCTGGACGCTTCAGGTACGAAAGGTTTTGTGTATTTCTTAGTACGTAGCACGTAATATATCCATATATTATGTGAGAATATCCACTTTCGGATGATATTGACATTCATAGTCTTGAATTTGCGAAGAAGCCACAACTTTGACGTATTATAACTTTGTTCGTAATAGTGCGATTTCCACCAAGCTTGGTAAGATCATGCTCTATTTTATACTCTATATTTTTGTGAAATTTTGTAGCGCTAGCATGAACTTAAGGGGGGTTTTGCAGTCAATTATTAAAAATTATGGTAATATACTATTATTAACTTTATTTGTACAGATATCACTATGGAAAGTATTTCGAAGTCCAGGCACCATATAGTGGCAGCCTCTTGATTTTTTTCAGATTTTTCGGTTGGGCAGTTTCTGAGAATGGCCCCCTTAAAGGAATGATCACTTTCAACCCCCCGCACTCCCCACTTTTCTAACAAATGTCAAAACTAAGACCGGCTTCGAAAAGTACTAAACGAGACCTTTAATTTGATACTCCACATGACTATATCTGATGAAAAAAAAATTTACACCCCCCCTTTTGCATGTATGGGGACCCCCCCCTTAAGTTCTTCGTAAAAGGATGTAACTCACTGTATGCGTGAGCGTTCACAGTTCCCATCTTTCTACCAAATTTGGAGTCAATCGCTACAGCCGTCTCCGAGAAAAATTCGTGTGACGGACAGACAGACAGTAGACAGACAGACAGACGGACAGACAGACGGACAGACAGACAGACAGACAGACAGACAGTAAACCGATTTTAATAAGGTTTTGTGTTTACACAAAACCTTAAAAAGGTTAAGCTATCTTCGACTACTTTTGCAATCATGGAGGAACCGGGCTGCCTTGAGGGCGAACAAGTTCTCGACAGCGAATCTGTCCGTATGGAGGACATAGAGAGCAGTAAAGCAGACGATACGAGAGTCGGCGACAACGGTGGCGATGGAAATGTCCCAGAAGAGGATGCTAACCAGGCAAGTTGCAATAGTGAAGATGGAAAATTGGGTGAGTTTTTGGTCTATGTTTCCAAAAAATTAAAGAAAAAAAACAAAACTCAGGAAAAAATGTTAAATAATGTTAAAAATAATGCAAGTACGAGTGAAAATTTAAAAAATAATGCAAGTACGAGTGAAAATTTAAAAAGTGGTCCGACTGGGGATACAATTAGCACCCGAAATAAAGAAAAGGGGGAAAGGGTGCCCCCCATTAATGTTTATAAATTAGCTGGTAGAGATTTAGCCACTCTACTTAATAGGAGCGCGGGGCTCTCAAATTTTGTTATTAAAAAGACGGGGGCCGAGAGAGCCCAAGTCAAATGCAATAAAATTGCAGATTACAAAAAAGCACGGGAGGTCCTCGAGCAAGTGAAGGCTCCTCACTTCACCTACACTCCAAAGGAAGAGAAGGTGCAAACCTTCCTTCTGAAAGGCTTGGATGCGAAGGAAGAGCCCGATGAGGTGCTCAAAATGCTCCGGGAGACGGGAACTGAGGTTAAGTTCCTCTCAGTGTCACGGTTTAGTACGAGGAGGTCCGTTTTGGAAAAACGAATCCTGCCGCACTTCCTCGTGCAGATAAGCCCGGAGAGCCGGGGAAGCGATCTGATCGGCATCAGGTCGCTTAATTACCAGGCCATTCGTTTTGAGCGCCTGCTAAGGGGCAAAATAGTGCAGTGTCGGTGGTCACTCGGCAGTGAACTGAACTGAACCATACCGCAGCTGAATATTCGCTGACTGAAGCAGATGCCAAGGAAAAAACTTTCTGTGTTAACTGCGGAAGCGGAGGGCATCCGGCTTCGTACCGTGGATGTCCTGCATACTGCAACGTTAAGGTCACAAGGCAGCAGGCACCGAGATCGGCCCAAAGAACGAAGGTGTCAGCGACGTTGGACGGTACCGTCCCTTCGGCACCAATCGTCTCGGGGATCCCATTTGCAGAAGTAGTTCGACAAGGGGGAGCTAAGAAGCCCCAACAAGATGCAAGTGGCGGGATGAACACTATCCTCAATAAAATACTAACCATGTGTGAAAACATGCAGCGTACGCTACACGTACATAATACAAAAATAAATAGCATAACAGAATATTTACACAAACAGCATGTCCGCTGCTAGGTCTGCAGTCACAGCGGTACCACTGGATGGTCTCCGGATCATCGCGATTAATGTGAATTCCATCGTAGGAGTCCATCGAAGAGCGGAGCTCCTTGATTTCGCTGCCAGACAACAGCCTGACATAGTCTTGATTTCAGAAACCCACCTCAATCCGAGGCATTCGATAACATTCAAGGATTTTGAATTCGTGAGGAACGATAGACGAAATTGTGATGGGGGAGGTGGTACCGGAATACTTGTGGGTCGCCATTATCGTTTCAGGCATATTAATAGGCCTGAATTTGAAACCTTTGAGTGTATCGAAGTCTCATGTATTCTTTTTTCACTGCCTAGAGGAGGGAATTTATACATTCTGTCAGTCTATGCAGTGGGAAACAACCGGACCAAGTTCAGGGAGGAATTCCATTCTCTGTTTACGATGCTGGAACTGAATAGGCTGCATAATTACTATATTATAGCTGGCGACTTGAATGCTAAGCATACCTCGTGGCTAAACGCCACAAACAATCCCAGAGGGGTATTCCTCAAATCTTGGATAGAGCAATACCAGATAGAGTATAAATGCGAATTATATGGGTCAGACAGTCCAGCCTGGCCCAGGGCAAATTCCTATCTGGATTTGTGCATTGCTGACGCGCGCTTGAACTTTAATTTTAGGAATCCTCAACGGAAACTACAGACTCTTCCTCACGATAGCGACCATAACGCTATTCTTATTGAAGTTCTGTTTGATGGACGAAGAGTTCGCCTTCTGCCGATGGACAGTGGCGTCCATAGGTTGAACTTTAAACAAACAAATTGGAAGAAATTCCAAGAGAGGTTTATTCGGGGATATCGAGAGGAATGCCCACCTCTTGATGGGGAAAACGATAGTACAATTGCACCAGGTGACAGGAACTTGAGCAACGAGGAAATACTTCAGTATCTTCTCAAGCTGGAGAACTTGACGCTGGAAACAATTGAACAAGTCGTCCCTAAAATTAAACCTCGCAATAATATGGAAGGATATGAAACTGCAGCCATAAAACGGTTGAAAAAAGTGAAAAGCCTTCTGCTCACTCGCGTCAACAAAATCTATCGGAGATATGGGGACTATCATCATCCCATATTGGTTGAGTTCAAATCACTTCTAAAGATCGCGCGGGATCTTATCCGTCAACATTACGTAAATGAAGTGAACTCCCAGTGGCGGTAATAATTTATTGAACAATTCCTTCTTTCCAGGACAATGGAAGAAAGCCCGAGTATTCCCGATTTTAAAGCGAGGGAAGGATTCATGCAGCCCTCAAAGCTACCGCCCAATCAGTTTGCTGCCTAACATCAGCAAGGTGTTTGAGGTTTTGGTATTGAAAGCCTTGAACGGGCATATAAAGAAGAAGGAATTATTGCCGAACGCGCAATTCGGATTTCGATCTGGACATTCGACAATACATGCAATAACGAAGGTAACGTCTGATATTTGCTGGCGGATTAACAATGGTGAGTGCGTAGGCGCTTGCCTTATAGACATGGAGAAAGCCTTTGATACCGTCTGGTTGGATGGACTGATTTTCAGGCTCCTGAAGAATGAGTTTCCCAGTCACCTCGTAGCGATGATGTGTAGTATGCTGTATGGCAAGTGCTTTGTCATTACGGACGGAAATCTCACTACTAGCAGAGAATTTCATGTTCTGAATGGATTACAGCAAGGGACAGTGACTGCGCCTACACTTTTTGCGGTATTTGCCGGCGAATTGCTCAATTCTTTCGATTTTAATAAATCTCCTAAAAGGTCGTTGGTTGCCTTTGCTGACGATCTGATAGCCTACACGGCGCACAAGAAGGTAACTGAGGTGCAAGTTGAACTTCAGAAGATGTTCAATGATATTAAGTTCTTCACGAACAGTTGGCGGATGAAAATCAATGCGCAAAAGTGTGAAACGATTCTGTTTCGGAATTCCTTGGCGTATGCCAGTAGGAACTTGAAAGGAATTGGAGAGATTTCCACATTGTCGCGAACGAGGATAATTCTGAGCGCATTCCTCATAAGAAGTGCGTTAGATACCTGGGTGTGCGTCTTGACGAGCGTCTCCAATTTAACGAGCACGTTAAAGTCGCGTTAGAAAGCGCTCGCAAGGCATTCATGTCTCTTCGAAGACTCTTTTATGCTCCACATCTTAGCCGGAAGGTTAAGATTATTTGCTATCTTACTTTGGTTAGACCAGTGCTCACCTACGGGTGTGCTATCTGGTTTAATTTGAGTGCTAGCCAAATGGAGAAAATAAGGATCTTTGAAAGGAAATGTCTGCGTGCTTGCACGGGGCTTAATAGGACTGCTTCGTCAAACTATGGGCACTATGTAACTAATGAAGTGATGTATGCAGCTGCTGCTGTGCCAAGAATCGACACAGTTATCGTCAGATTGATTCGGAATCATATAGTACGATCTACTTCGCATGGTGAGAACCCTTGGGTTTCGCAGCTGTTCTACCCAAATGATGGGTATTTCGAGAAAACTCTCACGACAGGCTTCATTCCTCCCGAAGCGTTCTGCCGGTGATCCGGTTATGTATCATATACATAGACGGGCCACGGACAAAAGGATAGACCCCCCGAATTTGACAGCGGGGGCTCCAGGATTCGACTGGAAATACTCCAGAGCGAGAGCAATTGACATTAAGCGGGATGAAAAAGAGAAATCTTGGTACTGGTGGCTGCGGGATGCCGGTTAGCGGTGGCCGTGCTCAGTTCTGCCATTTGTTTCTTGGTGGAGCTTTGTAAATATGTACATATTGAACGGGTGCTGATTTTGTCTCCAGTTGTAACTTATAAATACATGCGTTATTATTCTTTGTTTTTTTTTTGTATGGATGTTATTGTTGAAAAAAAGAAAAAATGTATAATATAAAATATATAATTATGATAGTTTTAAGAACAATAATTTAAGTTAAAAGTATCTTTTGAAGTGATCAAATATTTATTATTACTTATATTTCTTTATTTGCCAGTAAGGCCAAGGGAATTCTGTCGGGTTTTTGACCATTTCCCGACAACTTATTGTAAAATTAGATTTTCATTTCTTACTGTTTCTCTTCTCTGTCTGTAAATCGTTATTCAAAAATTTTGAGAGCCCACAGTGGCCATTAGATTTAAGTTATTTTTGTTATTTTAAAAGATTGTTTTTTTTATTGTTCATTTTTCCAATCTATATACTATTGTTACCTATTTCTTAAAAATAAAAATGATTTTAAAAACAAAAAACATGGACGCATTATACTTTACAAAGAAATAAATAAGAGACATATAATGAACATAATCATTGTATACTATAATTTTGTTAAAAATAGGAAGATCATCATTAAACTTTCCAATATCGTGCCCAATGGCCTCACTTACACTTAACACTTTTGCACGACTGTGATGAAGTTGGTGAAATTTTCCAGTAGATTTGCTTATTATATTTATTTAGTATTATTTACTTTAATAGGATATAACGCGTTAACCATACCTGTGAATTGACACATTTTTCATAATCCGCTACAGCAATCTATAAGTCTTCCCGGAAAGCCTACCCACTTTCTGCATTGTTTTACGCCATGCGTTTCTAGGGCGACCCACTTTTCGGCCATTCAAGGATAGCGAATTTGTCGATTCGTCGTTCTTTCTTTAAGTGTGACCGCAGAATAACCTCATATTAGTAGTGTGCAGAACAATGTATATAGCTCGGTGAGGGAGCAAACAGACGAAACAAGATGCGGTATATTGTGGAAGCAGAGATTTCATATATGTTTTTTTTTCAAAGTATGTTTTGGGAAGGACATATGCAACACTTTTCAGTATAGGCATCTTAAGTCCTTTCCTGCAAATTTTATAATCAAATTCATTTTCATTATATTCTCAAAACCTAAAAAAAATACATCTTTGTGAATGTGGGGGGTGGGGGCGTTAATTCAATCCTAAATGGGGCAAGGCACCATATGTAAAGGATTTCATATAACTACATATGCACATATATTGACTGGTAAAGTGGTAACACCTATATTCTAAACGCAGCTCGTTGAAAGACAAATATCCTTTTGCTTTAATTAATACCCTTAATATCTTTTTAACGGTATATCTTCGAGGAATACGCTATAAATTCCTTCATCAAATCCTATTCTAGGCTAATTGTAATGCAAAGCGACCCCAAAGATTTCTAATCAAAGATCTAACAAATGGGTGAATCATTTTCTGAAGTCTTCCATTCTTCCTCGCTCCACTTCCCATCCCCATCATTTTACAGTCATATTTCCTAATATTCCGACAGGGCTACATGGAAATGCCATTAATCACTAGTCGACAATAAATCACAATTTAATTGAAAGAGTTAGAACTCATTACACGGTTCGCGATTCACGCCATTTCCAAAGTTGGTTTGGAAGAATTTTTTATGTATCTATATATCAATATGCACTAAAGTATAGAGGAGAAATCGATAAGTCAGTATGTATGTATTTCACACAGGAGATGCTCTGGAAAAGTGATAGGATTCTGTGTGGGTTACTGCAGTCGTGTTTGAAGGGAACATAATACCTGAAGGAAAGCCCCTTATTAACATTATGAGTTGGTTCCTAATTTCTTACACATTTTATTTAACGTTAAGAGCGTAATCCTAATTTTAGATATTATCTATTTACCTAACAAGAATAACAACTACATAAAAGCGTTTTGTGGAATTCCCGGATAATGCTTGCTGGATAGCAGTTCAGTTTCCAGGAAGAAGTAGTCGGTGAAACGATGCCTAATTTATGAGAAAATGTTCTCGCTAGTCCGAACGCATAGAGTATGTATGTACATCGGGCATACACATTCCACGAAAAGTGTATTTACCTACTCTGTATGTATTGTATATTTTCAAAGTTAACTTACAAAAATAACCAAGTTTTCACAGGCCCGCGACGGGAACGCGAACAACAAAACTGTTCTAACGATTTTGTCGAAAATAAAGCCTCACTAAAATCGGATCACTATCTATTTGGCCAACCCTCTGTCTGTTCTGCAATTTTTTCTAACTAGACGGTCCTGGATCTTGGATGGGTTACCCCATTCCAAGGTCAAGCCATAAACAACTGTGCAATGCCACTGTATCAGATACACGGCGCTAACACCGGGCCTAATGCGTGGAATTTTTCTGGCGCATTTATCGTCGACGGTCGAACAAGCGCAATGATTTTTCCCCAACATACAATTTCGAGCAATGCGCTGAGAGTGGAATCTCCCGTGGTTAGTCTTCTTGCCCGCAAGACTACCGGTACGGTATTATGCCCGCAACCGAGAAAGATGTCAGGCTGGTCTGCTAAAGCTTTAGACGAGCAGATCTTCATAGAGGTGTGGTTAGACCAACCAAATAAAGCAGACTCCTTTACGGAAAGAGCTGTGCATGTAGCCTAATGTATCCCCAAAGCATGCGATGCTTGCATGCCTAGGAGGTGTTCATTTGTCAGTAGAAGAACAAACTACTAGTGGAATACTGAAATAACCAGCCTTCGATCAGCCTTTCACAGAGCCAGAAGAGTGGGAGAATCGACCAAGGGTAAAAGGAACGCGCCTATAAGGAAGTCCGTAAAACCCTCAAGCTCGCCATCCAACGAAGCAAGAGGGAATGCTTTAAGGAGCTCTGCTCGGAAGCGGACGTAAACCCGTGGGGGAGAGCCTATAGAATTGTGGTGGGGCGAGGCCGTTCATCTACGCAGATCACTTTCCCTTTACTCTGGTTCTAAATTATCCAGGGGTTATTCCCCCAGCAAGAGGAGTGCAGAGACAGCTTCCAGCGACCTCTGAATGTGACGGCAATACTGCCAGTTACCAGTGACGAACTGCTGGAGATCTGGGCTAGAATAGGAGATAACAAAGTTGGGGTTTGGATGGCATAATGTAAAGGGCCCTTAAGCTTGCCGTGAAATCCACACCGGACATGTTCACTGAGTTGTTCGAAGCGTGGATTTCCTAAGGGATATTTCCTTCATCATGGAAGCGACAAAAGTTAGGACTACTGCCTAAGGCTGGTAAACCTCCAGGTGAGGAAAACTCCTACAGAGCTATATGTCTTTTCGACACTGTGGGGAAAATGCTAGAACGAGTAATCTACAATAGATTACTCCCGGTTGTTCAGAGCCAGGGAAGCCTTTCAAATCGGCAGCTCGGGTTAAGTAAAGCGAGATCAACTATTGATGCCATGAAAACGGTTGCCGGCTTAGTCGAAGATGGGATTCACGGAAAGGGTAGTACTAGCAAATATTGCGTGGTTGTGACCGTGAACGTGAGAAATGCATTCAATTCGGCCAATTGGAACCTAATACGGGAATCTCTGACGAAAACTGGTATTCCCGCCTATCTGGCAGCTATTGGCAACAGCTATGTATAAGAACTGAGGCTTTGGTATGACACCGATGATGGCCCCCATGAGTACATTGTGCCTACGGGTGTCCCACCGAGCTCCGTACTGGGCCCACTGCTGTGCAACATTATGTACAACGATGTACGTAATCTTCCCCTTCCGGAAGAAGCGACGGTTGTGGATTACGCCGACGATATAGCGCTGGCTGTAGTCGCAAAGAATCTCGAAGATGCTGAGTTATACTCATGCGAAGCGATCAGTGCTGTAAAAGGTTGGCTAGAGAGTGCTCAAAGGGTAGTGTAGGTCCCAGGGCGAAACGTGGATTGGTACCCACGATGGAGCATAAAACCTGGGAAATGCCTGCTGAACCAACACCAACAGCTCTACTACCAAACCATATCTCCACCTCCACGTGGTGACCGCTGGGAGCTCTTTCTTAACGAAAAGCTGCAGACGGAGAAGGATGAAGGCGAGTCTCCCGCGCCTAAAAACGGGACAAACTTTACCAACTGGTCCTCCAGGTTGGGGGTTGGGTAGGGATGACAACCCTACACGGAAAACAACTCGTTACGAAGCCACAACAGGAGCCTCGGACAGGACGGATTTTAAAACGGCGGACCCTTCAACGACAACCACTTTTTAGGAATAACGATTTGCGCATTTTCTCATGGAACGTGCGCTCCCTGTACAGAGATGAAGCTGACCAGCAGCTAGCCGATACCCTGTCCCAATATAGGGCTGATATAACAGCGTTGCAAGAAATGCGATGGACAGGGACCGGTTTCTTGGAGAAGAGCCACTACACCATATATTATAGCGGTCATCCAGTAAACCATGTGCTCGGAGTAGGTTTCCTAATCAGCCAAAAAATGAAACCTGCTGTTATGGGCTTTGAAAACATAAGCGAACGGCTATGCACTCTGCGCTTACGAGGCAAGTTTAGAAATATAAGCCACATAAACGTTCACGCCCCTACAGAGGAGACTGCAGAGTCGGAGAAGGATACCTTCAACGAGGCAGTAGAACGAACCCTCGAAGCCTGTCCCAGATATGATATCAAAATCATACTTGGGGATTTTAACAGCCAAGTAGGGAAGGAGCCCGTATTGAGGCGATATGTTGGCCCCCATAGCTTACACGAAAAAACAAATGATAACGGACTGCGGACTATTAAATTAGCAGGGTCACACGAAATGGTTGTTGGAAGTACCTGGTTTCTGCGGAAAGCGGTCCACAAACATACGTGGGCCTCTCCAGACGGGACCACTTTCAACCAAATTGACCACGTGTTGATCGAACGTCGCCACCTCTCAGCCTTGATGAATGTCAGAACATATAGGGGGGCCAATATAGACTCGGATCACTATCTCGTTGGCATGGTATTCTGAGCTCGAATAACAATACCAACTAGAATCCCCTCTGACAATCAGGTAAGAGTGAACACTGAAGCCATCCACAACACAACCCTCCGCGACACCTATAAGAGGGAAATGGATGCCGCAATAACTGCAGTCAACAGAGGACCTGGAGATGAAGCATCACCAAATGATCTTCACAATCACCTGAAGAACGTTATCATGGATACGGCCACAAACATACTTGGCCCCAGCCGTAAAAGGAGTCGGAACGGCTGGTTTGACGATGAATGTAAGCTAGCAACGGAACGGAAGAATGCTGCATACCGAGTAATGTTGCATTCTCAAAGAAGGCGGGCACGCGCAGAGACTTATCACGAACTCCGTCGAGCGGAGAAGCGACTTCACAGACGGAAAAAGGAAGCCTGGGAGAACCAACAAGTCTGTGAACTAGAAAAGCACAGGGAGCAACCGCACCAGGCGCGCAAAATTTACCAACAAGTCAGCAGAATGAAGCCTTATACACCTCCATGCTCATCCTGCCGAGACAAAGAGGGAAATCTGATTTCCGACAGAATGGGCATATTAGATCGATGGGTTGAGTACTTTGATGAGCTACTGAGCAACCAGAACATCGGCGAGTTGGAGGTCCCGCCAACTGAAGACGACGGACAAATACTGCCACCACCAAGTTTAGGAGAAACAGTCCGTGCAATTCATCGGCTTAAAAATCATAAGTCGCCAGGAGCCGATGGAATTACAGCCGAATTGGTTAAATATGGAGGCGACCAGTTTCACCAAGTGGTTTATCAACTTGTGCTCAAGGTATGGGACAGCGAATCAATGCCTGACGATTGGCAACGAGGCATTATCTGTCTCATACATAAAAAGGGAGATATCACACAGTGCAGCAATTATAGAGGTATCACGTTGCTGAGTACCATCTATAAGATATTCTCCACTATCTTGCTAGGCCGGATAGCCCCATACGCCCAGAACATCATTGGCCCATACCAAAGAGGCTTCACTCCAGGCAAATCAACAACAGATCAGATTTTCTCTGTGCGGCAAGCGATGGAAAAACTGTTGGAATATGGACAACAGTTGCACCATCTGTTCATCGACTTTAAAGCCGCCTATGATAGCATAGCCAGGGTAAAACTGTACACGGCCATGAGAGAATTCGGTATCCCGACGAAATTAATAAGACTGACTAGGCTGACCCTGACCAATGTGCGAGGCCAGATAAAAGCAGCAGGATCACTCTCGAGACCATTCGACATTAACAACGGTCTACGTCAAGGGGATGCGCTATCATGCGTCCTCTTTAACCTGGCCCTCGAGAAAGTGATCCGTGATGCTGAGGTAAATGCAAGAGGTACGATCCTCTTCAAGTCCACCCACCTACTGTCCTATGCTGACGATATCGACATCATGGGAAGAACCACCCGAGATGTACAAACTGCCTTCATCCAGATCGAGCAGGCGGTAACTGGCGCGAGATCTTGGGCTGCACATCAATGAAGGCAAGACAGAATATATGGTGGCAACGTCAGCACCGAAGACGAATCAACCAACAACATCAAACCGCACTGGTCAAACACAAACACGAAGAAGAATAAGGATAGGAGAATACAACTTTGAGACCGTTGACAATTTCTCCTATCTAGGGTCGAAAATCACAACCGATAACAACTACGATGATGAAATCCGCGCACGGTTGTTGTCAGCCAACAGAGCCTATTTCAGCTTACAAAGACTGTTCCGCTCGAAACGTCTCACCATAGGGTCAAAGCTCTTACTGTACAAGACTATGATCTTGCCAGTCCTCATGTATTCCTCGGAAACTTGGGTTCTTAGCAAGAAAAATTGCGAACTCTTGGCCGCGTTCGAGAGAAGAATCCTCCGAAGAATTTTTGGCCCCCTACATGAGGATGGATGATTCCGTAGCCTACACAATGACGAAATCTATGAGCAATACCATGACCGTCCGGTTGTGGATAAAATCCGGCTCAATAGGTTACGGTGGGCAGGTCACTTAATCCGTATGGATGAGGATGATCCCACCCGGAAAGTCTATAAGGGCAATATCTATGGTAGGAAAAGAAGACGAGGCAGACCCTGCCTAAGATGGAGCGATGGCGTGGGCCAGGACGCCAGACAGCTTTTAGGGATATCGAATTGGTGGACCTCGGCGCGAAACCGGGATGTCTGGAGTTCCTTATTAAGGCAGGCCTAGACCGGATACCGGTTGTTGCGCCGTTGATGATGATGATCCAGCGCAAATGTGGGGCTGGGAGGGATGACATCAAACGGGGAAGGCCACCGCATGCTTCCAGGTTGCTTATAGCTATGGTGGTGAGTTCAATCTTGCTCTGTGTAGCGCCAGTTTGGGGAAAGGCATTGCAGGTAAAATTTAACGCTAACAAACTGAGTGCAATCTACAGAAGAGTAGCCCTAAAGATGTCTTCTGAATTCAGGAATGTCTCAGATCTTGTTTTATCGCAGAAGAAGAACGCCGAAAAGGAGATACCAAAGATTAATTATAATCTTACACAGTTTCTCACGGGTCATTTGGAATATGGCCAGTACCTGTTCAAGTTTAAAGTATATACCTCAACCGATTGTGCAAACTGAGTCTCAGAGGAGTCAATGCACGTATTTTTACACTGTCCAAAATTAGTGGAAGAAGGGAAGGGAAGAACCGAGACCAGACTCGAGGAGATGTACTCGTACCAGAAAATCTGATACCAAGAATGCTAGCGTGTCAGGAAGACTGGGATGCGATCAACTCCATGGTTGCATCTATCCAGAGCAAACTACGAAAGGCAGAGGAGATTAGAATAGCGCGTTTATGTACACCGTGTAGGGACGAACGGTTATGAAGCTAAAGTGAGCTGGTTCCGCCCCTTGACGTAATACCTTATGGTAGTTCCAGGGGGCCTGGTGAGAGTCGGGGGCGGTTTCAGTGGGTAAGAATCGCACATGCTGTCACACTGTCCACGCCAGTTGCTTTTGAATATTTCCACCTCCTCAAGAAAAACGACAGACATAAAAACAGTGAATCGATTTTAATAAGGTGTTCTTTTACATGGCCGCCTGAACAAATCAAGCTGGCACGTCCCATTCACATTCCGGTCACCGGTCAACTGTGGGCTGTTCAGGCGTAACTGACAGGCCGAACTGAACGTGGATGGTGGCCTTACGCTATCATATATGGAATGTTAATGTCTAAGATGTCTAATTTATACATTCAACGTACAAATGGAACGCTCTTGAACTCATATATCCTTACACAGGAAATTCACAAAACCTTCTTTACGTGGACGGTCAGACTTGCTTTAATCAAATTTGATTAATAAATGATATTTTTGAAAGCTTTCTTTGTATTGGGAATTTGAAGAAGGTTTCTTTATATTCGACTCGGCCCACAATGATTGACGGCGGACATTGTTGTGGGAAAATCACACAAATTGTATTCAAATGACCAACCTTTCCACTATCAAGGACAAATATCCTTGGGATAGCATAATAATGAAAACATGTTTCCGTAGGTCTATATTTGCAAATATCCCAATATTTGGTTGCCGGCTGAACTCACAAAGTTTCCTAAATTTATACGAAATTTCTTAATTAAGGAAGTCCCTGGACTAGAATCAGCGTAGCGCATCTGACCATGACAGCATCCTCCTCAATTTTCTAGAATTCGGACGCGATGCGGCGTCTCCTCGTGATTTAAAACTTCTAAGCAAACACTTCTTGATTCATGAGCTTTTGAATAAATACCAAACCAATATTTTCCGCTCCACTTGTACTCATTCACCGAAATGATCTCGAAATCACTTGGCAAACTTTTGTTAATTTTCAAATATTTCATGCTATGGAACGCAACGCAAATACTAAACTGTTGTATTCGCAGACAGAAGACAGTGAGCCAGTAAAATAGGAAAATGCTGACCGAACGCTTCGGGTTAGCTGTTTCGTCCTTTGACTATTTTGTATCCTAAAATTTCATTTCCTTCGATTATATAATTCGAAACCTTGCCGCCACCTCCGTTGGGGTGCATAAATCAAGTCTAGAATAAATTTAAAATAATGTTAGACTGTCTCATAAATTATTTCTCACTGGTGCTTCTGAATTGTTTATCGGAGAGTGAGAGAAAGTTTTAATACTATTGAGAAGAAGTAGCATGGGGGGGTGGGGGGGGTGACTGGGTTACCAATTTCATGGGCAACGGTGAGGAAACTTTAAGAACTATTAGAGAGGTATGAAAACTGAAATGTCCTTTTGCGTGAAAGTGTCAATCACCTACCATCTCTTAAAGTCGAATCTGTTCCCGAATGTTGATTGAGAGTCTCTACTGGTGAAAGACAACTCTGAAAATAATATTCGCCTGGCTACACAAGCCAGTACCAGCTAACTTACAGGCTTGCATTTCGTATGTTAACCGACGTCCCCTCAAATATTGCACTGAAAGAACTACAGCTGTAAAATTGTAGAAGGAGCAAACAAACTTTGTCTTCCTTTTGCGTATGGTCCTTAAGTGCATATAAAATGACTACGAACATGCAAAGGAATACATCGACCGACAGCATTCGTGCTAGATGCGATCAACTTAGTATATCCGTTTAAGGTAGGGCAGAGAGTAGACCTGACCAGAAAAGGTGGAAGAATGGTGAACTTTGAAAGGTATGCGAAATTCTTGGTATACCAAAGTAGAATGGATTGGAAACACATACAGGAAGGCATTACTAGGTTCCGGGATGCCAAATTTCCAAATAGTTTACCATAAAAGGATATGTGACTATTTGACACTAGAAAAGTTTCAAGAGGATGACTATAAATCATACAGTTGATGTGAAAGTTCTCACACAGCAAAGAATTGATGCTCTTCTGATGGAAATTTTAGTTTGAATAACTTGATGGAGTTAGCAATTTCATTATTTAATTTTCAAAAGTTGTAAGTTGAGGAGCGCCTTTTAAACTGATAACCACATATCATATCATGATAGATGGAAGTCCGTTTCCAATAAAAAGAATACAGAGGGATACATTGGGAACAAACAATACCGACTGTTAGATAATACACGAAAACATTCCTAACACAAACCACTTTCTGGTTTATATGGAAATGTACGGAAAATATCATTTCGTCCTTATTGCATTTCCAGATAACTTACAAATCATCAAATACCCTCGAAGAAAAATTTGCCATGGATTATCTTAGTTACTCGGATTCGCCCCCTCTAAATATATGTAGCATAGCTTTCGCTTGGGATAAGCTGTGTGTTCTCGGCTTGATTGAGTACCCAAGTCCTTTGTCTATATCTGTTGCCTTGGCAATATTTCGTATTTTAGATAGGCTTATGAAGGATTTAAGATCCAATTACCAAAATAATTCAAGGGAAATGTTTGCATTTATCATCTATTTTTACAAAGTCATGTGGGATAATTACCGCTTAATTTAGAATCGTGTGCTTTCTGACCATCCAACCCAATATATAAAGTTCAACCCATCTCACGAAATACACCCCTGCATGTCTGTTAGTCCACAGTCCATATGGCCGCCCCTTCGCCTAAAAACTCCGCCACCAGTTGAACCCTGGCCTTGAAAAGCTGTGAACAGAATAAATGTCATTTTAATTTCAATGATGAACAAAATGCTCACTACCTGGATGCCTGTCTGGTGAACATTGCCTTGGTGCCACTTTTCATTCATGTACTGACTTCCCTGAACCACTTTGAGGTCTTCTGGCTTGCTGACTTAAGACTCGAGCGAAAGGACAGAATTTTTCGCTCCTTTCACATTGAAATGCAGTCTGCAAATCTGATAATCCATTTGTCACTCCAGTCGGTACCATGACTAACAAAAGAGATAATAGTAAATTGTGGTTGCTCTTACAAAATACTGCGGAGGAAATTTTGAATTTGATACCTTCTTCTTTTTCTTCAGCCTTTGTCCCGTTCACAAGCGGGGTCGGCTCGTCGTGATCGGCTTCGCCATTTGGCTCTATCGAATGCCTGATCTGGGTGCAATCTCGAGACTTTCAAATCCCCATCCAGCGTATCAAGCCACCGTTGCTTAGGTCTGCTTTTTGGTCGTTTACCATCGACTTCGATGTTCAGACCAATCTTTGCAAGTGAATTCTCGTTTGCGCGAATTGCGTGACCATACCATCGAAGACGCCTCTCTCGCAACTTTTCCACGATCGGTGCAACCCCATAACGATCGCGGATATCCTCATTTCGGATGTGATCTAAACGTGTGAGGCCACTAGTCCAACGTAGCATCTTCGTCTCCATTACCGCAAGACGCCGTTCATTGTCTTTTATGGTCGGCCAACACTCCGAACCATAGAGAGCGACTGGACGGACGACATTGCGGTAAATTTTAGATTTGAGACGTTCGTTGATACGTCGATCACAAAGGACACCAGTTGTGGAACGCCACTTCATCCAGGTTGCGTTAATGCGTGAAGCAATTTCATAATGTAGCTCTCCATTGGCTGATAGCGTTGACCCGAGGTATTTAAATCGCTCAGTTCTGGGCAGATCACTGCCGCTGACAGTGATTGTGCCTGTTTCATGGGGATCGGTCGTCAAAAATTCAGTTTTGTTTAAATTCAATCTGAGACCGTGTTGCATGAGGCGATCATTCCATTTTTGAACAAGTTGTTCGAGATCATTTTTGCTATCAGATGCTAGGAAAACATCATCTGCATAAAGAAGTGTGTAGGGCGCTGGACGTTGGATATCCCGTGTGACGGTGTCCATAACAAGAACAAAGAGGAGTGGTGAGAGGGCACTTCCTTGATGAACTCCAACAGAGACACGAAGCGGTTTTGATACACCCGCCATACTTCGAACTTTACTTTTCGGATCGTGGTAGAGCAATTGAACCCAGCGCACGAGTTCTTCTGGCACGAAGTGTTGTCGTAAAGCATACCAGATGAGTTCGTGTGGTACACGGTCAAACGCTTTCTCTAGATCCAGAAAGGCAATGTAAAGAGGGCGATGCTTCTCACGGTGTTTCTCCATGAGTAACCGCGCAGCGTGTATTGCGTCAGTAGTTCCGCAGTTCTTGACAAATCCGGCTTAATTCACGGTTATTTCAACGATTTCGCGAATACGGTTGTCAAGAATGCGTTCAAAAATCTTCATGGTATGGGAAAGTAACCGGATCGGACGGTAATTTGAACATTCTTCTGGGCTACCTTTCTTTTTCCATATTGGAACAGTGGTACTTTCTTGCCAGTCAGATGGTGTTCTTCCTTCCTGAATAACCCGGTTAAAGAATTCACTGAGCCACAGTGTTGGGTCCCAGCTCTTCGCTTTCCAGAGCTCAGATGCGATGTCGTCAGGTCCTGTTGCTTTCCCCGATTTCATTTGTTTTATTGCCTCCTCGACTTCAGTTGCGCTGACTGGTGGAACTGCTCCAAATGTCGGCAATGATTGTGGAAGTGGAGGATGAGCAAATTCTTCAGTTGAAACCTGCTCGAAGTATTCTCGCCATCTATCTGTTGCGGCTCGACGATCAGTAAGCAAAGTACCGTTCTTGTCATTAACACAACAGAAGTGTTCGATATCCTGTGTGCGTTCATCACGGCTTTTAGCAAGTCGATACAGATCTCTCTCGCCATCCCGAGTGTCCAGTTTATCGTAAAGATTTTTGAAATGGTTCGCTCGGGTGACAGCGACCGCTTTCTTTGCTTCCCGGTTCGCATTCTTATAAATTTGCCAATTAGCAGGCGTTTTGTCGTCGAGAAATTTGTGGTAGAGGCGTTTCTTTTCACGGACCTTCATTTCAACATCATCATTCCAAAGCCAAGTATCTCGGTTGATGTACCGCTTACCCGGCTTGGTGACCCCGAGGGTTGCAGAGGCCGCTTTGTGGATCGTGTCTTTCATTTGGTTCCATGATTCTTCCACATTCGTAATGGTTGGCAATCGTATGAGTGAGACCGTTTCTTCGTTCTTCTCACCAAATCGCCACCATTTAATGCGCGGCGGGCCAGTGCGTTCCTCACGCTGTTTTATTGGTGACTTAATTCGCAGGACAGCAATCAACGGCCGCTGTTGAGGTGCGATGGTCTCATAGGGAACGACTTTGCAATCAGTGACAGTGGTAAAATGTTGGCGTCTTATGAGAATATAATCGATTTGCGTTTTATTGTTCCCACTATAAAATGTGGGAAGGTGAGACAATCGTTTGGTGAACCATGTATTCATAAGTACAAGGTCATGGGTGTCCGCAAAATCGATTATAAGCTCGCCACCTTCATTGCGCGCACCTGTTACCGTCTGCCTTTTCACCCACATGACCATTAAGGTCACCGGCAATGATTATGTAATCGTCAGCAGGCACGTGACAAGTCTTTTCATCGAGAAGTTGCCAGAAGGCATCTTTCTCGGCATCAGGTCGACCTGTCTGTGGTGCATACGCGGTGAAGAAGTGAATAGTGCGATCAGCTGATATAATGGTGAGCTTCATCAGCCGATCATCAAATCGTTCGACTTCTTTAATGGCATCACGGAAACCCTCTGAGATGGCAATGCCAACACCATATTGAGTGTGTGGGTTACCAAAATAGAGAAGTTTGTAGCCATTTTTACCGCGTTCGCGTTCAATGTCGCAGCTTTTGGAACCAGACCATCGGGTCTCTTGCAGAGCGCAGATGTCAATGCATCTTTTCCGAAGGGCTCTTGCGAGTTCCTCGGTCTTTCCAGTTAGGGTACCAACATTTAGCGTGCAGACACGTATTTATTTTGTTCGTTGTGTGCGGACTAACTTGCTTACGTCCTGACGCCGTCCATGCGTCAAGAACCCTTGCCCATTTCTCGACAGGACCGGGGCCCGTCCTGCCGCGTCGACTGAGGTGGACGCCCTAGCATTTCTCCGAGGCCTGTGACTTAGTCCGATCATCATGTTTGTAACGACATTCTATGCATTTTCTTGGTCGACCTGTCGCGGGGCCTGTCACCAAGAGAGATCAGGTAGGATTTAGCATAGTAGAATACCTCCAACTATACTCTATTTATCTCTTTCCCTGATCTCAGCATTTTATTTTTGTTTTACTGAGGATAGTACAGAGTACGTTGCCTCAAACCCTCCTCCTTTACCTGGGCTTGGGACCAGCATACTATGTTAATAGCATGGCGGAGTTAATATTTGTATTTGCATCATTTTAATAATATATGCTGAGATGTTGCGCAAGTTGGAGAGGCATTTGGAGAGGTTTAATTTATTTTAATTCCAGTATTTTAAAGTTACTGCTAGACAGAAGACAACATTTTAGGGCAGATCCACGCGACATCTCATCAGATACTTATGTGACACTCAACAGTCTGCACTTGTGCGGTGTCTATTTTTGCAGTTCACAGCGCGAATATCAGGTGAGCTCAATGGTAGCTCAACTCACTGAGGGCGGAGTAGTAGCAGCAAACTCAATTTCCTTATGTATCTGTACAGTAAGTGGAATTATACTCAAGGGAAGTTACTAAAAAATAAACCAAAGCATCCAGCACCTGATACCTATTCAAACAAAGCATAATTTTCACATAAGTAAATGGTTCTTGATTAAAATCCCATAATCAAGTTGCGTCGTTTTACATCGTATCTCATTTAACAATCAAGGCATGCCCAGATTGAACAAATCTTTCTTTTTTTAAAGAAATATTTCTTGTTTTTCCAATTTGTATGCTAATTTCTTCGAGCTTCTCTTTTGTGAGAATCGAATTCAGGAGGCTATCAGTTGACTTAAATCACAATTACAATGACTATTCGTTGTCTTAATGAATTCATCACTTTGTCACTTTGTCTGGGAAATTAATTGATCGTTCACCATAACTTATTGAGTCACAGTCGCTTGTTTATTATACTCTTATCGCTGTCAGGTGAAAGACGCAACAAAACATTTACCATGCATACAATATGTAAAACATATGCATATATAGATATTTAAAAATATCCAAGAAATTTATAAGAATATAAAGTCAGTATGTATGTACCCTTCCTTATGTGGAATATTTGATATGTAAGCAGACGCAGAGAAATCTGTCATCACAATTGATCCCCTGTGAGGAGTTTATTTGTTCTATTCTCGTGCTGAATACCAATCTATTTCAGGCATCATTTTGAAAGGTATTCCATGCAAAAGACGTCCAAAATGAATACACAGACATTGTACATCATATCTTGTTCAAATCCCAAAGCATTCCAGATATATCATGTTATCTCTCATCATCTCACAAAATGATGATTTCAAGACGTGTAGGTAACATCTTTGATGTCTTCGCCGTATTTATTGCTCGGCGTTCTGATGCCACTGAAGATACGCCACGGTAGCAACACCTGAGCAAATTTGATACTCGACAAGCATCTATAAAATTATTGAATAAAATTGTTTAGTCTTCAACCGAGATCTGTATCACCTACTAGTACTGAGCTATACAAGAGTCTTTCTTGCAATGACTATCTTGCGCCCAGTAGGAACTCCAAGTGGTGCTCACTATCAGGGAATATCGTCTCACATTGTTGCAAAGTGCAAAAACATCACGTTGCAGGTGTGGTATGCCGCGAGAAGAAATGAGCCAAAACCGTTTTAAATGAGTATCCAAGTTTAGTCGCCTGCGATTCATGCAGAATGAACTATGATGCTAATTACCTGACTTCCTAGAATTCACTTATCGGGTTCTCGTAACTATGCCGCGAAACTCAAACGTTCAGACTTTCCGCTGGGGGAAACCAGGTAAGATACTACCGTTGAAAATATTGAGGTACAAACTTCAAGCCATGCCGTGTGTGAACATTTTACTGACTTTTGATGGCTACATGCACGAGGATGCTTGCCAAGTAAACAGAATAACACCTAAAATTATCAAAGCATCTTCTGATGGATGCTGGATACGAAAATTATGCTTTGTGGCTTAATGAAAAATTCATTGAAATTTTTATTTGCTCGCGATAATGCACACAAATTACCAAGGTATCTTCATGTATATAATATGTCCATACACGACCCGAATGGGGGCCAGACTCATCTCTTTGTGCTGCCTGCAGAGTTTGGTTTTCATCCTACCGTAATATGATTTTGGTTTAGCTTTCAAATCTATCTACACAGATGTGTTTATTGGTAATATGTACACATGTGCATGCACGTGCACTTTAAGTGTTAATGATGCAGTTGACTTCGCTCAAGATGTTTGTTAAGTGTCGCAAGGTTTGCATTTCGGAAGGGAAAGTGAGAAGCACACAACGCGAGAGCTAATCAAATAAATCGACTATGACATAATTCCCTTATCACGAAGGAAAATTCAAGCATGACCGTATATGCTCTGCTCACAAATATGAATAATAGTAAAATATGGTTGAAATTGTATATTAAAGGAAGACACAAATACGTGATTACCTACAATATAAAATAACCTTATATACATAAAATAGCAAATACGGAAAGTTTTGTGGTTTCCTCAAGTAAAATAGAAAAGTGGTCCCCTATCTAAGTACTAAGCATCCCCAACAACTCTTAACTTCGCTAACTAGAAGAGTTCTAAATTTTCTTTTAGCACCCCAAGATACGAAAAAATATTCCCCTATTTTCCAAAACCGATCAAGCATATTTATTTTCTGAATCCACGAATAATAATAATTTTTGATTTGTTCGAGTGAATGTTTCATTATTTCTATTTTTCAGGACCCATACAAGGTTTTTCTTTTTAAATTTATCTGTGAAAATCGTTATATCAGTAGTGAACGTAGAGATTAATCTAGGATTTACAAAAACGGTGGTTTCAGAATTAGAAGTCCGGCATTCCTGCAAATCTAAGGCTATAGCAGATAGGGTAAGAAGAGAACTACAATAGCCAGAAGCTAAAGGACGGAATAGTAAGGCATCGAAGAAACTGACAGTGAGTGAGAAAATGTTGGCACGTAATATTCGTTCTACCATGAGATGTTGGCAATGCTGATCACATTGCCTCCTAGTGTACCGTTACGGTCTTGAATAAAGTGCTCTAACACACTTCAAGGCCCTGATCCAACATAGATTGTTGCGCCAACGATTATTATTATTATGAGATGTTTGGTTGTAGTTTAACATGCATAGATGCAACGCAAATCATGTGGCTTACAGTTCCAATTGGGGAATGAGAATCGTACATCAGCCTGTAGAATCAACACCAACATCGACACGGTTGTTCTTGTTTTTTGTTTCTCCCCTGGGACCTGGCAGGCTAACAGTCCAAACAGAACCTGATATCACCCACGAAGTGCACCAAAAGGACTGATGGCAGGCACTAAGCTTATGTTGTCAGAAACACACGATCGTTTATGGCCAAAAACAGCCAAACACAAATTTATTAACTTTGATTCTTTTTTTAATTAACCGACATCGTAGAATCGAGGGGGTTGCTGAGGTCCAGAAAACCAAGATTCAGTATTCCCTCGAGTGAAATGAAAGGTTGTCTGCATCCTCGATCCGAGAGGCCCCCATCCCAGACCAGAAAGCCGGTAGCAACTTGACGCACGAACACATAGAGGCTGCTCGGTAGTTTTAAGGTATCTGACACCGTGTGAATCAGGTAGTTATCCGCAACTCTACTAACCATTGCGAACCATTTCAGCGCCGAGAGATAATGATAAATCATTGCAAGAAAGAACGGGGATGGCAGCAAATCCTGTGCCGCGAAAAAACTGAAACTATATGTTTTATAATCTGACTCTAGCCTTCTTAAAGAAATATAAAAGATCATCTATGATATTATGCAAGGTTTTCTACTTAAAAAGATTTGTTGTAGGTTAAAAAAAGTTATCATACCCTCTACACTTAACCCGAAACCGGGCATAGTCCTTACACTCGAAGATTATGTGTTCGTTAGTTTTTCTAACCATGCAAGTGTTACATTTGTCCGAATCTATGTTTTCAAACTTTTTGAGTAAAACTTTGTTATATGTGTGATTAGTCTGAAGACGATACAGTAATTATTCTTCGAAAGCTGTAGGCGCACGCGTAGCCTCCGGTTGAATTATGAGTAAAGCAGTGTGAATGTTAGGGAAAAATGGTCATTTGACACGTGATATCGCCAAAAAGTCATCCTTCCACTGTTTATAGGCGTGCTCCTCAATTACCTTCAGGACATCTACAAGGGAGGGTTTGACCAAACGTTACGGGCCTCTACATGGGAGTTTCGTGTGCGTGCTTAAAAGACTTAAAAAGCAGAGACATGTATTTTGCCCACTATGTGATGCGAAGGCGTAGTGTGTTTGAGTAATTTTCGAGCTAAGGGTAAGTTACTCCCGAAATATATATTTATATTGAAAACTAAAAAATTGTAATTAGGAGGAAGCTACAGCATTGTCTATCAATTTTAGGCTAGACTACAAATAGCAGACAAAAATCTAATCTCTTCGAATTGACATTCTAGGATAAGCGTGAGATTTGCGTCCCATCCGGACCAACCACCGCGCAGGCAGGCCCACCACGCATGGACGCAGTTTTAGACGCCAGGACCACAAAACCCTTTGATTTGAGGCCCTACACCTCCTTGGCACACGCAGCCGCCTCCTGGGGCTCTGCTTCGGATGTCCCGCAAATCATGCGACAGGATAACCTCAATCTTATTAGAACTTGCGAGAATAACATTGCGAATTACAGTTTCAAACAAGCTGAGGAGCAACTTATAGATCGAGGAGAAGCCATTTTCATAATCAAGGGTCTGAACCGCCAAATAGTACATTTTAGGTTTTCTTTCCTTTAATTTAAGAAGTTATTTGGCTGCCAAGGGGGATCTTCTGAAACGGAGAGACGGCTAGTTTGTTAAAGCAAAAATCTGGTGCAAAGGGGTGGTTACGGTCAGCCCCAGGAATCTTTTCAGGTTGCAAGCATATATTCAGTTGAGCTTGTTTTCAAAATGTTTTAGCGAATTCATAGTGGGCGAAGCTGCAGGACGTTACCACAGATCTATAGAGATTGGTGGCCGTAAGCGCTGTGAAACCCCAAGAAAAACCAGTTAAAAAATTAATCGCCTGCCTTTACGGTTTTAAGGAAAATGGAATTCAAGTGGTCTCTAGCCGAGCTCGTCCTTGTTATCTTCCTGTCTAAAAAGGTGATCAATTTGACATGGGCAAGAGTAAGATTAATAATTTTAATGAACGGGGATGTTACCCTGCTTCTCTTGAAGTATGTAGATTGGGATTTGGTCATGTTGATTGGTAGATATTGGAGATTTAAATTCTATCAGAGCATTTATTATGCAGGGATGTTGTATAGATATTGAACAACATTGAACTTAAAAGGCATCCTTGGGGAATGCCATTTCCAGTTTAACCGCTGTCCAACCCTAGTTGAAAACGTCTATTGGACATTACCCTTGACACCCATGAAACAATTTCAGCAAGAAAGCTTTTTTCAGCAACAATTTCAGCGAAGAAAGAAATGTGACATTATGTCGCTAAGGGTAGACAAATCAGCCTTCTCATAGGCTTGCTTCACATTCAGCACCTCAACAAAAAGGATATCGTTGACGCAAACAAACGTAGACTTGCCTGCCGAATAGGCATAGCAGTTAGCTGGACTTTGTATTCATCAATGAAATTATTGATACCAACCTTCATCATGGAGTTAAATAGTTTGGCAAACACATTAATGAGAGCTATTGGGCGGTAACTGGTCAAAAGTTCTGGAGCCTTAAGTGTTTTTGGGATGGGTACCACCCGAATAATAGACAAGTCTTCAGACTCTGAGGAATATGAGAGCCTTTAAAAATTCATTTCGGGCTATGGAAACTTCAGTTATTATTGAAGCACAGAGCAAAGTATACACCCATCTTTAAAAAAGGTGTTTTTCGGGAACCACGATAGAGAGCGCGCTGTTCATCTAAGGGCAACAATGAACGACATTTTAATGTGTGGATTATACGACGGCGTAATTCAAAGAACTATGTGTCTGGGTGTCAGCAGTGCCATGAGCAACACATTTGGTGCAGCTCTGAATGCATTACTTAATTTGCAACCCTTGGATTTGTTTATTCAGAGCAATGAAATGAGAGTAGCTCAAAGAATATATCAATTAGATTTATAGGAAAACAATGGACGTAGGCGGGCACAGAGTATTGGAAAGGTCATTGAGAAAACTGAATCCAGTATTCGCAAAGCCTTTTGTTTCTGAGATTTGATTGGTACGAAGTTATCCTGAAATATAGAGAGAACTGGGAGGTCCCAGAGGAATGCGTGTCAGGTTATACTGACGTCTTCTATACCGATGGCTCAAAAACAGAAAATGGTTCTGGAGCAGGAGTCTACCTCTCAAATAAAAACGAGAAGTAGACTTTCCCTTGGGACAATATACAACGGATTCTCAGGCTGAAGTGTATGCGATCCTGAAGACGGTAACCTGGATGATTAACGAGTGGTTGAAGAGCAGGGCATCGCAATATGTAGCGATAGTCAAGTCCTATTGAGGGCATTGAGCAGTATTTTGATCACTTCAAAAATCAGGAGGGCAAAAGCAATGGAAAATAGAATCAAATACACCGAATCGTCCACCATCTAGGATTGCCTAAGTAACTTATATAATAAATAGTAAAAGTTGATTTGAAAGCCAAATCAAATACCCCCATAAAGAACGATAAGTAATGTTGATTCAGCGGATAACTGGATTGAAAACTAGCATGTAGTATATTCGTTATGTCTACTTGAAATTCTGTTTGAAAATGTCTTGTCATATAATGTTATAGTCACAGATCCACTAAAGACCAAACTCGGTTTCTGGATTCTGAAATGTGACCCAAAGTATTACCACTTTACAATGGCATAATGCCATATTCAAGCCAGTTTCAGATGTTCCCTCAATGGTCATCTTTAGAACCTTTTTTAGTAAGAAAGGAGCGACCCTTCCTAATGTGAATGATGTCTCTGATTTTCTGAAAGGCGTCCGTTAAGCCATTAGTATTGTTCCCTATTCTTTGCTTACTTTGAGATATGCACATACATACAGAGAAGAGGAGAAAAAGATGATCCCAACGAAATTCGGTCTATGGGTAATATTCGAAAGTCGATAAAATACAATACATATAAATAGGGATATGAATGCGCAATGACTTGCTGAAAATCAAAATCATTGGGTCCTTAAAAAGTGGAATTTCTACCGTAGTGGGCATTAAATTTATAATGTAAGCAAAATGTATTCACTTTCTTAGAAAATTAGCAATTGTCAATTCAATAGCGAACGTTAAACCTGTTCAGAATGGTTGCTGTAAATTGGTCAAAATGCGAATGGCATTGCCACATAATTCTTACCAGAAAAGATATTGAAACATTAAAGCTGCCTCGACTTTTTGCAGTCTCAAGAGAGAACCGACTCTATTTCTAATGATTCCCTTACTTCGATTATTGGAATCCAAAGAATGAGTAGAATGAATGGTTCGCAAAATATAGATAAGCTCATTGTCTACCTGTATGAATATTGTTTCTATTATAACGCTTGCGTTCATTCTCTCGTTCAACCAACGTTTGTAAACACCATGCATTTTTCATAAACAAATACTTCCAATCAATGCCACAATAGCAATGGAATACAAGCGAAAACAAGCAGGCAGCGAACGCAACTAGGAAAGAATTTTATGGCTTCGGTTCTGGCATGTATAAATCATGGGCCTCCGCCTCCAATAGCGAAATAGGTTTTGCACGCTACGTGGCCAAAGTACAAATGGTGTCAGTCTGGGTCTTTAAAATATGTGCATCCTGTAGTGGACATATTCCTGCGTCAAATATTCGAAACTGTGTCATAGATCTCATGTTCCAGAATGTGCTGCTCCTCCGCAAACCAACCGGCCGACCAACAAACCGTGTGAATTCGCGTCCTGGGAAACGTATGGAGGCAGCTTGGTCCCGACTAGCGTAGTAAAATTTTATGAAATGGCTTCCACTTTATGTATGAATTTTTAAAGCATGAAAAACCTTTTTACCATATTGCCTTTTAACTATAAACTAGGACGTGAAACGTTGCAAGGATTTTCGCAAATCCGAACACAAAATACCATAGACTGAGCCAGGGTTCTATGAAGTGTTTTCCTAAGTTGAACTCTGACATTACGAATCGAAGATTAGAAGAGTATACCCAGCAATGTTGCGGAAGTATCGACCAACTAGTTTATCGAATCTATAATTCCGAATTGAGTGAATTATAAATTCACCCTTCCACGTTTACAGCGTAATTTTTCAATTCACTACTGATTCTACACATCTATGGAGGTGCGTCTGGCCTGGATTAGTTTTTTATTCGATGTGTCAGGCTGAATTCCGTATGCACATTCCAATTTGTTGAAGTTTTTGAATCGTATTCAACCGAGGAGAAATCATAGGCAACTGTTGCACCCCCGTAGCTCGTTTAGGAGTAATATAGTATATTACAACCATTTGATTCGGGCTTCCCATTACCGACCGATACAAATTCTCATCCTTGCAAAGCAATGTTACTTGCCTAAGATTGCCGGAGCATTTTATCCAGCGGCAGGATGCTCGATCTATCTGAGGCCGGGGTTCGAAAAACCATTAGTTTGATTTACTACAATCGGATATAATCATGCAAGGAAACCTTTTTCCATCAGCCTACGCTTCAATACCTTTAATTTTATCCTTAAGAGCGTCTTGGAAGAAAGCAATATCTCAAGCGGTATTTGTATTATGAGGGCGTAAGGAGGAAGTAATGGCGTATGCACAATACTTTTACGCGAATACCCACAACGTAATAACACTTTATAACTGCCGATATTGTTATTTTGTCATTCATCGCCCAACAAACTTCTTTAAGATGTATATTCAGCGGAATGACCTTTTCAAGGAAAATAACCTGAATATTGTAGATATAGAAAACCACGTGTCGTTAATGGTGGACAAACTAAAGGTTCGAAAGTCTATTTGAAAAGGAGGAAGTTTTCAGGTTAATCTTCAAAAGTGAAATACTTCTTTTTGTCCGTATTGTGTAGAAGTTAAGAGAGCTAATTCATAAAAAAAATTATGAATTGCATAAAGTGGGTTCCCCTAAGTTCATTGCCTTCTCGCAAATACAAAATTGAAATTAATTTACAATTAGTGAACGATCCTATCAAGAAACTAACATCTCTAGGTTATTGTATGCCCTTCGTGAAAGATAAAGTCGGGAATGTAAGGGCTGCAAAGGCTAGTAAGGAACTGAAGCCAGAAAACGTAGATAACCAGAAAGGCTGTTTTTTGGTGTGTATTCATAAACCCATTTATATAAACTTTCTTCTCTACACAAGGTTTCACGCTTGGTGATCGTACGCCAAGCCAACTGCTGTGTAGGATGAAGCAGTTGAGTGATAACAAAGTTTCCATCGTGTTGCTACAATCTTTCTGGCTGCAGACACTCCCGGAGCACACAGGCCATCCTTGCGTTTATGAATTCGAGATATCTGAGCATGTTGGCCGCGACCGTTGATACTATACCAATCATGGTTGCGTGGGGGGGGATGTCGCAGCCACAGCAGACGATGGCAGTGCTAACAACCACCGTATCTGGGTGGCAGGACTAGATCACGGTCTAAAAGCAACTCCCTGATACCGGTGAAGATACGCGAAAAAGCCACTAAATGTACCAAACTCTGTATTTTTTGCCTAGAAAAATTACGCTTGCCTTGGGCTGTGTCGACAGCTACCCGAAATGCAGCATCACTTCGCCTAACAATTTATGAACCTTTGATCTGACACATCTAATAGATACAGGCGCTGATGTCTCGGTTCTCCTCGCAACCCGAAATAATCGACTAACACCGCAAACATTAAAACGATTCCTCGACGATCCATGCTTATGGCTACAGGAAAGTAGATATGAGTCTAGGACTTTGCCAAACCTTGCTTCACTATAGCGGATATCAGCACTCTCAATTTAGGCGCTGAGTTTCTGTGCCACTATGGATTCATTCATGCCCACTTTTGCGCACTTTATCTCGGACTGCTGTATTTTCTCGACTTTGGGTTTAGTCTCAGCATATAACTGAATCACTGGCATTCCGAAAACAGCAAAATGCACATATTTTGAGGTCTTCGAGTTCACTAGGATGGCTGTAGTGCAAACCTTTTAGCGATTCGTTCATTAAGTGCTAGGTATATTTGGATGATTTTTGGTCACATACTCCTCTGATTCTGAGCATGTAGAGCACCTCGAGTGTAATGTCCCCTTGGGGTCTAGGTCTAGGTCTAGTTCTCAACGTTAAAAAATGCATATTCCTACAGTCGTAGGTGAGATTCCTCACCTAATTGCCCATGAAGGCATCTTAATGACCTAAGAAGACTTTTGGGAATGTTAAACTTCTACTGTCATTGTTGCCCTGCTATTGTTGTTTGGTTTTGTTTGTTCCCTGGGGCCCGGCAGGCTAACAGTCCAAACAAGACTTGATACTGCCCACGAAGTACACCAACAGGACTGATGGCAAGCACTTAGCCAATGTTGCAAGAAACACACTATTGTTTATGGGCAAAAAAAGCCAAACACAAATTTATTTAGTTAGATTCTTTTTTGATTAGCCGATATACTTGGAAACACATGAATTTAAGAGCCTGCCCGAACAGGCTGGACACGTGTTGCAGGCTTGTCAATATTAGTCATTAATGTTTTTGGATTATGAGCGTTTAGTCGTTAATGAGTTTCAGTCGTTTTAGTCGTTATCCATTTGAATGACAGAGTAAGATTCAATTTAGGTTTTAGTGTATAGTTGGAGAGACCAGGAAGTGTTTCAATTTTAGTCAATAAAGCTTTAAAATTACGAGTGTTTAGTCCTTGATGCGTTGCTGAGGTTAAAATGATGATATTAAACCTCCATCCGAAAAGGCCCAGAACAGACCAGAAGGCCAGTAAAACTTGACCCACGAACGCAAGGAGGCTGCTCGATAATGTATCTGTATCCAACAAAGTGTGCAGCAGGAAGTTACAAGTTCCTCCCAAATCATAAGATAAGATGACCTGTACCGTATTTGAAATCATGGGAACTTAATTGGGAACTGTAGTGTCAAACAGGCTCCGGAAAGACCTACAGATCGAGGACAGACAAAAGATAGCATCCTGGTTTTGTACCACCAAATTATGGGCCTTAAGATTCCTTTCCTTTAGCTTGAGAAGTTCTTTGACTGCCAAGAGGGGCTTTCTGGAATGGAGTCGCAACTCCTTAGCCAAAGAAAAGGGGTGGTTCTGGTCAGCAGGCATCTTGTCTTCTCCCTACCTAAGAGAAAAAGAAGGTGGTGGACTTGACATGAGTAAGCGTTTGAGTATTAACTTTAACGAGTAAGGGTGTGATCCTGCTTCGCTTCAAGGTAGGCCCAATCTACGGGATTCATCAACAAAGAGATTAACCTGTTTTTGCAGACATTTTGAGGTCGAACTCTAATTGTCACCGGTTACCAAAATATGTAAACCGTCTACATATTGGAAAATTTCAATACTATCAAAACAACGTCAAAAGTTCAGGGTCCTTAAGAGCTTTACGGGTAGGTACTACCCAGGTAATGGGCCAATCCTATGGTGGGATCAAATTGCACCAGATGCTTCAGGCGCCAACCAGTGTACATATTGTCAAGTGATGTTGTCAACACCAGGGGAGAGGCATGCTTGTGCTTGAGCGAAATGACAGTGAGCTCTTCTGAAGGGAAGGGCAGATGCTCTCTGAGATATCTGAGGACATCAAGAAGAGAGGGAGGGGGGGGGGGAGAGCTGTACTGCCAGCTAGATAGTTGAGATATTATACATTCTTCTTAGGATCCCAAGTTGGGGGCCTCCCACTAAAATAGCCACGAAATCCCTTCCTGGATTTCCAGAAAGACATAGCATCTTTTGACTCAGATAAATCAGACCAAATTCCACGATAACGCGTCCGCTTCGCATTTGCAATCACCATCCTTACCAGTCGTTGGCCTACTCAAAAAGAAGCAAATTTGTAGTGTTGGACCTAGTCCTAAAATACTTACGCGCGATTTGATTCCTTTTAAAATAAAACTTAAGCTTTGTTCCCACCCTGCCTGGGGCTGGACAGTGTGATTAGTGCAAAGTCAAGTAGCATCGGCAATTTCCCTTTTCAAAGGGCTCGTTAGAGTAGGAATATCCTCTTGTGGCGCTTAGTGGCAAACCTGCGCCTTTAACCTAATCGAATCAATCTTGAATTTACAGAGACATTGAGCACCTGCCTAGAGATGCAGATGGGAGTGTGGTGACTATTAGATATTTTGCCTATAATGGGATTCCACTGCCAACATTGACTGGCATAATTAGCAAGAGCAATGTCAAAAACCGAGCCCAATTGGTCTGACATTGACAGTGGGTTGTAAAAAGTGGGCATACCATTATTAAGGAAAATAAATTAGGAATTCGGGACCGCAGTCTCTAGACATCTGACCTTGCCATTGCTGAGGCAATCAACCAGATTGGCATGGATGGATCTGGCATTCAGATCCCTCGTAATAAATGCGTTGTTAAATTTTTCACAAAAAGTGAGGCGCCTCCCAATAGCCGTGTTGAAATCCCTGTTGGAGATGCTGGGAGGTAGATAATTCGAAACAATAACAAAACTAGAAGAGAGGTTAAGCATTTCCGCTATGACGATTTCATAGACAGAAACATAGCTGATTTGGCAGAAGTGAATGGATTTACGGAAAGCCAAAATGATACCACCGTAGCTGTCCTCTCTAAACTTACCAATAAGGTTAAATCCAGAGATGAATTTAGAGAGGGGAGAATGGTTAATAGTATAGGTTTCTTGCAGCGCCAGAATATCAAAGCTGTTGCTTTTAGCATAATATTCTACGTTTGATTTATTAGCCCTAAGGCACTCTAACCTCACCCGGATCTTTAGGCATTGACGATTTAAACTTATGATTCAGCATCCACAATTGTGTCCATGTCATAGCAGAGAGGTATGTTTCTGATCACTCCATATCTTTAGATGCATCTAAAAGATATGAACGCTTTAGAGCCCATGGATGTCAAACGAGCATCCTGAACTAGCCTGTTGGGACTAACAGGGTCCTTGAAGAGTACTTTCACACTCGTCCAACTAGTTTGCACAGAGTAGAGTATATGGTTGTTCTCTTATAGACCAAATGGCTCTGGATTCAGAAAGGGAAAAATGCTGAAACACTGATAAAACCAATTTTCTCAGTTTGACGAGTCATGGCAATCTTCCAATCTATATTAATGGGTAAAACATTGGGGGTGTCGGCGAATTTGACTATATATCACTCTGGACAATAACAGACAAAAGACCTGCCCTCTCTCTTTTGTCCAAAATCTGGAAATACAAACACTTGACACCAATATCAAGTTGAGGTTGTTCTCAGTGCTATTATATGGAAGGAGTACAGTGAAAACCAGTTATTCAAAGGTTCCAAGCCTTCGTTAGAATTTGTCTTCATTGTGTCATTGTTGTACTCTGACCCGGTTGAACCTCGTAACGATTGAATCCGTGATATGTGTTAATTAGAGGTCGGAGTTAACAGTGGATAAGCCACACTTCAATTGCATTGCTGTTAAACAGTAGAGTAATCTTTTCCGAAAGGAATGAAGAGAGCTGAAGGACATTTTGTCGAAGTAGTAACAATTATGCCCCATTTAGGGGATATTGGCCACCATATGCAGTCCAATTCCAACAGCCTTAAGAGATTTTGTATCCTTCAGCTTTATGCTTTATGCGCGATAATATATAATATATTTATAAAACCCGAAATGTACATGTACCTCTACCTATTGTGAGGATTTATGTTCATTCGATAAAAAAATGGATATAACTGCTATGGTCAGAATAACTAACGAGGTAGTCACTTAGCCCAGTTCAACAAGAGCCATTTTAATTGATAATATCGCTTGTCCCATATTTATAAACTCCTCCATAATATTGTTTAAAAAAGTTTATGACCTTCATTTCTTAACAAAACTGAACTGTCAGGAGGTTATCATCAAAATTCAACTGTCGGCTAATTAAAAGACAGATTTTTCTCAAGCTTAAGCAATTAAAACGTTAAATACTATCATCTTTATGATAATCATATGCTGTTGAAGCAATTAAATTCTTTTTCTTTTAACCTTCCATACATCCCTCTTCGAAGTGATTGCAATGTCCGGTAACTGGTAGTCTTATAAATTTCAACTCAGAAATCTGAAAAATCCGGTTATTATTTGTTTTTGCATCTTTTCAATTTTTAAGGGGGCCCCAAAAGTGATATCTATCGGATTCAGTGTTTCATAGCGTGATAGTAAGATATGGTTTAGTACTATTTTTGAGTAAAATGATGAAATTGACATCATGCTAATGGGGTAGTGTTACGGGTACATAGGATCTCGAATAGATTACAAAGATGCATAGATATGTGCATTGGTTGTAACACCCAAAAATGACAAAGAAATTCTGGCTGCTGGATAATTAGAGACAGAAATTCTCAAATTAAACCAATTACTGAAGAATGAAACGAAGCTCAACAAATATGTATGTCTTTTTGTATTTTATCTGAGACGTTGCCACCTTAGCTCACAAGAAACCCTACTAATATGGTCGGTGACAATTTTCAACTTTAACGAGGTAGAAATTGCTCTTTGATTTCGCTGCTCCAAAGCATCCGCGTACATACATACGAATGTGCTTATTCATCAAATTGATTTACTAAATGTTCGATGACATGTGACAGCTTCAATGTCTTAATTGGTTCTCTCTTGATGGTCAGTATGTGGTGACTTTCAGTAGGTTGTTAATATTTTTTACCAATGATAATTCCGACCACATACAAGTTTGGCAAGGACCATGTGTAGTTAAAGAAAAACTTGCTGAAAATTATCCACTTGATAGTATAGGAAGCCATGCAATATTACTTTGTTCAGTTTTGTTTCTTTAAAGATTTAAGTCTGTTGTTATTTGAATATTCAAACTATCAATTAGTGTCTTTGAATGGTTGGCAAAAATGTTTCCCCTTAAGCTGACTGAGCGGTTCCTTCATCCCAAACAAGGGCGAAACCAAGCAAATTTACCCAAGAGGAAGACTCCACCGTGCACTCCCGGGATTTTTTTAGAACATGAATTTAAAAGACTATCAACTAACGTTTCTCACGGTCTAAGGGCATAGAATTAAAGTTGCGTCCAATTTTGCTGTCTCATTTAATCCTACTTGAAAGGGAAGCTTTTTAAAAACCGATTATCCGATGTCAGAAGTAAAAGTGAATATTTTTCGTCAATAACAACTTTGAACATCGATTCAGACAGTTCGGAGAAAGGATTTGCATTGAAGCGATGAAGGACATAGGCAAACTCTCGAAAGTATTCATCTGTAATAATGGAAAATTTCTTAGAAAGATCATCCGAATCAGAAATGGGATGAGATATAAAAAGATTAGGCATTTAGATGTTTATTTCGCACATAACGCTATTAAACCATTTGTAAGTATACCGATGAAAAGTTACCTAAATCGGGAAATTTTACTCAACACTTGTTTACTCCTTTTATCGGTCCAATGATCTCTGTTTGTAAATCTATCATTTTTCCCGGGTAAATAAAAAAACAGAGGTGGACTTATACCTGCATAAAATTCGATATTCCCTACTAGATAAGTATTTTAAACACTTATGTACTAAGCTCATTTTGGCTGCAATATTTATGTTAGTAAATCGGGTAAAGTGCTTTTGACTCTAAATACCAAAATATGTCCCCGGACGTTTACAGTTTTCTCGCGGAATCCATGAGACACTTCTGAAGTCCAGTTTTCAAGGCTTTGTTGCAAAATCGCTTCAATGTTTGTCGTTTCTCCGTGTGCTTGTCTGTCTATCACACCCGGTTTACCCGGAAACAACTGAACCGATTGCCACGAAAATTTGTGAGAATATATGCGACGAATATACGACGAATGGAATCATTTTGCGTTGAGATTAATGGGGGAACTCCAAATATATGCGAAAAGAGGGTGTCAAGTTTCTTTTCACAAAATATAGTCATGCTAGGTATCAAATGAAAGGGCTCGACTAGTGCTTTGCGAAATTGATCTCATTTGTGATATCGGATGAAACACAGGGGAGTGGGGACTCAAAATGTGTGTCCCGAATGAAGTCTGGGCTTCAAAATATATCCCGTTCTGATATCTGCATAAATCAAGTTGTTTTTGCTGATTTTAGCTGTCCCACGACGTCCCGGCAAGCTAATAGAGAGAGTTGAGCTCTCTGGTCTGGCCAACGCAGGTCGTACGTTTAGGCGGGAATTGGCCAGGCCTTCGGGTTCGGTGTCCCAACTGCCACTCGGTTTTTGGGCACTGGGCCCTGTGTTGGCAGACTGAAATATTTTCCCAATTTGGGATATAAGGGATGGGTGGAATGAACTAGAAGGGGTGTTTTGGGATAGTAATGCCTTGCGGTTTACGACATTCACATTTTCTCACAAAAAGCAAGTTCAAAGAAATATAAAGTAAATCGTGAGAATAGACGCATAGTCCTAAAGCTTGATTCTTGATTCTTTTAAGAAGCTGATCAACTCCTCCATCTGGAGTTGTTTTCCTTCCTTTAACAAAATTCTTAGGGGATTGAAAGACTATTTTGAATTGAATTGATTCCTAGCCACGCTGTGCCTCCTACACTCAAAAATAAGGTCGTCTATTGCTTTCTGCACGCCATACTTTAGAGAATTGTCACTGTTGATTTTGTTAATTTTAAGAAGGAAAAATTTTCTGTGGACATGGTTAGAGTAAAGTCTGTAGAAAGTTTTCCCAGTTGCTATACTATTTGTTGGTATAAAAGCTGGTATTTTAATGGGCAGTTCCGGAAAGATTGCCATGAAATCTTTGCCTTTTAATCTTGCCAGCCCTTCTTAATTTTATTCTGCACCACCCGTAGTACATCCTCAACTGCAAAGGATGACACCGTGGTTCTTCCGCTGATTAGAGCTGCCTTTGCTACTGAGTGCGCCATCTTGTTCAACGTAATTCCACTTTTAGTTGGGCACCACAGTATTTTTATGTCCTCGAAGTTAGAATTAGCTACTTCCCAGACAATGGGGTGGCTGATTTTTTTCATATGGTTATCGAATTTTAGAAGCCAATAATTGAATATCTTTGTAGTCATCCACGCTTTTTTATTTGCTTCTTCAGAAGTAGGAAATCCTCGATACCTTTAAAGCATCGAGGGGTCTTGACTTTACCCAGAACTGAGGGTTTCCCTTTCTCCAACCCATCCATGCTGCTAGGAAGCAGCAATGTAATTCTTTCTTTACTTTGCTCACTCTCGTAACGTTTTTCGTCTTTAAATATAAATCTGCGATCAGGAAGACATTTAAAGAAAAGACCTGTTCATCTTTATTGAAAATATTGCTTGGTGCATAATTTTGTTTGAGATTCTTTAGTTCAACTTTCCATTCGGAACATATATCCTCATCGGCACTCGCATTTTCCCCACGCATAGTTTGTCGTATCGAGTTTAGAAATTTGTCAGCCAGCCTTCACTTGTTTTGAAGTCAGAAAGGCGCAATTGTGAAGCAATATTGAAGAGGCTTTAACTTGAATAAAGACCCTCCAACAGGTGAATTTTGACATCTATATTGTCCAGATCACTTGATTAAGGAGTCCCTTAAAAGTGAAACCTTCGCTTCCTCCATCCTTGTCATTCATTTAAAACATCCAAATCGAGAAGTTGACTGAGTGATTTGTTCCCCCCGCAGATCATTCAAAATTTCTTTTATCAAGAAAAGTGTAGAAAGGTAAGGAAAAGGTTTTAATTTTCTTACTTTATTCAAAATATTAGGTTGTTGCAAATGAAATGGTCGTTTTGGTACTAAAATTTGAAATGACTATAAAGGTTACGAATATTCATTTATTTAATCAAAATAGGTGCCAGTCGATTCAAAACACTTCTCCCAGCGAGATTCAAGAGCATTTATGCCAGTTTCGTAGAAGTCCAACTGTCGGGTGTTGATAAATTCGTCGAAGGCAATTTTGGCAGCCTCTTCGTTCCTAAATTGTTTTTCCGCCAAAAAATGATCCAAATGCTTAACAAAGTGGTAGTCGGTTGGCGAAAGGTCCGGTGAATATGGTGGATGAGGAAGAGTCTCATACTGCAATTCGTTCAACTTTTGAACCGTTGTTCTGGATACATGGGGTCGTGCATTGTCGTGAAGGAAATTCTTACACCATCTCTGTTGACTAATCTCGGCCGTTGAATACTCAATTTTTGGTGCATTTCCTCGATTTAGGCACAGTATTTCTGTGCATTTATCGTTTCTCCAGGTGCCAAAAAAGAATAGTGGATAACTCCAGCTTTAGACCACCAAACAGTCACCATTACCTTCTTCGGATGGAGGCTCGGTTTCGGCATATGCTTCGGTGGTTCATCAGCATCTAGCCATTGTGCTGATTGGCGGCGATTGTCGTATAATACCCACCTTTTATCACATGTCACTATTCTGTGCAAAAGGGGATCGCTTCTGTTGCGGAAGAGTAAAGAACTGCAAATTTCCACTCGAAGCACCATGTTTTGCTCCTTAAGGGTATGCGGAATCCATGTGTCCAGCTTTTTCACCTTTCCAAGTTGTTGCTAGTGTCGGGAAACTGTCGAATAGTGTACGCCCAGTTTTTCTGCAATGTTTCTCACAGACTGACGTGTGTCGGATTCGACTAGCAAACTCAGCTCGTCGTTGTCAATTGATGGTCTTGGATGTCAACATGGCTTAATTTGAAGGTTTACGTCGCATGACCGGAATTTTTCGAACCACCGCCGTGTGGCTCGTTCGTTTACCGTATCATCTCCAAATGAGCTGCCAATGTTCCTGGTCACCTTCGCTGCTTTATGACCGAGTTTGAACTCATAGAGAAAAAGTATACGTTCTTGGCTCTTTTCAATCCTTTTTTCCTTTTTATTCACTATTATCACAACGATGGTCAAAACTGAAATGACTCCTTGATTAAATGTAGGAGAATTCATACTTCATTATCCGACACCAACAGCGCCAACTGGTGGTGGTTTGATACAGGAAAATCGCAACTAACTTCACTTGATTGCCAAATCGGCCATTTCATGTGCAACAACCTAATAGATTGATTTTTGAACCAGAACATTTATTTCGAAGATCATTTTAAACTATTATATTTCCATATTATTAACATAAAATACGTTTATAATACTATCCTGACATGGCATTAATCAATGCAAAAGATTATTCCGCGTATTCAACTTATGAGATACACACCACAAATAAACAAATGACTCCAGTCAGATAATATGAGCTTCAGATTAAAATTAAAGCTATTTAGTGTGTAATCCATTAATCCCTTAAATATTCATAAATTCCATCATTAACACTTAATCGACAATTTATCATGCTGCATTTAAGACCGTTGAAAAAACAGTGTGTGAGCACGTAACTAAAAATCTTCAATGTGCATATATTATTCCCATGTGTTCAAAACTTATGAAAAGAATCTCAATAATGGATTGCATCTTTTAAAAGTGATCATTTTAAGATTTCCAAGGCAGATAATAAAGCCGAAACTAATCGTGGAAATACTTATGGATGTGAGTTTAGGTTTATCTATAAATTTTTTCTGATTGTTCTGAGAATATTCACTTTCATAAAATATGACGGTTGTGTACGAAGTGAAAAAGATTCATTCTTTTTACATAATGTGCCTTAAGACGGTTGGCTAAGCTCCATCAGGCGTATTGTTTTTAAAAAAGTGTATTAAGATAGTATCGATAAGGAAATCAAAAACGAATTAATTTTTTTCTTGTCGAAAACCGTTTTTCCCTTTCCATTTTCTTCGCATCCAATTCATTTTAGCGTTCCCAAGTTCCGCAAAAGACACGCCGAACAAGTACATAAATGCATTGCCTGCAGTCTATGTCCTATTTCCTTCAGCGCAGCATGTAACCTAATCACGAGACATGGAAAAACCCTTTTCCTTCGACGTTCACTTCTGCTTTCCTGTGTGTTTCTCAAACAGATATTTTCCTGTTCGAGAATATGATGACGACCAAGGAAAACGAGTGCGATACAGCTGGTGTGAAAAATGACGTGATTACTCATATCCTCATTGCAAGTAATAAGGAACTAGGACATGAAACGATATTTGTTTTCAACTCAGTAGAGGATTCTTCAAAGTCAAACAGGTGTTGACGGTAATCCGATCAGCTTGTGTAGTCTCAGACTTGAAAATAGGTTAGTACAAAATTGGAGCTAACGTGCTTGACCGCAATTCCTCAGAAGGAGAAAAAGCTTGGAGGGAGCGCCATCAACTTATAAATCTACAGGAAAGTCTGAACTTTCTTATAAGACGAGCATAAAAGGTCAGTCAGACAATCGAAACTTGTTCGCAGCTCTGTTGCTGCACACGCCTACATTTTGTTAACATACGTTGTATTGAGTGTATAAGTAATGTTTGCATCCATTTAACAGAGGATATGGATAACAATCAGAATGTTTACAATAATAACTGATTGAAGTAATAAAAACTTGTTGTTTCTTTTTCGTTGGTGAGGATATTTATTCTTGCAAATACCGATATTTCGGGAACCACTTGTTCCCTTCATCAGTGCTAACAAGTGGTTCCCGAAATATCGGTATTTGCAAGAATAAATATCCACACCAACGAAAAAGAAACAACAAGTTTTTATTACTTCAATTAATTAATCGTTGGAAACACCGCATAATTTCACTCAAAATAATAACTGTCTTTCCAACTTTTTTTATTTTATTCTGAAGAAAACAGCCGCGTGAAATATAGTCATATAAGAATTTTAGAGTAGAAAATTTATACCGAAAAATTGTATATTGATGAATAAGCATACCAAGACAAGGGGCTCAATAGCTCTATCAATATTATCAGCGAATGGTGAGTTGCAATATGAATTTACTTCATGCATCAATGCAAGTTGAATGATGCGGTGTTCCATTGACCTTCTTTGTGATCGACATATCAAGGAACGTCTCAATTTCAAAATTCACCACAATGTTTTCCGCCCTGTTGCAGTGTATGGTTCCGAGTGCCGACTGGCTATGAAAGACAATGACTGGTGCCTCGCGGTAATGGAGACATAGATATTGCATTCGAAAAGTTCCGTAACCTGTCTTGATCACATCCGCGATCAATATGAGATTGCACCGACCCTGGAAAAATTACAAGAGGCGGGTCTTCGTTGGTATGGATCTGTAATTCGGGCTGACGAGAACTCGCATGTTAAGATTGGTTTCAAGATCGAAGTCGATGGGAAACTACTAAAAGGGATTATCCTGCTGCGTGATTAGAGCACAAGGCAGTCATACGGAAGGTAGCGATTCGAATGTTACTGGTGGCAGTGAAATTTGTATCGTGATTTGACGTTGGATACCAGTCGACTCAGCTATGAATGAGTACCTGAGTCAAATCAGGGTAATATTCTCGGACGAACGCAAAGGTGACCATATTGCCTCCTACAGTGCACTGTAGTGTACCGTCATGGTGTTGATTAAAGTACCCTAACACACTTCAAGGCCCTGATCCAATATGGCGCAACGATTATTATTATTAAAGGGTTAAGCCTGATGATTAAACCACGGGTTCAGGTCAATTTCTCAGTTACAACTTCACCCAAATTAGCCGTTAAATGAGTTTTATGTATAGCCTCTCATCACACCACGATCATTTACTTTTGGTAACCACGCGGGGAGAATTACACCCCACTATGGAATTTCTCAGATAGTGAAAGTGCAGGACGATCAAAAACTAAGTGCAGCTCATAAGAAGTGTCTGTTGACATGTGATTTAATGCCGCTATACTGTGCATAGTCCTATAAGGAAGTTCGCAATTAGTTTAGGGATCCAATCCATTCAACAAGTACGTTAATATTGTACTGCTTTTAATCAATCGGCTAAAAAAATTCTTAACAGAGGCAAGGATGGTGAAATGGATATTCTATGAATTGACGCTAGATTTATAGAGGCAAATTTTAATTTCCTCGCTAGTATGCTTTTTGAGCTGCATTAGCTAATGCACCAGGAAAAATCTTTGAGAAATGCGTATAATCCATTCCATCAACAGACATAGTTAGAAGACCACAAAAACATTAAACTTTCCTAGAGTACCTCAGTGAGTTTTAGTCTAAAATATGCAGACTAAAAATCACTGAGGAAGAGGGCGAAATATCGGTATATGAAAAATAAACAAATTTTTTTCTGCACTCTAGAAAAATTTAGTCCTTTTTGAATTTCTAACTGTGAATACGCCGGAAAAAACGACATACATAGAGATTCCAGGAGAAGTAAATAGACAGCGCATCCGAGAAAGTTAAAAGTTTCCGTTTTCAAGGATTATTTAATATATAATTTTGTCATCCAACAGTTAAACTTGGGCCTGAGTTTTATAATAGTATTTCATATCGAAACCTTGACGTTACTCTGAAAATCACAAACTACATCAATCTGAACCCCCCTCCCTTTCAGACGCGGTTTCGCGAGAACGGATTTGATGTTGGCGGTCAGAATATAAAAAGAGTCACTTCGAAAAATGGGTATTCAAATCTGTAATAAGTTATTGTCATCCCCGCCTTTTCAAGGGAGAAATCGAACGTGCCCCTAAATCGAGTTATATGGGTTCTGATTGGGCGTGACGAACTATTGTATTGGCATAACAGTTCACGACAAATCATTTTATGTTATACAATGCCATTGCATGACAATATTTGACAATCATATTGCCAATAGACGTCGTAACGTATCGACTATCGGCATGACAACCGGCAATCACCGCATTCCTACAATTAATCCAACGGGTGTTTTGAATCAAAATTTGTTGTTGTTGTTTGGTTTTGTTTGTCCTCTAGGGCTGATACTACCCACACCTGTCAATATTCCAATATTAGCGTGAAACAGGAACTTCACCGCGACTCTGCTCACCACTAAGAATGGTTGGGATATATCAATTCCAAGAACCAAGAATTGTAGTGGCAGGAAATGCGGCACCGCGAGTCAATAAAAAAAGTATCTCAATCTAGCCTACTTAAAAAATATAAGAGGTCATCAATCATGCAAGAGTCCCTACTTAACAGGATTTGTTGAACACTTGTTATGTTATCTACAATTTACCTGATATACTCCTTACACTCGAGCATTATGTGTCCATTAGTTTTCCTAATTTTACAAGTGTTATATATGTCCTAAGCTATATTTTTCCTCGGAACCTGTAAGTACACGCTTGGCCTCCTGTTGTTGCGAAAAAATGTCCTTTCACGGATGGTGCTACTAAAAAGTCATCCTCCCTATGAGTTTTCCTGAACGGCCTTCAGAACATCAAAAGGGGAGGGTTCGACCAATCTCATGGGATACGACCTCAGAAACTTGAAGGTCTCTACATAGGCAAGTTTGTTTAATGGGTGCCCCACCTGAGCTTCAGTAACTTTAAACAAGCTTTAGAAGCCAGGGCATGTGTTTTACCCACTAGGTAGTGTGATCGCGAAGTTTGTTTGTGTAATTTACAAGTCTGTAGAGAGTCTGTAATGGTATCTTGATTGCCTGAAGGACAGTTACGTCTCTGTGGTTTTCCACGGTACCTGTCTCGGGGACTTAGTCCCACGGTCTTCTTAAGACACGGATTGATTTTGTGACCACAATCAGAGCTTCGTTGCGGCAAGCTGCAATGTTACCAGTATATACCGAGTGAATGGCTCAGCATTTATACCGGCTTATACAAGACCTGTCTAAATCTCTACCGAACTAAGGAATACGGCACCGGTCTTGAAACACAACACCACGTCGGGGCCGGAGGTCTCTGCTCGCTTGAACGCAACTGGGGAGCTAACCGCAACAACCGAGCTGAACGTACCTACAACAGGAATTCTCCTGAAGTATATGAATTCAGCCAATCGGCCAACCTATCACAAGCAGCTGCCCCGTGAGCTTTGTTATAGGTTTCTCCCAAATCATTAGATAAGATGACCGGAACCTTATTTGAAATCACGGGAACTTCATTGGGAACTACAGTGTCAAAAGGCTCCGGAACGACCTACAGATCGAGGACAAATTATTGTCAGCACCCGTGTTTCGTGCCACCAAATTATAGGTTCTTGAGAACACCAGCCGAAGTCGTCTCAGGCGGAGAATTAGGCGGCCGCACCTGACCATGCATTATTCAAACTAACTATGTATTGTAAAAATCAAAATACAAGGCAGGCTAGAAAACAGATTACCCACAATTATCTGTGGAAAGTACCAAAAAACTTTTATGCTAACGGCACTACACCACCAAACAATGGAATTTGACTATAGAAGAAATGCGCCGAGGTCCACCAATTCGATATCCCTAAAAGCCGTCTGGCATCCTGACCTACGCCATCGCACCATCTTAAGCAGGGTCTTCTTTTTCTACCATAGATATTGCCCTTATAGACTTTCCGGGTGGGATCATCCTCATCCATACGGATTAAGTGACCCGCCCACCGTAACCTATTGAGCCGGATTTTATCCACAACTGCACGGTCATGGTATTGCTTATAGATTTCGTTATTGTGTAGGCTATGGAATCGTCCATCCTCATGTAGGGGGCCAAAAATTCTTCGGAGCATTCTTCTCTCGAACGAGGCCAAGAGTACGCAATTTTTCTTGCTAAGAACCCAAGTTTCCGAGGAATACATGAAGGCTGGCAAGATCATAGTCTTGTACAGTAACCCTATGGTGAGACGTTTCGAGCGGAACAGTCTTTGTAAGCTGAAATAGGCTCTGTTGACTGACAACAACCGTGCACGGATTTCATCATCGTAGCTGTTATCGGTTGTGATTTTCGACCCTAGATAGGAGACATTTTCAACGGTCTCAAAGTTGTATTCTCTTATCTTTATTCTTCCCGTTTGAGCAGTGCGGTTTGATGTTGTTGGTTGGTTCGTCTTCGGTGCTGACGTTGCCACCATATATTTTGTCTTGTCTTCATTGTTGTGCAGCCCAAGATCTCGCGCCCATTGTCGCCAGCTCGATCTGGATGAAGGCAGTTTGTACGTCTCGGGTGGTTCTTCCCATGATGTCAATATCGTCAGCATAGGCCAGTAGTTGCGTGGACTTAAAGAGGATCGTACCTCTTGCATTTACATCAGCATCACGGATCACTTTCTCGAGGGCCCGGTTAAAGAGGATGCATGATAGGGCATCCCCTTGTCGTAGATCGTTGTTGATGTCAAATGGTCTTGAGAGTGATCCTGCTGCTTTTATCTGACCTCAAACATTGGTCAGAGTCAGCCTAGTCAGTCTTATTAGTTTCATCGGGATACCGAATTCTGTCATGGCCGTTTACAGTTTTACCCTGGCTATGCTATCATAGGCGGTTTTAAAGTCGATGAGTAGATGGTGCAACTGTTGTCCATATTCCAACAGTTCTTCCATCGCTTGCCGCAGAGAGAAAATCTGATCTGTTGCTGATTTGCCTGGAGTCAAGCCTCTTTGATATGGGCCAATGATGTTCTGGGTGTATGGGGCTATCCGGCCTAGCAAGATAGCGTAGAATATCTTATAGATGGTACTCAGCAACGTAATACCTCTATAATTGCTGCACTGTGTGATATCTCCCTTTTTATGTATGAGACAGATAATGCCTCGTTGCCAATCATCAGGCATTGATTCGCTGTCCCATACCTTGAGCACAAGTTGATGAACCACTTGGTGTAACTGGTCGCCTCCATATTTAACCAATTCGGCTGTATTTCCATCGGCTCCTGGCGACTTATGATTTTTTAGCCGATGAATTGCCCGGACTGTTTCTCCTATACTTGGTGGTGGCAGTATTTGTCCGTCGTCTTCAGTTGGCGGGACCTCCAACTCGCCGATTTTCTATCCATTCTGTCGGAAATCAGATTTCCCTCTTTGTCTTGGCAGGATGAGCATCGATGTGTATAAGGCTTCATCCTGCTGACTTGTTGGTAAAACTTCCGCGCCTGGTGCGGTTGCTCGCTGTACTTTTCTAATTCACAGACTTGCTTCTCCGCTCGACGGAGTTCGTGGTAAGTCACTGCATGTGCCCGCGTTCTTTGGGAATGCAACATTACTCGGTATGCAGCATTCTTCTACATAATATTACGTGCTTCAAATAATTGTTAAGCATTCCACGACGAGTATAGAAAATTCCTCCTCTAATAGCTACGCACTTCATTAAATTTAGAACTTCGCAAATTCTTCGATGTTTATAGTGAATTATTCTTACCTACTTCTTTTTTATATACCGACATAGTTTTTCAGTACGCTTCCAAAGTTTTCTTTAATGATTTAATGCCAATACGCTGAGAATAATATTTCATGTCCAATGATCACTATTCAATTTGTTCAAATTTGGCTGAATATTTTTCAATACGTTCGATTAAAGAAGCCTCGTCAATGAAGTTGTTCCTCTGATAATACTTTGCATGAGTAATTATTTCACAACATTTCCCACACAAATCCATAAGTCTGATTTGTTTCTGATCCGCTTGAAGCGCTTCATCCTAATCAGGAGCTCTAGTGTGAATCAAATCATCATGTTCACACAATATGTCCAAAACCTCACCTTCAATATCCTGAAAAATTAATCTGACACTTTTTGGTATTTTTCTCAACTGTAAAACTGTAAAAGCGGCAACATTCAAAAAGCGGATTTGCGAAAAAGGTTTCAGTTGGACATATTTCGAGTAAACATACAACGGATCATCCCATGGCCTGCAGATTTCAAAGAGCCCCATGTCAACTTAAGATTTTTCGGTTGGCTTAGTCCTGGTCAGAGGTAATGTCCGGTCACTGTCACTTCATGGGTGGTTCCCCTTTGACTGGATGCTTTACATATAAGCTACAGCCGAGAGGAAGGTGGGGACCTTAACCTCCATGACGGCAAAGGTAGAATTTAATTGAGAGTGACGAAATGGAAAGCACAAATACACCGACCGTCGTTGACCTTCCTAATTGGTTTAGCTTTGGCTACGTGGGTGGTTGACACTAATAACTAAGACGCGAAGATTTCACTTATTCTAAGACAATTGTTCAGCTTGTGAGGGTTACTATTACTAGCTATAAGCAGTTGTATTTCAGATTTGTACTTTAGATAGTGTGAAGTTTAAGGACATATCTCATCTCAAAAAGTTGAAGTTAAACATATTCTAATGAATATCTTAATATTACTAAGTTTTAGTAATAACTTATGAATACAACATAAGCCATACGTTTCTTTGTAAATTTTCAAAGCTGGCTCTCATAATTATAATGCCCTTGAAATTCATTCATTTTAGATTCTACACATAAGTCATAATGAGTAACATAAAAACATGAAAAGAATTTCTGATTTCTAATTAGTTGGCCATAAAGATGAACCAATTTTCCCACATTTTCACTAACCGTTGGATTTTTGTGAAATCTTATAGTCAAGAAAAAATCATAAAGCACATACCTTAGAAGTGATGATAATATAATATTACTTGCCAAGTATCTAAATTGCTTTAAATATAAGTGCTATCTACACAGTTGACTATGATTTTTTGGTGCTAAGTTACTCAACACTTCACCACTTTTGTTATATTTTTCAGTGATTGATTTGAAAGTTAAAAGTAGTATTCGTAAAATGTAATTCTGCATTTCAATAGCAAAAGTACACTAAACAGTCATTTTCGGTGTATCGCCGATGGGAGGCTGAGTTCAATTTATGACGGACAATAAACCAACAACTGGACTCTTTCCCTTACATTGCATAGTTCAATTCAAATTAAACAATTGCAAGATCTATTTTTGTCATAATTTTCTAATGGTGCAATGGTTTGTTGACCCTCTCAAACTTGCCCATATTGCACATTACAGGGTGCAGACAGGCGATTGATTGTGGTTGAGAGGAGTGACCTGTTGCACACTTCAACACAACAGTGTACGTTGTTTTTTTCCACTGGGCCGGCAAGGACTTTTAAGTTCAAGACCATGGACCGGTTCCACGATTGACAGCGGATCAGCCGAACCGTCGAGGTGAATAATGTTCAACTTGTTCAGACAAGTTTCTGGAACTTTGGCAGATTGAGTTTGCTGCGCATTTAAAATGAGATATCTGCCGAACAACAAGGAAAATCTAGTTTCCCCACCCTAATTTTGACCAACTCAGGCCGGAAAATCTGATGAACACACTCCTTACTTGTGAGGAAAATCAGATTTGTGGGAAATAGGTTTCCGTGGGAGTTTCGGACGGATAAGAAGCTAGAGTGCACATGAATAACTGGAAGGAATAGCCAATAAATAAAATTTTAACAGGTGAACCCAATTTAACGTTTTGCTTTGAGGCTTTCTTGTGTGTTACGCCGAAGTGGCCGCAACTGACCGATGGATGGATGCGTCTTCCTCCTCTCGCGGTCTTGTTTCGGCTACGTTCTTCACGTTTGCCTAGACATCGATGGTAGACGAAATATTAATTTTGAAAATATGAGAGCGGTAGTCAAGGAAGAGTGAAATTATTCCAAAATTCCTTCGATCGAACGTCGATCGGCCATCGTGCATGTTTAACGAAAAAAAGAAGGAATTATGTCTTCTCAGTACCTTGATGTTTGGACGCGTTCAGTGTTTTAAGATTGTCGCAATAGGCGATCGTTTTATCATCGAGAAACTTGTGGTGGTGGTATTTCCTTTCACGGACCTTCATTTCAACATCGTCATTCCAAAGCCTCTCAATGTCAGTTGTTGTAATGCTTACCCGGCTTGGTGACCCGGAGTGTCAGGCGCTTTGTGGATCGTGTCTTTCATTTGGTTTAAAAATTCTTCCACATTGTATTATTTTTTTTTGGCTATTTGCGTTACATTTTTTATCAATCGTGGTGACCTTGTAGCCCTCCTACTAAAAGGGTCGTTCAAAAGAAATAAAAGGTTCTCCCCAGAATCCGTATGACCGACCTCCCGAGAGATTGAATTTTCCAGTACAACTGGTGTGACATCTGGGGTATATATTCCATTATTTGGTTCCATTAGGTGGAAGCAGTTGATACCTCTTGCCGGCAGTATTAAAAATTTGTATTAAAGTGTGCGCTGGGACGCCGCTCACGTTTATCTAATGGTTATCCAGGGCTACCATTGAAAGGTGAGAGTCGACATTTTCCAAACATGGACAAGGATCGTTACTGGCTTTTGCCGGGTCAAAGGCGATCAGGAGGTTTCCCTTGTGTATCTAAACCCATTAAATATGAATTGTTCCCCCCCCCCCCCCCCATTAAATATGAATTGTTCCTAATAGCAAATCCGCATAATAAAAAAATACAACAACTTAAGCGGAAAGAAAATGCTTACCACTCCAAAGGAAGCATCTGAGAAGTGCTTCAAAAGAAGCATAATGGAAATGTAGTGGTAAAATATATATGGAATGGAATATGCTTCTTTGGAAACATTCGATTTGTACCTTTTGAGTGTTTCCGTTCCTATTGGGAAGCTTGTTAGCACTGATGAAGGGAACAAGTGGTTCCCGAAATATCAGTATTTGCAAGAATAAATATCCACACCAACGAAAAACAAACAACAAGTTTCTTATCATTTCAGATTATTAATCGTTGGAAACACCGCATAATTTCACTCAGAAAAGCATCTTTGATACGGGAACTTCAATTTCATCAAAAGCACACAACCTAAATAAAGGCTGCAAACGATTACCATACTTTACAACCCCTACTGTGGGTTCCGTCACAAACCAATCCTAATAGCTTTTGAAATGAAATTAAATGGAATTTGGTTTTTAAAATTTCATGACCTAGAAAGGGAGCATGTATACAAAATACCGAAAAGTTTAATAGCTTTCTATTTTTTAGATACATTTGGGGAAATAAAATTTATACCATTTTCTCGAAAACTCTTTTCCGAGGTAAAGTTTACTCACTGGTTTTCCAATGTTGCCTGGCAAATACGATTAAGTCAATATTCCGAATTGTACTCCTCGACATATGAGCTACATGTGCTTCTCCTGCTTGACAACCAAGACTTAGCTGTGTATTGTTTCTGTGGACCTTGTGGGGATTCTTTGAAATTGAATGTATTTTCTGGGAGACTTATAAAGGCAATGGTGCTTCGTTCACTCAATCCTTGTCACATGTATAAATCACACAAACGCTATTTTCCTAAATAGGAAAGTTGGCTCGCGAATCTACTTTTGCTTTATAACAAATAAAGTTGAAATTAGGAATATGTTGCAGGTCCCGCCTGGTGGTCTTTAACGCTAGAGATTTCCAAATAGAAATGAATTGGAAGCGATTTAGGCATAACTATCCTAAAAGGTATAACCGACATTGCCATTGTCCCCTGACCATAACTACTCGTATTTTAATCGTGACTACCAATGAATCAATAATGAACGAGATAAATTTAGTACGCCCATTTCTTCACTTAGCGGGTTTTGCCTGAATCTGAAAATCCTTCTGAAGAAATCATTGTTATGGCGCTACATTCCGCTCACCAAAGCCTATTTATCTATCCATCTATCTAAACCGTTTCGGCTTAATAGACATTAGTGTCACAATCATCGGTCTGAAAGCCTTTTCGGAAGTGATTTATTTATTATACCTACATTTCTAGCCTGATATTAAAGTTGGCTATGAATTTTTCCGCACCAGTAGCATACGTATACGCAAGCTAGGATATATGTTTACGCTCCTATGTACTTGGAGGGGCCTCCGGTATCGCTATCGTAAATTACCCTCTTGTTGGAAATTGCCTATAAAAATTAATTAAAAGATAACCATTGGGTACAGTAAACATACGTGTATTATACCAGAAGAATCTGTAGAGGTGTGGAGGTGAAGGTCAATAAAATAACGCATTTTAGAGCTTAATTCGACCGTGAACCTTTTAATGGATGAGAAATGGCTGGTCGAAGTATGAATATAATGGGGCAGACGTTGTCTAACTTGTAGTACTTAAGTGTTTGTTTATCTTCTACCGTTTCGTGTTATAATAATTGTTATAAATCAACGCATTTATGAATTATTTTATCAATATAGAAATGCAGACCGATACCTAAAAATTACGATTATCTTTGGACCTATGGGAGCCGTAACTAGAGATATTTTTCTAACTATCAATAGGAAAGAATGAAGTAATCCTGTTGAATCTCCGCTGAAATATTAAATCGAACGAAACGCAATTGTAATTCATAACAAAATATAAATAAAAAGTAAAGTAAAATTGATAGATTAGGTATCAAAACCCAAACACTAACACAACCAACTAACAACAATGTAACTAAATTATAAGCTACCACCAGTTTTTATTAAATATGGATCGCTGATCCACCCTTATTCTTTCTCCCCTCTTTAATTTGAAATTGTCTGGGGTTTAGCTGTTTTCGGAATTTGTCAAGGGGGTCCCCTTGGTATGTATCTTCAGTCTGACCTTCCTTGCTTGCTTATCATACTCAAGCCAGGTGTTATCAGCGTAGTTAAACAAAAAAGATGTCATGGCCCTTCAGGATAAAAAAGACTAAAAATACAAAAATAGATAGTATCGGTGAAATGCTTCACATGACATTTTATGACATCATGTACCACTACAGATGAATTGGTTGGTCACCATAATATGCGAATAAGGACTTCAACTCAAATCAAAAGAGGTCGCGAATACATTCAAACGCAGGAAGACTGCTAACGTGACAGTCAGTCAGTGGAACAGTGCATAGCAGCTGCTGTTGCCTCTGCAGAGCTCCTTCTTCCGCTTATCCGTAAATACTGGAAATCTAGTTCTTTCTTAGTGAGTGGAACAAAGGTGTGATTGTCAATATTCCAATGAAAAGAAGACCAGTGATTAGTGCGACAATTGGAGGAACATTTACGTACTCCCTGGAAAAGGGTAAGGGGAGGGGGGCGATTGGCGCTAATCCCTGTCACCTGTGCTGCGATAAGCTGAGTCTTCCTGTATTTGAGCCTGAATTGGTTTAATTTTGGCTCCAGTTCTGAAAAGGAGAAGTCGGAAGAGTATAACTCGAAAGTGAGCGGGACTAGCTCTCAGCTTCTTCTCTAACCTTTGTCCCTTCCAGTATAGGGTCGGTTCATCGCGTTCGGTCATAGGGACACTCAAATCACCATCTAGCGTATTAAGCCATCTTTGTTCATATCCATACCATCGAAAACGCGACTTTTTTGAATAGGTAGAATCGGGAGGTCATTTTATACCGCGGTTTACCATGGACTGGTAGCTAGCTGGTGGAAAAATCTGAATGATACAGGTGGTATTTCGTTCAAGGATTGAGGGATCCTAAGTCGGCATCCGCTTGATGCCGGACAGGACCAAATAGGGCACATACTCCCTCTTTTTTGGTCCATCGACGCCTCGTTCTGGGCTTAGCACTCGAAATAAGCCAAGACGGCTTTACGGTTTCGTACCAGGGCAAAGGCAAAGTTGCCACACGAATGCGGATAGATTCCGTAGGATCCCCCAATATTTTAGCTCTGTTCAAGCTTTTACTTTTTAAATAATGAGCGAATTTACGTTCAATATAACTCGCGGACACGTCGCGTTTTGCGAATTATATAAAGAAGCGTTTAATATTTACAAACCGCTTTAGTCACGCTGCTACCAAAACAGTAGTCGGGCAGCGTTTGACGAGTTGCCTCTGCTCTGATACGAATCCATAAAGCCGTATTTGCCTTTATACGAGGTTTTTATTAGATTCCCAGAAATACTTCAGAAATTGGAATCTTTTCGATCTCAGTGGTACTATCGAGAAATGAGGATTTTTTTGGCAGACGTGTATTTCATATACAGAAGACAAATCTCAAGAACATATCGGTTCACCAGATTAAGATTTATTTACATATTTTAATGATCGCCTTTGCAAATCAAAATGCAGTACTTGAAAACACTGTGTAGTCTCGACATCTTCAATGGTAGTTCAACTTGCATAAAAGGGTAAATAGATGTTGATGGCACATGAAATAATAGCATTTCCGGCGAGATAGATGCGTTCAACTAGGCGCACCGCTAATAGCTAAATCAGATGTCAGCTTAGAAATAGACAAATGACATTTAAATTAGTCCTACCGGAATAATTTACAAAAATTGGAAATTTGTCTCGAAATAGAACGGAGGCTTATAGCCAGGAATTTGAATATTTGAATTCGATGATGAAATATGAGCTCAGTGAGTGAATGAATATATTTGAATCTTCATTATTAGTATGTTAGCATGCGAAAACATGATATCTAAAATTGTAGGCACTCAAAGCAGATCATTTGTATTGTGGTCTCATAAATGAAATTCAGCTACGAATATTGAAAGCGTTGATACTTATCCCTCCACCACAGAATACTGTGCACGCTTTAATGCCAATGATAATCATTTTCTTTATGTATCGTCGAATTAACGAAAAGATGAATGATACGATGGCAATATCTTGTTTTCTAATACAATCTAATGTGGAAATTAATCCGCTCATTGCAACTCACATGTATTACAGATGCCTTCTCGAAATGATCAACTAAGAAGCATACTGTCTATAATTCCTTTATCATTGATTGAAAATGGATAAGAAGTAGGAATTTGTCTTGTTGTTTCTTTCTTCACTTCTGATTCCGATTAGCATATATTTATGTAAGTACCCTAGGTGCACAAATTCGGTAAATTACAGTTTCAATACTTCTTAAACTTCAAGATACTCCTTTAATAATCACCAGATGCTTCCAGAAATAATAGTTGACTTTTCGTTCCCTCGTGGTTTGGTTTTTTTTTGGACCATGCTAATTCAGCGATATCATGTCCCAAATATAGAAATTCCCCCGAAAACTTTATATGAAAACCATTTTTCCAACCTCCTTCATCCTAATATATTAAGTAACATGCTTATTACCGCTTGCAGAATGTATTGCATGTATTGCGTGGAAATTTGTTACATACAAGATATTGACAAATATGTGATGAAAAATTCGCATTTGTATCTTTATTCGGTTGTTCACAAAATATTGCCCAAAAGGCGAAAAAGCGGCCTTCACACAGGATAGTTGACGATTTGAGGCAAGCAACACTGATGTTAACACTGATGAAGGGAACAAGTGGTTCCCGAAATACTGATATTTGCAAGACAAATAAATAGGAAAAACGAGTTTTCATTATTTTCAGTTATTCCAATGCGCGTTTATGTTTCGCAAAATGCTACAGCAATTTCAAATCTTGCCCGACCAGTGGCCAAAATTACTGAAATGAAGAATTTTTTCCGGCTACATCGGCCGCCTTAGCAAAAACCCACCATTTCCATCATCAATTGTCTTCGTTAATGTGTTGGGAAGTCAACAGTGGGATATTTGTTCGAACTGGTAGTTTGAATGCGTGAAATTTTTCCATGTTAACCCTTCTGCCATTTGGGGTAGTTACAAATCCAACAAATCAAAGATCGTGACAATCATACCTAGCGTTCTTTAGTTATAGATGGTGTAACTGACTCGGCTTTGTTTTATATAGGGTGATTCATCCAGACGTTTGATGGTTACATTTTGCACTATGTGTTCGAACATAACACTTGGTATCTGTGGTACTGCTCACTTCCAAAATGTCCATTGAAGCTGGCTTATCATTGAAGATGTTGCACCGTCTATACCGAATCAAAACGTATAGTCAAGCGTCCACTAAAATTATTTCCCAATAGGTTGACCAATTCTCACGTTTTACGACATGCTTGAAATCAAAACTTATTCGATATTATTTCGATTTGAGTCAATAATCAATCCGTTACCATGGTAGTCAGCATTGGTAGTTACGTTCTGTCCGGCCTGACTTTTGTAGAAATATGGTCCAATGACTCCACCTCTCAAAAGCCACACCAAACCGTTGTTTTTGTTTTTTTGTGGATATTGTGGTACCTCTTGTATCATAGTATCCGCGTTTATTCGACAGGTGCAATCTTTCTTTCGTCTTTTTCAGAGACAACCAAAAAGGGAATGCATCCAAATATTCTCCTCTTTTCTACCATTTTTAACACCCATTAAATTTCCTAACATACTTCTCACAATTTCCTTTTTTTCCAATCCCCGACATTAATTAATTAATTAGATTAAATTAAAATTAATCATTCCATTTATCAAAAAACCTACCAGCTATTATCGTTCCCTAAAATTTCAACAAATTTATTTATGTATTTAACGATTGGTCTGGTTGAGGCGAGTGAGGATGCATTTTTATGCAAGTAAGTAGCAGACCCGAGGACCGGCTGATTGGAGGAACAGCTGATGAGCTCGGCCGACAACTTTCAATTGATTATCGAGTCTTGGCCAGTGCAAGTGAAATTTGGGAGGAAGTGCGTGCATTGACCTAAAATTTATAATTTTGTAAAAATAAATTAAAAGAAGTGAAAGTTTTCATATCCTAGCAGTCAATAGATTGGAGCCAAAGTTTTTTTGAAATTATCTATGGTGTATATACATCCGGCGATGAATACGTGATTGATGCCGTATTGGTTGATTTAGAACCCGGCGACCTGGATTCAGTACGAAGCGGATCTTTTGATGACAGTTTTTTTTGTCAGATAACTTCTTGTTCGGAGAATCTCATGCTGGTGATAACTGGGCCTAAGAACACTAAACAGAAAATTAGCTGCTTCCTCACTGGAGATTGTATGAAAAGAAAAGAAAAAAAGTTCCAGAAACATGAGTTTGGTAAAATAATTTTTAGTTCTTTGGGTTGCATTTTGATTTCATTTTTATTGCAGTGATAGAATATATGATATATCATATGATATCGTATCTTATATTGCGTGCGTTGCGACTTGATACGTTCTTATTAATTTTTTATGATTTTTCTAATAATGGAAAAAGCCCGACGCACGGAATCTAACGGAAAGTGAAAGTAGAGATTTGCGTAGTTCTCCCCGCTCAAGAGTGTGCAACAGGAAAAGTTGTGCCTTCGTCTGCTTGTACTTGAATTGTGTTTGCTGTGCTGTTCCGAGTCAGGACAATCCGTCCTAAGCTCCGTCCAGGACCAAGATAAGTAGGTGTTCGACGATCGATCTTCAGTGAATTCTAAGTTGAAACATGCGTAGTTACTTAGGACAGCCACAAGCAATACGAACTAAATGCCTGCACGTTGATTGCGGAGGAAGCCGTCGTCACTGAAAGGACTAGCGAGGAACAGTTTGGTCCTGCTTGCCCTATGCAACAGTGTTGCTTCGCATCCGCCAAGATACCCTTCACCCTTTGTCCGACCAAACATGGACGATGAGGTTTTTGAAAGTAATTCGTGCTGAATTCATATTTGGTAAGAATGCCATAAGCGAGCGTACGTTCATATAACAGGCGTAGATATTATGCTCAACCTAAACAAAGAAACATTGCCTATTACCGAATACTATACTTATATATGTATAGGGTTTATGGGTCCAGGAGATAGTATTAAAAGAATGATAGTTTGGTTAAACTAAAAGTATTTTATTGATTTAACGCGCTTAAAGTATTACGTACGTACAGGATGATGGTGTGAATAGCTACTGAAGTTTTAATTACAATGCATTCTATTTATATCCTAAATCTAATTACCCCCACGCGCTCGCATTTATTGCTAGGTACTTGCGTGACCTACTTACTCAGGGTTTTCCCCCCGGGGGCTGCCCCGCAATGACCAGATGTGATTGTCTGGGGTTCCCCATACTTAATGAGCGTCGCTCTAATTATACTCTACGTACCACACGGCCATTCCTGACATATCGCCAGTCCCTGGTGATGTAATACAATAAACATTCATATCATACGACAGACACATATTACAACGATTACATACGTATACACATAATTCTGTGAATCCATCAAGATTAATAAGATGTTAATTAGAGATTAAAATACATGATATGCAAAACATGAATACATCTCATAAATAAAATACAGTAATCAAAACAAGAATTATAGTATCAAAGGAAGTTACATATTATAAACATGTCGTATAATAGGGATATTATAAAAACATTTTAATTATTTCACGCGATTTCTTGATCTACTGAGATACTGTGTTCGCCTCCATCTTCTTCGTCGTCATCGGGTTCGAGGTCATCAGCAAACCCACGCCACGGCTTCATGTCGTCTGCTCCGGTTGTTGTTAATATTGGTCCTTCGACTTCACCGATCCTTTCAACTTCATACCTATCGCTGTCCTTTACTCTTACCACTTTGTATGGTCCTAAGAACTTGATGGCTATTTTTAGACCTGGTCCTCGTTGGGTTCTTCTGATGGCTACGATGTCTCCGACTGAATACTTGGTAGGTGGTCGGCGGTTTTTGTTGAAGTTTTTGCTATTTTCAGCCTGTGTTTTCTTAATTTACTCTACTGCCCTTTTTCTGAGTTCTGATCTTGTATCTATGAACCTTTCTTGTTTGGCCTCTTCTATATACTTTATGATCTCCATATCTTCAGGCATTCTTAATTTGGCACCAAACATAAGCTCAAATGGGGTGGCGTTTATTGAACGATGATGTGTCCCATTAATGGCGTGTTGAACTCTCCTTATGAACTTGTACCATTTGTTAGGTTGGCCGAGAGAAACTTTGGAGAATACGGCGTTTGCTACCTGAATAACGCGTTCAACTTGGCTATTTCCTCGAGACATTCCGGTTGTAATAACATGTATAATAGATCAATCTTGTTTTCTTTGCAAAACTCGTCGAAATCCTTGGAATCGAAACCTTTTGCTCTGTCGGCGATGATGCGTGTCGGAGTGCAGAAATGTTGTTGCAATATGGAAAGTTTTCCAAGGGCTTCTTTGGTTCCTTTGGTTTTTGTGGCAAAAATCCATGTATATTTTGTGAATGCATCCACAATCACAAATAGGTATTTGCAGTGTGAAAGGGAGCCTCTTCCTTAGGGATTGGTTTGAGTAGCTCCTCTTGTTTGCCTTTCTTTCTTGAAGCTAAAATGCAGGTGACACAGTTGTTAATATAATTATCTACATGCTTTTTCATATTTTCAAATGCAAATTCTTCTTGCAATTCTTCCATTGTCTTTTTTGTGCCAAAATGACCGATGTCGTGAGCTTGCCGAATGATGTCATATCGCATTCCTTTTGGCACAACTAACAGCAATTTTTCGCTTTTCTTTTCGTAGAGCAGGTCGTTGTCCAGGGTATAATTTTTGTATGGCCCTACGTTAAGAAGTTTGCGAATTAATTGCAATTTTTCGTCGTGTTGCTGTGCTCGTTTGATCCTATCCAACAGGGGATCATGTATGAGAAGTATTGAATCCTGTCTGCTCAGAGCGTCGACGTGTTGCATCCTTTGAGCTGATCGATGTTCTATCTTAAAATCAAATAGCTCAAGGAACATGATCCACCTTGCGAATTTCGTTTTCAGCTCCTTGTTGTTCAGTGTCATTTGTAGAGCGGAACAGTCCGTTACTATCTTGAATTTAATTCCTTGCAGGTTTATGCGGAACTTTTCCAATGCTCTCACTATTGCTAAGGTTTCTAGCTCGTAACTATGGTAATTGCGTTCCGTCGGGGTAGTTTTTCTACTCATGTAGTAGACTGGATGGAAAGCATTGTCCTCAGGACACTTCTGGAGTAGAATCGCACCATAGCCATCCTTTGAAGCGTCGGTATGCAGCTCCGTTTCACGATTTGGCCTGTATAGTTGGAGGAGGGGTTCGCTCGTCAGAACGTGCTTCAATTGCAAGAAGGCTTTCTCCTGTTCTGATCCCCATTTGAAGGTGGCATCCTTGCGTAACAAATTGCTAAGAGGCTTTGCGATGGTTGCATACCCCTTAACAAATTTTCTAAAATATCCCGTAAGCCCGAGCAGGCGTTGTAACTGTTTGGTTGTTTTATCTGAGGATAGTTTAGCAAGGCTTCCATTTTAGCTGGTCCTGGCGTGATCGTTCCTTTCTCTACTATGTATCCGAGAAACTCTACTTTCCGCTGTAGAAGCTGAGATTTTTTCCAATTGAATTGAATTCCATTCTTTTGCGCTACCTCTAACACACGTGCCAATCTTTCCACTGCTTGATCCTCGTCTTCAGCTTTCAAAAAGGCGTCATCCACGTAGATTTCCATTATGCCTTCATTGATGAGTTCTTGAAAAACATTCAGTATGAACCTTTGGAATGCAGCTGGTGAATTGCAGAAGCCGAAAGGAGCTCTTTTCGGGATGTATTGTCCCCATGGAGTGACGAAGGACAAGTACTTCTGACTCTCCTCAGATACTTCTACATGAAAGAAGCCATCTTGGAGGTCCACCGTGGAGTGCACCACGGAGTTCGCAACTGAGTCTACGGCATCTTCTATAAGTCGCATTGGTTGTTGTTCACGTTCGACGACATTGTTGAGAGGCTTATAATCGATGCATATCCTAGCGCGTCCGTCTTTTCGACGAGCAACGACAATAGCACTCGCATATTCGGAAATTCCAGGAACTACTACGCCTTTTTTCGTCCATTCCTCAAGTTGTTTTTTGACATCGACTTCATCGGCTGGAGATAGGCGCCTCGGTCGACATGCAATAGGCTGGGTGTTCTTTAGCCTAATCGACATTTTAACCGAGGTTTGAGGAGGCATATTTGCAGAATAATTTTCTAATAACTGCCTAATTTGCTCCCTCCTTGCCTCTGGTACCTTGATAATTGCTTGACGGACCCCATCTTTAGCTTCGCTTAACTCTTCCTCAATAAGTTGTACGAAGTCGTTGCCGATGATTGGTTCTATTTGTGGTCCTTCCTTACTGAGAAAAACCTTGGCAACGTCGAGTATAGGATCACCTAAGAGGATTCTTGATGGTAAATTTTCTTCTGGCACTACGGTATATTTTAGTATGTACTCTGTGCCATTGACCACCGTTGGTATCCTTACACTTCCCAATGTCCGAATAAGGCCACCAGCTCCGCTGAGTGTTCCTTGTTCGCCGTTCAATGGGAAACGATCTTCGATGCGTTTGTAAAAATCCTCTCTCATTACATTGCGATCTGCGCCACTGTCGACTTGGCAATTCTCGATAACTCCTCCAATGTATGCTGTAATCCGACTGCGATTACCACTTTTGTATTGCACGTGGTTGATTTTAGGTGCAGAATTGTTTTGTGTTTTTCCTTTGTACTGGACGAAGTTTCGAGAATTGGCCTTTAGGCCCCCTTGAAATTAGAAGGTCGTTCCTGGACTCCTCATTGTCCTAGACCTGGTCGGGTTGCTTCTAAAGTTGCCTCGGTACAGTGTTTTCGGAGGTGCCCGTACTTGTTGCAGTTATAACAACGCTTTGTACCTTGTCTATGGTGGTGCCGACGTTGATTATGCTCCTCCGACTCCCGAGCTTTCATTTTTTCATGAGACTCAAGTAGTTCCATGAATCGCAGGCGAGATGAAGCACTAATAAGTGTCAATTTAATAGATTGGTCATCCGTTACACCATTGACGATGTATTGCCTTATCTCGTCTTCGTCCAAGTTAGCCTGAGATGCTAGTAGTTCCATCTCTTGAACGTAAGCCAAAATAGTCTCATCTCTTCTTCTCTTCCGCTTGCTTAGAGCTTCATGTATGTCTGAAGATTTGACACGTTTTCCAAAGGATTCTATCATACGTGTTTTCAACTCTTCCCATGATATTATGCCTTTTTGACCATCGAGCCATTTCCGAGCGGTACCTATTAGTGCTCTTTTTTCCGCTATGAACTTCTCTACGGGAGACCAAGCATGAATTGTAGCATCTTCGTCGACTCTAACGATCCACGCCCGAACTGACTGGGTTGGAGAATCAGCACTGTATTTCAGTGGTACGCGCCTAAGGACTTGCTGCAAATCGGATAATATTGTTCCTGCGTCAGATATGCTGTGTTCGATTAAGCTGCGAATACATCGCCCGGTTGTCTGCGACCGGTGAAAATCCAGAACCGTTGGTATCATGCCGATTTTCCTGATTGTTGTTCGCCGTGAGGATGCCAATAGAATTTCTATGAGTAGCTTCAGCTGTGACCATAGAATTCGATTGATCCTGTGTTGGAGTTGAGGCTGCGCCCATCCCTTGCTCAGTTCCGGCCGTCGCTGCTGCTCGTTCTGCTGCTGCCGTCGCTGCTGCCGCTGTAGCCTGCTCTGCCGCGAGTTTATCCAACAGCAGACGCCGCTCGTTTATCCATGATTCGCGTTCATGCTGCACTCGTGCCAAAAATTCTCGATTGCTTTGAGCCTCGTTGCTGCGTTCTGCCTGCATCGCTTGAAATTGCTGTCTAAGTTCGGCTAAGGCGGATGAGAGGTCGTTATCTTGTCGCTCGGCTTCTTCACGATGCTGTTGTTCCTGCTGAAGAAGCTGTTGATGTGTCATTGTTGTTGTCTTGGTGCTTCTTGGAGGCTGGAAGCGCGACGGGGCGATTACCGATTTCTTTTGATTTTCAATCGTGATTTTTAATTTTTTCGCACTCACAGAAACCACTTTTAGCACGATAATCACATCTATTTTCATGTATATTGGCTATTAAACAAACACTATTATTTAACTTTTATACAACTCGCGAGTATTCACTTGCTGCTCCACGAAGGAGGTCTCCACGTCAAGGAGATTTATTGCTCCACTAAGGAGATATGACGGCTCCACTTAGGAGAAATGCTCCACCAAGGAGAGATTACGGTATTCGCGAAGATTTGTGCACCAATCAACGCGAATATTAATCAAACTTCTATATTCTCCCCATATAGAGTTTATGGGTCCAGGAGATAGTATTAAAAGAATGATAGTTTGGTTAAACTAAAAGTATTTTATTGATTTAACGCGCTTAAAGTATTACGTACGTACAGGATGATGGTGTGAATAGCTACTGAAGTTTTAATTACAATGCATTCTATTTATATCCTAAATCTAATTACCCCCACGCGCTCGCATCTATTGCTAGGTACATGCTGTACTTGCGTGACCTACTTACTCAGGGTTTTCCCCCCGGGGGCTGCCCCGCAATGACCAGGTTCCCCATACTTAATGAGCGTCGCTCTAATTATACTCTACGTACCACATATGCATGTATATAAATTGATCGTACACCTATTTTCGATTCACTCACCGCATAAAAGTATACATATGTACATCTAAAGGACGTATATTGAATACCGCTTGTCCAATGTACAAATATATCTATCTGAATTAGGGACTAGCTCAAAGTTTCATTTACAAATACATATAAATATGTCTGCCTGGAGTAATTGATATTGATGTATAACTGATTAAAAAACTAAAACGAAATGTTTCCTTGTGACCCCCTTTCACATGAGCTCACTTTTAGTTTTGGTGGGTGGTTAGACTTTGTTTCTTTTTCGCTTTTGTTTCGTTAATTTTGATATTTGCATTTACGAGTATTTTCTTTTTCGACAATATTTTTATGTTTTTTAACTTTTTTATTATTTTGCTATTTGAGTTTAATTATAATCTAATGAATTCCAGGTAAATTTCTTTAATTTGAGGGCTCGCTTTTTTCTTCCTCCTTCTTAGTTCCGCAAAACTCTCACAAAATAGGAACATCTTCCGATATACGGGCTTGAGGATGTCAAGGCAGAACAGAAACCTCAAAGGCCGCGCCTCACAATACATCTGAGGCAGGAAGAATATCAAAAACATTCGATCGCGGCGCTCAGCTCCGAAGTTTTACCGTCTTTTTTTTATTTCTTCTATTTCCAGGTTTAGCTTGCGTCTAGTTTATGTCGATTAAGTATTTTTCAAGATGCAGTGCAGACCCACCCACGGGAAAGGACACGTGAATTTTTGTAAATATGACTCGTAAGAGATCGAAGCGCTCAAAGGACCCTAATCACTTTCCAAAGAATCTTATATATAAAAATCAATTGCTGTTCGTTAGTCTCGCTAAAACTCGAGAACGGCTGAATGGATTTATGTTATCTTGGTTTTGAAATGTTCGTGGAGGTCTAGGGAAGGTTTAAAAGGTGAGAAAAATTCGAATAATTGCCGGTAAAACCCTAAAAACAGCACTTTTCTTCTTCCCATATAAACGTTTTTTTCTAAATAAAATTTAGAATCAATTTGAACTTTATTGATATTCAATAAAGTTCAATCACTCACTATGTTCATCGGACCTAATATTATAACCAAGTGACAATCTTTTATTTCTAAAAAGACAAAAGACATCAAATGTTTCACAGCTCAGAACAGGTTGTATTGGAAAATAGAATTTTTGTTTTTAGTATTTTTGTTTCTCATCGTTTAAACCTTCTGTGAATTTCCATAAATATGTCAAGACCAAACTTAACTACCTAGACCTAGACTAGATATTAAGTTTTGTTACAAATTAAATTTCTGAATGCAACGATAATATTTGACATTAGATTTGACAACCAACTAATATGTCAATTCATCCTGTTGCACTTTAGAACACGGAAAGAAGTATTACGTTATCTATGAGTCCGCGAGAACTTTCTTTACTTTGGCGATCCTTTGTGATAGTGACATTCCGGTAATTGTGCTCTTTTTTTGATATTTTGCGATTGTAACACTTTACTGCTAAGTGAGCGAAAAATTTTCTCACTTTGATTATTTACAATTTACGATGCCGAGGAGAAGACGACCTGACTTCGGTCGTCGCAGCCAATCAAATGTGCGAAGAACTACCTCAAGTGCTAACCGCGCTGATGATCAGACAGAGACAGATCAAGAAAATAGTCGTATTGCTATGTCAGAATTGCCTTATTTAGTGAGTGATAATGAAGTAGATAGGCTTAGAATGCAACGAGTTCGTGCACATCAAGCATAACAACAGCAATCACGACATAATCAAATTGATCGAATCCGCAGACGGGATGCTCCTGTGATTCTTGAACGAGCTGCATTGCACTATGATCCGGCAATTGATTATAGTGCTGACAAATCAGTAACAATTGGGGAAATGAAAATAATTTGTAAATATTGTAAGGCGTTAAAATACACTCATGAATCTACTGGATTATGTTGTGCTGGAGGCAAAGTAAAATTGCCACAATTGCTCCCACCACCAGATCCTTTACGATCTTTAGTTTCTGGTATTGGAAATGATTCTAAGCACTTCTTGGCCAACATTCAGAAATGTAACAGCTGTTTCCAGATTATGTCATTTGGCGCTACACATATTATACAGGACAATTTCATGCCCACTTTCAAGGTTCTGGTATATAATATTTTTGTATAATATTCAATATGTACTAAAATGTATGTATCGGAAATAATTAATCCAGAAATTTTTAAAAATTACAGATACAAGGACAAATTTATCACTTATTGGGGACACTGTTACCAGTGCCTGATGCACATTATCAATTTTTACAAATTTATTTTATGGGCAATTCAGATGCGGTAACGATTATCAAGTTGTGCTCACAATCCAACAGTGAAGAGAACCATTGTCCATGAATTACAAATGTTTCTGCATCAGAATAACAATTTAGTAAACACGTTCAAAATAGCATTGGATCGGATGCCATCTGATAGCCATAATATTATCGTTCGAGCTGACAAATCGATTGAGGCAGTTCGAAGTCTGCCGGGTCAGCTAGTACTGAATAAAAATGATATGACAGTTGTGAAGCTTGATCTGTCAAAAACCCTACTCTGATGAAAGTCCTATCTATAGATTAAGACCATATCGAAATATTTAAAAAAATAGAGTTTCTATAAAATAAAGAAACCCCAAGTATTGGCTAATTTTGACCTGTTTACCGGCATTTTCCAAATGGACTTATTTATCCAAGTTCTGATGCCAAGGTAATGTTAATATCGCCTTTTTCCTTTTGCATGTTCCGACTTCTGCTAAAACATATGTTCATATATATATTATAGCTGAAGCGATTTTTCCGTATAGCATTTCTCAGTAGCTTCTCCCTTCTGTATATTTCGTATAAAAAACTTTGGAAGTAGGAACAAGTTTTTTTCAAATTTGAAATTTGAAATTCTCTTCGAGCTTAACTCATTTTAAATCATTAATCAAATTCTGTCTAGGTAGATGGACTATTTCCTTTTTGCAAGCAAAGTCACATAGTAGCAACCACACAAGGGGACAGCCATAAATGGTTCTACATCCAGTAGAAATATGGTTCCCTTTCTGTTACGGCAATGATTTGTTTTTACTCTTGCTACTGCTGGGAAAGCCACTTCTTTTACAGAGAACTCTTTTTAATCTCAACTTTGATATTAAATTGTATTAGGGTTTCCGTTTACGAGAAGAAGAGCTTTCATCAGAAAGTTTTCGTAAATCCAATCTAATTTATTCGGATTGCTATCGAAATTAAATTGCAATTATAGCGACACAAGGTGATATGATAAGCCTCTGACCTTCATGAGCTACTGATAATGTCGTGCATCATTTAAATTTGGGTAGAATTGTAAATGTCGCGTTTCCCAACTGGTGAGTCTAAGATTCCTATAACAACTTTACGCCACTCCATTGGAAATCTATCTATCGAGAGAAAAGTCATACATCATCCAAGGAGTTTGTCTCATGTTTCACCTGTCATCCTGTTGCGGTTAAGTGTTTTCCTTGGACTTCGTGATGGTGTGTTTACCAGTGATTTTCCATAAAAGTTTATGCTTGCCTAACTTTTCCTACGAAGAATGGCAATATGATATCTATAGGGTGAATATTCAAGTGAATAAATGAAAGTCCGTCCCACAATGATATGCAGGCTAAGGAAATAGAACTTTATGAGCTTTTATTCCCTTCTCTGAATCTGCGTGGCTAGTGGTAACAGAATCGTTTTCAATGGTGACTGCTCATTCTTTTCTATCGAAATACGGTAAAGATTTCTCGGAAATTAGTTGGTCCCAACTTTTATTTGCCCCACAAACTGAATTTCAATCTCCGCTCCCAAATAACACCGTATACCCCATCTAAATAGTTATTCAATGCGAACTTCTCTTCATTCATAATTCATTTACAATAAAACAAAACTTGTAAAAGTATAAACAATTCTCGAATGCCTCATTGCTCCGCCATTTCTCACGTGTCTACAAAGGTAGGCAATATCTTTTCCTTTTAGCTTTTTCTTGCAGTCGGGACGAAAATAGTTTCCATTATTTATTCAGCTCTTGAAAAACCTCTGAGTTCTGTGGGCATGAAAAAATATCAATTTAAACTTTTAACTGAGTTCTAACAGGGCAAAATGATAAATGGCTTGTCCGTCATATGTTGCCAGGGCTTTATTGCGCACGGGCATGCAATTCCGTAATTTAATGCTTATCTGACGGCATTTTTCTTCTCAGCTCCTAACGAAAAATCATTGAAAGAGCAATAGAAATTTAAATTTGTTTTGCCGAGTTTAATTTCAGCAGAATGGGGGATAAAGAATGGAATCTGGTCAGGAACTTGGTAATGGAGGGATATTTGGTAACAAAACGAAACTATTGAACTAAAGAAGCTCATCCCGCCATAATTAATTTACTTTACTTTGAAGGATGAATAGTAGTTGAATGTAAATGCATATACCAATGATGACAACCATTATGTCCTGGTTCTTGGGGCAAGTGAACTAAATTCGGTTCATTGGTACCGTCTCAACGATTTCCAAACTCTTCAATGTGGGTCACGAAAGGACATTTCAGAAACCTACATAGATAAATTGAATTCTGTGTCCGCTCGTCGGAAATATACAATCTCCGCAATCGTTAGGGCTCTTTGGAAGATGATTCTTCCTAAAAGTTCATCAAATATGAGCACTTATAATTTATCTTTCTACGTAGATGCTTCTCACAAAGTATACTCCATAATCGTGAAATTTTTTCGTACCTTTAACCGCCCACACCTCATCCGTTGAGGCCTTTCAACTCGTGTGTGTGTAAGCACGTCGATACTTATGCTTGAATGAAAGCCATCCTTCGTTTTTTCACCTTTACGAGTCATGAGCGATTCCATTCTCTGATTTCATGTTCCATATATACCTGCTCTCCATTATCCTTTTCGGTTTCAAACAGCCCCTCCCCCTGAAATCATCATCATCATCTTGCTGTTTTGGGACTTTTTCTATATACTCCGCACTCACATTAGGGGGCAAGCTCAGATCCTTTATTCATTCTGTAGTCCTTGTAGTATAGACCCAGTCCCTTACATTTGGGTATTTCCGAAAATTTATGATCGCTTTTTGGTTTTTATATGGCCCTCATTAACAATCTGTTACTCAACATCAAAAGCCACGGGTACACACTTTATATCCGAAGCGCCAGCTTGCAAGGGTGTCTTTGCGAAAATCGCGGGAGGTACAGGGTAGGAAGATAGTATATCAAAAATCCCGTGCCTGTATCTGATGCGGAAGAGATTTTCGGTTTAATCTACAGATGCGATGTGATTAGTGGAATGGTGGTTCATTCTTTCGGTCGGCCAATCCACCTCTGCTTCACTATAAGAGGTGAAGAATACTTATATATGTTATATATTTTTGGAATTTGAAAGCATTTGTTCGTTGGGATTTCGTGAAGTAGCAGAAAAATATCGTTTCTGTTAGTGCTTTGTTTTACTTCTTCTGCAATGCATGGGTAAATATGGTGATATTTAGTTCGTCATGAGTTCTTCAAGCATCTATTTAGACTAAATCGAATTTCGGATTTTTAAACAGTTTTCTGTGACATCAGCAGTTTAGGTGGTTTAATAATACATAGTGAAAATATAAGGAATCAAGAGAGAGTTGTTTTTCACATTCACCATTTTATTCAGTGGCACTGCACCTATTGCATCCGTTACATCCTACTTTTAACTGTTCTAGCAATTCACCGGCCATTTGGTATGTCCCCAGGTCTAGTGTTCCGCTGTGCATAAACCCGAAGCATTGCCCAGAAGTTACATTTAAAGCGTTTTTATTGTCCTTGCAATATCTATAAATAATATCCAGTTATCAATAGGTGGAAGTTCAGCTCACAGGTCACTGTAGTATATCCACTACAGTACCAAGCACTCCGTTAGGTTTGCGTAATTCCGTGAGCGCTTTTGTGGTTCTCCTAGTATAACCCCTCTACCATTGTTCCTTCCTTCCTCCTTACCCTATATGGCGTGGCTCCATAGTAACTAAATTTTATTATGCATATTGAACTTAACTCCGCCATGCTATTAACATAGTATGCTCGTCCCAAGCCCAGGTAAAGGAGGAGGGTTTGAGGCAACGTACTCTGTACTATCCTCAGTAAAACAAAAATAAAATGCTGAGATCAGGAAAAGAGATAAATAGAGTATAGTTGGAGTTATTCCACTATGCTAAATCCTACCTGATCTCTCTTGGTGACAGGCCCCGCGACAGGTCGACCAAGAAAATGCCTCGGAGAAATGCTAGGGCGTCCACCTCAGTCGACGCGGCAGGACGGGCCCCGGTCCTGTCGAGAAATGGGCAAGGGTTCTTGACGCATGGACGGCGTCAGGACGTAAGCAAGTTAGTCCGCACTCAACGAACAAAACAAATACGTGTCTGCACGCTAAATGTTGGTACCCTAACTGGAAAGACCGAGGAACTCGCAAGAGCCCTTCGGAAAAGGTGCATTGACATCTGCGCTCTGCAAGAAACCCGATGGTCTGGTTCCAAAAGCTGCGACATTGAACGCGAACGCGGTAAAAATGGCTACAAACTTCTCTATTTTGGTAACCCACACACTCAATATGGTGTTGGCATTGCCATCTCAGAGGGTTTCCGTGATGCCATTAAAGAAGTCGAACGATTTGATGATCGGCTGATGAAGCTCACCATTATATCAGCTGATCGCACTATTCACTTCTTGACCGCGTATGCACCACAGACAGGTCGACCTGGCGCCGAGAAAGATGCCTTCTGGCAACTTCTCGATGAAAAGACTTGTCATGTGCCTGCTGACGATTACATAATCATTGCCGGCGACCTTAATGGTCATGTGGGTGAAAAGGCAGACGGTAACAGGTGCCGTGGGGGAAAGGGGTTCGGAGCGCGCAATGAAGGTGGCGAGCGTATAATCGATTTTGCGGACACCAATGACCTTGTACTTATGAATACATGGTTCATCAAACGATTGTCTCATCTTCCCACATTTTATAGTGGGAACAATAAATCGCAAATCGACTATATTCTCATAAGACGTCAATATTTTACCACTGTCACTGATTGCAAAGTCGTTCCCTATGAGACCATCGCACCTCAACATCGGCCGTTGATTGCTGTCCTGCGAATTAAGCCACCGATAAAACGGCGTGAGGAACGCACTGGCCCGCCGCGCATTAAATGGTGGCGATTTGGTGAGAAGAACGAAGAAACGGTCTCACTCATACGATTGCCAACCATTACGAATGTGGAAGAATCATGGAACCAAATGAAAGACACGATCCACAAAGCGGCCTCTGCAACCCTCGGGGTCACCAAGCCGAGTAAGCGGTACATCAACTGAGATACTTGGCTTTGGAATGATGATGTTGAAATGAAGGTCCGTGAAAAGAAACGCCTCTACCACAAATTTCTCGACGATAAAACACCTGCTAATTGGCAAATTTATAAGAATGCCAACCGGGAAGCAAAGAAAGCGGTCGCTGTCACCCGAGCGAACCATTTCAAAAATCTTTACGATAAACTGGACACTCGGGATGGCGAGAGAGATCTGTACCGACTTGCTAAAAGCCGTGATGAACGCATACAGGATATCGAACACTTCTGTTGCGTTAATGACAAGAACGGTACTTTGCTTACTGATCGTCGAGCCGCGACGGATAGATGGCGAGAATACTTCGAGCAGATTTCAACTGAAGAATTTGCTCATCCTCCACTTCCACAATCATTGCCGACATTTGGAGCAGTTCCACCAGTCAGCGCAACTGAAGTCGAGGAGGCAATAAAACAAATGAAATCGGGGAAAGCAACAGGACCTGACGACATCGCATCTGAGCTCTGGAAAGCGAAGAGCTGGGACCCAACACCGTGGCTGAGTGAATTCTTTAACCGGGTTATTCAGGAAGGAAGAACACCATCTGACTGGCAAGAAAGTACCACTGTTCCAATATGGAAAAAGAAAGGTAGCCCAGCAGAATGTTCAAATTACCGTCCGATCCGGTTACTTTCTCATACCATGAAGATTTTTGAACGCATTCTTGACAACCGTATTCGCGAAATCGTTGAAATAACCGTGAATCAAGCCGGATTTGTCAAGAACTGCGGAACTACTGACGCAATACACGCTGCGCGGTTACTCATGGAGAAACACCGTGAGAAGCATCGCCCTCTTTACATTGCCTTTCTGGATCTAGAGAAAGCGTTTGACCGAACTCATCTGGTATGCTTTACGACAACACTTCGTGCCAGAAGAACTCGTGCGCTGGGTTCAATTGCTCTACCACGATCCGAAAAGTAAAGTTCGAAGTATGGCGGGTGTATCAAAACCGCTTCGTGTCTCTGTTGGAGTTCATCAAGGAAGTGCCCTCTCACCACTCCTCTTTGTCCTTGTTATGGACACCGTCACACGGGATATCCAACGTCCAGCACCCTACACACTGCTTTATGCAGATGATGTTTTCCTAGCATCTGATAGCAAAAATAATCTCGAGCAACTTGTTCAAAAATGGAATAATCGCCTCATGCAACACGGTCCCAGATTGAATTTAAACAAAACAGAATTTTTGACGACCGATCCCCATGAAACAGGCACAATCACTGTCAGCAGTGATCTGCCCAGATCTGAGCGATTTAAATACCTCGGGTCAACGCTATCAGCCAATGGAGAGCTGCGTTATGAAATTGCTTCACGCATTAACGCAACCTGGATGAAGTGGCGTTCCACAACTGGTGTCCTTTGTGATCGACGTATCAACGAACGTCTCAAATCTAAAATTTACCGGAATGTTGTCCGTCCAGTCACTCTCTATGGTTCTGAGTGTTGCCGACCATAAAAGACAATGAACGGCGTCTCGCGGTAATGGAGACGAAGATGCTACGTTGGACTAGTGGCGTCACACGTTTAGATCACATCCGAAATGAGGATATCCGCGATCGTTATGGGGTTGCACCGATCGTGGAAAAGTTGCGAGAGAGGCGTCTTCGATGGTATGGTCACGCAATTCGTGCAAACGAGAATTCACTTGCAAAGATTGGTCTGAACATCGAAGTCGATGGTAAACGACCAAAAGGCAGACCTAAACAACGGTGGCTTGATACGCTGGATGGGGATTTGAAAGCCTCGAGATTGCACCCAGATCAGGCATTCGATAGAGCCAAATGGCGAAGCCGATCACGACAAGCCGACCCCGCCTGTGAACGGGACAAAGGCTGAAGAAAAAGAAAGAAGATGCATATTGAACTTACTATGTTTCTCAAGGTATTTCTATTTCAGTTTGGAGTTTACATGCTTGGGTTTGGAAGCCGCAATGTTTAGCTTTCTGCTTCTCTTAATGCTAAAACAAATAACGCTGTGTCTTGTTTTTTGTTGTATACTCCGGCGATGTCCTTCAAATCAGTTTTGTCGCTGAATCGAAGTTCAAACCTCTAACCGAAATGGTATAGTTTTGATGTCACTCGGTTTCACCATTGGGTGGTATTGTCTGAAAAGAATGTCGAGCTTTCTTCGATGCAAACAACACTCTGATTGATGATACACACTGGCCTAGGCACAGGTGATTGTGTGCTAGAATAATCTAATGTACCTTGTGGTTTCAATAAAAGTGCTGTCAGGCAAACAAGGTTCTGGAGTGGTATTGGAAGAATAATATGATGATAAGGAGAGAGATGCTCAAACGATTCAGCGTTTTTTGTACAATTTTGGATACCATGGTCACAATGTGTGCAAAAACCTTTTATAAAGACCCATGCAAAGGGCATAGACCTTGCAAAGGAGGAGGAGGGGGGGGGGGGCATTTGACTATTTTTTAAAACATTCACTTTTTCCGACTGAAGTAAGCCTTACATAGCCAGATGATCACGAAAAAGTGTGGAGAAAAATTAACAGCGAGCTGCAACCAAAAAGATATACAAGGGTCTGTTAAGCAAGGATACCCACCATGGTATGTTTTGGGAGTTTGGAGGTGGTTGGCAGTAAAAGGAGTTGAAAATATGCAGATAATCGACAGTATCATGGACCAGAATTCATATCTAAATATTCTAAAGGAATATTTTCATAAAAGTGCCAGACAACTGAGTATCGAAGGGCCTTCTATCTTCCAAGAAGATGAAAAAATTGTTGAAAAATGACTACACCAGAATAGTCCGAAGCAATCGAAAACACCACTACAGAGTCCCGATATGAAACCCCTAGAACATTTATGACAATATATTGGCCACAAAAACCGAACTTTGAAGAGTGACTGGTCTAAAATAGATAATAATAATATTAATCGTTGGCGCAATAATCTAATTGGATCAGCGCCTTGAAGTGAGTTAGAGCACTTCATTCAAAACGAAACAGCTGAACCAATCGTTATGGAATTTAGTGAGAACATATGGTCTGTGTGTCCCTTTACATGCAACGAGTGGCGCCATTTTGTGTTGATTTTGAAGGAGGACTTCCCATAGGTGTGAAAGGGGGTGTAGATTTTTTTCGCAGAGTATAGCCCGAAATTGATCTTATTTCTGACATTAGATCAAACATAGGAAAGGGCTCAAAATGTCTGTCCCAAAAAGTGAAACAGGTATCGTTCTCAGAACCTACTCAACAGGAAAAGTTGAAAAAAGAATCAAAGTGATCTGTAAAAATCTGGGCCTCAAAATGCATCCCGTTTCGATAGTTGCACAAATACATTTAATAATAGTATATTACCATATTTTAGAAATTAACCCGGAAACCCCCCCTGAAGTTGATCCTAGTAGAACACAATTAGCAACAGTGTAGCTAACAATGTAGGACATAATTCTGTTGTTTGTAGACGCAATCCAACTATTATTAACAAACTTGTCCATGTCCGTGTCCATGGGGACACTTTCTCTTTTCTTTTTTTAGCTTTTTTTTAGTTATTTGAATATCAGTATCAATTACTCGGGGTGTATACGTATTTGCTAATGAAATTCGCGGGTAGTGTTCAATAAAATGGACTTGTGTCTACGTACGTATGCTTTCGTGCAGGGAGTAAAGTGGAAATGCGTAAAAATGCGTTAGATTAATGTTTATGTCTTTAATATGTTTGGCAATATATGACGGAATATTTTGCACTTATAACCATGTATGAATGGAGAATCGTGCATAGCAAGTTACTCACATAAGGTAAATACAAAACCCTTATACCTTATACCCTTATACCGAGCTCCCGGTATTTTAACTTGTTTTTAAGATTTTGTGTAAAATAAAGCTTATTAGAACCGATTCGATGTCTGTCTGTCTGTCATACCCGATTTACTCAGAAACAGCCTAACCAATCGTCATGACATTTGGTGAGAAGGTGTGGTCTGTGAATCCCTTTACGTAATTGGCGACATTTTGTGTTGAGTTTGAGGGGAGGTTGAAAGGAAGTGATTTTTTTATAGAATATGGTCTTGTGAGGTACCAAATGAAAGGATTCAGTCAATACTTTTCGAAATTGATTACATTTTTGATGCTGGGCAAAATATAAAGGAGTGAGGGCTCAAAATGTATGTCCCAAAAAGTGTAACAGGTCTCGTTTTTAGAACCTATCCAACCGAAAAATCTGAAAAAAATCACAATGATGCATGCACGCAAAATCTAGGTCTCAAAATACATCCCACACTGATATCTGTTTAAATGAAGTTATTAATAGTATTTTATCATATTTTAGGAGAGCCCCCTTAAATTCATCCTAGAAGTATAATACAAAATTTGGTATGGTTAGATGTAAAAACAAAACACACACATATTTTGGGAAGTTTGAAAAAAAATCCAACTGTTATTAACAAAATTATATAACGCCAAAGTTGTGTATTTCACGTGAATTTATCGCACTCTAAGGCGTGTATCACGTCATCCTTATATGAAGTGAGCTCATATGAAAGCCAGAGGTGAAGTTTACAAATTACATATGAATATCTAACAATATTTTGAATTGGAGGTATACGTGAATAGGAAGTTTCTTACAGAAGTTGCAAGCTTCCGATATTCCGACTGGTTTTCTTATTTTTATTTGTTTATTTTCATTTTTTTTTGCCTACTTGCTTTTGTAACATTTTTCTTTCGACATTTTTTTTTTCAATTACTGATCAGCTTTTTTCTCATTAGCACTGAAGTGTTTAATCCCTACTTAAATAAATTAGATTTTTGTTTTGCAGCCAAAAATTGTTTCACTAACATTTTCTTCAATAACAATCTACGATTTTGACATGCCTACTTACTTTTGTGAGTCTCTGTCTTTTAGCCTCCATGCGAGTTTTGTTGTTGCCCAGATAGATATCTTACATAAGACTCCCATTTTTTTCTTCTTGGTTTCCTTGCTCAGTGTATCTTCCTCGTTGCCTAATATTGCTCTAGTTTGGAACTGGTTGTTCATCTTTAATGTTAGGAAACTAGAATTATTCACTGAGGTTACCACGTATGAGCGGGACTTCGTTTGAATACAACCAGTAAATCACGCGTGGAAAGTATCCAGTCGCAAGGGTTTCCATCAATCCACATTACAGTTATACTGATCCTTGTTTCAAGTAAAGATTTCTGAGAAATTGGTCTGAGTTAATGGTTTTTACGCCCCTATCGAACACCACTATTACTCGAAAACTCCAAGCTTTCGTCAACGCTTCTTTCCGTCATGTCACTCTGGACAAGCACCATCTCGAACGAACAACTATGTCAGCAAGTGGGCTAGATGCTTGTAGATGTGTTGATTGCGAAACTGAAATGGCAATAGATATGATACAAACTAAGAAGAAAGGATGATTCTATTGTAGACTATATAAAGCAGTGAAACTTTGACTTATTGATGAAACCAGACCGTAATATTGTGTTGTATATTATCGTACGAGTCGGATTTGTTTTCCTACTTTGAACAAATCAGGAGAAGCCGTCACTAAGGATCGCCACTTATAAGAACTTATCCAATTAGCTAATCCAATAGATACTGATTAATGCACCATTCGAATCTGTTCCGACAGTCGGGCGGCACTATCAGCACTAAATGGCAACAACATATCAAGCCAGTTGGTGTGGAGCTGTCATCAGGTGCTGCTGAAACTTGGCCGACTGAACGAAACATTTCTGATGTGGGTGCCGGGGCACTCTAACATTGCCGGTAATGAGGAGGCTGATAGACTGGTTCGCCGAGGGTCTGGATCCATAATGGTGGCGCCAGAACCAGCTCTTGGAATCCGACCATCTACTGTCAAGTCTACTCTGAAGGGTGAAATTGCAAGGATTCACGCAACCGAGTGGAGAAATCTGGACTCTTGCCGGCAAGCGAAAATCCTTGTGAAGGAGCCTAGAGCCACTAGAGCGGCATTTTTGTTGTCCCTTAAGAGGTGGGACATGGAAACCCTAGTAGGGCTTTTGACGGGACACTGCCCCTTAAACTACCATATGGAAAAGATTGGGCTAGTGGTTTCGGCTGTGTGCAGCCAATGTGAGCAGGAGGAGCAGACAGCCCTGCACTTTTTATGCAGCTGCCCGGCATCCTCAGATCTCAGACGAAGACACCTTGGTAAGGTTTTCTTCAATGAAGAATCTGCACACTCTCTGCCTCTTGAGAATGTTCTCAGATTCGCTAAAGCCTGCGAACACCTTAGGCGGAAAGCCATTGAATAGGCAACTTACGGGGATAGTACAATGGGCCTAATAATGGCCTGAGTGCTCGAAGCTGCGGCTCCCCCCAGTTAACTAAACTAACTAACTAACTACTCATTAATGCTAACGCGACAGAAGATTTGATATCAGTCAATGGAATAAATTCATTTTTTTTGTATTGTTGATAGAAACTTTTGTCCATCTGTTCTAACTCAAAAGCTCCAGAAAAAAGTGAGAATATGGACCTCGAGTGATGGAAGAAGAAACCTTGTCAGGTGACTATTTAGAAATACCTTGAATTGTTATAGGTGCAGGCATATGCAAGTCTTTGATTGTTGGGTATGTGCGAAAAATGTTGAGGAAGAGAATTAGAACAGTACTCAATGAAGACTCTTGTTGAATACTAGTTTGGAAACATTGAAAAATAGAATACCGCAACCTAAGTGCGACCATGCGTCAACGTTATCGGCAAAGTTGGATATTCGTGGTTTGAAGTTTCTGTTCTGCATTTGGTGGGATCAGCTGGAGTTAGTTTTTCTGAGTTACTCAAACCGAACGAGATTATTACAAGAGATCACTTTCATAACACTGCAATTGATGCGTTTGATTTGAAAGTTAATTGAAAGGGGATCATATAAATCAAAGAATGGCAAAGCAATTTGCTACATGCCAACGCTCAGTCGGATTTTATATAACTGAACAATCCAATGAAAAGTTTTTCTCAAGTTTAGTATTGAAAAGGCATCGCCTTCTGGAATTATTACTTGTTCCTCACAATAGGACATGGAATGACCTAGCAGCATTTGAATAGCCATGAAAAACATGTCTTTTATCTCAACTTGAATTGAAGTGCAACCAGCAAAACGGGAAAATGAGTTCAGTGACTCGAGTTCGCTTCGAGATCTCGTAGTGAACGGACGTGTTGCGGAGCAATCCAAGTGTTCTAGGAACAGAAAATTAAAAAGTGACAAAAGTGGCGGAAGTGTTAAGCGGAGTGCTCTGTAGAGCAATTAAACAAAGGAAGTATCGTTCTATTAACAATATACAGTGGATCTCAATATTATTGAGACACCGTATATTAAAGTATAATTTACATGCGATTGTTTTTTTTCCGTTTTCTTTTAGTGAACCGAATTCCTGACATCCACGCAGGACGGGCTTGGGGACAAAATGTCCGCCAAGAGGGCGAAGACAGGGGGCCCCTCTGACGAAGAGGGGGGCCCGAGCCCCGGAGACGAGAATCGAGCAAATCTGCTGAAAAACGGCAGGAGAAGGAAAACCTGCAAGCCGGACAGCCCATTAAAGTGGACGATATCGTGGGATGTGCGTCTGCTTTCGCCGGAGATGTCTCGGGAGAGCCGACCAACTTAGAAGCCAGCAACATCGTAGCCGGCAACATTGAAGCCAACAACGTTGGAGCCAACAAAACCGTAACGAGCAACATCACCGCTGCAACATCGGAGGACGAACACCCATTCAACTTCGTCACAAGACGTAAGTCAAAAAGGAGTAAGGTTAGTGCCAAAAGTGTTAAGATTAGTGAAAGCACTCCCCAGGCAAATATTACCCCAACCCCCGCTCAGAAGCCAAAGAAGCAAAAGATACCGGTGATTACCGGATATTCATTAAATGTTCCTGTTCTGCTAAAGTCCCTTAAGGCAAAAGGGATAAAGGTAACGTTCAAGAACACGAGGGCGGATAAGACCCTCATTTTCGCCGAATCCATCGAGGATCACGGCAAAATCTTCGCTCTCATCAAAGAGCAAGGCTTAAACGCCACAACTAGCACCCCTCAATCCCTGAGGACGCAGTCCCTCATTATTCAAGGATTACATCGGGAAACCGATGCTGTAGAAATTCTGGCGGAGCTCAAAGCTGAGCATCCGTAGCTTAAAATCCGGTCTGTAGCCAACTTCCTGACAAATCAGGACAAAGCTCTACATAAGGAGAATCCTTCTCTCCCAATGAAGTCTTAATCGGGACTTTTTATAGTGACCTTCGAGCCCTCTCAAGAGCTCAACGACGCCTTCAAGGTGAAATACATTCTACACCAGAAGGTTACCTTAGAAAAAATAAGACCGTTGGGACAGATTCAATGTTTCAATTGTCAAAATTTTGGGCACGTTGCTCAAAATTGTACAATTGTACATCGGTGCGTTAAATGCACCACAAAACATCCGCGTAGCGACTGCCCACGCCCCTCAACGGAGGTGCCGCAATGCTGCAACTGCGGCAAAGTCGGACATCCCGTCAGCTTCCGCGGTTGCCCAGCATATAAAGATATGCTGGCCCGAAAAGAAGCTGCCAAAGTCCGCAAATCTAAAGAAGCACAGCAGACCAAACAGGCAGTAGCACAACTGTCGCAAAGTTTGGCCAAACCAGGCATATCTTACGCCCAAGCCATGAAACAATCACTGCCCCGGGTGGCCCCTGCACCTCCATCTCCAACAAAGTCTCTCCCAAACCAGCCGGCTGCATTCCGTGAATTGGTTGGAGCCCTCACCTCAGCCAGCACGAATGAACAGCGGCAATTCGCTGCCATTAAACTTATTCTTAATTTATGGTGTTAAGTATCGTTACTTTTAACTCCGCGTCCCTTGTATCTCACGCCAAACGTGCCACTGCCCAGGTGTTGATCGACTCTCTGAAAGCAGACATTTATTGCGTTTCGGAGACCCATCTTAAAAGCAGGCATAACGTGAACTTCACCGGATATAATACCATCCGGGACGATAACAATACCGGCTCTGCCCTATTAATCAAAAAAGATTATGAATTCGAGGAAGTCACCATAGACAACCTGCTAACCTGTTCCGCCGCGGCGGCTTTCATTAAAACGGCTGGCAATAAACGGATTCTCATTGTCTCCGTTTATATTAGGTGCCAATCTAGAAATGAGGAACTGGGCCATGACTTAAAAGTCTTGAGCGATCTCCAGTTGAAATCTAATTACCTTGTCTTTGGAGGCGACTTCAACTCCAGGCACACTCACTGGGGCGACATGGCCATTAACTGTAATGGGAAAACCCTGCTCAAATGGATCCACGACCGTTTCTCGCCTACCAATCAAGTGATGGTCTTGCCGAATTCTCCATCAAGGCCCAGTAGTCAATCTATATTATACTACTTCCTTCTGTCTATGGAAATGAAGCAAAGCTTTCAGGTAATATCATGTGATACCTTACCAGGCATGTCCGACCATTTTGTGGTCAATCTTAAACTGTCCTCACTCACCTCTTTCTCTGAAAAAGAGAGTAATGACCACAATTAGGTCTTTCGCCCACACTGACTGGGATAAATTCAGGGCTGAGTTAGCACCAAAACTCAACTTGAAAAAGCTCTCAAATAATCGCAATCTGTCGGACAAAGAAATCCACGAGGCTATTAACTTGGCGTCTGACGCTATTGACACTGCTACACGCAGAAACTCTAAGCTGATAAAAGTCGATGAGTTTGAATTCAATTCTCTTCCACATGAGATAATGCTCCACTTGAAAGTTAGGCAGATTTGGAGGCGTAATCTTGAGCGCAAATTTCACGAGTACGGGAATAAAATAAATGCGGAATATAAAGCATTACTCTCCCGGATTAACTGTCTCAGTACGCTAATCCGTGGTATGGTGGCGACCTTCCGTAGCAAGGAATTGACCCGCAAACTTGCAGAAATTAAGCCTGGAGCTAATATGTTCCAAAATATCAACAGGCTAACCGGGAAATACAAAGCCCACAACTTTGTTCTAACCCAAAACAAAGTGCAAGTCTGCAGTGATGCTGAGAAAGCAAAAACACTTGGGGAATTCTTCGAGCGACAGCTCAACGCAACACCTCCGAGCAACAGAACGACTCTCACTAAGACTGTTGATTCAACAGTCAGAGATTTCACTTCTAGGAACTGCTACAGAATCACGTCTTTTTCTGCCCAGAACCCTTCCAACAAGCCTACTGATTCGAGCAAATTTCTGAGTTTATCACAACTCACTGCTATTACCCATAACCTTCACGATAAAAAGTCAGCAGGCCCAGATGGAATTACGATTTTTGTCTTAAAAAATTTTCCAGTAGCCTCCATTAAGTTCCTGCTTGCGGTTTTTAATAACTGCATTAATAATGGCTACTTCCCATCCACCTGGAAAATAGCCAAAATTATAGCCATTCGCAAAGGAGGTGTCTCCTGTGAACCTGGTAACTTCAGACCCGTTTCACTTCTATCTAACCTGGGGAAGCTTTTTGAGAGAGCATGGACCGTAGGGTTGGTCCAACACTGCAATCTTAACAACATTATTCCAGACCATCAGTTCGGTTTCCGTGCTAAACACGGAACACTGCACGCCCTGAGCTACCTCCACGATACTGTGGCCGGCAGACTTAATGTCAATAACAAACCCACGGTAGCTTGCGCTCTGGATTTAGAAAAGGCCTTTGATTCCGTCTGGATAAACGGGCTAATCTATAAACTGATCAAATACGAATTCCCAATCCCAACGATCAGACTTGTCATCAGTTTCTTCGAGGATAGACATTTTTACGTCAGTGCCGGAAATGAGATTTCCGATCTCTTGCCGGTTACTTCTGGGGTGCCGCAGGGATCCATTTCTGGTCCTACTTTATACAATATTTTCACTGCTGATGTTCCCTCCCCTGAGGTCGGTACAGAACTTATGCAGTATGCCGACGACACACTCGTCTACTCCTCTAATTTTCGCCCAGACAAGGCAGTTAGCGATATAGAGGATTACTTGGTTGACCTTTGCCACTACTACCAGAGCTGGGGTATTAAAATTAACTCAACCAAGACACAAGTCTGTATCTTCAGGAGGAAATCTACATACTCGGGATCTAGATCTATCCACAGGAAGGCTAAACGCCTGAAACTGGAAATCGAAAATACAATAGTAAGAGGGTCGAAATCGATCAAATATCTAGGAATCAATTTCAACGAATTCCTAAGATTTCACGAGCATGTTAAACTCGCCATTGGAAAAGCAAATGGTGCATTGCGCAAGATCTACTTTCTTCTTCGCAAAAAAGTGGGTCTAAGCACCAAAACTAAGCTGATCCTATATAAGACTCTCATCAGGCCCATCATATGCTACGGAGCCCCTTCGTGGATCACTTGCTCTTCGAAAGCCATGGATAAATGCATGTCTTTCGAACGCCGTGTATTAAGACATTGCACTGGATTGTCTTACAATTGGAAGACTAAGAAGTGCGGCAGGAACGCCATAGTATACCGGCGAGCAAATATAGACCCCATTAGAGAATATATTCTCAACATTACGGAGCGGTTTTTCAATAAACTTGAAAACCATCCAAACCCAAAAATTAGAAGACTGCATGAGCAGGGCAAAACAATCCCACTAGCGACTTTCCTTAGGCTGTGCCAGATACTGAACCCTGACCTAAAATCAATAATCCTGTCCCTCTTCGATACACCTTGCCTGCAAGTGCAAAGAGGCTAAGCACTATATGAATATTAAGTGCTATTGTATGTATATATAGTAGAGTTAAGTAGTAGTAATAAGGTAGATGTAAGTAAGCAAAATAAAACCTTCTCGCGTCATTAGTGCTAAGCTAGCTAAGCTAATTCTAAGCTACTTTTAAGCAAAATGTATCAGATGTAAGATACTAATTGGAAATAAATAAAATGAAAATGAAAAAAAAGTTCAGTGACTCGCTGCTAAACAAAATTGTCTAAATATAGAATTAATTTTCAGAAGAAAAAAAAACAAGGAGAACTTATTCAAAGTCCTAGTACATATGAATACAAAAAATTAAGATATTTGGGCAATGCGATCACCGAAAAATCAAACTTTGGAATTCAATTATAAACGAAAATACTCTTTTCTCTAAAATCCAAAGTTTTACTTGAACTAGAGTTACCAAAACTCTACTTTTTAACGTGGCTTTGTATTATAGATACAGTCGGAAAATTCATTCACACAAAGTCCTCTTTCCATTTGGTAATTCTTTATACACAGAAATACGATATACGGATACTGTCGTGCAATTGAGTGCATCTTCTTTGTGTATAACAGAACGAATTGAGTAAATGGCTCCGTTTGACCAAACATCTACCCCATCCTAAGAATACTATTCGCAGACATCTCCTTTATGGGAAAATCAAATTAATTGCCTTCGCCACTGTGACGGGGAGAAAAAGGCAAAACAATTACCCAAATAGAAACTTAGGTGACTCAAACGACCACCCGCACTATCAACCTGAAGTTCTAAAAGTGGAGTAGGAACATCCTCTTTTATTATTGTCAACATACTCAAGAGAATTTCCATAAAATCGTCAAGTGCCCGCCTGCAGGTTGAGATTTGTGGGTTTTATTAAAACGTCATGTCATCGGGCAAGAGTTGAACGGCAAAAGACCCAAGCGAGCCTTAAAGTATAGAAGAATTGCTGCCGAGTAAATTGAATTTGCATATTTGAGTGCAATTAAAATACAAAAGAAATTTGTTTGAGCTGCCGGGAATGAGTGTAAAGGTACGGGAGGCTTGAGGGTATTAGGTCCATCCCTCCCCTTGGTCGGCTCTTAATATTCAGATATTACTCCCTGAATTTCTCGTAACACCGATCGCTGTTTTGAAATCCTTTTCTTCCATTGTTCCTGTTGTTAAATCGTCCGGAAATTGGCAACGACATGGAATTGCTTAATATCAATCCCATTTTCACATTCTTTAATTGATTATTTTATCACATAATGCGGGCACTGAAGCATGCCTTTAATTCTTTGATCTGTGTGGACGTGGAAATCCATCGAACCTAGAATGCGCCGGTTTCCCTCTATAATCCAACTGTGCGCTACCTACTTAAGAAATCTTCACACCCACGTTCCGCCTGTTCAGCAAGATCCAAGGCGTTGAAAAAGCTTGTTACTACCATCCCCATCGCAGTGACCTGTTGTGTACAACACATGTTGATCTCCGGAAAGCAGAGATGCTGTAAAGATTGTATCTGACAAGTTTATATCATTAGTCGCATCTCATTGACGTTTATTTTCAATTTCCAGCTTTTCAGCATTTCTAATAAAATTTTATGAAAAACTCGCCGACATACGTAGAAGCGTCACGAGGGGCCGTCAAGCACAAAGAATGTAAAAAATAGAACGAAGCCAGAATGCACTAAAAAGCGTCCAGCGAAAATTTATTTTTATTCAAGGTAATTTTGTCCACAAAGTCATTTATTTATTTGTGGAAAAATAAATTTTTATTGGAATCGTTTTAGTTCGGTTACAGCATGCTACATGAATGGGGTGCCTGACGTATTAATTTCTGGCTTGGGACGTTTTTATTAAAAACGTTTTGATTGAATTGGATGGTATGCAATAAAATTCTTCAGAATGCTTCGATGAGTGCTGCAATAATAGAGGCGCCAAGTTCTGGTGGGAAACTGGTGGCTGAATGGTAAGAAATTTGCAACGATAGCAATTCAATTTTACTGTAAATTCACGGGAATTTGGTTATCCAATGGTTAATAAAATATCATGATATCCACAGTTCTTTGTTAGACAAAAATTAATGGCATACATTGTGCGAAAATGATGAGACGTTGCCTCGCGAATGATCTACCGGCCCCTTCCCCATCCACCGATTCTAACTTACATTTTAAAACCAGGTCATCGCTACGATTGTTCAACAGGGTTAATAAGAGAGGACCTCCCACTTCTTCGTCCTTACCCTTTCTACTCGGGGTTCAAAAACTCCAACGTTTTGACTTAGCTTTATTTTGTCTCAGGGGGAGATCGTTACAATTCTTCAATGGGGTTAGAATGGAACCGTTTGTGATACGATTAACAACTATGGTGAAGTGTTATTTCCACCTCTTCAGCTACTCTTGGATGAAAAGTCGACGGTTAACGCCCCTCAAGGAACACCCGAAAGATTTGCACCAACACGCAAGTTCTTTCGTTATGCGTGATGAATCTGAAGTTCGATCAGCAAGATAGTTCTACCACTGTCGATAACAGCAACAGCGAAATCGTAAAGGCAGCCAATCTTGAACTTGGAGGGACGCGGTAAGTAAGCGAAGGTAAGTGGCCACTAGATAGTGATCCCCTTTGAAGGCGATGTCAGTGCCTCTCTTGTTGTGCGTAACAAGAGGACGACTCATAAATCTATTGCTGGTCGCAAAGTGGCATTGACACCCAATTAACCTTATGGCAAGCTCTTTGTTCGGCCGTAAATAAGGTGAATCGTTTGAAACAATCCTCCTCTCTGAGTAAAATCGTGGGCAGTGGTACATAACATGCTCCGGGTCCTCAGATGTGCAACCAAATTGAGGACAAAAGGGAGACTCATCCAATCTCAATTGTTGCAGATACTTCCTGCAACCACCACGTCCTGACCGGAATTGGGTCAGTAACTAATCTCGCCCTCTGCGAGGGATCCCACCGTCGCTGCCGCTTTTCCAGAGACTCTGGCCTTGCCGCTCTTTAGTATTCTGTATTCCTTTCAGGTGGATTCGTTCTCCTTTTCTCGTACAGACAGCGTACCTCATTTGCCAGAATGTCCATCGGGGTCATTCCCGCAATTACACACGCTACCTCGCCTGAGATTGTTCTGAAAGCGCTGCACACTCTTAGCACCGCCAAGCCGTAAGTCATGTTTACCCTCCTCCGATTACTCTTACACGCTAGTGCCTCCTCCCAAACTGGTGCCGCGCATAATAGTGTAGAGCAAACCATTCCGGGAACAAGTAATCTGCGACTGTATCTTGGATCTCCAATGATAGGCATCATTTGCGCTGGTATTTGCGGCTTTCTCACCGACATAGTTCAAGAGTCCCTTGAAATTGATTTTAGCGTCAATCATCACCCGCAGGTATTTGATAACCGCATTCGAAGTGATTATATGGCCATCACCTCCTCCTCCTACGATTTTATGGCGCCAATGATTTCGTCAGCGTACACTTCAACTTCACTTCTTTAGGTTGTTTCGCAAAGACAGCCACGACTAGATTACCTGCAAAATCAATTTCATGGCCACCTTTGGCACGGAAAGGACATGGACCCCATTATACATCACGTTCCACAGGAGGGGACCCTGCAATAGTCCCTGTGGTAGCCCTGCGGTAACGGTGTACTACTTGGATCCCTCGTCCCCATCGTACCAAAGTGTTCTCTCCGAGAGATAACTTTCGAGGAGCTTAGTCAAATAACTAGGGACACCCAATGAACTTTTTATCGACTCCCAGCTAGCGGAATTGAATGCATTTTTGACGTCCAAAGTCACCACAGCACAAAATTTATTAGAAGTCATCGCGTCTCGATCCAGCTTCAAAACACGTAAATATTATCGATCGATCGTTAAGTGGGCTTCTCTTCTTCTTTTTCTTCAGCCTTTGTCCCGTTCACAAGCGGGGTCGGCTCGTCTTGATCGGCTTCGCCATTTGGCTCTATCGAATGCCTGATCTGGGTGCAATCTCGAGGCTTTCAGATCCCCGTCCAGCGTATCAAGCCACCGTTGCTTAGGTCTGCCTTTTGGTCGTTTACCATCGACTTCGATGTTCAGACCAATCTTTGCAAGTGAATTCTCGTTTGCACGAATTGCGTGACCATACCATCGAAGACGCCTCTCTCGCAACTTTTCCACGATCGGTGCAACCCCATAACGATCGCGGATATCCCCATTTCGGATGTGATCTAAACGTGTGACGCCACTAGTCCAACGTAGCATCTTCGTCTCCATTACCGCGAGACGCCGTTCATTGTCTTTTATGGTCGGCCAACACTCAGAACCATAGAGAGCGACTGGACGGACAACATTGCGGTAAATTTTAGATTTGAGACGTTCGTTGATACGTCGATCACAAAGGACACCAGTTGTGGAACGCCACTTCATCCAGGTTGCGTTAATGCGTGAAGCAATTTCATAACGCAGTTCTCCATTGGCTGATAGCGTTGACCCGAGGTATTTAAATCGCTCAGATCTGGGCAGATCACTGCCGCTGACAGTGATTGTGCCTGTTTCATGGGGATCGGTCGTTAAAAATTCAGTTTTGTTTAAATTCAATCTGAGACCGTGTTGCATGAGGCGATCATTCCATTTTTGAACAAGTTGCTCGAGATTAGTTTTGCTGTCAGATGCTAGGAAAACATCATCTGCATAAAGCAGTGTGTAGGGCGCTGGACGTTGGATATCCCGTGTGACGGTGTCCATAACAAGGACAAAGAGGAGTGGTGAGAGGGCACTTCCTTGATGAACTCCAACAGAGACACGAAGGGGTTTTGATACACCCGCCATACTTCGAACTTTACTTTTCGGATCGTGGTAGAGCAATTGAACCCAGCGCACGAGTTCTTCTGGCACGAAGTGTTGTCGTAAAGCATACCAGATGAGTTCGTGTGGTACACGGTCAAACGCTTTCTCTAGATCCAGAAAGGCAATGTAAAGAGGGCGATGCTTCTCACGGTGTTTCTCCATGAGTAACCGCGCAGCGTGTATTGCGTCAGTAGTTCCGCAGTTCTTGACAAATCCGGCTTGATTCACGGTTATTTCAACGATTTCGCGAATACGGTTGTCAAGAATGCGTTCAAAAATCTTCATGGTATGGGAAAGTAACCGGATCGGACGGTAATTTGAACATTCTGCTGAACTACCTTTCTTCTTCCATATTGGAACAGTGGTACTTTCTTGCCAGTCAGATGGTGTTCTTCCTTCCTGAATAACCCGGTTAAAGAATTCACTCAGCCACAGTGTTGGGTCCCAGCTCTTTGCTTTCCAGAGCTCAGATGCGATGTCGTCAGGTCCTGTTGCTTTCCCCGATTTCATTTGTTTTATTGCCTCCTCGACTTCAGTTGCGCTGACAGGTGGAACTGCTCCAAATGTCGGCAATGATTGTGGAAGTGGAGGATGAGCAAATTCTTCAGTTGAAATCTGCTCGAAGTATTCTCGCCATCTATCCGTCGCGGCTCGACGATCAGTAAGCAAAGTACCGTTCTTGTCATTAACACAACAGAAGTGTTCGATATCCTGTGTGCGTTCATCACGGCTTTTAGCAAGTCGGTACAGATCTCTCTCGCCATCCCGAGTGTCCAGTTTATCGTAAAGATTTTTGAAATGGTTCGCTCGGGTGACAGCGACCGCTTTCTTTGCTTCCCGGTTGGCATTCTTATAAATTTGCCAATTAGCAGGCGTTTTATCGTCGAGAAATTTGTGGTAGAGGCGTTTCTTTTCACGGACCTTCATTTCAACATCATCATTCCAAAGCCAAGTATCTCGGTTGATGTACCGCTTACCCGGCTTGGTGACCCCGAGGGTTGCAGAGGCCGCTTTGTGGATCGTGTCTTTCATTTGGTTCCATGATTGTTCCACATTCGTAATGGTTGGCAATCGTATGAGTGAGACCGTTTCTTCGTTCTTCTCACCAAATCGCCACCATTTAATGCGCGGCGGGCCAGTGCGTTCCTCACGCAGTTTTATCGGTGGCTTAATTCGCAGGACGGCAATCAACGGCCGATGTTGAGGTGCGATGGTCTCATAGGGAACGACTTTGCAATCAGTGACAGTGGTAAAATGTTGGCGTCTTATGAGAATATAGTCGATTTGCGTTTTACTGTTTCCACTATAAAATGTGGGAAGATGAGACAATCGTTTGATGAACCATGTATTCATAAGTACAAGGTCATGGGTGTCCGCAAAATCGATTATACGCTCGCCACCTTCGTTGCGCGCTCCGAACCCCTTTCCTCCATGGCACCTGTTACCGTCTGCCTTTTCACCCACATGACCATTAAGGTCGCCGGCAATGATTATGTAATCGTCAGCAGGCACGTGACAAGTCTTTTCATCGAGAAGTTGCCAGAAGGCATCTTTCTCGGCATCAGGTCGGCCTGTCTGTGGTGCATACGCGGTGAAGAAGTGAATAGTGCGATCAGCTGATATAATGGTGAGCTTCATCAGCCGATCATCAAATCGTTCGACTTCTTTAATGGCATCACGGAAACCCTCTGAGATGGCAATGCCAACACCATATTGAGTGTGTGGGTTACCAAAATAGAGAAGTTTGTAGCCATTTTTACCGCGTTCGCGTTCAATGTCGCAGCTTTTGGAACCAGACCATCGGGTTTCTTGCAGAGCGCAGATGTCAATGCACCTTTTCCGAAGGGCTCTTGCGAGTTCCTCGGTCTTTCCAGTTAGGGTATCAACATTTAGCGTGCAGACACGTATTTGTTTTGTTCGTTGAGTGCGGACTAACTTGCTTACGTCCTGACGCCGTCCATGCGTCAAGAACCCTTGCCCATTTCTCGACAGGACCGGGGCCCGTCCTGCCGCGTCGACTGAGGTGGACGCCCTAGCATTTCTCCGAGGCCTGTGACTTAATCCGATCATCATGTTTGTAACGACATTCTATGCATTTTCTTGGTCGACCTGTCGCGGGGCCTGTCACCAAGAGAGATCAGGTAGGATTTAGCACAGTAGAATAACTCCAACTATACTCTATTTATCTCTTTCCCTGATCTCAGCATTTTATTTTTGTTTTACTGAGGATAGTACAGAGTACGTTGCCTCAAACCCTCCTCCTTTACCTGGGCTTGGGACCAGCATACTATATTAATAGCATGGCGGAGTTTTAAGTGGGCTTCTCGAAATCAAAATTATCGCTCCGATAGTCCATCCTTATATTCAATGATAATAATAATCGTTGGCGCAACAATCCATATTGGATCAGGGCCTTGAAGTGTGTTAGAGCACTTCATTCAAGACCGTAACGGTAAACTACAGAGCACTGTAGGAGGCAATGTGGTCAGCATTGCGCTCGCCCGAGATTATTACCCTGATTTGACTCAGGTACTCATTCACAGCTGAGTCGACTGGTATCCGACGTCAAGTCACGATGCAAATCCTACTGCCACCAGCGAGATTTGAACCGCGGCCTTCCGTATAACAACCCAGTGCTCTAACCACTGAGCTATCCGGACACGTTCAATGATAAGGAGCAGTTTATTGTAGACGGCCCTTTCGAACATCTTTTCTGCCTTGCGATAAGGCAAATCGGGTGGTGTGATGATGGTTGTCCTAGGTGGTTATTCGGCTTCGGCAGCAAAACTAGTTTTTTCCTATTGCACTGATCGGGGAAAACTCGTTTTACCATGCATATTTCAAATATGCCGATAAACCAATCGGGTCTGGTCTTAAAAGTGAGCCTAAGAGCTCTATTTCGAACAGCATCTAGGTGCCCAAGTTCCTTCTCAGTTACCGCAGGTGTGGTGTTGACGTCCAATGCTTGCTATGTTTTTTAAGCTCCCCTTTATCCGGAGGGAAGAGCGCCATCATGAGCAGAAGATGCGGGCAGGCCACATGTGGTGTTCGCCCTCTCATCTTCTTCATAATCACTCGTACCCCGGGAACTTTGATCAGCCTCTGCGCAAGGTTTCTTGAAGCATTCTCGCTTGCTGCTCCGTATAGCCTGCTTAAGCCTACCTCCAAGGTTCACATATACTTGCCATTTCTCGTTAAAGTCTGGTCTTCCTCTAGTTCGTTCTTCTAGCTCGAAAACATTCGCGATCTCTTCAATAGTTCAATAGTTCCACTGCCTTATGGCGAGTACTCACCGCCTCGATATAACAGCGTCGCCTGCTCTCGTTATGCGTCCCACCATTTGCTCTACCTTTTCTGAAGCCGCACCACCAGGGTTGTGGCCTCCCAATAGCGTCTCTATGAATGCATCCTCTTCAACCCTTTTCACGAACCAGCCCTGCTCCCCCCCCCCCCCCCCCCCCGGCCCATATTCGATCTAGACAAAAATTGTCTGGCGGTCGTTGTGAGTATAACGCTCACTGGCAAACCATACCATTCTCCTTGCCAATGTAGTACTCACACATGTCAGATCGACTATTGAGTTCGACCCTGCCCCACGAAAAGTGAACACATTTCCCGTATTTGCAAGATACGGCCCCTGATGTTGCTAGTGCTACTACCCAATTGACAGCCCACGCGTTGAAATCACCCACTATGATCTTGGGGTTTCGACTTCTGCCATTCGAGGCTTGCATACCTAAAATTTCTTCGATCTCTGCTATCGTCGCGCTTGGTGGTACATGGTAACTATATATACAGATGTCAGCTACTTTTGCCGTGACGAATCCAACTTCTGGAAACTCCATCACTTCTTCAATGGCTTAATTTCCACACGCCCATATTGCCGCCTTACCAGTTACATCCGTAGTGCAGACACCGCTCTTATGATTACGATAAGGCCCGCTGATTATTGCAGCTTCGAGTCCCGTCCCATAGATGGTTTGCGAGAGAAGATCTTGTACTGCCTCGCAGTGGTAGAGTTTGATTTGTATCAACCTCATTTCTGGTCAAATTTAAGGTATCTAACGCCTGGGGAATACCTGCTCCCTGAGTCGGCAAACGACCGAAAGTGGATATTCTTCCATAATGTATGAATATATGATATTACGTGCTAGGTTCTAATGGGACAAATGTCCACTCAAATGCTTTCATCAAAAAAATACACAAAACCTTTCATACTTGGAGCGTGCAGCTTCCTTTTTTCCCGACTTGTGTTTTATAAATTCGGCAGATGCGTCGATGTTTTTGCAATCCACCTCCACTCAGCATCATGTATAAGGTCCACAAATAAGTTCTGTCGTTTTTTTTTTAAATTTAAAGCTTTATTGTGAAAAATTGGTTGTATCATACATTCATTGTTCAAAGTATTGCCCATCGATAGCCACAACTCTCTTCCATCTTTCAGGCAATTAATAGATACCATCGCGCCAAAAATTGGCCGGCTTGGTCGCTATCAACTCATCGAGCCATTTTTTGAGTTCGTCGTAATTGGAGAAGTGCTGGTTAGCCAGGCCATGCTGCATCAACCGGAACAAATAGTAATCAGGAGGAGCAATGTCTGGAGAGTATGGCGGGTGGGGTAGGACTTCCCATTTCAACGTTTCTAGATATGTTTTAACGGGCTGTGCAACATGTGGACGAGCATTGTCATGTTGCAAAATAACTTTATCATGCCTTTGCTGGTATTGCGGCTGTTTTTCCTTGAGTTTGCGACTCAAACGCATCATTTGACGTCGGTAGAGTTTGCCCGTGACCGTTTCGTTCGGTTTTAGCAGCTCATAGTATACCACACCCAGCTGGTTCCACCATATACACAGCATGATCTTCTCACCATAAATATTCGCTTTGGCCGTCGATGATGAGGCATGGCCGGGATATCCCCACGTTGCCCGACGCTTGGGATTATCGTAATGGATCATCGCCAGTAACTATTCGATGCAGAAAACCCTTCCTTTCTTGTCGTTGGAGCAGTTGTTCGCACGTGAAAAAACGGCGTTCGACGTCTCTTGGCTTCAGTTCATACGGAACCCAATTTCTGACCTTTCGGATCATTCCCATTGCTTTTGAACGGTGGGAAATGGCTTGCTGAGTGACTCCAAGTGTTTTTCCAAGTTCTTCTTGCGTTTGCGATGGATCTTGGTCGAGCAATGTCTATGATTCTTCATCTTCAAAAATTGTTGGCCGTCCGCCGCGCTCTTCGTCTTCCAAGTCAAAATTGCCACTTTTAAACCGGCCAAACCACCTCTGACACGTTCGCTCAGATAGAGCATGGTCACCATAAACTTCCACCAAAATGCGATGACTTTCGGTTGCTTTTTTCTTCATATTGAAATAATGAAGTAGAACTCCCCGCAAAACACATTATTTGGTATAAAATTGGCCATTTTCGTTGATGAAAAAAGTATTGTTGTTTACACTTCAATTAAATAATTTATACTGACGTTTGTGCCTATTGACAGTAGCTTTCCGATGAATGTTTGGAAATGTGGATCAATGGAATAAAAAACAAGCCACGCCATCTATTGTGAAAACCGACAGAACTTATTTGTAGGCCTTATAGAAATGTATATGTTCAAGGAATATTGCAGCTTTCACACTTTTGTGAGGAATATCTAGTTAGTTTTAGTCATAGAGAACAGATTTTACCCAATAAAAATACTGCTGGAGCTGGATTCTAACCCAATCTATCATAGATATCGCAAAGAGGCGTGTGTGTTTCTTCCAAAGAATGTCAGCCGAATTTCTAGCTCTTGTAGTATTTCTCTATCGCATCGCGGTAAATTGCATAACAACCATTTCAAAATCCATTCCTCGCAAAGTGTTTGACAAAAAAGTCTCGCCAAAGACGAACATGTGTAGATAAAGGTACAATATATTCAGGTCACATTTTAGATTTCGACACCATCACGTGCGACCCAATTTTACAAATTCAGAAAACCCCACTGTACAGGCATACTTATGGTATTCTACCTTCACTTGGACGCTTTCATCGGCAGAATCATAATTTAATACGAGGATTCTCTCAGTTCAATTTCAGTTTGAGTTTGCAACTTTTCAATTTATTCGACAGATAAAAGATCATGAGGAGCATTGCCAGAATATCCGAATAATAATTTTGCATAACATTTATGATGAGCCTGATGGGACTTGGTAGGTCTATATCGCTCACTATTTTCTGATAGTCCTTTATGCTGTGCCAGACATGGAATTGGATTATAAATTATGGTATCTGTTTCGGTAGAATTGCAAATGGGAGCGGATCGAAATTCGGACGGGAACATGTGAGTTTCTACTGTTCCATCCCTCCATGGGTTCTCTAGGCAGACGCTCTAATTCCGATACATAAATATTATTCGCACGGATAATGGTATCACATAACGTCCGAATTAATGGCTTATTAGAAGCCATCGATTGTCGCCGCAACCATCACTTTAGTGTTATCACCCAGCGTGGGATTAGCGTTTAGTACATATGCGTATCTGAACTTATTGCTAAGTTATAGTTATGCGAGATAAAATCGCTTTACACACATGGGACTCAACTTTTTCATCATTCTAGATAATAAAAACATCTTTTTGATTTGTAACTTAATTATTTAAACCAATTTCTCTTGCTGAGTAGAACAGGACCAAGCCCAACCACCAGCGATATGACAGTTTTGGTGATTTCAAGTAATCTAGTAGTTGGGGGTTGTTTTTTGTAAAATATATGGATTAATAATATATCGAAATTTAGTAGACATTGTTCTGTATGATGTCACAATCCGAAATCCATGTATCCAAAACCGTGGATGGTCGCTGCACTTGCTTATCCACCTCTCCCTCATTTATCGTATATTTTCCGGTGATTTGCTTTATCTAGGGTTGAGAGTTATGGGATTGTAATTTAAATTTCATTTTCTAGGTTGACTTAAGCTGTTCAAATGAACCACCGATAGTAAGTGGAAATCCAAGCTAAGTTTGAAAATACTCTCATTCAGCAATCGTTATTAAAAATGTATGTAACGTCGTAACAATTCTGGTTAAAGATACAGTAGAATCCCAATCATTTGTATCGTCAAGGGACCGGTTATATTGCATTTAAAACAATTAATCATACAAGAAATTAAAAAAAAAAATATTAAAAACAAAAATACAGTCATATCAGTGAGTTCCGTTTCATTGGTTGTTTCCTCGCCTTCACTATTGTTTTGGGTTACATCGAATTTTACCGGAAACAAGAGATCTAGGGTCCCTTTGGAGACATATTTCCTTTTTTTCTTATGATGTTCAGCAAGTTATCAGCACTGTGTTACTAAATATGTTCCTGTTGAAGCTTTCCCACGAAAAATAGTCGAAAAATATAAATTAACAGAACGACTGAAAGTTTTAAGGAATTGTGTGGTCGAAAGCGGAAGTAGTCTGGCAGGGTGAACAAAAAATTTTAATAGAAGCTAGAAAAAGGTAAAAAAACTCCGCAAGAGAAATAAAAGAAGCCAGTAATATGAACCTTTCCTCATTACAGTGCAAAGAAGGCTAGTTGAAGCAGGAATGAAGAGTTCTTTTTTACTGCGTGCAGCCAACATTAGGAAACGACTCTCATTTGCAAAAAATATATATTAACATGCCCCAATCGTTTTGGCATAGAATAATTTAGTCGGATGAATCAAAATTTGAGTTGAAAAATGCAAAAAACGTAATCGAGTTTGGAGTGAACCTTCCCAGAGACTATACACCAAAAGTATTACCACGGTTAAACACGGTGGCGGTTCCCCAATGGTATGGGAATGCTTTTCTGTCGCAGGAGTTGGACAGCTAGCGAGAATTAATTCAAAAATGACTGGATCATATTATGTAAATATTCAGGGTGATTATATTCTCTAACAAGATAATGATCCCAAGCACACGAGTAAACTGGTAAAACAGTTTTTTATCGACAGCGGCATTGAACAATTAGAGTTCTATTTTAAAACGAAAATGCTTCCGTTTTTGAATTTGCCTGGTGAGAAACCCTTCTTGCTTCGCTGTGTACTTTATTTTGTCCGATAGTGTATGTTTCACATGTCAAACTACTTATTTAATGTGATATTTATATTTAGTATTTCGAGTTGTAGTAAATTTACACGAAAAAGACAATTTTGAGCTACTGTAACTTTATTAGTAATAGTACGATTTTGATTAAAATTATCACTACAGACTATGACTTATGACTCTAGGGGGTTTCAACTCAATTTCCCTGGAAACATACTAATATACTATAATTAACTTCATTAGAGTGGATATCGATATGGAGAGTATTTTGAGGCCATGACACCATGTAGGGGTAGCTTTTTGATTTTTTTCAGATTTTTCGGTTGGGTACTTTCTGAGAATGAGTCCCTCAAAGAAATCATCATTTTCGACCCCCCGCACTCCCAGCCTTTCCAACAAATGTCAAAACTGAAACTATTGGCGAAAAGTACTAATCGAGACATTTCATCTGATTCGGTGAAAAAAATGTTACACTCTTCTTTTGCATTTATGAGGAACCTCGCGCTTCGGGTGTAAAGGTTTTGTGTTCATATTATGTAAGAAACTTCAACGCACATTTTTCTATCCGTATATTTTTCCAAACTACAAGACATGTGTACTTCTTCACCCTAAACAAACACACTGCACGTATGTAAACTGATCGTACCCATATTTCCGATTTACTTCGTGCTCAAAAGCACATTTGAATTAGACACTATCCGCAGACTTAATTAGCACGCATATACTATATACCTACATACACACATGTCTGTTTGGAGTTATTGATATTCATATATAATTGACTAAAAATTTAAAACAAAATAAGTCTTTGCGATCCCATTCATATGTACTCACCTCATTGTGGTATTGACGAATTGATATGTGATGATGACGTCATACACCTTCAAGAATGTACGATATTCAAGAAAAATGCGAAGTTTCACCCCCTACAACTCTGTTAATAACAGTTGGATTTTCTGGACATAAGGGCGGTTGCCGGGTAAATTCCTATAATAGAATGTGAAAATATACTGTTATTAACTTGATTTGTGCAGATATCAGAACCGGGTGTATTTTAAGACCTAGATTTTGTACTACTGTGATTTTTTCAGATTTTTCGGTTGGATAGGTTCTGAGATTGAGACCTGTTACACTTTTTGATGATCATATTTTGTTCACTCGATATCAAATGTTGAACCAGTACTAATTGAGCCCTTTCATTTGATACCTCACGTAGTCACACAAAAAACTTAACACAAAATGACGCCACTAGCTGCATGTATAGGGAACAACAGATCACACGCTCTTACCAATTTTCGTGACATTTGGTCTAAACGTTTCGGTGTGACAGACAGACAAACAGACCGACAGATGGACAGACAGGTACCGATTCGATTCTAAAAGACGATTATCTATTTCGTCCAGGGCAGAAGCAACTTATCAGACGCCGTCTTGCCATTGCTGTGGATTCGTGAACCAAAAAGGAGTGAAAGCAAGTTGCTCTCCATTTGGTCCCGCCAGGCATCAAGTAGATGTGGACATAGGGCCACATAGGACTATCGTAAAAGGAGCTGCTACATATATGGGACTTAATTAATAACTCATCAAACACTCCGCGCTTCATGGCACTCACTTTATGTAAGGAATTTGGGGTTCAACCTCAAATAATGCAAGCATTGCTACTTCTTCCTACTGGGATCATTGAAGTCGTTGGTGTTGTATCATAATTGGAGAAGTGTTGTTATCTATCAATCCATGTCTAAATTTGTATTGCCCAAACAAAATTGTTTGATCCAAATCATATCGTTTATGCAGTTTTCGCTTTAAAAGATGGGCTGCCTTTTCCCTAGCTCTTACCAATCGTCAATGAATCGGGCGCTACAAAACTTGATTAATATGACACCCGAACAGAATGAAATATGTACTTTTTGAGAATCCCACAATTACTGCCATAAGTTAAGAAGAGAAGCAGCGGGCTATCAACTCGTTATAGATTGGCCGGCCGGTAAACGGTGTTGTATCTTCATCTGGTTCCAAGAAGATATTGCTCCCAGCAAGAGATGTGAGGCATGCTCGTGCAAAGCTACTTCAAAAAAGTTGTAATTTATGGGGTGCGTGTATTTAATTGTTAATCGTGTTGAGAGCCCTGACAATGCGGGGTTCTTGAAGAAACTATTTTTTGATTGAATAATTACCTGTCGTATTAATTTGAGTGAAAAGAAAATGATATGCCCTGCACAAATGGGATATTCCAGCAGATAATATGGAAAATTATCACTTGGACCTGAACGACTGCTATTTCACGGAGTGTTTTGAATCGATATTTGAGGATGTGGCGTACATAGGTCTTTATTACTGAATATACCCTGAAGGTGAACACATAGCAAATTTATGAATTGAACGCCGGCTTCAAAAAAATGGCTCCTCAAGATTTGAGTGATGGAAGTAGAGATTATGTGTTTTCTCTTCAATAGTAGATATTCTGCCGGATTTACATTGGGCTCTACCAGCTCGTGATGATGATATGTTTCCCATATTTCTTCCCTTTCGTTATTTGTACCGCGAATCCTTACAATTATGCTTTCGACTGATTTGTGTCGTTACACAAAAAAATCATCATTAAACTGCATATATACGGTATCAACCGCACCTAGATGCATTTGTATTATTTTAACCATCGCTTTTCACTCCCAATCCCATTCGGTTTAGTGAGAATATCGACCATTGTTGAAAATAGGCAAATAACGTAGTCTTAAATTACAATACAGCTTCGGACTAGTTTTTACCAACGGAAAGTTGGATCTGTTGCGTGTACACAAAGTACTATAAGTTCAGTTGTTAGAAGTGCCTATCCAATGTGTGCCATATTAATGTAGCTAATTGTACTTGCTCTTAATGACTTGGAAATAATAACAAAACTAGAAGCTACACCACCCGCTAAACGCACGTATGTGTGTAGAAAACGTAATTAGAACAAGTTAATAATCGACTGGGCATATTTCAAAACGTATCGATAACATCTAATTAACGTAAAAGCATGTCCCATTTAATATTTTACTTTACATTCATGGATTGAAGTAGGGACGGTGAACGAACAAGTGACGTATTGCTGGTGACCATAATTTATAGCCTAGAATTTCAGAAGTTTGTCCATTACGGCTTATTTTTTTTAGTTTAAAAGTTTAAAGTTCAAAGAAAGTGCTCCTTTGGCAGTTCTCTGGAAAATTACTTGAAGTTCTGCTTCCATCGACATGTGCAGGACTAAATCTATATACCTATACCTGAAGTCGTATTACAAGATATAAAAACCATTGCTGTGATTGATTACGCCAACGGTAGGAGAATCGCTTTTCATCTACGCCATTGTACACGATCTACTGAAATGCATTTGCAAAGCAATGCATTTCCGCCCAGGACTTTCCGAGAAGCCACACTCATCTTCCCCTGTTTTGGGCCAAGTGTTCTTGGGACCATTCATCGGCTACCATGGCATAGTAGCTTCCACCGCAATAGAATTGCTGCCCTTCCTTAATGTGGGATCTATACATTGATACTTCCACCATCCTTTCAAAGTATACAAACTGAACGACGCCTTCAATGCGCTGCCTATACAGGCAGAGAGAGTGCAATGACCTGTCAAGATGAGAAACTTGGTCTTGTTAATGTTTATCTTCAGTTTATTCTCCAGAACCGTTTGACCAAGGTCCATGACCCGGTGAGAGGCAAACAGAAGTTATCAGCGTAGTGGAAGTGTTTGAGGAAAGATGTCATCGTACATTGAACTCTCCCACCTCCTTCAGACAAGGCAACATGCAGAACGTCACCGATAACAAGAATGAATGCATCAGTGACAAAATGTGACCCTGTCGGACCCCGCTTTGGACATCACATTCTCTGAGATTTTACTTCCGTGTAACAGGTGACTTTTTCCGCCCTCATATGTCTAGCTATTAGTTTTTTGGAATGCTCCTCTTACGTAGAGCACTTCTTGTTCACGCTGTCGAAAACCTTCTTGAAATCGATGAAGGGCAGTTGCAGCAAAGATCTAAACTCAATGATCAAGCCTTCGATAGGTGTAGGTCCAGCGGTAAAAAACTCTACAGAGAGACCTGCAAGCCTAGCATTTGAGTATATTGAAAGCTTCGAGGAACTGTCGGTATCCGTAGCCGTTTCACCCACAAGATGCGTAACTCCTGCAGATGGGAAACGGTTCAGGAACGTGACGAAATGTTCTTTCCACATCTTAGCTGCTCATTATCGTCCATAATAAGAACAAAGAATAGTGTCTAGAGGGCACTTCATGGGTGAACACCGACAGCGACACGAAGTGATTTTGGTATACCTGTAATATTCTGAAGTTTACCTTCAGCAATTTCATTTCTGGTACCAGGTGTTTTATGAATTCAACAATGCAATGTAGAGAGGGTGATGCTTCCCACGGTTTGTTACAGTTCTTGGCAAGCCCGGCCTGATTCACGGTAATTTGAACGATGAAGCTAATACAGCTTTCAAGATTGCTTAAAAACACTGTAATTTGAACATTCCGTTTAACGGCCATTCTTTTTCTATAGTGGAACGTTCGGGTTATTTTGTTAATCAAATGGTGTTTGGCTCGCCAATAACGCGAATGAATAATTATCTGCAGTACTCGTGCCCAGTTAACCCGTTGGGGAGTTCCGTCCCCACGTACTCGAGGAGGGCGATCAGACCCGAGTCTGCAAGGGACTCATCTGAAGTGGCTTCGGCCACGAAGCCTCACCGGAGGTTATCTGGTACCATGGGAGCCGGGACGGCCCTCTGAGAGTATATGCTCCAGAAGACTTCCTGGAGGATGTGTTCTCGGCCCGGTTATTTGCGGTTGGCCCCCTAGTGGGAGTTTCATGGTGGTTGTGGTTATGCCTACATCGCGGGCAGAGCTCCTCGGAGCTCAAGCGTGGAGTTGCGTTGTCCAACTCGGGTGCCGTACCCCTTAGTTGCGGTAGAGGTGTTAGATAGGCCTCGCATCCATTGGTATGAATGCTGAACCTGCACTCAGTATAAACCAGGACCGCTGTGCTTTCATGGCGGGGCTCTGATTGTGGTCACAAATTCAATCCGTGTCCGAAGAGGACAGGGGGATTATGCCTACACGGCAGGTACTCACGTAAAACCCCCAGGACTTTCATGCAGTACTCGTGCAAGCGGTAGATTAACAAATTTTTCTATTGAAATCAGCTCAAAGTGTTTCTTACATCTGTCTGTCTTGGTTAGTTGGTCGGTAAGCAATTTACCCTTCTTATCATTAATTATCCTCGATATCTTGTGTGCGTTGGTGTCGCTTTTTGATAAGTCCATACAGATTTCTCTTGCCCTTCTGAGTGTCCAGTTTACCGTAAAAGCTCAGACAACAGCGAAGGATTTCTTTGCTGTTCTATTAGAATTCTAATATATTTGTAAATTGAGGGGTATTTTACCGATGGGAAACTTATGAAGGAAGCGTTTCTTCTCATTAACCTTTATTTGGACATCACTGTCGCAATTCTTTTTTTCTCGATTGACTCCAAGGGCTGCATAAGCCGAAAGAGTTGGTCTCCCGAAAATGAAGCAAGATTTTTTCTTTATTTATAAATTTTAAGGCAAAATTTAAGAATTTATGATTTTTAGTCAGTTTTCCCTTCGGTTCATGCCTTTCCTTTTTTTAAGATGAAATACCCCAGTGGATAATTTCAATCTGAACGTATAGTAAACTCTCGTTGAAATGAGAAGAACAAGCTTTTTCTAGATTTGTGTCATAAACTTTCAAACACTCATATCATCTATCGCCTCTAACACCATTTGAAGACTATCCGAAACGTATGTATATGCATGTTTGAAACGTTATACGGCCGATATACTCGTAAGTCAAACAGGCAAATGTCTAAATAATGCATGAAACAACTCAATTTAAACAATTTACCGTAGAATTCCAACCACACATCACCGACCAGAGATAACATTCATCTGCGATATGTCACTGTAATTCATCTAAACCATGTGTTCAACACTCTGCATTTTAAACTTCCAAATTCATTAGGCATCACTTTATTAGCAATAAAATCTAATGGGAACGTTGCATCTAGGTGCTGTAGGCGTCCCTGGGCGAGTTGGAGATCTCAGTACGCTAGCTTCAAAATGCATATTTGTCACCTGGTCTTCTCTGGACATCGGATTGTGTAAAGAGCTGTGCCCATTTCCCTCGATACTGTCTCCCTATGTAGCTTACGAATGAGCATAAATCTAAGAGGATAGTAGGAATATTTTGCATTATTCGATTTATCTTGAAGGAGATATTTAAATCAGCAGCCGAGGTGACAAATGCCCGAAAATGGGTGGTGTGGAAGTCTGTTAGACTTCGGTTGTTTATGCTAGACATCGACGAAGTTCTGCTATGGTTATGTTTGCAATAAGGGCCACGTAGGGGAATGGGCTTTTAGTTAAATTTTGGAATTCATTTTGCCTGTTTGAACGCTCAATATTTTATATTAAACTATTTTTAGGTTGAATTATTATTTATCATCCCTTTTTTGCAATTGTTAGACTCGCATATTCCATTATGTTGCTTATATTAACGTATATTTTTCCTGGATTAACCGTGTACTTCTGAGAACAAACGCAAAAATTAGAATAGTAAAAATATGGAACAGACAAATGGTAATAGCCTATCTTACTAAAGCCACAACAATGGGGGCGGATAGCCGATTATCGAATGCAATTAAAACAAACAACCATGCCAATCACAGAGTCTCTAATAACCTGGTGGACATGCACAGGACAAAATAGATGAAGAACACTTCGGTGGACTGATTGGGTGAAAAGTTTACCGGGATTCCCGAAAGAATCGCTAACATTATGGAGGCAAAAAATACAGGAACGAACAAGTAGTTTGAAATAATAAAAAACTTGTTTTTTCTTATTCGCTAGTGTTGATATTTTTATTTTTGCAAATATCGATATTTCGGGAACCACTTGTTCTCTTCATCAGTGCTAACAAGTCCTTCGCAGACGACATTGGACTGACTATCGTGGCTCAGGTTATTATGGAGATCGAGGTCTTCACAAACGAGGCAATTTTTGAAATCAGGTCTTATCTGGAAGGCGTTGGTCTTACGCTCGTAGAGCATAAAACCTAGGTAGTTTTGATCACCAAGCAAAGGAAGCAAATCTTTATAAAGATCAGGATTGCCGAAAATACATTCGCAACCAACCCTTAAATACCTAGGAGTCTTCAATGACCAGAAACTGAAATTTAAGCCGCATCTCCAGAATTTAATAACAACGGCTTCCGGAGTTGCTATTTTGTTGGCAAAAATGCTACCAAATGTTGATGGCCCTAGGTACAGCCATCATCTCCTTTAGCGAGAGTTGGACATCGGTATTGAAGCAAGAAGTAAACAGAAGAAAAATTGAACCCTATATTGATTGAGTGGGTTGCGAACATTGTGCGTTTTTCGTACAACATCAGGCGAAACAGCATGGTTTCCAAAGGCACCTTGGTGAACTGGGGTCGATGCTCCTATGATCCAACCTATGCAATCAGCGGGTCCTGTACCTATCGTCGGCAATTAGCACGAAGTGAAGCTATTTTTAAGTGACAAGAAAGGTGGGATAATTCTCCTAAAGGACGCAGCACTTATAGAGTTATCCCAGATATTTCAAAGTGGATCAAAGGAAGGCACGGTAAAGTTATAATGGAAAAAAAGACAAGCTTTATTTTTTAATGCCGAGGAGTGAGTTTTTTATTTCTCATATACCGGTATTTCAAGGACCAGTTGCCCTCTTCCTTAGTGAGTTTTTGTCTGAGCTGCTGGTCCAGCTTGTCCTTAAATATCTAAATCCAGACCTTATTGCTAGCACCGATCAAGGGAACAAGTGGTTCCCGAAATATCGGTATTTGCAAAAATAAATATATCAACACCAGCGAATAAGAAAACACAATTTTTTTATTATTTCAAATAATTAATCGTTGAAGACACCGCATAATTACACTCAGACGAACAAGTAGGCTCATAGAGCAAGGAATGCGGACGGATCTCAACTTGGATTTCCTAAGGTTCAAGGCGGGCAAAGAAACACAGACAAGTGCCATGTCAGACAAAAAGGAGGATAGTCTAGCAGTGGAGTAGAGCACTAGTGATTAATGGAACGAATAGCGGGCACTAAGAGCCAGCCTCTCTACCATAGAACAGGTGCGTCTGCAGTAATCGCAAGCGTTATTTACAAGCATGATATTGTCTAAAAATTGCTTGTATTCAGGGATCAAATTCTTGGTCTGCAAGGAAGGAGTATGCAATTAATTTGTGTAATGATCCAAATAGGTTGCAGATGGCTTAAAATCATTCTGAGTCGCTGGAAACTACCTAGAGGGAAGAGCAATCTCAAAAACCTAAGAGAATGGCAAAATTGATCATCAAGGTCCGCCCATAGATCTTGAATCTCCATCGAAGCGCTCCGTCAACACGTGCTTGCCTATCGCCAACTTGGGGTCCCACATTTCCTAGGTGCAAGCCTAACACTTCCCAATTTCATTTCAATGGAAGCTAGCATATTCCGGCTTACAACTTTGTTTTGTTGTAGAGAAATAATACTTTCTCAACATTGTTCCCGGTGAGGCTCTATGTGCACTTCACTTCATCTTTCAAGTTTTTGGTCTCATGCCTCTTCCTATAGAAGCAAGTATTCCTAAGCCTTAATTTTCCTGCCCACCTTGTAGAGTAGAGTTTCCTATCCTATGATCGTTTGTGTGTGTTGTGTTTGTCTCTGAGACTTAGCGCCTCGTAGGTTGCCTTCCAGAGGTCTCTGGATCTACGGGCCTTTGCGGTTATATGCTGAAAGCCTCTGAGGGGGAATGAAGTGATGGGCGAAATGAATCCTTAATGGAATACGGAGGTAGTCCGCAATATGGTGTGCCATTTCTCGGCATCCCTTTTGTTTGATTTTGGTTTACTAATACTCTGAGACGGGGAGCAACTCGCTTGTTGTTTCTCAAGAGATCTCAAGAGAACATTATTCATCTAGAGGTTGGCTGTGATAGTCGCATTGAATTAAAATTGGAAACTGTGGTGGAGGACGCCAGCAGAGTTACTATTGGCGCTCATGAGGCTAGGTACTCGCTCTAGATAGTCATCTTATAAACCCGGTGGAGTAGCAAACCCAGGATGAGGATCAAATTCCCAAAAACCCACTGATGGCAAGTAGCACCGCAATCAGAGAAATAAAGCGTAGTCATATGACGATACCGACGAAACCACAAAAACATCCAAGATTTCCAAAGTTTTAGCCAGGTTCAAAATAATAACATATCACCTGTGTCTGGAAAAAAAGATGAAACATACATCGAGAATAAAGAGGACATTTCCCAGGGTCTTATCCTGCAAAAGCTACGGAAAAGAAGTGTTTAGCATTGAATTTTATTGCTTTTTTTGACGACATTGTTTTGTTATCATCAGATTAAATGCTGCGCAAGTGATTAGTCTATAATAGCGAGGCAAGGATTAACACCAACACAAACACCCATTACGACCGAAATTCGAAATTGGGGCGATGAGATCGAGAGGCTCACTCTCGATCAATTCAACCATAACATAGTGAAGTTTGTATTCCACTAAAACCTCTTTCTCTCTGCGGCAAGCGATGAAAAAACTGTTGGAATATGGACAACAGTTGCACCATCTGTTCATCGACTTTAAAGCCGCCTATGATAGCATAGCCAGGGTAAAACTGTACACGGCCATGAGAGAATTCGGTATCCCGACGAAATTAATAAGACTGACTAGGCTGACCCTGACCAATGTGCGAGGCCAGATAAAAGCAGCAGGATCACTCTTAAGACCATTCGACATCAACAACGGTCTACGACAAGGGGATGCGCTATCATGCGTCCTCTTTAACCTGGCCCTCGACAAAGTGATCCGTGATGCCGAGGTAAATGCAAGAGGTACGATCCTCTTCAAGTCCACCCAACTACTGGCCTATGCTGACGATATCGACATCATGGGAAGAACCACCCCAGACATACAAACTGCCTTCATCCAGATCGAACAGGCGGCAATCGGGGCGAGATCTTGGGCTGCACATCAATGAAAGCAAGGCAAAATATATGGTGGCATCGTCAGCACCGAAGACGAATCAACCAACAACATCAAACCGCACTGGTCAAACACAAACACGAAGAAGAATAAGGATAGGAAAATACAACTTTGAGACCGTTGACAATTTCTCCTATCTAGGGTCGAAAATCACAACCGATAACAACTACGATGATGAAATCCGCGCACAGTTGTTGTCAGCCAACAGAGCCTATTTCAGCTTACAAAGACTGTTCCGCTCGAAACGTCTCACCATAGGGTCAAAGCTCTTACTGTACAAGACTATGATCTTGCCAGTCCTCATGTATTCCTCGGAAACTTGGGTTCTTAGCAAGAAAAATTGCGGACTCTTGGCCGCGTTCGAGAGAAGAATCCTCCGAAGAATTTTTGGCCCCCTACATGAGGATGGACGATTCCGTAGCCTACACAATGACGAAATCTATGAGCGATACCATGATCGTCCGGTTGTGGATTAAATCCGGCTCAATAGGTTACGGTGGGCGGGTCACTTAATCCGTATGGATGAGGATGATCCCGCCCGGAAAGTCTATAAGGGCAATATCTATGGTAGAAAAAGAAGACGAGGCAGACCCTGCCTAAGATGGAGCGATGGCGTGGGTCAGGACGCCAGACAGCTTTTAGGGATATCGAATTGGTGGACCTCGGCGCAAAACCGGGATGTCTGGAGTTCCTTATTAAAGCAGGCCTAGACCGGATACCGGTTGTTGCGCCGTTGATGATGATAAAAGAACAATTATATCCAAATCAATGGATGAGCTAAGCTGCCTGCAAATTTTTAGGGAAGGAAAAATCATCAAAACTGTTCTAAAAGCAATTTTCTTCATGATCAACGATACAACGGAAATATTTCGCTAACGAAAATTTTTCAAGTACATACACTTTATTTATGTAGATTAACGAGATAAACGAAGTCGTGCATTGAATTGACTTCTTGTAAGTGTTTAATATTCACATGAAATTATGCGCAAATATTTGTCTAACTTTTCGTCGAATATCCCACGGAAAGACATCACGTTAAGCAGCTCCAGTTCTCTTTGCGAAGCTCTCAAATTCTAATCCGAATCATTTTTCATTCCTTCAGAAGAAGCAAAATTAAGCCATGAATATATATTTCCAGTTAAAAGTGATTCAATCTCCGTATTGCGATTAAGGTAGGATCCATTCCGCTCATTCGTTCACCATTCAAAACTCGTACGAGTAAGCTTAAGAAGGTGCTTCACGTGTCCTCCAGAATGATCTCCAATCACTTAAAGAACCTTCTCGCTCTCCAATGGAGTATTTTCTTTCATCCGTAGCATGGCATTTGCATATGTAGTGAAAAATTTACTTTGCAAGTATCCAAAATTCCCCATCAAGTATCAAATCGGGATTAAATCACGACAGTAAAGTGGGATTCAATAATGTCTCTTGATGGAAATTTCAGGCTGATAAATAAAAATGAAGGTGTCTTATGAGCAAATTGACACAGAAATCATTCGGAATTGGCGATTTACTTGCAGGAGCTTCTGAGGGAGGCATAACGGATGGTTGAGCAGGCATACGTAATTTAAGAAATCGGTGAAATATATAACAATGGAACTTACTTCATATCATACGGATAATGATTAGAGATGAAGATTTTGTACCTTCTTGAAGAAAAGCCTTGGATTTCCAGTCGCATATTGACTCAAAAGAAGTCTTGACAATACTAGTCGGTAAGCCACATAAAAATCACATCCATAGAATGGTTAATGAGGTATGTAATTAAGGAACTGAATTGAATGTTGAACATTGGCTTGGTTTCAACACACATTGGCACGCGCTTCATAGAAAACCAATCGTATTTGAATAGACGACGCTGAGTCTAAAGTAACCAAATATAAATGATTAAAACACTTGTAGCCGTTAGTCGTCGAATTTTGCTATTGGTAATTAAGATTTCAAGTGTAATCTACGCTTCAATATGTAAAAACACAGTTTGTGAAGAAAAAATTGAATCTATTTCAATTACGAGCATAATTTACCACAATGAACACATCAAGCGTTACAATTAATTACCGATTCAAATGTGAGATAAATCAAAATTATGCTTTTTATGCTTTATGCTGCTCCTATGCTTATTAAAATCGGTTCAATGTCTTATGTTTGTTTTTTTTTTTGAGGAGGTGGAAATCATCAAAAAACACTGGCCTGGACACACCAGCGTGTGGGATTTTTACTCACTAAAATCACCCCCGACTTCCTTCCTGCCCCGCGGAACCACCATAAGGTATTATATCACGGGGCAGAGTCAGCTCATTCTAGCTTTGTCACCTTTCTTCTATACGTGGCGCACGTGACCGCGTTTTTCTCCTCTCCTTTGCTTTTCGCAGTTTATTTTGGATAGATACGATCATGCAGTTGACCGCATCCCAATTTTCTTGATGTGCTAGCATTCATCACCAGATTTTCTGGTACCAGCATCTCTCCTAGAGTCTCCTCTAGATTCCTCCTTTCTTCCAAAAATCTCGGACAGTGGAAGAATACATGCTCTGGGTCCTCTGAGACTCCATCACAATTTGGACAGTCGGGTGAGGTTTCCAATTTAAACCTGTGAAGGTATTGGAGATATCCTCCATGCCCCGTGAGAAACTGGGTGAGATTATAATTAATCTCATCGTGTCGTCTCTCCAACCACTCCTTGATGGCAGGAATGAGCCACCGACCCTTTCCCGAGCGTTCCCACCGCTCTTGCCATCTATTTATGGATCTCTCCCTTTCAGTCATCTTCGTCCGCGATGAGGAAGAGATTGGCTTCGCAATGTATATGTTCCCCATCTCATCTGCCAAGATGTCACTCGGCATCATTCCAGAGATGACGAATGCTGCATCATCTGAGACAGTCCTGAAGGCAGAGCATACCCTCAGGGCTGTCCTCCTGTAGACTGAACTTAGTTTGGTAGCGTTCCCTGACATCCGCAACGCAACGATGCCCGATCCTAATACAGGCGTAATTTCTATTCCGGCGCTTAGTGATGAGGACCGCTTCTGTTTTTTCCTCCGCAAGGGTCAGACCCGAGTTCTTTAGCCAACTTTTAACAGCACCGATTGCCTCGCTTGAGTATAACTCAGCATCTTCGAGATGCTTTGCGACAACAACCAGCGCTATGTCGTCAGCGTAACCCACCACTGTGGCTTCCCCCGGAAGGGAAAGATTAAGTACTTCGTTGTACATGATGTTCCACAGAAGTGGGCCCAATACGAAACCCTGCGGGACACCCGCGGAAACAACGTACTGCTGGGGTCCGTCATCGGTGTCATACCACAGCCTCCTTTCAGTTAAATAACTATCGACGATAACAGCGAGATAGGCGGGAATACCAACCTTTGTTTAAGATTTCCGTATTAGATTCCAATTGGCCGAATTTGATGTATTTTTCACATCCGGGGTTACTACCACGCAATATTTGCTGGTACTACCCTTTCCGTGAATTGCAACTTCGGCCAAGCCAGTAACCAATTTGATGGCATCAATGGTTGATCTGGCTTTTCGGAATCCATACTGCTGATTTGAAAGGCCGCCTAGGCTCTCAACAACCGGGAGTAATCTTTTATAGATTACCCGCTCTAGCATTTTCCCCACCGTGTCCAAGAGACATATGGGTCGGTATGAGGATGGTTCACCTGGAGGTTTACCTGGCTTAGGCATAAGTACCAACTTCTGTTGCTTCTATGCCGCTGGAAATATCCCCTCGGACATGCATGCTTTAAACAACTCAGCGAACGTGTCCGGTCTAGATTTCACCGCAAGCTTAATGGCCTTATTCGGTATTCCGCCCAGGCCCGGCGCTTTATTGTCTCCTATTCTACGCAGATATCCAACAGCTCGTCTCTGGTGACTGGCGGAATTTCCGTCACATTCAGAGGTGGTTGGAATGTGTCGGGGCTCTCCTCTTGCGGGGGGAATAACCCCTGGATGATTTTTGGCAGGAAGGTGGGACACGTGATCTTCGGAGATGAATGGCCTCTGGCGAGTAACCTTAGCCCATCCATCGTTTCCGTTCGTCTTGGGCTTCGCAGCCTTGGTCGACTTTTCTACATTCGCTGTACGCTTTTCTCCTTCAGAGCTATTAGTGCTGGTTTTCAGAGTTTCCTGTCCGCCTTTTTTCTCTTAGGCGCCTGCTGGTTATTTAAAGGATCCCCCTCTTTTTCACGAACTCGTTAGGTGTCACTTGGGTTGCTTGTGACACTGTTGGCACAGCGGGGTTCGGCGTACCCTTAGCATTTTTTTCCTCCATCCGTGATCTATTATAGAGGACTCTAATAGCCCTTACCATATTCTTTATGGCTTGGTGCACGTTGTGCTTGTCCTTGATAAACTCGGACAGCTCTGTGTGTCTGTCACAGGCACTTTTCACAAAAACGGCCATACCGATTGACACGAAATTCGGAGAGAAGGTGGGATCTGTGGACCCCCAGACATGCAGTAAGTGATATCCTTCTACGTTGAGATTTAGGGGGGCTGGTCCCCATCCAGTTAAAAGGGGGTTTAAAACTTTTTTTCATCAAATATAGTCACGTGGGGTATCAAATGAAAGGCCTTAATTAGTACTTTTCGAAGCTGGCCTTAGTTTTGAGATTTGTTAAAAAGGCGGGGAGTGGGGGGGGGGGGGGGGTGGAAAGGGACGATTTCTTTAACGGACCCACTCTCAGAAACCACCCAACCGGAAAGTCTGAAAAAAAAATCATGAAGCTGCCCCAATATAGTGCCCAGGCCTCAAAATATAGACGAGTATACATGTATGTACATCTATGTCCATAGTTGCTCTTAAAAAGTATCCGATTTTTTTTTGTTGGATATTTAAAAAGTAATAATTCATTTACTAGTCAAGTAGATATCAACTATTTAAATTTTTAAATATGATAATTCTGATTTATCCTGGCTGGTTTATTATGCAAGGATAATATTAATTAACATGCAGGAGACAAGCAGTCTGAGTGAAAGCTTGTTCTGCAAACAATAGTTTCCGCGCCAACAATATGTTACATTTCCTATTCCACATTATCATTAGGTACATACATTTGAGCGGAGACAAGCAGACAATCTGGCAAACATGTCATGTCCCGAGAGTTTTGACGAATGATTCGTCCGACGATGTCATGTCACAGAATTTCTGACAAATGTACCCGCATGTATATTTTCTAATGTCCTTCAAATTTCGCCACATGTGCTCGATGCAGAAATTAATCAGTCACTTCCTTTTCCCCCCATCAGCTACTGTACCAGTTTGGGATGGTGATGAATAGCTGGCAGAATGGCAAATCTCCTTAATTTAGGCGAAGTTGCAAGCATACTATCAATTATGTATCCAAGTTATGGTATATAATAGCCATGGTTGGTAATAACTACATGTGCATAACCCACTAATTATTAAACTGACCTCTGTATATGCATATGTATGTATGCACGGTATGGAACTTGCCAAAGAGTCGGTAATATCTCATATCCTACATTCACCTGGTTTTTTAGTTTAACCTGAAAATAGAATATTCGTGATATTCTTGAGAAAACAGTTCATCAAAATAGACATTCACAAATACGGTTTTCAGATAAAGAGTTTCCTACCTGTCCGCCATCCCCATCGCTATTGATGACAAAGTAGGAGAAATATGATTTCAAATCAGTTAAATTAATGTTTCAGTTAGTAACTGGCATTGCGGAAACGAATTTTACATTCGCTGAATTAATTTCCGAAAAATGTCCTTGATACCGATTAGTTATTTCAAATTACGAACTGTAATGTGCGCATTCAGATACGAAAAAGAATATTTTATTTCCTACATTTACTGAAATTTCTTTGAGATCAAAGCCACATTTACGTTGGTTTTCATGCGAATAGAAATTGACTGCCTCTGAATTAATTTCACCTCCTGTGGCGAACCTATTTTCGTTTGAAAATTACATGATCCTTTTGAACGCTCCAGTATCCAGCTTTCTACTTCATTCAATATTCCCTCTTATGTAGATGAATGGTATTTGTGACCTAATTACCAATGTGGCTTACTTTTCGTAAGTTCTGAAAATGGGACCTCCTTCGAATTTAACACCGACTTTTATAGAAGACCTGAAATATACGAAGAAAGGTGCGTGGGTTTCAACGTGCTTTTGAACATTTTCATAGTCAGCATTGATTTTCATGCTTAGACTAAGGAGACATTAATGATTACCATCCAATCGAAAACAAAGCGAAAATATGAACCAGTTTCATATGGTCTCAGAGCATGTGGCCTTGAAATAATAATTGTCTGATTATGAAATACCTAACCATTTATAATCGCTACTGACATGTTGCTAATTGAAATGATATTTAGGGTGAATCTGAACTATTAAATAATAATACTCCGCCGAACTCCGCCGAAGCCGGTCCCAAGCCCGGTTGTGAAAGGAGGAGGGATGGATAGCTTCAGTCTGAATGGCTGTACGCCACCGCAGCGTCTCAGGGGGTAGGTGAGGAAAGTGCAGGAACTTTGCAGTCTTGCAGATTACTCACTAAGGAAGCTATCTCAACACTTGGCAGCTAGGGATAAAATGCAACACCAAAAATGAGAAGAAGGCGAAATTTAAGGTCCGGTACGGATAACCGGCGGGAGTCGTCTGACTTGGTGACTGGGTCGGGCTCTCGTAATGGACAGCACGGCGTCGAAACCGCTAGTCGTGGGGCGGTCCGACGTCTAGGCGCCACGACGACCAGGAGCACACCACAATCTGTGCCGACCACTTCAGCAGGTTCGCGTAGGAAGCGGATGAAATGGACTGAAGAAATGAACCTCTTCATCATCCGCTCCTACTACGAAATAACGGCGGGGGCGGGTACAACATCTTACCGCCCCTTGTTGCACCAGAGATTCGTCGAGCGTTTCCCGCAATTCGCGCACGTGACTGTGCATCGAGTCGCAGACCAGTGCCGCTTTATTACTCGCAGCGACACAATCCCGGCCACCATCAGGGAGCGTGTTCGACTTGAAGTCATCGGGGAAACTGGTGACCGAGAGTCGATGTGGGCAGAGGCGGCGGCATCAACAACACCAAGCCGCACTGCAGGCAACAGTTTCAGTACTCGCCGAAGCACTCTTCTCCACCGTCCAGCTGAGGTTTCCGCTGAGGTTCGGGACGAATTCCAAAGAGCGTGTATAGAATTCTCGGATATGGATCCTTTGCATAGACCAGGTATTCCCAGGCTCTATGCATCTCCAGCAACTCCGGGAATTCTATCTCAAATCAATGATGAGATTGCATCTCGGCTGTGTGCTGATATGTCGCTGCAACAACAATCACTTGTGTATTGTGGTGCAGTTGCGGCTATCAGATTGCACGGTCAGAAGATTCGCTTTCGTGTTATTGGTTTGAGTGACAAAAGAGATCCACTATGGAAAATTCGTCTGGAACGTCGGCGGGACTCACTAAGGCAGGACATTGCTAGACTGATTCAGATCAGCACTGGCAGTGCCAGCCGACGGGTGAGAAACAAAGTGCAGAGCGTTTACCGGAACTATGCCATCCCCTGTGAGACACCCGTTGTTGAAATTCTGGACACACTAAAACAGAAACTTTCTGTCATATGCAGTCGGTTACGACGGTATGGCGAAAGTTATTCCAGACGTGTTCAGAATGCAACATACGCGAGGAACCAGCGGAGCTTTTTCAGATCTCTCAACGAATCCCAACAGAGGGTACAGACAATACAGTTCTCGGTGACGGAAGCGAAAGAGTATTGGGGTGGACTTTGGGGGTTACCTGCCCAGCATGCTGAGTGGATCACCGCCGAAGGTACCCGCCATGCCAATACACCTGGTATGAATTTCGCGGATGTTACCGAAGAGGAAGTTCGACGAGCCATAAACATCTCGAAGAACTGGAGGGGCCCAGGTCTGGATCGGATGCAGAATTTCTGGTATAAGAAATTTACCAGCGTACACAGTCGGTTGGCATGCAGTATAAATGAGGTCATGAGTCGGCCGGAGGAATTTCCACCTTTCCTCACTGCGGGGATTACCTACCTTATCCCTAAGAAGGACACGGTGCAGGACCCCGCAGACACAAGACCGATCACTTGCTTACCAACCCTCTACAAATTCATCACGTCCATTATTAGTGGAAGGATCAATGCGCACCTCGAGACCAACAACATTCTGTCCGAGGAGCAGAAGGGCTGCCGAGTTGGGTCAAGGGGTTGCAAAGAGCAACTCATTATCGACTCGGTAGTTGTAGGACAAGCAACTAGAGGCCAAAGAAACCTCTTCAGTTGCTATATCGATTATGCCAAGGCTTTTGATAGCGTTCCGCATACCTGGCTAATCGACATCCTACATCTGTATCGGATTGATCCGAAACTAATAAAGTTTTTGGCGACAGTCATGGAAGGGTGGCATACCTTGTCGGTGTGTACATCTGAGGGTGCTAATACCTCAGAGCCCATCCGTATACGGAGGGGCATCTTCCAGGGGGATTCATTGAGTCCTCTTTGGTTTTGTATGGCACTGAACTCCCTTTCATGGCTACTGAATGATGCTAGAGGACATGGTTTTGCAATAAAATATGGTCTACGTGCTAAGTGCGAACTGGCACACTTGATGTACCTAGATGACATCAAGCTGTATGTTGGTACTGACAACCATCTTAGAAGTCTGTTGCGAATAATAGGCATGTTCAACCGTGATATTCGGATGGAATTTGGATTAGACAAATGTCGAATCCAAGCCATCCGCAAAGGTCATCACGAGCCGCATGCCGGACATAGCATTGGTGACCTCCACATCGAAGCTATGATCGAGATAGACTTCTACAAGTACCTAGGAATTCTGCAAGGAACCCATGCTCGAGTTGGTGATTTGAAAGATGCTCTGCTGTCCGAATTCCTGCGACGTGTAAAGCTGGTGCTGAAATCGCTTCTCTCGGGGAAGAATAAAATAAGCGCGTTGAATGTGTTCGCTATCCCTTCACTGGCTTATGCATTCGGAATATTGCCGTGGACGAAGACCGACCTGGAAAACGTCCAGCGGCGGATACGGACAACTATGTCCAAATTCCGAATGCATCACCCAAAGTCTGCCGTGGAGCGGATGAACCTGCCTCGTGACATTGGAGGTAGGGGCGTGGTTGACGTGGCGGCACAACATTATCGCCAAGTCGACTCGCTGCGCGCTTATTTTTACAGTAAAGAGCAGGCGAGTCCCTTGCATGCGGATGTCTGTAAGGCAGACTGTGGACTGACTCCACTTAACTTGAAGGATCGATCTTTCAATCCTCTGAGTGGGGTGAAGTCGGACCAGGAGCGGATCGAGGAATGGAAGTCGAAGGCAATGCACGGTAAACACGTGAATTGTCTTTGGCAGCCATTTGTCGATTTGCATCTGTCGAACAGGTGGCTGTGTGCTGGGGAGCTCTTTGCTGAGACGGAGGGGTTCATGTGTGCCATTCAGGACGGCGTGGTCGCCACCCGAGCAAACAGTACTTGATTGTTCTGCTTACAGCATGTATTGGGACCGGCAAGTTCTGACTGATCGCCATACCGCACACAACAAGCCTGACGTACTGTTAGTTGACAAGACGGGTCGCTCCGCGTATATTATTGATGTTGCTATCCCCCATAATAGCAACATTGAACGGAAATACGTGGAGAAAAAGGTGAATTATGAGCCATTGGCTCGGGAAATCAAAGAAGTTTGGCGTCTCGAGCGGGTGGTTGTAGTTCCCATAATATTGTCAGCTACAGGTATTGTACCTAAATACCTCACGGCTTCCCTTGATGTCCTGGGACTTTCGCACAGTCTGGTTCAAACCATGCAGAAGTACACCATTCTGCATAAGTGCTCGATGTTGCGGGGAGTACTCGACGGATTCTCTCACTGACCTACCACCGGCCACCACCACCAGCGTCCTTTTAGTTTTTAAGTAGGTAGGATCGTCCGAGCCTAAATGCTTGGCACTTAGTGCTAGTATTAGGTAAAATCTGGCATCTGCCGAGATTGTGATAACTCGGAAATAAATTTTGACGTGACAATCGATCTGTATCTAGGCCTTGAAGTGACCGCCGCTTCGTGATGGGAGCGAGCTTCCATTCGTCTTTTTCTTGATTAATTTGATCAAATAATGCATTAAATAGTGTGCAATTACCTTAAATTCCGCCGCATGTTGCACATTATTGAATGCAATCGGTCGTATTGATTGTTCCGCGAGTGTATCTCAACAACTGAGAAAATTGGTAAGTTTTTTATTTTTTTTTAACTTTTCTTATCTATTTCGCTCTTTTTTTATTTATTTATTTGTTTCATTCATCATTTTGTCATTCTTTACTACCATTTTTTATTTCACTATTTATTTGATTTATTTTATTATTGACCCATTTGGCCTTTTTTGCATGGAAATATACTTCTGCGTCATAAAGTATAATTAATTTTGTTTTTATTTGAAGACTCCCTTCGCCTCTCCTCCTCCTTAGTCCCGCAAAACTCCTACATTTTAGAGTCATCCAGCAGAATAATAGCCGGAGAGTGTCAACGAAGGGAGGAACCTCAGAGGCCCCGCCTCAATAAACATCACAGCACTAATCCAGAGAAACCTAGAAATAATCTTAGAGTCTCTTCTGAGGGTGGTAAGTGCATAGTCCTGGGATATATACCAAGGGAATGGAGCCGGGCAAAAGTGGACTTTATTTCGAAAGCGGGTAAAAAGGATCCTTTTCACCCTAAACCAAATTGCCTAACATCGTTCGGTGGAGATGGTCATAGATGACTAGATTAGAACTAACGTTCTAATGCGTGATCATCTACATCGGTGTATCAGCTAACGGATGTATTACAGGATGCCATAGAAACAAAAGAAATAGCACTGTGTGCTCTCTGGATGTGCAAAATGTTGAAGAGTTGGCAAATACAAGTGCCAACTTACGAATTCTATTGTCCTGAATACTACTCAGGCAAGGTTGTCTACAGGGCTACTGTCACCGCGTAAATCCGTCATGCTGCTGCCAGGACGAAGACGAGATAGCGTCTGACGAGTTAGCTCCAACCTGGTACGGAATCGTAAAGCCGTTTTCGCTTATTTTTGAAGATGGGGCACAATAGATATCAAGTGAATGCGGACTTAGGATCCCCCAATTGTTAGTATTTAAAGAACATTAATAAAATGTTGGATTCCAATTGGTACCATTTTATTTCATACTTTGGGTAAGATATAGCGGATCAAGTGCCGTGTATGTCTCTAATCATTGTAGTTCAGGTGAAAGAACCTGTTTTTTAACAGTAAGCATTCTTGATATGACGATGATACGTATATATATAATGATGGCGTCCCTTTAATTTTTGAATCGAATGTGCATTGTTCGGGAATCTAACTGTGATTGAACGAATGTCAACCTTGGAACCACGTATAAGCCTTAACTTGTCGTTTAATCTAAGAATAACTCTGTTTTGGGGGGGCTCATTAGATTATATTATATGTACATATATCTATCCCTTCAGACAATTACAAGCATTGATGATTGTAACCGAGGCATGAGGTCAAGCACGAGGTCGACATGGCCAAGTAAACGCCCCAGTCAGCTCGGCCATCGCAACGTCAAGCCTCATGTTAATGATAATGAGAAAACAATATTTCAATCTTTCGTTGCTAACTTTTTGGTCTACAGTCAAATTGACTGCACTCATCGTTTGCTTAAAATTCTCCAAGGACTTTCTTCATAATAATCATGGCATATCGTGTGAAAGTTGCAGGTATTTTCCGTTCACTTTGTTAACTTTGTAAAACATTTCCTTTTGAAATTAAGTAATAACTCATGTAGTAGAAAATTTATTCCAAAGTGCTATTTGCTTTGCTAGAAGCAAACACATAAAATTAGCATTTAATAGTTAATAATTTCGCTAGACTAATGTAAAAGGCTGTTCCTTTCTTTTTTGCTAGTGGAGAACAAAAGCTAGCCAAGGATGGGACAGTATATGTAAACCGCTCATTGTAATGTAAGAAAGAAGAACAAAAGTCTATAGTGGATCCTATAGGTCGAAAGGACTCCCGTTTGCTTGCTATCATTAGGAACATACTTGTATGCAAATAAGATGTAGCCTTGAAGAAATACTCCCATTGTACAGGCGAAGGGCTGCAGGTTGATTCCTTTGCGAAAATAAATTATGGTCAGAAACAGGTTCTTTCGAAGTTTAGTCAACATAATTTCTTACCATACCGTGGTTCTGTCCTTACATAGTAGGAATGTGTCGGCTCCTGTGTCGATAACATTGCGGACTTCATTGTTGCACGCAAATTCCTTTTCACTCATGGGGGAAACTTCAGTATCTTATACTACTCGGTAATTCAAATGAAATGGAAATTCGAACGGGAAGCGTGCAAAGATAGGTAGAACCGCGTGGGTAATTATGCCTCCGGAAAAGTTCTTGAATAGTTAAGGTGTTGGACTGCTCTATTCGTGAAGGAAGAGTGTGGAGCAAAATGCTGTTGGTTCTGGTTCTGCTCAATGTCACCGTTTCTAAACGTAAATAATAGATACGGATTAAATATTTTTGATCCCCAGTAAATTTTGCAAGTTTTTTAGATACAAGTATCTCCCTCACTTGTATTTCACAAACTAATTAAATTGGTGACCGAACCCCAAGCAAATGCGACTATTGCATAATTCAGTGTCCAGTCTGAATTGTATATTTTTCAGAGTATATATGTATATCGTAAACATGTTTGCAGATTTTACCAATTTACCGAAAATTCTTCAGACTAGCTGTATTCAGAAGCCAAGCACGAAATCCAACTACCTCGATTAGTGGACATCAAACAAAACATGAGAGTTGTTAGCCTGGGAGAGAATCCAATTAAAATATCCACTCAGAATACACGTCAAAGCTTTTCCTTGGTGCGTCTTCTTCAAAATATCTTTACTTCGAATCCCTGTTGCCAGCATGAAAACTGAAAGAAAATACTGGCCGCTTTCCTCTAACGTTATATTAACTTTATTTTTAATATAAATACGGTATCCGAGGAGCAAATCCCTCTTTTTCTATGCCACTGGCTGTTAGCTAAGAGATCCGCTTACGACTTTTATTTGCATTGGCAAGGAAAATAATACGACTTCAAAGGAAAACCACGGATGTTTACTGTCCAAATATAGTTTGTCTTTTTTTTTATAATCTGATTACGATGAATGCTAACCTAGACAGTGCTACACCAGGAGGTCTTTCCTGAAATAGGTCAGTACACTAATTAGGTTTAAATTTATATCTACATTCCACACTATAAGAACTACAACTCCAAATGATTAGGATGACTACTCCGTCGTCTCAAGGACATTGCTGCGTGTTATATTAAACTAGGGGAGAGTACCTCATAACGGGGCGTAAAAGATTGGAAGGTAATTTGATTAGTCCTCTTGCACAGTATGAAGTTTTAAAATATTTTCGAGAAGTGGTTTCTCCAAAAAAGATTTTATAGTTTTGATTTAATACAAAACATCTTTTGGACACTCATTCAGGTGAGGAGATAAGTTTAACCTTCCGCAGTCAATGCGAAACTGGTATAAGTTTTTTTCGCTGTGTCTTGAAGATATCACAATACAATACTACTAAAACTGCATGCTTACTCAACGAAAAACAAGTCAACTTTACCAACTTTGAAGTTGTAATTCTATGGCGAATATAACTTCATTCCAACAGAAGACTCAAGTAGTTTTAAGCTAGTGGAGTGCAATTTTAATTTGCCTTACATTCTCTTACATGTAATAATAATGCTGCTCTATAGATTGATTCTAATAAAAACTGTGGAAATACTGAATGTCGCTTTCGTTCAATTCTTCGTCTGGAGGCTCAGCACATATCCATTTCATTGAACATCTTCTTAAGGACCAACTCGTTGAAGCAACGTCTGACGATTTGCCTCTGCCCTAGAAAGAAACCGTAATGCCGTTTTCGCCTAATATTTTTGAAGTTTGGGTGCTAAGTCCTATACGAGTTGCTCCCCATTTGGTCCGACATCAAGTGGATGCCGACTTAGAACCTCGGAGTTCTTAACAAAATATGTGTTCAACTCTCTCTCCAACGTTTCGAGTCGCTCCCCATTTGGTCCGACATCAAGTGGATGCCGACTTAGAACCTCGCAGTTCTTAACAAAATATGTGTTCAACTCTCTCTCCAACCTTTCGAGTCGCTCCCCATTTGGTCCGACATCAAGTGGATGCCGACTTAGAACCTCGCAGTTCTTAACAAAATATGTGTTCAGCTATCTCTCCAGCCTTTCGAGTCGCATTTTATCAACGACGTAGGCTTATTTTTTCCGCCGCCCTCCAAGTTGTTTCAGAGTCTAGCCTCTGCTTCGTTCGCAACGCTCTCAATCGGTATAGGGATGGAATTTTTTCCTAACTCGATTCTAGTTTCAATCCTGATGCCCAAACTGGGGATGCATAAAGCAGAATGGAGCTGACAACTCTCGAGATAAGGAGCCACACCGAAAAACTTTGTTCCCAAATTTTCGGAATGCGGCTTGAATTTCAGTTTCTGGTCAATCATGACTCCGAGGTTACTTATACACATGTCAGCGTTGGTGGCAAACATATGATATGTTCGCCAATCTTAATCTTTATTGACGTTTGCTTCGTTTGTTTCGTGATCAAAACCACCTGGGTTTTATGCTCTGCCAGCGTCAAACCTTGTTTCGTTTGTGAGGACTTCGATGTCCCTGATACCATAGGCTACGATAGTTACTCCGATGTCGCCTGCGATGCCAAAAACTGCTCGTTTGGGCAGCTGTAACTTTAAAATTCTGTCATGCATTATTATCCGAGGAGTGATCCCTATAGAACCCTGGAGGTTGTTCTATACGTTGTAGGTCCATCGTCCGAATCGTGAGACAATAGCCTCTCCCGGAGGTATTCTATAACTGTACGCACCATGTATTTGGCAGTGCCTAATTTGGTTAAAGACATCATTATTTTGTTCCATTTTGCAGTATTGAAAGCATTCTTCACATCGAGAGCAATTACCGTCAACGCATTGATCGCATTAATAATAGATCTTCCCTTTCGGAATCCGTACCTTCAATCTAAGGGACCATCCCCCCCCCTTTCTGTGGTCGGTACAAACCTATTGTAGATGAAATAATAAAAACTTATTTCTTTTTCGTTGCTGTGAATATTTATTCTTGCAAATACCGATATTTCGGGAACCACTTGTTCCCTTCATCAGTGCTAACAAGTTGTAGATGTCCTGTTCGAAAATTTTGTCGATGCCGTTTAATAAGCACATAGGCCAGGATTATCACATACTTTAGTTGGCTCCACTTCCACGAAAATCTCTTCTTTGAAGCAGGTCGTAAATGTTTTAGTGAACCACTGTGGAACTGTTTTGACGGCCACTACCAGACCCCCATTCGCAATGCCGTCTAGGCCTGGTGCTTTATTTTCGACAATAATTTTTCGCGGGGTCTAGGACGTTTTCTGTGATTACCTTGGAAATTTGATGAGGATTTATTTGAACAATTGCTAGGTTCAATTTACTTGAAGCTTATGGGTAGAGAGTACTAATGATATTTCGCAGTAAATCAGGGTTGGTAATCGGTGGTGAAGGTTCACCCTTGCTTGATGCCCTGACTGTCTTGTATGTACCTCTCCATGGGTTGGAGTCCGCTTCTTATGTGGCCTCTTCCCTCGTTTTTTTTTATATCGGTTGCGCAACTCTTCAGACTCAGGTCGGTTCTTGCTATGTTAGCTGTGTCTCCTGGCTTTAAGACAAACTTTGAGATGTTCTTCAATTTCGGCATTCCATGAGAAGTTGGGCACATGCTTTCATGCATATCCCATTGGTATTGCCCCCTGCAATAGGATTTCTTCAAACCTCAAATATTATTAAGTTTCTTGATATGTTTTGGTCCTTTCCTACGCTCCGTGTATGCCAGAACGACATTCAGACCTGAAAATGCTTCGAGCAATATGCGGCCTCTTGCACTTGTTTAGCGACTACCCTAATTTTCGGCCCAGGCAGTTAGTTCTTATTATTAGGTTGTGGCGGCTTGCCTCGGAACCTAATGTTTCCACCATCATCTGTTGTGTGCCTTGGCGTAGCGTAGCAAATGAACATATGAATGCCGTCTACCTTACCTCATGTGAATCCGTCTTTTGGGTTATTGCTCACGTTTTCGATTGCTCCGTTTCTGCAGATCCAAATTGCCTCTTCTGTCTGATATAAAAGCACCACTGTGGAAATCTTTGTAATATTTATATGTGATGGCAACGTCGATCTTATTTTCAAGCACGCTCTGAGAGACCAGCTGCATGGCAGTGGTTGAAATTCAGCTGAAGGAACTTTATTTACCAAAATCTGAAATCGGCTTCTTGAACGGCGGACATTTGTAGCTGCTCACGCTGGCTTTTTTCCTGCTTCAAATGGGAGAGCTATTGTGGCCGTCTGAATGCCATCATATTCATTGCGTAGCCTTATCATATTGGATTCAAGGATCGAATCTAACGTGAGTAGTGATTCTGGCTCATGGGGTGATCTCATATAGGTCCTTGCACTCAATCACCATTCAGTCCTGGTTCGCCTTTATCTCCACTGCTTTACCCAGTGGTGACTCGATTTTCTTAGGAAGAGCTGTCTGTCTTTTCCACGCACTTTTCTCAGAAACGGCTGTACCGATTGTCAGGAAATTTGGTGCAAAAGTGGAAACTGTGAAGCCTACACATGCAGTGGGTTTCATCTCTCCATGTTGAGTTGAAACCTTCTTCAGCGGAATAATCCCAGAAATATCCATAATCTAAATATATACTGACTATTTTAATCTTATTACCTTAATGACTACTATAGGCCTTAATTATATCTTATGGGATATGTTACCCCTTTGTGATATCAGTGAATACAGATATGAGTGCGCGTTACCCAAATCTGTATTCAACCGGTGCTCCTGACGCTCTTGTCCAATGAAGAAACTCTGATAAGGATCCAATTTGTTGCGCTTGACCTCTTTCAGCACTGTTACCCTTTCCATTCGATGGTCATGTTCTACAATGTGCTGTGTGGCTGCAGAATTAACATGTGTCTCTCTGCTCCGTTTTATTAGCTTCTTCTTCAACTTCTTTTAAATGTTTCTTGACTCGGGTGCTGACTAGCAGTTTGGTTTGCCTCACGTATAATATAAACAAGATTGCACCCACATCAGGCATTCGACAGAGCTAAATGGCGAAACCGATCACGACGAGCCGACCCCGCTTGTGAACGGGACAAAGGCTGAAGAAAAAGAAGGAAAGAAGAAGGACAATTTTCACAAGACATCTTGTAGATGCCTTTTTTTTCTCTTCCTTCTTCGGGTCTTTTTCATTGTATAATGGCGCTTTGAGCGTGTGAATCCTGCTTAATCCTACTGCTTCGAAGTTTTCTTTGCCCAAGATTCGTCGCTTCTTCGCAAAGCTGTGAACACTTCCATTGAGTATGTTATGCTGGCTCATTGTGTGACCCTCTTTCTCCTTTCTTGTTCGAACAAAGTTGTTAGGCGATTACGTTCCTTCGTACCTTGCACCTTCCTAATTAAGCTATGGATTAGAGTTGGTCGAAATCCATTTTTTGTGGCTGTATTCACAATGTAAGACTTTTCTTTTTCAAACCTTTCTTTAGTAAGAGGTATAGTCAACAGTCTGTACACCATGGATCGGCAGGTGGCCACTTTATGCCGGTGTTAGTGGTTAGACGTCCTGACGATGGTACATTGTGTACTCGATGGCTTCCTATATATGTCGAATTCGAAGCTGTTATTCGTCTTTAGTACTTTGATGTTGAGGAAGCGAATTCCACCGTTTAATTTCTCTGAATTTTACATTAGGGTGCCACTTGTTGATTTGGTCAAGAAAATCTTGCTTACCCCCCTCTTTTACAATGGCCAGAACGTCATCCACATAGCGCAACCAAACCCTAGGTTTGGGCATTTGTCGCTCCATTTTCTTTTCTAATCCTGCCATGAAAATTTCCCTTAATAGTGGGGATAATTTATTTATTTATTTAATTTATTTAATTAACGGACAACAAACAGAAAGAATTCCAATTAATTATTGTCCTCAGGAGGAGGAGAAAGCAAAAAACTTATCCTACGTTTAAAACTATTTAAAGTAGGGAAGTTAAAAGGACCAAGCTGTTTTGCATTATAATTTCCGCAAAGCCTGGGAATCGGGGAATGAAAATAGGCTTCGAGCTCCGCGAAAGGCACGTTGAAAATATCTGCGTTACGTGTGTTATAAGACGCAGGACGGCAGGTGATCTCGTCAGCGGCGGAGCAGTCCATCAGGCCTGAGGAAAGTTTAAAGAATGTGCATAGATCCAGATAGGATCTACGCTGTTGTAGGAAGGGAAGGTTTAGAAAGCGGAGGTGGGAGGGGTAATCCACACGAGGGAAGCTTTTCTTAAAGAAGAGAGAACGGGTGAATTTACGTTGTACATTTTCAAGGGCAAGACAATCACAGTTACGAGTGGGTGACCAGATCACGGAGCAATACTCGAGGGTATTCCTCACAAGGGAATTGAAGAGAGCTAAGGAGGGTTGGATGGAGTCAAAATCAGAGGAGGAGCGAAGAATAAAGCCTGACAATTTTGCTGCTCGATTGATGACATCGAGGCAATGGGTGTCAAAGCGGAGCTTATTGTCGAAAGTGACTCCGAGGTCTGGAGTGGAATTTAAGCAGGATAAGGAATGTCCGTTAAGCGAGTAGGAGAAAGAAGTGGGTGAGGATTTTAGGGAGTAGCACATAGAGTGACACTTACTGACGTTTAGCGCTAAACCATTAGTCGAGCACCAACGAACCAGAGTGTCTAGGTTATTCTGAAGGGAAACACAGTCCATAGGCGACGATATAGCGGAAAACAGCTTAAGGTCGTCTGCATAGAGCAAACAGGGATAAGTAAGGAGGGGAGGAAGGTCGTTAATAAAAAATAAAAATAGCAAAGGACCCAGAATAGACCCCTGTGGGACGCCAGAAGGGGGGGAGAAGGAGCGGGAAGTACAGCCGTCAAAAGAGACACGGCAGGATCGGTTGGAAAGGTAAGAGGCAAACCATAAAACAAGTGGTATGGGAACGTTTAGGGACGAGAGTTTGGATAGAAGTATCTTGTGATTTACAGTGTCGAAGGCTTTCGCGAAGTCAGTGTAAATAGTATGCACTTCTTGCCGTGAATTTAGACATTTGGCGACAAAGTTTGTAAAGTAAAGCAGGTTGGAGGCAGTGGACCTACGTTTAACGAAGCCGTGTTGTTCTTTCACTATGTGTTGGCCAAAGTGGGCGGACAACCAGTCGCTGATATATCTTTCCAGGATTTTGGAACAGGAGGAGAGGAGGGAAATGGGACGGTAATTCTCGGCAAGCGAACGATCGCCACTTTTGTGAATGGGGATAATGAGAGCCTCTTTCCACAAGCTGGGAAAATGATTCTCTTCAAGGCTTTTGTTGAAAATAAGAGATAGGGGAAGGGAGATGGACTTACCAGTTTTGATCAAAAAGAGGTTTGGAAGACCATCGTTGCCAGGTCCGACCTTGGCATCAAGTTCGCCAATGAGGTATTCGACAAGGATAGGAGTAAGAAGGGGAATGGTAGGCGATGCGGGGCAGGCTACATCTACTATCGGGAGGGATTCGGAGGAAGGAGGAGGAACATAGACTGACGAAAAGTGGCGGCAGAGTAAATCACAAATCGTTGGGGGGAGTTAGCAGAGAATTTAATGGATGGAGGGGATAACTGGGCGGGGCAGCGGGAGTTGCGAATGTGGGACCAGAAAGGTTTCAGATTTCCGCGTTTTAGTGAGTCTTCCACGCTGGACAAGTATTCGTGTCTGGACTTACGTATTAAAGATTTGACCGAGGAACGAAGGGATTTGAAAAAAACTAAGTCAGCAACGTTTCTAGAAGACAGGAACTTCTTTCTCGCAGTCTGTTTTTGACGTAGTTTTTTGTGAATTTCAGTAGTGAGCCAGACGGGGTAAGAGCGTAAGCACTTAAGAAAGGAGGGAACGTAACAAGGAAGAAGATCAGATAATATGGTATAGAAAGTGTTGAGTGCTTGATCACATGTAAATGGAGAGAGCATGGGGACCCAGTTGATTGACGCCAGGGCTGAGTTCAGACCTTCGAAGTTCGCCTTACGAAAGTTGAACTTGGTAGGCTTGCGAGCGACAGGAGAGTGGAGTCGATATATCTGAACATCGAACTCGAGAGCAGGATGATGGGCGTCAGGGGCAACGTAAGACGCAGCATGAAGGGATTGGGAAAGATAACGTACAGGAAGGTTAGAGAGGACAAGGTCAAGAGTGCGATCTAATTGGTTTCTAGAAAGGTTAAATTGGAGGGCCCCACATGTATACATGAAAGTGGATAGAGGAAGGGAAGGGTGGGTCAAGTTATTAAGGAGGGAAGGCCAGGTGTAACGGGCCAGGAAAGTATAGGAAGATTAAAGTCACCACAGAGGATGAAAGGAAGTGAGGGAAACAAAACGGTTAGGGCCTCTGATAATCTGTCGAAGAAATCCTCGAACAGAGAAGGCGGGCTTAGGCAGGGAAAATATACACACGATATGATAAAGGGACATACGTTGGGCGGAAGGACACGTATGGTAACAGAATCGTAGGAGGAGGAGGAGGAGGAAAAGATGATTTCGGCACGGAGAGGAGACTTAACAGCTACTAGGGCACCTCCGCCAGTTGTCTTGCCAAGCGCAACGCAGTCTCTGTCACAACGAAACACAGAGTAGCCTTCGAGGAGCTCAGAATCTAAAATCCTGTCATCCAGCCAGGTTTCAGAAATGCAGATGACATGATGTTGGAATGCTAAGGTAGACAGTTTGAAATCCGACAGTTTGGTCCTTAGACCCCTTACATTTTGATAAAACAGCGTATAGTTATTGGTATCATTCAAGTTCGGCAAGGCAGGCGGGCGGGCCGGAAATTTTCACGAATCTTAGACCTCTGATAAGGCTTAACGATGGGTTACCCATCGCTGTTCCTTTGTTCATCTTATAAAATTAATCTCTAAAAATAAAATAATTTTGTGACATGCATGTCACCGCTAGTTTGGTATAGAGTTTGGTCTTTATTTTACCCTCCGGAGTACTATCGTAGTGTTCGATCTATTCTGCTGGCTTTCGTAGGGCTTTTTTCACCGGGGTGCTAGGAAATAGTACCTTTACATCGTATGAGACCAAGATTTCGTCGTCCTCTATCTGGTACTCTTTCAATCTTTCCACGACTTCTGCTGTGTTGGAATAGTTCTCCACCCCACCTGAAATACACAAAATTTTTCATACCTGAAGTGCCGAGTCCCCGGTTTTCGACTTGTTTGTAAATGCAGTTGAAAATTTGGAATGTTTCTTTCTTTCATTTAGAGTAGTAACTCAGCTCTTGAATGTTCATAACAATTCTAGTTAATTTATAATATATTATCAAACAAAAAGTTGATTAATTAATATCCACGGATTATAAATACTGAATTACTTGGAAATGTCCTTTACTTATTGCCTATACCGTCTTGTTTGTCATCGTGTAGGATGTTCAAGTCGAAAGTTCGCCGGGAATGATCAATTGATTCAATTAGATCGTCTACAGTCCATCTTTTACTGATAATTGACGTCATGTCTGCCTTTTAAAGGAAGGAGTACTATCATCAATGATATGATCAACTCTTTGATAAACATTTGAAGGTTATCTCCGTGATCTCTGAAATGTGATTAATTTTTTCAGAGGATTGAGGACAAGATGGTCTGACGAGTAGTAAGAAGAAAATTCGACTTAAATAGAGTCGATATATTCTACTGTCCAACGAAAGGTATCTAGAAAAGGACTAATAACAACCAGTGGCATCTTCCTTCATTTAATTCGATAAATACGAACAATGAACTTGCCTTAGGAACTTTCGGAAAAGAAAAATGAGATACGTACAAACATTTCACACAATAGAGCAGATGTTTCTCATTCACGGAAACGTATCCATATAGAGGCGCTGAAAATGAAGAGTGGAGTCTCGTCTAAATAACACGAAAAAAGAAATTATGCCGGAATTTATCTGTTGCTAAGGTTAGGCGATCTATACGGTCGGGACAAGCTGACCTATGTGAAAGATCTAGCTCAAATACTTTATAATACTATTGCCATCCACATTGCATTGAGTAAGTAATGGAAACTCCCCTGGGTCATTACGTACTGTATATCGTCGAGGTATTGCTATCTTTTATATTATCTATCATCAACCCTAGCTGGGGTTTCTTCTTTCTCATTAATTACTTTTCTAGTTTCCAGGGTCATAAATTGCACGTGCGAAACAATTACGGCTGCCACTACCTTGCTCGAAATTAACTAAAGTTGTCCGTTGAATGGTTAAAATCTTTGCAAAAATTTATATCTATCAGCCCGAGTGAAAAGGCAGCCAAGTGGAAAATTGTAGGAAATTCTTGAAAAGTCTGCACCCGGGTATTTTTGCCACTATAAGAAGAGCTGAGTAAATACGGCAACTAACCAACTGGCTTACGAAAAGATTTGAGAGTTTTGTTCGAGAAGTTTAAGTTTAATCCTTCGAATAGATTGGATGCATGCCTCCACAGTGGAATTGTGGAAAGTACATTTATCTCGCCTACTTGATCGGGAATGTTTTTCGTTTAAAAAGAACTGCCTCGTGCTGAAAGTTTTGTACTTTTCTGAAGGGTTTTGTAGAGAAATGGTGTTGCCAACGAAATGGCTGCAAGTTTGGAAAATAAAAGTACGGTTTCTAGGTGGATCACTCCATATCGAAGCTATAAGGGCCAAAAACACTTTGAATATGCGAGACCAATAAAACCCTCCAAAAAAGGCATATTTGGAAAAACAATTAAAATCTCATCACCTTATTGCCTTGTATCCAATAAAATTAATTACTGGTAATCTTGTCCGTCGTTTGAAATTTTGGTTGAATTTTAGGAAGAATTCATCGTTATCTGATTTTCCAGAGAAAACGAAAAAACCAAAGGAAACATGTTGCACTATCCCCAACTCCAGTGTGCACTTTCTCAGGCTGCAATTATCCCATAGTCTTAATAAATCTTGAGTTCAGAGCAATTATACTGAAGAACGTTCGTCGTAGGAGTGTTCTCTCAAGGGAATTGAAAGCTTCTTATTCCATACAGGGGAACTGCATGATTGCATCAGTATCTTTAATGCATGCTTGCTTATTGAATATAATGGAACCATTTTAGAGTTTTAGCGTTGAAAAGAAATATTTTTTTTTTCAGTTCAGTACTCCCTGAGACCACTATCTTTGCAAAGTTTATTTATTTATTTAATGAGGGCAATACACAGAAAGCAAATTTCTTATTAAATATTGTCCTCAGAGGGAGGAGAAAGTAAATGGCTTATTTTACGCTTAAAGCTAGAGAGGGACATAGAGTCAAAGGAACCAAGCTGTAGGGCATTGTAGGACCGGCAAAACCTCGGGATCGGAGAGTGAAAGTAAATCTCGAGCTCGGCGAAGGGTACATCAAAAATGTCCGCATTACGTGTGTTATGAGACGAGGCGATACGGAAAGTAATATCCGAGTTGTCCATCAGGCCATTGCAGAGTTTGAAATAAGTACACATATCAAGGAAGATACGGCGTTCCTGTAGGGAGGGGAGATTGAGGGTGCGGAGTCGTGACGGATAATCAACCCGTGGAAGGTTCTTTTTGTAAAAGAGGGTCCGGGTGAATTTGCGTTGTACAGCTTCAAGAGCGCGGCCGTCACGGATGCGGTAGGGGGACCAGACTACACAGCAATATTCAAGGATGTTTTTGACAAGGGAATTGAAGAGTGTTAAGGAAGGCTGGATTGAGGTAAAGTCGGACGAGGGACGTAGGATAAAACCAGACATTTTGGAAGCTCTATTGATGATGTCAACGAAGTGGGAATTGAAACGAAGTTTATCGTCGAATATTATACCCAGGTCTTTGAAGGAGGTCAGTAGTGAAAGGGATTGTCCACTGAGAGAATAGGAAAAGGATGTTGGGAAGGGTTTAAGAGAATAGCGCATCCAGTGGCATTTGTTGACATTCAGTATTAGCTTGTTGACCGAACACCAACGGGTTAAATTATCAAGGTTGGATTGTAAGAGAGCACAGTCCAACGGAGACGAAACAGAGGCAAACAATTTAAGGTCGTCTGCGTAAAGCAAATACGGGCAGGTGAGGTCATTGATAAAAAACAGGAAGAGTAGGGGGCCAAGTGTAGAGCCTTGGGGAACACCAGAGGAAGAAGAGAAGGAACCAGATGAGTGACCATGAAAAGAAACTTTGCAGGAACGGTATGATAGATAGGAGCAAAGCCAGGAGATGATTGAGGGAGGGAAGTCTAGTAATGAAAGTTTAGAGAGGAGAATGTGATGGTCAACGGTGTCAAAGGCTTTGGAGAAATCGGTATAAATAGCATGTACCTCCTGTCGTGAATTCAAGCATTTAGCAACAAAGTTGGTAAAGACCAGAAGATTTGAAGCCGTTGATCTATGTTTTACGAAACCATGCTGCTCTTTGATAATGAGGTGACCGAAGTGCGCGGTCAACCAGTCGTTGACGTATCTTTCTAGGATTTTGAAGTAAGAGGAGAGAAGAGAAATGGGGCGGTAGTTCACAGCAAGGGAAAGGTCTCCGTTCTTGGGGATAGGAATGATAAGGGCCTCTTTCCAGAGACGGGGAAAGTAGCATTCATCTAGAATTTTGTTGTAGATTTTACACGGGGGGAGGGAAATGTGTTTTCTACAGTTAAGGAGGAAGAGGTTCGGAAGCCCATCGGAGCCAGGTCCGACATTGGGGTCAAAATTACCAATGAGAAACTCAACCAAGGAAGGCGTAAGGAGAGGAATGGCTAGAGATACGGAGGAGTCTGTAGTTATGAAAGGTGTAGAAGGTGGAGGGCTCGAAGGAGAAAACGTTGAAGAGAAGTAGGTGCAGAGAAGGTCGCAGGATTGTTGTGGGGAGTTGGCAGTGGAGTCAGCAAAGCAGATAGAAGAAGGGAGAGATTGAGTTGGATTACGAGAATTGCGAGTGTGAGACCAAAAGGGTTTTAAGTTACCGCAGCAAGGGCACTTTTACGCGCTTTTCTGACCATTGACTTCACAGTAGAGCGTATAGCCTTAAAGTGAGCAAGGTCGGCATCATTCTTAGAAGCCCAAAACTTCTTCCGCAGTGTATGTTTCAAGCGAATGTTAATAAGAATTTCCGTTGTGAGCCAAGTTGGGTACGAACGTAGGCAGGGAGGGGAAGAAGGGACATAACTGGAGAGGAGATCAGAGAGGATATTGTAGAAGGTGTTAAGAGTTTGATCATACGATGAATTGCTTAATATATGTACCCAGTTGAAAGACGCTAAAGCTGAGTTCAGACCGTCAAAATTGGCTTTGCGGAAGTTGAACTTAGTAGGTTTACGCTTGGTATTGGGTTTTGAACATTCAACCGCGGGATGATGAACGTCGGTTTTGACATACGGGGAAGTGCAAGGAAATAAAGCGAGGTGGCACTCGGGTAGGTTGGAAAGGAAGAGATGGAGAGTGCGACCCAAGGAGTTTTTTGTGGTATTGAAATTCAGGGCAGGGCAAGTGTACATAAAGGAAGAAAGTGGGAGAGAAGAATGGGAGAGGTTGGGAGAATTGGAAGGCTGGGATGATTAGGCCAGTTGAGCATGGGGAGGTTGAAATCTCCACAAAGGAAGAAAGGGAGGGAAGGGAATCTGACGGTAAAGAGTTCAGACAAACTGTCAAACAATTCTTCATACAGGTGAGAAGGGCTAGCACAGGGGACATATACACAAGAAACAATGAACCGGAGGAAGTTGGGCGGGGAGACACGAAGAGCACCACTATCAAAAGGAAAGCCATAGGAGGAGAAGACGAGCTCGGCAGGAAGTGTATCTTTTATATCAATTAGGACCCCACCGCCGGTGGACTTACGAGAAGCATCCCGGCCCCTGTCACAGCGGAAAGTGGAGTACCCTTCGGGGAGCTCGGAGTTTAATATGGCAACGTCCAGCCAGTTTTCGGAGATATAGATAGCATGGCGTTGCTGAGCCAGCGCAGATAAATTGAAGGCCCCCACCTTGGTTCTTAAACCCCTGACGAAGTTCTAGTAAGTTTTAATTTTTTATGATGAGTTGAAGTGAGATAGTGAATTCAGAAAAATACCATATTTAAAACGGACCATTCCGACTAACATCTTTACCTACCGAATTTATTGTACTTCAAATGCAAACTATTTTCTGTACCCGGTTAAAGATGCTTATAAGCTAAAAATGAACCTGTTCAAGGAATTCGAAAGTATCTTGTGAACCATTGATGAATTCCATGCACTCACTGACTTCGATTGCAATCGTTCGTAATCTTTTCCACCTCATATGCAAATTACCAATCACTTTGCACATCAGCGGTACCGCAAACTAGCCTGCATTCGCCGCAGGAAGCATCGCAGCTAGTAGTGAAAAGAATACAAGTGGGGCAACTGGTGATAATTGATGTACTGAACACCTTGTAACTAACTGCACTTCATGCGCTTCATTCCCTCCGTCATTGTGTGGCAGCCTCCCATAATCGAAGCATATAATTTGTGATTAGTGTTCAGCTTCATACCATGCATGCATACACGTATTACAGGCGCCCTTTGCAACAGTCATCAATTACTTTCCAATTTGTGCTTCGTTCCCTGAAGCAATCAGCATCCAGCGAATCTCATTGTGAACACTTCCCCAAATAACAGCACTGAATCTTTTCCTTGACAACTTGCCAGCAACAGATAGTCGCACTGAAAATTGTACAAACGTAAGGATTTGCTTCAAGATATACCTGTGCATGTACATATATATGAAGATCTAAGATGAAAGAGCACTTCTTAACACATTTGGTCCATATTACAATGGCAGACAGGAGCAGGGAATGGAAACGCTCTATGATCGAAAGCGTGGCCATTCTCCACATAAAAAATCAGCGATTCAAATCACTAAACTAATTAAAGTTGCAGAGATTGCTTCTTTTGGGCCACAATTTTTCCCCGTTTTTTTTTGCAATGAATTCCAGTGAAGGATCCAAATGAAAAAAAATCATTATTAAGAGCGGAAAGGATCGGTATTCAAGCCGCTTGCTTATAAAGTGGCAGCAATTTTATTCTTCATTTCACTTCATATTAGAAATATGAAATAGTCTAGAGAATATAAATTCTGATTGGGCTGTTTACATTTTTAATTGATGTTTTGTGGGGATATTGTTAAAAAATTATCCTATTTAGGATTCACCAAGTCACCGACAGCATATTGATGATGATTAAATCTGTATTCTTGTTTTTTTTTTGGTGGCGAGGCCGCAGTTTGAGTCCAACGAGTATGTTACATCCTTGTAAGGCGCCGGAGTTCCTTGTGCTTCTTTGTTGGCTTCAATTGGAAGCCTCCTGGTATCTTTCTACATATTCTACTATGCACGGTTGCAACATGTCAGTGCAAAGAAGGTGATGTTTATAGACCCAACGATTTTTAAGAATTCGTGGTTTCAGCCTATCATAATTTTTTCGGCTGAAATGACAAAGTTGAGTTAGAGATCCTTCGTGGCCGGAGACGACCCAGAGGGGAGAGTTATCCCAAAAAATGCTTTTGGTGAGAGCGTCGCGGGCTCGGAACGGTGTCCAACCTTTCGGGCGGAACTGGAAAAGGGTGGGGCACGAATGGCATGTTCTGCATTTTACAAATTAACATGCACCGAAGTGCAACCGCTCACCAGTTTCTAGCGCAGTTCGCTGCTAATCAGCGAGCAATGCCGAAACAGGGACCCGGCTTCATGGCATCTCGACTTAACGGGTACCGCTGCGATCTGGGTTCGGGACGACGCTTGATTTCGTGTTCTTGCCCAAGGCCTTTGTCTGAATTGGGCATTTAAGGATAACATTTTTTAGCGTTTACCTGACGCCGAATGAGACGATGACGGACTTTCTGCACCGGCTCTGGAGGACACCGTTTCGGGCACGGAGGGGTAGGCGATAATTTTAATGCAAGGGCCCTTGAATGAGACATGCCTCAACCAGACTCCAGAGGCAAACGGATTCAGGAAATGGCGACGAGAACCGGGCTCGTACTTTTAAACGTCGGATCTACGCCAAGGTTTCCGCGCCCAGGCTGCGAAAGAAGTATCATTTTTGCGTCTGAATGGCGAGCTGAGGCACATAGCCTGATTTCAATGGATAGTGCTCTTCATAACGCTGGATGTCAGAAACGTCTTCAATTTCGTAAGATAGACAGATATGCCAGACATATTAGAAAACTCATTCCACGTTATCTGAAAGAACGCTCCCTGCTCTCTGAGACGACATTTTGTCTTGCCCTTCATTGATGTGCAGCCCAAGATCTCGCGCCGCCAGCTCAATCTGGATGAAGGCGGTTTGTAAGTCTCGGAACATTCTTCCCATGATGTTGATATCGTCAGCATTGGCCAGGAGTTGGGTGGACTTGAACACTTCTTGCATTTATTTCAGCATCACTTCACTCACTTTTCCAGAAACAGGTTGAAGAGAACACATGATAGGGTATCTCCTTGTCTTTGATCATTGTTGATGCCGAATGGTCTCGTGAGTGATCCTAACCTAGTCAGCCTTATCATTTTCGTTGGGATATCGAATTCTCTCAAGGCGTGTACTGTTTTACTATCGTCATCTATGGTAGGCGACGTTAAAGTGATGAAAAAAGGTGCAACTGATGGCCATATTGCTGCAGTTTTTCACTCGCTTGCCACAGTGAGAAAATCTGGTCTGTTACTGATTTGCCTGGAGTGAAGCCTCTTTGGTATGTGCCAATGATGTTCTGGGCATATGGTGCTATCCGACCTAGCAAGGTTCTAGAGTATCTTATACATATTACTTAACAACATGACACCTCTATAATTTTATTATCAACTCGGTTAATAATCTTGCATTTGCATCTTAAGAGGTTCTTGAAAGGAATGATTTATAGATCCTTAAATCTATTGTAAACACAATATTGCATCAGCTGCGGAGTAGATTTCTCGTATAACGTATCCTTGATTATTTCCATTACTTCTCAATAGATCCACTAGATATGTTATAACTTACGGTAGAAATGGTAAGGAAATCTGTGGTCAGTAGTAGGAGTCCCATTGATTTGGAACCCATCATGTCATTGCTGAAAATGTCCCTTTTCTAACTGCTCTGTTATAACATAGCTTTGACCGGTACAATGCGCTCCACCTAGAAAATTAGTTATTATTCGCAAAATTAATTTATAGAAAATGCTTTAGCTTAGCCTTAACAAAAATCCAAAAATTTTCTTCTATTATAATTTCGCTTGATCGCACTTTCGTTTGAAATTCTTTGCAAGCATTTTCTGAAAATCCTTTGTCCAACGCCTCCGGAAGATTTTCACTTCACCATTTTTCACCATCAATCACCCAACGCCCTCAATCCCAGGGCAACTCAGTAATTCCCATATATCTTGTATAACCATCACAGTAACAACAAAGGTAAACAATTAGTCTAATTTTTTAGGAACTTGGAGCATTAAAGTGTTAGGACGAGAGAAAATATGTAGGTAAAAATGTTTATAATTAAATTTCGAGATAAAATCAGGTAATTGTTAAATTTTGAAGTACAACATTAAATCGAATTTAAATTTTGTGGATTCAGCAAAAAGGAGTAGGAGACAAGACAGTAACACCGTCAATCCGTAACTATGTTATGCCTCTATTAGGGCCTATATACAATATATTACAAAATATACTATGACTAGCTTGATTTTAGCAGATATCGAGGTGGGGAGAAGCTTAGATATTACATAGAAGCACCATCATGATTTTTTTTCCAGATTTAGATAGATAGGCTCAGATTTTCAAAGCCAGCATTTACGAAGCAGGTCTCCCATCTAGAAATTTCTTTGAGATCCCCAAAGAATGGATTACTCAGTGTCCGTAGCCTGACCCTAGCTAGAGCTGGGCAATCGCGGAGGAAGTGCCTGAGGGTCCCCCCTCTTCTCCGCAGCTTCGGCAATGCCAATTATAGAGCCTGGCGGCATGGGCCCCTACGGGCCAGTGCCCCGTGTAGACCGCCGTAATCTATTATTTTTCTGATTTTCTGTTCCTCCACTCCGTTCGTTCACAACTAACTTGAAAACTGAGACCTGTTTCTGAAAATACTGAAAGTTGGTTAAACGGAGATATTGGGACGGAATATAGAAACTAAAAAGTTGGAACAGGATACGGGCTGGGTATACCACACGAGGCAGGAATTCTTGCAGACAATGGAAATATCGCCACTACACGTTTTCAAGTATTTGATTTACAATTTAGCAAAGAAAAAGCTGGAAACGATGTAGAAAATAGTTCAAAATTTCTCCAACTCGGGGTTGAAAATCCCAACTGATAGCAAGCGAAATCTGCTTCCTGCTGTTTCCTTCATCCGATCTAGAGCATTTCCGGAAAGCTTAGCATAAAACATGCAAAGAGAATCTATTTTGGTCTTTATTTAGTAGTTTAATGTTATCCATAACAATTTACTACGCCTTCATTATTTTTAATAACTAGCGTACAGCGGGTTGCAATTGATTGTCTCGGCTTTCGGACCGCTGTCTCTTCACTGGAGGTAAGGAGCTTCTCCTTCGATTTGCACTTATTTTGCTGTCCCTTGAATGGAGACAAGGACCTCCTCTTTTGAGTTGCTTTATCGTACATACGTACGTACTGACATTTATGGTATCCGTTTGATTCCAATCTATTCCTGTATCCAGAATTCTGTTTTGTCGTAGTAAACACTTAAAATTGCAGTTGTGGGTAATACTCAAATCAATCATCAAGTTTTCAGCCCTTAGCATCCTCTTTGATGTAATGCCAGATTAGCAACTGGTCGATGATATGCTGGTCAGATTGTTTTTACCGCCTAAAACGCATATAACTTGTAGAGCGTCAAACAATTTGAAGGTAGGTGTACAATTTTTGCCATCATCTTCTGTGTTCGATAATAAAATTTCATATGGTACTCGCAGTTGCACAGGAGAATATTCAATGTCATGGTCGCAACTTGGCATAAGATTGCACTTGCAGGATAAGAGTGATATTAATTGGATGCATTAGACAATCGCAGATTTTATCGCAAAACGCTGGTCCCGCAGGCAGAATGCACCATGTTATCCATTGCGTGGCTTTAGATTTCACTAATTAACGAGCTGATGGCTAGATAGAATAATTGGTAATTGCTAAACTAATCGCGACATTTGCAATGGCAGCAAACATCAAACAAACCAATTAGCCTTTAAATATGGTCTTGCGGCAAGGCAGGCTACATACAGGAATGCTGGTTGGCGCGGCACAAGGGAGAGTATCTGAGGTTTTCCTTGGTAACTTTAATTATTGCCATAAAATTGTTATGGTCAATTAATGGGTGGTTTTGAAGGGATACCGAGAAGCGAAGTGTGAACTAATGCATATTTTGATAGCACGTTAGAATATTGATGATGGGGCTTTCACACAATGTAATGAAGTAGATTGGAAAATATAGCAAATGTAATGCATACATACATATGTAGTTTTTGCTAAACCCATGGTGACTTACCAAGAAGATGAGAAAATCAGCAATCTACAAAATAAATCTACAAAATGATGATAAAATCGAATTTAAATAGGATGATCCAGTCTGAAAAGTGGTAGAAAAAGAAGGCGAGGCAGACCCTGCCTAAGATGGAGGGATGGCCTGGCCTACGCCATCCCTCCATCTTAGCCAGACGCCAGACAGTTTCTAAGAGTACCGAATTGGTGGACCTTGGCGCAAAATCGGGATGTCTGGAGTTCCTTATTAAGGTAGGCCTAGGCCGAATGTGTCTGGATAGCTGAGTGGTTAGAAAACAAGGCTGTCGTACGGAAGGACGATATGCGACCCTGTGCCCTTCGCGGAGCTCGACGTATATTTCCATGCCATGACTATGGTGGAGTTATAATGCGCTACAGCTTCGTCCCGTGGAATCCTTTTTCCACTTTAGTTTTAAGTGTAAAATACGATCTTTGCTTTTTCCTCCTTCTGAGGGCGGGTGGGTTTTTTCTGTATTGCCCGTTTTCAAAATTCACGTGTCCTTTCCGATGTATGAATTAGCACTGGATTCCAAAAGTTCCATAAACATGGACGCGAGATAAAAAGAAAAGAGGACAATAAACAAAATAACGGCTCAACCGCGGGGGGGGGGGGCGGGGGTGACGGGCGGGAGTGTCGTCATCGAAAGGGAGAATCCACGACGGATCACGTTCTCCATCAATGTTTCTCCTGCCTCAGATGTATTATCAGGCGCGGCCTTCGAGACTCCTTCCTTTCTTTCCTTGGGATTCTCAAGCCATCATATTAGAAGATGAATAAGAAGAGTTTTGCTTAAACAAAAAAATAAAATCAAAAGAATTAAAAAAATTGAATAAATTAACTGAAAAAAAATAAATCAAAAAAAATAATTTAATATAATCAAGTAAACATTATAATCTGATTAATCATCCCTTCCCCAGTAGTTTAGGTTGGTTTACATGAAGTTACCATATTGGTAGAAGCAAAGGAAAAATATAAATATAAATTGAAAGTTTTAGTCCAGTCATATAGGTGACTTTGTGTAATTAAGTTACCACTTTTCTCCCCGTTATATCTTCTATTATAATATTTCATCTCATGGCAAAAGCTTCATCATCATCATCATCAACGGCGCAACAACCGGTATCCGGTCAAGGCCTGCCTTAATAAGGAACTCCAGACATCCCGGTTTTGCGCCGAGGTTCACCAAGTCGATATCCCTGAAAGCTGTCTGGCGTCCTGGCCTACGCCATCGCTCCATCTTAGGCAGGGTCTACCTCGTCTTCTTTTTCTACCATAGATATTGCCCTTATAGACTTTCCGTCAGGGTCAGCCTAGTCAGTCTTATTAATTTCGTCGGTATACCGAATTCTCTCACGGCCGTGTACAGTTTTACCCTGGTTATGCTATCATAGGCGGCTTTAAAGTCGATGAGCAGATGGTGTAACTGTTGTCCAAAGTTTCACTAGCTTCAATTCACTTTCCATCCAACTTTTAAAATTTATCGGATCGCATATAATTAACTCATGACGTTTAACCAATCACCAATTGATGATTGCGTTAGTGACACGGTTTCCACTCTGGCTTCTGACGATATTTCCCACTTGCAAAGATGTTTCAAGTTCTGCGTTTGCAATCAACTTTAGCGCCTACAATCGGCTCCCGAAACGGGCGAACATCAAGCTTCTTCTACCCCACTCCTTCCGACAAAAATCTTCGCTGAGGCAACACAAAACACGTTATAAAGGTTTCAAAGAATCCATTTCACAGTATTCTAAATTTACAAAAATGAGCTTTACGCATATCTTCCATTTAATCTATGTCCCCTCTTGAGTAATTTTGAATGCGGAAAAGCAAAAATTCACTGGATGTGATCAATGTGATCAAGAAAAATGTTTCAAAAAAATCCTACTGCAATCACGTATCGATTCCCTTTCAGATTCCAATCCTGCTCTTCATCCTGCCTAATACCAGAACGATCTCCTCTGCTGCGTCTAACTGATAAGCTGCCAACCTCATCATCGCTTCTTCTCACTTTTGCTGAATTTAGTGTTAAGGTTTGAAGACCATTTTAAAGGTTTTGTGTAAAACAAAACCTTATTAAAATTGGTTTATTGTCTCTGTACTCTCTGTCTGTCTGTCACACACATTTTTTTTTCTTGGAACCCGTTATAGGGATTGACACTAAATTTTCTGTGTGTTTGTTTGCTGTGAACGTTCACACATACAGTGAGTTACGTTATGCTACGTAGAATTCAAGGGAGGTCCCCATCCATGCAAGAGGAGGGTGTACATTTTTTCACCAAATATAGTCAAGTGGGGTATCAATGAAATCAATGAAAGGTCTCGGTTAGTACTTTTTGAAACCTGTCTTAATTTTGACGTTTGTTGGAAAGGTGGGTAGTCTGGGGGGTCAAAAGTGATAATTTCTTTCAGGCACCCATTTTCAGAAATTGATCAACTGGAAAATCTGAAAACACATACTATATGGTATCTAGGCTCCGAAAAACCCTCCATACCGATATCTGTTCAAATAAAGTTAATAATAGCATATTGCTTACTATTACCCTTTAAGTTCCCTCTGGAATCACGAAATTTTGCGAAGTGTAGTTTATAATATAGAGCACGATCTTGTCAAGTTTGGCGGATCGCACTATTACTAACAAAGTTGTAAAAGGTTAAAGTTTTCGTTTTTGTGCAAATGCATGACCTTGACTGTCAGTATCACGTAAAAGTGAATATCCTGGCATTACATACTACATGCTAGGTACTAATGGGACAAATCTCCACTCAAATATTTTTATAAAAGAAATACATAAAACCTGAAGCATCCAGCTTCCAGTTTCCCGACTTGTTGTTATCTGTTAAACTGTTTTCTTTCTAATTTTTTTTTTTTCATAAAAGAAACTGAAAATAGAAATGAGTGTAATACGTCATTTTTGGAATTCATATGGGTAGTGAGAGTTAGTAGAAATATGCTAACCCACCAAAATCGTGACAAATATTGACGAAAAAATAAACAAATTCAACCATTCCCTGATTCTGAATTCCTTTTATTAGTACTTCTAACAGATGTGTGCAATCAAATCAAGCACTTTTAAGCCTATCAATTTGAAATCATTTTAAAATTGCTCATGAAAGCCACTCTGTTCCTGCTCAGAAACTCAATAGACCATCATATGCAACAGAATGAATGTTTCTTCGAAAGGGATCACTTGTACGTAATAGCATGAAATGTTCGCTGCCCCGTGATGGTATTCGCCTGCTAATACCTAGCCTCCTCCTTTTTAAACCTGCTCCATTCGAATTCTACGCAGTAATATTTCTAAATTTGTTTCATATGATATTTACAACTCTCAAACGGTGGAGGCTTAGCATTTCACCGGCGGAATCACACATAAAACAAGACCACGAGGACCAAACAGAAAAAGAATTCAGAGGATAAATAGAATGTGGGAAAGCTGTATCTCTATTCCCATTTGAGGTTACAGGTCGAGGCGTAGATAAACATGACTGCAACAATATACTAGTATATAAACACAAACCACCGCCAACATGGGAACTCGTTTTCGGTTACCGAGAGCGTCGTATATCGCGCGGGTGCCTCAGTCATATTTCAATTTTATCGCGAATTCGTGATAAGGAAACCAAATGATTGGATGATGAACGGAAGGAAGTGAAGGACACAGAGAAGCAGAGGAGTGGCTCCATACATACACACATAATGGCAAACAAATATCGATTGAACTTCCCCAAAGATGAGAATTGGAAAGTAACAAGGTGGCACGAAAAATCAACCTAAGTGAAGTGTCCTGTCTATAATGTGCCCCGTGGTAGCAGCTTGCTCTTTTAGCATGAAAAGTATTTTTGTAGGTTTAACGAAAACTGGGGCAATATTGAGTTTCTTCTAGATATTTGTGAAGTCGAATAAGGTACTCGGAGAGCGTGTCAAATTATTGGATGCTGTTTCGCCTCTATAGACTTTGTAGCTATTGGGTGTAAACGTTTGTAAATTAAACGCGATTTGTAGCTAACAATTAAACTTTTTATTTAACTCAAATTACAAACACGCGGAATTGAAATTATGACTGTAGATTGACAGAGAGGATCTGACAGTTGACGGATATGTGTATGACAACTTATGACAGCATTGTCACACCCCTATATCACTCTCCCCCGAGTGACTTTGCCGTCACGATGACTTTTCGCTGGAGGATAAGTGTGTTTCGGTGGCGGTCTGGAATACAAATATGTTCGTTTAAGATCCTGGTGAGTTTTATTTTCGTCATTCAGGAAAAAGGCTGGCTTTAGTCGTTCTGTTGAGACGTTGAAGTTCTTTCCATTAACTTCAATTCGAAATAGACGATTGGTGATTCGTTCGATAACAGGATGCGGACCTGAGTAAGGTGGCGATAATGATGTACGAACTCGATCGTCTCGTAGAAATACGTGTGTGGCAGAACTTAAGTTTCGGTGTACGAATTCGATTTGGGGTTCACGAGCATCTAAAATCTTGTCAGCGATCTCAGCGAGTTTGTCGTTATCGGTGCTGTCCATCGAGGCAAGAATAGCGCGGATATTTTCGGGAAGCCGTTGCATCCATATCGATTGTAACAGTTCGGATCCAACTTTATCTCCTGCGAGCAGTTTCATTTTGCGCAGCAAACCGGATGATCTTTGATCACCCAGTTCGACATCATTTAGCAATTTTCGGAGTCGTTTGCCTTCGGATTCAGTAAACTGTTTGATGAGACGTGTTTTAATTGTGTTGTAGCGATCTTTTTCGGGTGGGGACTCGATGATATCGGCGACTTGTTCGAGAATGGAATAGTCTAGTTCACAAACGAGTTTATTGAATTTGGTCTGATCGGATCGAATGTTGTGAACGAGGAATTGGGCCTCGATTTGGGCGAACCAGAGCGCCGGTCGAGATTTCCAAAATTCGGGAAATTTGACTTTACGAATTTCGGCGATTTCCTCGTTGATTTGCAACGCATCCGAAGCATCGCTGAATTTGTCGGCATCCGACTCAGGAATAGCGATTTTGGGAAAATTTTTTAGAAAATAGTTTCCGGGGTCACCACTGTAGCTATTGGGTGTAAACGTTTGTAAATTAAACGCGATTTGTAGCTAACAATTAAACTTTTTATTTAACTCAAATTACAAACACGCGGAATTGAAATTATGACTGTAGATTGACAGAGAGGATCTGACAGTTGACGGATATGTGTATGACAACTTATGACAGCATTGTCACACCCCTACAACTTCATTACTTGACTAGGAAAATAATAAGTGAGTATGATTCCAAGGGAAAGTAAGAACGAAGTACATGTTGTATATACCGCGACGAACATTGTTGAAGCAAGAAAATATTATTTGTCCCACTCGCTAACTCATATATAAGAACTGCAGAGAAATTTTAGTTCTGTAAGCTTCTCAGAAGAGTCTAATGAAGTACCGACATGTATTCAGAAAAGGACTATCGATAGTTGACCAAATATTCGTAGTAAAGAAAATTCTTAGTTCATGGTAGAAAACTAAATATCGATGCACCCCTAATGTACACGTGTAGAGATACATGAGAGTTAAACCAGCTAGCCAGCCAAAGAATTGATGACAGGACTCAATTAATACAATGCGAATATATGAAGAACCTATGTCAAGTAAGCCGGATACTATTTCGTATATAAGGAAGGCGTTTTCAATTGTGGTTTTCTGACTGTACCGAATGTCGATTATTCCAGTTTTATAAAATATGGAGTGCTTGTTGACCATATCAGCGAAATTGCCCGGAAAAATCTCAAAATTGGAAAGTCATATCTGGTCTCACAGCAAATTAAAGTCTGGGCTCTGGTAGGCTCCTGTTAAAATATTTCGCTGTTATAAATTTGAGCACGAAAATTTCGCTAATATTCAGATTTCACGAGCTAGGACACATCGGAAAACTTCCTTATACATAATAAAAGTGAAACTTTCGCATTTGTCCCAATTCAACCCGCTTTGCCCTGAACTTACATTCAATATTGATTTAATATTCCAATTTTTTCTTTCCGGGAAAACTCAACTTGTACGTACGGTTTCATCTCTCGTCACACGGGAAAAACCAACCCAAAGTTATGTTTCCCTCGAGAAAAAAGTATTTCGTCAGCTATGAAACTTTGATTCCAAGTTGTTGTCAGGAATGCTGAAAGGACCCGTTCCAGTCAATATTCCGAGGATGATGGTGAATTTTGTTTTTTCCTTCTTAATGCTGAAAGATTGTGGCCAGTTTTATTAGATGTTATTAAGTCCATATGCCTACGAGGATTTTATTGATGATCGGCCTACCACTCAAAGCAAATGGTCAACCGAATTCCCCCCTCGAATTCTCGCAGGTCCCTTTTTTAATATACCGGATAGCCGGTTACGATAATGGGAAAATAATTAAAATGTTCTTTATTGGGGAGGGAATTTGTGAAGAGAATGCCAAATTCTTGAAATTGATTAGCCCTCATTAACTATGCAGGGAAGGACGTGGGACCTCGACAACCAGCAACCATTCGTGCTCCCTCCAGATTCATTTGAAGGTTCCTCATGGCCGAGTGGATATGAATAATGCTTCAGGTTAAATATGATGGCCCATCTATTTTGCAACAGTTTACCCACAAATGTACCTACACGTAAATCTTTCGCAACATTTAGCACCTACACGGGTAATTCCGACATTTGTTGCTCGTTGGTCGCTGCCATGCTTAGTTCATAAAGCAGTAACCGTGGACATATGCAATTTGTTTTGTTTACTGAACGATGCAAATAATGCAATCCGCTAAACGCGATTAGCCGCCGACACCAGTATTCACATAACTCCTGACCATGCCATGCCCTTTGTGAGCGCTTCTACATAGTGAGTTCGCAAGCAAATTCTTACGGGCACAATCTTAACAATGTTGAGGTTGACCATTGCATTGGTCAAGCGGTTGCGGGCCGGAGACGTTGCCTGTGGCACGGATAAGGGTGAGGTGGGTACGTGAACAATGGAAGTCTGTGGGCAATGGGACAAGCGCAGGAATAACTGCGGTCGTGCCGAAACCTTAGAAAACTATTATACAATGTGTTGCTGCAGAATTGAATAGACGATGGTCCAGGGAATTCGTCGTTCGGCCGCATAGAGTCCGTGCGATAAATTACCGGTCATTATTGAACAAAAGTGAACATAATCGGGAACTGCCCGAACAAAAGTAATGAGTTGCCATCGAGTGTAAATATGCGACCCATTACTTTGAGCGTTGACAAACATTTATCATTGGTCACGTCCTTCCTCGGAACGAGCACTTCCTTGTGTTGATTGCCATTGGAAGCTATAGAACTTGCAAGTCGGGTGGCTGCGAATGAATTGACGTCGGCACTGTAATGAGTTTCACTCTATTAATGAATTTCTCGGGAGGACAACATTAGTGTGTTTCGTGCTGCTAAAGCTCCATTTGGGTTGAGCTATTATTGGGTAGCTTCCTCGTAGCCGACTGATTGGAGAAAATGTAAAAATTTTTTGAAGGTATTCTTTAAAATCATGTTCCCTTAATTTTCTCTTAACATAGCGACCTTGTCTCCCACTCAGGAGATGTAAGCGAGCTTAAGGGGGTCATCCCGTGTGAAGGCCGTTTTTTTTGCCTTTTTGGAAAATTATTTTGGACGACTGGATGAAGATAGAAACGTGATTTTACTTTGGATGATCCATGTAAGAAACACTTATCGGAAAGTTACGAGGGCTCTGATTACTTGCAGGTCTATAGCAAGAAGATACTACTTTGGGTATGCACTGCAATATTAAGGCCTATGATTACCTATGGGGCGGTAATCTAGACAGAAAAAACTGAACGGTGTAGAACAGCTAGGGATTTACACAAACTCCTTGAGTGGGTATCAATGGACAATAAGGACATGCAAAACGGTATCACTGGGGGTTCTTCTGGGACTGAATCCCGCCCATCTGCACATACATATGCAGGCAAGGATCTGGAAGTAGGGAACATACTAAAGTTCCTAACGGTTATAGGCCTGCTTGAGATACTAGATAGGTACACTATAGCCAGTAAAAGGGGCGCAATAGTTCTTCAAGGACGCGGTGTGACTTTCCCTTAACCGAATAATAATAATAAGGATCTCAGAATGTCCGGAAGCACCAGTGAGGCGGGAAGCTGCCTAATTCGTAGGAAAATTTAGATTCTTTCTAGATGGCATCACGAATTATAGGCGGCATCCAGGGATAACATGACAATGAGGTTTCATTTCGATAAGAAGTTTGAAATACGTTAAACTAACAGGGTACACTGGGAAAGCATGGTTCTGACACATAGCTTAAACCTGCAATTGATTACTTGGTACACTCACGGATTCCTCAGAGCAGAGAGTGAGTGCCGTGGTCATTCGTCCAAGGAAAGCATACTTTGAACCAATTGGTAGCCACCCCAGCATATTCCATATATATTAGAATTCCTGACGGTTATAGACTTGTTTAGGTACACTTCACTATAATCAGTAAAAGGGGTACAACAGCTCTTTTAGGACACAGTGCAGCTTCCCTTAAGAGAATAATAATATGTTAATACTCATCAGAAAAGTAAGCAAAGGAACGCAATAGGGGGCCATTTTTCTATTCTCTGGTTGTTAACTATGGACGACATTTGAAAATTGGGTTAAACCCCAAGCATACACCAACGATGTGGTGAATGATGACATCAGCTTCGGGATTTTTGCCCATATTTGAGTAAAACGGACACAACGAAAATCAAAATACCCGACCTCAGCATGCAATTATGCGAATTATGCGAATTATCATAGAATAGTGATGGATAAAAGGGCTAACTGAAAACAGGGAATCAAACTGTGGACCAGTATAGTTATCTATACCCCACCTATAGCGGTTGCAATCAAAGGCGGTTCGTTGGAAGTAAATAGCCATAATACGTTTCATCTACGTCTAGACCTCTGTTGTGTCTATTCGGAAATCCGAATACTGGATTTTATGACTCCAGCTGAACAGTGTACTTTGTAATATCCTCAGTAAAACAAAAATAAAATGTTGAGATCAGGGAAGAGAATGGTTCTTGACGCTTGTATGGCATCAGGAAGTAACTAAATTGGTCCACGCCAAATAAATTCGTACTTGAATGCTAAAGATTAGGATATCGGATTGTGGACAGCGAAGCTCAACCGCCATAGTAACATCCTAGACGAAGTACCTCGGGAAATCTGGGCATTCCCCAGGAATTATGCCACACACAAGCCGAATTTCGCAAGAAATTTTGATGGGACTTTCCAACCAGGGCAGGGTGGAAAACCGGGGAGGTGTTGCAACGTTATGACACAGCATTCTTCACCGATGGATCAAAGAGGGTCTGTGGAGTCGGTGCGGGGGTTTTCTCGAATATACACAAGTATCCGAGTCGTATGGCCTCCCAGGTTTTGGCAATGTATTCCAAGCAGGAGCGCTGGCGATACTGGAAGTTTGTCCATGGCTGGAGGATGATCCGAGCCCCAAGCGTAACATAGTCATTCTCACCGATAGCTAAGCGGCATTAAGGTCTTGTACTCAGCGACGACATACTACAGGCTGGTGGGGCAGTTTTGAAATGTGCTGAACAGCGCGAATAGAGCGATACACTCAAAGGGACTCTTCTCTGCGTTCCCGGGCATAGGAATATAGAGATGAATGAGTGGGCCTAGTGGGGTTCTGCTTTTGACAGTCTTTCGGCAGGTACAGTCGGTGTCTCGCTGGCGAGTGTCAAAGCCGGAATCTACTTGCACTACTTAACAGCCGCAGGCCTTAGATGGCCTACAACCTGTGGCAAGTCAAGTCAAGTTCCATAGGGACCATGCTCGGCATATCCTACAATTCGCATTGCCGAAGTTGCGGAAAAGGGGAGGGGGGCCCTCACGCACTTCCTCTGCGGTTGGCTAGCTCTAGCTAGAGTCACGTTGCGGACACTAGGTAAACCATTCTTTGGAGACCTTAGGTAGATTTCTAGCTGCAAGTCATAGGAGTTTGTGGCATCAAAACGGTGCACCACAGCGCTAATTGGGCAGCTCGGAGCGCCACTGATACCTACCTACCCTTTCCAGTCCTTTTGGCGGAAAGGAAGTTAGACTGATAGGTCGGAAGCTTTTTCCGTCCGTATAGCTGGGTTTTCTTTGATTGCGAATAAATATTGCCTTTACATTACGCCAGTTAATTGGAATATAAACGTGTGCTAGGCAAACACGGTATATATTCCGAATGTTTAGACCCACATGTTTATTGATATCTCTAGTATATGTGATAAATTTTTCAGCTTGATATCGTAGCTAGTTTTTGGAATACATGTCAATTTATGCACCCATCTCCAAAAAAAGGTGTTTTTCTGCTGCCACGCTGGAGGGCGCTGTGTTCATCTGAGCAAAAAACTAAACGGCATTTCAATGTGGACAATATTCCACGGTCCGCAAACTAGGATAATTAGAAAATATTAAAAGGTAAATTTTTTGGATTTTGGTGTTTTTTACGGCTTTTTTTATGAATAAAAAAAAACTACCCGTCCGATTGCAATTATTCTAGTTTGCGGACCGTAGAAATATGCTTTAAAGAAGTCGTGAAAATTTCGAAGAATATGGTTGGATAGATTTTGAGCTATGGTGGCAGCCGATTTTCAAGATGCAGTTTCGAGAAAAACGCATTTGAAAATTTAAATGTGATTATCAACAGTAAAATTTTGACTCACCATTAATCTGCTATAACTGGTCTATGGAGAGCACCCTCCGTTTCTTCAAAAAAGTCTTGTAAGGCCGATTGTTGCTCTCTGGTTTCAATTCTGGCTCTTTCAACAACTCATTGTTATTCTGGGTCTCTGCTCCTAAATATCTGTTCAAGAGATCATCTCGTGGCAAATCTTCGTAGATTGGTTTGATGACTGTTTGAACTTCTTCAGTCAAAGGTGCCTTCTCGTGGTGGACATTATCCACTTCACCTTTAGTTTCCGCTTTGCGCCATTTGCACCAACTGTCCTCGCCTGATGGACAATTTTGATGCTGAGGATTTTCGTTTGTAGAACATTTATGGAAGAAAGTTGCCCAAATTTCTTGCTTCATTCCTTTTATCGAATTTGCGTGTCGACGAATAGCTAGCCCGAAAAATGTAGTGAGGTCGTTAATAACCTTATCAGTAAGTTTTCCAGCCCCTTTTCCACCAATGCCTTTGTGATTCTTCTTTGCATTTCTGAGCCACGTTCCCATTCTTTTCTCGACATGTCCTACGCATTCCTTTTTTACTACTACGTATATTTTATTATTTGCAGAAATTTGCACAATAACCGGAGAAAACTCCAGCAAAATCCAATATACAATATACAAAACTTGTCGCAATTGGAACATCCATGTTCATGCTTGCTAAAAGTTTCTTTGCTGATGTTGATGGGAAGCCCTTTTTCTTCTCTGATAAGTATCGATTCTCATGAAATACTCGTTTTTTAGTGCGAGCATGACGTTGAACGTTAAAGTGATCTCCCTTCGTACGATCCATCTAAAAAAATCACTGAACACACAAACAGCACAAAATTTACAACAAAATATAACTGAGTATAGCTTGAAAGCCTTTCAGTGCTCACTCTAGACTGGATTATCCGTTTTATTCCAAACAGCAAATAAGTTTAGACAATTGATTGGTTTTCCGTCTTTTTATATTTATACCTGTATTCGAATTTATAAGGCTCAGGTAAAAAACTAACAGGTAAAAAAGATTGGATGCGCTTTCTCATCGAGTACTCTAGCCGCGGCTGCAAACTCCTTACCTGTTTAACACTGTAATTTCTGAACGACTCGGAATATCGAAAAATCCCTTTGCCCACATATTCTCCACTACATATAGATACAATTCATGCAAAACAAAAATAGATTTCTCCAACCCGACACACGGGATGACCCCCTTAAGAAAAATAATCATTCTGGATACTGTTCCGGCAAATTTGAATTAACTGAGATTCTTCTATTTTGGATGAAAGAACAATTCACTTCGGAAGCTCTAATAATTCATATCTCTCCTGTTTATCGCGAAATCTTCCCGAATTCTTAATAATATGCTCATTCAATTATTACGAAGGAAGATTAACGGAGCTTTGCATTTAATGTTTTTATTACTCACCTTTGTTCCATCGACAAAGGCCTAACGACACGGCGGCGATAAGCTTCCGACTAAATTCACTGCGCTACCTACGTAGTACCTGTGCACGAGAAAACAACAAAAAAAATTAAAATTGTTTTTCCTAGTCAAGTCAACGCCAGGAAAATGGAGTGTCACGGCAAAGGAACGACGGAGAATTGAAAATGAAAACGAGAACAATTTGATAAAACCCCGGCAAGTATCTACGCTACAAGGACGACACGATAGATGTCTTATGTAAATGCTTTCATGACGAAGTGCGAATAATCCTGCAGTCTGGTGTACTCAAGGAGCAAAAGGTGGATTAAGATTTTCATTAAGATTCGAGCCGAGAATAGATTCTAGGCTTAATTTTCGACAGTGTCCCGTCGGCAGCGGGGTTATTCCAATTGTACGGGATGAAAAAAGAAGTTTTTGAACAATTGCCGTGGACTTAGTAAGATAGACGTTAAATAGCAAGGGATAAGAGCTATCACTTCAATTTACTTATATAGATCCTTTCCTGAATTATTGAAAGCTGGGTGCAAACAATTGCAGGGTTGGGATAAAGGTGAGCCTTTTCCACGAAGAAGACGAATAATTCATAACTTTATACAGGGTGAATTAAAGGATAATCGAGATAGAACACACACAAAAGATGGGAGATTTTATCAGGTTGACGCATCTTATGCCAACTTATGCATAGATAAAAGCGAAGGCCACTGTAAAGTTGAAAGGTTCTTAAGTACAAGCCCCTGAAAACCATTCGTTCAAAACAAAGGACGTGGGCGGGCTTTTCACAAAGGACAAATACAAACAAAACTTTTCTCATTTGAATGCATCAGCAAGCAGGTAAGCTAATTAGGCGGGATGTTGAAAATTGAAAATTTATTAGGGAAATCCTACGTTAAATTAATAGTATTATTCAATCACCTTGGAGCAAATATATTGAAAACAAAGGCCTTCGAAAGATCCCAATTGAGCGAAGTACACATCTTCATATTTTCCTCACCCATAGATTTATTACTTTGAATACCTTGCAACTGCCCTTGGCAACCACTAAAATATTATACAAAGCACCCTGTTTTCTTAAAAAAAGGGAAATCCACAGCAAAAGCAACTTCCTGAACGGAAGTTATATTTCCATGGCTTTTGTATTTCTGGAAAACGGGATGATGTGATGCAAGAGTTAAAGCCTCTGGCATATCTTCCTATATCAATTCTATGCGAGAATTATGAAAATGCTCGGCAGCAAGTGAAAGCAAATGAAAGAGCAACTCTTTCAAGGAATTTTAATAACAAAAGACTAACCCTTTTGTTTATATCCGACGACGAAAGAGCTTATTTGCAACTCAGACAGAAAGACAAAGGAAAAAGCAAAAGAAGTTGAGAACAATCGCAAATGAATTATTACTCGTAAGCGATTATTATTGTTTTTGCTGCACAATTGCCTAAGTATTTCAATTATCAAAACTGTACGTATTATGAAATGATAATGGCCATGTGCTGGTCCCTCCATCTTCCATGTACCCAACATGTTCCTTAGGTTTGCTATTGCTTCGGTGCTAATTAATTTGCCTGAGATTAGTGAAACCTGGAGCATTCAGAATTTAGGTTATATTAGCCATTTTACTTAACCTTCTTTATTTTCATTAAAGCTTTATCAAAAGAACTCGACGAGGTGCATATTCTTCAAGGTCGACTTCGCAAAAGTCATATTGGTTTGATGCTGTCAGCATAAGCAGAAGTTGAATCACTGGACGACTTGCGGTTTCGTCCAGGGTTTAGGTATTTCATCAAACGCTGCTTCACCTTTGCCCTGGGAGCAACGTGGTTACGACGCGTTGTTTGCTCCCTTTTATGAATCCATAAACATTATATGCCTATTTCTTGACGAGTGAAGATGTGAAGTCATGAGGCTCTAATTTCTGGGCAATTTGAATATTAAATGGAAGTAAGGGTAAACCCTTGAGTTAAGTGTAACTTAGTGATATTATCGGTATGCCTTCAATGTTCACTCTAGTTTCTCCAGCTCTCATACATATACTAAGCGCCTCGAAACACGGCTTAACACCAACCACCACCATAGGTACCTAATGATAAATTTTGACGTTTCATCTGCCAGATCCAGTTTAACCATTCGTAACCATAACTTGATGAGATGAATGTTTTCACGTTCAACTACGATAACCGCCAGATCGTCTGCAAATTTAGTTAAAGTTCCTTCACCGAATGTTAAGGAATACCTGCCGCCGTCAATCTCGTAATTTCGATAGCCAAGCCTGTTGGCAGCTAACTAGAGTTCGAAATTCTATCAGATATGACATCAAAAAGCACCGAAAGAAAAGAGCCTCCTTTAGTAGAAATGAGTGTTTCGAAGATGTTCTATGCTTAAACAAAATTGACAAACTGTGCTGTGAGAATTATAGGTGTATTCATATATGGTTATACAGGGTGCGGCAGCATAACTTCCTTTTTTCAAAACTCAATAAAAACTATTGTATGCATCGGAAAATATTTATTTATTTTTTATAATGTAGGTACACGTCTAAAGTTTTTATTTACATTGTTTTGAAGATCAAATCTGTTAGGTGACGTCCCCCATTCTCCATACATTGCGTAAACCGATTTCTGGCGTTTGTCATGACTCTTGTTAGCATAGCAGGTGTTATGTTGGCAATTTCTTCTTGGATGTTGGTCTTCAAATCTTGTAGGGTTCTTGGACGGTTCACATAAACACGGGATTTCAAAAAACCCCATAGAAAAAAATCACAAGGGGACGACAGATCGGGAGAACGTGCCGGCCATTCCAAATCGCCTCTAATTGAGGTAAGGCGCTCTGGAAAGTGTTCCCTCAAAACAGCCATCGATGCTCTTGAAGTGTGTGCTGTTGCACCGTCTTGTTGAAACCAAGTGTCCCCCAAATCCAAATTTTCTAGCCGTGGGAAAAAAAATTCTGTAGCATGTTTACATACCGGTCCGAATTCACTGTCACTGTAACCTCATTTTCCTCAAAAAAACAGGGACAAATAATTCCAGCTGAGGAAATTGCACACCACACTGTGACTTTGGGTGAATGCAAAGGCTTTTGATGCAATTCTCGAGGGTTGGTGTCAGCCCAGTAGCGCATGTTTTGTTTGTTAACTGACCCACACAAATGAAAATGGGCTTCATCGCTAAAAAAAACAATAGCACCCTCGGGAACGACATCAAGAAGAAGCTCACACGCGTTCATCCGAGAATTGAAGTCGCGTTCTGAAAGTTCCTGCACTATCGCCATCTCATAGGGATGAAAATGAAGATCATCACGAAGAATTCCGCTCACAGAACGATCGGATAGTCCAAGGGCAGATGCGTGTTTGCGCGCAGAACGCGTGACGATCGCATCATTGACGCTCTCACTGCCTCAATGTTCTCAGGTGATCTAACGGGTCGAGGGACTTCAGTTCTTCCTTTTGTCGCACTTGCAGTTTGTCTGAATGTAGTGACCCATGTAACAATTGATTTGATAACATTTGCGGTCTGGGACGGGAGCCAACAGGGCTAAATTAAAGCGACTCCGAAATGCACGCTGTGTGGCAATAACCGAACATCCGCTTGAAAAGTAAACCTCAACGGCAAAGGCACGCTCCTCACTATTCCAACGCATAATGGCGACTGAACCGTGTCGGGACAAAACTTTACAGTATCCCCTCTTGAACGAGACTACTAGTGCTTCGCTATGACATCAACTAACTGAGTGGCGCGCATTTTAAAAAAGGAAGTTATGCTGCCGCACCCTGTACTATACCAGGATGTTCAGTGAGTTACATGATTTTATGCATAAAAATAAATTTTGCTATTCAATATATTTTCAATGCACTTCAAAACACTTGTGCCAGTCTTTTGTTTGAGAATCGGAGGATTTGTAAGTCCGCTATCCATTTGATGGCGGACTAGACCAGTTGGAAAGCAACATACTTTCATGATTGTTGTCAACGAAACCCTCAATCTTGAGCAAGCACTCAAGTTGCCAAAAGTATACGACTTACGGTTTCGTCCAGGGTAGAGGCAAGACGCTGCCTCAACTCTGCCCTGGGAGGAACGTGACCGAAGTGGTTACAAGGCGGCATTTGCTCCCTTATATGAATTCAAAACCCGACATGTGTATGAATTTTAGAGAGGACAAAAACTGCTTGTAAAATGAGGCAGCGTCTGATGAGTTGGTTCTGCCCTGGACGAAATCGCAGGTCATATACTTTGTTGGGGGGTGTTCTATACAAAATCTTAAGAAGCAGTGGGTTGCGCTGAGATTCTTCCGTAAACTCCTAGCATCGGTGAAGATTCGGTTCAAATCAACCATGATGTGATAAACTACTCATGTACATTTTTGGAGAGAGTAGAGTGTGTTTATGTGTTATCTTAATCCATTTTAATGGTCAATTTTTGAGATTTGGGAAACTATTGCAAACAAAGTAAATTCAAATAACATTCACTTAGCTGAATCTAAGGAACTTCAATTCTTCACGGTTAGGACACTTACTTCAGAAATTTGGGGAGAGTATCAAACGGGGTTTGAGAATGATCGCAGTGCCAAAAAAAATAAACAAGAGGACAGAAGAACGACATTTTTAAGGTTTTGTGCCAACGAACATAGCTAGCCCTTCGGAAACCAGAAAGACAGAGAACCTGCAAATTATACCACATAGCATTCGAGTTTGAAGAAGTTTCAACAAGCGAACGGAGCTTTTAACCAAATTATTTTGGTTGACTTATTTTGGGGAGAGTGGGTATAATTGTCACCCCGGACCTGAGTTGATTCTATGTATAGAACATAGTTCCCCTGCGGTTTTGTAGAAAGCGGAGACCACGCGCCTACGCTCCTCTTGCACCATATAGTCATCACAAAGACCAGAAACGGGCATCAACGCTGCTAATTCTTTTAAAGAAAAACATTTTGGTTACTATTAAAAAGTTATGAATGGGTTACAGTGCAATTCCGATAATTCGGATTTGCGGCAAATTCATACCAATTTACCAGTCCCCAGCGTTAATTTTTTTTTTAATTTTCACTCGTGATAATTATCGCCATTTATAATTAGTACCCCGATATTTCGTACCAAATCATAAACTGTTTTTATTAAGGTTTTGTTTTGCAAAACAAAATCTTATTTAAATCGGTTCAATGTCTGTCTGTCTGTCTGCCTCTCTATCTGTCTGTCACAGGCACTTTTCACAAAAACGGCTATACCGATTGACACGAACTTTGGTGAGAAGGTGGGAACTGTGAACCCGCAGACATGCAGTGAATGATATCCTTCTACGTAGAGATTTAGGGGGGTCCCCATACATGTAAAAGGGGGGTAAACATTTTTTTTTCACCGAATATAGTCATGTGGGGTATCAAATGAAAGGTTTCGATCGGTTTTATGTGTTTGTTACGTGAGAATATTTCTTTCAACCACGCATCTTGTAAGTCCTGGTGTATACGAATTTAATATGCCAGACTATTCACTTTAATGTGATATTGGCATTCTATGCTGCATGAGAGCGGGGTAAATTTCGTCGAAATTCCTAAAAAATTTGACCTACGATACCTTTGTTAATATTAGTTAGATTATCTTTGAGTTTTCCTATATTACGCCGTAGATTGTGCTTTACATTCCCGCAAAATTTTGTAACCCTAGAATGAATTCAGGGGAGCTTCCATTAAAATATACAAATATAGTATTATTAACTTAATATAGATATTTTTGGAAACTAATTTTCTATTTGTATTTTCCATGATTTTTTTTTCAAAATTTTGCATTTTCCGAGAATGAGTCATGCCTTACTTCAAACTTATTCTCTTTAACCCCTCACTTCCTTGCTTTCCAACCGATATTAAATCTGGAACTTAAGGTACTAATAGAGATCCTTCTTTAAAGTCACATAAAAGCATGGATATTACACTGTATCCGTTGGTTTTTAAGGTTTTGTGTAAACACAAAACCTTATTAAAATCGGTTTACTGTCTGTCTGTCTGTCCGTCTGTCTTTTTTTTTTTTTCGGCGTTGGAAGGTGGAAAGGTTCAAAACCTACTGCTGGCTCCTGCCACGCAGTTATGTGAGACTTTTACTCACTAAAACCACCTCCTTCTCATTCCACTCTCCCCACGGAACTCCTATCAAGTATTGCATCGCGGGGCTGGATCAGCTTTTAACTGCGGCTCATTATGGTTCTCTCCCTTCCTTGTTTTCGTCGTAGTTCTTCCTGCCTAAGCTGTTGGTGAATAGCTTGCAGTTCCCTTACAACCTGGTTCCAGGCATCCGTTGACTCCAGCATAAACTCCACAATGTTTTCGGGTGTTAAACGCCTGTCTGCGACCGCTTCCATTCTTGTTCGGTGCGCGGTGAACCTGGGGCAATCAAATATGACATGCTCCGCATTCTCAGCCACGTTACCACATCTTGGGCAGCATGGTGATTCGTCGTGACCAAATCGATGTAAATAAGCACGATAACCTCCATGTCCACTCAAGAATTGTGTTAACTCGTAGCTTAATTCCCCATGGTTTCGTTCAAACCATCTCCGAATATCCGGAATGATGAGGTATGTCCAACGACCAGTTTGGGACTCGTCCCATCGCTGTTGCCACCGTTCGATAGATTCCCACCGTGCCAGCTGCCGTCGAAATGCGCTAGACTCTCCAGCTGCATACGTTTTGTCGTAGAGTCGCCGACTTTCCTTCGCCAAGATGTCTATGGGAGCATCCCTGCTAGTACATATGCCGCTTCTCCTGATGTTGTCCGATATGCACTGCATACCCGGAGTGCACTTAACCGATACGCCTTTCCCAATTTTCGGCAGTTCACTTTGTTATTCAGAGCAGTTGCCCAAACTGGAGCTGCGTAGAGTAGCACGGAGCTGACTACCCTGGAGAGCAGAAGACGTCGACTTTGTCTTGGCCCACCAATGTTCGGTAGTATCCTCGAGATCGTTGTAGTGATGGAAGACGCTTTAGTTGCGGCGTACTCAATGTGTCTTTTGAAGTTGAGTCTTCTGTCAATAATTACTCCCAAGTATTTGAACGATGGTTGGGAGTAAATTGTTTTTCCGCCAACTTTGATTTTCACAGTTGTATTCTTTCTTCTCTTGCTAATGAGAATTACTTCTGTTTTATGCTCGGCAAGTGAAAGGCCAGAATTTCTCAACCAGGAATTGATCTCCCATATCGCTTCATTTGCATAGATCTCGATCTCGTCTTGGTGCTTTGCAACCACCGTTATTCCGATATCATCGGCGAAGCCAATAGTTGTCACGTTGTCCGGTAAGCGTAGCGTCAACACTCCATCGTACATAACTAGCCTCCATCGTACATAACCAGCAAGGGACCCAGGACTGAACCCTGTGGCACTCCGCAAGTTGTCGGGAATATTTTTAGCCCATCCTCCGAGTCGCAGTAAAGTCTTCTCCCAAGGAGAAACTCGACCACAATGCTTACAATGTACTTCGGGGCTTGTATCTTGTCGAGTGCCTCGATGATTTTTTTCCATTTTGCACTATTGGACGCATTTTTTACGTCGAGGGTTATTACTGCACAGCATTTTCCTTCTTCTATTGCAGCCTGAGCCAAGCCAGTCAGCATGCTGATTGCGTCGACAGTTGATTTTGTCTTACGAAATCCGAATTGTTTGTCGGAAAGGCCTCCTTCCTTTTCCCCAACAGCGAGCAGTCTGTTATATATTACTCGTTCAAATAGTTTGCCAATGGTATTGACCAGACATATCAGCCTATATGGGGAGGGGTCACCCAATGGTTTACCTGCCTTCGGAATGAGTATTAGCTTTTGTACCTTCCATTGCTCGGGGAATTCTCCTTCCCTAAAGCATGCCGTGAAAACTTGGGCAAACATACCTGGTGCTGTCCTGGCGGCTACCTTCAGGGCAATGTTAGGGATTCCATCCAGTCCTGGAGTCCTTTTTTCAATCAATCTTTTTGCTGCATCTAGAACCTCCTCATTTACCACTATCGGAACTTCGTCGGGATTTAAATGTATTGCAGGCAGACTTGTACCATTGAGATCCACTGGGAATAGAGTGTTCACTATATTCTGCAACAACTCTGGGCAATTAATCGGTGGGGAGCGCTCGCCTTTTAGTGATGACATCACCGACCTATATGCGCCACCCCATTGGGTCGGAATCAGCTTCAGTACACATCCGCTTGAAATGTTCGGATTTGCTCCTTGCGATAGCTACTTGCAATTTTTTCCTCGCATTTTTATATTGCACGTGTAGCTCCTCGAACTCAGGTCGGTTTCTTCTGCGCTGGGAGCGTCTCCTAGCTTTGAGACACTTTTTCTGGCATTCCTCAATTTCGGAATTCCACCAAAAATTAGGATTTCGTCTTCGGAAAGTGCTACGTCGAGGAATAGCGGCATCGCATGCCCGCTGCAATTTTTCCACGACCTGTGAAACTTTGTTTTGTGCGCTTCCCGATAGCAATGTATCTTCCAGAAGTACCTCCTTGAACATTTCTGCGTCGAATTTCTTAGTTACCCAGCTCATCGTTATTCGTGTTAATGGCTTCAAATTGTTCCTTTGCTAGGTTTGAAAGATGATAGCCTGATGATCGCTGTGTGTGTACTTCTCGCTGACACGCCACTCCACTGTCCGTCTGTCTGTCTGTCTGTCTGTCCGTCACACGCATTTTTCTCGGAGACGGTTATAGCGATTAACACCAAATTTGGTAGAAAGGTGGGAACTGTGAACGCTCACGCATACAGTGAATTACATCCTTTTATGTCGAATTTAAGGGGGGGTCCCCATACATGCAAAAGGGGGGTGCAAAATTTTTTTTCGTCAAATATAGTCATGTGGGATATCAAATTAAAAGTCTCGATTAGTACTTTTCAAAGCCGATCTTAGTTTTGACATTGGTTGGAAGGATGCGGAGTGCGGGGGGTTGAAATTGATCACTTCTTTAAGGGAGGCATTCTCAGAAACCACATAACCGAAAAATCTGAAAAAAAATCAGGAAGCTGGCACTATATGGTGCCTGGGCTCCGAAATACCTTCCATGCCCATATCTGTTTATATAATAATAATCGTTGGCGCAACAATCCATATTGGATCTAGGCCTTGAAGTGTGTTAGAGCACTTCATTCAAGACCGTAACGGTACACTACAGTAGACTGTAGGAGGCAATGTGGTCAGCATTGCGCTCGCCCGAGATTATTACCCTGATTTGACTCAGGTACTCATTCACAGCTGAATCGACTGGTATCCGACGTCAAATCACGATACAAATTCCACTGTCACCAGTGAGATTTGAACCGTGACCTTCCGCACGACAGCCTTGTGCTCTAACCACTCAGCTATCCGGACACTCTGACCCTGATCTGTTTAAATAAAGTTAATAATAGTATATTTCTACAATTTTTTGTAATTGATTAGAAACCCCCCTTAAGTTCATCCTAGTACCATGCAATGATATAGGCTATAATATAGAGCATGATCTTACCAAGTTTGGTGGAAATCGCACTATTACTAACAAAGTTATAATACCTCAAATTTGTTGCTTCTTTGAAAATTGAAGACTATGAATGTCAATATCACCCGAAAGTGGATACTCTCACATAATATATGGATATATTACGTGCTACGTACTAAGAAATACACAAAATCTTTCGTACCTGAAGCGTCCAGCTTCCGGTTTCCCGACTTGTTTTATATACTCAAGCCTACCAAATTGCATGTCAGTGGGTGTGGTTGTTTCTGAGGAAAGTGCGTCTGATAGTTAGAAAGACAGGCAGATGGTAAACCGACTTTAATAAAATTTCGATTTTACACAAAACCTTACTAACAATTTACGAATATGTTGCACAAACTCTTTCTGCGACTGATCATGAGGACTCAATCTTTGTTTTTTTTTTTTTTGTGCATACACAGAGGTGGAAAATCTTAGAAAGACACGTCCGCCGCAGCTTCGCCGCAGCTCCGCCGCCCGAACGGCGGAACAACAGCGGGCGCGTGTGGGATTCACACCCACTAAAAGCCACCCCCGGTCTCTCCAGCCCCAGCCCCGCGGGACCCCCATTGAGGTATTACTTCGCGGGGTAGGTTTGCTCTTAGGCACTCATCCTTCTCCTATTTGCAGCTTTCCTCCTTCTTTGTTCTTTCAGCAACTCCTCCTGCATTTGGATGATTGCGGAGCTAACCGCAAGCCACTTCTCCTCGGACTCCAGCATCTTAGTAACCAAGCTCTCCGGGGTCCCGCTCCTGCCCAGCACCTGGTTTAAGCTCCTTCTCTCCATCGCAAATCGTGGGCAGTGAAACATCACATGCTCTGGATCCTCCGGTATGCCATCGCATCTGGGACAGTTCGGAAAATCATCCAACCCAAAGCGGTGCAGATACTGCCTGTAGCAACCACCGTGTCCCGTGAGGAACTGGGTAATGTGGTAGTTGGTATCCCCATGTTTTCGCTCAAGCCACACCCTAATGTTGGGAATGAGCCTGTGCGTCCACCGACCTTTCGCAGACTCGTCCCATCTGCGTTGCCAGAGATCAAGCGACTCTGACCTTGCCGCATTTCTACGCTGTGCATGCCCCTCCATATGTCTTGCATTGTACAGGACACTCATTTTTTTGGCCAGAATGTCAACCGGGATCATGCCTGCCACCACCAATACTGCCTCATCTGATGTGGTTCTAAAAGCACTGCAAACCCTCAAAGCCATCCGCCGGTAAACCGAGTTCACCTGCTTCCGTCTCTGAGAGTTTGCAAGCGCCTCTGCCCACACAGGCGACGAGTAGAGCAGGATGGAGCGCACCACTCCGGCTAGCACCAACCTCCGGCAATGTTTCGACCCACCAATATTTGGCAACATTTTTGCAAGTGCCGTGGTGGCACTGGCTGCCTTTTGGCATGCATACTCTAGGTGCTCCCTAAAACTCAATTTGGTGTCAATTATTACCCCCAGGTATTTGATAGCCGGCTTTGATACGACCGTATGTCCACCGACCTCCACTTTTACAGTGTTATTTTTTCTGCGTTTCGTTATTAAGACCGCTTCCGTTTTCGCGTCCGCCAAGGTCAGCCCGGCCTTTTCTAGCCAGGACTTTACTGCTCTCACTGTTTCCGTTGCGTAAACCTCCACATCTTCTGGGTGTTTTGCTGCAACAACCACAGCTAGGTCATCAGCAAAGCCGACAATTGTAGTCCCCTCTGGGACGGGAAGAGCAAGCACCCCATTATACATGGTATTCCACAACAGGGGACCAAGTACCGATCCCTGTGGTACCCCGGCTGTGACAATGTACTCTTTGGGGCCCTCATCCGTCCCGTACCAGAGAGTCCTCTCTGAGAGGTAGTTTTCCACCAAATTCGCTAAGTATCCGGGGACACCTATGTCAGCCAACGCCCGTTTAATTCTATTCCAGTTGGCCGAGTTGAATGCGTTTTTGACATCCAACGCCACCACGGCACAGCAGCCGCCAGAAATCAGTGCACCTTTTGCCAGGTTTACCACCATGCCAATTGCGTCCACCGTAGAGTGGGCGCGTCGGAAACCAAACTGGCGTTCCGACAAACCATTGCTGGCTTCGACGATGGGCTGGAGTCTGTTGTAGATGATTCTCTCCATCATCTTCCCCATTGTATCCAACAGGCAGATAGGACGATACGACGCTGGGTTTCCAGGTTGCTTGCCAGACTTCGGAAGCAACATCAACTTTTGCTTTTTCCACTGGGCAGGGAATATTCCTTCTTTTGGGCACGCTTCGAAGGTGTTGGCGAAAAGGTCGGGCCTAGTCTTCACTGCCAGTTTCAAAGCTCGGTTGGGGATGCCACCCAAACCTGGGGCCTTGTTGTCACCGAACCTACCACATATTTCCCGCAGCTCCTCCACAGTTACAGGCGGTATTATGCCGTCATTTGGCTGGACAAAAACTTGCCTTCCCCTATTTTCGTGGTGAGGGAACAGAGTGGTAACAATCTGTTTCAGGAGGCGCGGACGGGTGATTTCCGCAGCCTTTTCATCACCACTCTGTAAGCCTCGCCCCAAAGGTTTATGTCGGCATGGTCGCACAGCTGTTTGAAGCAGTTCTTTTTGCTCCTCCGAATGGCTTCCTTTAGGCGGCCACGCAATTGCTTGTGTGCCTCCTCTCGACCGTCGCCACCGGGTTTTTCCCTGAGCCTCTGGCAAAGCCTCCTTGCCCGAAAACATGCGGCTCGCAAACTTGAGATTTCATTGTTCCACCAGTAGTTGGGTTGCCTACTGGGGAGCAATCGCCTTCTGGGCATAGTAGCATCGCATGCTTCCGTCACCCATCGAGTGATCTGGGTGGCTTTCTCTCTAGTCGTACCATTCAGGGATATGTCGGATTTGAGCACCGCGGAAAACGTGTCCCCCTCGAACGCTTTCACTGTCCAGCCAAGCATACCACCCGGCATTTTGCGAAAACTCTTTTTCGAGCTCGATCCGCCCTTGATCTCTATGCAGATTGCCTGGTGGTCGCTGTGAGTATAGTCCTCACTGACATGCCAAGCGATTCTACTGGCTAAAGTGGCACTCACGTATGTCAGGTCCACTATAGACCCCAGGCCCCTTCCCCGGAAAGTGTACGAAGACCCAACATTCGCCAGTACCACGTCCAGCTCCGCGAATGCTTCGAGGAGAACACGTCCCCTAACATTAGTTATCCGGCTGCCCCATTCAAGAGCCCACGCATTGAAATCGCCTCCTATTATGATCGGCCAACGTCCTCTTGCATCCAAAACAAGAGCAGCAAGCATCCGCTCATACTCGAAAAGTATAGCGCTGGGTGGAGCATAGCAGCTGTAGATGTGGATGCCCTTCACCTTCGCTCTGATGAAGCCCTCCTCCGGGTGCTCCATTATTTCCTGGAAGGCTTGTTCTCCACAAGTCCACAGCGCTGCTTGGCCCGTTTGGTCTTTGACCCAAACGCTACCACCGCGGTTTCGGTATGGTTCACTTAGTATGGCCACATCGACGTTTTTCTCGCGGATGGTTTGCGCGAGTTGGTCCTGCGCCGCCTCGGAATGGTTGAGGTTGATTTGTATCAACCTCATCTGCGATTTGTGCTAAGGGCTCTCCTGTATTCCGGGCACCTGCTGCTGCCCGCAATGTGCCGATGGTCCACACCCTCCTTTCCTTTGCACAGTAGACAATTTGGGTCAGCTCCGCAGTCCTTGCTGATGTGGCCTTCCACTCCGCATCTCCTGCATTGCTTTGACCTATCATTTGGGTCAGTGCATGACTTCGCAATGTGACCAAAGCCAAGGCATCTAAAGCACCGTTTTAACGCCACCTGTTCCCTAAGGCGACCCATTACCCAACCTATTCTCACTCTCCCTGCTGCTAACAGTTTGAGTGCGTTCTCCACTGGTAGGCTGATGATGGCGGTTTGTGTTCCCCCATAGGCTTTCCTTAGCGTTTTCACCACTGACTCTTGTAGTCCGGCAAGATCGAACTGTTTCTCCAACGCTTCGCGAACCTCCTCCTTTGTCGTGATTTCATCTATATGTTTGCAGATTATAGTGATCTCCGGCCTGCTAGCTCTTATGTCGGCTTCCTGTCCTAAAGTCTTCCCGATTTGGCTCAAGAATTTGTCCGCGGTTACATCCTTGGATTTCTTAAGTTCCAACATAAGATCTCCCTTCTAGGACCATCTAATGCGGCTGACGTTGTCTCCCAAATTGGTGAGTTCGGGGTCTGCCTTCACTTTCCTGAGAATGTCGGCGTATGACCCTTTGCCCCGTTTGGAAATGAAAATCACCTCCGGTCTAATCTTCCTCCGATAACTTTTTTTCCGCGGTTCTACCTTCCTCCAAGCTTCCGCATCCGCCTTTGAAGGTTCGATCCATTTTCTCGAGGTAGCCACTGCAGTATTTTCCCTGGTAGCTTCAGACGTACTTTTCATGAACTCCGCCTTTTTGGGAGTTGAGTCTTTTTTTCTTTTCGGGGTTTGCTGGCCTGTTGAGTCATTAAGCTTCTCGCGCAGCCTCTTCCCCGGTTTCTCCCCTTTTGTGTTTTGAACCGGCGTTACTTGAGTTGCCTGGTTCACTTTTCCAATCGGCGACTTCCCTACTCGTTCATCCTGGGCCTTGCCGTACGTCAAACGGATGCCTCTTATCATGGCCCTTATATTTTGGTGAATGTTTCTGCGCTCCTTTATAAACTCACACAGCTCCATGATCTTTTTACCGAGGGCAGTAAAGGCACCTCCAGACTGATCATTGCCCAAAACATCGCTCGGGTGAATCGGCGTCAGCGATTCTTCCTCATCGAAGACTCCCGCTATACGCTTCCCACTGGGGGTAGCGATCGTGAGGGCTTGTGCCCGTGTGGGAGGGGATCTGCGAAAAATCGAGCTCCTTCTGAACGAATCCATCACTGGAGCCAGTTCAAGTTCCTCCCGTATGCTTGTAACATTAGATGCCACAGTAGCCAAGGTTCCCACACTGAGGCACTGCGGTCGTTGGATATTGACGGCCGGGAGCCTGCTTGCTCACTCCCAAAAACCGCCGGCACTGGGTTTCCGAAGCCCTGCACCGTAACTTCATTCTTCTTCTGCTCCTCCATGTTTGGTTTTATTTCTGGGTATCCTTCCCATAGCCAATTTTTATCCACGGGTGGGCGTTTACTTCCCACTTACCCGGCCTGCGCATAAACATGCCCATACACGCACATCTCCGGATGGGTGCATGTGCATGGCCATGACACATTCGCCGAGCATTCCCTTATCCGCACGAAGGGACGCGCCTGATGGGAGATTTGGCAACTCCACACAGCCACTCCACATGAGGACTCAATCTAAACGATATTTAAACAGGTAAGGCGTTTATTACCTGGAACCGTTTGGTAAGAAAGTGCCCTACCATTGAGCCTATACTCGAATTAATTCCGCAGAATTTGTGAGAGCGAGACCCATAAAAAGCGTTTGTTAAACTAGGGAACTTCTGAAGAGATACTCTTTGCGGAATCCTGGCTAGTTGACAGAACCTGATGTCTGTAATCCTCAAAACATTTCTAATTCCTTAGAAGCTATAGTATTATGTTTCCAACAACATATCTAGTTAAACTTTGTTGCCCGCAGGCTAGTTCTACCAACCTGAAACATACAATACTATGCTTTCTTTTTTCGTTTCTCAGTCGAATATGACCATGACGAACATGTTGTGGCTAAAAATGAATGTACTCAAATGTTTCACATAATCAGTTCCTCCAACTTCGCTGGTTCACAAGGGTGAATGACGCAGCGGATGGATTCCAGGAACAACATATATACATATGTGGCCATGGGTGCCACCGCCAATGGTTTTCGTTCAGTCATTGTTTCCACATGCCAGTTGTTCAGCAAAGCTCCTCTATGTCAAGGAATTCTAGCCCATTTGTGCTTTTAACTTTCACAATATTGCTTTAGACAACTAGAAGCTAAAGGGTAATTGACTTTAAAACAATTACCCGCAGGGACTGTATCCACACCGCACACGAGAACATAACAGCTCAGTGTATAACGGTATACGTACACCCTAACAGCCAGTTAAATAATCGCATTATGAATAATCGCTAAATAATGCGTAAAATGGAGGTTGTAGACAGCTTTCAATGTGAAATGTAGGAAACAATGGCATACGGCGAATGCTAGCTGTTAATGTAACTACACCCTAAGAAGCTTAAAATAACGAACAGCTATGTGGCGCGCCGTAAAGTATGCATGCAGGCATGCATGTCTTCCCATTAAGTGGGTTAACCGACCCAGAGTCAGGCCATCATCATTATGAATGTGAATGGAAGTTAGGGTAGGAAAAGGAAATATTTTGCCGTAGATAATATAAGTATGTCGAAGGAAAAGGGTTTATTCTTGCCTTCTGTTAGCTGGATTCCATTTACTTCGTTAGAAATGCAGCTTTCCCATCAGAGTGTTGAGAATGGGACATAAAGAGGTGAACGGAAGTGAATGGATATTGTGTGGAAGATAAGCTCCGACCTGTGTGAATAGAATTCAGGGAAATAAAAATATAACAGAACCCTACGATTTTCAACATAGCAAAATAGAAAGAGTGGAAAGAAATTTCATTAGAAGCTTTCAGAAAATCCTATTTCGTTTCGATTTGATTATAAAAATTCATGCATACTAGATTCGCCTTTATCAGATAAAACAAGAAACGTACTGGAGCCTGCAAAGAAATTGGTAGAAAGATCGATAAATGCGTATATGAACTGAATCACTGGTACATTAGTCGCTCATGATGAACGTTCAATTGTTATGGCTTACCAGAAATCGGGACGGTCCTTTGTTCCATAAAAGAGCCACACCCACGACCCACTTACAAGAAAAATGGGAAAACCAGAAACAACACGAGCATATATAATACTTTCCGGCTACGAAAGTCCCATGCCTTCAGGCGTGGAAACATATTCATATGTATGAATGGAGAAGTATTAAGGCGATTAAAGTTCCTCTTCAGGTACCGTCAAGTTTACTCTCGTTGCATATTAAGTGCATCTGCTAAGGCAAACTACATTAAAAGTTTCCTTTGTAATTTAAGTTGAAACACGAAATCGGCATAGGGACGTGCTAATTATGCCACAATAGGAAAAGGTGTGCAGGCATGCCGGCATAAATATGTACACAAACAACATGCAATGCAATCTATCTAATGAAATACTTTTTCTATTTTCAAGAAAGTTAACATTGTCCTGCACACCCATCTAGCGAAATTTCATCATCGTCAACGGCGCAACAACCGGTATCTGGTCTAGGCCTGCCTTAATAAGGAACTCCAGGCGTCCCGGTTTTGCGCCGAGGTCCACCAATTCGATATCCCTAAAAGTTGTCTGGCGTCCTGACCTACGCCATCGCTCCATCTTACGCAGGGTCTGCCTCGTCTTCTTTTTCTACCATAGATATTGCCCTTATAGACTTTCCGGGTGGGATCATCCTCATCCATACGGATTAAGTGACCCGCCTACCGTAACCTATTGAGCCGGATTTTATCCATTTCGTACCGAATACAAGTCGAAAATCTGAAGCTCGTCGATTAGGGTATGCAAGGTTTTGTGTATTTCTTATGTAAGTAGGCTTGGGTACTCGATTGTTGTATTCGTATACAGTTCGTATTGTATCTATATGAATTTAATATGCCAAACTTTAGTGTGATTAACGTTCTACGACTTAAGTTACAGTACATGTACCAGGAACTGCGGTATTTTTGTAAATAATAATAGGATTTGCACGAAAATTTACAATATCGTTGAAGGGGGTGGTGCCCCCTCGGCGATATTGCCTCGTGCCAATTCCCAAAAAAAATGTAGGTATATCAAAACCAATAATATGACATTGCTTTACACAACCCCTTAATACAAATCGAGAAACCGGAACCTATTTAGGTATGAAAGGTTGATTAGGTATGAAAAGTTTTTGTAGGCGTTTGTCCCATTTGTACCTAGCTCATAATCTTTGTGCAATTAGTTTGTCATACCATTCACCGCTAATATTCAAAGTCTTATAATGCAATAAATTTGCATAAAAGTGACAAATTTTACCTATATTAACTCTCCCCATTCTCCGACTCCCTACTCCTCCCCTTTGTAACCAATGTCAAAGCTAATATCGGCTTCGTAAAGTATAATACTACTCGAGACCTTTTGTTTGATACCCAACACGACTATACTCGGTGACAAAAAAATGCACACTCCCCTTTTGCATGTATGGGGGGACCTCCCTCCCTCCTTAAACTCATCGTGGACCTATATTACCCTTGCATGCAATGGGATTCACAAGTCGCGCATTACTGCCAAATTCCGCATCAATGGGAATAACTGTTTCTGAGATATAAAGTATGACAGACGAATGGGCAAACAAGTTTCTGGAAGCGTGCAAAGTCAAGATCGGATGGGTTGTCTGTAGGTTTCTCGAGAAAATATTAGTTTGTTGCAAATGAAATGTCGGATTTTTCAATGAAGTGAAGTTAGTTATGATTTTATTGTTTAAAACTGCCGCAAGGTGACTCTGGTGGTATGGGATAATTGAGTATAAATAGTCGTTCGTTCGATCAAGGAGTCATTTCAGTTTCAATCGTCATTGAAGTTCCAAGTAAAACTCAAAGAAAAAAGCATGGAAGGGAGTCAAAAACGTCTACTTTTCTATATGAATTTGAACTTGGTCACAACGCAGCGGAGGCAACCAGAAACATTTGCAGAGCATTTGGAGCTGACGCAGCAAACGAACGAACGACACAGCGGTGGTTCGAAAAATTCCGATCAGGCGACATGACCCTCCAAAGTGAACCTCGTGGACACCCAGGACCATCGATCGACAACGACGAGTTGCGTTTGATAGTGGAATCTGATCCCCGATCATCGATTCGTGACATTGCAGAGAAAATAGGCGTACACTATTCGACAGTATCTCGGCACTTACAACAGCTTGGAAAGGTTAAGAAGCTTGATAAGTGGGTTCCGCATGAACTCAACGAGCAAAACATGGCGCTGCTAATGGAAATATCCAGTTCTCTACTCAACCGCAACAGGAACAATCCCTTTTTGCGCAGAATAGTGACATGCGATGAAAAGTGGATATTGTACGACAACCGTCGCAGATCAGCGCAATGGCTAAATGCCGATCAGCCTCCACAACACATGCCAAAACCGAGCCTTCACCCGAAGAAGGTAGTGGTAACTGTTTGGTGGTCTGCATCTGGAATTATTCATTATTCGTTTTTGGAGCGTGGTAAAACAATTAATGCAGAGAAATATTGTGCCCAACTTGATGAAATGCACGAGAAATTACGTGTTCAGCGGCCTAGATTGGTCAACAGAGATGGAGTGATACTGCTCCATGATAACGCCCGACCTCATGTTTCCAGAATGACGGTCCAAAAATTAAATGAATTACGATATGAGACTCTTCCTCATCCACCATATTCACCCGACCTCTCGCCAACCGACTACCACTTTTTTAAGCATTTGGATCACTTTCTGGCGGGGAAACAATTCAGCAATGAAGTAGCTGTCAAAAGTGCCTTTGAAGAATTTCTTAGCTCTAGAAACCCAGACTTTTAGGAAACTGGAATAAATGCCCTTGTATCTCGTTGGGAGAAGTGCATTGAAGCTGCTGGTTCTTATTTTGACTAATAAAATTAATTTTCATAAAAGTTATAGTTTTTTGAAATTTTACTCAAATATCCGACATTTCATTTGCAACAACCTAATATCTTCTGCTATATTTTTTAAATATGTGGAGTTCGGTCACATAGCCAGATGTTGCACAAGCAATCACGATATGTCTGACGGCAGAACGATACCCGTTCGAAGAAATAACCACAACGTCAGGTAATGCCTTCATAAGAGCTAAAATTAACGGTATTCATGCCTACAGTTGTGCCGCCCCGCCAAGTACACCAACCGCGGAATATAATTGAAGGTTAATGAACTGGCGTTAGACGCAAGTGTACGATACCTCATTGTCATCATTGGAGACTTCAACGCATGATCTACCGAGTGGGGAAGCAAGATTTCTAACAACAGGGGGCTGATATTGCCGGAAGCTTTTTCTTCGAAAATCTTCGTTGAGACATTTAAGGATAGCTCCACACCAATAGGTACAGCAAGAGAAAAATCTGGGCAAAATGTCAGACAAATGATCGCAACCTGTGATGCGTCTATGCCAAGGTGCAGAAATAATTCTCAAAGATTACCGAAACCATGGTAGAATGACCAAATCAAGTGAGAAATAACCGACCCAAGTACAAAAAAGAATCAGCTTACCATTGCCTACGAAAAGGTAGAGATTAAAAAAGCACCCGGACGGAATACCGAACGTGGCTTTGAAGGTGGCGATAAAAGCAAGACCAGAGTGTTTCATTTCCACATTTAATTCCTGCTTGGAGGAGGGCACCTTCTCGGCTCAGTCGAATAGGCAAATTTCGGTGCTGCTACCAAAGAGTGGTAAACCATTGCTGAGGAATCAATTGCAGGTATAAGGAGGCAGGGCAGCACCAAAAAATACTGTGCCATCAGCACCCACGGCGTGAGGAATTTTTTCAACTCAGCGCAATGGTAGCATATAATAAGATCCTTAAGCCAGCTGAATGAGCCTACATATATTCAGCTAATCATCAGGTATTATTTTGTGAATAGAAAGCTCCTCTATGATACCGACGTAGGCCCAGTTAATATTTGATAATCGGCGCCTCAAACATCAGTGCTGGACCCACTGCTCATGTATGACCATGTGCTGCGCATCAAACTTCCGCGACAAGCTACCCTTCTCGGCTACGCAGACGACATCGCAATTGTTGTATTGTTGTAGATAAACACCTAGAGGATGTTATCTGGGCATGTGAGACATCGGTTAGGCCGATCAAAGATTGGTCTGTATCACATGGATTAGAGTTGGCGGAACGCAAAACTGAGGCTGTACGGTTCAGTAGCCGTAAACTGAAAGAAATTCTACGGTTTCGTGTGGGACAGTTCAACCCTTTCATCAAATACTTCGGCGTTAGGCTGGATCATCAATTGACCTTCAAGAAACACATGAGCTACGCCGGCCAAGAAACAGCGAAAATTGTAGCTGCGTTAACTGGCATGATAACCAATATTGGAGGAACCAAAACACTAGCGCATTCCGAACAACTTTAGACGAAGAAGCTTTCATAGTCGTGGGTACGGTGCCCATTATATTTTGGATGAAGAGATGCGAAGATTATACGACTGGAAAGCACGCAATGACCACAATGCCGAAGATCGACGACGAGAAGATAGAGCGGACAGACACAATCAGGGTATGGCAGAAACGTTGGGATAATTACCATATACGGAGATGGACGCACATGCTGATTCCAAATATCCATTGTTGGATTATACGCAGCTATGAAGATGTCCAATATCACTTGACCCAGTTTATAACTGCGCATCGTGGATACCGTAGACATTTACATCATTTTGGATATGTCTATTCTCCTTCCTGTCCTGAGTGCCTAAACGTATACAAGGACCCGTATGTCCTAGATTTGCAAATAAGAGGGAACGGCTTCAACTTCTCTTGATAAGACCCTTACAAGTGGAGACGATCATTCCGCAAATTTTCGAATCCCATGAAGTGGAATGCAGTTAGTAGCACCATAACCTGTATCAGGAGGAGCTTCGAAGGTTAGAGCGTTTACGAAAAAGCGGCTGGGAATGGACAATTTTCACCGTAGGGGTAAGCCCGTGGGGCTTCACCCCGACCCACGATGTAATGTCTCTAGATAGTTCCGTGGGCTATAGCAGGTGAGGAGAGGTTGTCTTAGTGGGTTAACGTTCCACATCGCTTTTGATACTTTCCACCTTTATATTAAAAAATAGATAGATAGTAAACCGATTTTAAAAAGGTTATGTTTTACCTAAAATGTTAGAAAAGGGAACAAATAAACCAAATATTTAAGCTAGAGAGAGAGGACCATTTAACCCCCCTTTTACTACCTTTTATAAGGCTCCAGTGAGCAAAAGCCGGAGTAGAGAGGGAATCTCAAAGGCAATTCCTCGTTTTTAGTTAGGGATAAACAAATGCTATTCCAATCTGTCGTAGTTTTATCTCGTGTTCGGTAAAATTTTCCGAAATTTGGAGTACTTTACGAGGATGTTCAGGCTGCAGTAAAAAAAAAAAACGTCTGCACGCGCATCCGGTGCATGCAAAAAATATTTGCATATCCAAGGTGAATATTTTCCGCATGCACGCATATTTAACATGTAAGCAATTTGTAATGGCATTTTTGTACACTTTTTGATATTAGCGCGTAAGCACTTTTGTACCTATTTAAGCGAGAACAATTAATAAAGAATTTAGTGTATTGTCAAGTCCCGAAGAACTAAGCCTTTTATTCTTCTCCAGTGAGGCTGCTGGAGACTTCGAAGATTTGGAAATATACTCTACTGGACTAAACTTGATTCGGTGTTCCACCCAATTAAGAAAGACGGACTCATTCGGTGTTTCACCCAATGAACATACCGACAGACTTAAAAACGAACTTTACTTGGTTTTGACTTGAGCAGGTGTTTCACTTGATCAAGAAGAAAGACTCACCCGGTGTATCACCGAGTGGACCTATCAGGATTAAGACATTTTTTGGTGACCCCGACGTGATCGGCCGATCACAACATTAAAGGGACACGAGGCGAGTTAATAACTTTGTGGAATTATCGTAGCCAATCATGGAGGCGATACTTGAGAAAGTTAATAATCTTACTCACCAACAAGATGTGACGGGCCAGGAGATTCAGCGTCTTTTGAGTAACTACCGGAAAGATTCGGTAGCTCGTAAGACAAGGGAATATCTCACGACGAGATTGGAACAATTGGAAAATCTCTGGACAGCCTTTTCGGAGAGAAATGAAGAGCTTGAAGAGTTAGCGCATTATCTTCCAGATCATCCATATTTTGAGAAAAAATATTTCTCTTCAATGCAGCGCGAGTACACCAAGTACAAGGAGGACATTGCGGAACGCCTTCAGGGTTTGGAAGGCACGTCCAAGTTGAATATCGATTTGGGTAAATCAGCCACGGGTGCTTTAGATACAAAGGCCGCCACGGCAGCAAACAATGCTCAGAACGAGCTTCCCAGCGATGTCGTGGTACTAATAAGGCAACAGCAATCAAGGATACGGGCTGTGGAAAACATTATTAGCGGCATCGACACAGTTGAACAGGCACAACCCAAATCATACTACGAATTGAAGACAGCTACTTTATCAAAGTACTGGGAAGAGTTGCGTCAAGGCCATCAGAATATATGGCAATATTCCAGCGATCCAAATGAGTTAGGGTACAACGAGGAGAATTTTCTCAACCTCGAAGAGCGAATTCAAGACACTTTAATATTTCTCGCTGAATGCCGTTCAAAGCTAGAGCCTAGCATAGCTACCGCTACAAGGGCCTTTCCAAGCATCAACTTGCCACACGAGACAATTCCTGCCTTTGATGGCGATTATGCACAATGGCAATCCTTCCACGACTTATTCCGCCAGATGATCCACGAGCAGCAATTGGGAAATGCTCAGAAAATGTGGTATTTGAAGACCAATCTAAAGGGTGAAGCAGAGCGACTTATACGTCATCTGCCCATCACTGACGAAAATTATGACATTGCATGGACAACGCTAACAAACCGCTACAGCAATCAACGATTGAGGGTAGCCACGCTATTGGATAGGCTCACACAACAGCCGATGATTACTTCGGATTCCCCCAGTGCTTTGAAAAAACTTCATGACATTACGAAGGAATGTCTAGCAGGACTCAAGAACTTTAATATCAATATAGCTAGTTGGGATCCCATTTTATTACATATTTTACTGAAAAAGTTAGACAAGGTTACGCACGCCTTATACGAACAAACTTTGACTTCACCACGAGAACTGCAGCCGGTTGATGCATTTCTCGCGTTTTTGTATTGTAAAGGACAAGGGTTCTACAAATGTCAACCATTCTATTGCATTATCAACGGAAATATCAGCATCAGAGGGACCTTTTGTTCTATTAGCTACTGCACTCATCAAGGTGACAAACCAAAAGGGCAAGTCGATAGAAATGAGAGCTCTGCTGGATAGTGGCTCCCAAATAAACATAATTACAGAAACGGCTGTGAGAAAACTGGGACTACAACCAACTAGTTACCATATACACATTCGTGGTCTGGGCGGAGCGTCGCAACAATCGCAACAGAAGGTAACGTTGTCATTGCAATCAAGAATCACTACGTTTGCACGGAAGATAGACGCTATTGTTTTACCACATATAACATCCTCTCAACCATCGCAAGGTCTGAATTCAAGGAATTGGGCCATACCCGGCAACATTCAGCTTGCCGATCCTCATTTTGACCGGGAAGGGCGTATTGATCTACTTCTCGGAGCTGACATCTACTTCGAACTATTAGCTACAGGGCAAATGCGGCTATCAAGGAACCTGCCACTGCTGCAAAACACGATCTTTGGTTGGATAATTGCTGGAAGGGTTGCAACATCCTATCAGAAAGAGGTTACATGCGGCATCCTCAACACCGATGATTCCAAGCTCAGCGAGCAGATAGAGCGTTTTTGGAAACTGGAGGAACCAGAATCTACAGAGAACCTTGCGATGACAACACAAGAAATAAAGTGTGAAAATCATTTTGCTCAAACCATGAAACGAACGAACAATGGACGTTTCATTGTGAAACTGCCTTTCAAGGTGGATCCAGCAAAACTCGGCAAATCTAGGGGCAATGCGGAGAGGCTTTTCAAATTAGAATGGAGATTAGCACGAAACCCAGAACTACGCAAACAGTACAATGAATTTATGGACGAATACAAGCAACTGGGGCATATGACGGAAATAGATGAAGGAAGTATTCCGAGTCTTCATTACTTTCTTCCCCATCATAGCGTTCTGAAGCCAGAGAGCACCACCACTAAACTTAGAGTAGTTTTTGACGCCTCTTCGGAAACCTCGTCTGGATACAGTTTGAACGATGTACTTGCTACAGGCCCTACCATCCAATCCGAATTATTTACCATTCTCGTACGATTTCGGCTGCCTTGCTTTGTTTTTACTGCTGACATCGAAAAGTGTCGGAGGAAGACAAGAGATTTCAACTAATTCTATGGCGAAATGAGCCTAATGAACCTACAAGATGTTATCAGCTGAACACGGTCACATATGGTACTTCCTCTGCACCATATCTAGCCACCAAATGCCTACAAGAATTGTCATCACAGACAACGCACAAATACCCATCCGGTTCGACTGCATTAAGACGGGATTTTTATATGGACGATGTGATGTCAGGTGCAAACACCTTGACAGAAGCTTTTGAGACGCAACATCAACTTCGCACAATCTTGCAATCGGCCGGCTTTAAGCTTCGAAAGTGGTGTGCAAACAACAAGAATCTTTTAAACAACATTCCTGTTGAAGATCAGGCACTCCAACTGGACATAACCCAAGAAAGGGAGGAAAACGTGAAGACACTAGGATTAGTTTGGACTCCTAAGACAGATGAATTTCAAATTAGATGCCCATACACGGAATCTAAGAAAGTAAGAAAGAGATCAGCGCTATCCGATATCGCTCATCTGTTCGATCCGCTAGGATTGATGGCACCAGTTACAGTTACTGCTAAAATCTTCCTTCAAAGGCTGTGGAGTCTCAAAATAGGTTGGGATGAAGAAATTCCTTTAGAACTACAGGCGGAATGGTCAAGATATTATAATGACTTGCAGGGGCTGAATCAAATTAAGGTACCTCGTCACATATTTGGAGGGAAGGTACCTGAAAAAATGCAGTTACATGTCTTTCGGACGCTTCGGAAAAGGCGTATGGTGCAGCGGTATATTTACGAGCTATTCAGTCAGATGGGGTTCGCACAGTTCGTCTTTTATGTGCAAAGTCGAAGGTGGCACCATTAAAACGGGTGACCCTACCAAGATTGGAATTATGTGCAGCAAGGCTAGCAGCTGAACTCGCTCATCGGCTTAAACGGGACATAGAAATTCCAGACTATAATTGCTTTTACTGGACCGACTCCCAAATTGTCCTAAATTGGATCAATGCAGAAGCATCGTCATTTTATACGTTCGTGGCTAATCGAGTCGCTGCAATACAACAAAAATCCTCACCCAAGCAATGGAGGCACATACATTCAAAGGAGAATCCAGCAGATTTGGTATCGAGAGGTGTCGCTCCTGGAAAACTGCAGAATTATGCCATCTGGTTCTATGGGCCTATATTTCTTCATGGGACTGAAGAGTGCTGGCCGGAAAGGTTTCATAGTGTAGATACCACCTTGGAGAAAAAACGTTCAAAAATGGTATTGGCCATGGTGAAGGACTCAATTTCCCTTATCAATCAAATCGACCATCAAAACTCTTTTCAACGACTGCAACGCATAATGGCACATGTGATACGGTTCGTTAGGAATGCACGAACAACGAACCACAAGGAACGAGACAAATCGCTCTTAACTGCAAGCGAAATGGAGGAAGCCTTGCGAGTAATAGTAAAGGAAGCTCAATTGGATGTGTATCGAGAATCTATGCAGCAACTAACATGTAACAAGCAATTAAACAACAGCGATCCATTGAGCAGTCTGCATCCATTCTTAGACGAATTCGGACTTTTGAGAGTCGGCGGTCGGCTTGAAGCTTCAAATTTAACTTATGATACCAAACACCCGATCGTTCTTCCTTACGGCCATTACGTAACTCGATTGATTTTAAATGATCTGCATCATAAGCATCTTCACACCGGACCACAAGCCTTATTGGCAATAGCGAGACAACGATTTTGGCCTATCAAGGGCAAAGCAGCCATCAGATCTATCGTGCAGAGCTGTATGAAATGCGCAAGGGCGAAACCAAAACTCATGACGCAGCTCATGGGAAACCTGCCCGCCCATCGAGTACAACCAGCCAGACCATTCACGAATACTGGTATCGACTTCGCCGGCCCTCTATGGATTCACTTTAAGGGGAGATGCAATCGTCCGCAAAAGGCGTACCTTGCTGTTTTTTGTTGCTTTGCAACAAAGGCGGTGCACCTGGAACTAGTGACGAATCTAACGACAGAAGCCTTCATCAATGCGCTGAAACGTTTCATTGAACGTAGAGGACATTGTCGAAATCTATATTGCGACAATGCAACTAACTTTGTGGGCGCCAAAAATCAACTAGCAGAATTAAACGAAAGCATATACGGGGAACAATCCCAAGAACAACTGATCAATTTTTGCACACCCAAGGGTATTGATTTTCATTTTATTCCACCAAGATCGCCTCATTTCGGTGGCCTGTGGGAGGCGGCAGTAAAATCTGCCAAACACTTTTTAATCAGAAACACGTCCCCAGCAAAACTTACGTATGAAGAAATGGCAACTTTAATAATCGAAGTCGAGGCTATTTTGAATTCAAGGCCACTGGCACCTCTATCATCCGAGGCCAGAGACCTTACGGCATTAACTCCAGGCCATTTCTTAATTGGGGAACCACTAACGAACCCAGTTGATGTACACGCCCAAGCAGTAAAGGCAAATTTACCGCAAAGATGGAAGGAAATCAACGACATAAAGAATAGATTCTGGCAAAGATGGTCAAGTGAATATTTGTCGGAACTGCAACAGCGTCAAAAATGGAAACAGAGCTGCGAAAACGTAAAACTTGGAATGCTGATGGCTATCAAAGAAGACAATATTCCCGTTCTGCAGTGGAGATTGGGGCGAATAATAAAGGGGATAAAAGGTCGAGATGGTCTAATAAGAATAGCAGAGATCAAAACATCGTCAGGAGTCCTACAGAGAGCAATTCATAACTTAGCACCGTTACCGGTAGAACCGAATGACACCGAAGACTCCTCGCAGCAAAAACCCCCAGCTCCATCAAAGGAACGGATTATAGATACCTGCACGCAAAACTCAGAAGCAACTCGATGTTCAAGAGCGAAGAAGAAGAGAATTTCGCACTCCCCTGTAAACCTGCTACTGTGGACGATCGATCCAGAATAACGGTTGACCTAACGCTCAACGGAGGGGAGGATGTTCAGGCTGCAGTAAAAAAAAAACCGTCTGCACGCGCATCCGGTGCATGCAAAAAATATTTGCATATCCAAGGTGAATATTTTCCGCATGCACGCATATTTAACATGTAAGCAATTTGTAATGGCATTTTTGTACACTTTTTGATATTAGCGCGTAAGCACTTTTGTACCTATTTAAGCGAGAACAATTAATAAAGAATTTAGTGTATTTTCAAGTCCCGAAGAACTAAGCCTTTTATTCTTCTCCAGTGAGGCTGCTGGAGACTTCGAAGATTTGGAAATATACTCTACTGGACTAAACTTGATTCGGTGTTCCACCCAATTAAGAAAGACGGACTCATTCGGTGTTTCACCCAATGAACATACCGACAGACTTAAAAACGAACTTTACTTGGTTTTGACTTGAACAGGTGTTTCACTTGATCAAGAAGAAAGACTCACCCGGTGTATCACCGAGTGGACCTATCAGGATTAAGACAGAGGAGAAAATGCTAAAATTCGTATAGAAAGTGCATTTTACTTTACAACGACTTAAGCTACAGTATGCGTTGAAATGAATTTAATCATTATGATTTCCGAATTAATGGGGGTTGCGGTTTCGTCCAAGGCAGGGGCAGCTCATCATAGGCTGCCTCATTTGGTCCTGGGCGAAATCTGCAGTCGATTTTCTTTTTGAAGAATTTGAACCCAAAAAGAGGGGCCCATAGGCCACAAGAGGAAGCAACTTACCTCCCAAGTGGCCCGATCCGTCATCAAGTCGAGGCGGACTCAAAACGTCTATAATCCTCAAACACAAAGTTCCATTTTATTTATTTGAAAAACCCATATAAAAAGCATAACTTCATTCCAAAATACATTGAATTACAAACCTTTATTGATATTCTATGAAGGACAAGTACATAGTTAGCAACATTCTGTCCATGTTGATTTATTACCTTTTCAACTTTAATCTTAAAATCTCATAGATTTGCTGAAAGTTATATTTATATTTATGTCCCAAGGAAAGTTCTCAAAACCCTAGATTAGCTACATTGTAACTATCTTAAGTCTACCTTTATCTACTTTAATAACTACCTAGAATCTATTTTTGCTACGATCATACATTATAGAGCGGCTGTCATTAACAGGTTTTCCAAAGACTCAGATTTTTGAAGAAATTTGACTAATTTTCTGCTAGCAGTACTCCTAGTTTTTCAACGTTTATTAGGCGATGAAGGTAATCAGTTGAATAGTCGCATGATTTTTTGTACAGGAGCATTTTATTCGGGGGATGTCATCTCTGGGTTCCTGTTAATCAATGTAGTGTAGGGTAGGTATCAGTGGCCGCTCCGAGGAGCCCAATTAGCGCTTTGGTGCGCCGTTTTGATGCCACAAACTCCTAAGACCGTGACTGTTGTTATAGGAACAGGGAAGCGGAGTCCAACTGACTCGGATCTTCAGAGCCAGCCCGTAGCATTCACGAAGGAAAGCAGCTCTCCGACCCTGTAACTAGAAATCTCACTGAGGTCCGCAAAGAATGGTTTACCCAGTGTCCGCAGCCTGACTCGAGCCAGAGCCGGGCAATCGCAGAGAAAGTGTATGAGGGTTTCCTTTCCTTCTCCGCAGCTTCGGCAATGCGAGTTGTAGGGTAAGCCGAGCCTAGCGGCATGGTCCCCTATGGGCCAGTGCCCCGTGCAGACCGCCGTAATCTTGAATGGATTTGCACGCGTCTGGCACAGGAGCTCTCGTGATCGGGCTATGTTATAAGCGGGCCAAATTCTACTTGATTTGGCACAGCTTGTAAGCCTTCGCCATCTCAGGCCCGCGGCTGCTAGGTAGTGCGAGTAGACTCGGCCTCCGACAGCCGCCAGCGGAACACCGACTGTGTTCCCCGAGGGACTGCCAAGAGCAGAGCCTTGCCTGGCCAATCCGTCAGCCCGCTCATTCCCTTCTATGTTCCTATGCCCGGGAACCCAGAGGAGAGTTATCTTGAGCGTGCCGCCCAGATGGTTAAGCGTGTCTCTGCACTGCCCCACCAACCGGGAAGATGTCGTCGTTGAGTACAAGGCCTTGATGGCCGCTTGGCTCTCGGTCAGAATGGCTATGTTACGCTTGGGGCTCGAATCACGCTCCAGCCATCGACAGACTTCTAATATCGCCAGTACTTCCGCCTGGAATACACTGGTGAAACCTGGGAGACCATACGACTTGGACACACCGTGCATATTCGAGAAAACCCCCGCGCCGACTCCATAGGCCATCTTTGATCCGTCCGTAAAGAATACCGTGTCATAGTCTTACAACACGCCGCCGGTCTTCCACTTTGCCCTGGTTGGAAGGTCCACAGCAAAGTTTCTCGTGAAGTTCAGCTTGCGTGTGACATAGTAGGTGGGGGATGCCCAGATTTCTCGAGGTATTTCATCTAGAATGTTGCTGTGGCCGTAGGACTTCGCTGCCCAGCATCCGGACTCACGTAGTCTGACGGCACTGCACGCTGCAACATATTTGATGTGGAGGTCAAGGGGGAGGAGATGCAGAAGTACATTGAGAGCATCTGCCGGGCAAGACTGCAGAGCCCCCGTAGCACCTGCACACGCGGTTCTTTGAATCCTATTAAGCTTCGTTCTATTGTATTTCTTCTTCAAAGCCTGCCACCATACAATAGATCCGTACGTCAGGATCGTACGCACTACAGCGGTGTACATCCAGAGAACCATCCTCGGCCGGAGACCCCATTTCTTGGCAAAGGTTCTCTTACAGGCATAGAAGGCTATACAGGCCTTCTTAACCCTCAGTTCTATGTTCAACCTCCAATTTAGCTTAGGATCCAGGATTACACCCAGATACTTCACATTAGAAGAAAGAACCAATCTTTGTTCATTCAGCCGTCGTAAATGGAATTCAGGTATCCTTGTCTTGGTGGTGAATAGCATCAGTTGCGTTTTGGTTGGGTTTATGCTGAGTCCGCATCTTGCGGCCCACAGGCACACCTTTCGCAACGCTCCTTCCATGATGTCGCTCATAATGGACGGAAACATCCCAGATACTTGTATTACCAAGTCGTCGGCATACGCCACCACTTTCACCCCGCTGCTGTCTAATGTACGTAAAATTTTGTCCATTACTATTAACCAGAGCACCGGTGAGATAGCACCACCCTGGGGCGTGCCTCTGTTCACAGCTCTGGTCAAGTGGTTGCCTCCCAGATCGGATTGGATTATCCTGGTACTCAGCATGGATATAATCCAATGCGTGAGATGCCCCTCCAATCCAACACCGGTCAAGGCTTCCTTGATGGCGTTGGTACTGACGTTTTTGAAGGCTCCTTCTATATCCAAGAAGGCAGCAAGGGTATACTGCTTGTACTGCAGCGGCCGCTCAACCGTGCCAATTACCTCGTGGAGGGCGGTTTCTGTGGATTTTCCTTTGAGGTAGGCATGCTGGGGCTTAGAGAAAGGCGTTCTCTCCATAATCGTCCTTAAGTGAATGTCCAGGACGCGTTCTAGGGTCTTCAGCACGAAAGAGGTCAGGCTGATTGGCCGAAAGTCCTTCGCGGACTCATGACCGCGCCTGCCCGCTTTCGGTATGAAAACCACCCGTGCGCGCCTCCAGGACTGCGGTACGTATCCTAAAGTGATGCAGCTCCGGTAAATCTCAACAAGCCACGGCACAACCCTATCCTGCTGCTTCTGTAGCATGACTGGCATTATGCCATCTGGGCCTGGAGATTTGTATGCGGACAAGCTGTTTATAGCCCAGCCGATCCTATCCCCGGTAATTACCGATTTGATAGTCTCGCACAGCTGGGGTTGCCGCATACCCTCCAAGCGAGGTTCTGACTCACAGTCCTCCTCGCTGGAGGGAAAGTGCGTTTGCACCAGCAGCTCCAAGGTTTCACTAGAAGATTCCGTCCAGGAGCCTTCCGACTTTTTAAGGAAGGATGGACTCTTATGTTCCTTGGACAGAATCTTATTGAGCCTCGCGGATTCACTAGTGCTTTCAATGTTCTGACAATAGTCTAGCCAAGACCGCCTTTTGGCGGTCCTGATGGCCGACTTGTACTTCTTTAGGCAGTCCTTGTATGGCTGCCAGTATTTTTACCTGTAGTAGATGTTGAAGATTTCTCTGGTCAACTTCCTGAGGCTAGAGAGATCTTCGTTCCACCAAGGTGGCAGGGTCTTTTTGCTGTGCTTAGCAGGGCACGAGACTTTGAAGGCGGTATCAAAAGCCTTCTCCAGAGCCCCGACCTTTGACTCCAGTTCGTCTGTCGTGCCAATCCTACCAATTTGCGCACCGGAGAGTTTGTTCTTAATTACCTGACCAAACTTTCTCCAGTCGATCCTCCTGGGGTCTCTAAAGGGCTTGGAGACCTCTGCGGCGAGATCTAGACTGAAGAGTATCCAACTGTGGTCAGAGAAGGATCTCTGGTCAGACACTCTCCAGTCCTCCACCCTAAGAATCCCGTTGTCGGTTATTAGGGTGATATCAAGGACCTCCTCCCAACCGTCACAGTTCTCCGAGCAGGGGAAATGGAAGGTTGGTGTACTGCCCCTGTTACACACCGATAGATTTGAAGTAATAATAAAATCAAAGAATGACTCACCTCTTTCGTTGATTTCAGAGCTGCCCCAAAGCGTATGCCTTGCATTAGCGTCGCAGCCTATCAGCAGGTTGGCTTTCTTTGGTGTTATGATGTTCGTCAGATGTTGTAGTTCTTCTGGCGGAGCTGATCGGTCGTGAGTCATGTACGCCGAGGAAATATACACGTTCTCTGCCCCCACCTGCTCCAGCTTGACCACAACTAGGTCACTGCAACTCAGGTCCGGGCACAGAAAAGCGTGCAGACCCTTCCCCGCAAGAATGCATGCTCTAGGTTTAGCCTGATCAGCGTCTCCTGTGCTGTGGAATAAATTAAAATATTTGCTTTGGAGCCCTTTGATGGTTCGGTCGCTTCCGACCCAGGGCTCCTGTATTAATGCGATGTCGATGTCTTCCTCTAAGAGGAAGACAAGCAGATTAGCCGAGGCACACTTCGAGTGCTGCAGATTTATCTGCGTTACCCTCAGCATGATCTGCTTGCGTGGGGGGTTCATCAGCCCCCGTCGGACCGTCGATCGTCATCTCCTCCAACAGCTCGTTGGCGGCGTCGATTGGGTCAAGGTCGTCGTCCGGTTTTGCAGAGCGGAACACTTTTACTTTGGCATTCCTGACTCCGAACCACACTTTGTAATCGGCCTTTTTCAGTGCCTCCAGGCACTCCTCGTTTATGTGGAGTAGTACGGGCTGGCTGTTTATCTGAGGTTCCTCCTCCTTTATAACAACCCCGTCGTCCATGGGAATCCCGGGGTTGTGAAGGCGCAGGAAGTGGATCAGCTTGTCCTTCTCCACGCGGATCTTCGGCAACCAGATGCGAGCGACCGGTCTCCTGGGAATCTCGTCGTAAGGGATAGTCTTGAGCTTAACGCTCTCCCATGCGTCGCTGATCTTAGCGACGCACGAGCCGAGAAAGTCCTTAGAGAACTGGTCCATGCAAGCTATTACGTGGAACCCACGGACCACATGAGATGAATCAAAGTGGGGAGTGAGTCCCGGGTGTTTGGCTCCGGTTTCCACGAGATGTTCATAGACCATGCCCGACAGCCTAGCCTCAACACTGGTCCGCACCTCCAGCGTTAGCTTGCCGCTAGCAGAATTGCCATCCGCCAGCGCCACCCATAAGTGACTCCTGGCCACATCGCTGAAGGTCTTCGCAGTACGTGGCCCGCCGGCTGACGGTTGCTGTACAATTTCCTTCGAATGTTGTTTGGCGTCTGCGCTCTTGCCCACTCTACTCCGCTTTTTATCTTGTTCGACCTCGTCTTGAGATCGGTTGCGTTCTAGAGCGATGGGCTTCGCCTTCTGCTCGTCAGCCCGGCGTTTGCTGTTGTATTCATCAACAATCGCCTGGTATTTAGCGAGGTCTTTTTCATCCCGCCCGTCGACAGTACCGGCAATCTTGGCAATCTTGCCGAGAATATGCATGGCCTTGTGGTACTGACTCTTGAGCAGGACACCCGTGGACCTTCGCTTCTTAGCCGGTTTCCGGCGATTCTTGTCGGTTTTCGCTTTCGAGGGATCCCCCGACGCTGAGGGCTTCGGGTCAGGAGTACTATGTCTGGTACTCGCTACACCCAGCGTGACGGCAGTGGGTTCCAGGCTAGAAGCCACTAGTCCGTCTGACGCCTCGCTCCGGGAGGTCCCTGCGGTTGGTTTCAGCATAACGGTGCTACGGCTGGCACCGAGTGTACTGCTCTCGACGGCCACTGTCTCCTGGCTGGAGGCCAGCAGCTCGTCCTGCGATGATGCGCCTGGCATCATTGCCTCCTCTTCTATCGTCGTTTTGGTTTTTTTATTAATTGAGTCCATGTCTTCGTCCCACGAGTAGTCCGGGAAGAATGTCCACCCTGGCTGGCCCGGCCAGCAGGGTAAGGGCCTTATTTGAAACTGAAGGTGCCCAAGGTATTCAGAGTTCGCATACTAAAGACCAAGCTCCCCATTGGCCACGCAGCCCTCGGCGTATGCTGTTCCACCTTGGCTTGGGGTTCTATTAGCACCTTCTCGGTGCAGGGAGGACGATCCCCAGGCTGTTGCTTCAGTCCATCCCCCCGCCAGATCTACTTGCCCCTAACACATGACCAGCAGACTAGCAGATCCTCGTCAGTTGGATGAGCCTACTCCCAGCCCGGCCCTACACACTCTTGGCCCGCCCGAAGACGGTTTTCAGCGGCCACCACGCGGAGGTCGTGTGAGGACTTGCCTAATTATGCAACTTTAACCTGAAGCATAATCAGACCAGGCCGCCGTTAATCAATCTTGTCAGCTTCATTACAACATTACGACATGATTTTTGTAAGTAAGCTTCCTAACAGTCGACCGAAGGAGAGATTGACTTGAAAAAGATTCGATTTCTTCGTTTTCTTCGAACAGTATATCACGGTTGTCTTACCTGCATTTATTTTAACTTTTAAAATATTGGATTACTGGACTGGATTGGATTACTGGATTATTGGACTTAGCTTTAGTTATAAGGCTAAGTCCATTTTCTATAATGGAAGCTGGGTGTCAGACCCTTCTCTATAAAGAAATGTGTCATCCGCGAACATCTTTATCTCGTAATCAGCTTTCGCCGGTATGTCCGCTGTATAGACATTGAAAAGAATTGGGCTAAAACATGACCCCTGCGGAACGCCAAAAGGTATATCATACTACAGAGATAAAGGGGTATTAACTCTTACTGTGTATCGACGATTTATTAGACAGGACTTTAGGAGTCTCATTAAATATAAGGGAAACTCAAATTTTACAAATTTGTATATCAGGCCTTCATGCCAGACAGTATCAAAAGTTTTTTCTATATCAACGTTACAAATCCTGCCGATTGCTTTCTTTGTGGAGCGTTCATAGTAAAGTAGGTTACCCGATATAGCTGATGAGCGGTTCAGTTACTTTCCTGAAATCCAAACTGAAAATGTGGTATGATGTCTTTGGTATCCACAAACCTTTTCATCCTAGCTAGTATTATTATAGTAATATCAAATATTTTGTTAAATACCGGAAACAAAGTAAAACGTTGATAATTTTGGGGGCAATTAGCCTTTTTCGATGACTTTGCTATCAGAACTGCAATTGCTTCCTTCGTCTGAAAATATGGTAGTTTTAAACAGAAATTAAAAATAAAGTTTAAATATATATTATTAGAGGAATTCCATCACAACCGGGTGTTTTACGATTTTTAAAGCTTTTACTTATAGTCGTTTCTCTGGGCTTAGCAAGATGACAATCGTTAATCTCAAATTTCTTTGGTAAACTTTGAATGGCTTGTTGGAAAATCAATTCATTGATTGAAGACATCCTGCTGGTAACCAATATATTTATATATATTCATAAAGGTATCTGTAAACAATTCAGCTTTGTCAATATCAAAGTAGCTGTTATTTCTGTTGAACAAAGGAGGTATTTAAGTAACCCTCTTCCCTTGGAACAGTCTATGTTATCATCAACGAGCGCTATCAAAACATCACCAAATATTACAACATCACCCATTACCTTGCATTACCGCATCACCTATCATCATCGCATTACCTTGCATTATCGGAGCACCTATCATCATCACATTACAAAAATGATGATGGTATTACTTCCCTGAGTAATGTTTTGCAATGTAACGTCAAATCAGAAAGCATCACCGCCCTTCATAGCACAAGTGGCGGCGGCAGTTGTCGAGTGATCAGCTGTGCTATTACATTGTAATATCATTTTTTCCAAAAAGTGATGGGATATCATATTATCTACTCGGAAGATCTTTTGCTCATCTCTATTTCGCAACATGACTTATTTATTCTACTCTTAACTATCGCGCCGCAATTTCTTTTCTACTGTCTTCCCAGTTTATTTCGTTCAGAAAAAAGTTTCGTGTAAGAGAATCTATTTTTTGGGGAGTACGGAGAATGGGCAAATCATCAATAATGACGGCTAGTACCGGCAAATGAAGAGAGTTTAGTGCACAAAGTGTTTTGAGTGGGGTGATATGTTCACATTACCGCCACTTATGAAGAAATCTCGGGTGATGTATGAATGGAAAAGTTTTACTTTTGAACAAACTCGTGCCCCCCATTAATGTTTATAAATTAGGTGGTAGAGATTTAGCCACTCTACTTAATAGGAGCGCGGGGCTCTCGAATTTTGTTATTAAAAAGACGGGGGCCGAGAGAGCACAAGTCAAATGTAATAAAATTGCAGATTACAAAAAAGCACGAGAGGTCCTCGAGCGAGTGAAGGCTCCTCACTTCACCTACACTCCAAAGGAAGAGAAGGTGCCAACCTTCCTTCTGAAAGGCTTGGATGCGGAGGAAGAGCCCGATGAGGTGCTCAAAATGCTTCGGCAGACAGGAACTGAGGTCAAGTTCCTCTCAGTGTCACGGTTTAGTACGAGGAGATCCGTTTTGGAAAAACGAATCCTGCCGCACTTCCTCGTGCACATAAGCCCGAAGAGCCGAGGAAGCGATCTGATCGGCATCAGGTCGCTTAATTACCAGGCCATTCGTTTTGAGCGCCTGTTAAGGGGCGAAATAGTCCAGTGTCGAAGATGCCAGCGCTATGGTCACTCGGCAGTGAACTGTCAAATGACCTTACGATGTGTAAAGTGCGGGAAACACCATACCGCAGCTGAATGTTCGCTGACTGAAGCAGATGGCAAGGAAAAAACTTTTTGTGTTAACTGCGGAAGCGGAGGGCATCCGGCTTCGTGGATGTCCTGCATACCGCAATGTTAAGGTCACAAGGCTGCAAGCACCGAGATCGGCCCAAAGAACGAAGGTGTCAGCGGCGTTGGACGGTACCGTCCCTTCGGCACCAATCGTCTCGGGGATCCCATTTGCAGAAGTAGTTCGACAAGGGGGAGCTAAGAAGCTCCCACAAGATGCAAGTGGCGGGATGAACACTATCCTCAATAAAATACTAGCCATGTGTGAAAACATGCAGCATACGCTACACGTACACAATACAAAAATAAATAGCATAACAGAATATTTACACAAACAGCATGCCCGCTGCTAGGTCTGCAGTCACAGCGGTACCACTGAGAGCCAACGCGACTTTCGCAAATTGTAGAACGAGATGTCCATAATTTCAAATATAGCCTGAACGGCACCACAGTTCTCCAATTTAGCTCTGCGTTGCAGGCTGATCCCATACCGAGTGATAATCTGCTGGATTACTTTGTCTCATGTGTAGAGTTAACTTCCATATTCAGAAGAGTAAACAATAAGAGATCATCCGGTATGGATGGCATTCCCAACGTGGTCCTCAGGCATTTACCAGACATTGCCATTCGTAATTATTGCATTTTGTTCAATAATTTATTGAACAATTCTTTCTTTCCAGGACAATGGAAGAAAGCCCGAGTATTCCCGATTTTAAAGAGAGGGAAGGATTCATCCAGCCCTCAAAGCTACCGCCCAATCAGTTTGCTGCCTAACATCAGGAAGGTGTTTGAGGTTTTGGTATTGAAAGCCTTGAACGGGCATATAAAGAAGAAGGAATTATTGCCGAACGCGCAATTCGGATTTCGATCTGGACATTCGACAATACATGCAATAACGAAGGTAACGTCTGATATTTGCTGGCGGATTAACAATGGTGAGTGCGTAGGCGCTTGCCTTATAGACATGGAGAAAGCCTTGATACCGTCTGGTTGGATGGACTGATTTTCAGGCTCCTGAAGAATGAGTTTCCCAGTCACCTCGTAGCGATGATGTGTATTATGCTGTATGGCAAGTGCTTTGTCATTACGGACGGAAATCTCACTACTGGCAGACAATTTCATGTTCTGAATGGATTACAGTAAGGGATAGTGACTGCGCCTACACTTTTTGCGGAATTTGCCGGCGAATTGCTCAATTCTTTCGATTTTAATAAATCTCCTAAAAGGTCGTTGGTTGCCTTTGCTGACGATCTGATAGCCTACACGGTGCACAAGAAGGTAACTGAGGTGCAAGTTGAACTTTAGAAGATGTTCAATGATATTAAGTTCTTCACGAACAGTTGGCGGATGAAAATCAATGCGCAAAAGTGTGAAACGATTCTGTTTCGGAATTCCTTGGCGTATGCCAGTAGGAACTTGAAAAGGAATTGGAGAAATTTCCATATTGTCGCGAACGAGGATAATTCTGAGCGCATTCCTCATAAGAAGTGCGTTAGATACCTGGGTGTGCGTCTTGACGAGCGTCTCCAATTTAACGAGCACGTTAAAGTCGCGCTAGAGAGCGCTCGCAAGGCATTCATGTCTCTCCGAAGACTCTTTTATGCTCCACATCTTAGCTGCAAGGTTAAGATTATTTGCTATCTTACTTTGGTTAGACCGGTGCTCACCTACGGGTGTGCTATCTGGTTTAATTTGAGTGCTAGCCAAATGGAGAAAATAAGGATCTTTGAAAGGAAATGTCTGCGTGCTTGCACGGGGCTTAATAGGACTGCTTCGTCAAACTATGAGCACTATGTAACTAATGAAGTGATGTATGCAGCTGCTGCTGTGCCAAGAATCGACACAGTTATCGTCAGATTGATTCGGAATCATATAGTGCGATCTGCTTCGCATGGTGAGAACCCTTGGGTTTCGCAGCCGTTCTATCCAAATGATGGGTATTTCGAGAAAACTCTCACGACAGGCTTCATTCCTCCCGAAGCGTTCGTGTATCTTGACAGGAATGGTCTAATTCTTGATTCTGCCGGTGATCCGGTTATGTATCATATACATAGACAGGCCACGGACAAAAGGATAGAATACCCCCCGAATTTGACAGTGGGGGCTCCGGGATTCGACTGGAGATACTCCAGAACGAGAGCAATTGATATTAAGCGGGATGAAAAAGAGAAATCGTGGTACTGGTGGCTGCGGGATGCCGGTTAGCGGTGGCCGTGCTCAGTTCTGCCATTTGTTTCTTGGTGGGGCTTTGTAAATATGTACATATTGAACGGGTGCTGATTTTGTCTCCAGTTGTAACTTATAAATACATACGTTATTATTCTTTGTTTTTTTTTTGTATGGATGCTATTGTAAAAAAAAAAGAAAAAATGTATAATATAAAATATATAATTATGATAGTTTTAAGAACAATAATTTAAGCTAAAAGTATCTTTTGAAACGATCAAATATTTATTATTACTTTTATATTTCTTTATTTGCCACTAAGGCCAAGTGAATTGTGTCGGGTTTTTGACCATTTCCCGACAACTTATTGTAAAATTAGATTTTTATTTCTTCCTGTTTCTCTTCTCTGCCTGTAAATTGTTATTCGAAAACTTTGAGAGCCCACAGTGGCCATTAGATTTAAGTTATTTTTGTTATTTTAAAAGATTGTTTTTTTATTGTTCATTTTTCCAATCTATATACTATTGTTACCTATTTCTTAAAAATAAAAATGATTTTAAAAACAAAACAAAACTGCTAAAGCATCTACTTTCTATTTTTCTAAATATTTGTTTTTATTTTGGATACTTTGAACATTCCATGAAATAACTCCCATGTAAATAAATTTAACTATTATTAATCATTTATATAAAAATTTAATCGTTATCTCAAATAGAACATTTAACTTGTCAACTTTCGTTTTGCATTGTTTCAACCCTATAAATAGTTCGCATTGAATTTAGGTTAGTTCCTCAGATGAGTTTCGACTCTCTAAATAGTTCGCATTGAATTTGGGTTAGTTCCTCAGATGAGAGGTGAGGTGTCTGAAAAGTTTCCGCTGGTTAAATTGTGTAAAGTGACCTGAACCTTGGCTATACGTAGTTTGCTGTTTTTGCAGGTTCATTTGTGTCGATGACTGGTTATGAAACCGAAGCAAGTTGCTTTCGATTACAAGCAATTGCTGATTTCTACGCGCGACCCCATTAGAATGGGGCATGTATAATAGCTCCTCGATTTATGTCTAAATTTTTGCTTAATGCCAATATAATTTTTCCTATCACTTTCGTTTATGCTACATTCAGTGTTTTTGTGATCTCCACTGCATATAAGACATTTAACAGAAAGATAACAATGAGAAGCTCAGTAACCCCATAACTGGCAGTTACCGCAGTTACCGAGTGGGTTCACTTTTTTTCCGCGTGCGATATTCCCAATGTACGACAGAGCGCATTTTGGTTTTAGTTTTGTGCAGATGGTTCAACTTAGTACCCCTTGGAAAATGTATTAAATAATAGCAGACCAGCCAAACCGTTGCTAAACTTTTTGCCCCAATATGGTCTCTTCCGTGCACTTCCCAACGCTCTCACTGTAATGTCTTTTATTTTGAATAATACAATATCACGGGACAAAGGAAAGGAAAAGAACAGATAAAAATTTTATTAAATATTCTAGAATTTTCACAGCCACTGATAAAAACTGGTATTTGTTCCAAAGGTTCCGATTTGAGTGTCATTCCAAAGTACAAAGTTTCCTGTTCTTTTCAACCCCTAATAGAAAGTTTCTACAATGAAAGCAGGACTACTTTTCGGGTAATAATTTTTGAAACCGGGAATGAATTAGCACAACCGAAAAGCATATAAAAACTGGAACGGTAAGCAGTGGATATCCAAGTACTTAAATTTTCAATTTTAAATAAGTAAACATTTCTAAATTCCCCGCTGCGTTATTTTTTAACTATAAAACTTTTGCTAGTTGCATATCCTTTTAAATAATTTATTGAATGGACATTCTTCCGCGCGGACCTGTTAAGATGTATGCTGTATGTATGATGCCTCCACTGCTCTATCCTTTGTAGAGTCTAGAGCATTCAAACTCTCTTCTTTCTGTTTTACCTGTTAATGCTGAGGCAACTCATCGATGAATAAAGGCTTAAATATCTTTCTTAAAGAAATACTTTTTGCCATTCCTGTTTCACTAAAATCGGATTACTGTCTGCCTGTCTGCCCCACACAATATTCTTGAAAACGGATGTATCGGTTGAAAGGAAATATGTTAAACATATATACAACCCTCGACCCATACCACGACTAGCATGACTGTGTGTGTTTTTTTTTGGAGTAGGGTAGGTGAATGCGTTTACGCACAGAGTGTTGGACTCCTGCAACAGCACGCTGGCGGACTACCAACTAAACACCTCCCTGTCATCAGAGAACTAGCCTGGAACCGTTTGACACATTACTTTGGGCTAGCCTTCCCGCTCTCCCGGCTTTGGGAGCCTTCAAGTCAGGGAATTCCTTTCACCAACGGGAGGGGAGGGGAGGAAGGGGGTTGTTAGTTCAGGGAACCCCTTACCGTCCGATCCCTCTGCCGATCGAGTTCAATCTTCTTCGTAGTAAGAAGAGCCCGAACATAATGCGCAATACGATTCCAGCTGCCAGCGCTCTTCAGCATCTCTCTGACAATGTTGTCTGGAGAGAGCTCCCCTGTGTCTGCATAAAGCTGCTGGCGGAGGCCGTCCCACCTCTCGCAAGAGAAAAAGGTGTGTTCAGCGTCATCCGCCACTCTATTGCAGAACACACAATCAGGAGATCGCGCCTTCCAAACCCTGTGCAGGTAAGACTGAAAACCTCCATGCCCACTTAGAAGTAGGGTAAGGAAGTAATCAATCTCACCGTGCTTTCTGTTCAACCACGGGTCTAATTTGTCGATGAGCCGCGCAGTCCACTTGCCCCTTGGCTCATTTTGCCAAGAAAGTTGCTACTCGTTAAGGGTGCGTTGACGTTCTTCACGGGCAACCACTTCTCTTAAGTTTTCGCTCTTACGGCGATAGATAGCTTTGCGCTCCTTGGCAAGGAGGGCAACGGGGATCACTTCCGCAATCACCATCACAGCCGGTTCGGAGACGGTGCGATAAGCAGACGCCACTCGCAAAGCTCCCCGCCTCTGCACTTGCCGCCCTGTCCGCGGCTGCTTTGATTTGCTCGAAGAAGCTCATCTTCGAGTCGAGCATTAAACCAAGGTATTTAACCGCTAGTTTTGACTCTATAGTCAACTCGCCGATCGATATGGGACGCAAGGTCGGGATTCTCCTTCTGGTCAGGATGACTACTTCGGTTTTCTCCAGCGCAAGGTTGAAACCGTGAGCAGTCATCCATCCGCTTACCCGACTCATCAATATGCCAAGTCTGCTTTGCGCTTTGCGTCGTCTGCATAACCGACCAGGCGCGACTCTTTGTTCATATCGAGTCTCAGCAGACTATCTTAGGAAGCGTTCCAGAGGTCCGGCCCTAGGATGGATCCCTGCGCTACTCCCGACGTGATATCCATTCTGCTCTGGCCCTCTAGCGTCTCATAGAACAGGGAGCGGTTTTTCAGATAATCCCTCAATATCCGCAAGATATAGCTTGGCACGTGAAAGGAGTTCTCTAGTGTGCCTAGCATATCTGTTCATCTTACGGAATTGAAGGCATTTCTGACATCAAGCGTTATGAGGAGCACTATCCGTCGAGATCGGCAGCTGTGTGCCCCGGCTCGATTAAACGCATCTACGACCTCCATAACAGCATCCACTGTAGATTTCCCTGTTCTAAACCCGAACAGCCTTGCGGATAAGTCCCCGGCAGCACGGATCGCTTCAACGAGTCTACCCCTGATGAGCTTCTCGAGCACTTTTCCGGCCGTGTCAAGCATACACAGCGGTCGGTATGCAGACGGGAGCTCCGGGTCTCCTTTACCCTTACTGATCAACGCCAGTCTGGCCACTTTCCAGCGACAAGGAAAAATGCCCTCCTTCAAGCACGCGTTGAACGCTTCGAGCAGCAATTCTGGCCGTTGGCGGAACACCAGTTTGTAAACTTCCGCCGGGATGCCACCAGGACCTGGCGCCTTCCTGTTTTTCATAGTGAGAACCGCTTCTTCGAGTTCTCCCATTGTGAAAAGGAGGCAATCCACGACGCTTTCCGCGCTGTTTACATCAAACCGTACAGGGTGTCTGGGGAACAATGCCCGCACAATGCGGTCCATCTGGTCGGTGGTCAATATGCAGGGCTTCCGCAGAGCCCCGATTTTCGGAGTGACAAGCTTATAGCCAAGTCCCCACGGGTCATCATTCACCTCATAAACAAGATTTTGCTAGCCGCGAGCTTTGCTTTTATTTATAGCGCTGCGGAGTCTCCTTTTTGCTGATCTATATTGTGCCTTTATGGCGCATGCCTCCTCGTTGGCGTACAAACCTTGTGCCAAACGGCGGAGCTTATGACACTCCTTCCGTAGGTCGGCAATTTCCGCCGTCCACCAGTACATAGAAGGCTTGTCGCGCCTGGGGCCTCTCCGGGGCATGGAAGCCTCACACGCCGTCGTTATCAGATTCATCACTGAATTTACGACGGTGTCAGCTGCGACACCACCACCCCCCGGAGTGCTCCCCAGCGCGGCCCTACCTGCTCCAAGAGCTTCGACGAACCTTCCGATGTTCACCTTCGCGACATTCCACACGCAGGGGAACGTCGTGTTGGTGCTCGCCGGGTAGTAGCGTCAAACACTCCGAACGCAATGTACTGATGATCGCTTGCCGAGAAGTCTTCTAGGACTCGCCACCCGTCCACCGATGATGCCAGAGATTCTAACGCAAAAGTGATGTCGGGAATGCTTCCTTCACAACCTGGGCGCCGAAACGTTGGCGTGGATCCGGTGTTTAAAATTACGAGCCCGGTTCTCGCCGCCATTTCCAGAATCCGTTTCCCTCTGGAGTCTGATTGAGGCATGCCCCATTCAAGAGCCCTGGCATTAATATCACCGCCAACCAGGATTCGTCCCTCCGTGCTCGAAACGGCGTCCTCCAGAGCATCAAGCCGGCGCTGAAAGTCCAGAATCGACTCATTCGGCGTCAGGTAAACGCTAAAAAACGTTATCCCTAAACACTGGATCCAGACAAATCCGTCCCCCCGGCCTTCGGCAGGAACACGAAGTCGAACGTCGTCCCGAACCCAGATGGCAGCGGTGCCCGATAAGTCGAGATACCATGAGGACGGGTCCTGGTTTCGGTATTGCTCGCTAATCAGCACTAGATCAGCATTTACTTCCGCAGCGAACTGTGCTAGCAACTGGTGAGCGGTTGCACTCCGGTGCATGTTAATTTGCAAAATGCGGATCATGGCGTTCGCACCCTAGCCCTCTCCAATTCCGCCCTGAAGATCGGACACCGTCCCGAGCCCGCAGTGTGTGCGACGCTTTCGCCAGACGCGCCACGATCCCTGCAGAGAACACAACTCTCGCTTTCCTTGCAAGTCTTCGCTTGATGACCCGCTTGGCCGCATCTCCGGCATGCTGTCCTCCTGTCCGGACCCTTGCAAGCTGCTGACGTGTGTCCATAGTCCAGACACCTGTAGCACTTGGTGGGGATTAGCCGCATTCGTACCCTGCATACTACCCATCCGATTTTGATTCTCCCGCTATTAAGGAGTTTCCTCGCATATTGCTCGGGGACATCCACCACGGCAAGTTTTTGGCCTCGAGCATTTACAGAAGTAATACCTACCCGGGCATTGGTTACCTCTGGACATTCACGCTTTAGCGTCTCCTCTACTTCGACCTTTTCTGTGAGGCAGTTAAGATCCCGTATTTCTAGAGAGCACATGGGTTCTAGGCTAGAAACAAGAGCCTTCTCCCCCAATAGCCCCTTGACCGCTTCACAGAACGTGCTCTTGTTGGTCGTCTTTGGGCCCAGTTCGACGAGAACTCCAGCACTCCTCGTTTTCCGAATCGAAGACACCTCTGCTCCGTTCTCCTCGGGTTTCATCCTGTCTTGCCTTCCGTCGGCTTAATGAACAGAGCCGACGGTCTAGTCCTTCTTCGTTTCCTCGTTTTTTCCGCTACTGGCTTTGGGTTGGCAGCTTCCTTGTTTTTGGACAGACGTGTCTCTGGCGACGGAGTCCGTTGTTTCTTTTTATCCTTTTTCTCAGCGGGGAGTGCGACTGTTTTTGCTCTACAATCGTCTTCCGCTGCTATCCACGTGCGTCTATAAAAGGAAATGCGGTCCAATAGTTCCTCCAGTTCCATCAGCCCGTTTTTCTCTGAAGGAACGTTGCCGACCGCATACGTTTCACCACTGCTGCGCACTTTCTGATGAGCCTTTCCTCTTCGGCTCTAGCGAGGACGGTCGAATGCACTTCCACTCGATTTGTGTCCAAATCCATCTGCTCAGGACTAGCGTTTCTCACTGAGCTTACTTCCAAAACAGGGGCACTGCAAGGTAATGGAGTTGCCATCTCCGCACGGTCAGTCGCGCCACTTGATGAGGCTTCCTCTTTATTTGACTGTGTGTTTAAGGGGGAACTCCACGTCAATGCAAAAGGGGGGTGTAAAACATTTTTTTCCATAAGTTTTCATGTGGTTGAAATCCCCCATGAAAGGCCTCAATTAGTGTTTTCATAGTGGGGTATTAGTTTTTATGAGAAACACAACTCAGTGTGCCACTTTACCTCTTCGAGGTTCGCCTTTTTAAAGGCAACATTTGCAACACCCTAAAAATCAAAGTAGTATAAAAGCTGTCATTACAGCAATTAGGGCAGCAATACAGGTTATTACCTGAATGACATCACTTCTAAGCAAATAATATTTCAGCTAATTCTCTTCTCACTACGCTCATTTAGTACTATTTTCATGAAATTATTCACGCAAAACAATTAGAACATAATTGCGACAAAAAGCCAACCTCTTTAATGAATTGCCTTGTCCGCTCTATTTGTTAGGTGTCACTGGCACGTCTGCTAGGACAAGTGAGCAAAGGAAAGTGTTTCTAGAAAAAAAAAAACGTTTTTCTGCTTCCTGGGAAGAAATTAGATCATAAATTAGCATCTCACTAATTACGTCATTGAAGCGGATGTTCTTTTGTTTGCACTTTAATAATTCTTAGGAAAATATAGTCAATTTACGACACGATTCCTTGCAGTACACTTTAAGTTAGCGAGGAGCAAAATGAATGGAAAGAAGGACGCTGATGAGATGACTGTCCTTGAGGTATTCACGTTGAATGCATACAGATTGTTTTGAAACGCAATTATAAACGAAGTTTTAATTAAAATGAATAATGCCGCGATAAATTGTGAGAAAATAGCACTAGCAGAATTCTCATTAGTTTCAGATATGGTGAGGATAGCTTGGCATTTAGAATGTCCGTTCGTCCGTAGAATTCGTATTCAATATGCACTGGCAAAATTTAAATGTGTAACGTATTCACAGAAATTTATCTTCTAAAATCAATGAACCTAACATACTTACACCTATAATTGAAATTTTGTTTTCCAATCGTATTAAAATAACTGCTAGGATCTACTGCTCATGGAATTCTCGAAAACACCTTCTGATTTAAATGCCAAGGTCTTAGATATGGATTATAAAAATTCACCAAATTCCGGCCAGAGGAAAAAAAAATTTGTTGATTCGGCCGTCGCAAATTCTTATGAGAACACGCCAAGACAAACCACATGAAATTTAGAAAATATGAAGACGCCCTCAATTCAGAAAACAGCATCAATTTCAGGAACAATGATTATCCAGAACAACGGAAAGCAGTATTATTTTCGTTTTTTTCATAACCTATGTAATGAAACTATTGGAAAATAAGATAATAAAACCATCTTGAGTGGCCGGAGACGACCTAGAGAGAAGAGCTGTCCGAAAAACCTAAAAAGTTGGCGAAATTGACCGTGAAGGTCCGCCCGCAAATACTGAAGCTCCATCAGAGCGCTCGATCGACACGTGCTTGCACGCCTCTGTGCTAGCCAGGCTTGCGAATTGTGGGGAGGGTCCTTTGAGCGCTACGATCCCTCACGTGTCATTATACAAAATTCACGTGTCTATACCAGTGCCTTTGTCTGCACCGGATCTTGAAAATACCCACGCAAACATAAGGATTCGCGTAAGCCTAACCAAAGCCTAAACCAAAACGCAAGCTAAAACCTGAAAAAAAATGGAAATATGCCGCCATCGAGAAGAAAGATCCACGAGGTTCCCTCCCTTCCTTGATCCCCTCAGGTCATTATTTGGAGGATGTCCTATTGTAGAGGTTTTGCGGGACAAAGAGGAGAAGAAAAGAAGGAAGTCTTCAAATTAAAAAGATTCAACTAGAGCTTATCATAATAGCTATATTACAAATCCCTGAACAACATCAACAGACAATGTCCGCAGATTTGCCAGTTTCCCTTTCTTCTTTTTCTTTAGTCTTTGCCCCGTTCAGAAACGGAGCCGACTCGTCGTAATCAGGTGCGCCATTTTGTTCTGTCCTTTACGTAATCTGGATGCAGTCGCGAGGCTTTCAAATCACCATCCAACATATCAACCGCCTTTGATTCGGCCGCCCTTTTGGTCTTTTCTCTTCGACTTCGATGTTCAGACCAATCTTGGCATGTTAATTCTCATTAGCGCGAATTATGTGATCATGCCATCGAAGAAGCTTTTCTCGCAATTTTTCTCACGATCGGTGCAACCCCATATCGATGGCGGACGTCCTCATTTTGGATGTGATTAAGGCGTGTTACGCCACTAGTTCAACGCAACATCTCCGTGAGACGCCGTTTATTGTCTAGTGGCCTTGAATATTCATACCTTAATACAAGTTTTAGTCGCCATGATTTCTTCTGGGACTTGGTATTTGCACATGATGTGTCCTCCGAAGTATCCTTATTCGGTTTCTCCTTGTACGCCAGCACCGGGATATTAGCGGACCTGGTCGGCACTTGTTGCTTTCAGTTGCCTGTAGAAATCGATCATTTACCCCGATCGCGATTCTGATATACACTCTTATTTTAAGCAATCATGAACTTTAGAAGATTCTCAGTCTCTTTCGTTGCGTCCTTGGGAAGGAAGGCACCGTGTGCTCGCTTCTAGCCTGTCAATCAAGGGATTATGGTCCTGAGCCATTTCGCAGCACAGTCTACTCGTATCAGATCTGGTCGAAAACGCATGCGATCATCATCTTAGGATTCGATTTGCGATGATTTCCTGCTTCTAATGGGTATTTGTTCCTGAAATTATCTAGGTAGAATAGGCAGTCAGATATCCTTGACTGCGCTAGCATAGCTGACGCCAGGTCTCTTGGCCCCTAATTCACTTGAAATTTCGTTCTTATCAGGTTCGACCTTGGGTTTGTTAGGAGCATTCACTACTCTCCTCTTCTCCCTTCTCTCTCGACTCTCCCATTGAGTATATCCCGGCTTGATGCCTCTTCCCGTTATATGCCTTCCTTCAGATAGCGCAGATACTCTTCGGTTCCTATACCATTGAGGTTTATGTTATTTCTGATATCTGATATGCCAACCTCTGGCCCCCGCTTGACTCGTTGCCTGACTTCTGACCCTAATTCTCAGGTGTTAGGTAGTATTACTTGGTTAACAATGTTGCAGAGATGTGCCTCTACCTAATACCCCAGTTTGCATGTGGTATGGTAAGAGAGAGAGAGATATATGGAAATCTGACGGACAAGGTTCGGTCTTTAACGTGAAAAAATTGGGCGTTTAACTCAAAAAAGAGGAGTCCGTGGACCACAACAGAAGAAATAAGATGCTCCCCAAGTGATCTGGTCCGTCATTAAGTGGGTGCGAACTCAAGACCCAGCATCTTCATAAAAAAAAAATCACTTCGGCCTGGTTTAGGTTTGAGCTTACGACGGATTTCATTTCAATATAATTCGCACTCATGTCGTGTTTGCGATTATTCATAAATGGAGCGATTACCACCTGTCGCTACTTTCGGTCACGTTGCTCGCAGGGCAGAGGTGAGACAGCGTCTGATCAGTTGCCTCTGTCCTGGACGAAACCGTCAGTCAACTTTTTTCGAAAACTTGGGCTTTTAATCCAAAAAAAAGAGGAGTGCGTGGACCACAAGAGAGGAAGTAAGTTGCTTCCCAAGTGGTCCTCTTCCCAAACTATGAGTAATTTTCCAAGTGTCTACCTTCGATGTCACACAATTTCAAGCGGAACTGACGCAGGAAAGAAACTCAACACTGTAAATGACCTTTTTTCGATTCAAATTTTCCACTCGAGAAAATATTGTACTTTCACCACGCTCGGTTGCTAACTTTGCTGCTGACCGCTCAATTTAAGAAGGATATTACCTGTTTATAACTTTCTTGAAGCTTCCAAACTGCGCTGCAGGATTTTTCCCATCTTCCCGATTAGGTTCCAAATGGCTCTACTCAGTGCTTATATAATTAGAAAAGTAGAGAGTAGAAGCGATTTTGATTTGAAATGAAACTCTCACAAGTTTTTACTAAAGGATCATCAATCTCAATGTACCGACATCTATTTGAATTCTTTGAAAGGTTAGATAGTCAACCTTTTCACCGAATAATATTCAAATCCTCGAAACTCCTACTACAAACTAACTTGCAAAATGACATGAGTTTCAAATTCTCCTCAGCCTAACCTTTTACTTACAGGGACCTAAAATTTGCTTCTCAAGGACTCCAGAAGTTCATCATCTCTGCATTTTTCATCCAATACACTAGCAACGCTACTGCGATGTTGATTTCTCGTTTACAAGTTATTCTATCGGCGTTGAATCGTCGGTTTGGATTGATTTATAATGTCCCCGGGCTCTACATTCTTCTCTCTTCCCTGTAGCCCGTCTTACAACGATTCAGCACTGGCTTCACTGTGAGCAAAGAGTAGTCAGCAGGAAACCGAAAATCGGATTGAGTTCTTATATGTTCCTCTCCCCGTATTGCACCTAACTAAAAAGGATTTTCGAACTTCATCCCAGAAGTTCGTATGCCTTGGACGTAGTGAAGAGATTGCGAATGGGAAAAATGTTTCCTTTAATAGCACTTACGAGACTTTTGCCCAATCCCACTATGTTAGCAGTAAAAGATTGTCACATGTGGAGAAAAAAAGTTGCTGAAATTTTCAAGTTGTGCTTTATTCTTTTTTCTTCACTGGCAGATACTAAAAGGCTTGTATATTCACTGATAATGCCGCCCTTGAGTTAACAACTTTATTGCAGTGTCATTTTTTGCTTCATATACTATAGAGCATCATTTAAGCTGAAGATTAGGTATCTCGGCCAGTGCTGGCAGTAAATGGATACTGGTCTGAATTTGATGGCTGTCAAGAGTTTTATCAAGGAATACCATACAAATGACATAAACGACAAATCTATTTGTACATAAATTGTTTCATAAGAAAACTAGAGGTGGTCAAAGGGTAGTATAGGTCCCAGGGCGAACTGTGGATTGGAACCCACGATGGAGCATAAAACCTGGGAAATGCCTGCTGAACCAACACCAACAGCTCTACTACCAAACCCTATCTCCACCTCCACGTGGTGACCGCTGGGAGCTCTTTCTTAACGAAAAGCTGCAGACGGAGAAGGATGAAGGCGAGTCTCCCGCGCCTAAAAACGGGACAAATTGTACCAACTGGTCCTCCAGGTTGGGGGTTGGGTAGGGCTGACAACCCTACATGGAAAACAACTCCTTACGAAGCCACAACAGGAGCCTCGGACAGGACGGATTTTAAAACGACGGACCCGGCAACGACAAAGGAACAACGATTTCCGTATTTTCTCATGGAACGTGCGCTCCCTGTGCAGAGATGAAGCTGACCAGCAGCCAGCCGATATCCTGTACCAATATAGGGCTGATATAACAGCGTTGCAAGAGATGCGATGGACAGGGACCGGTTTCCTGGAGAAGAGCCACTACACCATATATTATAGCGGTCATCCAGTAAACCATGTGCTCGGAGTAGGTTTCTTAGTCAGACAAAAAATGAAACCTGCTGTTATCGGCTTTGAAAACATAAGCGAACGGCTATGCACTCTGCGCCTGCGAGGAAGTTTAGAAATATAAGCCTCATTAACGTTCACGCCCCTACAGAGGAGACTGCAGAGTCGGAGAAGGATACCTTCTACGAGGCAGTAGAACGAACCCTCGAAGCCTGTCCCAGATATGATATCAAAATCATACTTGGGGATTTTAACAGCCAAGTAGGGAAGGAGCCCGTATTCAGGCGATACATTGGCTCCCATAGCTTACACGAAAAAGCAAATGATAACGGACTGCGGACTATTCAATTAGCAGGGTCACACGAAATGGTTGTTGGAAGTACCTGGTTTGCGCGGAAAGCGGTCCACAAACATACGTGGGCCTCTCCAGACGGGACCACTTTCAACCAAATTGACCACGTGTTGATCGAACGCCGCCACCTCTCAGCCTTGATGAATGTCAGAACATATAGAGGGGCCAATATAGACTCGGATCACTATCTCGTTGGCATGGTGCTCCGAGCTCGAATAACAATACCACCTAGAACCCCCTCTGACAATCAGGTGAGAGTGAACACTGAAGCCATCCACAACACAACCCTCCGCAACACCTATAAGAGGGAAATAGATGCCGCAATAACCGCAGTCAACAGAGGACCTGGAGATGAAGTATCAACAAATGATCTTCACAATCACCTGAAGAACGTTATCATGGATACGGCCACAAACATACTTGGCCCCAGCCGCAAAAGGAGTCGGAACGGCTGGTGTGACGATGAATGTAAGCTAGCAACGGAACGGAAGAATGCCGCTTACCGAGGAATGTTGCATTCTCAAAGAACGCGGGCACGTGCAGAGACTTATCACGAACTCCGAGGAGTGGAGAAGCGACTTCACAGACGGAAAAAGGAAGCCTGGGAGAACCAACAAGTCTATGAACTAGAAAAGTACAGGGAGCAACCGCACCAGGCGCGCAAGTTTTACCAACAAGTCAGCAGGATGAAGCCTTATACACCTCGATGCTCATCCTACCGAGACAAAGAGGGAAATCTGATTTCCGACAAAATGGGCATATTAGAGCGATGGGTTGAGTACTTTGATGAGCTACCGAACAACCAGAACATCGGCGAGTTGGAGGTCCCGCCAACTGAAGACGACGGACAAATACTGCCACCACCAATTTTAGGAGAAACAGTCCGTGCAATTCATCGATGGATGGAATGGATGGAATTACAGCCGAATTGCTTAAATATGGAGGCGACCAGTTACACCAAGTGGTTCATCAACTTGTGCTCAAGGTATGGGACAGCGAATCAATGCCTGACGATTGGCAACGAGGCATTATCTGCCTCATGCATAAAAAGGGAGATATCACACAGTGCAGCAATTATAGAGGTATCACGTTGCTGAGTACCATCTATAAGATATTCTCCACTATCTTACTGGGCCGGATAGCCCCATACGCCCAGAACATCATTGGCCCATACCAAAGAGGCTTCACTCCAGGCAAATCAGCAACATATCAGATTTTCTCTCTGCGGCAAGCGATGGAAAAACTGTTGGAATATGGACAACAGTTACACCATCTGTTCATCGACTTTAAAGCCGCCTATGATAGCATAGCCAGGGTAAAACTGTACACGGCCATGAGAGAATTCGGTATCCCGACGAAATTTATAAGACTGACTAGGCTGACCCTGACCAATGTGCGAGGCCAGATAAAAGCAGCAGGATCACTCTCAAGACCATCCGACATCAACAACGGTCTACGACAAGGGGATGCACTATCATGCGTCCTCTTTAACCTGACCCTCGAGAAAGTGATCCGTGATGCTGAGGTAAATGCAAGAGGTACGATCCTCTTCAAGTCCACCCAACTTCTGGCCTATGCTGACGATATCGACATCATGGGAAGAACCACCCGAGACGTACAAACTGCCTTCATTCAAATCGAGCAGGCGGCGCTCGATCTTGGGCTGCACATAAATGAAGGCAAGACAAAATATATGGTGGCAACGTCAGCACCGAAGACGAATCAACCAACAACATCAAACCGCACTGGTCAAACACAAACACGAAGAAGAATAAGGATAGGAGAATACAACTTTGAGACCGTTGACAATTTCTCCTATCTAGGGTCAAAAATCACAACCGATAACAACTACGATGATGAAATCCGCGCACGGTTGTTGTCAGCCAACAGAGCCTATTTCAGCTTACAAAGACTGTTCCGCTCGAAACGTCTCACCATAGGGTCAAAGCTCTTACTGTACAAGACTATGATCTTGCCAGTCCTCATGTATTCCTCGGAAACTTGGGTTCTTAGCAAGAAAAATTGCGAACTCTTGGCCGCGTTCGAGAGAAGAATCTCCGAAGAATTTTTGGCCCCCTACATGAGGATGGACGATTCCGTAGCCTACACAATGACGAAATCTATGAGCGATACCATGACCGTCCGGTTGTGGATAAAATCCGGCTCAATAGATTACGGTGAGCGGGTCACTTAATCCGTATGGATGAGGATGATCCCGCCCGGAAAGTCTATAAGGGCAATATCTATGGTAGAAAAAGAAGACGAGGCAGACCCTGCCTAAGACGGAGCGATGGCGTGGGTCAGGACGCCAGACAGCTTTTAGGGATATCGAATTGGTGGACCTCGGCGCAAAACCGGGATGTCTGGAGTTCCTTATTAAGGCAGGCCTAGACCGGATATTGGTTGTTGCGCCGTTGATGATGATGATGATAGGAAAACTAAGTCAATAAATCGAGCCACGCATCATACCCAAGATCAGCTACATTACTCTGATCTATACTGCTTTTTTTTAACATAAGTTTTTTACGCGGAAATAGTAGTTTGACCTGACCAATTACCGCATCCGTTAAAAAAAAACAATTCAGATGGTTTAAAGATTGAATTTTCACGAGGCGGAAAAGAAAATGCAGTGATTGGCTGACACTTCATGCGAGGTCATTGAGCGAGCAATTTGAATTTTATCTCAGCAATTTTTGACGACTGTTCTCTATGAAACAAGTATTACCACTGATGTCACAGAATTGAACGATTTAAATATTTCGGGTCAATACTATCAGCCAATGGAAAACTGCGCTATAAAATTGCTTCACGAATTAGTGCACCGCGGTGAAGTGCGTTCACAACAGACGTTCTTTGTGGTCAACGTATCGACGAACGCCTTAAGTTTAAAATTTACCGCATTGTCATCTGCCTTGCCACCCTCCATAGTTCTCATCGTTCACTGGCGACTAAGGGCAATGAATGACGTCTGGCCGTAATGGAGATGAAGATGTTGCATTGGACTAGTGGCGTAACAAGCCTTGATCACATCCGAAATTGATATAGGATCCGCTATTGATATAGGATTGTATCGATCGTATGAAAAATTGCGAGGGTATCGTCATCGAGAGTATGGCCAAGTAATTCGCGAAAACGAGAATTCACTTGCCGAGATTGGTGTGAAAACCGAGGTCAATGAGAAAAAACCAAAAAGCCTGTCGAAAAAACGATGGCTTGATGGGCTGGATGATGGCTTGAAGGCCTTGCGACTGAATCCATATCAGTCGTTCGATGGAGCAAAATGGTGAAACTCATGACGACGACCGCTTGTGAACTGGACAGAGGCTAAAGAAGAAAAGGCAAAGGTGGGCTCTGGCAACACCATGCTCGTATATGTGAGAAGACAGCAGTGGGGTGGCGTCATTGAAAGCGAGGGAAGCATTGCTTCCCTTAGTTGATTAAATAAAATCCAATCACAGAAGAATAACAGAGAAAGTTGTAAAAATCATAAGACGGCTCAAAATGTTGCTTCTTAACAGCAGTTTGACAGAGCAAGAGAGGAACAGCCCTTGGAAAATATCCTCTTCAGGATACATAGTCTATGAGGGGCAATTTAAAATCTGCCTGTGTGACGGTCCATTAAAAAAATTACTTCATTGTCGAGCGTTCCTTCGAAGCAAGTGAATTGGTTGCTAATGAATGTGTTATGATTGGTGCGATCGAATAAACAAAAACGCTTTAGTTTTCAATTTCATTCCAATCGAGATGAAAAATTAATAAATGCTTAAGTTTCCAATTTGATATGTGATTTGTAGTGCATTGGATAGTAACGGTTTCTACACGTAGTAAATTTGCCAGTACAAGTGATTCAGAGTTAACAGTAGTATTGAGTAGGTTTCGAGCTGGCAGTGGTGTCTTAATTGAATCAATGGAAGGTTGGGGTAGGGTAGGTATCAGTGGCCGCTCTGAGGAGCCCAATTAGCGCTTTGGTGCGCCGTTTTGATGCCACAAACTCCTAAGACCGTGACTGTTGTTATAAAAACAGGGAAGCGGAGTCCAGCTGGCTCGGATCTTCAGAGCCAGCCCGTAGCATTCACGAAGGAAAGCAGCTCTCCGACCCTGTAACTAGAAATCTCACCGAGGTCCCCAAAGAATGGTTTACCCAGTGTCCGCAGCCTGACTCGAGCCAGAGCTGGGCAATCGCAGAGAAAGTGCGTGAGGCTATCCCTTCCTTCTCCACAGCTTCGGCAATGCGAGTTGTAGGGTAAGCCGAGCCTAGCGGCATGGTCCCCTATGGGCCAGTGCCCCGTGCAGACCGCCGTAATCTTGAATGCATTTGCACGCGTCTGGCACAGGAGCTCTCGTGATCGGGCTATGTTATAAGCGGGCCAAATTCTCCTTGATTTGGCACAGCTTGTAAGCCTTCGCCATCTCAGGCCCGCGGCTGCTAGGTAGTGCGAGTAGACTCGGCCCCCGACAGCCGCCAGCGGAACACCGACTGTGTTCCCCGAGCGACTGCCAAGAGCAGAGCCTTGCCTGGCCAATCCGTCAGCCCGCTCATTTCCTTCTATGTTCCTATGCCCGGGAACCCAGAGGAGAGTGATCTTGAGCGTGCCGCTCAGATGGTTGAGCGTGTCTCTGCACTGCCCCACCAACCGGGACGATGTCGTCGTTGAGTACAAGGCCTTGATGGCCGCTTGGCTGTCGGTCAGAATGGCTATGTTACGCTTGGGGCAATACACTGGTGAAACCTGGGAGACCATACGACTTGGATACACCGTGTGTATTCGAGAAAACCCCCGGGCCGACTCCAAAGGCCATCTTTGATCCGTCCGTAAAGAATACCGTGTCATAGTCTTGCAACACGCCGCCGGTTTTCCACTTTGCCCTGGTTGGAAGGTCCACAGCAAAGTTTCTCGTGAAGTTCAGCTTGCGTGTGACATAGTCCGTGGGGGATGCCCAGATTTCTCGAGGTATTTCATCTAGAATGTTGCTGTGGCCGTAGGACTTCGCTGCCCAGCATCCGGACTCACGTAGTCTGACGGCACTGCACGCTGCAACATATTTGATGTGGAGGTCAAGGGGAGGAGATGCAGGAGTACATTGAGAGCATCTGCCGGGTAAGACTGCAGAGCCCCCGTAGCACCTGCACACGCGGTTCTTTGAATCCTATTAAGATTCGTTCTATTGTATTTCTTCTTCAAAGCCAGCCACCATACAATAGATCCGTACGTCAGGATCGGACGCACTACAGCGGTGTACATCCAGAGAACCATCCTCGGCCGGAGACCCCATTTCTTGGCAAAGGTTCTCTTACAGGCATAGAAGGCTATACAGGCCTTCTTAACCCTCAGTTCTATGTTCAATCTCCAATTTAGCTTAGCATCCAGGATTACACCCAGATACTTCACATTAGAGGAAAGAACCAATATTTGTTCATTCAGCCGTGGTAGATGGAATTCAGGTATCCTTGTCTTGGTGGTGAATAGCATCAGTTGCGTTCTGGTTGGGTTTATGCTGAGTCCGCATCTTGTGGCCCACAGGCACACCTTTCGCAACGCTCCTTCCGTGATGTCGCTCATAATGGACAGAAACATCCCTGATACTAATATCACCAAGTCGTCGTCGAGAAGCTGTTTATAGCCCAGCCCATCCTATCCCCGGTAATTACCGATTTGATAGTCTCGCACAGCTGGGGTTGCCGCAAACCCTCCAAGCGAGGTTCTGACTCACAGTCCTCCTCACTGGAGGGAAAGTGCGCTTGCACCAGCAGCTCCAAGGTTTCACTAGAAGATTCCGTCCAGGAGCCTTCCGACTTTTTAAGGAAGGATGGACTCTTATGTTCCTTGGACAGAATCTTATTGAGCCTCGCGGATTCACTAGTGCTTTCAATGTTCTGACAATAGTCAAGCCAAGACCGCCTCTTGGCGGTCCTGATGGCCGACTTGTACTTCTTTAGGCAGTCCTTGTATGGCTGCCAGTATTTTTGCCTGTAGCAGATGTTGAAGATTTCTCTGGTCAACTTCCTGCGACTAGAGAGATCTTCGTTCCACCACGGTGGCAGGGTCTTTTTGCTGTACTTAGCAGGGCACGAGACCTTGAAGGCGGTATCAAAAGCCTTCTCCAGAGCCCCGACCTTTGACTCCAGTTCGTCTGTCGTGCCAATCCTACCAATTTGCGTACCGGAGACTTTGTGCTTAATTACCTGACCAAACTTTCTCCAGTCGATCCTCCTGGGGTCTCTAAAGGGCTTGGAGACCTCTGCGGCGAGATCTAGACTGAAGAGTATCCAACTGTGGTTAGAGAAGGATCTCTGGTCAGACACTCTCCAGTCCTCCACCCTAAGAATCCCATTGTCGGTTATTAGGGTGATATCAAGGACCTCCTCCCAACCGTCACAGTTCTCCAAGCAGAGGAAATGAAAGGTTGGTGTACTGCCCCTGTTACACACCGATAGATTTGAAGTAATAATAAAATCAAAGAATGACTCACCTCTTTCGTTGATTTCGGAGCTGCCCCAAAGCGTATGCCTTGCATTTGCGTCGCAACCTATCAGCAGGTTGGCTTTCTTTGGTGTTATGGTGGTCGTCAGATGTTGTAGTTCTTCTGGCGGAGCTGATCGGTCGTGAGCCATGTACGCCGAGGAAATATACACGTTCTCTGCCCCCACCTGCTCCAGCTTGACCACAAATAGGTCACTGGAACTCAGGTCCGGGCACAGGAAAGCGTGCAGACTCTTCCTCGCAAGAATACATGCTCTAGGTTTAGCCTGATCAGCGTCTCCTGTGCTGTGGAATAAATTAAAATATTTGCTTTGGAGCCCTTTGATGGTTCGGTCGCTCCCGACCCAGGGCTCCTGTATTAATGCGATGTCGATGTCTTCCTCTAAGAGGAAGACGAGCAGATTAGCCGAGGCACACTTCGAGTGCTACAGATTTATCTGCGTTACCCTCAGCATGATCTGCCTGCGTGGGGGGTTCGTCAGCCCCCGTCGGACCGTCGATCGTCATCTCCTCCAACAGCTCGTTGGCGGCGTCGATTGGGTCAAGGTTGTCGTCCGGTTTTGCAGAGCGGAACACTTTTACTTTGGCATTCCTGACTCCGAACCACACTTTGTAATCGGCCTTTTTCAGTGCCTCCAGGCACTCCTCGTTTATGCGGAGTAGTACGGGCTGGCTGTTTATCTGAGGTTCCTTCTCCTTTATAACAACCCAGTCGTCCATGGGAATCCCGGGGTTGTGAAGGCGCAGGAAATGGACCAGCTTGTCCTTCTCCATGCGGATCTTCGGCAACCAAATGCGAGCGACCGGTCTCCTGGGAATCTCGTCGTAAGGGATAATCTTGAGCTTAATGCCCTCCCAAGCGTCGCTGATCTTAGCGATGCACGAGCCGAGAAAGTCCTTAGAGAACTGGTCCATGCAATGGAAGGTTAATGTATTCATTTTTATGTGATTGACGATCTGGTATCGAAGTCTTTTCGATCCCGTTCGTTTACTAGTAAAGAAGAAATTGAATATTATTAAAAGTGATGAGCATCGGACCACCTTCAAAAATGCAATTTTCCGAGTGTTGCACAAGTAGTTGGCCACATCTCGAAGTGGTGGCATAAGATCGGCCCAACCGCAGAATCGTGGGAACGGATTGATCAACCGAAGGGATTGAAGGCTTTATTAACCGCTGCGACTGATGACAGGCGGACCCTTATTGGATAAAGAAAGGGAAAAACGCCACTCCATGGAAAAAAGGAAGCCGAACAAAATTGAAAAAGATTACATCAGCAACGCCGCTGGCTTAAATGTTTATAATGGAGATAGAACCCAAGCACCAAGATTCGTGAATAAGAAGAAGCGATACGCAAAAGAAAAAAAAGTGATGAAATAGTTGAAAGTCGGATTCGTCATAAGGAAAAGAGTTGGTATCTACACACACAACTGTTATGATACAATACGAGAAAATGCTTATCCCCATAATCACAGTGGGTGATTTCAACGTATGTGCGGGTGGATTGGGGCAATCAAACTATAAACAGCAAGAGCCCCGTTCTCCAAAAGGCTTTCTCGAAGCTAGATTTTGTGCTTTAGCTTCTGAAAGATAGGCTCGGCGTCAATAGTCGATTTGACATGCAAAGGTATAATAAAGGGTACTATAGACTCCAAGGCGAAACGTGAATTAGTACTCATAATGGAGCATAAAATCTGGGAAGCGCCTGCTCAACCAATACCAGCAGCCCTATCTTCACGTCCACGTGGTGACCGGGGAGTTCTTTCTTAATGAAAAACTGAGGCGAAGAAGAATGAAGGCGAGCCTCCCGCGCCTAAAAATGGGATAAATTGTACCAGCTGATCCTCCAGGTTACGGGTTGAGGTAAAGCTGACAACTCTACATAGAAAACCAAAGTTACGGAACCATGAAAGGAACCTCGAACTAGACGAATTTTACAACGATGGACTCGGGGACATAAACGAATGAGCGAATTGCGCATACGGATACGTGCTGCTCCTCCAAGTAGACGAGAAATCGTTTCGGTGATCAATGCACACAAACGGAGGAAGTTCACTGGGTTTAGCTGTTTCCTATCAACTGCAGTTGCAATTTCTGCAGATCTGCTACTTCTGCTCGTTTGGAGATTTCGGAAATCCGAGACCTTTCCCAGAGTATGAAAAAATTGAATTATCTGAAATAATAAAAACTTGTTGTTCTAATATAATAAGTCACTCTGATAGGCAGAAAATTTCTAATTCTACCACCATTTCTCATCAGACCATGATCTATGATGAGCACAAAAATACTCATATATTTCCCAAAGAGCGAGGAGCTCTGACTGCCAAAGGATCATTCGATGCAATATAATCAGTTATTTTCCTAATATTTTCACAACTTCACTAAAGAAATCCTTTCAATATTTGTTTTAAATGCGACCTAACGAGAATATGATGGATTAAAAAACTTGCAACTGACGCACACAAAGCCCATAAGAGCTGGGAAATGCTCCAGGCACATTGTCATGCCTTTCCAATACGAATTTTTATCTGAGCGAGAACGCGCGACCCATATGGCGTGAAAAGCAATGAAAATTAATGATTTCCACTCACTATGATGTGAAAAATGGTTTCAGTCTACCAAAAAATTTTTTTTTTTGCTCCCGTGGATTTTATTTTATTATAACCTTTGCTCGCTTCCTTTTCATGTTATTGGAGTCATCCAACAAGTCCGGTTCGCATCGTAGCCAGTTCTTATGGATACGAATTGGTATGATCTGGAGTTGCGTACGTTTTATTACAACGTATCAAAATCAAAAGCTATGAATATTCGAAAAAGGGTTGATATAACGCTGAACATTTGCTAAACTAGACTATATAGAAATGAAATTCCTTTAGTAGCTACATAACAAGAGTATACTCAGAAGGTGCGAGGTATCTGTGCGTTCATTTCGGAGAAATATAAGACGGTTATCCACTTTGGGCATTTGTATTGGATGCAAGTATGCAATATAGGGTTAATAGTAAGAATCCTTTACCCAGCGCCTGTATTAAACTTCAAGCAAGTCGTTAAGGGCAGTATTTAGGATCGACCACATACAGGTGAAATTAGTCGATCTTCCATTTCTTCGATTTGGTGTAAGGTAGGACCCCAGTAAACCACACGATGCTCCAAATAATCGTAGTGGAGACTATAATAAATAGCAGCAGGCGATCGAAGCCCCATGCAAGATGGGCATGTTATTGGATGCTTATATCCTCTTTTTATTTTCACTGTAAAAATATACATATATGTTAAATGCATTATATATAATACGTATGCATATGACCGTAGTATCTGTATTTTGAAATACAAATTTTCGAAAATGTGTCCATTTATTCGGAGCTGCCACCAATTTATTAGACTTTATATTCAGATGTACATTCTTATGAATATATTGGTCTCTGCGTTACCTCGCTATAATTCTAATAAAAATTGAATAAATAGTAAGTCGTAAGCTGAGCGTTTCCGGTATACAATATTTTGGGTTTCCCTATGTAAGAAACTTGGCCGCATAACCAAACATGTAGTTTAATATCACATTATTTATTTATTTAATTAACGGACAACAAACAGAGAGAATTCCAATTAATTATTGTCCTCAGGAGGAGGAGAAAGCAAAAAACTTATCCTACGTTTAAAACTACTTAAAGTAGGGAAGTTAAAAGGACCAAGCTGTTTTGCATTATAATTCCGGCAAAGCCAATCGGGCCAATCGGGGAATGAAAATAGACTTCGAGCTCCGCGAAGGGCACGTTGAAAATATCTGCGTTACGTGTGTTATAAGACGCAGGACGGCAGGTGATCTCGTCAGCGGCGGAGCAGTCCATCAGGCCCGAGGAAAGTTTAAAGAATGTGCATAGATCCAGATAGGATCTACGCTGTTGTAGGAAGGGAAGGTTTAGAAAGCAGAGGCGGGAGGGGTAATCCACACATTGCACATTTTCAAGTGCAAGACAATCACAGTTACGAGTGGGTGACCAGATCACGGAGCAATACTCGAGGGTATTCCTCACAAGGGAATTGAAGAGAGCTAAGGAGGGTTGGATGAAGTGAAAATCAGAGGAGGAGCGAAGAATAAAGCCTGACAATTTTGCTGCTCGATTGATGACATCGAGGCAATGGATGTCAAAGCGGAGCTTATTGTCGAAAGTGACTCCGAGGTCTTGAGTGGAATTTAAGCAGGATAAGGAATGTCCGTTAAGCGAGTAGGAGAAGGAAGTGGGTGAGGATTTTAGGGAGTAGCACATAGAGTGACACTTTCTGACGTTTAGCGCTAAACCATTAGTCGAGCACCAACGAACCAGAGTGTCCAGGTTATTCTGAAGGGAAACACAGTCCATAGGCTACGATATAGCGGAAAACAGCTTAAGGTCGTCTGCATAGAGCAAACAGGGACAAGTAAGGAGGGGAGGAAGGTCGTTAATAAAAAATAAAAATAGCAGAGGACCCAGAATAGACCCCTGTCCTGGGAAGTACAGCCGTCAAAAGAGACGCGGCAGGATCGGTTGGAAAGGTAAGAGGCAAGCCATAAAGCAAGTGGTATGGGAATGTTCAGGGACGAGAGTTTGGATAGAAGTGTCTTGTGATTTACAGTGTCGAAGGCTTTCGCGAAGTCAGTGTAAATGGTATACACTTCTTGCCGTGAATTTAGACATTTGGCGACAAAGTTTGTAAAGTCAAGCAGGTTGGAGGCAGTGGACCTACGTTTAACGAAGCCGTGTTGTCCTTTCACTATGTGTTGGCCAAAGTGGCCGAACAACCAGTCGCTGACATATCTTTCCAGGATTTTGGAACAGGAGGAGAGGAGGGAAATGGGACGGTAATTCTCGGCAAGCGAATGATCGCCACTTTTGTGAATGGGGATAATGAGAGCCTCTTTCCACAAGCTGGGAAAATGATTCTTTTCAAGGCTTTTGTTGAAAATAAGAGATAGGGGAGGGGAGATGGACTTACCAGTTTTGATCAAAAAGAGGTTTGGAAGACCATCGTAGCCAGGTCCGACCTTGGCATCAAGTTTGCCAATGAGGTATTCGACAAGGATAGGAGTAAGAAGGGGAATGGTAGGCGATGCGGAGCAGGCTACATCTACTATCGGGAGGGATTCGGAGGAAGGAGGAGGAACATAGACTGACGAAAAGTAGCGGCAAAGTAAATCACAAGATCGTTGGGGGGAGTTAGCTGAGAAGCCAGAGAATTTAATGGACGGAGGGGATAACTGGGCGGGAGTTGCGAATATGGGACTAGAAAGGTTTCATATCTCCGCGCTTTAGTGAGTCTTCCACGCTGGACAAATATTCGTGTCTGGACTTACGTATTAAAGATTTGACCGAGGAATGAAGGGATTTGAAAAAAAACTAAGTCAGCAACGTTTCTAGAAGACAGGAACTTCTTCCTCGCAGTCTGTTTTTGACGTAGTTTTTTGTGAATTTCAGTGGTGAACCAGACGGGGTAATAGCGTAAGCACTTAGGAGAGGAGAGAACGTAATAAGGAAGAAGATCAGATAAGATGGTATTGAAAGTATTGAGTGCTTGGTCACATGTAAATGGAGAGAGCAGGGGGACCCAGTTGATTGACGCCACGTCTGAGTTCAGAACTTCGAAGTTCGCCTTACGAAAGTTGAACTTGGTAGGCTTGCGAGCGACAGGAGAGTGGAGTCGGGATATCTGAACATCGAACTCGAGAGCAGGATGATGGGCGTCAGGGGCAACGTAAGACGGAGCATGAAGGGATTGGAAAAGATAACGTACAGGAAGGTTAGAGAGGACAAGGTCAAGAGTGCGATCTAAGTGGTTTCTAGAAAGGTTAAATTGGAGGGCCCCACAGGTGTACATGAAAGTGGATAGAGGAAGGGAAGGGTGGGTCGAGTTATTAGGGAGGGAGGGAAGGCCAGGTGTAACGGGCCAGGAGAGCGTAGGAAGATTAAAGTCACCACAGAGGATGAAAGGAAGTGAGGGAAACAAAACGGTTAGGGCCTCTGATAATCTGTCGAAGAAATCCTCGTACAGAGAAGGCGGGCTTAGGCAGGGAAAATATACACACGATATGATAAAGAGACATACGTTTGGCGGAAGGACACGTATGGTAACAGAATCGTAGGAGGTGGAGGAGGAGGAAAAGATGATTTCGGCACGGAGAGGGGACTTAACAGCTATTAGGGCACCTCCGCCAGTTGTCTTGCCAAGCGCAACACAGTCTCTGTCACAAAGAAAGACAGAGTAACCTTCGAGGAGCTCAGAATCTAAAATCCTGTCATCCAGCCAGGTTTCAGAAATGCAGATGACATGATGTTGGAATGCTAAGGCAGACAGTTTGAAATCCGACAGCTTGGTCCTTAGGCCCCTTAAATTTTGATAAAATAGCCTATAGTTATTGGAATCATTCAAGTTCGGCGAGGCAGGCGGGCGGGTCGGAAATTTCCACGAATCTTATACCTCTGATAAGGCTTAACGAAGACCTATGGTACTCCACGAAGGTCTTTACCATTATTTTTTTTTATATTGGTTTGATGGAAATGAAATGTTCCTATTTATTCTGAAATTGGAAATGTTAAACAAACGCTCCTCTCTTGTGCTCTCCCTAGCGTACCGAAACCAGCCTTTCAGTTTCTCCTTTGTGACACTTCTCACAATCTGGACATATCACTTTATATATCCCACATTATTCATGTTTTAATTTGCGGTCCTTGAGAGATCCGAACCTGCTTTTGAGCTGGTGAATCCTACTCGAAGGCACCATTTTGACGTTTAACCCCTTTCATCGTTTTTATCAGTTTCGAGGAAACTGCAGAGTGTGTGACCCTGTTCTTTTCTTTCCCTTCTAAGTTATTAACGAGGGATGTCATTGTCCCCATTTCTTGCCGTTTCACCGTTTAATGGAATTCAGCAAAAGGTCTCTTTCCTCAGTTCAAAATATCGTCCTGTTTGAAGTTTTTCGAACATAGCCGCGTTGTAGTCCGTTTTCTCCACTATTAACACTGCATTTTCTTTGTCCGCTTTTAAATAAAATACCGGTTTTGCTCTTAGTTCTTTCATGACTATTCTTTGCCTTTGCGCTTCCGTAGTTACTTGAGGGCAGGTTTATTATGCGAGGAAAGGATACTAGCTCCATTGTTATGGGTTGCTTCTTTTAATTCGTTGCTTTCAAATTTGATGCTTGACTCAATATCGATGACGACCTGTCCCTTAGACAGACTTGGTTGTTGGAGTGCAAAGACTTCGTAGTGAATAAATCCAATCAAATCTTCAACAAGGACCAAGAGGAACTTTTAAACATGGCTTAAACTTTGCACTTCAAAAAACAAGTCCGCCGTCTTGTTTTTTTCTGAAGAGTTAAATCATTTTAGCAATGACGACCAAAAGTCAAAAACATGTCTTTCCACCTTTGGTACATTTCCGTTAATTTTTTCTTAATCTTACTACATTATCCTTTTTACTCTAATGTAAGGGAAGGCCAAAAACACTTTAGTCGTTGTTGTTTAGAGTTTAAATGTGGCCCAGGTTCCCAGATTAATTTGTAAGGAACTCTTTTGGAACCCAAATTTCCACATTTGTCTGTGAGAATCTTTGCATCTTAGAGACTTTGCTCGGTAATTTGACAGTGGGTGATATGACGTCAAAAGTGAACATTGCGCCGTTCAGTTCAATACTAAGTAGCTTGATATTGTGCTACTGTTCAGCGGACCAAATTCAATTATGCAACTCCCTACCACTTTTTCTCGGTTCAAGAAGGTTTTGTTACATGCTATTTGCTGCCATTTTTTCCATCCATCAAAGCAGGCGAGATTTGCCATGTGTGTAAAAAGTTCTGGTTTTCGTCAATATCATCATTTATATCCAATTAAAGAATTTCATCTTCGCATTAGGCAACATTTCTGCTTAGCCATTTGGTTTTTGATGTCTTTTACAAAGGTGTTCCGGCTTAACAAGGAATTTTTAAACAAATAGTGGTAAACTCAAAACAAATGAGAAATTGGGCATCCATTGATTTCAAATCGAAGATATGACCTTCGCAAAGAAACTCCTCCATCAAATGGTGCCTTCGGAGTAGCTGCAATCTAACAGAACATGAAATGCGCTTATTATAGTTCCCAAGCCTAAAATCACATCCCAAGGGCATCATATGGTAAAAGTCACCCCTTCTGGCTGAATGAATCCTTCAAACTGCTTTTGCTTTCTGATTCCTTATCGAATCTTTTATTAATATAGTGTTCCCTTCTGTGATTCCACGTGGAGCATCGTATTCTCATTCATCTTCGTGATGTCTGCCGTATCCCTCATCTTACGGTTTCGGTGTTCTGCTTTCAAATTCAAGCTAGTCAACCATTTCAAAATACATAGTCATCCGCATATAAATCGGATTCAAACGGTCATAAAAATTAAGCCTGACTAAGAGCTCAAGCGGAATCACACTGCACAGGCTGAAAAAGGAATTCTAATGAGAAAAGAAAAAACTCACAGAGAAATTTATGATACCGTCGTGTCTAGTTGGGTCCAAAAAATCACTGGAGATCTGAATGCGGCGACCTGCGTTTCTGAAGCACTACGTCCCGAGAACAAACACACATGCTTATAGATATGTACGTTGCTGGACTCGAAGTCAAAGGGATGAAAATGGAAACCAGTTCTTTCCATATTTTGGCTATGTTATCTTTACCATGTAAGCTTTTATGGGAACTCGGACAATATTTTTCACTCATGCGTTGCATTGCCTGACTTCGTTGTCCATTTTTTCTGCCAGAGTCAATCCTTTTCGCGTTCCAACAGCACTAGCTCTCGGTTAAAGTTCATGCATATATTTGCTATTCCGAACGATCCTTTTACATGACAGCCCCAAGAATTTACGCGGTATTTTAGAGGGAACCTAATTTTTTTCACATAAAACAATTACATTTTTGCGAAAAGGAAATGTCTAGAGGGAATACCATGCGGGAAAATATTACATTTTTGGGTAACGAGGTGAAATGTATTTACGCACAAAGTGCCGTAATCCTGTCCCAAACTGACTACCGGCTAAATAATCCCTAGCGCGTCGTGAAACTAACCGGGATTCCTTTGCCATTTTACTACACGCCAGGCCTATTCAATGCAGAAACACAATCCTGTGGTGCAGGGTGTTCAGCTACCCTGGTATCGCTCCTATCTACCTCCTCCTTTCTCACCTTATAAATGAATTGAATGTAACGTGTCACTCTGTTTCACGTGTCTTCGCTCTGCAGTAAAATCTCAATTATGATTCCCGGAGACACTTGACACCCTTGCGTTGACAGGCGATCGCGGTCCCACCTTTTCTAAGGGAAGCAGTAAATGCAGTCGGGGGACCGTGATTTCCGGATCGAGTGCAGGTAACACTGAAAATACCTATGCCCGCTGAGCAGCTATCTACTATCTACTACGGGCTCTCTCTTCACAAACGCCGGCTTCTTTATTTCCGACGCCATTTCTGAGGAATATAAACCTCCGCTCAGCAACATAGAGAACGACCGATATACCTCCTAGTAACACCAATTCTGCTGGCTCCGAGACAGTAAGATAGGCGGACACAACTCGCCGTTGTACATGCGCTAGGTTCTGCGGTGAATCTCCTCACTAAAGGAGCAATCCCATTCTTCGGACCCATAAAGAAGGACCCGCCGAACTGCACTCATCAGTAAACGATAGGGGACGGTCACCAACATTCGGCATCAACCGATAAATTACAAACATTCTAACTGCAGCCTTGTCTGTAGTGGTGTGAATATGCTCAAAGAAGCTGATTTTCGTGGCTGTCATGATGCCGAGGTATTTCGTTGCCACCTTTGACCAAAGCATGACTTCATCCGGCTCAATTGGGAGGATTGTAGGAACCCTTTTCTTGGTTAGAATAGCGAATTAGATTTTCCTTATGGAGAGGGCATCCTTAGTCATCCAACTGCTGATTCTGGTGGACAGGAAAACGTGACTGCACGATGTCTTCCATCTTATTTGTTTTTATAATAGGGTGATCGATGAACATGGCTTTTTTTTGGCAACCGTATGTCCCGGTTAACATCCCTGATTAGCTCCACCCAGAAATGTGCTTTTTGCCGGTTGATTTCGTGGTGGAATTCCTTTTTTGTCCTCTTGTATTGTTAGTATCTTAAGGTTACCTTTATCTTGACCTCTAGTATACTAAACAATCCGTCGAAGCCTGAGGCAGTTTCTTCGTATATTTTCAATTTTCAGTTCGTTGTTTAATGCACTGACTACTCAATCGCAGCTCGAAACTCGGGAGAGTTTCAGAAAACCTGCTAATGTCGAGTCTCTCGATGTTCCACCCGGTATATATGTTTTTCACTTCGAAGGAAATCTCCCAGTACCCTCCATCTTTGCACTTTTAACACTAAGAATTCTGTAGCAAAGATCACAAGCCTCACAACCAAGGCGATGGAATTTCGAGGTATTACCGATATTTAGAGCAATAATTCTTTTCTTGCCGACCATCCCCAAAATTTGTATGGCGTCAGAATTTTGTAGAGGCATGTCTCATTTAGGACTTTGGCGTTAGTCTCCCCCAACTAGAACTCTCTCTTCCGTATTTTGAATCTCGTCCTTCAAGGAGCCAAGCTCTTTCCAAAAAGCGAACATAAATTCGTTCGTCGTGAAGTAAACACACAAGGAACGAAGCCATCTCCTCCGCCATGACCTCGTACTTGTATGTTAATCGGATCTTTCACCCAGATGGCAGCAGTGACAGAAATATCCAAATACGGGATGGTGAGCTTCTATCTTGGTAATGCTTCCCGATGAATAATAAGTCAACACTTCTTTCTCGAACCATCTGTCCCATCAGATCATGAACACAATGCAACATCTAGATCATGGTACTTGACTTTTCACTTTCTACAACTCTGTGTTTGTTTTCGACTCGTGAATTTTCACTTTGTGCCCGGGTTCGTCACATTTGTAACTCAAATTGTTTCCTTTCCGTCCTTGTCTGGCAAGGGAGTGTCACGCAACTTGCCACCTTTTCTTATGGCCCTTTTTTCGACCTCCAACTCTATAGCATCTCCCGTTTCCACCACCAGAACGCTTACCCCATCACTCTCTTTTTCACTGCTAGTCGCCTTCACCACTGGGATAGGGAGCCTTTCTACTGTCGTAGCTTCGCGCTGCTTACAAAGGGTAGAATCTCCCATATGAGTTACCAGAAGTGGTGAGCGTAGTGTATGACAACTCATTCTATTCTACTCATTCGGCTCTTTGCGGTAGTTTCGTGTTTTATATTTGTGTTCAGAGCCGGAATTAGACACTAGTCGGTAATTCATTACAGTTGCGCCCATACTAACTCAGAAATTTCATGGCTCTAGACTCCTAGAGCGCTGTCTAAATAATTATCGGGACGAAGGCAGCTGTAACATTAACCTGGAAAGCCGTTTCCACGAGATGTCACTTTGGTGTACTATGCTAACATAATATCTTAGCTGTCAGTTAGTGTGCAACTTACTTGAAATCGTTCACCAAATCATAAGACCGTGCTATGTCGGGTCGTTGTCGTCATTGCCGCTTACGTTAGTTTACTACCAGTCTAACTGATGGGTATCCGGGGCTACAAACTGGGATATGTGAGTCGACTTGGTTCGAAAATAACAAGAATTTTTGCCATACAGCAACTTTGCCCTGTCTCTCCGAACCGATATGGCTACAATTATTGCATTGGAGACTTTCGAAATACTTATAGATACTCTCAAAATATGTAGTCATATTTTTCATACATGGGAACATTGTTATCTTTACGTTGATGCCTTCCCTTTAGAGGTTCTATTCCTGTGGCAATTTTCCTGTTCTAGAGGAAAGAGAAGAGATCACGCTTCGCTTATTACTTCCTCCTTTTCTCCTCCATTTTGTGCAAACCAAAACTTGTAATGATCTTAGTGGAAATAGGAGATCAGGTCGATCATCCTGATTGCCCGATAACGACCTAGAGGGCAGAGCTATCCCAGAAATCTAAACAAATTGGCTAAATTGACCGTGAAGGTCCGCCCACAAAGATTGAAGCTCCATCAAAGTGCTCGGTCGACACGTTCTTGCACGCCTCTGTGCTAGCCAGGCTCGGGAATGTAGAGGGTCCTTTGAGCGCTTTGATCCCTCACGCTTCATTACTCGAAACAACGTGTCTATTCCGAAGCGTGGGACCGCACCGAATTCTAAATTCTACATTACTGCGGATTTCGCGACGGCCTTTCGAAGGACAAACAGAACGCGAACTAAAGTTGGAAATTAAAAGAGAAAAAAAAACGGCTCGACCGCGCGCGTGGAGCCGTAAGTCTCCGGACCCGAGTGCCGCGATCAAGGAGGGGAAGATCCACGACGGTTCACTGTCTCAATGATCGTCTCTTCCGCCTCAGATCTTGTGTGAGGCACGGCCTCTGAGGTTCCCACCTTACCTCGACATCCTCAGGCCGGTTATTCACTTTGGGGATGTCCCTTAAGAAACAGTTCCCCGGGGGGGGGGGGGGGGGGGGGGGAGCCCATTGGCTCAAAGTACATTTTCCTTGGACCAATGACACCGGCATCCGCTCCCTCTGCTGTGAGGGATCCGTCAGTGTACCAAGTAATCAGTTGCTGGTTTAAGCCGTATGTCGCAGCCACGCTCTCCCAGTTGGCCCTGTTACTCCAACGTATTTCAAACTTCTTATCGAAGTGAAACCTCGTTGTTATGTTATCCCTTGGTATCAGGAATTTGGGGATACCGCCTAGAAAGGATGTCAATCTTCCTTCGATTTAGGCAGTTCCCCGCCTCACTCATACTACCGGCCATCCTGAATATTGATCTCCTTGCCTGCATCTGTATGTGCAGATGGAGAGGGGTTAATCCCAGAAAGACCTCCAGGAATGCCGTTGGGCATGTCCTCATTGCCCCACTGATACACACGCAAGCCAGCCTTTGGAGCTTATGTAATTCCCTGGCTTGTGTGCTGAGTTCGGTTCTTTCTGCCCAGATTACCGCTCCATACGTAATCATTGGTTTTATCATGCTATATCCATAGTAGTATCTTCGGGCTGCAACCCCTTTTTTTCCTGCTATGGATCTGCAAGTCATCAGAGCCCCCGTGACTTTCCGACAAGTGTTTCCGATATGTGTCTTCCAGAGTAATTTTTTTTTTTGGTCTAGTGGAATTCCCAAATATTTGACCTCTGTTTCTCGTTTCACCTCCATATCATGTAATGTTATGGCTCTCAGGTCATTAAGCTTACGCCTCCTAGGTACTATGGTGGTTTTGGTTGGGTTGGTCCGCAGTCCCATCTTCCTGCACCAGGCACTAGTAACCCTTAGTCCAGTTGGGATTCTATCACATAAGGTATCTTCATATTTGCCCCTACAGATTAAAACAATGTCGTCCGCGTCGGTACCTCTATTTGCCTGCTTTCTAGCATTTTGCCTATCCAGAGTCCCATTCGTTGCCGGCTCAGGGTATCTTGTATCTCTGTGTGCGATATGTTGTCGAATGCTCCTTCGATATCCAAAAACGAGTACAGTGCAATTTCTTTTGTTTCTATGGAATCCCGTAGTACGTTTGTCAGCTGATACAGAGCAGTTTCAGTTGACCATCCTGCCCGTGCTGACAGTGATGTAGGGAATTACGCTTTAGAAGGTTAGTTCTAATATAGTTGTCTATGACCTTCTCCACCGTTTTGAGTACGAACAATGTTAGGCAAATTGGTCTGAAAGATTTAGGGTGAAAAAGCTCCTTTTTACCCGCTTTCGGAATAAAGACCACTTTTGCCCGTCTCCATGCCCTTGGTATGTATCCCAGTGCTATGCTCCCCCTTACCACTCTCAGAAGAGACTCTAAGATAATTCCTAGGCCTCTCTGGATAAGTGCTGGGAAAATGCCATCTACTCCGGGAGATTTCAGTGGTTTAAAAGTTCCCACTGCCCATCTTAGCCTAGCTTCTGAGCATACCTCTTTTGGTAGTTTCCAGTTCTCCTTCCTTCCCCTTTTATTCGTTGTTGGGGTGTCAGGCAGACTGTTGTCGGCTGCCACCGTGGGGTAGTGAGTTCTGAGAAGCAGGTGTACCCTGTCCTCCTCATTCTCGGTGAATGTCCCATCTTCCTTTTTCAAGCAGACAGAGGATATTCCCCCGTCTTTGGCTACAACCTTGTACAGCCTGGTTGCTTCTGTGAACTGTTCGATCCCTTTACAGAATTCCCTGAAGCTGTTCCGTTTCGCTTCCCTGATCGCGTTACTATACGCAGTCAGTGCATTTTTATACCTGTGCCAGTCCCCGGTTTGTTTTGCCTGGTTAAAGAGTTTTCGTGCCTCTGTTCTCATTCTGGCTAGGTTCTTGTTCGACCGAGGTACATCCCTTGATGACTTGACTGTCTTGGCCGGACAGCTGGCCTCATATGCGTTAATGACGATTGTCTTGATGTTTTCCACCACCGTTTCTAATTCCAGTTCGCTCCTGATGTCACTACCCCCTTGAAAGTGGGCAATGTTGTTGCTCAAGTGCGTTGCGTAGGATTCCCAATCCGTTCTCCTGGGATTCCTTATTGTTCTTTCTATTTCGGAGTTACCCTCAATGTCGAATCTGATTATCCTGTGATCAGACATTGAGGGTTCATCCGACACCCTCCAATTCCTGACCATTCCGTTCATTAGGGTGTTTCCTAGAGTTATATCTAGTACCTCCTGTCTGGTGCTGGCCCCAAATGTTGGAGTGTTCCCTACGTTGTATATTTCTAACTTATTACTAAGAATAAATTCGAGAAGGTACTCATCTCTACGATTAGTGTCGCTGCTTCCCCAGATTTCGTGGTGGGCGTTAGCATCGCAGCCGCAATGCCTCGCAATACTCCGTCAGCTTTGCGACTTGTTCCGGTGGAGCCCGGCTCTCGTCTCCTGGGAAGTATCCCGATGCTACAACTACCTCTCGAGTGCTCCTCCCGGCTTCCAATGAGGCTTGGATAGCCACAAGGTCCCCGGTTAAGAACTCTGAAAGACATATGTATTTTAAATTACGTTTAAGAATTATGCAAGCTCTTGGTTTTTTACAAGAGGAGTCCCAAGTTACCTGCATGCATCTCAGCCCTTTGGCAGCCCCGAATATACATATGCAATGTCTTTGAGGCCTGAAACCTAGAAATAGGTCGAAATTATCATGTAAGCATGTGAGATAGATAACGGAGAAAGTGAAGATATTTTATAATGTATTTGTTAAGGTGAGCTGAACCTGGAATGTTTCAACTTCAATATTCCTCCAATATGTGGATATTATCGGCGATTACCTACTTAGAACATTCCCATTACGAGATATCTGCTACCCTACCAGAAATAGGAGAGCAATTTCTCGCAGCACAACTTCGGCAGATGCTATATATGAAATGATAAATAGAAAACGATTGGAACACTTCGCCCACGAGGGGGGAAGGAGGATCTGGAAGGGAGGAAGTCCTCAAACCACTATTCCTTATTCACACTTCATTGTTTACCAGAGTTCATGACATTTATCATAACAAATAAAAATAAACAAATGGTAAAATTCAAATTCAAAAAATAATAATAATAAAAAAAGAAAGAAAAATAAATAAAAATAAAAAGAAAATAAAAAGAAAATAAAAACAAGGACTCACCCAGGTCGTCACTCCGAGCTCGGTTGGCGGCTGGTGTAACAAGTTCTAAAAAAACCAATTTTATCAAGAATTCGATTATAATATTGATATACCTGCATTAATAACACTTAATGCAAGTTGTGCTTGTATAATTTTAGTTTAAAATCACTCGAAAAAAACAAACTTCACATGTATATTATTCCATTTGCTCTCCTCCGCCACTACAAGGTAAATTCAAAACAAGTACCAATTTAGGTTCTTTCCCTTCTCAAATGCAAAAAAAATGTCTTTAAATAGTTCTTTTTGGCTAAAATTAGCATTAGTTAAGGCTTTTTCTGTCCCACTTTTTAAATCCGATTATGTGTACAGCTTTTTCAAAGATTTCTTAGATAAATGCATCTATATTGTTCGTCTGATCACAATATTAGCGAAACGCTTCACCGATTTCTTCCTTAAGTCCGTTATGTCTTATAACTTATTTAATTTTTGTTTTAGAGGGAAAAGTTATCCAGTTGCCTTTGCATCTTTATGGCGAATAAATTGCCATTCCTTCACCTACGGATTAATGATGTTTTTCTTTGTTCTCGAAGACTTTCTCTCCTCTTCCTCTATTTCTCCGTCCAGCTCCACTCCTCACCAATGCCAAAATCCAACTCCCCGCCCAGCTCAGTCAGTAGAGCATGAGACTCTTAATCTCAGGGTCGTGGGTTCGGGCCCCACGTTGGGCGCCATTTGTAATGATAAGTGTGGAATAGGTGATCAGGTCGATCATCCTTAGCGACCGAGCACTTTGATGGAGCGTCAATCTTTGTGGGCGCACCTTCACGGTCAATTTAGCCAATTTGTTTAGATTTTTGGGATAGCTCTGCCCTCTAGGTCGTTGTCGGCCACTAAGGATGATCGACCTGATCACCTATTCCACACTTATCATTACAAACTGTAAATGATTTTTTGTGAGATACTTTCTCATGTTAGAACTCCAATGTTAGCTAGTTTCTAAGTTTTCTTTCATTTGAAATCCTTTCGGAATAATATTACAAAAACTGTATCTGTCACCATATGCTATAACAAAACGTTGCATTAAGCATAGTATATTAGTTGCAAATACAATTCCCGTAAATACAGAAAGTACTTCTGATTCAGTTGTATAATAATTCTAATTCTTTGAGCAATTTGAGCGCCCATATTTCTACTACTGTTAATATTATATGTTATTCTTCAATTCAATTCCAACTCTCGAGATATACATTCTTAAAATACGCATGGACTTCATCCCTAATCCTTACTGTTGAGGGAAGGGAGGATATACTTTGTTGACACTTTCCTTACGTACTCATACCTGCTACTTCTATTTTTCCCAACGGACCAGTCGCTACCAGACAAATGAGAACTGATCCAATTGCCCTGAGGTTCCGACATACAAGTTGACACGATGTTAACATTTTCGCCGTAGCAGTGCCCTGTGTCGACGGTGACGACTGACTATGTGTAAGCTGACAAAGAAACAAGACATCACTCATCGGGTATTAACTTAATTAGAGGAAATCCACGCCGCGTCACCTCACGTTCGCGTAAATACATATTTTCAAACGGAACGTAATGGCAATAATTGAGGTGACAAGCAACTTAAGGTCTGGATGAAAAACTATCTCAAACATAAGATGTAACAAGCCTAAATGGCTCTAAAGTGTTTATAGCCCCAACAGCATATGGGCGCTCAAGAAAGTTGAAGGTTCCAGAGGTGCCACTCCTTGAAATTTGACTAGAGAGAGCCAACGTACTTAAGTAAGAATCAATATCTTTTATCTTTTATCTTTTTATTTTCCAAAAAACTTGCTCCAACCAGTTTTTTCTTTAGTGAACCATATGTGTGACTCAAACCTTCTTGCCAATGAATGAATAGTTAAAGATACAATAATTATGAGAAAATGATCCTAAGTTACTATTGCTATACTACTAAATGAATCCTTAACCAAGGAAGTTTCTATATTTTATCAATGTAGTTGCACTGACGCCTGGAGGACATGCCTTAAAGAGGTTAACGTAGGGAGTAACGGTACCCTTTTGTAACAGGGGGTTATGTTAGGTTATGTAGTTCAAAATATACTAAGTAAATTTGAACAAAAATGTAGTTTTTAAAACGGTAACACTTTGTTATATAATATGCGTAAGTTCAGGTGTCGCCACATAAGAGCCTTCTTGTTCCGCATAAGAAGCTCAACATGATAAATTGAGCTAAATATGTTCGCTGTGCACTGCTTTTCTATTCTTCAGAAACTCAAGATTCTGAAAGAATTGGAGTCTGAGGTACAACAACGTGCAAGGGTATACTGCTTTGCATATATCCTATAAATTCACATGAGGGGCCACATCGTCTTATTGCCCATCCCATGTTGGCAGAAAGATAAATCTGCAAAAACCTTAACGGCTGACACTGGCATGTTTAATGTGGAGTGGGGCCCCATAAAATATTCATAGTTTTATAATATGCGTTCTTCGTATCTTGTATCTTCTTTTTCTATGTTCGCACACGTGAGCATGGTGCGTGCAAAATATTGCCTTAGAAGTCATGTGGCCCTTTAAGTAGTCCTAGAATTTACGCGTGCACAAAGAATGCTATAAATTATCATACAGTGGGCCAGATTTCAGTTATTAATCAAAGTGATGGTTTCCAGGTGCATAAATCACTTCTACACATTTCATTTTCAACACGTTAGGGATTGCATACCGTTGGGTATTCCTTTGCAATTTAATATTACTATATCACAGAATTTTGTAGACGAGATAAATAAGAATGCTCCTCCGAACAATATCTATTACTTCTCTCGCTTGTATAATGGGAAATTTTTCGAAATTCGATCAGAAAACCACTTATCTACTTCGAGAAGACAATTTCTGACTTTTTACGGCAAAATTCCAAATGGACGATTCTTTCAAATCGATTTTCCTGCCCAGTTTGGTCAGAATCATCATATTTCCGGCAACTTTTTCGAACTATTATAATTTCAATTTAGCCCAAGTTCTCACAAATAATCAGCGACGCCTGGGAGGGCGTTAAGCTCAAGATCATCCCTTACGACGAGATTCCCAGGAGATCGGTCGCTCGCATCTGGTTGCCGAAGATCCGCATGGAGAAGCTCGTCCAATTCCTGCGCCTTCACAGCCCCAGGATTCCCATGTACGACTGGGTTGTTATCAAGAAGGAGAAACCTCAGACAAACAGCCAGCCCGCACTACTCCGCATAAACGAGGAGTACCTGGAGGCACTGAAAAAGGCCGATTATAAAGTGTGGTTCGGAGTCAGGAATGCCAAGATAAAAGTGTTCCGCTCTGCAAAACCGGACGACGACCTAGACCCAATCGACGCCGCCAACGAGCTGCTGGAAGAGATGACGATCGACGGTCCGACGGGGGCTGACAAACCTCCCACGCAAGCAGATCATGCTGAGGGTAACGCAGATAAATCTGCAGCACTTGAAGTGCACCTCGGCTAATCTGCTTGTCTTCCTCTTAGAGGAAGACATCGACATCGCACTAATACAGGAGCCCTGGGTCGGAAGCGACCGAACCATGAAAGGGCTGCAAAGTAAATATTTTAATTTATTCCACAGCACAGGAGACGCTGATCAGGATAGACCTAGAGCATGTATTCTTGCGAGGAAGAGTCTCCACGCTTTCCTGTCCGAACCTGAATTCCAGTGACCTAGTTGTGGTCAAGCTGGAGCAGGCGGGGCAGAGAACGTGTATATTTCCTCGGCTTACATGGCTGATGACTGATCAGCTCCGCCGGAAGAACTACAACATCTGACGAACACCATAACAACAAAGAAAGCCAACCTGCTGATAGGTTGCGACGCGAATGCAAGCCATACGCTTTGGGGCAGCTCCGAAATCAACGAATGAGGTGAGTCATTCTTTGATTTTATTATTACTTCAAATCTGTCGGTGTTTAACAGGGGCAGTACACCAACCTTCCATTTCCCCTGCTCGGAGAATTGTCACGGTTGGGAGGAGGTCCTTGATATCACCCTAATAACCGACAATGGGATTCTTAGGGTGGAGGACTGGAGAGTGTCTGACCAGAGATCCTTCTCTAACCACAATTGGATACTCTTCAGTCTAAATCTCGCCGCAAAGGTCTCCAAGCCCTTTAGAGACCCCAGGAGGATCGACTGGAGAAAGTTTGGTCAGGTAATCAAGAACAAACTTTCCCGTGCGCAAATTGGTAGGATTGGCACGACAGACGAAGTGGAGTCAAAGGTCGGGGCTCCGGAGCAGGCATTTGTTACCGCCCTTAAAGTCTTGTGCCCTACTAAGTACAGCAAAAAGACCCTACCACCGTGGTGGAATGAAGATCTCTCTAATCTCAGGAAGCTGTCCAGAGAAATCTTCAACATCTGCTACAGGCAAAAATACTGACAGCCATACAACGACTGCCTGAAGAAGTACAAGTCGACCATCAGGACTGCCAAGAGGCGGTCTTGGCTAGACTATTGTCAGAACATCGAAAGCGCTAATGAATCTGCGAGGCTTAGTAATTTTCTGTCCAAGGAACATAAGAGCCCATCCTTCCTTAAAAAGTCGGAAGGCTCCTGGACGGAATCTTCTAGCGAAACCTTGGAGCTGCTGATTCAATCGCACTCTTCCTCCAGCGAGGAGGACTGTGAGTCAGAACCTTGCTTGGAGGGTTTGTGGCAACCCCAGCTGTGCGAGACTATCAAATCGGTAATTACCGAGAATAGGATCGGCTGGGCTATAAACAGCTTCTCCGCATACAAGTTTCCAGGCCCAGATGGCATAATGCCAGTCATGCTACAGAAGCATCATGAAAGTGTTGTGCCGTGGCTTGCTAAGATTTACCGGAGCTGCATCACTTTAGGATACGTACCGCAGTCCTGGAGGCACGCACGACTGGTTTTCATACCGAAAGCGGGCAGGCGCGGTCATGAGTCTGCGAAGGACCTTCGACCAATCAGCCTGACCTCTTTCGTGCTGAAGAGCCTAGAACGTTCCAGCATGCCTACCTCAAAGGAAAATCCACAGAAACCGCCCTCCACGAGGTAATTGGCACGGTTAAGCGGTCGCTGCAGTACAAGCAGTATACCCTTGCTGCCTTCTTGGATATAGAGGGAGCTTTTACGGTTAAGCGGTCGCTGCAGTACAAGCAGTACCAACCTCTGCCTTCTTGGATATAGAGGGAGCTTTTAACAACGTCAGTACCAACGCCATCAAGGAAGCCTTGACCGGTATTGGATTGGAGGGGTATCTCACGCATTGGATTATATCCATGCTGAGTATCAGGATAATCCAGTCGAATCTGGGAGGCAACCACTTGACCAGAGCTGTGAACGCCCCAGGGTAACGCCATCTCACCGGTGCTCTGGTTAATAGTAATGGACAAAATTTTACGTACATTGGACAGCAGCGGGATGAAGGTGGTGGCGTATGCCGACGACTTGGTGATATTAGTATCAGGGATGATCAGCGACATCATGGTAGGAGCGTTGCGAAAGGTGTGCCTGTGAGCCGCAAGATGCGGACTCAGCATAAACCCAACCAAAACGCAACTGATGCTATTCACCACTAAGACAAGGATACATGAATTCCATCTACCACGACTGAATTAACAAAGATTGGTTCTTTCCTCTAATGTAAAGTATCTGGGTATAATCCTGGATCCTAAGGTAAATTGGAGATTGAACACGGAACTGAAGGTTAAGAAGGTCAGTATAGCCTTCTATGCCTGCAAGAGAACCTTTGCAAATAAATGGGATTTCTGGCCGAGGATGGTTCTCTGGATGCACATCGCTGTAGTGCATTCGATCCTAATGTACGGCAAGGATACATGAATTCCATCTACCACGGCTAAATGAACAAAGATTGATTCTTTCCTTTCATGTAAAGTATCTGGGTGTAATCCTGGATCCTAAGCTAAATTGGAGATTGAACATAGAACTGAGGGTTAAGAAGGCCAGTATAGCCTTCAATGCCTGCAAGAGAACCTTTGCAAATAAATGGGATCTCCGGCCGAGGATGGTTCTTTGAATGCACACCGCTGTAGTGCATCCTATCCTAACGTACGGCTCTATTGTATGGTGGCAGGCCTTGAAGAAAAAATACAATATAACGAAGCTTAATAGGATTCCAAGAAGCGCGTATGCAGGTGCTACTGGGGCACTACAGTCCTGCCCGGCAGATGCTCTCCTCTGGGTTCCCGGGCATAGGAACCTAGAGGGGAAAGAGTGGGCTGACGGATTGGCCAGACAAGGCTCTGCTCTTGGCAGTCCTTCGACGAATACAGTCGGTATTCCGCTGGCAGCTGTCGGGGGCCGAGTCTACTCGCACTACCTAGCAGCCGCGGGCCTAGGATGGCAAAGAGTTACGAGCTGTGCCAAGTCAAGGAGAATTTGGCCCGCTTATAACGTTGCCCTATCACGACAGCTCCTGTGTCAGACGCATGCAAAAGCATTCAATATTACGGCGGTCTGCGCGAGGCACTGGCCCATAGAGGCCATGCCGCTAGGCTCGGCATACCTTACAACTCGCATTGCCGAAGCTGCGGCGAACGGAGGAAAACCCTCATGCACTTTCTCTGCGATTGCCCAGCTCTGGCTAGAGTCAGGCTGCGGACACTGGTTAAACCATTCTTTGGGAACCACAGAGAGATTTCTAGCTGCAGGGTTGGAGAGCTGCTTTTCTTCGTGAATGCTACGGGCTGGCTCTGAAGATCCGAGCCGGCTGGACTCTGCCTCCCTGCTCCCTTAACAACAGTCACGGTCTTAGAAGTTTGTGGCATCAAAACGGCGCACCAACGCGCTAATTGGGCTCCTCGGAGTGGCCACTGATACCTTCCTACCTACCATATCACAGAATTTTGTAGACGAGATAAATGAGAATGCTCCTCCGAACAATATCTATTACTCCTCTTGCTTGTATAATGGGAAATTTTTCGAAATTCAATCAGAAAACCACTTATCTACTTCGATAGGACAATTTCTGACTTTTTACGGCAAAATTCCAAATGGACGATTCTTTCAAATCGATTTTCCTGTCCAGTTTGGTCAGAATCATCATATTTCCGGCAATTTTTTCGAACTAATTTCAATTTAGCCCAAGTTCTCACAAATAATCCCGACAAGTTGTATCATCGATTTACTTGCCTTTTCTCTTCACCTTGTTCACCCCGAAATGCTCGACCACTAACCTAAACTTAACCTCTTTCGTGTATTCCATAAATTTTTCCAAGCCGTCAAACCTCTTCTTTCTGCCTTTCGATGATTACACGGGAAAAATGATCCAGATCGCAAGAGGGAAAATAAAGTCGTAGAACTTAATTTTGATGGGAAAAGTTAAATTAAATGCTATAAAGAGAAAGGAAAAATACCACCAACCAGGAATAGAATCATGAAAAATGTGTACTATGGTCTTATCCTTCCAATAGGACGGCCACGGGAAGCCTTGTCACAAAGCAGCTCGAATGTGGAGAGTCGCCCGATAGGATAAGGGTATATTATTTGTATCCTTGGGTCGATACACGTATTCTTACAGGGGCAAATGAAATGTGGGATCAACATAAAAACTTGCAACATATAAAAACTTGTAAATGTGTAGTAATCAAAGAAATGCAGTAAGGATCAGGTACTACCGAAACTAGCACGACTGGTCCCTCCTATTTGAACGTATTGAACAAATTGAAAGGTTCGGTAGAGGATTATGTGAGTAAACGTTATTGTGGTATTCTTATACTACTTGTGTTACTCTCCTCTTTCCACAGTTTAAATCGAATCTGCAGTTGATATTGGGTAGAGAAATCCAAAAGCTTTGATATTGCAATGATTATCATTTCATTTTATGTGGAATCATCACCAGTCAACTGTCAGGATTCACTGACAAGGTAGGACAAAGCTAGAAGCCCTACATTCGCTTGCCTGCCCTCTAACAAATTCCATATAATTCTGGTTTCTAACTGCCTATGTAATTCTAGTTTTGTACGAAATTCCCAACATGTAGAGGGTTCTTTACCAATGATAAAAATTGCTCAATAAGGAATAAAAACAGGTGCTTATAATTTTTGTGTTCAAAGTTTTCAATTTGCCTGATTTTATTTTTATCTTTCGAATCTCAGATGTTTGTCATTTGGAAGAAATTGCGCAAGATATCGGTTAATTAACTTAAAGGACTCGAAATTCTGATACGGAATAATAAAAGAGTTTAAATGACCAATCTCCGCTAAGAATTAGGGTAACGATTTAATTATGCTGAGGATACAGAAAACCAGGTTGTATTAAGTGAACGCAAGGAGCACGTGCTCCCAGGAAGGATTTGAATATTTCAAAATTGACAATGAAATGAGATAGGAATAAAATTCGTCATTTCAACTGAAATGAAAGTTTACGTTGAAAAATAAGTTGTAAAATAAGTTGTAAAATAAGAATAATAATAGCCCCATTATCCAAATTGAATCTAATCCTTGAAGCGTGTTAGAACAGTTAATTTCAAAACCGTAAAGAAACACTAGGAAGCAATATGATCAGCATTGCGGTCGCCCAGGATTATCACCCATATTTGAAGCAAGTGCTCATTCATAGCTAAGTTGACTGGTATTCGAGTTCCAGTCAACTAATGAATGAATGAATTTCTTCGCAAAGGTCCAGAAATTTGGGATCCTTTGAATTGGATAACATATATATATACAAGTCGAGAAACCGGAAGCTTGACGCTTCAGGTATAAAAGATTTTGTGTTTCCCTATGTGAGGAGCATAACGTAGTTCTCCATTGGCTTATAGCATTGACCCGAGATATTGAAATCGCTCAGTTCTGGGCAGGTTACTGCCATTGCCAGAACTGAGCGATTTAAATATCTCGAAGGGCAGGTTACTGCAATTGCCAGAACTGAGCAATTTAAATATCTCGAGTCAATGCTATCTGCCAATGGAGAACTGCGTAATGAAATTGTTTCGCGCATTAATACAACCTGAATGAAGTGGCATTCCCCAACTGGTGTTCTGTGATCGACGTATCAGCGCACGTCCCAAATCTAAAATTTACTGCAATATCGTCTGTCTGCCGCTCTCTATAGTTCTGAGTGTTGGCCAACTATAAACGACAATGAACGGCGTCTTGCGGTAATGGGGACGAAGATGTTGCATTGCACTGGTGGCGTGAGACGTTTTGGAGAAAAATGCGTGTAACAGACAGACAGGCAGACATTGAATCGATTTTAATAAGGTTTTGTTTTACACAAAACCTTAATAACATAAAATTTGTAGATAGCTTGAATTATTATATTATATATGCTAATTCGACAGCGGGGTGCAACGACCAAAAGGAACACTGTCCTTATTGACTATTGTGATCACCACTCTTTGCCAAGTATCCTCCCATGGAGATCGTAAAGGATCGAAATAGAAGGGTTAAATATATTCTTGCCCAATTTTATTTTATTCGTGCTTAACATTTTGGTCGAACCGCTATCGCATATAACCGCATATCTAAAACCGTCCACACAAGAACACCCAGGTTATCAACCAAGTTTCAATTTGCATCGAAGTTCCACGTCTATGAACAAGTTATATTTGCTAAAAATATTGAAATTATCTGATATTTGTGTGCGAAGCCTCAGATTGGGAACCAAATTGCAATGCTTTTAGTGTGGTTTGCGGATGGCTTGAATTCGACACTTGTCTAATCCTAATTCTTTCTGAATATCACGGGTAAACATGTCCACTATTCGCAACTGACTTCTCAGATGGTCGTCAGTACCAGAATACATCTTCATGTTATCTAAGTACATCAAGTATGTCAGCTCGCATTTACTATGTAAACCATATTTACAAAATCCTGCCCTCTAACATGATTCAGCCATGGAAGGGGGTTCAGTGCAATGCTGAACTAAAGGGGACTCAACGAATCCCCCTGGAAAATGTCTCTACGAATATGGATAGGCCCCGAGGTATTGGTACCCTCAAATGGGCGCGCTGATAAGGTGGTGTGCCACCCTTCCATGACTGTCACCACACTTTATAAGCTTGGGAATGCGATACAAATGTAGGACATCGATTAGCCAGGTATCCGGGACACTATCGCAAGTCTTGGCATAATCAATATAGCCACAAAAGAGGCTTCTTTCATCTCTAGCTGCCTACAATTACCGAGTCGATAATGAGTTGCTTTTTTGTAACCCCTTTGCCCGACTCGCCAGCCCTTCTGCTTTTTAGATAGAATGTTGTTGGTCTCGAGATGTGCATTGACCCTTCCACTGATAATGAGCGTTATGAATTTGTATAGGGTTGGTAAGCAGATAATCGGTCTTGTATCCGCTGGGTCCTGGACCGTGTCCTTTTTAGGGACAAGGTAGATAATTCCTGCAGTGAGGAAAGGTGGAAACTCCTCCAGCCAACTGGTGAATTTTTTATACCAGAAATTCTGCACCCGATCCAGGCGTATTGGCTTGGCGGGGTCCTTCGGCGGTGATTCACTCAGCATACTGGGCCCCAATATTCTCTCGCTCCGTCAGCGAAAACTGTACTGTCTGGCCGCTCTATTTAGATTCATTGAGTGATCGGAAGATATTCCGCTGGTTCCTCGCGTAAGTTGCATTCTGGACACGTCTGGAGTGACTTTCGCCATACCGCCGTAACCGACTGCATACGACAGAAAGTTTCTGCTTTAGTGTATCCAAAATTTCAACTACGGGTGTTTCGCTGGGGTTGGTATAGTTCCTGTAAACCCTCGGTACTTTATTTCTCAGTCGTCTGCTGGCATTGTCAGTGCTGATTTAAATCAGTCTAGTAATGTCCTACCCTAGTGAATCACGTCGACGTTCCGGACGGATTTTCCGTGCTGGATTTCTTCGGTCACTCAAACAAATAACGCGAAAGCCAATCTTCTAACCGTACAATCTGACAGCCGTAGCTGCACCATTATACAGAAGTAATTGTAATTGCAGCGGCGACTCGCTGCACAGTCACGTTCTCGAATTGCTGGAAACGCTCGACAAATCTCTGGTGCAGGGATTGTAAGATGTTGTACCCGCCCGCCGTTATTTCGCAGTGGGAGCCGTTGATGAGGAAGTACATTTTTTCAGTCCACTTCATCCCCTATCTACGTGAACCTGCTGTTTGTCATAGATTGTAGCGAAAAAGTTACAGCAGACAGAGCAGTGCTCCTGATCATTGCGGCGCCGAGACGTCGAACCGCCCCACGATTAGCGGTTTCGACGCGGAGCCCAACTCAGTCACCAAATCAGACGACTCCCGCCGGTTATCCATACCGAACCTCAAATTTCCTCATTAGATGGATTTGCATTTTATACTTAACTGCTAGATGTGGTGATAGCTTCCTCAGTGAGTAATCTGCAAGTCTGCAAATTTCCTGCACTTTCTTCACCAACCCCCTGAGCAAACAGCCGTTCTGACTGAAGCTACCCATCCCTCCTCCTTGCACAACCGAGCTTGGAGTTATTACGATATTATAAATTTTATTTTTTATTTCTACAAAATGCCGACATTCTCATGTGGAATAAAATAATATTATTATATACAACATTAACGAAGTCGTGGCAATTGAATAAACATTTTCAAAATTTTAGTTTTTTTATGATTTTCAGGTAAAAAAAAATGAATAAATTAAAGTTTTGACACATCTTTTTACACGATAACTATATATGTAAGGAATACGTGGTAAAAATTTATGAAGAATTGATTGAGTAAGTTCGAAGAAATCAATGTGACAGTAAGAAAAAAGTGATTTTGAAAAAAATTCAAAGCGTTATTAACGTTCGAAATATCGGTAAAGCAAAATCATGAGACTAGCGTTCGTTAAAGTGATATAAAAGGGCCCTAGTGAGACGATAGTTGCTATGGAATTCAGCATTGGGTATTCTGATTCCGTAACACGAACCCCCTGCAAGAAAGAAGTGTAGCGGACGTTGAAGGAAATCTACTGAGACCCCTGAGAGTCTGCTTGTCCGTATTGTTTGAAAAGATCCGTTTAAAATGGTTGGGAGTCACGACAGGTGCAACTAGAAATATTTGGCAGTGGGCAATGAAATCATAATATGTCTTATTTATGTTATATTATGTTGTTGTATATCTAGACATGCAAAACCAATTGCTTTTTGACCGACTCGAAAGCCATTAACATCGGAAAAAAACTGTTACGCAGGATTACGATTCACCAAGGACCACGTTGATTGGAGCGTCAAATGCCAGACCGCCTTATCTTAAGGTTCGACTAATCGAAATGAATGCTTTTTTCAACAGAAAGGATTCATCATTTTTGACTACCTTTTAGAAAACTTTAGGACGTAAAATTCCAACCGCCAACCGTCAAAAACGCAGGCGAATCTGTCGTGGCACGGTCTTGTTTTTCTCATGATACAGGTGACGCAATGTTTAAGGCCGTGGGTGTAATAACTGTAAACAAAAACTATAATTTATTATTGAGATCTATGTTACCCCATCCGAAGCTTTCGGCTCGAAAGGCGAAAAGCTAGCTGACCGACAGCCATGTAAACGTGCTGTAATGGGCCTCATCAACCCCCAATTTAAATCGCATCGAACATCGTTCGACAATCGTTGACAAAAAGATCAGGGAACGCAATTTCAAAAAGAAAAAACTTCGCTTTTCAAATGAGTCGCCCAAAATATTGACGGAACCGACAAGAATGACAGTGGTTACTTTATGACAACTGTTTTAGAAATTGAAATTACATTTCTTTTTCTATATTACGAATATAAAAACAAACAATGTACATAGAACCCACTCTACATTTGAAAAGCATTTCAATAAATTAGAAAAACGCACTAGAAGAGATTTATCAAATGCTGATTTGAATCGAGCAGCGTTTCGATATGATCGACGGCAAGTATTCCAAACGATAACCACGGAAATTAACGGCGGAGACCATCTCTGGCAATGATGGTTATCCACTGTATCGCCGTCGATCACCCGATGATGACGGTCGAACTGTCACAACAAAAGTGAAAAGAATGGATTTCGTTGTCGACAACAGTTGGATTGTTCCATATTCGCCACTTATTTCCAAAACGATCAAGACACATTGCAACCTTGAGTATTGCAATTCAGTAAAGTCCATAAAATACATTTTCAAATATGTCACGAAAGAGAGCGATATGGCGGTTCTTGGCATCCAATCTTCCAATACCAATGATGAAATTGCGCGCTACATATTAAGTTGGTCGTTATGTGAACTGCAATGAATCGATTTGACGTATATTCGCATTCCCTATTCACGAACGTCATCCTATTGTTGTGCGTTTGGCGGTGGATCTGGAGAATGGTCAACGAGTATATTTCACGGCTTCGAATGTTGTTCAACGTGCTGAAACACCTCCAGCGACAACATTGACCAGTTTCTTTGCGATCTGCCAAAGCGATCCGTTTGCACGAACTTTGCTTTACTGGGAGGTGCCAGGTTATTACACTTGGAATTTTCAACGATGGAAGCAAGCCGATACGGTTCCTGGTTATCCGGATATGCGTTCTACTCGTACTGATGCTCTTGGTCGTATGTATACAGTTGTTGCTGGTAAATATGCGTGGGCCAATGTCATTTGAGTGATTACGGACTGTTAATGGTAGAATGTTCCCAATATATTGTGCTGCAAGTGAAGAATTCAATTTACTAGAAAACGATGCTCATTGGGATACGACAATCGTTGAAGACATTATCTCTGCATCTTCTAATCCGATACGCACATTATTTGCAATCATCATTTCGACATGCTTTCCGCCGAACCCATCTAACCTGTGGCATAAATACAAGGATAATATGTCAGAAGATATTTGACAAATACGTGTCAGTTCCAGAAATCCCGATCTTGAGATGAATAAGGAGATACATAATCGGGCTTTACTCTTGATCGAAGACATGTCTTACCTTATGTGTGGTAGTTTATTAGCCAGTTTAGGAATGCCAGCGCCAAATCGCGAAATGAATGACGCATTTAATCGAGAATTGGAACGGGAACGTGAATATGGTCACCAGGAATTAGATTTAGTAGTTCAAACGAATGTACCACTGTTGAATCCCCAACAAAAGGAAGTTTATGATACATTAATGAAGGCATTTGGTGATGGAAATGGTGGTTTATATTTCCTGGATCCCCCTGGTGGAACTGGCAAGACATTCCTCATGTTAGTAGTTTTACCGACTGTTCATGCGAGATCCAACATTGCGTTGGCGGTTGGTTCTTCTGGAATAGCAGCCACACTTTTTGAAGGATGCCGTACCGTCAATCAACATTAAAATTGCCGATAAATCTTCAAACTATTGAAGAACCAAAATGCAATATTTCAAAAAACTCCGCAATGGCCAAAGTTTTATCAGCATCGAAAATCATCATCTGGGACGAATGCACAATGGCGCATAAACGTGCATTAGAAGCCACTTAGCCGAACATTGAAAGATCTACGCAATGACTCGAGATGTTTTGGAGGCGCAATGATTTCAGTGTCTGCGATTTCCGCCAAACACTCCCAGTAATTCCAGGATCAATGGCTGCCAACGAAATAAACATCATCATCGTCATCATCAACGGCGAACAACCGATATCCGGTCTAGGCCTGCCTTAATAAGGAATTCCAGACATCCCGGTTTTGCGCCGAGGTCCACCAATTCGATATCCCTAAAAGCTGTCTGGCGTCCTAACCTACGCCATCGCTCCATCTTAGACAGGGTCTGCCTCGTATTTATATAAAGATAGATAATTTAAGGTAAGTTAGGTATAACTCGACAGGATCCGCGCCAGATTTCGAAAACGAGCAATACCAATGTTTAGTGTTCCATGCATAACTTTTGCCCCGACAGTTTGAATTCATTTGTATTCCCGACTTCTACGTCATCAATTATATATATCACTTCCTATAGATTTGAGTAATAGTTAATAAAATTCGAATGAATGCACTGTCAATTGCCATCATCCTCTTTCACGTATCCATCAGTTATCCGAAAGTAAGGAGGCATTCGGGTAATAAACTGCAATATTGAATAACTTCTCATCTGACTTTTTCCCACAGGACATAAAACGTGAAAATTTCTCCGGATCGTTATTGCGTTTATGATTCCATTAAATGCAGACATTATGTAAAAAAAGTTTAATGGAAAAAGTTAAGGTGAAATGGGAACACCTATAAAATTTCAGGGGATTATTGGCCTGCTTGATGAAGCCTGGCCAACCGCTGATATCGAAAGGAAGATATGTAGAGGCAAATTTATTCACCTGTTGATGAATCGTGTAAAGGCGGATGTGGGTGTATATTTGTGTTAGTCGTAGTTTATTACCTTTCCTGCTCCGCGAACCTAACTTTTCTCGCACTATTCGATTCGATTTTTCGGAAATCACGTTTCAAATAGTCTCCCATTAAATACCTAGAAGCGTAATACAAAACTTCATAATAGAAATTGAAATCACGCCGCCATAATAAAGTCCCCACTGAAGCACTATAAAGATATACCAGTGATCCTACAGAAGAAGTATTGCATCACCTGGAAATAATGGTAAATCACAGCAAGCGTGAAATCGGAGCAACGCAGAATTTACAAAAGTTTGATCTGTGTTTCGCAGGAATGACGCTACTGTGGCTATCACAATAGAAGCTTGTGTACAGGGGGCGGAGAAAAACAGAAACTTTTTAATTAAATCTTATCTGTTGTTGGAATCTGCATTTTCGTTGATTCCTTAGTTTGAAACATTGTTCGAAATTTCACAGAACGGTTTATAATCTTCGCTAACAGGTAGGAGTAGGTCTGATTCGAAATAAGCCCAAGCTACATTAGTTTTTGGTAAAAAATTGGTAGAAAGAGCAAAGCAACGAAATAAGCAGAAAATTTCAAAAAGGAAACAGTGCTTAAGTAAATTTCAACTAAAAAATAATATAATAAAAAATATAGTATTCAGTATATGCAAACACGTCAAAAAGAAAATGTAGGACGTAGGAAGAAGTGCATATTCTGTGCCACCTTAATGTTACCTTAATTATCGTCAGAGCAGAGTGCTTCCAGCCTAAAAAAAATGCACATAAAAATGCTTTTCAATGTTCATATAATCTATCTACTATATGACATTTCGGGATACCGCAGGCTGGGCGCTTCGGGCGTAAAGGTATTGTGTGCATTATATGTGAGAAACTCTCTATGCACGATTTTTCATTCGTACATAGCTAAAAATGCAAAATATCCATTCATATTTGGCCAATCTCCAAGACACATGATTTGCAAATAACTAAAAAGGCAAAACAAAAATATTCGCACCCCGTGACCCCGCTGTTCATATAAGTTCACTTTATATAATAATGACATCATACACGTTTTAGAGTGCAATAAGTTTACCTGACCACTTGACCTTCTGTAGCTTTGTTAATAATAGTTGGATTGCGTTCAAACTTTCCAGAATTATATCCTATAGTATTGTCTATGCCAAATTTTGTACTTCTGGGATGAACTTAAGGGGTGCTTTATGGTAAATTTCTAAAACATGGTATTATACTACACTACTCGTATCGTCGAGGAACTGAGAATTTCGTGCGAAATATCGAGATTACCAATTATCGGGAGTGCAAAGTAAAGAAAATTAACTCTAGGGATCGGCGAATTTGTGCGAATTAGCTGAAAATATGAGTAACCGATGTTCGAATTATCGGGATGGCATTGTATAATTAACTTTATTTGTATAGATATCGGATGTATATACTTTCAGACTTGATACATCACTATGATTTTTTTCAGATTTTTCGGTTGGCTAGGTCCTGACGACGAGACCTTTCTCATTTTTTGGGTCACACTTCTTGAGTCCTCACTCCAACGTGTTTCACTCAATATCAGAAACAAGATGAATTTCAAAAAGTACTAATCGAGAACTTTCATTTGATATCACATGACTACTCGTATATTCCACAAAATAAAATTTTAAACCCCCCTTCAAACTCAACACAAAATGGCCCCACTCGCTGCATGTCATCACAGACAACATATTCTCGTCAAATTTCGGTTTAGCGGTTTTCGAGTAAATCGGTTCTGACAGACAAACATGCAAACAGATAGACGAACAGACAGACAGTGAACCGATTTTAATAAGGATTTGTTTCACACAAAACTTTATAAATGGATGTTGTCTGTTATATAATCTATTATATAATAATTGGTATATACGTATCTCGTATATGTATCTTGTAAGGGGGAAGGTTTCTACTGTGAATAAGTCGTTGCAACTCACCACAAAATGGCGCTGCAGCTGATCAACTGTAGAAACATGAAAAAGTATGTTTTTAAGGTTCTACCCATTTATTCAACAAGCACTGAGAATGTCGAGAGAAAGAGTGTCTAAAAGAGTCGGATGGCGTCGAATTTATATCCTTGCCGATCCATATAGTGACGTTACTTTGTTGAGCATATCAGCTGTTGAAAGGCGTTGCCATGTTGGTGCCGTCATGTCATTACCATGTCGCTACACTGCTCCCTCCTGAGTAGTTTTGACGGTTAACGGCTGGAAAACTACGTATCGAATATTACTCGCCTGTCACTCGCTGGTTTCGCTCTTGGTCCTACATACGTTTTGGGAGCCAAACTTATTGGCCGTTGGGCTGCTTCCGTTGGATCAGATGTTACTTCGAAATAGGCAGGTTTTAGTCGCTCGACGCTGATATTTGTTGCTTTGCCCTGAATTTCGATTTTAAAAACGTTGCCGGAAAGTCTTTCTAACACCTTATATGGTCCTTCGTACAGATGCTCTAGCGGCTTCTTCCCTCGATCAATCCGCGCGAACACGTGTGAGCATGTAGAAAGATCCTTGTGGGCGAACACCTTCCTTCTATTATGTCGAGAGATTGGCGTTGCACGAACTTGCGTCATATGGTGACGAAATTTCTCAACGAAAAATTTCCTCGTCAAGGCATTTCCTCGTCAAGGCATTTCCTCGTCAAGAAGGAACTCTCCAGGAATGCGAATCGTTGTCCCATAGACTAGCTCAGCAGCTGTTGCGCCAATATCCTCCTTAACGCTTGTACGAAGACCGAGCAAAACCGTTGGCAACACTTCGACCCATTCACGGTTGTTGTGGCACATAATAGCTGCTTTCATCGATCGGTGCCATCGCTCAATCAATCCGTTAGAAGCAGGATGGTATGCAGTGGTTCGAATCTTTTTGCAACCCACTAAGTGCGTCAGCGACTGGAAGATCAACGATTCGAACTGGGATCCTTGGTCCGATGTTAATATAGTAGGTGCTCCAAATCGTGAAATCCAGTTGGTGTAGAATTCGTCTGCGATAACATCTGCCGTAATTGATCGTATCGGAACCGCTTCAGGCCATCTCGTAAATCTATCGATCATAGTCAATACATACGAGTGACCTTGTGATTGCGTTAGCGGTCCGACAATATCGATATGTACGTGACTGAATCTCGTGTCCGGCATATCGATTTGGCCATGCGATGGTTTTGCATGTCGTCCAATCTTACTTCGTTGACACGCTGGACATGTTCGTGCCCACTCGAGAATGTCCTTGGACATACTAGGCCAGACATATTTTCGGCAAATCAGCTTCTTCGTGACGCGTCCGCTTGGATGAGATAGTCGGTAAGTAATCTCAAATATTCTCCTCCTGAGAAGTAATGGGATATACGGCCGTATTTGGGAAGTTGACACGTCGCAGTACAACATTGTATCCTTGTGGTCAACTCGCAACTTTTTCAAATCCAAGGTCGTTTCAGAACGCAGTAGATGTTGGAGTTCCTCATCGTTTCGTTGCGCTGTAGCTAATTCTTCGGGCGTTATGGCAACCGGCAATGAAACAGCACTAATTCGGGACAAGGCGTCTGCTGTAACGTTTTCCTCGCCAATGACGTATATGATATTGGTCGAGAATTGACCGAGATAGTCTAGTTGCCTTAATGGCCGTGGACTAGCTTTATCGGCTTTCTGTTGGAAGGCAAACGTTATCGACCCGACCCGGCATTTTGGTTTGAGCAGGTAGAGGCTGCGTTCCACACTAATCACATCACGTCGGGGTCACCAATGTAGAAACATGAAAAAGTATGTTTTTAAGGTTCTACCCATTTATTCAACAAGCACCGAGAAGGTCGAGAGAAAGAGTGTCTAAAAGAGTCGGATGGCGTCGAATTTATATCCTTGCCGATCCATAGAGTGACGTTACTTTGTTGAGCATATCAGCTGTTGAAAGGTGTTGCCATGTTGGTGCTGTCATGTCATTACCATATCGCTACACAACTTCTAAGCCGTTCATCCGAGTGGCTTGACAATTGGAATATGTACATATGTATTTTTCCATGGCGAATCTTTTGGTACCATCCATCATTTAACCAGTCGTTATGACAAATAATGACTGTGATTGGTGAGACATTAAATTCTAAAAATGATTGAAAATCGCACTCAAAACATCGAAAATTTGAATATCAGCCAGACATGCTCGGCGACTGCTGTAGAGTTGCTGAAATATTTGCAGAACGAGACTCGAGATGCATAATTTGACAACCTTTCAGCCCAAGGGCTTCCGGAACACCTCAACAATATACGAACGAACTACAAATCTGGAACTACTCAAGAATTCAAGCACTTTTTACTTTACTTATATTCAGCATTACAATGCATGCTTTCACATGACATTGTTTAAAGCGACGAATATTGTAAAATATAATAATTTTACACCCACATTAAAGTAAAAAGCAAGTGTATCTTCATATTGGTGCACTTTTTCTTATACTTGAACAAAATACGCAGTTTTTACAAATATACGTAAATGCCGGGTTCTGCTAGTTCCATATAAAGGAGAAAAATTTGAGGCAATGTACCATCGTCAGTAAAACAAAAATAATATGATGATATGGAAGAGATAAATAATATATACATATATAAGTCCACCCGATGCCGAGGAAGAAGCTTTCTGTCAACTGCTCTACGCAAAGCTCTGTAACGTGTCTGCCGAAAATTCTTAAAAAAATACACTTTAGTGGTTTACTTCTAACAATCGAATGAATTACACTAGTCGCGACAGGAAGGTAATTGGAATACTTCGAAATAATTTGAAAACACTAGTTGCACTTCCGCAAATACTACCCATATTTGCAGCAATTTCATCTACCTACGCCACGAAACTTAAATAAGTAAAACAACGAATTAAGTGGTGATAAGACATCGGTACCGAGCAGAGGTGGAATCAAAATTCTGGCCCAGTAAATTCTTTAATCACGCAATTGAGGAGGATAAGACACATCTTTCAATAAAGCAGAACTACTCCAGTATGGGAAACAGGTCGGAATACCTGAAGCTGGGCGCATCGGGTATAAAGGTTTCATATTTATCCTATGTAAAAACTCTCAATGCACGTTTTCCTACTCCATTATAACAATATACAGTTTTTGATAACTAACCCTAATGAAAAGCCAGGGAGACTGTTGATAATAGCGAGCTACTCAGAGCTATGCGATTCAAATATATCAAGTGAACCCCCATAACGCAACGGTGAACTCCGCAACTTGGATGAAGTGTCGTCCCAAAACTAGAGTTCTTCACAATACAAAATCTACCACTATGTCTTTTGCCTCGTTGCCTCTCTGATTCGGAGAGTTCGCCGACTACAAAAGGCGATGAACAGTGCCTTGCGATAACAAAAATGAATGAACTGCTAACCGAAACCTCAAAAGGTAATTTGAGAGCCTCTCGACTGAACCCGGACCAAACCAATGAACGTGAAAATTGGGGAAACCGATTTATGTATGTACATGAACCAACTCGCTACCGAATGGGACAAAAATCAATAAAGAAAAAGATATCTTGATAAGTTGAATTTTGTCAAATAAAAACAGAGGTATATCTTACTGGAGTTTGGTAAACTGTGACCGTGAAGTATCCCCCACAAATATCTGTCAATACATGCTTGCATGCCGCTATGTCGCCTAATTCTCGGGAACTGGACGGGGTTCTTAACACAAAATTCCACCTCCATTCGTGACCTCGGAGGTCTGCAACGAAATTAACCTTCAATTCGGAAGCAGCCGAAATTGTTATGCATGTACTCAGTATATCCACACAAAAGCTCAACGATATAAGTAACGTTTAATGGGTAATGAAATATAAATCTGTATATATAATAATAATAGCGCAACAATCTATATTGGATCAGGGCCTTGAAGTGTGTTAGAGCGCTTCATTCAAGACCGTAACGGTACAGTACAATATACTATAGGAGGCAATGTGGTCAGCAAACGAATGGCGTTTCTAAAAGCGAACATATATCCCATGATTGATAACAGCTGATCGCTATCCTTTAAATGTGAATAGTGTGTCATACTTCCGCTTACCTATTGCGTCGACCCTCAAGTTCAGAATGAACCATTGGACGTTAAAGGGAAACTATTAGCGTTGTCATCTTGCGTCTACTTGCCATGCTGCCATGCTTGTCATACCCCAAACCAAACACGACTGACTCATTTTTCATAGGAAACATTCAATTTGTCCGTATCAAAACGGAAACCAACTGGTCCTCCAGGTTGGGCGTTGGGTAGGGCTGACAACCCTACACGGAAAACAACTTGTTACGAAGCCACAACAGGAGCCTCGGACAGGACGGATTTTAAAACGACGAACCCGGCAACGACAACAGATCAACGATTTGCGCATTTTCTCATGGAACGTGCGCTCCCTGTACAGAGATGAAGCTGATGAACAGCTAGCCGATACCCTGTCCCAATATAGGGCTGATATAACAGCGTTACAAGAGATGCGATGGACAGGGACCGGTTTCCTGGAGAAGAGCCACTACACCATTTATTATAGCGGTCATCCAGTAAACCATGTGCTCGGAGTAGGTTTCTTAGTCAGCCAAAAAATGAAGCCTGCTGTTATCGGCTTTGAAAACATAAGCGAACGGCTATGCACTCTGCGCTTGCGAGGCAAGTTTAGAAATATGAGCCTCATAAACGTTCACGCCCCTACAGAGGAGACTGCAGAGTCGGAGGAGGATACCCTCTACGAGGCAGTAGAACGAACCCTCGAAGCCTGTCCCAGATATGATATCAAAATCATACTTGGGGATTTTAACAGCCAAGTAGGGAAGGAACCCGTATTCAGGCGATACGTTGCCTCCCATAGCTTACACGCAAAAACAAATGATAACGGACTGCGGATTATTCAATTAGCAGGGTCACACGAAATGGTTGTTGGAAGTACCTGGTTTGCGCGGAAAGCGGTCCACAAACATACGTAGGCCTCTCCAGACGGGACCACTTTCAACCACGTGTTGATCGAACGCCGCCACCTCTCAGCCTTGATGAATGTCAGAACATATAGGGGGGCCAAAATAGACTCGGATCACTATCTCGTTGGCATGGTGTTGCGAGCTCGAATAACAATACCACCTAGAATCCCCTCTGACAATCAGGTGAGAGTGAACACTGAAGCCATCCACAACACAACCCTCCGCGACACCTATAAGAGGGAAATGGATGCCGCAATAACCGCAGTCAACAGAGGACCTGGAGATGAAGCATCAACAAATGATCTTCACAATCACCTGAAGAACGTTATCATGGATACTGCCACAAATATACTTGGCCCCAGCCGCAAAAGAAGTCGGAACGGCTGGTTTGACGATGAATGTAAGCTAGCAACGGAACGGAAGAATGCCGCATACCGAGTAACGCACAGAGACTTATCACGAACTCCGTCGAGCGGAGAAGCGGCTTCACAGACGGAAAAAGGAAGCCTGGGAGAACCAACAAGTCTGTGAACTAGAAAAGTACAGAGAGCAACCGCACCAGGCGCGGAAGTTTTACCAACAAGTCAGCAGGATGAAGCCTTATACACTCCGATCCTCATCCTGCCGAGACAAAGAGGGAAATCAGATTTCCGACAGAATGGGCATATTGGAGCGATGGGTTGAGTACTTTGATGAGCTACTGAACAACCAGAACATCGGCGAGTTGGAGGTCCAGCCAACTGAAGACGACGTACAAATACTGCCACCACCAAGTTTAGGAGAAACAGTCCGTGCAATTCACCGGCTAAAAAATCATAAGTCGCCAGGAGCCGATGGAATTACAGCCGAATTGGTTAAATATGGAGGCGACCAGTTACACCAAGTGGTTCATCAACTTGTGCTCAAGGTATGGGACAGCGAATCAATGCCTGACGATTGGCAACGAGGCATTATCTGTCTCATACATAAAAAGGGAGATATCACACAGTATAGCAATTATAGAGGTATCACGTTGCTGAGTACCATCTATAAGATATTCTCCACTATCTTGCTAGGCCAGATAGCCCCATACGCCCAGAACAACATTGGCCCATACCAAAGAGGCTTTACTCCAGGCAAATCAGCAACAGATCAGATTTTCTCTCTGCGGTAAGCGATGGAAAAACTGTTGGAATATGGACAACAGTTGCACCATCTGTTCATCGACTTTAAAGCCGCCTATGATAGCATAGCCGGGTAAAACTGTACACGGCCATGAGAGAATTCGGTATCCCGATAAAATTAATAAGACTGACTAGGCTGACCCTGACTAATGTGCGAGGCCAGATAAAAGCAGCAGGATCACTCTCAAGACCATTCGATATCAACAACGGTCTACGACAAGGGGATGCACTATCATGTGTCTTCTTTAACCTGGCCCTCGAGAAAGTGATCCGTGATGCTGAGGTAAATGCAAGAGGTACGATCCTCTTCAAGTCCACCCAACTACTGGCTTATGCTGACGATATCGACATCATGGGAAGAACGACCCGAGACGTACAAACTGCCTTCATCCAGATCGAGCAGGCGGCGATTGGCGCGAGATATTGGACTGCACATCAATGAAGGCAAGACAAAATATATGGTGGCAACGTCACCACCGAAGACGAATCAACCAACAACATCAAACCGCACTGGTCAAACACAAACACGAAGAAGAATAAGGATAGGAGAACTTTGAGACCGTTGACAATTTCTCCTATCTAGGGTCGAAAATCACAACCGATAACAGCTACGATGATGAAATCCGCGCACGGTTGTTGTCAGCCAACAGAGCCTATTTCAGCTTACAAAGACTGTTCCGCTCGAAACGTCTCACCATAGGGACTATGATTCTGCCAGTCCTCATGTATTCCTCGGAAACTTGGGTTCTTAGCAAGAAAAATTGCGAACTCTTGGCCGCGTTCGAGAGAAGAATCCTCCGAACAATTTTTGGCCCCCTACATGAGGATGGACGATTCCGTAGCCTACACAATGACGAAATCTATGAGCGATACCATGACCGTCCGGTTGTGGATAAAATCCGGCTCAATAGGTTGCGGTGGGCGGGTCACTTAATCCGTATGGATGAGGATGATCCCACCCGGAAAGTCTATAAGGGCAGTATCTATGGTAGAAAAAGAAGTCGAGGCAGACCCTACCTAAGATGGAGCGATGCCGTAGGCCAGGACGGCAGACAGCTTTTAGGGACATCGAATTGGTGGACCTCGGCGCAAAACCGGGATGTCTGGAGTTCCTTATTGAGGCAGGCCTAGACCGGATACCGGTGGTTGCGCCGTTGATGATGAAAATGGAAACGCAATGTCAGTATGGACTATGCACACTTAGTAACTACCTAACAATTCTTATTCTACAATCATTGAAGCAATTGCGGCTTAATGAGGAAACAGTAAAATTAGAACTGAACCACAAGGAGAGTGTTCAAGCATAAGCGTGAAAACTACCCTCTAGCCTCGATGATTTTCTAATCAAAAGATATATGTTTCTTATTAATTCCCCTGATGACCTTGAATTTTTAAAATAAAACATTATCATACATTCAAGATTAGATAAATGTATTATTCCTAGGTTCACTTTTGAAGGCTATTAATGTTAAGCCTGTACCCCCCAGGTCAAACATATATGTATATGCATAAACACTTTGGAATTTATTGGAAGTTAATCTATCAACACCCTCGGTACAGTACTGGCGTGTCAGGAAAACTAGACACAAACTCAGTCATTGAGTATTTTCTATCTAACGTTTCAAATCAATTCCAAATAAAAGAAATTTACAACCTGTAAAGATGATAGCTATCGAACATTTTACGACTCAAAATCCCGTAAAACACATCCCACAGCAACTATCATCAACTCGTAATGTTTCATTCTTTTTGAATCAACAAGAGCAAATTCGCATCTAAATTAGATTTGGAGCTCATTTTGGGTAGCCTTAGAAACAATAGGCAGAAGATACATATCAGAACATCCAACAGTGAATTTGAAACCAACAAACCAAATCAAGCCCATAAATTATATGAGCCGGAAAAATCTTCAGTAATTCGCCATTTGAACTCGATATTTTTCCCTCGATATCTGTGTTTTTCAGGAAAAAACCAAAGTAAGATCTGGTTCTTAGGGCACTCATTACCTTTATCCTTGTTCCTTCCTAACACATCTCGCTTGAGGTAAAATAAAGTTTTACAGATTCAGGAAATGTTGAATTCTATTTTGGGAGTTGAATTTTCCAAATGGAAAACTTCATTTTCCACTTCCACAACGATAAAAATAACCTTCTGGGTTTTTCGACTACCGAAAATAAAAAGTCGATGATGATGTTACCTTTAAAATGGAGAGAGTGCCGAGTAAACCATTTGCAAGAAAATTAGAATAGAAGAGGAAGCCGTCCTTACATTTTTAAGGAACAATAAAGAAATTCTACAGAACGAGGCCAACAACAAAGGCATGGCATATGGCTTCTTAAGGAAAATTCTGATATTTCCCTGGTGATTTGCTGGGTTGTTGGCATATGAAGCACAAAGTCATGTATTTTATGTATACGCCCAAGGACATTTGCTTGAGTATGAAGATCAAGAAAGCAGAGCACACGAATAGGATTGTAAACAGTGTATACTGTCTAGTATCCAACTTTCTTTTTGCAAAATTAACAGGAAAGTGTCTGAAACAAATCATTTCTTGAGAGTACCATTACCATGAAAATGACAAAAGATAGAAGATAATTCAGGCTGTGATTTGCACAGCTTGGGTGTATAGAGAAAAATCAATAATGAAGCGACTTCCTAGGACTCCTTCCAGTATATCGATACAACTAAGAATTGGAATGAATCCGAGAAGATAACTTGCAATTATCTATTATGGATATAGTGAGTAGCAGTTGATAAAGTTGTTGTCAAGATAAGATGAGAAATTATCATTTAACAGTCAAATTAAATAAAGTAGATACCGTTTATAAAGATATCTTCAAATCAAGGACAAATGCAACGTCCATTACCAGTTTTCTCTGTATATTGGGGGTTCAGGATGCACTCAAGGTATGCCCTCCTGGTCTTAAAATGCGATTAAAGCGATATCGATGTGCTAACAACTTCCTGTTCTCGAATTTCCTTAAGCTTCTAAAAAGATTATCATGCCTCGGAATAGAGCTAATTTTTCGGCTAGAACCTTACGTTTTTGGTAACGATTTGGGAATGGATTTTAGGATGCACGAGCTTTCCTGGACGACAGTATCGAGGCTCCCCAGAAAGTTGAGTGAAAATTTCAACGATACAAGCGGGACATTCTGGGTCAAGCTAGGCAAGCAACGCAGCAGGCTATTCTTCTGCGTCTTACAGTACTGCGGTCTTGTACTCAGACAAGACTGCCGGCGAGAAAGGAGCGCCATCAGATTTAGCCGACTACTGGACTGGCGAATCGACAAGGCTCCGGCACAGAAATTTGCATGCTTGTAAACAATAAAAATATTTAGTAAAGAAAACAGTTTATTCTTTTATTTTTAGTTACAGAACGTTACTAAACGGTCTAAACTCACGTTTTGTTAATTGACGTTCTAATTGTCCCTGCAAGTGGGGATAAACAAGATAAGAACTGAGTTCTGAAACCGTGACGAAGAAAGTATGGACAGTTCCCGTAACACCCGAATACAGACTACTCCTCCAAACAGTACAGAAGTAAAATTATCTTGAGTGATCAAGCGGAACAAGACCGGTGGCCTTAGCAGTCTTCCAGCGCAACTGTTCCTTGTATCACCTACAAGTTTTACGAAAATCCTACTTCCGCTTATTTGTAAATAGCAGAAATCCGAGCCCTTTCCCAGTGAGTAGAAGAAGGACGGCGGCTTTAAGGGTGGAATTCAGATGCTTATTTCTCGCGACATCAAAAAGTGCTGCAGCTGTATTGTTTTTTATCTGAAAAAGAAAAAATAAGTTTTATTCGTTTACTGACATATAAAGGGGAAGGATATACTTATAAAATGATGAAAAAGTGCAAAATTGAAAATTTGGGAGCCATTTTACTTGGAAGATAAAATTTTCGACAATTTTTTTTTGACATATTTGACCCCAAAAAGATTATTAACCTACAGAATACATTCCAAATTTTAGATATATCCATCTGGTAATTTTACCGAGAACAACCTCTACAAATTTCATCAAAATGGATCGATAACTTTTTAAGCTACAATACGAGCAGTTTTTGAAAAACTAGTTTCGAGATAATCGCGTTCAAAGATGAAAAATGTCAAAACTATTGAATCTACTGACTTACCGATTAATCAGCGACTCCGGGCACATACAGTAATCCTTCAGCTTCCTCGAAATACTGACTTTCTTCCGGTAGCTGCTGTTTCCGGGCTGTACGACCTGCTTTTGTGTTTGAAAGACTCATCCAGATCTGTCGAGTAATCCGCGTCTCATCAGATGTTTAGGCAAAAACTCTGCAGTTGTGCCAATAATTATATTTAAAGTATTCATAATCCTAAAAGTTTAAGAAAATCCATCATTGAATATCTCGGCAGCAATGTGGGCCGAAATTTCAAGAACTTTGAGTCCTGCATGTAAGGTTTTAGGAGCCAATCGCCAGATCGTCGAATTGAAGCCTTCGTTACCATGTTGGATATGGTCACCCAAGCATCTCTCAAGCAACTCGTCTCTGGGCAAATCTTTATAAATTGACAAGATAAGACATACTTGGATCAACCAACGGTAAAAGGTCTTCCAATTTTGGATCTTTATTTAGGGCGGTTGCTTTCTGCCATTTGCACCAGCTTTGGGGTCCAGTCGGGCAGTATTCATGATTCAGTTTTTCTTTTGTTGAAAAAATATGATAAAAAGTATTTTCAACAATATTGAGATTTCTTTGAATGGTCAAACCATAATACGTTGTGAGTTTTTTCAAAACTTTTTCCGACGACTTGCCTTTTCTGGAAAGGTTATGATCTTTTCTGACGATTCAAAGTCTTCTGTCCAATCTCTTCTCAACGTGACCAATGCATTAACTTTTTATAACTGTCAACTTGTCACAATAAGGATTTACAGCCCCTGTTCATTAAATTAGGACCACAGCGACTTTTTCACATTTCTTCGAAATTTTTGTCGCTGACATTATAATATTACGGGATTTTCTAATAACGGTAATTTTATCTTATTTGGGTGACGATTGTAAGCAGTAGAAAATTATCAAGTGTCTCTAATATCGTTTTTCCTTTTTTCGAAGACTCTTTTTTTCATCCAACTTCCTTTTCGCTTGTCATCCAAAATGTTCACAAATATATTTAAACTTATTTATACGACGTAAATTCCCCATTATTTGGCAGATATTTAAAAGTTTATTACCAGTCAACCACAGAAGAGTGTGTTAAAAGTGAAAAAGAGTAAGTTAAGTGAATTAAAAGAAAAGAAAGTGGTTTTAGTCGGATAAGAATAAACATTTAGAAGTGCTTTGGATTATATATATAAATTCGAAAATGGGTAAACGTAAAGACATTAATTCTAAAAAAATAAGTTCAATAACTTCATTATTGGAGATGAAAATATTTAGCTTTCGAGATATCGCTAGAAGGGAGAAAGTTTCTCACCAAACTGTTAGCAGAATCAATCAGGCGAATTTGGCTAACAAAGGACAAGTCGAAAACAAACGACAAAATTGCGGTCCTAAAAGGAAAACAACGCCTCGAACGGACCGCAGAATTGTTAATCAAGCTTGCGAAAAGCGTTTTTCTTCCTTGAGGAGCTTACATCAGGATCTGCAAGAGGAAGGGATACATGTTTCGCAAATGACTTTAAGGAGGAGACATTACGAAGCCAATCTTCGGTCGAGAAGGCCTGCAAAGAAGCCTAAGCTGACCGCTGGAATGAAGAAAGCCAGGCTAGAGTTTGCAAAGCGTTATCGGCACTATTCCGTTGATGACTGGAAAAAAGTGAATAAGATATTATTTTAATATATATAATCGCCTAATCCCCCAAAAGCATATTTTTAAAAAACAAAACATATTTTTCTCCCCATTTAGGTAGCTTTTAGCGACGAATGCAGGCTGGAAGTTGTTACAGAAAGGCTGCAGTATGTTCGCAGATGACCATCGGAGCGATATCAGGAAGACTGCGTCGTAAGAACTATCAAACACCCTCCAGCAGCGATGATATGGTCCCTTATCTCAGCCGATGGACCAGGACCGCTATATTTTGTAGAGGGAACAATGGATGCCTGCCAATACCAGTTTTTGATTTTGTGCCCTCATTTTAATTACCTGCGATGCTGCCGACATTCAACAACCTTTATGCAAGATGGTGCACCTTGTCATCGTGCTAAATCTACAATTAATATGTTGAAAAGATGTGACATTCCGATTCTAGCGTAGCCTGGTAATTCCCCGGACCTCAACCCCATCGAGAACGTTTGGAGCCTATTAAAAGCTAAGGTTTACGCCTCTCCTAATTCAAGTTTAGATGTTTTAAAATTAAAAATTGCCGATTTCTGGGAAAATGACGATGAAATCAAGCAAATGATAGATCGATGCTATGAAAGTAGAGGTAGTTTCACAAAGTATTAATGTTTAAGTCAGATTCCTTTTGATTAAATGGATTATATATAAGATAGGGAATCTAAAAATAGCATTTTCTATTTTATCTCTATTTTCTGTAATAAAGCTGTAAAGGAAGAAAGAAAACCAAATTTCGGAAAAAAGTAGTGTGGTCCTAATTTAATGAACAGGGTCTGTAGTTCCAGTATGCCCTTGCAAGTTTTTGAATCCCCATCACCTATATAATTGCCATACTTTACGCCGAATTTTTCTTCTGATCTGGAAGACATTTCTTGCACAGAATCAACCTCCATCTTTCCCGATGAGCTCTCGTGATTCTTTCGTCATGTTCTTGGTACCTTATGAATCTTATTTTTGCAGAGCATACAAAGTTGTGGCAGTAACTACTTTTTATAACCATAATGCTCACTTTTCCAGAGTAGTAGCCGAACTACCTGCCCTACTTAAACAAAAAGATTTCATAGATTTGAATAAAAATCCATTTTAATTCCTCTAAATATTTATCATTATGAATGCTTTTAAATCTTTCCGCTTGAACAGGGGGTATTTCTCCCCTTAGAGGGTTTTTGTATGCTCCCTGCTGTAGCAAAAATAATAGGACGATCGCCAGAAAACAAGTTTGTTTCTGCTTTGGATTCTCGTGTGTTTAACCGCTTCGTATGCCCTCCTTCGATTTCGAGTAATCTGTGCAGAAGGGACTCTTTAGAGAAACTAATAGCTACTACCAGTGCTACATATGGTGACATAAAATATCACGGGCTGCGGCTATCAAGCCGAAATTTCGGATGAATTTACCATCCATTGCGGAGTCTTGTAGGGCTTAGTTTTTTGCACGGATAGGATTTTTTCTCGTCATTCATGACATCTTTCATGCAACCTTGGCCGGGGAACGTAGAGGGTTTCAATGGACTATAACATCTTCTATGAAACACCTCAACTACGCAGAACCAAATAACTCTCGATTTTGAAGAAGGATGATGTATGGTCTTCATACTTGTCCTTTATGCATTAATGGACATTGTAATTCAAGTGTTAATCAATATGTCTACTTCGGTATCGTTGTTTCTGCTGATGGTGGCACCGATTTGTTATTCAAGCCCTTAATAACACTAGATCTGTTTTCACTCTTCTGCTTAAAATCTTGAAATACAGATCACCACCAACACCAAATTTAAGATTTTCCGCGCCAAAATACCAGTAGATGTATTAATGCAAAGGTGAAAATCACATGCGTTACAAGAGATGCACGAAGTATTACCTTAGGATAGTACAAAGACGAACACAAACACCGACGGTGATCGGTATTCGAACCTGAGGTAATGAGATAGAAAGGCTGCTGCTGAACCACTTCGACCAATGCACCCGAACAGTGAATAAAGAATGACCTTTCATACAGGAGAAGTAAAAAAAAAACAAAAGATTCCCATATACTACAGGGAGATATTTTCACATGCAATGAACAAGGAATCATGATTTTTGGAAGTATTACCCATATTAACACATCAGTCAATCACATCAATCAGCAGCCGACATTTATTATCAAACGACAACATAAATAATTTACTTAAAGCATAACGAATCTACATCCCCATATTCACTTGCACCAGAAATAATTTCTCTAACTCAAAGCCAGCCTAAAACTACGTCTTAGTCAGACCAAAGCCGACCAAAAGAATACGGAATCATAGCACTAATCGGTATCAACTTGACACTCAGTAACTGCCACCGAAACGTGTACTACGAAAAATGCTAAGGTTTTGTGATATAATATCGTATCAACACGGATATTGGAAAAACATTCCTTGCCGCTGGGGTTATATCATCGTCACTTTGGTAAAACGGTGATGTTAAATGATGTTGTAATGTTCGGATCGCACTCCGTTTTGGCAATATGATATTACACTTTAAGGTGATACCACTTTTGTGATATTATATACAATACATCAGCTACCCATTTCTAATGGTTAGATGACATATTAAGGAAGGGCGACAACTATAATACATTGTTGGCTACACTAACATGGATCACCCTAGGAACACGTGGCATAAAACGGTTGAGGTGGAACCCAAATTTCTCAGAAAGATCTGGAGAAAACTGAAGCACATCGCAGCGAACCGGCAACGATGGCGTGTAGTGGCTGCGATTTGCCCCATTTAGGGGACAATAGCGATCATATATTATATATATTTTTTGAACTAGCTCACTAAAAACAGAAACTACTTCCAAAATGTCTTGGATTACCATATTTAAATATGTATAGCAAAAGAACCATCTATTCGACTAGAGATTAAACTCATATGTGAAAATAGTCGTTAGTGTAAATTTCAGTAGATCTTCCTTCCTCTCCCTTTAAGATCTACAATAATCATAAAGTCATTAATCCGATTGTATTGCTTTTCCGAAAAGTCGTACCATGAAGACGGCAAATGATCCCATATGATAGTTCATTAATCTCCATAAAAAATCTTGGAATTATCTTTTATAACTACATCAATTATAATAAATTTTTCGTGATGACAGAGAGTAACACAATTCGACCGTCCACCATCCCATCTCTTACCTGTTGTATGTATTATTCGGACCGTAGCACCCTGCGCAGAAAATTCAAATGACCATCAAGTAAATCAGTTTTGCCAGATTCGGCTCCGACTTGGGTATAATTTCTATTCATCATAATTAAAGCCGGGAGAATTCTTCCCGGATATATAATTATTTGCATGAACCCAAGATGGTAATTTGCGCATCATGTAATCATTAAGTGATGGTTAGGAAACAGGGTGTCAAATATACATAAATTGGTCTTTTATGAGAGGTGGATATTTCGCATTTATTCGAAAAAACACATTATCAGAATATGAGTGCCCCTGCGACACTAGAATAATTTTGTATCGGACAGATACAGTATGGTGCAAAAATGAGTCAATGTCAAACGAAAATGAAACAAGTCGGAATACCGAAAGCTGACGCTTCGGGTATAAAGGTTTTATGTTCATCTTATACGTACATATTGCAGACGTGGATATTATGCTCATCCTAAACAAACAAACATTGTCTATTACCGAATACTATACGTATATATGCATGTATATAAATTGATCGTACATAGAATGCTTGAAATTCACCTAAAATGCGAATTTTCACCTTCTATACGTTAGTTAATAATGTTTGGATTTCCTTCAAACTTCTTAAAGTTATCTCTTACATGCCCTTATACCACTGCCAAATTTTGTACTTTTTTATCGCAGTTGCCTACACTGGTACTGCGTATAAAAGAACAGAGCTGCCGACTCGCGATGAAAGTAATCGTCTGCTGTGATTCGGGCCGCCTATATTTGGAAGCATCCTTGCTAATGTCGAGCCGATGGTCGCTGCTTTTTGTCCAGTAAGCTTTAAATGGGATTTAAAACTAAGCTTTTAGTCCAAAGGTACTCCAGGTATTTTAGCGATAGTTGGGAGCGAACGGTATGTAAGCCGATGCAGATCTGAATGGTTTTTTGTTTTCGTCCCTTGGTAAAAAGGAACTCCGTTTTCTGTTGGGTAAGCTTTAGTACGAAGTCTGCAAGCCAAGACTTGATCGTATAGATAGCCTCACTTGCATAAATTTTCCCTTCGTCAGGGTGATTGGATTATGGCCATTCCAACGTTATCTGCGAATCCCACGATAACAGCCTGATTAAGTAGAACGCAATCATGCATTATATTCCATAGCAGAGGGCCCAAAATAGACCCCTGTGGAACTCCTGCTGTTATCTGAGTGAAATTATGCGGTGTTTTGAACGATTAATTATTTGAAATAATAAAAACTTGTTGTTTCTTTTTCGTTAGTGTGAATATTTATTCTTGAAAATACAACTTGTTACCACTGACGAAGGGAACAAGTGGTTCCCGAAATATCGATTTTTGCAAGAATAAATATTCACACCAACGAAAAAGAAACAACAAGTTTTTATTATTCCTGCTGTTATATCGTATGTCTTCGACCTTTCATCCGAATCGTATACTTAATATATAATTTGGCGTTTGCGCCGCGATGAGCTCGATGATACGGTTCTATCAGGCAGAATTGAATGCGTTTTTGATGTCGAGAGTCACCAACGCGCAGTATTCTCCTCCGTCAAAGGTTTTCCTGGCCAGTTCAAAAACCACTTTGGCGGCATCAACCGTTGACCGAGCCTTCTGGAAGCCAAACTGCCTGTGATAAATAACCATCACTATCAATTATTTGATATAGCCGGTTTTATATTACCCGCAGTAGGATCTTGGCTCGCCTATCGGCTTACCTGGCTTGAGGATCAATACAAGTGTTTGTAACTTCCATTCCGCTGGGGAAAGATCCTTTTTTTAGACAGTCTCTGAATACTTGTCCGAAAATACTTGGAGCCATTCTCATTGCCAATTTCAAGGCCTTGTTGGGGATACGATTAATACCGGGGGTTGCGTTATCTCGGACTCATTTTATTGCGTCCAGAACTTCGTCTCCGGTTACTGGACGGCTATCTTCCACACTTAGTGAGATCGTAGAAAATGCAGTTGAGAAAACAGTGTCTACTTGTACTTAACCTTGCAAGGGTCAAAATCTGCCTCATTACCTCATGGAATGAGGAAACTCCTCATGGAAGCATCGCAAGCCTTATATATCTCTTGGAACAACTGCGATGCTTTATCTACAGCCGTTCCTGAAAACTCAGTACGCCACCGCAATGTATCCTCATCAAGTGATTCTGATGATGGCCAACCTGGTTCTAGTCTTTTAAGATTAACTTTTATTGTTCTAGGTCACTTATCAGTGGTGATGTATTATATATTGCCACTATGCGTATACTACTCGGCTTGAACAGCGAGTCATTTAGGGAAGTAAGATTCACGATGGAGCCTAGTTCTCCGGGCCTAAACATATTTATGCTTCCGACATTAGCCAGGGTGATGGTCAGACAGTAGAACACCTCGAGCAGGATTCTTCCCCTTTCATTTGTTTCGCGACTTCCCCACTCCTCCGCCCAGGCGTTGAAGTCATCGACAATAATTTTGGGATTGTGCTCTTTAGCGTCTCTCACTAGTCTGTCTAGCATATTGCAATATTCTGATGTTGTCATACTTGGTGCGACATAGCAGTTGTAAATATAGAGATCGTTGATCTTAATCCTCAAAAAGTCGTGTTCGCGGTGCTCCATTGCTTATTGCATAGCTCCGTTTCCGCAGGCCCACACCGCAGCCATTCTATTTGCATCCGTTTCCCAAAATGCCTTGATGGAGGTTTTTGTATTGCTTGACAATATATCAATTTCCTTTTCCGAGCACTTTTGTGATAGCAGGTCCTGAGCAACTTAGCAGTGATTTAAATTCAGCTGGATGACTCTCATTTGTGTATACTAGTTAAGGCAATCCTATATATACATGTGGACTGTGTGGAGTTGCCAAATCTCCCATCAGGCGCATCCCCTCGTGCGGATAAGGGAATGCTCGGCGAATGTGTCATGGCCATGCACATGCACGCATCCGGAGATGTGCGTGTATGGGCATGTTTATGCGCAGGCCGGGTAGGTGGGAAGTAAACGCCCACCCGTGGATAAAAATTGGCTATGGGAAAGATACCCAGAAATAAAACCAAACATGGAGGAGCAGAAGAAGAATGAAGTTACGGTGCAGGGCTTCGGAAACCCAGTGCCGGCGGTTTTTGGGAGTGAGCAAGCGGGCTCCCGGCCGTCGATATCCAACGACTGCAGTTCCTCAGTAGTGGGAACCTTGGCTACTGTGGCATCTAATGTTACAAGCGTACGGGAGGAACTTGAACTGGCTCCAGTGATGGATCCGTTCAGAAGGAACTCGATTTTTCGCAGATCAACTCCCACACGAGCACAAGCCCCCACGATCGCTACCTCCAGTGGGAAGCGTATAGCGGGAGTCTTCGAAGAGGAAGAATCACTGACGCTGATTCACCCGAGCGATGTTTCGGGCAATGATCAGTCTGGAGCTGCCTTTACTGCCCTCGGTAAAAAGATCATGGAGCTGTGTGAGTTTATAAAGGAGCGCAGAAACATGCACCAAAATATAAGGGCCATGATAAGAGGCATCCGTTTGATGTACGGCAAGGCCCAGGATGAACGAGTAGGGAGGTCGCCGATTGGAAAAGTGAACCAGGCAACTCAAGTAACGCCGGTTCAAAACACAAAAGGGGAGAATCCGGGGAAGAGGCTGCGCGAGAAGCTGAATGACTCAACAGGCCAGCAAACCCCGAAAAGAAAAAAGGACTCAACTCCCAAAAAGGCGGAGTTCATGAAAAGTATGTCTGAAGCTACCAGGGAAAATACTGCAGTGGCTACCTCGAGAAAAGGGATCGAACCTTCAAAGGCGGATGCGGAAGCTTGGAGGAAGGTAGAACCGCGGAAAAGAAATTATCGGAGGAAGATTAGACCGGAGGTGATTTTCATTTCCAAACGAAGCGAAGGGTCATACGCCGACATTCTCAGGAAAGTGAAGGCAGACCCCGAACTCACCAATTTGGGAGACAACGTCAGCCGTATTAGACGGTCGCAGAAGGGAGATCTAATGTTGGAACTTAAGAAATCCAAGGATGTAACCGCGGACAAATTCTTAAGCCAAATCCGGAAGACTTTAGGGCAGGAAGCCGACATAAAAGCTAGCAGGCCGGAGATCACTATAATCTGCAAAGATATAGATGAAATCACGACGAAGGAGGAGGTTCGCGAAGCGTTGGAGAAATAGTTCGATCTTGCCGGACTACAAGAGTCAGTGGTGAAAACGCTAAGGAAAGCCTATGGGGGAGCCCAAACCGCCATCATCAGCCTACCAGTGGAGAACGCACTCAAACTGTTAGCAGCAGGGAGAGTGAGAATAGGCTGGGTTATGTGCCGCCCTAGGGAACAGGTGGCGTTAAAACGGTGCTTTAGATGCCTTGGCTTTGGTCACATTGCGAAGTCATGCACTAACCCAAATGACAGGTCAAAGCAATGCAGAAGATGCGGAGTGTAAGGCCACATCAGCAAGGACTGCGGAGCTGACCCAAATTGTTTACTGTGCAAAGGAAAGGAGGGTGTGGACCATCGGCACATTGCGGGCAGCAGCAGGTGCCCGGAATACAGGAGAGCCCTTAGCAGAAATCGCAGATGAGGTTGATACAAATCAACCTCAACCACTGCGAGGCGGCGCAGGATCTACTCGCGCAAACCATCCGCGAGAAAAACATCGATGTGGCCATACTAAGTGAACCATACCGACATACGTGAGTGCCACTTTAGCCAGTAGAATCGCTTGGCATGTCAGTGAGGACTATACTCACAGCGACCACCAGGCAATCTGCATAGAAATCAAGGGCGGATCGAGCTCGAAAAAGAGTTTTCGCAGAATGCCGGGTGGTACGCTTGGCTGGACAGTGAAAGCTTTCGAGGGGGACACGTTTTCCGCGGTGCTCAAATCCGACATATCCCTGAATGGTACAGCTGGAGAGAAAGCCACCCAGATCACTCGATGGGTGACGGAAGCATGCGATGCTACTATGCCCAGAAGGCGATTGTTCCCCAGTAGGCAACCCAACTACTGGTAGAACAACGAAATCGCAAGTTTGCGAGCCGCATGTTTTCGGGCAAGGTGGCTTTGCCAGAGGCTCAGGGGAAAACCCGGTGGCGACGGTCGAGAGGAGGCACACAAGCAATTGCGCGGCCGCCTAAAGGAAGCCATTCGGAGGAGCAAAAAGAACTGCTTCAAACAGCTGTGCGACCATGCTGACATAAACCCTTGGGGCGAGGCTTACAGAGTGGTGATGAAAAGGCTGCGGAAATCACCCCAGGTGACCTGTCCGCGCCTCCTGAAACAGATTGTTACCACTCTGTTCCCTCACCACGAAAATAGGAGAAGGCAAATTTTGGTCCAGCTAAATGACGGCATAATACCGCCTGTAACTGATGAGAAGCTGCGGGAAATATTTGGTAGGTTCGGTGACAACAAGGCCCCAGGTTTGGATGGCATCCCCAACCGAGCTTTGAAACTGGCAGTGAAGAGTAGGCCCGAACTTTTCGCCAACACCTTCGAGGCGTCCCTAAAAGAAGGAATATTCCCTGCCCAGTGGAAAAAGCAAAAGTTGGTGTTGCTTCCGAAACCTGGCAAGCCACCTGGAAACCCAGCGTCTTATCGTCCTATCTGCCTGTTGGATACAATGGGGAAGATGATGGAGAGAGTCATCTACAACAGACTCCTGCCCATCGTCGAAGCCAGCAATGGTTTGTCGGAACGCCAGTTTGGTTTCCGACGCGCCCACTCTACGGTGGACGCAATTAACATGGTAATAAACCTACCAAAAGGTGCACTGATTTCTGGCGGCTGCTGTGCTGTGGTGGCGTTGGATGTCAAAAACGCATTCAACTCGGCCAACTGGAATAGAATTAAACGGGCGTTGGCTGACATAGGTGTCCCCGGATACTTAGCGAATTTGGTGGAAAACTACCTCTCAGAGAGGACTCTCTGGTACGGTACATTGTCACAGCCGGGGTACCACAGGGATCGGTACTTGGTCCCCTGTTGTGGAATATCATGTATAATGGGGTGCTTGCTCTTCCCGTCCCAGAGGGGACTACGATTGTCGGCTTTGCTGATAACCTAGCTGTGGTTGTTGCAGCAAAACACCCAGAAGATGTGGAGGTTTACGCAACGGAAACAGTGAGAGCGGTAAAGTCCTGGCTAGAAAAGGCCGGGCTGACCTTGGCGGACGCGAAAACGGAAGCGGTCTTAATAACGAAACGCAGGAAAAATAACACTGTAAAAGTGGAGGTCGGTGGACATACGGTCGTATCAAAGCCGGCTATCAAATACCTGGGGGTTTGAGTTTTAGGGAACACCTAGAGTATATATGCCAAAAGGCAGCCAGTGCCACCACGGCACTTGTAAAAATGCTGCCAAATATTGGTGGGCCGAAACATTGTCGAAGGTTGGTGCTAGCCGGAGTGGTGCGCTCCATCCTGCTCTACTCGTCGCCTGTGTGGGCAGAGGCGCTTGCAAGCTCTCAGAGTCGGAAGCAGGTTAACTCGGTTTACCGGCGGATGGCTTTGAGGGTTTGCAGTGCTTTTAAAACCACATCAGATGAGGCAGTATTGGTGGTGGCAGGCATGATCCCGGTTGACATTCTGGCCAAAGAAATGAGTGTCCTGTACAGTGCAAGACATATGGAGGGGCATGCACAGCGTAGAAGTGCGGCAAGGTCAGAGTCGTTTGATCTCTGGCAACGCAGATGGGACGAGTCTGCGAAAGGTCGGTGGACGCACAGGCTCATTCCCAACATTAGGGTGTGGCTTGAGCGAAAACATGGGGAGACCAGCTACCACATTACCCAGTTCCTCACGGGGCACGATGGTTGCTACAGGCAGTATCTGCACCGCTTTGGGTTGGATGATTCTCTGAACTGTCCCAGATGCGATGGCATACCGGAGGATCCAGAGCATGTGATGTTTCACTGCCCACGATTTGCGATGGAGAGAAGGAGCTTAAACCAGGTGCTGGGCAGGAGCGGGACCCCGGAGAGCTTGGTTACTGAGATGCTGGAGTCCGAAGAGAAGTGGCTTGCGGTTGGCTCCGCAATCATCCAAATGCAGGAGGAGTTGCTGAAGGAACAAAGAAGGAAGAAAGCTGCAAATAGGAGAAGGATGAGTGCCTAAGAGCAAACCTACCCCGCGAAGTAATACCTCAATGGTGGTCCCGCGGAGCTGGGGCTGGAGAGACCGGGGGTGGTTTTTAGTGGGTGTGAATCCCACACGCGCCCGCTGTAGTTCCGCCGTTCAGCCGGCGGAGCTGCGGCGGACGTGTCTTTCTAAGATTTTCCACCTCCGTGTACGCACAAAAAAAAAAAAAAAAAAAATGTATGAATGCTGTTCAAGCAGGCATATAATGTGATCTGAACTAAGCTTGAAAACTCATCACTCCACTTGAAACACTTGGGAATAGTTAGCATATTCTTACTTCAGACTTTTATTAAGGTTCCAGCACGTGCAATCAAGAGCAAAAGGGAGCATCTTACTTGTTGGAGTATATGGACTGCAACATGCGAGAGATATTGGCATGTTTTTAAGTGAGTTCTCGATAGGAATAAGGTGAGGGCTTTCGAAGTAGCATTCATCTGTACATACTTCTGTACGTACTGTATATCCAACGAGCAAAGCAATAACTAGCCACCGGTCTACAACAGCCGCTGGAAGTACTAGCACCAAAGTGATGCAAACTCAGATAGCTGTCCACGTGCTATAGTTCGAAACTTGCATTTGCTCCATAATAGTCATATCTGACCGATCTGATTACTTCACAAACAATGCTTGTCTTAGTCCAGTTGGTCGGTATGTCCTGCCATTTGTGTCCAAATGACTGCAAGTTCGTGTTCTGAATGCAATCATCACCAATTAATGTTTCCAATCAAATCGTTCCGATCTCGAAGGGCGGTCAACATGTATTTCAGCAGCTTTGCCTCTATCGGTCACTTCAATTAGCCCTAGATGAATGAAATCCGCAAGGAGTAGTTATCGTGTCTTGGTCTTGGATCAAATGAGAATGACAATTTATTTCAATTAATTGCTTTCACCCGCCAGTCATACTGTAAGCAAAGTAGTAGTGAAGCAATGATGATTAATTCCAACAAAGTTGGGAAAAGTCGCAGTTCAGGCAGAGTGGCGACAAGACATGGCGACACAATTGGAGTTTTATGGCTGCAAACTAATTCATGAAGCCACTGCATCAAAATACAATTCTTTACTAAACAATTAGAACGGATGCAGTTGGGAAAGTACAGTTATATGGTGTTAGTTTCATTAGTGACTTTCATTAGCCAGATACTTGTACTCGTGCAGATCTAATAGTGATGGTAACGTCAGAATAGCATATACTATACTTGAAAAGCTGTTCCTGTAATGTTTATGTATTTATATAAAAAAAAAAAACTCCAGGAACTAATGCTGCGAAATAAAGCCTGTAAAGAGATTTTCAGTATTGACGGTTAAACAGGAGAAGATATTTTGCATGAAATGAAGTAATAAATTAAAATCACCATCATTATTAACTCAGTCATCACACATTTAATTACTATGAGTTCTAACAGCGAAAATCCACCATAGGGAACCATTTGAATGACATGTCGCAGAGCAGAAAACCTTAAATGTCATCCTTAAAAATACCAGAAAATGATTTTGTCTTTTCGGGCTATATAAACAACAATCGGCATGGCACCTTTGGATAAAAACTCTTGCTCCCATGCTTGGAGGATAAGGTCTTGGTAATCGGGCTATATATTATGGGCCTACCAGTTACCACTAGATCTCCCACCCTTCCCGACGATATCCTATCCGACATCCAATTCAAAAAGACCCTCAGGCGGAGACTATTTAGGAATAGATACTTTCCGCAATCCTCCCACCTCCTCACCGAAATCCGCGAACTGGACAAGTCCTTTCGCGAACGAATTCTCGCCCTATATTCCCAATATCTCCACAACCGTCTCTCCAACACCGAACTGAACCCTGGTACATACAGGGAACTCAGAAAGACCTGCTCGCGTTTGGGCGAATCAGTCCAACAAAACGCGATCCTTGCCCAAAACATCCCACCCACAGAAAAAGTGAAAGTCCTCGCAGACCACTTCCTGCAAGCTCACCACTGCACCCTCCACTTCCGTGAACCAAGTTTCGATAACGAGGTAACCGAAAGATCTCCCAACTTCTAACCCACCCTTCCTACCTCATTCCCCAGCCCGCACAAAACCCCTTCACCCATGCCCTCGCCGACCCAAGTCAGCGAGAGAATATCCTCCCCATTCACTTTGTCAGCCCAGACTCCGTCAGGGCGGCCATCGCCGCCTCCAAAAACAAGAAATCGGTTGGGCTTGACAAAATCCCCTCCATCGTCCTTAAGAAATGCGCCCCAAGCATTGCCCCCATTATGTCCTCCATCATCAACCACTGCCTTATCAACGCCCACTTCCCAACAGATTGGAAGAGTGCTCGAATTGTTCCTATCCCCGACGACGAAAATGAGGAACGACATTTCAACCCTATCCCTGAAGATCCACAACGACACCATCCCAACCGTCAAAGAAGTCACCTACCTTGGGGTGACAATCAATCCCCGCCTATCCCACGTCCCACATATTACGAAGGCACTGAAGCGTGCAACAGGGGCCTTCAAATCCCTATACCCAATCCTAAAATACACTAGCCCAACACCTCAGAAAGTCAAGCTGTTTTGCTACAAACAGCTTATCCGTCCCCTCCTCGTTTTCTGTTTCATCTTCTGGTCCGACGCTTCCCCTCACCAAATCAAACGAATCCGCTGCAAAGAACGCAAAATCCTCCGCCACTGTGCCAGCATATACAAGAACGAAGACCGCTCCAAATACATCTCCAACCAGATCCTCTACGACTCCTCTCAAACGCCCCTCATTGACGCCGTCCTAGGCCGTCATGCCCTCAAATTCCTGGAAAAATCCATATCCCACCCAAATCCACTTATCTTCCAGGCCATGCAGATCGAGATCGTCGAAGAGAATCTTCTACGAACTCATCTGTTCCCTCAAATCCTCTTATCTCTCCAATCCCGTAACCTCCTTTTCGACCCCGGCGGTAGAGTAATCTTCTACAACGGCATCTACTCCTCATCCCAGTTTTCAAAACCTACCCATCCTTAGCGCCACTCCTAGCTTCCTTTCCCAAACCCCTCCCGTATGCCCCCATCCCAACCCACATCCTAGTTTCTTCCCCGCCCGCCCGCTTTTATAAAAAAATTTAACGAGTGGAGGTTTTTTTCGACTTTTCCTCCAGATATCATGACATGTATATTATTCAATTTATTCTTTAGTGATAAGTTAGTTTAAGCCATAGTTTGTACCTTAGATTAAGCTATGCTGTTAAGGTAGTACATAAGTTAGGTTAGACTTGCATTGTTATAGGTGTAATAAAATTGTTGTTTTTTACCTCTAGATCTCCCGAACGCGTCCTCCAGTTTGACTACGATATTGATTGAGTCTGCATGTTATTTCCGCTAAGTGTTCAATGTTTCTCATTAAATACCCTTTTAAGACAGTCTTGCCAATATTTCCATCCTTCACCTGCTCCACTTGCCTCACCAATCGTAGTTAGTATATTTTACGAGAATATAAGCAGAAAACGGCAAAAACGTAATAACGCCAACTATTAATACTTAGAAAAAGTTGAGAATTAAAGTTTAAAAAATAGAGAAAACACAAACGATAAATGCATAATAAGATGGATATGATTTGATGCAAGAAAAACGTGAAAATCTCAGCATTTACCACTAAGAAAATTACTGCCAACTCAAGTACTCAAGTATGAACGATTGAAATATCGTGGGAATACACTGAAGTGGAGATCTCCTTGATTTTGGTGCCAGACCTAAGCCTGCGACACTCCTTGGTCTAAAGCACACCATAACTTTGAAAAACTGACTTGTCATGAGAAACGTAAGAGGAATTTCAACAGAGGCGACGGTATGGAATTACTGTAGACCTTCAGTATCAACTTAAATAACTCGATCGACTGAATTCGGAACCTTCAAGTATTAAGAGGTCTCTTGCTTTCTAATATCGTTACCAGAAATGTGTATGTGGTGGGAAATAACCCAGCAAAAGGCGGAGTTCTAAACCGTGTCTACAATACCAGGACTAAATAGCCTATGCAAATATGTATTACGTTATAGCCGGTGATCTAAACACTAAATATCCTCCATCCGGATGGTTAGAAAATTCAAACTCTACACGGAGGGACGATTCCGTAGCCTATATAACGACAAAATTTATGACCAAACCACGACCATTCGGTTGTGGACAAAATTCGGTTCAATAGGTTGCAGTGGACGGGTCACTTAACCTCTCATCCAGGTTAAATGACTCGCTCAAGATGATCCCGTGGGGTCTATAAGGGTAGCAAGAAAAGACTTGGCAGACCTTTCCTGAGATGGAGTGATGGCGTAAGGATATCGAATTGGTAGACCTCGGCGCAAAACCGGTATGTCTGGAGCTCCTTAATAAAGCAGGTCTAGATCGGATACTGATTGTTGCACCGTACATGATGATACTTCATACGATTCTAGAGTGCTGTTCTTGACGCTGCATTAACATAGAGAATTTTAATGGGAACCCTTTTAGTTAGACAATCCAGCAAAAAACAAAGTTCTTTTTTTGTTTGTGAGAAAGTGGAGATCTTCAAAAGACTCTGGCCTAGACACGTGGACAGCATGCGGGATTTTTAACCTCTGAAACCATTAAAACTACAAGTATACCGTGGCCCTTCCATATTCGGCATTATCCTTCCCTGGGCCATACTAGCTGTGACCGTGCCAATCCAGCGCTCTCTAACCAGACCCTATCGGCATTGATTGCTTTGCAAGAGTATAACTCAGAATCCTCTACATTATTTGCTGCTACAATCAATGTTATATGATCCTCGTAACCCATCACCGTAACCTCCTCCGGGGCTGGAAAGTAAAGTACATCATTTTACATGATGTTCCGCAATAGTGGGTCCAGTATGGAGCCCTATGGGACACCCGTGGAGACAACATTTTCCCTGGGTCCATCATCGGTGTTATACCAGAACGTCCGTTCCCGCAGGTAACTATTAGCAATAGCTAAAAGCTAGGTGCGAGCACCACTCGTGGCCAGACACTTTCGCATACGTCCAGGGTCGCCACCACACAATATATGTTGTTACTGCCCCTTCCGCGAATTGCATTTGCAGTCAAGCCAGTAACAACTTTTATGACATCAACGGTTTCTTTGAATTTACGGAACCCAAACTGGCAATCTGGAAGACCTCCTTGGCTCTCGACGGTCGGGAATAATCTGTTGTAAGTCACCCGCTCTAACATTTTCCCCATAGTGTCTAGAATGGGGAGGGGGATCTATAAGAGGATAGTTCACTAGGAGGTTTACCAGCCTTAGGCAGCAGTACCTGCTGCGCATATTCTGCTGCAGATCTCCGACAGCTCATCCGTTGTTACTGCAAGAATTGCCGTCACATTCAGAAATATCTGAAATATGTCTCTTGGTGCAAGAATAACCCTTTGATGATTTTCAACAAGAGAGTAGGTCATATGATCTGTGGGGATGACACGCTTCTTAATCGTCCCATCAGAATTCTATTAGCGCCCCCCCTCCACGAATTTACATTGTATATCTAAAAAACGTGGTTTCCGACGACGGCGGCCTTCGGTGCTCCTCCCGTTAGTGCAGATAGAGCGCACTTGCGTACTGACCCGTTAAAAAGGGAAACTTTGTTTTGTTGCTTGAATGTCTGTTTTGTTTTGTTGAATCACAGTGAATCACGGGGGATTTGAGGGCTTAAAATGTATGACCAAAAAAATGAAACAGGTCTCATTCTATGAACCTACCCAACTGAAAAATCTCAAAGTCACAGTAGTGCATCTATGCAGATTTGGACTTCAAAATGCATCTCATTATGATATCTACCCAATTAAGTTTATAATCGCATTTTACTATATTTTGAAGTCCCCATTTAAGGTCATTCTAAAAGTACAAAATTTGGCATCAGTATAAGCAATAATATTAGATAATTCTGAAAAGTTTATTAGAACCCAGCTATAATTAACAAAGTTTTAGAAGGTCAATGTGTCCGGATGGTTCAAGTGGTAAAATTGATAGGCTGTCGTATCGAAAGGTTGCGGTTCAAATCTCTCTGGTGGGGGAGGGATTTGTTTTCGTGACTGGATGTCGGGTACCAGTCGACTCAACTGTGAATGAGTACCTGAGTCAAGTCAGGGTAATCATCTCGGGCGAGCGTAATGCTGACCACACTGCCTTCTACAGTGTACTGTAGTGTGAATGGAAAAATGTGCATAGACAGTTCCTCACACAAGATGATCACAAAATTTTTACACCCGAAGCGTCCGGCTTCCTGCATAATTTCAATTGAAATTCATATATTCAAAATATGGAGTATATCTCAAAATATATTCGTTTTCCTCTTCATTATTAAATCACAGAGATTTAAGTTAACTTTGTTTCTGTTATTTCACATTTCAATTGCAAGTACGAATCCCTATTGAACCCTAATCCCGACTCTATACATCGTTACTGACCACATAGCTCTTAATTATTTCCAGCAGAAAACAATCTGTGAATACCTTCCGGGGTTACAATTGCAGACAATATTCTCCTATAGATTGTCTCACACATTGCTCTCGTTGAAGAATGGAGAGAATCAGTACTGGCTTTCTGCATTAATTTTCCAGCCGGTTGTACACCAAAGTGCAAAAGATATGTCCAATTATTTGAATGGGCGAACATCACTTTCCACGTTGCTGTATCTGTAGTCCTTCTAAATTATCCTACTGAAGGATTTGCAATGAAACCAAACACAAGATACAGGATAACCTCAACTTGAGATGTTTAGCAGATTATCCGGCTTGGAAGTTCATAATCAATATCTTCCGGAAATTGTGGAACATTTAATTCCAGTCCATATGTTTACTGATGCTTGTCTATAAATATGAATGTACAAATACATGCACATATGATGGCAGATTCCGCTTATGGACAAATCTTTCAAGTAAAGTTAGGAATTATCTCCCAAATGACATGAAACTATAGAATCCCAAAATCCAAGAAACCGTGCCGTTGCCAGCCCAATGGATGCAATGAGTATGCTTATGCAAGTGACAGTTGTTTCACAATAGAATGAGCTTGAATACGAATTTTGACAGAAATAAGAAGAATAGTGCTTAAGGAAAAATGTATTATTTGTCAAAAGTTCACATCACACATATTTCAAGCCACCGATGAATGGAGTGTAGGCTCCTTTGTGCATTATGAGTCGCATTTCGGATAGGAAACTATTAGCAATGGTTCTGCAGAAGTTAATTTATACATTTAATATGTTCGCGCTCTTCACATTTCTTTTCTTTCCATCCAGGGTCAAAAGGATAACATTGACAAAGCACATTAGGACCTTTAAGCGCAAAGACTAACTTCTATTCGCTTATCAAAATACACTTGACCAGCACGCTTTCCTTAAAATGGCGATACCTATATGTACTCCAGATACTATCATAGTGTTTCTTGTTCACTCCTTGATGGACCATAGGGCAGTCAGATTGAGCTTCAGTTTTACTATCATCACACTTACGCTATGTAAGTGATAAGTTCCCAGCAGTAAGACAAAAACAGATCGAACATTCAAAGTATTTTTTTAGATATTGTTACGAATTTGCTTTCACGTACTTCTGCCGCTGTCACCAATTGTTACGATTTCCTTCACGTAACCCCTTCGCTGTCACCAATTGGTACGTTCTTAGCTATTCGTACTCGTCACTCGTTACATTATTAGCTTTGCGTAGGCTCGTATCACTGGATTGCGTAGCACTGAACACAAAAACCCGTTCTATGACTTTATTACAAGCGTTTATTTAAACACTTAATTATGCAACCGTACTGCATAATTGCTTATAGAACAATTCTTTAATTACTATTCGAGGCGTATTAATATTCCACGCGACCTGTTCCCACTCTAGAACCAAACTGACTTTGTGGGCGAATTTCCGGCCCTTATATACTACTCGGGACATTCCAGAAAGGCATGTAAACACTTTACTAGAAAATTACATTGCGACGGGATCTTTCTATTGGCATTAGAGTCATCTGTTGACAATTATCATAACCAAGTATTCGCCCTACTGTTATACAATTTTGGTGTAATTGTCATAACTACGATTCACATTGACGTCACACATAATTTTCCAAAGTGATTTTCGTAACACTGCCCACCGCCTAAACTTGTTCGTCCCGAACAAGAATCATCGCTATCTGCCTGGTGTTCCGAATCGTGACCATATCTACAGGTAATCCAATTCAACCTTCGTCCGGCATTTATCGACTTCGCCTAATTTAGTTAACGGCGTCATTGAAGTCCCTAATTTCCTCACGAAGTCCTTCCAATTTCGATTGCGACTTTCGTGTATCTTCCTTCTTGGGCTGTAGACTCTCGAACAATACTAGTTGGGCTCCCAAAGATCAGTATCTCCCTTCAACTTCGTAACTTCGGCCTTTTTGCGAACTCATGTTAATCACATAACCTCGATCTGATTCAAAACATGTAGCCCCATAAAACTGCCGTTCGTTCTTCGCTAAAGTTCCGGTGACATCCAAATTCTCACTGTTTACTTCTTTATAATGCTCCAATGCTCCAAAACGATGTTCTGCGTCGTTACTCGTGATACAACCATCCCTTGATTTTCCGAAACCTTGAATGCACATCTACCCACTTGCAGGAGATTCTGCCGTCGTGCCGCATAAATCTTAGCGATGCCAAATTTTGACCACTAATTCAGTCCGATTTTGTCTTTGGTTTTGCTCCTCCAGATTAATTGCTTCTTTTATTTTTCAATTTTGTTCTATCTGTCACCTCGCCTTCTTCACAGTAATTACCCCAAAACTCTTGCCCTTTCCGTGTCCATTCATCCGTCCATACTCATCTCTTCCTTTTCTTACGACGCTTCTTATAATTCCGTATTATGCACCTTCCTCTACTCCAATCATGACATTCGCTTCTACAAATGCGCATAAGTGTTACGCTCATTAATTTTACAACTTGGCGAACCATTGTCTTCAAGTCACTAAGTGAGTTGTAAACTGTCGCTAGATTCCTTTCCGTCCAGCATATGCCTGCTGCTGGCTTTGTCCTGACCGGTCTCAAGTTCTTCTTGTCAATCACTTCTCGCCACTTCACACTTTCCGTCTGCCGACATATCACTTCTCGAATAGTCATCTCCTCCGGCTTTGCACTGTTCTGCCAGGTATGCTCATCCTGTTTACTAATTTTTTCCACCTGCTTCATACCTTCTCTCATGGCCTCTTTCTGCCATTTGACATTTTCACTCATGACCTCTTCATGGTCTACTGCTTCTCGGCAGTTTCGCTCCTCCTCTTCAGTCATCTCTTGACTGATCACTTCTTGTGATTCTCGAATATCCTGACTGGACTGCAACTTGTCAGCTTCTTCTTGCCCGTTTTCAACTTCTTGCACCATATCATCCATCGGCTTGGGAATCTCATTGGCGTTCTCATGCTATATCACTTCCTTCTGTATATTCACTTCCTGATTACCAACTTTTTGAAACACTAGCTTCACATTCTGACACACTACCGGTCGCTCTTTTCTTTCCTGAGGTTCTTCAGAGGAATCTCCCAATCGCTCTGCTATCCGTTTTACTACTTCTGGAGTAACTTGATACTGCGACTTTTCGTTCTTTCGGCACGCTACTTCCTGAGCGCTTTCCTTTTGTTCTTCGTTCACCTCTTTTTCATTAAATATTTCGTCCAACCATTGCTTTTTATTCCCTCCCTCATGCGATTTGAACGAACTGGATCTTTTTCGAGTTTTCCAGCAACCTCGAGATATATGTCCAACCTTGTCACATTTAAAACATTTGCCTTTAAACCCTCGAGGCACTGGTAATTTCAAAGCCTTCACTGCACGGCGAACCTTCGTTTCGAATTCGTCATCTTCGCACTCCAGATTCCGCACCTTGTAGGCTGGTCGGCATACTGCAGAGGCAGCTTCCAACACTAATGCATTCGAAACAGTCTCCATGAAAGTTTGTTTTGACGAAATGACAGCAATTCGCTTCGTTTCAGGATCGCGAATGCCGTCTACAAATGTTTCAATTTTGCGTCGCTCGATGTAATCTGCCGAGCAATCTACATAAGCCATATGCGCCAATCTTTCCACTTCTGCTGCAAAGTCTTGCAGAGTTTCACCAACTCTTTGAGACCTATTCTTCAACTCCATTCGGAAGACTATTTTCCTATGTTCGCTTCCGTATTTTCGCTGAAACGCTGCCATGACTGCTGTATAGTTATTTCGCTCGTTCTCCGGAATCGTCAGTAATACTTCTGCTGTAGCATCTTTGAGTGCTAATACTAACGCAGCAGCAGAATCGGCATCACTCCAGTGATTTTGACCGGCCGCGGTTTCAAACTGCATTTTGAAAATAGAGAACGGCGTGGTTCCGTCATACTTTGGGGCCTTGAGCTTAAGTCCTATATTCTCCTTGATTACTGAAACGGGGTGTCCAGATTGCTCTACCTTTTGCAGTCTTTGCTTCAGTTTCTCTATTCGCCCTGATTCGCATTCCATACTTACTTCTAAATTTTGAAATCTGGTGTTCAATTCCTCAACTTTCGAATCGAACTTTTTCGTCACTTCTTTGAATTTAATGTCTATACCGTTCTTGAACTCTTCCATAAATTTTGCCTGCCTTTCGTCTTGTCGGGCTTCCTTCTCCTCTTGCCGTCTTGTCAGTTCTTCCATAAATTTACTTTGTTTTTCACCTTATTGTCTTGCAAATTCTTCTAGCTGCTTTCTAGATTCACCTTGTTGCTTCCTAAACATAGCTTCCATTAGAGCTGCTATGTCGTTGTTCTTGATCGCGGTCGTTTCAGCTGCTTCCTCGCGAAACTCAACAGACGGTGTAGGCTCACACTGGAATTCACGCTCCTCGACATCGATATCTCGCGACTCTAAAGCTTCGCGAAGTCTTTTCTGCAGTTCTATTTTAGTTCCCGTCGTAGGGAGTTCTAACGCTAACAGCTCCCTTTTTAGCTGCTCCACTTTCAAGCTCTCGAATTTGACCATCCTGGCTTACGCAATCCCACCGCTGTCACCAATTGTTACGAATTTGCTATTCGTACTCGTCACTAGTTCGTTAATTGCTTTGCGTAGGCTCGTACCACTGGATTTACCGCTGTTGAGAATGGGTTCCTGAAATAAATAATAAGCTTTCGGCCCCTAACTTTTCCCTTTGCACAAACTTCAGAACGGTTTTGCGAGGCATTTCATTCGATACCCACATGACTATATTTGGTGAAACAAATTACACTTCCTTTTTGGCATGTATACTCAACGTAGAACGATGTTACCCAGTGCATGCGTCAGGGATCACATCATGCCACCAAATTTCGTATCAACAGGAGTAACCCTTTCTAATAAAAGTGAATATAACATACAGACAGTATCGTGGGTAACAAAAATGCGTTTTGACCACATGACATGGTCGCCGCACAGGCCAGGTACCCATGGGTGATGTGGTCGGAAGGCGGAAGAGGCACTGGATAGGTCGCGCATTATGGAGGGACGACAATTCCATCGCTAACTACGCCATCAAGTGAGTCCCTCCAAAAGTACGCGGCACAAAACAGTAGAGCAGGAGTGCAGGCTTCTCGGAAAGCCCTGGAAACAGTTGAAACGCATTCTAGTGGATTAGCGCGTAGGTGTGGTTAAAACGTTATTTTTCACCAACGGATGAATAGCCGCCAGACGGAGAGGTATTTACCAGACATAACACAATGCATGATTGAATTGAATGCATCTGGGTTCTGATGCTGTTTCTCGCTGGTCATATTAAGTCAAAATGACTCGACTTTGTGGGTGCAATCAAGACATATTTTTACTTTAGTAAGGCTACTGTGAACAAATTCGCGGGTCAACAATTAGCATATTGAAGTATATAAATCTAGCGGGCTAAGACATGTGATTTAATCGCATCGCATCGAAAGGAAGTGACAAGAACAACATCCACCTTGCCATATTAGTTAGCTTATAATTATACAAATGAATGTATCCCTTTTTCATTGCTTTGTGCTTAGGCACCGGTGAATCTACAGGGCGTATTTTCGCGATCTTGTATGTGATTGTAAGATTTAGCTTCACACCTTTCCACACGATTTAAATATTCCGGCTCATAAAATGCTCCAAGAAGAGAAATCGAACATTCATTAAAATACAGAACCTACATCCTTCTCAATAGATTTGCCATATTTGGGCTTCAAACTCTGCAGAACCCTGTTAAAATATCGAGGCGCAACTCATGATCTTCCAATACGTAGCCTTTTCAACGTTGATATTTTAATCCCAGTGACAGAAATATCATACGCACCAAAACGCGGAAAAAAAGGCATTCATTCAATCGTATCAAACCACCTGAAATTGAAACGAATTGTCATTGCCATGGTTCATAAATTTTTCTTCCGTTAATTGGTACTTTGTCACTTTAAGAGCACCGTTCTTTGGAGCGATACTCTAGGTGCAACCCCAACGGGCTAATTCCCAAACAAAAGGATTAATCGTCCAGCAAATATGGAGGCGACCTAAATCAAAAGGCTTGAAAAAGTGACGGAAATTTTCAAAAGATTTTCTAATGGTATTTCCGGGTTTGATTGGAAGTCAATTGACTCAACTAAGTTTGGAAGTATGATGCAGGGATGGGAGCATCGTTAACATCGATAATTTGTTATGTAACTTGATTTTGGTTGATGGTTGTTTGTGCTATGATTTTTCTTTGAAATTATGATTTTCGGAAGAATAAAGGTATTGTATTTTATATAAGTCAACCGTTTCTCAATTATTTTCGTCATTTCCCAAGTCGCCGGTACAAAATGATAACTTAGCGCAACCCTAGTATCTACTCAAATCACAAACCTTCAAAATCGAGAAAAGCGATTTTAAAGGACGCATAACGGCGTCAACTGACGGGTGACGGGTATAATCGGATTAATGATCATTCAAACAAATGATTGTAATGTGATCTTTATGCGCTCCAAAAGGTTCCAATATGTTTTACTCGTCAAATAGAAGCCATGAGAATCTTGCTAAGTAATCTTAAAGGTAAGACGACAGCTTGAATTAATATGGACCCTACTTTATAATTGAGTAGTCCCAAAGTATTTTCAAAGGTGACTGAATATGTCTTCCCAATTTCTTTAGAATTTCCCATATAAATGGGAAGGTGAACATAATGCGCTCATAAATCTCTTCGATTGATGTGTCAAATAGATTTATAGGTATAAGTGATTGAAATGGCCCAATTAGTTGAATTAATTGAGGTGAGTTCGTAACGATTTTGTAAGAAAAATATGAAATTCTGAAATAATTTGCTGCTTCTAATTGATATTTACCTGTAGAGGAGCTTATTTTTAAAGTGCGAATACGTATATACAGCCGACCAATTAAAAAGTTGGGTAGTTAAGGCATTACATTTTGAAGTCAAATATCCGGAAAACCAGCTAATATCTTTAAACGAGTTACGAAAGAGACGAAAGGAAGAAATACGAAAGATAACATTTCAGGTTTTTTTCCTACTGTTATTATTATTTTATGTGAAGAAAATTCGCTAAAAACCAAAAAGTTAGCATTTATCCTGGCCAAACAAAAACTTGGACATTTCGAGTTATCATTTCATATCAGCAACGTAATTGCGGTTCAAAAAGCGTCCCGTTATATTTCGTATTGTGTCTAGAAATGGTGGGCTCCCTAACATCCACTGCAATGATTAGTTTCTTGAAAGTATCGCGCGGTAAACTCCAAAAAATGGACAATAAGTACGGGAAATAGCTGAAATAATAGAAAAGTCAAATCCACTGTGTATTACGTCATCAAATTTTTTAAAAAATCTGAATCCGTTTATCGCAAAACAGTTAGTGGCCGACCTGCGAAAATTCAGTTGGAATAAACAAAAAGACAAATTTTGCGGGATATAAGGAACAATTTGATACAACTGCAGTATCTATTGCACAGACCACAGTTCAACCTCAAACCGTCCGAAATTTTCTCCATAGGGAGGGATACAGGGCCTATACTCCGAGGAAGAAGCCATTTCTTTTTCAAAATAATATTAAACAAGTCGGAATACCGGAAGCTCGCGCTTCGGGTATAAAGGTTTTGTGTTCATCTTATGTAAGAAATTTCAACGCACATTTTCCTATCCGTATATAGCTACAAATCCATGTACAAATATCTGAATTAGATACTACCCGCAAACTTCATTAGCACGCATATACTATATACCTACATACATACATCTCTATTTGAAGTAATTGTGACTAAAAAACTAAAACAAAATAATTCTTTGCGACCCCATTCATAAGATGAACTGATATGTAATGATGACGTCATACAGGTTGTAGAGTGCACGAACTTCACAAAAAATGGCAAAGTTTCACACCCTACAACTTTGTTAATAATAGTTTGATTTTCTTCCAACTTAACTAACTTATGCATTATGGTCTTCATTATACCCATGTCAAATTTTATAATTCTGGGATGAACATAAGGGGGTTGCCGAGTAAATTTATAAAATGTGGAGATATACTATTATTAACTTTATTTATGCAGATATCGGAACCGGATATATTTTGAGGCCTAGATTTCGTAGAGATGCACCACTGTGATTTTTTTCAGATTTTTGAGTTGGATACGTTCTGAGAACGAGACCCGTTGCACTTTTTGGGGGTCACATTTTGAACCCCCACTCCCCTATGTTTCACCTAATATAAAATATGGAAAAGTACTAGTTGAACCCTTTAATTTGATACCCCACATGCCCACATTTTATAAAAAAAAATTTAGCACCCTCCATTCACATGTATGGGGAGCCCCGCCTTAAACTTAATACAAAATGGCGTCACATGCTACATGTAAAGGGAACAGCAGATCACACACACTTACTAATTTTCGTGACAATCGGTGCAGCCGTTTTCGAATAAATCGACTGTGACAGACAGACAGACGGGCAGACAGACAGACAGAGGGCTTACACAGAATGTGAGTGCCGCTAACCTTCCCACTGTCGAGATAGACACCGCCGAAGTTCCCATGGTAAGCGAAAAGGAGGTCCTCGAAGCTGCGGATAAAATTGTTGGAAATAAAGCACCTGGCTTGGATAGCATCCCCAATAAAGCTCTGAAGGCAGTAGTCAAAATAGCTCCAAATATGTTTGCCGAGGTGTTCACCACATGCCTTAAAGAAGGAGCATTTCCTACACAATAGAAGAAACAGAAATTAATTCTAGTCCCCAAGCCAAACAAACCTTTGGGTGAAGCTTCATCCTACAGGCCGATATGCCTTCTAAATAATACTGGCAAACTATTCGAACGAGTAATCAATAACAGATTAATTGGATTTGCCGAAAAGGATGGCGGTCTCTCCGAAAATCAGTTCGGTTTTCGAAAGGGGAGGTCTACAACCGATGCACTTGTCCTAGTAGCTAACACAGCTAAGACCGCACTTGACGAGGGCAAATGTTGTGCAGTGATTACACTTGATGTGAAGAATGCCTTCAATTCCGCTAGATGGAGCAAGATACTTGAGTCCCTAATGAACTTAGGCGTGGTGAAGTACCTGGTGCGTATTGTTGCCGACTTCCTAATCGATAGGACTCTGTGCTGCGAGTCAGATGAAGGAATGAAATCCTACCAAACGACATGCGGAGTTCTACAAGGGTCTCTCCTAGGGCCACTCTTGTGGATTATTATGTATAACGGGGTACTGACCCTAGACCTTTCTACTGGTGTGGCCTCCATTGGTTTCGCGGACGATATTGGTGTGACGGTTGTTGCATGCCTTCTCGAGGAAGTCGAGCTCTATGCAAATGAAGCAGCCTATGAGAATAAATCCTGGTTAGAGAATGCTGGTCTACAGCTCGCAGAGAATAAGACGGAAGTAGTACTTATTACCAAGCAGAGAAAGTGCACTTCCATGAAGATCAAAGTTGGAACGCAAACAATTTATTCCAAGCCTGCACTTAAGTACTTAGGTGTAATGATTGACCAGAGGTTGAATTTCAGATTGCATGTGGAAGGTGCAGCAACCAAGGTATATAACATCGGAGTGCTGTTTGCGAGAATGCTACCAAATATAGGTGGCCCAAGGCCGAGCCGTCGACTCCTTATTTCAAGGGTGGGCAGTTCGATCCTACTGCATGCAGCCCCAGTATAGGCTAATGCACTGGAAAATATAATAAATAAGAAAAAGATTGGAGCTGCGTATCGCATAAGTGTACTCCGAACATGTTGCGCTTACAGAACAATTTCCAATGAAGCAGCTTGCGTGATAGTAGGAATGGTCCCAATTGAGATTCTGGCGAAAGAAATACAACGACTTTACGATCGAACGTACCTCACCGGAGAATCTCCTGCCCGTCGGCGACAGTTCGCACGAGCTGAAACTGTCGCGGAATGGCTAGAGAAATGGGACGAGTCAGAAAAAGGCCGTTGGACTCACAAAATCATATGGGATATCCAGAAATGGATCGAGCGACCTCACGGCGAAGTAGGTTTCGACCTAACTCAATTCTTGAGCGGACACGGAGGCTATCGAGCATATCTGTATCGATTTGGACGTGATGATTCGCCATATTGCCCACAGTGTGCAAACATTCCAGAGGACGCAGAACACGTCTTTTTTCAATGACCCAGATTCGAAACCCAAAGGGCTACATTAGAAGCTACACCTGGGGAGCACTTTACACCCGAAAATATCATGGAGCTTATGGTGAAAGCCAAGGGAATATGGATCGAAGTTGAAAAAGTGATTACAGCCATCGGAAAGAAGCTTAGGCAGGAGGAAGTCATCCGAAAAAATGAACCCGAGAGGAACACGAATGTTGACATGAGCGCAAAATAAATTCTGATCCAGCCCCGCGACGTAATACCAAATGGGAGTCCCGCGGGGAGAGTGGAAGGAGAAGGAGGTGGTTTTAGTGGGTAAGGGTCCCACATAACCGTGTGGCAGGAGCCTGCGGTAGCTTTTGAAGCTTTTCACCTTCCATCGCAAAACAAAAAGACAGACAGACGGACAGACAGACATCGAATCGATTCTAATAAGGTTTTGTTTCAAACAAAACCTTAAAAACGACTTGAATATGATGGCCCGCAATTGATGTGGAGAAGGCGGTAACATTATACCAGCCCATTACACCCCCCCCCCCGCCCCCCCACCCATTATACCACGACTGTGGTAGTCCCTATATATAATCCAGGAAAACGTCACTAAAGTGGGCTACCTTAATACACTAAGGCTACGATAGCGATGTTGGGGTTGCTATCAGATATCATGTTAGTTCATGACAACAATCCAAAACAAACAGCCATGGTCGTTAAGAAATGGCTACTTTACCATGTTAAGAAGACTTTTCCTCATCCACCTCAGAGCCCAGATTTATAATAAATACGGTAGAGGACTTGTAGACACGCGGAGCTACGAAAAAGGGAGATAAGGAATGAAATTATTGAGAATATCACATAAAGGATATTTGGAGCTCTACTCCTGCGGAAGTCACTGAAAAACTTGTAGTGTCGATGAAAAGAAGACTTCTCGTAGTTTTAAAAACTAATGGTAACCACATCAAATACTAATTAACCCAACTGTTGATATAAACTTATTTTCTTTCTATTAAATTTAAAGCGTTCAAGTTTTATTTTGACTGCGCAAAACGATAATTTTTTGTTTTTATCACTACTTTTTTGTTAAAAATACCACCAATAAAATAATAATAATGGTAAAAACTCCGCCGAAGCCGGTCCCAAGCCCAGTTGTGAAAGGAGGAGGGATGGATAGCTTCAGTCTGAATGGCTGTAAGCCACCGCAGCGTCTCAGGGGGTAGGTGAGGAAAGTGCAGGAACGTTGCAGCCTTGCAGATTACTCACTAAGGAAGCTATCTCAACACCTGGCAGCTAGGGATAAAATGCAACACCAAAAATGAGAAGAAGGCGAAATTTAAGGTCCGGTACGGATAACCGGCGGGAGTCGTCTGACTTGGTGACTGGGTCGGGCTCTCGTAATGGACAGCACGGCGTCGAAACCGCTAGTCGTGGGGCGGTTCGACGTCTAGGCGCCACGACGACCAGGAGCACAGCTCCGCCTGCTGCAGCTGTTTCGCCATAATCTGTGGCGACCACTTCAGCAGGTTCGCATAGGAAGCGGATGAAATGGACTGAAGAAATGAACCTCTTCATCATCCGCTCCTGCTACGAAATAACGGCGGGGGCGGGTACAACATCTTACCGCCCCTTGTTGCACCAGAGATTCGTCGAGCGTTTCCCGCAATTCGCGCACGTGACTGTGCAGCGAGTCGCAGACCAGTACCGCTTTATTACTCGCAGCGACACAATCCCAGCCACCATCAGGGAACGTGTTCGACTTGAAGTCATCGGGGAAACTGGTGACCGAGAGTCGATGGGGGCAGAGGCGGCGGCATCAACAACACCACGCCGCACTGCAGGCAACAGGTTCAGTACTCGCCGAAGCACTCTTCTCCACCGTCCAGCTGAGGTTTCCGCTGAAGTTCGGGACGAATTCCAAAGAGCGTGTATAGAATTCTCGGATATGGATCCTTTGCATAGACCAGGTATTCCCAGGCTCTATGCATCTCCAGCAACTCCGGGAATTCTATCTCAAATCAATGATGAGATTGCGTCTCGACTGTGTGCTGATATGTCGCTGCTGCAACTACAATCACTTGTGTATTGTGGTGCAGTTGCGGCTATCAGATTGCACGGTCAGAAGATTCGCTTTCGCGTTATTGGTTTGAGTGACAAAAGAGATCCACCATGGAAAATTCGTCTGGAACGCCGGCGGGACTCACTAAGGCAGGACATTTGCTAGACTGATTCAGATCAGCACTGGCAATGGCAGCCGACGGGTGAGAAATAAAGTGCAGAGGGTTTACCGAAACTATGCCATCCCCTGTGAGACACCCGTAATTGAAATTCTGGACACGCTAAAACAGAAACTTTCTGTCATATGCAGTCGGTTACGACGGTATGGCGAAAGTTATTCCAAACGTGTCCAGAATGCAACATACGCGAGGAACCAGCGGAGCTTTTTCAGATCTCTCAACGAATCCCAACAGAGCGCCCAGACAATACAGACAATCCCGGTGACATAAACGAAAGAGTATTGGGGTGGACTTTGGGGATTACCTGCCCAGCATGCTGAGCATGCTGAGTGGATCACCGCCAAAGGCACGCACCATGCCAATACACCTGGCATGAATTTCCAGGATGTTACCGAAGAGGAAGTTCGACGAGCCATAAACATCTCGAAGAACTGGAGGGGCCCAGGTCTGGATCGGGTGCAGAATTTCTGGTATAAGAAATTTACTAGCGTGCACAGTCGGTTGGCACGCAGTATAAATGAGGTCATGAGTCGGCCGGAGGAATTTCCACCTTTCCTCACTGCGGGGATTACCTACTTTATCCCTAAGAAGGACACGGTGCAGGACCCCGCGGACACAAGACCGATCACTTGCTTACCAACCCTCTACAAATTCATCACGTCCATTATTAGTGGAAGGATCAATGCGCACCTCGAGACCAACAACATTCTGTCCGAGGAGCAGAAGGGCTGCCGAGTTGGGTCAAGGGGTTGCAAAGAGCAACTCATTATCGACTCGGTAGTTGTAGGACAAGCAACTAGAGGCCAAAGAAACCTCTTCAGTTGCTATATCGATTATACCAAGGCTTTTGATAGCGTTCCGCATACCTGGCTAATCGACATCCTACATCTTTATCGCATTGATCCGAAACTAATAAAGTTTTTGGCGACAGTCATGGAAGGGTGGCATACCACCTTATCGGTGCGTACATCTGAGGGTGCTAATACCTCAGAGCCCATCCGTATACGGAGGGGCATCTTCCAGGGGGATTCATTGAGTCCCCTTTGGTTTTGTATGGCACTGAACCCCCTTTCATGGCTACTGAATGATGCTAGAGGGCATGGTTTTGCAATCAAGTATGGCCTACGTGCTAAGTGCGAACTGACACACTTGATGTATTTAGATGACATCAAGCTGTATGCTGGTACTGACAACCATCTTAGAAGTCTGTTGCGAATAATAGACATGTTCAGCCGTGATATTCGGATGGAGTTTGGATTAGACAAATGTCGAATCCAAGCCATCCGCAAAGGTCATCACGAGCCACATGCCGGACATAGCATTGGTGACCTCCACATCGAAGCTATGACCGAGACAGACTTCTACAAGTACCTAGGAATTCTGCAAGGAACCCATGTTCGAGTTGGTGATCTGAAAGAAGCTCTGTTGTCCGAATTCCTGCGACGTGTAAAGCTGGTGCTGAAATCGCATCTCTCGGGGAAGAATAAAATAAGCGCGTTGAATGTATTTGCCATCCCTTCACTGGCTTATGCATTCGGAATATTGCCGTGGACGAAGACCGACCTGGAAAACGTCCAGCGGCGGATACGGACAACTATGTCCAAATTCCGAATGCATCACCCAAAGTCTGCCGTGGAGCGGATGAACCTGCCTCGTGACATCGGAAGTAGGGGCGTGGTTGACGTGGCGGCACAACATCATCGCCAAGTCGACTCGCTGCGCGCTTATTTTTACAGCAAGGAGCAGGCGAGTCCCTTGCATGCGGCTGTCTGTAAGGCAGACTGTGGACTGACTCCACTTAACTTGAAGGATCGATTCTTCAATCCTCTGAGTGGGGTAAAGTCGGACCAAGAGCTGATCGATGAATGGAAGTCGAAGGCAATGCACGGTAAACACGTGAATTGTCTTTGGCAGCCATTTGTCGATTTGCACCTGTCGAACAGATGGCTGTGTGCTGGGGAGCTCTTTGCTGAGACGGAGGGGTTTATGTGTGCCATTCAGGATGGACCCGAGCTTATAAAAAGCTCATCATGAAAGAACGGGTGGAGAACGACCAGTGCAGAATGTGTGGTTCGGCGTTAGAGACGTTGGACCATCTCATTTCTGGCTGTACTGTTAAGGCACCGGTGCAATACATCACCAGGCATAATCCTGTATGTAAGGTTATCCATCAAAACCTTGCATACAAGCATGGGCTGATCACGGGAACATGTCCGGTTTACCGATATGGGCCGCAAGCAGTACTTGATAGTTCTGCTTACAGCATGTATTGGGACCGACAAGTTCTGACTGATCGCCATACCGCACACAATAAGCCTGACGTACTGTTAGTTGACAAGACGGGTCCGCATATATTATTGATGTTGCTATCCCCCTTAATAGCAACATTGCACGGCAATACGTGGAGAAGAAGGTGAACTATGAGCCATTGGCTCGGGAAATCAAAGAAATTTGGGGTCTCGAGCGGGTGGTTGTAGTTCCCATAATATTGTCAGCTACAGGTATTGTACCTAAATCCCTGACGGCTTCCCTTGATGTCCTGGGACTTTCGCACAGTCTGGTTCAAACCATGCAGAAGTACACCATTCTGCATACGTGTTCGATGTTGCGGGGAGTACTCGACGGATTCTCCCACTGACCTACCACCGGTCACCACCACCAGTGCCCCTTTTAGTTTTTAAGTAGGTAAGATCGTCCGAGCCTAAATGCTTGGCACTTAGTGCTAGTATTAGGTAAAATCCGGCATCTGCCGAGATTGTGATAACTCGTAAGAAACATACATAAAAAGTGTTGTTTTTCTTTGAAGAATTTATTAAAAAGTATCATCGGGCTTACGAGATATTTGACTTCAAAGTGTATTGCCGTAAGCATCTTACTTTTTAACCGATTAACTGTACATACAATATGTATCTGATATCCAATACGTAAGTCAAATTAGATGTTTTTTCATGCGCGGAGGTCTTTCCGTTACCAAAAAAATTACAACAAAGTCAATATATTAAGTCGCATCGCACGCGATCCCATAAATAGGTCTCCCTCGAATCACATCTGCAACCCAGCGAACTAAAACCTACTTTTTAAAACTCACGTTTCACTAATTCGCGACTTCCTTTTCGTACAACCGCCAATACTACTAACTAACTAATTCAGCCCTTCTATGTAGTGTCTTTTGGCCCAGTTATTGCCAGCACTGGCTTGTCCAAATACGAAATTATCTCTTGCTTTTTCTTCAGCCTTTGTCCCGTTCACAAGCGGGGCGGCTCGTCGTGATCGGTTTCGTCATTATCTGATCAGAAAATGTGACTGAATGGTTCGCTACGCACGGAATCCATGGTGCCGGGTTCTAAATCAACCAATACGGCGCGTAACAGAAATTAGTGAGTTCCGTATGTAAATCATTATCACCATGATATGCACCAGTTACATCGATTTAATGTCCACCGGAGCTGATTTCCCAGAACTTGGCTCCAATTTGGCCGTATTCATCGCTTGAATATGAACGATTTTACTCCTTTTGACTCACGGATTTATTTTCACAAAATTACAAATTTTCAAACAACGCACACACTTTCTGTCAAATCCAGTTGCATTCTACAAGACTCGCTTACCAATTGGCGACCGACGGTCCAGCTCATCAGCTACCCCTCAGTCAGCCGGTCCCGCTGATTTCGTTCCCGATCCATGGCCTTGAACTTAGAATTCCATGCCAGGCTCAGCGTCAACAGTAAAATACACTGTTGGTGAAGTGTGCAGCAGATCCCTCAGCCACGAACAATCAAGTTTATGTCAAAATAGAATTGTAATGGTTTAAGTGAAATTGGACTATCAAATTTAAGGGAAAGCGACCGGTTGTTGGATTGTTTTTAAAAATAAGAACATTTGATTTATTGAAGTATTAAGTATTGTATTTAAATAACGAATCAGTGAAATACAGAGGGATGATTGGTAAAACTAAAGGGATAGAAAATTGTGAGGATAAATTACACATTATTGAATACATTGTTTGGTCAAATTAACCCCGGAAAAGGTGAATAAAATACCGCTCAAGTCGATAAACTGCGGATACTAAAATTGAATAATGTGGAATCAATTCTATTTCGAGAAAAATATTTGAATGAAACTTGATAGGTCTTGTTCTCATGTTTGTTTGTCAGTGCTCCTGTGAAAACAGCTGGATTGCGGGGGTCCTGGTTAACAAACGCCTTCGAGTTCAGTTGTTTAAAGGCACTAATATATTGAGCATAATGTTTCCCAGGCAGTGGTATGCAACTAAGCTTTCTGTTAAACTTAGAAAGTTGGGTGCTGACACAATCGATACGATTAGGGAAGTCTACGGCGAAAATGCCAAGATATTCAAGCGAGTCCTTGTCAAATGAGAAAAGATTGTTGAAAATACCGCCAAATAAACCTATTCTGTCGGACACTGTGAAATAATTGACGCAATACACGCCGCGAGGTTGCTTATGGAAATATACCGTGGAATAAGCACCCTCTCTATATTGTATTCCACGATCTAAAAGAAAGTCGTTAGAACGCGTGCGACGCAAATTCATTTGATATGCACAGCGATAATATCTAGTGTGAGGGAGATGTTTGTAATTATTGCGAAAAAAAAAGTTTTAGTCAGAATTTCATCCTTAACATGCAAATATTCCAAAATAACATATGAGCTTAAATACTCAGCCAAATTTGTAGCATTGATGTCCTTATAAGATAAACATCAACCACTAACGTTACTTCCCCGGAAGAAAAACGAAAAGTGTGTTTAGTTTCTACAGTATTTTCCCGGGGTTCCTCTTTGAAACTATTTCACTTAATTTCCAACATCATTATCCAAGTCTTTGACATTTTCACATAACATTTAAACAAAAACTACGTTCCCCCGTTTCTTCTTAGCAGGATGGAATACTTACGATAAAACTAGATGAACATCCCCCGACGCAATTTCTTATTCCTTACATTCTCAAGTCCCGAGGCAGACATACAGATAGCTAAGAAGATCATGAGGCACAATGAACACTTTTTCAACCAAAAACTTTTCCCATAAATCGCGAGCAAGCTAAGATATCCTGCAACTATTTAAATTTGTCGCTAACGTAGCCTGCCAAGGAGTAGTTTTAGGATGAACATATAAATAGGATGGTGAAAGAGCATTTAGTATCGGAATTTCATATTTTTTTTTAAAGCGGGATGGAAAATCAATGACAGTTATTGTACCGAGAATGAAAGGAAAGTTCACACTTGGAGACATTTGAATGGAGAATCAAATACTTAAATATATTATGATTTCACAATTTTTAACTGTCAGAAGCTGAATTCTCTCCACATCCCGTCTGACACTGGAATGATTTTCGGAAGATTGCCGAAAGAGCAAAAGCGAAAATACGGACTCAGAAACTGAGAGATAGTAGCGAGTTACCGAGGACTCCATGTTTTCATCGAATTATTAGAAGACTTATTAATAATAATAAAAAACATGTCCGATTTACCGATATGAACCGCAGGTAGTACTTTATAGTTCTGCTTACAGCATGTATTGGCATATCACATAACAAGTCTGACGGGCTGTTAGTTGACAAAATGGGTCGCTCTGCATATATATAACATTGAACGGGAATACGTGGAGAAGAAAGTGAGCTATGAACCACTGGCTCGCAAAATCAAAAAAATAAGCGTCTCGAGAAAGTGGTTGAAGTTCCTATAATATTAGCATCTACAAGTAATATACCTAAATTCCCTACGGCTTCCCTTGATGTCCTGGGACTCATATAATCTAGTTCAAACCCTGTAGAAATACACCATTCTGCATACGTACTCGATGTTGTGGGGAGTTCTCGACGGATTCTCCCATTGGATTACCACCGGTCACTACTACCAGCACTCTTAGTGCTAGTATTAGGTAAAATCCGGAATCTGCCAACATTCTGACAACTCAAGAAATAACTATAATCCTCGGTTTAAAAATCTGATTGGATCAGGGCCTTGAAATGTGTTACAACACTTCATTTAAGACCATAACGGCACACTACAGTACACAGTAGGATGCAATGTGGTCAGCATTATGCTTGCCCATGATTTGATAAAGGTACTCATTCACAGCTGAGTGGACTGCTATCCGACATCCAGCTAGGATACAAATCCTTCCGCCACTAGTGAGATTTAAACCGCGAGCTTCCGTTACAAAAGCTCAGTCCACTATGTGTGTGTGTGTATGGTGGGGGAGAAGCTACAGCTTCTGAGCACTCAGGCCGTGTTGGCCCATTGTACTCGCCTCCCCCGTCTAACGGAATTTTCCGGATTCGTTAACGTATCGCAGGATTTCCGTTAGTGGATGTGATGCTACCCGTCGCAATTGGAGGACATCGGCACCAAAGATCTGATGCCTGATGCGTCCATAGGCGGGGCATTCACATAGGAAATGCTCCGTGGATTCCACTTCCTCATTACAGGAGGGACACGTATCATCTTCGGTAATTCCTATTGTGAGCATATGCCCAGCTAGTGAATTATGGCCTGTCAGAATGCCCACAATACACCTCCAAGTCCTCCTGCTTTTCGACAGGATAAACTTTGCGGTACGTATGTTGGGTTCTGGCAGGAGAAGTTTGGTGTGTCGAGCAGCATTTAAGCTCTGCCACCTGTCGTTATGGGAAACTTGTTCCCAGTTTAGCCAATGCTACTGATACCCCAATTGCTGGCTCCGGTCCCGGCATAGGGGAGATTGACCCCTCTTTCGCTAAAGCGTCCGAGATTTCATTTCCCCCTATGCCACAGTGACCAGGTACCCAGAGTAGTTCCACCGTATTCAATCTAGACATAGAGTTCAAACGGTTTCTGCATTCCTGAACGATTTTCGAGGTGATCAAAGGACTGCTCAATGCCCTCAGTGCAGCTTGACTGTCACTGCAGATTGCGATGCGCCTGCCCTTCAACCGCTCGTCAATCACCCAGTTTGCCACCCTTAGGATCGCATAAACTTCGGCTTGAAAAACCGTTGCATATTGTCCCAAAGGAAAAGCCCACTTCTCGTTTTTATTCGTGAGGTAGACTCCGGATCCAGAACCCTCTTCTGTTTTTGAGCCATCGATGTAAAAGACTTCCGTATATCCCGCCACGCATTCCCCTGGGTCTTCCCAGTCCTCTCTACGCTTCAGCGTAACTACATATCTTCTACCAAACAGATGTATGGGGACACGAGAATCGGAAGGCATTGTAAGAACTGGATTCAGTCCTCCCAGTAACTCTTCCAATGCTCTGTGCCCCCCACATCCGTTGTTTTCCCATAGATCTAATCGAATTAGCCTATGAGCTGCTCTCATTGCAGTGCTTTAAATAAATATATCCAGGGGCTGCAAATTGAGTAGTGCATTCAGAGCTGCGCCGGATGTCGTGCTCATGGCACCAGTGATACTCAGACAAACAGTTCTTTGCAGTGCGTCTAGTTTACGGTGAAAACCTTTTTGTCTCAACTTAACCCACCACACTACGGATGCATATACGAACATCGGCCTACTGATGGAAACGTATACCCACATTATCACATGAGGCCTGAGTCCCCATGTCGAGGCAAAGGTCCGTCTGCACAGCCCATAAGCTGTGAGAGCTCGTTTCATCTTTACCTCTACATGTTTGTTCCAAAAAAGTTTTTTATCTAGAGTGACCCCCAGATATTTCACTTCTTCGGAGAGTTGAAGGGTAGTACCCCTCATCTCAGGGAGAAAAAGTCCATCCAGTTTTCTCCATTTTGTGAATAAAACCATTGTGGTTTTATTTGGATTAACTGACAAACCATGTCTAAGGCACCAGCTGTCTATCAAATCAACGGCACGCTGTATATTCCTACACACCGTTCCAAGATCCCGATCAACAGCAAGTACAGCCACGTCATCAGCATAAGCTTGAGCGTGTATTCGCAAATTTTGCAGTTCGCATAGCAGTGAATCGATCAGCATACTCCACAGAAGCCGCGAAAGCACACCTCCTTGGGGGCAGCCCTTCGTTACTACCGTAGTCAGGTAGCGATCGACCCCCACCACAGCGCACAACAATCTTTGCGTTAACATAGCATGGATCCACTTAATTAAAGCATCATCAACACCATGCGCTCTGGCGGCATCACAAAGTTTTTGAAACGACGCACAGTCAAAAGCCCCTTCAATGTCCACGAACACCCCCATCGCGTACTCACCATTCAAAGTTGCATCCTCTATCTTTGTGACCAAAGAATGAAGCGCAAACTCACAGGACTTTCCACGTTGGTAAGCATGTTGGTTTTCACTAAGTGGGTGTGACCTAAGTGCGTTTCCACGAATGTGACGCTCCACCAGTCTCTCCAAACCTTTCAGCAAGAATGAAGTCAAGCTGATCTGTCTGAAGTCCTTTGGATTAGAATAGTCATCTTTCCCAGATTTCGGTACGAAAACTACCTTAACCTGTTGCCAAGAAGAAGGCACGCAGCCCAGAGCAAGACATCCTCGAAAAATATTTCTTAGAGGTCGCTCTAAATGCTCCATACCCTCCTTTAGCATTGCCGGATAGATGCCATCCACGCCAGGTGCTTTGAAATGTTCAAAGGACAGTATGGCAGCTCTCACCTTTTCATGGGTAACAACCGCTTTCGCAGTGTTCCAGTTCCCCTTGCAACGCTTGCGTGTTGAAGGGGTTGCAAGAACCGTCAACTCTCCCCCTACCACTTCTCTCACCCGTTCTCCCGGGTGGTGTACTTCCAGGAGGGTCTGTACTGATTCCAGTCTGGAGCTCGTGAAAGTACCGTCGGGTTTTCTAAGAGAATCCAACTTGGCCGACTCATCCCTTTTGAGGACTCTGCACAGCCTTGAAGTCTCCCTTTCGCCTTCCAGTTCCTCACAGTACGCTCTAAAGGAGTCTCGTTTCGAGCACCTCACCAGCCTCTTATATTCACGTTGTGAGTTCCTGAAATTTAACCAGTCTTCGTTCTTGTTACTTTTGCAAGCACGATTTAGAAGTCGCCTGGTTGATTTCCTGAGTTTTTGCAGTTCTCGGTTCCACCAAGGAACCGTTTTTCCGCTTTGGCCTCCGGAAATAGGACAAGCCTCTTCATAGCACTCTAAAAGTGTGCAGTTCAGAGTTTTCAATTCATCTTCCAGCACCAAAGGAGTCCTTAGTCGCCTAGGGAACTGTACTTTATTGCCAAGAAGTTCATTGAACTTTGCCCAATCCGTTTTCCTAGGGTTCCGTCTTTGTACTGTAGACTGTTCGCCCGCAATAGTCAGATTGAATTCTAGATATCGGTGATCTGACAGTGAGACCTCGTCTAGCACTCGCCAGTGTGTAATCAACTCTAACAATTTTGGGGTACAGATTGTTAGGTCAATTACTTCGCTTCTTCTCGATCCCACGAACGTAGGGGCGCACCCTACGTTTGCAGTCATAAGACCAGCTGAAGTGATGAAATCAAATAGCTTCTCTCCTCTTGGATTGCATTTGCTACTGCCCCAACAAATATGTTGAGCATTCGCATCGCAACCTATTAAGAGTTCGAGACCACTTGATTCTGCATACGCCACCAGATCCCTAAGTTCTTGCGTCGGTGGAGGATACAAAGAATCATAGGGTAAATAAGCGGAGGCAACTCTGATGTTTTTCCTCTCGCCATCTATTTGGTATTGTATGATGACCGTAGCTAAGTCCTGGGAACAATATCGTCTCAGCATAGTTGCCTCTAATCGTCTTGACATCAGGACGCAAGCTCTCGGTCTTATGAATCTTTCGTCGTAGAAGATCCTAGCCCCCTTTACTGATCCAATGCCACAGATTCTGTTAAATCGAACCCACGGTTCTTGCACCAGAAAGATATTTCTTGCACCAGAAAGATATAGGGGAAATTCTGCAGCTTTGTCATTCTCGCTGCCAACAGGTAGGAGGGAGCTTTGGCATGCTGCAAGTTGATTTCACCAATCTTTATGTTTTTCGACATAAACTTAGTCTATTGTCTTATGGAAAACAGTTAGAAGCGTATGCGGCAGTCCACGTATGACGGGGTTTCCCCCACACCGTACCGCCATAGACTCGATCCCCTCGTGATTGATTTTTCTGAGAAAAGCCGTACTTGGAAGTACCGCAATTTCCATGTTCTCATCCACGAAAGATCTCATCTCATCCCGCAGAGCATTCGTCTGTTCTCCACGTAGCACCTTAATTGGTTTGCGGTGTCCGGGTTGCATAGATTCGATCACTCGAACTGGCATCAAGTCAGTTCCGTTCACGTCTCTGGCTTCCCTTCCTTCCGCCTGTTCCTTGGGAGGTGTAGGAGAAGTTACTAGCAGGTAGGATTCACTCTGTATCCCCTTCCCCAGTGCGAGCCCCCATACGGGGGCACACCGGTCCTAATCCCCGCGAGACGCGTGGATATAAGCCCTGGTGCGGAGCACAATAAAGCGTTGTCCACAGCAGATGTGTTAGTCTTACGCTTCTTGCGCGCATTACCGCTGACAGAAGAGTCTGGTGCGTCAGTGTGGATCTTACCGGGATTTCCAGTTTATCCCCACCTTCCGCCGGAGATTCCGCTTCCTTGTGTCCGATTTCTCTGGGCGTTACCGCGCCTAGTGGTACAGCCACGTCCATGTCCTCATTCCCAAGGTGCTTCATCTTCCTTCGCAGTGCTTTCTTCTGCCGTCGGCTTAGGGCCTTTCCAGGTTCACGGTGTCCAGACCGCTTGGATCCATTTCCACACACCGGCGTTAAACCAGTAGCGTCCACGTCACCAGCTTCCCGTTCTTCCGCTCTTCCTGGTAAGGATGAAGGAGAAGGTTCTGACAGGCAGAATTCAGCCGTAGTCGGATTTCCAGTTTCTCCCAATTTGAAAGTTTCCGTAATATCCTTTCTGGCTAACTTCGCCGTAGGCACTAAATGCAGACTTTCCACTGAGTCGGAAAGCATGCCTTCTACAGATTGATCTGTAGGCGAATATGAATGTGGTGAGGCCTCCAAAATCCGCGCCTCGGCCGCGACATGATTGCTCATGGTCGCGGGTGGATTCGAAGTCTGTGACTTCTTACCACTTGGAGAGTTTAAATCCATCGTTTCCATATTCATATTTTTGGACACCCTTAGTGTAGTAATAAACTACTACAGGCTCCCCCACCACGACAAGGTGGTGTCCGAGGGGGAGAACTAGCCCACTAACTACTGAGACATCTCGACACACGGTTACGCTGAGTGCTGATTAAACAAGTTGAGAAACCGGAAGCTCAACGCTTCAGACATGTAAGGTTTTGTGAATTTCTTCTGTATACGAGTGAACATTTGTCCCATAGGAACCTAGCACGTAATGTATGCATATATTATGTGGGGATATCCACTTTCGCGTGATACTGACATTCAAAGACTTGAATTTGCACAGAAGCAACAACTTTGACCTATTATAACTTTATTAGTAATATTGCGATTTCCCCCAAACTTGGTAAGGTCAGGATTTTCTATTACAAGAGATAATACCATAAAATTCCAGAACTGCTCTCTTTTATCCAAATATTTCTCCACATTTTTCTTTATCTGTCAAAAACTACTCAGTAAGATATGATATATTTGAGACAAATAAACAAGTCAAAAACATTCGTAATCTGAAGAATATTCATTAGGTCCTCATTGCCACGATTACGTGTAGAATTTAAATTAGACTCCCCACATATGCAAAAGGGGGCGTTTAATTTTTATAATACTAGTATATCCATGTCAGGTATCAGAGGAGAGACATTAATTGCAACTTTCGCAAGCAGATGTTAGTTTAGATTGTTATATTTCTCAGAAATTGACAGGAAACCCACTTCAGTTCAACGCAAAGTGTGTGCGACCATGCGAAAATGTATTACTACATCCCGATTGTCGCAAACACTTCAGCCAATGACGCGGAGGTTCTACACTACAGAGACATGGATCTTATATCGAAGACTGTGCGGATCAAGACTGAAACCCATTAGGTCAGATTGTTACCGGACAGGACTCTTCGGACTATAGCACAGGTTGCCAGGATAACCGCTTTCTGCATCTCCATGTATAGTCCAGCCCTAAGATCGAGCGTTTTCAGCGCTTTATGTAAGTTCTGCGGGACTAATCCCGTCACTGAAATTACTACTGGGACTACTTCGATCTTTTGTAGTCTCCAGGTCTGCTTCATATCGTCTGTCAAGGGGCCGTAGTTCCGGATTTTTTCATGCTGTTTTTCAACAGTGTTCCGGTCCAACGGTACGGCTACATCGATTATAAAGCACGCTCGCTCTTCCTTTAGAAGCAGAACTAGATCGGGTCTGTTATGATTAACACTGTGGTCAGTGGCAATAGTGTGATCCCACAGTAGTTTGACCCGATCATTTTCCAAGATTCTCTGCGGAGTATACTTATAGTAAGGATGGTGGGTTGCCACTAAGTTATACTTCAACGCAAGGTTTTGATGGTGAATCTTGCAGACGGAGTTGTGACGATTGGTGTACTCGGTACTGCTCAACATCCTGCACATACAGTTGCATAACCTACAACTGGAGTTGGTGATTGAGAAGTGGTGAAGAATGTACCGTTTATAATTTTTTGTTGGGAGCGAAGCATCCTGAATTGAAGTTAGGAATGCTTCGGTCTCATAGAAAAGTACACCATTTGTCAACCATTTGTTGGAGGCTTCGATGTCAATGCCTGATAACAACAAATTTTTGATATGACCTCCGTGAATGGGTTTCTCTTTCCACATGTCGATCTTCTGTTGGACTGAAGTAACATTCGACATGGGATCCCATTCTCTGCTTCTCAAGTTCAAAGGAGATAATTTATTATCTGCCATGACGGTAGCCTGATGTATTTGGCTAGAGGATTGTTTCTCATAGAAAAACTCATGAAGAGAATGCACTTGATTGTAGTGAAACGTTTTTAAATCGAGTACCCGCCTTCCTCCCTGATGACGTGGGATAGTTATCCTAAATTTTTCGGCACCTCTATTGTGCATGTTGTTGTTTGCAAGAACTACCCTTACCCGTCTATTGACAGATTCTAAATCAGTATTACTCCACTGTATCACACCGAAAGTGTATAGAAGGACGAGAATGGCGAAGGTGTTGATTGCCATGATTTTATTTTTCCCGTACAACTCAGTTTTACGGACAAGATCCAGACGCCGTTCAAATTCCCCCAGCAACTTAGATTTAATTATTGCCACATCAGGTGTTGTTGCTTGCAATATGCCGAGGTATTTGTACACGTCGTCCGAATCCATACCCTCAATTCGGATGTTATTTTGGCTGTATCCTTCGTTGTCGGTGTGTTTTCCCCGAACAATTGTTTTTATGCGACATTTTTCCAAACCCAACTGCATGCTGGTGATGTCCAGCAAGGAGCGAAGTTGGTTCTCGTCTTTGGCATACAATTTGATGTCGTCAATATACATTAAATGGCTTAATGTACATTTCGACAATATGCCATGCTTGACTTGGAACCCGTATTTGCTTTCATGCAAAAGATGGGATAGCGGATTCAAAGCCAAACAAAACCACAGTGGGCTTAGAGAGTCGCCTTGGAAAATGCCACGCCTGATTGGTATCTCTCCTGATGTTTGTGAGGATACCGATAGCTTCGTGCTCCAATTCTTCATTACTGTTCTCAGAAGAAGAACGACATTAGGGTTGATTTTATACAAGCGTAATACTTGTAGTAACAACGAATGTGATATGGAGTCAAAGGCTGATTTATAATCGATGTAGGCTGTCAAGATATTTCGTTTCTGATGGACAACCTGCTTTACAGCTACCGTATCGATTATAAGCTGTTCTTCGCAGCCTCGGGAGCCTTTTGCGCATCCTTTTTGCTCCTTAGCTATCAATTTATGAACATCAAGATGTTTTGAGATGTTCGCGCACAGAACTGAAGTGAAGACCTTGTAGATGGTAGGAAGACAAGTAGTTGGTCGACATTTTGAAGGGCACGTGGCACCCTGTTCCTTGGGGATGAGGAAAGTTATCCCCTTGGTGAAAAATGGTTGAACTAAATCAGGATCGGCAATCATCTGATTAAATTGATTTGCCAATATCCTGTGAGTGCTCTTGAACCGCTTCAGCCAGAAATTGTGAATCTTATCAAGTCCTGGCGCCTTCCAGTTACCTGCCTTGCCAAGGGCTGCTTCAACGTCGACTTCAGTTACGTCAGGCATGGTCATTTCGGGGAGGGCCTCGCATGATCGCACAAGGTGTGGGAGCCACGCTGCTTCTAAATTGCATCGTCCAGATGCAATCGAATTCAGATCGAGGTTACTTTCCCTATCTGAGTCGGTGAGATTTTTGTAGAATCCCCGTTGGTTCTGGAAGAACAAGGTGTTGTCTGTCCTTCGCTGAAAGCTTTTCTGATACCTACGGATGCGATTGGAGCATACCGCAAGTTTCTGCTTCAGCACCTCGAGGATTTCTTCGATTGGCATATCATTGGACAGATGGTAGTGTCCAATAATGTTCGCAACGCATCTGTGCACTCTTGGTGATGGATTTCCAAGAAGTGGTTGCGTGACTCGACCAATCTCCTTTCTCAACTTTTCGACTCTTTTGTTGAGTCGAAACACCCAGAACGGTAAAGTCCTTCTGCCCATACCTCTGTTATTCGCTCTTCGATGTTGATTATGGAGACGAATAACCGTGGCAGATGCAACATAGATCAGGCTGTGAACCTCTGTAGTAGAAATCTCGCTAGCCAAACGTTCAGCCAAAATTCTGTCAACGGCAGCAATGATGTTAGTAGTTGCCGAAGTAAACTTCAGTTTTGGGATCTTTGGCCTAGCGTCTGGGAGAATCTCAGCATACTCTGTGAATACGACCTGGAATGCGGTCAAAGCCTAATTATAAATTGGGTCGACATCCCCAGTTACTAAGCTTCTCCTGACTACTGGATTCATGGAGTGCCTTACAGGTGGAGTACTTGTGTTACTCCTTTGACTAGTCCGGTAATTAGATGACTCCAGCCCAAGCTCAAGTGAAACCTCTTGGAAGATTTGTTGCCTATTTGGTAAGGCAACTCGGTTATTATTAACTATCACGCGGTACTGGTTGACGACGTTCTGTTCCGGAACATGACTTAGCTCCGGAAATCGGGTTATGAACGCGTCATGTAGTCGATATCTGTACCCTGACGGATTCCATTCCAAATCCGTGACACAGAAATAGGCGCGAACGATAAATTCGTACGACGCCTAGGTCTCCCGTGCTTGGTGGTTGACGGCATAACCGCCAAAACATCCAAGGGCGAAGAGCCGCTCTGATGTTGTTGAGCAACTCTTAACCGTGTTGGGTACTGCCTTCGTGTCCCTGGGGTCCCATCAAAAGAATTTGAATAATTTTCGCCAATTTTGTTCCCACGAGTATTGGGGAGGCAGTCAACCCTGCAACAGAGCCCCAATGGTTGCAATGTCCCATGGTTACCTCCAAAGGTAGGGAAGGTATTTGAAGGGGAGCCGCTGAAATACAGTGTAACGTCACTGCAATTCATCCGATAGGCGCGTCAATCCCTTCACCCCGGATTACGGATTTGTTAAGGAGGTTTACTCCTCCTGAAAGGGAAGAATCGGTAAGGGAGGACGAACACAAAGGGAAACGTTCTACTTGTCCGCGGCTACTTATTTACAAGATTAACTTGCGATATTCGTAGCTGACCCGGTGGGTCATGTCATTATCCGCAACCCATGACACGCGCCTGGTCGCATGCAGCTCTGCGTTTGCAACTCAGGTGAGGATAAAACTGGTACGCCATATATATGCAATATATGTATGTATGTTTCCCCATCAGATAGACGATACCAAAACCATCAAAACGCAGCGCAGAATTCATCACACGAAAGTGATGAAAGAACGTCGAACATGTACGATACTTTTTGTCCAATATACGAATTCAAGCAATTCGCCGGAGGACGATTCTATATGTAGTCTATATGTAGTCTTCTTGAGTGCGCCATAAACTTTTATTTTAAAGAAGAAAGAGATGTTTTTTTCTGTGCATGCACGGACGCTACACTAAAATGTATCCATTTTGTAAAATTCAGCTGTGTAGTTACCCTTTAATACTTAAATTAAATTCATAAAATTCATTTTATCTCAAAAGGATAAAAACACATTAAGTAAGCGATAATCCCCGCAAATGCTGCTTGCCAAAGTCTCCATAAAACAATCTCAAATACAAAGGTATCGACAACGCCTGGGCAAAAGACAGCAACACGTCGCCGCTTTCGCAAAGACTGCTCCACCCTCTCCATTCCTGCAAATTAGAATTCCCATTTTACTCAACGCAATTATATCCTTCCGCAACTCTTCTAACTAGTTTCCATTATCTCCTACACAGTTAAATTACCGTGGACCGAAATTAACTGAAAATGCTCCATAACTCACCCTGACCACTTGGAAAGAAAAGGTGAAATACACCTAGAAAATGGTTCGATGTTAACAAGATTAGAATTAGTGATAAGTGGCGGCTTCCTTACAAGTGAAACATCTCGTTATCGCGCCGGGGAAAAGAAATGGTCAAGACGATGGATACCTTCTCGCTTTTGTTATAACTCTTATCGCAAGCCACATTGACCGCATCTACATTTTGTCGGGTATACGAAAATGAGAGCCCAACCGGAGAGTGTGATAAATTACGGCAAAGGGCTGCTGACTCTTTCAGTGTTTAAATTAGTAATGTGATTTCGGTTCATAATAAGTCTCAGCTGTGCCGCTCATAGGGTTCCCCTGGACGTGCATATAATTATAATTTCAATTTTCCAGAGAAAGTTAGCACTTTGAGCGATATCAACAGAGCCTTCCCTTTATTTACATGGCTCCTTCGCCGACCACTGGATAAAATAATTGCAGTTTTCAGTAGATACAAATCTCCTTAGCCACTCCCTTGCTTTTGATTTCCGACTGGACGTTGGAATCGGTCAGTGGCCAAATAAGGAAAGGGCGCTCTGCTTAATACGACAGTAGTTTATTTTTCATGATTATCATTGCGATACACTCATTGTAACTACTGCGGCTAATGCTATGCGAATCCTCCTCCTTTGTTCCAGCTGATGTTGATTTACCACTTTTTGATGTAAGAGCAAAAGTGCCTATTTCTTCACGCGGTCGTAGCATAGAGCCTCGTTTAGCAGCACCATCGGCATTACGACGACGGATTTCAGGGAAAAGAAGCTGTAAGAGAAAATTAATTCTGTCCTAACCAGACCATTAATTATCGGTCCTGATGAATAAGACAGCTACGAAACAGGGATGAATAGTTACAAGCCTTCGGTAATCAGTTTTAATTACCTCACTCCTTCGTGGCGACGCAGTATTCTTCACATAAAATTAAGTTAGGTTCCGTTCCATGGTGGAAAGCGGAATGCATGTATAATGTTCAGCAGGAATTGAGAGTAATGTCAGGGAATATTTCAGACAGAGTTTCCGTAGAACTTGTCTATATTGTTCGCCAAATAGAGGCTTTAATAATGACAGGACCTAGCCCGAAGGTGAAGTTTTAACCATACCCGAGTTTGCGATTATAATTGTAGTTTCGTAAACAATGAGTTCACTATTTTCTTGTTATTATTCACCAGCAGAGCGAAATGGGAATGCTTCCATTGTTGCAGTTATCTTATTTCTACTACCAATTTACGGTGACTGTGGATGGGATTTTCAAAAAACGTTGGGTGATGTGCAGCACCGGTGAAAATCAGGTAATACATGCAGTAATATTTACATAAATGGCAGTAAATATGAAATATGGACTTCCCAAAAAGAAAGTAATCAAATTTTGAAGAAAAAAAGCTTTAGTAACTGAGTAGTAACTGAGCTTAGAAAAATTAAACTTTGAAGAAAAACCTATTTTATTAGAGTTTTTACTTTTTATTGTTCAAACATTGAAAAAAATAATTCGAAAAACAATTCGTCGCGTCAAGTTTGTCTTGGGCCGTTCATTGGCTCTCTTTTACAAATGAGAGCGATGTAATAATGCTAATTTTTCTGCCATGAATGGCTTTTGGTGTGGGAGCAGCAAAACGAACTGGGAAGTGATTGTGATGTGGACGCTGCAGTGAACGTAGAAGATGCAGATGCTGTTGCAGTTGATGCGCTTGCTCTATTGTTGACACCTCTCCAGTGCGACCAATGTCCATAACCAGAAGCGGTTCTCACTATGAAAAACAGGAAGGCGCCAGATCCTGATGGCATCCCGGCGGAAGTTTACAAACTGGTGTTCCGCCAACGGCCAGAATTGCTGCTGGAAGTGTTCAACGCGTGCTTGAAGGAGGGCATTTTTCCTTGTCGCTGGAAAGCGGCCAGACTCGCGTTGATCAGCAAGGGTAAAGGAGACCCGGAGCTCCCGTCTGCATACCGACCGCTGTGTATGCTTGACACGGCCGGAAAAGTGCTCGAGAAGCTCGCTGAAGCGATCCGTTTGGGTTTAGCACAGGGAAATCTACAGTTGATGCTGTTATGGAGGTCGTAGATGCGTTTAATCGAGCCGGGGCACACAGCCGCCGATCTCGGCGGATAGTGCTCCTCATAACGCTTGATGTCAGAAATGCCTTCAATTCCGTAAGATGGACAGATATGCTAGGCACACTAGAGAACTCCTTTCACGTGCCAAGCTATCTCTTGCGGATATTGAGGGATTATCTGAAAGACCGCTCCCTGCTCTATGAGACGCTAGATGGCCAGAGGAGGATGGAAATCACGTCGGGAGTAGCGCATAGATCCATCCTAGGGCCGGACCTCTGAAACACTTCCTACGATAGTCTGCTGAGACTCGATATGCCTGAAGAGTCGCGCCTGGTCGGTTATGCAGACGACGTTGCGGCACTTGTTGCCGGACGCACTGTTGAACAGGCGCAAAGCAGACTTGGCATATTGATGCGACGGGTAAGCGGATGGATGACTGCTCACGGTTTCAACCTTGCGCTGGAAAAAACCGAAGTAGTCATCCTGACCAGAAGGAGAATCCCGACCTTGCGTCCCATATCGATCGGCGAGTTGACTATAGAGTCAAAACCAGTGATTAAACACCTTGGTTTAATGCTCGACTCGAAGATGAACTTCTTCGAGCAAATCAAAGCAGCCGCGGACAGGGCTGCAGCAGTAGTCGCGGCCTTGAGTCGGCTAATGGCGAATGTTGGCGGCCCCATATCAACTAGGAGACGTCTCCTCATGGGAGCAACGCAGTCCGTCCTTCTCTATGATGCGGAGGTATGGGCTGATGCCCTTGACAAGGAGGTGCATCGTAAACGCCTTGCTCAAGTGCAGAGGCGGGGAGCTTTGCGAGTGGCGTCTGCTTATCGCACCGTCTCCGAACCGGCTGTGATGGTCATTGCGGGAGTGATCCCCGTTGCCCTCCTTGCCAAGGAGCGCAAAGTTATCAATCGCCGTAAGGGCGAAAACTTAAGAGAAGTGGTTGCCCGTGAAGAACGTCAACGCACCCTTAGCGAGTGGCAACTTTCTTGGCAAAATGAGCCAAGAGGCAAGTGGACTGCGCGGCTCATCGACAAATTAGACCCATGGTTGAACAGAACGCACGGTGAGATTGATTACTTCCTTACCCAACTTCTAAGTGGGCATGGAGGTTTTCAGTCTTACCTGCACAGGGTTGGGAAGGCGCGATCTCCTGATTGTGTGTTCTGCAATAGAGTGGCGGATAACGCTGAACACACCTTTTTCTCTTGCGAGAGGTGGGACGGCCTCCGCCAGCAGCTTTATGCAGACACAGGGGAGCTCTCTCCAGACAACATTGTCAGAGAGATGCTGAAGAGCGCTGGCAGCTGGAATCGTATTGCGCATTATGTTAGGGCTCTTCTTACTACGAAGAAGATTGAACTCGACCGGCAGAGGGATCGGACGGTAAGGGGTTCCCTGAACTAACCACAACTCCCTTCCTCCCCTCCCCTTCCGTTGATGAAAGGAATTCCCTGACTTGAAGGCCCCCAAAGCCAGGAGAGCGGGAGAGCTAGCCGAAGTAATGTGTCAAACGGTTCCAGGCTAGTTCTCTGATGACAGCAATGTGTTTAGTTGGTAGTCTGCCAGCGTGCTGTTGCGGGAGTCCAACACTCTGCACATAAACGCATTCACCTACCCTACTCCCAAAAAAAAAATGTCCATAACCATATTGCACACGTCTCCCTCTTCATCGGGTTCTTTGGCCATTAAATTCTCACTGCTAATGTCTGCCGCAAGAAAATCGTCAGCTGTAAATATGTCAGGCGGTTGCATACGGTGGCTGCAATGAGGCGGCAGTGTCAAGACAGTAATGCCATTGTCAATGCACAGATCGGTGACATCAATCGAAACATGTGACACGTGATTGTCCATGATCCGGGGCGAAACGTGGATTGGTACCCACGATGGAGCATAAAACCTGGGAAATGCCTGCCGAACCAGCACCAACAGCTCTACTACCAAACCCTATCTCCACCTCTACGTGGTGACCGCTGGGAGCTCTTTCTTGACGAAAAGCTGTAGACGGAGAAGGATGAAGGCGAGTCTCCCGCGCCTAAAAACGGGACAAATTGTACCAACTGGTCCTCCATGTTGGGGATAGGATAAAGCTGACAACCCTACACGGAAAACCGATGTTACGGAGCCACGAAAGGAGCCTCGGACAGGACGGATTTTAAAACGACGGACCCGGCAACGACAAAGGAACAACGATTTGCGCATTTTCTCATGGAACGTGCGCTCCCTGTACAGAGATGAAGCTGATAAGCAGCTAGCCGATACCCTGTCCCAATATAGGGATGATGTAACAGCGTTGCAAGAGATGCGATGGACAGGGACCGGTTTCCTGGAGAAGAGCCACTACACCATATATTATAGCGGCCATCCAGTAAACCATGTGCTCGGAGTAGGTTTCTTAGTCAGCCAAAAAATGAAACCTGCTGTTATCGGCTTTGAAAGTATAAGCGAACGGCTATGCACTCTGCGCTTGCGAGGCAAGTTTAGAAATATATGAGGCTTATATATAACGTTCACGCCCCTACAGAGGAGACTGCAGAGTCGGAGAAGGATACCTTCTACGAGGCAGTAGAAAGAACCCTCGAAGCCTGTCCCAGATATGATATCAAAATCATACTTGGGGATTTTAACAGCCAAGTAGGGAAGGAACCCGTATTCAGGCGATACGTTGGCTCCCATAGCTTACATGAAAAAACAAATGATAACGGACTGCGGACTATTCAATTAGCAGGGTCACACGAAATGGTTGTTGGAAGTACCTGGTTTGCGCGGAGAGCGGTCCACAAACATACGTGGGCCTCTCCAGACGGGACCACTTTCAACCAAATTGACCACGTGTTGATCGAACGCCGCCATCTCTCAGCCTTGATGAATGTCAGAACATATAGGGGGGCCAATATAGACTCGGATCACTATCTCGTTGGCATGGTGCTCCGAGCTCGAATAACAATACCACCTAGAATCCCCTCTGACAATCAGGTGAGAGTGAACACTGAAGCCATCCACAACACAACCCTCCGCGACACCTATAAGAGGGAAATGGATGCCGCAATAACGGCAGTCAATAGAGGACCTGGAGATGAAGCATCAACTAATGATCTTCACAACCACCTGAAGAACGTTATCATGGATACGGCCACAAACATACTTGGCCCCAGCCGCAAAAGGAGTCGGAACGGCTGGTTTGACGATGACTGTAAGCTAGCAACAGAACGGAAGAATGCCGCATACCGAGTAATGTTGCATTCTCAAAGAACGCGGGCACGCGCAGAAACTTATCACGAACTCCGTCGAGCGGAGAAGCGACTTCACAGACGGAAAAAGGAAGCCTGGGAGAACCAACAAGTCTGTGAACTAGAAAAGTACAGGGAGCAACCGCACCAGGCGCGGAAGTTTTACCAACAAGTCAGCAGGATGAAGCCTAATACACCTCGATGCTCATCCTGCCGAGACAAAGAGGGAAATCTGATTTCCGACAGAATGGGCATATTAGAGCGATGGGTTGAGTACTTTGATGAGCTACTGAACAACCAGAACATCGGCGAGTTGGAGGTCCCGCCAACTGAAGACGACGGACAAATACTGCCACCACCAAGTTTAGGAGAAACAGTCCGTGCAATTCATCGGCAAAAAAATCATAAGTCGCCAGGAGCCGATGGAATTACAGCCGAATTGGTTAAATATGGAGGCGACCAGTTACACCAAGTGGTTCATCAACTTGTGCTCAAGGTATGGGACAGCGAATCAATGCCTGACGATTGGCAACGAGGCATAATCTGTCTCATACATAAAAAGGGAGATATCACACAGTGCAGCAATTATAGAGGTATCACGTTGCTGAGTACCATCTATAAGATATTCTCTACTATCTTGTTAGGCCGGATAGCCCCATACGCCCAGAACATCATTGGCCCATACCAAAGAGGCTTCACTCCAGGCAAATCAGCAACAGATCAGATTTTCTCTGTGCGGCAAGCGATGGAAAAACTGTTGGAATATGGACAACAGTTGCACCATCTGTTCATCGACTTTAAAGCCGCCTATGATAGCATAGCCAGGGTAAAACTGTACACGGCCATGAGAGAATTCGGTATCCCGACGAAATTAATAAGACTGACTAGGCTGACCCTGACCAATGTGCGAGGCCAGATGAAAGCAGCAGGATCACTCTCAAGATCATTCGACATCAACAACGGTCTACGACAAGGGGATGCGCTATCATGCGTCCTCTTTAACCTGGCCATCGAGAGGGTGATCCGTGATGCTGAGGTGAATACAAGAGGTACGATCCTCTTCAAGTCCACCCAACTACTGGCCTATGCTGACGATATCGACATCATGGGAAGAACCACCCGAGACGTTCAAACTGCCTTCATCCAGATCGAGCAGGCGGCGCGAGATCTTGGGCTGCACATCAATGAAGGCAAGACAAAATACATGGTGGCAACGTCAGCACCGAAGACGAATCAACCAACAACATCAAACCGCACTGGTCAAACACAAGCACGAAGAAGAATAAGGATAGGGGATTACAACTTTGAGACCGTTGACAATTTCTCCTATCTAGGGTCGAAAATCACAACCGATAACAACTACGATGATGAAATCCGCGCACGGTTGTTGTCAGCCAACAGAGCCTACTTCAGCTTACAAAGACTGTTCCGCTCGAAACGTCTCACCATAGGGTCAAAGCTCTTACTGTACAAGACTATGATCTTGCCAGTCCTCATGTATTCCTCGGAAACTTGGGTTCTTAGCAAGAAAAATTACGAACTCTTGGCCGCGTTCGAGAGAAGAATCCTCCGAAGAATTTTTGGCCCCCTACTTGACGATGGACGATTCCATAGCCTACACAATGAGGAAATCTATGAGCGATATCATGACCGTCCGGTTGTGGATAAAATCCGGCTCAATAGGTTACGGTGGGCGGGTCACTTAATCCGTATGGATGAGGATGATCCCACTCGGAAAGTCTATAAGGGCAATATCTATGGTAGAAAAAGAAGACGAGGCAGACCCTGCCTAAGATGGAGCGATGCGCGTAGGTCAGGACGCCAGACAGCTTTTAGGGATATCGAATTGGTGGACTTCGGTGCAAAACCGGGATGTCTGGAGTTCCTTATTAAGGCAGGCCTAGGATGATGACAATAACTAATTTTCGGACATTTCACAATGTACGACACCAGTTTGTTTTCCTCAGGCAAATTAAATATGTAAATTGGAAGAAATTACCAGCTAAACATGGATGGATCATATAAGAACGAAGAAAAAAACAGATTTTAGTTTATAGTTAAAGAAATCACCGGCTTTCCACCAAAAATGGTAGTTGATTTAACAAAATTAAGCACCTCGTCATCTGTAACGCTGGTAAAACTGCGTTCAGCTGGTGGAGACTGCGCGTTAAACTTCTTTAAGTGCCGAGATAAAGTAGAGAGAACCGACTCGACTCTTTTTCTAGCCGAACGAAGTGAAATCGGATGATCGCCTTGCACCAACTTAATTGGGGCTTCAAAGTTAACCGGAACAGCAATAGCTTTATTGTGATGTTTTCGTGGCATAGTTCCTAGAAACGTTCGAAAACGAATTAAAATATTGAATTTAAAAATATTGTTTTATAAAATGATGATAAAATATCGAAGAATACTCGTAAGTGTTGCACATCAGCCCAATGACACTATGAGATAATTACAAACCCTCTTCGGATTTTCAGAAATCACAGTCACAAAATGACGAAAAACGTGACACAATAAAAACTTTCAGCTTGGAAAATTTCATTTATTTCTTGGACATAAGTCCGTGTTGCATATCACCCCACTTCACCCTATTTGATTCTAGGAGATAATTTATCTTTATCTTTATCTTTATCGTTGCAATGTAGTCAATGTCATCTTGAAATTTTGAGCACTATCTATTTTTGGACTATATCGTACTTCTATGGAGTTCCCAAAGCCGTTGATAATGTCAGAAGTGTACTCCTCTCGATGGGCTGTGCAAAGGCCAAGGATGACGAAAGGCAAGGACTGCGACCACGACGGATCTTTGCGAGCCATTAAGGCGGCTTTTAGCATCCGGTGTCAACGTTTCTGCATCCCATTGGACTGCGGTTGGTATGCAGTGGTCCTAGACGTTTGAAAGCCAGAGGTTTCCCGAAATCCGTGGAAAGAGTAGACTCAAACTACATTCCCTAGTCCGTGATGATTTCGGCTGGTACACCAAAGCGCGGGATCCATTCTCGACAGAGGGCCTCAGCACATAATTGTGCCGTAATATCAGTCAGATGTATTGCTTCAGGCCACCGCGTAAACTTGTCGATGGTTGTGAAGCAATGCTTGTATCCATGCGGGTTTCGCAAACGTTCAATTTTGTTGAGGTGGATGATGTCGAAGCGCTTTGTCGACCGAGGGAATACGCCTACTTCCTTTTTAACATGTTTGTTGATCTTACGCTTCTGGCACGCGATGCACTGTCTGGCCCAAAAGTTTACGTCCTTCTTCATAGACGGCCATTTTCCGATGACTAGTCGGTTTGTCATCCTGATACCTGGGTGCGCAAGATCATGTACAGCGTGAAATACTTCCTTGCAACAATCGGAATAAATGGCCAAGGTCCCTTGTCTGAGGTCTCGCAGAGTAAGTAGGAATTTAAGCCGAAGACAGGAAACTCTTTTAACTTGTATTTGGAGTTTGTCATCAGGCTCTGAAGCTTTGCGTCGTCTTTCTGCGGTTTGGCGATTGCCGTATAATCGACCGCCGCGGGGACTGTAACTTCTGAGATTCGACGATATTGTCCTTCCAAGACACGTGTTGGATGACAGAAGTAAACTGGCCGATGAAGCCCAGGTGCCGAAGTTGGCCAGGAGACGCTTTGTAGGGCTTTTGTTTAAGCACGAACGTACGGGGCTTGTGGTCCATGAATAAAATCCTCAAGGGAAAACGGAAGTAATTCATAGAGAGGTACGCGGCGAGTAGCTCACGATCGTAGGCGCGGTAGTTACGTTGAGATGGGTTGAATTGTTTCGAAAAGAAGCGCAACGGTTGCCAGGTCTGGATCACCCGTTAGTGAAGAGCGTCGCCTACCGCTGTGTCTGTCAGACAGCAAGCTGTCGTTTGACAGTGTCAAACGCCTGGACTTCCTCAGTCGATCACGCCACCTCGCAGATTTTTCACCCTAGAGGAAACTTTTTGATGGCTTCAGACTTGTCTGGGCCTGGTTGAATTCCGCCAAAGGTGATCCATGTGGCGTAAAAATTTCACCTGCTTTTGTAGAAATTTGCATTTTTCAACGTTTAGTATGAGCCCGGCCTCAAGGAGACGAAGGGGAAGCTTTTTGATGGCTTCAATTTGGTTGAATTCCGTCAGAGGTGATCATGTTGCCGAGAAATTTCACCTGCTTATGTAGAATTTTGTATTTTTCAACGTTTAGAACGAGCCCGACTTCAGGGAGACGTAAAAAAATTCGCTCGAGATGGCCCAATTGCTCAGATTCGGAAGAAGAAGCAAACAAAACATCATCAATTTAAACGAATCGAAAGTTTAAGTTTCGTAGAACAGATTGGATGTATCTCTGAAATGTCTGCACAGCGTTGCAATATCTAATGTCATCCTGGTGAGCTCGAACAATCTGAAAGATGTGCAGATTGTTGTAGCCGATGAGAGCCCCGCCGTGAAACTACCCGAACTCCCTTTTCGGGAAGTCGTGTCGGCCTCGTGTCAGGCCGCCAGATGTGTCGGCGGCAATTCAGTGCATCAGAGGACGTGTTCTCACCGCCGGCAATGCAGTCTATGGTTCTTGCCTCCTCTCCAACGAATGAAATTTATTTATTATACATATCGCATATGTTCGTCACTTCGAGTTCATTAAAATTCACACGTGTGATGCGAATTATGGTATTGTCACCTCATAAGTGTACAGGTGAGATAAATTGCTTTTTTTGTTAGTGAACTGTAAATAATATAAAAGAAAGACGGAGGCAAGACAATAGGCCTTATTTCATTAACGCGTAGCTTGGATGCCTACAAGAACTGAATTCGACAATCAAGTTATAAATTGTATATATGTAGTTATTGTTAAATCAACGATTTGTTATACGAACTTTATTAATAAATTAATAATTGTTATTCATTAATTTTCTCCTCTTGTTATTCGTTGTCCGCCTCTGTGAGACGTAAAACAAGCCTTTGTACAATGTTTCAACGAGAAAGTTACAATGATCAATTCAAATTAATACTGAAGAAAATATTAAAATATGAATTCATGGAGAAAATTAAATTGCTACCTTTTAATCTATCCTAAAGAAGATAAGCGAGCAACAAATATTTTTAATGAGGAAACATTTAAGACCCTGGAACAACAACCATCAAATTTTCAAGTGAAAAAGTAAACAGCACTCTAGCATGAGAACAGGCTTCAACCTCGCACCATTGAATGAGTAAATCCCCCGGTTGTTTTGCGAATATTAATTAATTCCCTTAATGGTATTAAACACAAATTAAATTTTTAAGAAAGCCCATGAAGTTTTCTTTTGATTTTGTCCTTCTTTTCCGGCATCTGCACACAATCGGTTAACCCGAATAAGAAGTTTTCATTTCTAGCGCCAAAAGCCACAGCCACAGTCAATACTAGCTCCAGTTATTATGTAAATAAGTATAGATTGATAGATCTCCATGAACTTTACAGAAGGGTCAGCGTCGTTTTTCTTGGTTCCTGAATGCATTCGACCCTGTCCTTGTGTTGAAATTATATGGCGCCACGCTAGAGGGTTAATTCTTCCTACTTTCTGTCCTTCCTGCAACTTTCTAAATTAGACGTGATGTGACGCAAGGTCGGGGGGGGGGGGACTTATCATTGCAGACTCGCAGGATTTGTCGAAGGAGCAGAAGATGTGATTAAACAAGAGCGACATCATTTATTGTTACTCTAAGCTCCAGTTTTTGCCTTGATACTTGGTCCCGCCTTTGCCACCTACACTTCCCGTCGTACCTATAACATACGTACTCGTAGTTATATTTCTGTTTTTCATCGTGACATTTTCCTTCGCTAATAGGTTGTTCGGAAAATTCTGAGCGAAAACTTGTCTGATGTTTTCAACGACGAAGTTGGTTACGCTCCTTTGCGATTGCCGAAGGAAAGAAACAAACAGCGAGCATGAGTGTCAGTAGAGCTATTCAACGTATCTAAGATTCTCTCAGCTCAGCTCCCCTAAAGCATTTTCATCAGATTAGTGTCGTAAACTTTTAATCAGAGAAGCAAAAGGCGCCACACAGAAGAGATAAATGGCGACAAGACTTAATTGAAAGTTAAATGAGCCTCAAGAATTATTTTTTCTGTCATGAGCCTGCACCCAATTCCAGTTTGTCAATGAGGATTTTAGTCGCTAATTTGATTTCTGTGATTTGGAAGTTTTCTAATGAAAAGGGGCTGTTTATCTGGAGGAGGAAATTCTCCTATAATTTTTCGTTCGTTTTATTTGAAACTAACTGCTGTTGATTTGATATTTCCTAGATTGCTCGCTTGTGATAGAAGAACCAACCTGTTGATGAAAATTTCCCATAATGAAGTCATAGTTAAGTGTTAGTGTTTATTTATCTTGTCATGTTTAGATATTTACTTAATGTTTATAATGATTTAAAAGTAACGAGTTTATAGAAATGTTGAACATTATTTGTTAGTCCGACTATAACATCAAGGAGCGATTAGAGTTAATTTTTTTTAGCGGAAGATAAGATAGTGGTAGTTAAACAAAACAAACAGGTTATAGAGAGTATTTCCAAAATTGTTTAAAATTATATATTTCGGGAACCAACTGTCCCCTTCTTCAGTGTGTTTTCTGAAACGAAAGCAACCATTAGTTTCTCCAGAATGCCCCTCCTACGTAGAGTATACCAGATGCATTCATTGTTAAGACTGTCAAAAGTCTTCTCGAAATCCGTGAAGAGCAGGGAGATTCAAACTCCGCGCATTGCACCACAATAATGGCTACACCCTCTTTTACTGCGTGTGTGTGTGTATGGTGGGGGAGAAGCTACAGCTTCTGAGCACTCAGGCCGCGTTGGCCCATTGTACTCGCGTCCCCCGTCTAACGGAATATTCCGGATTCGTTAACGTATCGCAGGATTTCCGTTAGTGGATGTGATGCTACCCGTCGCAATTGGAGGACATCGGCACCAAAGATCTGATGCCTGATGCGTCCATAGGTGGGGCATTCACATAGGAAATGCTCCGTGGATTCCGCTTCCTCATTACAGGAGGGACACGTATCATCTTCGGTAATTCCTATTCTGAACATATGCCCAGCTAGTGAATTATGGCCTGTCAGAATGCCCACAATACACCTGCAAGTCCTCCTGCTTTTCGACAGGATAAACTTTGCGGTACGTATGTTGGGTTCTGGCAGGAAAAGTTTGGTGTGTCGAGCAGCATTTAAGCTCTGCCACCTGTCGTTATGGGAAACTTGTTCCCAGTTTAGCCAATGCTACTGATACCCCAATTGCTGGCTCCGGTCCCGGCATAGGAGAGATTGGCCCCTCTTTCGCTAAAGCGTCCGAGATTTCATTTCCCTCTATGCCACAGTGACCAGGTACCCAGAGTAGTTCCACCGTATTGAATCTAGACGTAGAGTTCAAACGGTTTCTGCATTCCTGAACGATTTTCGAGGTGATCAAAGAACTGCTCAATGCCCTCAGTGCAGCTTGACTGTCACTGCAGATTGCGATGCGCCTGCCCTTCAACCGCTCGTCAATCACCCAGTTTGCCACCCTTAGGATCGCATAAACTTCGGCTTGAAAAACCGTTGCATATTGTCCCAAAGGAAAAGCCCACTTCTCGTTTTTATTCGAGAGGTAGACTCCGGCTCCAGAACCCTCTTCTGTTTTTGAGCCAACGATGTAGAAGACTTCCGTATATCCCGCCACGCATTCCTCTGGGTTTTCCCAGTCCTCTCTACGCTTCAGGGTAACTTCATATCTTCTACTAAACAGATGTATGGGGACACGAGAATCGGAAGCCATTGTAAGAACTGGATTCAGTCCTCTCAGTAGCTCTTCCAATGCTCTGTGCCCCCCACATCCGTTGTTTTCCCATAGATCTAATCGAATTAGCCTATGAGCTGCTCTCATTGCAGCGCTTTGAATAAATATATCCAGGGGCTGCAAATTGAGTAATGCATTCAGAGCTGCGCCGGATGTCGTGCTCATGACACCAGTGATACCCAGACAAACAGTTCTTTGCAGTGCGTCTAGTTTACGGTGAAAACCTTTTTGTCTCACCTTAACCCACCACACTACGGATGCATTTACGAACATCGGCCTAATGATGGCAACGTATATCCACATTACCACATGAGGCCTGAATCCTCATGTCGAGGCAAAGGTCCGTCTGCACAGCCCATAAGCTGTGAGAGCTCGTTTCATCTTTACCTCTACATGTTTGTTCCAAAGAAGTTTTTTATCTAGAATGACCCCCAGATATTTCACTTCTTCGGAGAGTTGAAGGGTAGTACCCCTCATCTCAGGGAGAAAAAGTCCATCCAGTTTTCTCCTTCGTGTGAATAAAACCATTGTGGTTTTATTTGGATTAACTGACAAACCATGTCTAAGGCACCAGCTGTCTATCAAATCAACGGCACGCTGTATGTTCCTACACACCGTTCCAAGATCCCGATCAACAGCAAGTACAGCCACGTCATCAGCATAAGCTTGAGCGTGTATTGGCAAATTTTGCAGTTCGCAAAGCAGTGAGTCGATCAGCATACTCCACAGAAGCGGCGAAAGCACACCTCCTTGTGGGCAGCCCTTCGTCGCTTCTGTAGTCAGGTAGCGATCGACCCCTACCTCAGCGCACAACAACCTTTGCGTTAGCATAGCATGGATCCACTTAATTAAAGCATCATCAACACCATGCGCTCTGGCGGCATCACAAAGTTTTTGAAAAGGCGCACAGTCAAAAGCCCCTTCAATGTCCATGAACACCTCCATCGCGTACTCACCATTCAAAGTTGCATCCTCTATCTTTGTGACCAAAGAATGAAGAGCAGACTCACAGGACTTTCCACGTTGGTAAGCATGTTGGTTTTCACTAAGTGGGTGTGACCTAAGTGCGTTTCCACGAATGTGACGCTCCACCAGTCTCTCCAAACCTTTCAGCAAGAACGAAGTCAAGCTGATTTGTCTGAAGTTCTTTGGATAAGAATAGTCATCTTTCTCAGGTTTCGGTATGAGGCACGTAGCCCAGAGCAAGACATCCTCGAAAATTATTTCTTAGAGGTCGCTCTAAATGCTCCATACCCTCCTTTAGCATTGCCGGATAGATGCCATCCATGCCAGGTGCTTTGAAATGTTAAACGACAGTATGGCAGCTCTCACCTTTTCATGGGTAACAACCGCTTTCGCAGTGTTCGAGTTCCCCTTGCAACGCTTGCGTGTTGAAGGGGTTGCAAGAACCGTCAACTCTCCCCCTACCACTTCTCTCACCCATTCTCCCGGGTGGTGTACTTCCAGGAGGGTCTGTACTGAGTCCAGTCTGGAGCTCGTGAAAGTACCGTCGGGTTTTCTAAGAGAATCCAACTTGGCCGACTCATCCCTTTTGAGGACTCTGCACAGCCTTGAAGTCTCCCTTTCGCCTTCCAGTTCCTCACAGTACGCTCTAAAGGAGTCTCGTTGCGAGCACCTCACGAGCCTCTTATATTCACGTTGTGAGTTCCTGAAATTTAACCAGTCTTCGTTCTTGTTACTTTTGCAACCACGATTTAGAAGTCGTCTGGTTGATTTCCTGAGTTTTTGCAGTTCTCGGTTCCACCAAGGAACCGTTTTACCGCTTTGGCCTCGGGAAATAGGACAAGCCTCTTCATAGCACTCTAAAAGTGTGCCGTTCAGAGTTTTCAATTCATCTCCCAGCACCGAAGGAGTCCTTAGTCGCCTAGGGAACTGTACTTTATTGCCAAGAAGTTCATTGAACTTTGCCCAATCCGTGTTCCTAGGGTTCCGTCTTTGTACTGGAGACTGTTCGCCCGCAATAGTCAGATTGAATTCTAGATATCGGTGATCTGACAGTGAGACCTCGTCTAGCACTCGCCAGTGTGTAATCAACTCTAACAATTTTGGGGTACAGATTGTTAGGTCAATTACTTCGCTTCTTCTCGGTCCCACGAACGTAGGGGCGCACCCTACGTTTGCAATCATAAGACCAGCTGAAGTGATGAAATCAAATAGCTTCTCTCCTCTTGGATTGCATTTGCTACTGCCCCAACAAATATGTTGAGCATTCGCATCGCAACCTATTAAGAGTTCGAGACTACTTGATTCTGCATACGTCACCAGATCCCTAAGTTCTTGCGTCGATGGAGGATACAAAGAATCATAGGGTAAATAAGCGGAGGCAACTATGATGTTTTTCCTCTCGCCATTTATTTGGTATTGTATGATGACCGTAGCTAAGTCCTGGGAACAATATTGTCTCAGCATAGTTGCCTCTAACCGTCTTGACATCAGGACGCAAACTCTCGGTCTTGTGGATCTTTCGTCGTAGAAGATCCTAGCCCCCTTTACTAATCCAATGCCACAGATTCTGTTAAATCGAACCCACGGTTCTTGCACCAGAAAGATATAGGGGAAATCCTGCGGCTTTGTCATTCTCGCTGCCAACAGGTAGGAGGGAGCTTTGGCATGCTGCAAGTTGATTTGACCAATCTTTATGTTTTTCGACATAAACTTAGTCTATTGTCGCTGACAGAAGAGTCTGGTGCATCCAGTGTGGATCTTACCGGGGTTTCCAGTTTATCCCCACCTTCCGCCGGAGATTCCGCTTCCTTGCGTCCGATTTCTCTGGGCGTTACCGCGCCTAGTGGTACAGCCACGTCCATGTCCTCATTCCCAAGGTGCTTCATCTTCCTTCGCAGTGCTCTCTTCTGCCGTCGGCTTCGGGCCTTTCCAGGTTCATTTCCACACACCGGCGTTAAACCAGTAGCGTCCACGTCACCAGCTTCCCGTTCTTCCGCTCTTCCTGGTAAGGATGAAGGAGAAGGTTCTGACAGGCAGAATTCAGCCGTAGTCGGATTTCCAGTTTCTTTCTTTCCACTGAGTCGGAAAGCATGCCTTCTACAGATTGATCTGTAGGCGAATATGAATGTGGTGAGGCCTCCAAAATCCGCGCCTCGGCCGCGACATGATTGCTCATGGTCGCGGGTGGATTCGAAGTCTGTGACTTCTTACCACTTGGAGAGTTTAAATCCATCGTTTCCATATTCATATTTTTGGACACCCTTAGTGTAGTAGTAAACTACTACAGGCTCCCCCACCACGACAAGGTGGTGTCCGAGGGGGAGCTCTTTTACTGCAGTGACGGCAAAGGTGATTTCGTGTCTACTTGGAGCATTAGATTATATCCACACACTGTGTCGACCTCCCATTTCATGTACAAGAAGAAAATTATTGAACGAATATTATTTAATTGAAGATTATAGCTCCTTCCCTCTTTTCAGCTGCTCACAAGGTTACCGAGAGGTTTTTAACTTCGTGTAAACTATCTCCTAATGCTATATAGCGCATCACGCTCGCCCCCTACTCACAGCGGTCATCAGAGTTTCCAGCGTCTTACTTTCTTCATTCTATCATCAAACGACCGCAATCAACCTTTTCTTATGGCGTGGTCAACAATTTGCAAGCGCGACAGACGGAAACACTTTTGATAACGACTAAGTACTCAAAAATATTCACTAACGCATTGTTTCAGATTTCTGCCACCCTTCTTAGAGCTAGGGAGGTTTTCCATCCACTAAAAGACTACCGGATAGCAAAAGCGGTCCGTACTGAATTTGGGACTGACGTTTTACAGGCAAGCGAATGAGTTGTGCCACATACATTCAGAAGATAATTCCTAAATCTTCTGTTGATCGCGATATATTCCATTTGATTGATTGAAGGTCCAACCGATATCGCTAAAATTTTTGCTCAAGGTGACCATTTTGGAGAAAGGTGATGCCACTGTCGTGAGGCATACTCAAATTCCAAAAAACTGCGTTAGTCTGGCGGCAAACTGGAGCAGGTGGGGGCATAGAACGCCAGAAGAACTACAATATTTGACGAGCACCATAGCAACAAAGAAGGCCAACCTGTTGTTAGGCTACAACGCCAATGCAAGGCATACGGTTCAGGGCACCTCGGAAATCAACGAAAGAAGTAAATCATTCTTTGATTTTTTATTACTACAAACTTATCGGTGTGTAACAAGGGCAATACACCAACCTTCGACTTCCCCAGCTCGGAGAACTGTGACGGTTCGGACCAGGCCTTTGGTTTCACTCTACTGGAGGGTGGGGAAAGGGGGGAGGAAGGGAAAGTGTCTAACCAGAGATTTTTCTCAGAACACAGTTGGATACTTTTCAGTCTAGATCTCGCCGCAGAGGTCTCCAGACCACAAGACCCCAGGAGGGTCCAATGGAGAAAGTAATCAAGAACAAAGTCAAGTAATCAAGAGCAAACTCCTCGGTGCGCAAATTAGCAAGATTGGCACGACAGACCAATTGGAGTCAAAGGTCGGGGCTCTGGAAAAGTCATTTGATACTGCCTTTAAATTCTCCTGCCCTGGTAAATTCAGAAAGGACATACTGCCACCCTAGCCGTGCGAAACTTTCAAGTCGGTAATTGCCAAGGATAAGATCGGCTGGGCTATAAACAGCTTCTTCACAAATAAATCTCCGCGCCCAGATGGTATAATTCTTGTCACGCTATAGAGGCAGCAGGAAACGGTTGTGCCGCCATTTGTTGAGATTTACTGGAGTTGTATATCTTTAGGATATGTACAACAGTCCTGAAGGCACGCCCGCGTGGTTTCCATACCGAAACCGAGCAGGCGCGGCCATAAGTCCGCGAAGGACTTTCGACTAATCACCCTCACCGCTTTTTATTGGAGACCCCCGTACGGACGATTGTGGAGGGAACGCCTTTCTTGAAGTCCCAGCATGCGTATCTTTAACGGAAATCCACAGAAACCGCTCTTCACGAGGTAATTGGCACGATTGTGAGGTCACTGCAAGACAAGCGGTACACATTAGCTGCCTTCTTGCATATAGAGGGAGTATTAAACAGCGTTAGTACCAACGCAATAAGCCTTGACCAGCATTGAATTGGAGGGGTATCTTATGCATTGGATTATATCCATGCTAAGTACCAAAATAATCCAGTCGGATCTGGAAGGCAACACCTTGACCACAGCTGTGAACAGAGGCACGCCCCAGGGTAGCGCCATCTCTCCGATGCTCTGGTTAGTAGTGATGGATGAAATTTTACGAATATTAGACAGCAGCGGGGTGAAGGTGGTGGCGTATGCCGGTGGCTTGGTGATATTTGTGTCGGGGACGTTTCCCTCTATTATGAGCGACATAATGGAGCGTTGGGAAAGATATGTCTGAGGACCGCAAGATGCGGACTGCCGAGTCCTAACCAAAACTACCACCAAAACAAGAGTGTTTGACTTCCACTTACCGCGGCTGAATAAACAAAGATTGGTTTTTTCCTTGAAAGTAAACTATCCGGCTGTAATCCTGAATCCAAAACTAAATTGGATGTTGAACATAGAACTGAAGGTTAAGCAGGCCGGTATGCAAAGAAATGAAGTCTCCAGCCGAGAATGTTTCTCTGGATGTTCACCGCCGTGGTGCGTCCAATGTTAACGTACCGCTCTATTGTATGGTGGCGGACATTAAGCAAAAAGTACAATAGAACCAAGTTTAATAGGAGTGCTGCGGGTACTCAATCAATATACTCCTGCATCTCCTCCCCCCAGACCTCGTTATTAAATACGTTGTAGCGTGCAGTGCCGTCAGACTACGTGAGATACTGACAGCAGTCCTTCGGTGAATACAGTCGGTGTCTCCCTGACGACAGTCAAGAGCGGAATCTACTCGCACTATTTAGCAGCAACGGGCTTTAAATAGCGAAGGTTTACCACCTGTGCCAAGTCAAGGAGGATTTGGCCCGCTTATAACATAGCCTGATCACGAGGGCTCCTGTGCCAGGCGCGTGCAAATACATACAAGATTACGCAATCTGCACGGGGTACTAGCTCATAGGGGACCATGCCGTCAAACTTGTCATACCCCACAATTCAATGGTTCCATTATTTCACACCAGAATTAAACTGATCTTCACCTGAGTGGACTACACGTGGTGAACCCATTCCAAAACGCGCAAAGACGTAACAGTCAGCTGGCAAGGCTATGGCATCAGTATTTTGGAGTGCGCATCGACTATCTCAAGAAGGGAAAAACCAACAACAGCGACTATTACATAGCGTTATTGGAGCGTATGAGAGATGAAATCGCAAAAAACCGCCTCATTTGAAGAAAAAAGTGCTGTTTGACAAATGGCATCTACCATATTCTCCAGATATGGCCCCCGCCGACTTTTTCCTACGAACTTTTCACCCACCTGGTATGTCCTTACCAACTTTCTTTACAGATCAAAATCTTAGATTTATTTTATTTAGATTTATCATCTTAATGTAAAATGACAATACCCCACAAAGGGTAAATAGCAACCATACATTATGTAAATTAAGCCTACCTCAAGGTTTACATGATTTGACTCTTGATTCATCTTTTGTGAATCTAATGTCATTACCATCGCAGCTTCCTATTTTATAGCCACACAACAATTTATGAATACAACATTTCATAACCGCTTTCTGATGCAAGATCCTCTGCTTCTTCGTTACGATAGGTCTTTCGCGGCTAGACTGGTTTGAAATAACTTTGACATTCCTACTAAAGACCATCATATCTAATACATTTAACAAATCCAAAGTGTTGATTATGATTATTATCATTTTTATGGTATGGAGCAAATTAGGATTAGGATTAAGAGCGAATATTATTCCAACTCAAAATCGAACTCATAGTTTCAATGGAAATAAGCAGCAGGCGGACAACCAGAATAAAAATGTAATTTTATTTACTATTAAGACTAGACGCGCAGTCAGATAATCCAGCATCTGCTGATGTTCTTATATCTTATTGTGAGGTGAGAAAACATAGTAGACCGTTTCATGATGGAGGCAGCACTACATTATGAGCTGAAGCCATTCTCAATCGCCAACTTAAATGCGGTCAAGTTTGAAAAGAATTTTTATTTGTTAGAAAGGAAAGTCCCAACCATCGTGGCATTTAACATCTTCGCCACCACAACCTCCATCATTTCTCATAAATAATGAAATAATGGAAATCCTTCCCAAACCTTCGAATCTTTAATGTCTGTCTTGAGTCTAATTTTATGAAGCTTCTACAGATTTATTAGACAGAAGTTCAAGGCATTCTTTCTATATCATTTTTTCCTTTCTGGTTTCTTACCGGCTTTCGTCAAGGCTTTCTCCGCTCACTCCCTTCTGATAATGTGCAGATGGAATTTCGACGCCTCTAGTGAAATTTGGAGAAGGGTCGATTTGCCGTCATCGGGCTTATGTTTTCCTTTACAAATTTTTACGAGCTATAAAAGTTGTCGACGTTTTGTTTTTCAATAAGTTCAAACAAAAGACTTAATTTTATGTCTAAGATTTTGAAAATCAAGGTGGTAGAATTAACGGAGGTAATAACACGTTTTGATTATGTTCTCGAGTTGTTTCAAGAGGTCTGTGGCCAGATTAAGTGTTAGCGAGTGTAAGCTATAAACTCTTCAACATGTTTTGTTTTGAAACACGTCTGAGTTGAAGAGTTTTAGTGTGAATAAAGATTTTCGTCTTCTGGATATTTGCATTGGCACTATTTCACGGATTAATGCCTGGATATTTGGTTGCTTGGTTATAGAGAAGGTGGCTTCAAGTGGAGAAATAGTGGAAGTAAAACGTTGCGCGCTGCATACGATACGCACGACGGAAGTACATTGTTTGCATGAAATTGATATAATAATGAAATAACCCATTATCGGTACATGCCAGTCTATTATTGAAAAAATCATTGGAGCTTTTTTATCTATAATAAAATGTAAGAAGTTCTTTCTCCTCAAATTGAACAAAAAAAATCAAAAACACTTTGCTGTTAGCAATGGTTCACCTGAAATGCAAGTATATGTGCCTAGTTTTCCATTCCAGTCCATTCGGCTGCGTGAATCCTTGCCATTTGCCCCTTCAGAGTAGACTTGACAGTAGATTGCCGGATGCCAAAAGCTGGTTCTAACCCCACCGTTGGTGAGACTGGCGAACCAGTCTGTCAGCTTCTTCATTACCAGCCATGTGTGAGTGCCCTAGCAAATTTCGTTGTGGCCTTACGACTCGCGAAAAAAAAGAAGTTGTCCAAATTTCACTTGTGATAATCCACAATTAAGAAAAACAAACACTTTGTACTTTACACAATTTATTAATAAAACGATTTCAAAATTCCACGGACAGCATTACAGCTAATGGTATCGAGAACGGACTGCGAGAAACCACATATCAGTCGCTAATTTATTTAAAATAAAGTGCTGACCTGTCGTCTGCATTTTTGCCATATTGTGGAATTTTTATAAAGGGTCAAATTGCAAGCTGCTTACTCAGCTGCATGTGCAAGGTGTTGCATTGCATTTGCTAGTATTTCATTATACCTAGACTGATATGTGACTTCTCCCCCCTTTGGATTAGAATTCTCCTGAATTCTATTATCTAAAACTATTTTACACTGTTTTTCTTTCCTCAGGTAGGTAAAAATTCCGTATGCTAAAATTGTCAGGATCACTATAAAACTTATATTAAATATATATGAAATTTTTTTATGAAAATATAGTTCTTTAATTTGTTGGATATTATTTGTATGTTTTACAATGAGTTCATCCAGGGTGATTTTGTCGTTAAAGTTTGTAAAATTTTCGTTTGATGGATAGTAAAATCTTTCATTAAATATTTGTTTTGTATTAAAAGTAGTGATCCAGAATCTTAATTGAGCAATTACTAAAATGGATTAATGCATTCTGCTTAATTACTAAGCTTCTTTCATCACAATTTTGATGTAAGTTCAAATTGTATCCATTTTTAATCAAAAGGGTTTCTTCATCAATTTCTACAATCTCTGTATTATTATTTCGTATTAATTCACAACTTTGACTATATATGCAATGTTTACTTACATCTAATTCGTTTAATGTTTTCAAATTTTCGTATCTATATACAATGGTTTTATATGTAAAGATTGTTTCAGATGGGAAGTCAATTTCTTTTTGGTTTTTATTCGGCAAAGCGACAATTCTTTTGAGTTGTACCGTTACAAAATTGGTAGGAATCTTTAATGCAAAAATTAAAAGGTTATTCACAGATTTCGTTACTCCCAACTTTATATATTGTAACTTGTGTACATCGATATTAAATTTTTTAATTTCCTCATCTGTCAAAATATTCGGGTGTAGGATGCCGTATCTAGCCGAAATAACGTTATCTTGAATGTGTTCTATTCTACTCTTCAATATTTGAACTTTAAAAAGTTGATCATAGTATATGTTGTTTGTGATTGTAAAATTCGACAAACTATTAAATCGAGATAAAATTATTTTTCGATCCGATTCTATTGTATTTTTTAGCTGATGAATGGTTTCATTGAATACATTGTTTATTGTTATTTGTTGGTTTATTGCGTTAATTGTATTATGGTTGTTTATGTCAGTAGTCTGGAAGTGTTCTTCAATATCCCGTCTGTCTTGTTCGTCCATAGTCCCGAACAACCACTTTTGTACATTGCCTACTATATTAGCTAACCCTCTTTTTCTTCTATTTACTTGGGGAACTAACGTATTAATTTTATTTCTTAGATGGTCAAGTTCTATAAACAGTGGTTTTTGGTGTTCTACGTCCAAATGTTTTATATTTTCAGAAAAGCTATTTATAAGGTTTAAAATTTCTGTTGTATTTATGACATGTATAATTAAAGATATTTCATTAGCTATATCGACTTTATTTAATTGGATTTCGGCAAAACCTCGTTGCTCCGATAACTCGAATATGTTCAGTGCCCCTCTTACTGGGGTGAAAAGAATGAGTATTAGGAACAATATCCTCATAAAAACCTGTAGAATTAAAAAAATAATTTGCCTTGAATGATTTCAACTATCATTTTCTTTCTGAAATAGGGCATGTCCTCTTGTGTAAACGTGATTTTGCGATCTTGACTGGCATATTCTGCTATCATGCAGCTGAAAACTCCACAGTCGCTACTATTACTTTGACGTGGTGCATCAGTAACATTCTCTATTGTATATTCCGACATATCCAGCATTTTACTATGTTTATCTAATGATTCTTGTTCTAAATATTCTTTCAAGGCTTTCAGAGCTACTTAGTTAGTGTTACCTAGTGAATCATAGTATTCTATGGTTTTGTGCCTCAAATCGATGATTGTGATGCACCAATGGTTATTGTTAACGTGCACAGGGACCAATATAATATCGTGAGAGAATATATCTATTTTGCGTGTCCATCTACGGACCGCTTGGTATCCTGCTTCTAACAAACGTAAGATGAAAAATGTGTTCATGGAGTATATTTTTGGCAGATTTAAGTTGTCTTCCTGTTTACTTCGATCTTCTAAAAGTTTCAGATAGAAATTAATTATATTGTTGTTGAGCCATTCTCCTTCCATCAACGTTCTTATGTCTTCCCGTGTTATGTCTATTTTGAATTTTGATGCCAAAACCTCGTCTTGAGCGTCACCATTTATTGCTTTTTCAATTATTTTTTCTTCTTCGGTGGTTAAAATCCATTCTTTTTCTGGAACGTCTTCATTGCAAAATTTCGGTTTCTTTTTTATGTTAACTGGGTGTACATTGTCCAGTTTTGATTTTCTGAATTTCGGCAGATGTTTTTGCCGCGTAGCCTTGTAGTTTTTTTTATAAATCCCGTACTTCAATTTTCGGCATAGTCTTCTCGGTTTTTGTTACATTTTTCTAACCATTTGTTCTTTGATTCCTTTAAATTTGTGAATACCTTTTCAAAATCAATTTTATGTCGCTGTACTGCCGTAGGTGTACATTTAATTGACGAATGAAACCGCTCATTATAGTTCCTTACCGCTTGTTGGATAATTCGTCGCGGGGACAATCCATTCTTCAGGTTATAGATAATCCTGAATTTTTCTACTAAGGTCTCGTGGAACCTTTCTATATCTGCAAGTCCTGTATGGCTATGCGGTTTAGTTAGATGCATTTCGACATCCTCCTTCTGTAGGAAATCTTTTATCAAGATTCCATTACACTCGTTTCCAGCGACTAACTTTTTAGGGTTTCCAAATTTTGTAAAATGTTCCTCTAATTTTTCTATAATCGTCATATGATTTTTATCTGACAGGTAGTAAACTGTTCCAAATTTTGAGAATTTGTCTATTACTGTTAAAAAGTTATGTTTCATGATGGTATATATGTCTATGTGTATAATTTCGTTTAGATCTTTTGGGGTTACACTATATAGAAATTTGGGTTTTATTGGTCGGCGATCGTACTTTATTTCTTGACACACTTCACACTGGTTGATTACGATATTTATTAGCTCTAATAATTTAGGATAATAGATTTTATTTTTTATCGCATTGAACGTCTCCTGGATGCCAGAGTGCAGACTCTCTTTAACGTGATATAGGGAAATTTGCCTGACGGCCTCTACTTCGCTTCGCATATCCTCTGCTCTAAATGCGCATCTAACAAATTTTATTTGATTATCGTTTGAGTACATTTCCTTAAGTTTTTCTTGGACTAAATTGTATTTTCGATCCGATATTTCAGAGAAAATTCCAGTGGTACCCTTTTTAATGTAGCGTTTGAAGATGTCAGATAGATTATCGAAGTCATATTCTGCAATATATATTATCCGTTTGTTATGAATCGCCTCCATTTCTCTAGTTTTATCATTAGTAAGGATTATTTGAGTCTTGTACTTGTTGACTATCTCCTCTTTGATAGGGATGTGGTCAAGTAACTCTTCGTCTGCAGAGTGGACTGTTGCCATAGTGACGTCATCTTCGTCTTCCATGTTAAACAGCTCTGGTAACTCCGAATATGAGTTTGTACGGCTTAATAATTTGCTTGATGTTTCCTCATCTGCATCTGTTTGTTTAAGCCTGCTCAGAAAATCAGCGACATGATTTTCTTTTCTTTTGTATGCTAAATTGGTATTCCCCTAGTCTCAGGAGCCACCGTTGGTGCTGCGGGGATAATTCTTTTCCTTTATACTTTGCGTGTAAGAATTTTATTGGTTGGTGATCCGTAAATATAATAATATGAATTTGTTACTGTAAAGATAAGGCCTAAAGTAGTTCACTGCCCACATAATGGCCAAGAACTCCTTGTCTGTGGCCGAATAGTTTCTTTCATGCTTATTTAACGTTCTTGACGCGAAACACACTGGATGTCCTTCCTGTGATAGTACGGCACCAATCGCATAATTAGAGGCGTCTGTTGTTAAATGGAATTGCTTATCAAAATTCGGAAACTGGAGAATAGGTGGAGAACAAATCAGGCTTTTAAGTTTTTCAAAAGCCTCTACATAGTTTGGATCTTTGGTATTGATTTTAGCCTCTTTTTTAAGGTATTTTATCATTGGTTGTGCTACTTTGGCGTAGTCCCGAATGAACTTTCGATAAAATCCTGTAAGACCCAAAAATCTCTTAATTTGTTTCGTCGTTTTTGGTAGTTGTACGTTTCTAATGACCTCAATCTTCGCAGGATTAGGTTTAAAACCATCCTTTGTAACTATGTGCCCTAAAAAGGTTGTTTCGTGCTGCATGAAAGCACATTTGTCGACTTGGACTTTCAATTTGTGCTCCTTTAGAACCTTAAATATGTCTGTTAAATTTTTAATATGTTCCCGTAACGTTGTGCTAAATATAAGCACATCGTCTAGGTACACAACACAGGTTTTATTTATAAAATTTCGTAGAATGTCGTTCATAAGCCTCTGAAAGGTGGCGGGCGCATTTTTTAGCCCGAACGGCATCCTAACGAACTCATATAGTCCGTGAGGAGTAACGAGTGCCGTTTTATGCCGATCTTCTGGTTTTATTAAAATTTGATGATAGGCTTTCGCTAGGTCTATCGTGGAGAAATATTGCGCCCTCCCTAGTTTATCCAAAATTGAGTCGATATTAGGCAATGGGAACTTGTCGTCCACCGTTACCTCATTTAACCTTCTATAATCGATTACTATACAATATTTAGGTTGTCCGTCTTCTTAGGGACGACAATCAGAGGGCTTGAGTATTTTGAACGGCTCTTTGTTATAATGCCCTGTGACTCCATTTCCGTTAATTGGCGTCGCACTTCTTCCTCGTGCTTGGGCGGATAGCGATACAGTTTAGCATTTATCTGCTGGTCTGTCGTTGTTTTTATGTCATGCATTATAGTTGGTGTGCTGGTGAATTTGTCACCTTCTTTAAAGAATATCTCCCCAAATTGTTTGATTAATTTTAAGATTTCTCGCTTTTCTTCTTGGTTTAAATGGTTTAATTTCAGTCTACTAAGGTAATCAGGACTTGTAGCTTCAAGGAAACATATCTCTTTCACCGGATAAGGTTTATTTACCATTTGGATTACTTGACCATTAAGGGTAACAGTTTTATTTTCTAAGTTTATTATCGTTTCCAACTGGTTAAGTATATCCATCCCTATAATAAAATCATATTTCCTTTCTCCTAAATCCCTAACCTTCCAGCGAACTTTAAATCCTGGTGGGGCATTGATTTCGATTGGTGAAGGTGTATGCACCTCGAAATTAATTACATCTATGTTAGTAATTGTGCGGAATTGTATTGGTTTGATTTTTATTTTCTGAAATTGCTTTAGTTTCTCGTTTATTAAACTAAAGGATGACCCTGTATCTACCAAAGCTATAAATTTTGATTGGTCTATTGTAATCTTGATTAAGGGTAACTCATCCGAGGCTAATTGATAAAAAATTGGCCTCCTTCGTTCGAGTTACTATCAAGTTCGGAAGGTTGCCGTGAGTTACTAGAGGGCTTTCGCACTGAGGTGTTTTGGATATTATCCACCTCCATGGGCTCTACTTGCTGATGCTTTCGAGTATTCGAATATTGACGTGAATTACCCTGTCTATAATTGGCTTTAAATTTTCTGGAAAGGTTGTGATTACGGTTTTCGTTCGTATTTTGTGAGTTGGAATTACTAACATTGTATTCCTCCCTGTTGTTGTATTGTCTGTTATCAGTGTTTTGGTCGTTTTGTCGGATGTCTTGGCTGGGATTTCCTTGATACTTTGGATTATCCTGAGAATTATTTTGACTCCAATTTTTTCGAAATTTATTTTTGTACTTTTTATTATTGAAATGGTTATTATAGCTAGACACGTCAGTTTTCCGGAATTCTGGTCTGATACAACTATCTTCGAAACGTCTCTCTCTCATGATTTTTACAATTTCATTTACACTTTTTAGACTATAAATTTTCTCTAACAATACACCCTGTGTCATTTCTTTGACAACATTTACCAATAGGGATTCAGCGCTATTTAGGTCTACATTCATATCATTCTCATAATACAATATAATTTCCTCAGCCTTATATTTTAAATTTAGTATATCGATAGCAAGATCGCTTACCGTATCTCCTCGCAGGTTGGTAATTTGTCGGTAAATTTCCGCCGGTTCCAGTTCCGGTCTGTACCGTAGTTTCAGGCCGCTTTTGATGTCCTCCCAGTTGTCGGGTTCAGGTAAACCCATAACAGCATTTTTCGCCTCCCCTTGGATTTTTTCCTGGTATATTGCCCTTGTTGCTGCTTTCCTTGCATTTGGGTCGGTTATGTTGTTCAGGTAGTACTCCACGTTTTTGATAAATGCATTAACGGACACTGGGCCACTGCCCGTAAAACAACTCATGAACTGGATTTCCTTCATGATCCTGTGTCTATTTTCCGCCGACTGTTGTTGTTGTGTTAACCGTTCTAATGCCTCTGCCAACTGATGAATTTGTTGTTCTCGTTCCTGAATTTGGTGTTGCAAATGTTGAACTTGTTCTGCCATTTCTTCCTGATTTTCAATGTTCCTTGTCACGTCAAATTTGTGGCACCGTCTCTTTTTGCTGCTAAGCATTCGCTAAGCACTTTCACTCTTTATATTATTGTTGTTATTAAAACTGAGCAAGCTTATATGGCAGTCTCACCATATAATTTAAAACAGTTTGGGTGACTTCCTGTACTTGCAATATAATGATTTTAGCTGCGTGTAATTAGGTAATAGGTTAATTGTTTAATTAATTGTAATCAACTGGTTCTTCGCGAACACTTACTATGATTACAATGTGTGTTTTTAGGTTTTGCAATCAAAAGGTTCTTTGCGAACACTATTTTTGATTTACAAAATTTACTAATTGATTTATTAAGGTTTGTAATCAATTGGTTCTTTTCGAACACTATATTTGATTTACAAACTTGTGTTTTATTGTTCTTATTATCGGCTTATTCTTCACGAATAATCACTTTCCGATTTACAAAGTTGACCGACTGCGCCAGTTTCGTTGTGGCCTTACGACTCGCGAAAAAAAAGAAGTTGTCCAAATTTCACTTGTGATAATCCACAATTAAGAAAAACAAACACTTTGTACTTTACACAATTTATTAATAAAACGATTTCAAAATTCCACGGACAGCATTACAGCTAATGGTATCGAGAACGGACTGCGAGAAACCACATATCAGTCGCTAATTTATTTAAAATAAAGTGCTGACCTGTCGTCTGCATTTTTGCCATATTGTGGAATTTTTATAAAGGGTCAAATTGCAAGCTGCTTACTCAGCTGCATGTGCAAGGTGTTGCATTGCATTTGCTAGTATTTCATTATACCTAGACTGATATGTGACTAGCACCCACATCAGGAATGTTTCTTTCAGTCGTCAAGTTTCAGCAGTATCTGATGACAACTCCACACCAACTAGCTAAATAAGTCGCTGCTGCCGTTGTAGAACTTCAACACATTCACAGCTTCTCCTTTTTACAAACAGGTTTTATTCAGCATATAAGTACTTATTTCGGGAGATAATTTCTTTCTTCTTCAGTGCATTTGGTATTTCGAGTTTGTGGTTTGAAGCCATCACCAATGAAGTCTGTTTCGCTAGTCGATTCACACTGGAAACCTTCCTGCTCAGTCTGAGTCTGCATCCTTGCATCTCGGGATAAGTAACCTTTTGTTGAACTAACGTTTTGTGGCCTACTTGCTAATTTCTATGAGTGTTGCAATCTTTTTAACATTGCGAATATACATATATTCCACTGTGACTAATAAAAAGCAGTTGAAAAGAAATGAATTTTATTATCTTTTGCTCCCTTTTCGAGACTATACCAATGCACATATGTTTCCACATCGCATCAGTATTAATTTTATATGTACTACATTTATCGACATGGACTGCACAATGGACAATAATTCGGAAAGGCTGCAACTAAATATTTAAGTTTACCTAACTGTATAAATGTATAAATAATATAAATCCAATGTTATGCGTTTTCCTTCGATGGAGTTGAGAGTCTCTCAAATCACTATTAAGGATATCAAGCCTTCGTCGTGTCAATGGGCCTTTTTATCGTTTCTCATCGATTGTATGTTCAAACTAATTTTGAAAAGTGAGTTTTCATCAGCACGAGTCACATGTCCACAACACGGAAGACCCTCTCTCACAATTTCTCCACAAAAGACGCAATCACATAAGCCACTGGTTCAATGCTACATTTTCGTCTCAATTACCACAAGGCGCCCTCTATTATCTTTTATAATCGGAGGGCACTCAGAACCACTGCGGACACTGCACCAACGAAGACAAAAATAACACACCTTCCAAAGTTATTTTTAGGAGACTCCACGTAACCTGTCAAGATGACGATGTGCCCGAAGACCTAGAAGGAAAAGCCTGGATGTTTCAAAATGAAGTGAATTACTGGAAAACTAACGATTTTACAACGAAGCACACAATAATAAATATGCGATTTATGCTTATGCCGCCAACGGAGCAGAACCAAATAAAAGATCATCAATTTTTAAAATCAAAGATCATCAATTATTAAAATCAGTTTACTGTCTGTCTGTCTGTCTGTCCGTCTGTCTGTCTGTCTGTCTTTTTTTTTCCCCCGATGGAAGGTGGAAAGCTTCAAAAGCTACCGCAGGCTCCTGCCACACGGTTATGTGGGACTCTTACCCATTAAAACCACCTCCTTCTCCTTCCACTCTCCCCGCGGGACTCCCATTTGGTATTACGTCGCGGGGCTGGATCAGAATTTATTCTGCGCTCATGTCAACATTCGTGTTCCTCTCGCGTTCATTCTTTCGGATGACTTCCTCCTGCCTAAGCTTCTTTCCGATGGCTGTAATAATTTTTCAACTTCGGTCCATATCCCTTTGGCTTTCACCATAAGTTCCATGATATTTTCGGGTGTAAAGTGCTCCCCGGTTGTAGCTTCTAATGTAGCCCTTTGGGTTTCGAATCTGGGGCAGTGAAAAAAGACGTGTTCTGCGTTCTCTGGAATGTTTGCACACTGTGGGCAATATGGCGAATCATCACGCCCAAATCGATACAGATATCCTCGATAGCCCCCGTGTCCGCTCAAGAATTGAGTTAGGTCGAAACCTACTTCGCCGTGAGGTCGTTCGATCCATTTCCGGATATCCCATATGATTTTGTGAGTCCAACGGCCTTTTTTTGACTCGTCCCACTTCTCTTGCCATTCCGCGACAGTTTCACCTCGTGCGAACTGTCGCCGACGGGCAGGAGATTCTCCGGTGAGGTACATTCGTTGTATTTCTTTCGCCAGAATCTCAATCGGGATCATTCCTGCTATCACACAAGCTGCTTCATTAGAAATTGTTCTGTAAGCGCAACATGTTCGGAGTACACTTATGCGATACGCAGCTCCAATCTTTTTCTTATTTATTGTATTTTCCAGCGCATCTGCCCATACTGGGGCTGCATACAGTAGGATCGAACTGACCACCCTTGAAATAAGGAGTCGACGGCTCGGCCTTGGGCCACCTATATTTGGTAGAATTCTCGCAACCAGCGCTCCGATGTTATATGCCTTGGTTGCTGCACCCTCCACATGCAATCTGAAATTCAACCTCTGGTCAATCATTACACCTAAGTACTTAAGTGCAGGCTTGGAATAAATTGTTTGTGTTCCAACTTTGATCTTCATGGAAGTGCACTTTCTCCGCTTGGTAATAAGTACTACTTCCGTCTTATGCTCTGCGAGCTGTAGACCAGCATTCTCTAACCAGGATTTAATCTCATAGACTGCTTCATTTGCATAGAGCTCGGCTTCCTCGAGAAGGCGTGCAACAACCGTCACACCAATATCGTCCGCGAAACCAGTGGAGGCCACACCAGTGGGAAGGTCTAGGGTCAGTACCCCGTTATACATAATAATCCACAAAAGTGGCCCTAGGACAGACCCTTGTGGAACTCCGCATGTCGTTTGATAGGATTTCATTCCTTCATCTGACTCGCAGCACAGAATCCTATCGATTAGGAAGTCGGCAACAATACGCACCAGGTACTTCGCCACGCCTAAGTTGATTAGGGACTCAAGTATCTTGCTCCATCTAGCGGAATTGAAGGCATTCTTCACATCAAGTGTAATCACTGCACAACATTTGCCCTCGTCAAGTGCGGTCTTAGCTGTGTTAGTTACTAGGACAAGTGCATCCGTTGTAGACCTCCCCTTTCGAAAACCGAACTGCAATTCGAATTAATCTGTTATAGATTACTCGTTCGAATAGTTTGCCAGTATTATTTAGAAGGCATATCGGCCTGTAGGACGAAGCTTCACTCAAAGGTTTGTTTGGCTTGGGGACTAAAATTAATTTCTGCTTCTTCCATTGTGCAGGAAATACTCCTTCTTTAAGGCATGTGGTGAACGTCTCGGCAAACATATTTGGAGCTATTTTTACTGCTGCCTTCAGAGCTTTATTGGGGATGCTATCCAAGCCTGGTGCTTTATTTCCAACAATTTTATCCGCAGCTTCGAGGACCTCCTTTTCGCTTACCATGGGAACTTCCGCGGTGTCTATCTCGACAGTGGGAAGGTTAGTGGTATTCACATTCTGTGGGAAAAGATCCGTTACTATTTCATCAAGCAGAGTAGGGGAAGAGATCGGTGGGGAGCGTTTGCCTGTAACTTTCGATATTACGGTTTTATAGGCGCCACCCCAGGGGTTCGTATCAGCTTCATTACACAGTCGCTTAAAGTGTTCGCATTTACTTTTGATGATGGCCACATGTTGTTTCTTCCGAGCGTTTTGCTCGTATCCAGATCGGTTTCTATTTCGCTGACTGCGCCTTCTGGCCTTGAGGCAGGCCTTGCGGCATTCTCCGATTTCAGAATTCCACCAAAAGTTCGGAACTCGCTTCTGTGATACAACATACCTTGGCATGGATGCATCACATGCTCGTCGCAACTTCTCGCCAATCTCCAGAGCTTTATTTTCTGCGCTTCCTTCAAGCGCTGTATTTTGCTGCAGAACCTCTCCGAAAATCTCCTCGTCAAACCTATTAGCTGCCCACCTTTCAGCTCTCGTCCGAGACCGTTTCATTCGTTTTCCATGTCTGATTTCAAAAATGATGGCCTGGTGGTCGCTATGTGTATATTCGTCACTGACATACCACTGCAAATCCTTAGCTAAAACATCGCTAACAAAAGTGACATCTATCACGGACCCCATTTCTCTCTTACGAAAAGTGTTCACGCATCCAGTGTTAGCCACTACATGATTCAGACGAGAAAGAGCTTCGAGTAATATTCGTCCTCTTGCGTTCGTTTCTCGGCTGCCCCATTCGTCGGCCCATGCGTTGAAATCTCCAGCCACTATCTTAGGACTATGGTTTTGTGCGTCTGTTGCTAGCCTCTCCACCAAAGAATGGAACTCCTCTGTCGTAAGGCTTGGAGCCGCATAACAGCTGTAAATAGATATTCCGCCTATTTTTGCTCTAGTGAAGCCATTCTCGAGGATCTTGGTGGTTCCTTCTATGGCCCGATTTCCGCATGTCCATATCGCTGCCTTTCCGCTCTTATCCGCGACCCATACTCCACTGTCTAGGTTTTTGTACTGCTCGCAGATAATAGCAACGTTGATTTTGTTTTCGAATATCGTCTGGGAGAGCAGGTCCTGAGCCGCTTGGCAATGGTTCAGGTTTAGCTGTAGGAACCTCATTTGCGCATAGTGTTGATCGCCTTCCTATACAGCGGACATGTGCTGCTGCCTGTGACATGGGCGCAGTCAATGTCGTTTATTTGCCTGCAGAACAGACAATTGGGTTTTTTTTTCGCAGGCTCCTGCAATGTGGCCTTTATTTCCGCATTTACGACACAGGTCGGACCTATTGCCATGTGCCCAAATTCCAAACACCTGAAGCATCTTTTCAGAGTTATCTGCTCTCGTAGTCGGCAGACGACCCAGCCAATCCGAACTTTACTGGCTGTGATAGCCCTTTTGGCCGCTTCAAGTGTTAGGCTTATGGATGCAGTTTGTGTGCCGCCATATGCCTTCCTCAGCCGTAGAATATCTCGCACCTGGACCGACTGTATTCCCAACTGAGATCTGTTTGTCTGTCTGTCTGTCCGTCACACGCATTTTTCTCGGAGACGGTTATAGCGATTGACACCAAATTTGGTAGAAAGGTGGGAACTGTGAACACTCACGCATACAGTGAATCACATCCTTTTACGTTGAATTTAAGGGGGGGTCCCCATACATGCAAAAGGGGGGTGTAAAATTTTTTTTCATCAAATATAGTCATGTGAGGTATCAAATTAAAGGTCTCGATTAGTACTTTTCAAAGCCGATCTTAGTTTTAACATTCGTTGGAAGGGTGGGGAGTGCGGGGAGTTGAAAGTGATCACTTTTTAAGGGGGCCATTCTCAGAAACTACCGAACCGAAAAATTTGAAAAAAATCAGGAGGCTGCCACTATATGGTGCCTGGGCTTCGAAATATCTTCCATGCCGATATATGTTTAAATAAAGTTAATAATAGTATATTACTACAATTTTTTGTAATTGGTTAGAAACCCCCCTTAAGTTCATCCTAGTGCCATGCAGTGATATAGGCTATAATATAGAGCATAATTTTACCAAGTTTGGTGGAAATCGCACTATTACTAACGAAGTTATAATACCTCAAATTTGTTGTTTCTTTGAAAATTGAAGACTATGAATGTCAATATCACCCGAAAGTAGATACTCTCACATAATATATGGATATATTACGTGCTACGTACTAAGAAATACACAAAACCTTTCGTACCTGAACCGTTTAGCTTCCGGTTTCCCGACTTGTTAAAGTTAAAGTAGAACCTTGATGAAATGCATGAAATTCCAGGGGTTCAGTCACACCCATGTTATAATGAGTTAATTGGTTTGGTGGTGGTCAAAAGATCACCCTTATTAGCCGGAGACGACCTAGTGGAGAGAGTTATCCCAAAAGCCATCCACTTCCGCGTATAACCAAAAGCGATCTGCCCAGTTCAGTTGTTCCGCTGTCCATACATAACCGGTCCCGGTCCCGCTAATTTCCCATGCTAATTTCCCATGCAAAATGCATTTTCAATCACTTCAACCAAACCAAACGTTAGGCCTGCATTCCATAATACATGACCTGATTAAGTTTAAGTGCAAGGTCAATATTCCCTTTTGATGGTCATGCAATATTCGAGCATTGTTATCATGTACAAATTGACAATTTGTATATAAATATATAAATGAGTTTTAGAATTTTTAGGGAATGGCAACAGGTGGTAGGTTTAAGTAAATAAAATTAAATGACTAATTTTAAAATTTAAAATGGTTGATGTAAATAAATGTCGGGATGGGAAATAGGAAATTATGAAGAGCATTTTGGGGAAGATAAGTTGTGTTAAAATGGAAGAAATGGGGAGAATATTACTTGCATTACCTTTAAAGATTGTCTCTGGAAAAGGCGAATGAAGTACTACACATATAATAAAACCACAGGCACTACAAAGTCCAAGTTGTGTGACGTGTGCTGATGACCATGATTCATCGGCTTAAAGTCTGTAAATTGTAAGGAACAATACCCAGCTAATTATAGATACTGTGAATTAACACATTTCTTAACACTGAAAATAGACAAATGCCTTTTCTAAGAATGCTACATTAGCACATCCCAGCGTGGAAACTTGAAAGGAATTTCAAATATTTGTCAACATTGATCACGATGGACCGAACATTAAGAACAACAAAATGCCAGTTGTGGCTATTAATGTAACACTATTTAACAGAAATGTGAGAATCTCACCAATAAACTTCCCGCTCCGATTTAGTTTGGAAAAGCAAGATCTCGCTCGACCTTTCAGATTTCTAGAGACCGCTTATCAACTGGAAGAAAGAATCAATCTGCAAACAATGAACACACACGAGACAGCTTTCAAAAGCAATCCTACTCAGCGTGGGCAAAATGAAGAATATACTAGTGGTCCTGCAGAAGTCAACGAACTAATCACTAGGAAAAGTAGAGTACGCAAAGTCTGGCAAAGAAATCGCAATCAGCAAACAGAAAAACCTTTGAATGTGCCGCCTAACAAGTTAAAAATTTTAATTAGCAAATATAATACCGAGGGCTTCAGCTAATATGTTGCTAATCTGGAAGTATAAAAATAATAGGCTACCCCCTTTAGAAGGTTACGAAAGGAAGATTCAAAAGACCCAGCAGGAATTGGCTTCGATCTATGAAAGAAAAGGCAAATTTCCTCGCGAAACATCTAGAAAGTATCTTATCGCTTTTAGATACACAAACCTCTACAAACCTGAACCCTATGCAAAAGGTTGTCCATTCCTAATACGGCAAGTAAAACTCAACGAGCTAAGGATACAAATTTGAACAAAAGTTCTTCCTAAAAAGCTTCTGCTGTCTACGAACTCATAACAGGGAGAAGACTGTATTGAAAGAATTCATCATCATCAACGGCGCAACAACCGGTATCCGGTCTAGGCCTACCTTAATAAGGAACTCCAGACATCCCGGTTTTGCGCCGAGGTCCACCAATTCGATATCCCTAAAAGCTGTCTGGCGTCCTGACCTACGCCATCGCTCCATCTTAGGCAGGGTCTGCCTCGTCTTCTTTTTCTACCATAGATATTGCCCTTATAGACTTTCCGGGTGGGATCATCCTCATCCATACGGATTAAGTGACCCGCCCACCGTAACCTATTGAGCCGGATTTTATCCACAACCAGACGGTCATGGTATCGCTCATAGATTTCGTCATTGTGTAGGCTACGGAATCGTCCATCCTCATGTAGGGGGCCAAAAATTCTTCGAAGGATTCTTCTCCCGAACGCGCCCAAGAGTTCGTAATTTTTCTAGCTAAGAACCCAAGTTTCCGAGAAATACATGAGGACTGGCAAGATCATTGTCTTGTACAGTAAGAGCTTTGACCCTATGGTGAGACGTTTTGAGCGGAACAGTCTTTGTAAGCTGAAATAGGCTCTGTTGGCTGACAACAACCGTGTGCGGATTTCATCATCGTAGTTGTTATCGGTTGTGATTTTCGACCCTAGATAGGAGAAATTGTCAACGGTCTCAAAGTTGTATTCTCCTATCCTTATTCTTCTTCGTGTTTGTGTTTGACCAGTGCGGTTTGATGTTGTTGGTTGATTCGTCTTCGGTGCTGACGTTGCCACCATATATTTTGTCTTGCCTTCATTGATGTGCAGCCCAAGATCTCGCGCCAGTTACTGCCTGCTCGATCTGGATGAACGCAGTTTGTACGTCTCGGTTGGTTCTTCCCATGATGTCGATATCGTCAGCATAGGCCAGTAGTTGGGTGGACTTGAAGAGGATCGTACCTCTTGCATTTACCTCAGCATCACGGATCACTTTCTCGAGGGCCAGGTTAAAGAGGACGCATGATAGAGCATCCCCTTGTCGTAGACCGTTGTTGATGTCGAATGGTCTTGAGAGTGATCCTGCTGCTTTTATCTGGCCTCGCACATTGGTCAGGGTCAGCCTAGTCAGTCTTATTAATTCCATCGGGATACCGAATTCTCTCATGGCCGTGTACAGTTTTACCCTGGCTATGCTATCATAGGCGGCTTTAAAGACGATGAATAGATGGTGCAACTGTTGTCCATATTCCAACAGTTTTTCCATCGCTTGCCGCAGAGAGAAAATCTGATCTGTTGCTGATTTGCCTGGAGTGAAGCCTCTTTGGTATGGACCAATGATGTTCTGGGCGTATGGGGCTATCCGGCCTAGCAAGATAGTGGGGAATATCTTATAAATGGTACTCAGCAACGTGATACCTCTATAATTGCTGCACTGTGTGATATCTCCCTTTTTATGTATGAGACAGATAATGCCTCGTTGCCAATCGTCAGGCATTGATTCGCTGTCCCATACCTTGAGCACAAGTTGATGAACCACTTGGTGAAACCGGTCGCCTCCATATTTAACCAATTCGGCTGTAATTCCATCGGCTCCTGGCGACTTATGATTTTTTAGCCGATCAAATGCATTGCACGGACTGTTTCTGCTAAACTTGGTGGTGGCAGTATTTGTCCGTCGTCTACAGTTGGCGGGACCTCCAACTCGCCGATGTTCTGGTTGTTCAGTAGCTCATCAAAGTACTCAACCCATCGCTCTAATATGCCCATTCTGTCGGAAATCAGATTTCCCTCTTTGTCTCGGCAGGATGAACATCGAGGTGTATAAGGCTTCATCCTGCTGACTTGTTGGTAAAACTTGCGCGCCTGGTGCGGTTGCTCCCTGTACTTTTCTAGTTCACAGACTTGTTGGTTCTCCCAGGCTTCCTTTTTCCGTCTGTGAAGTCGCTTCTCCACTCGACGGAGTTCGTGATAATTCTCTGCGCGTGCCCGCGTTCTTTGAGAATGCAACATTACTCGGTATGCGGCATTCTTCCGTTCCGTTGCTAGCTTACATTCATCGTCAAACCAGCCGTTCCGGCTCCTTTTGCGGCTGGGGCCAAGTATGTTTGTGGCCGTATCCATGATAACGTTCTTCAGGTGATTGTGAAGATCATTTGTTGATGCTTCATCTCCAGGTCCTCTGTTGACTGCGGCTATTGCAGCATCCATTTCCCTCTTATAGGTGTCGCGGAGGGTTGTGTTGTGGATGGCTTCAGTGTTCACTCTCACCTGATTGTCAGAGGGGATTCTAGGTGGTATTGTTATTCGAGCTCGGAACACCATGCCAGCGAGGTAGTGATCCAAGTCTATATTGGCCCCCCTATATGTTCTGACATTCATCAAGGCTGAGAGGTGGCGGCGTTCGATCAACACGTGGTCAGTTTGGTTGAAAGTGGTCCCGTCTGGAGAGACCCACGTATGTTTGTGGACCGCTTTCCACGCAAACCAGGTATTTCCAACAACCATTTCGTGTGACCCTGCTAATTGAATAGTCCGCAGTCCGTTATCATTTGTTTTTTCGTGTAAGCTATGGGAGCCAACGTATCGCCTGAATACGGGCTCCTTCCCTACTTGGCTGTTAAAATCCCCAAGTATGATTTTGATATCATATCTGGGACAGGTTTCGAGGGTTCGTTCTACTGCCTCGTAGAAGGTATCCTTCTCCGACTCTGCAGTCTCCTCTGTAGGGGCGTGAACGTTTATGAGGCTTATATTTCTAAACTTGCCTCGCAAGCGCAGAGTGCATAGCCGTTCGCTTATGTTTTCAAAGCCGATAACAGCAGGTTTTATTTTTTGGCTGACTAAGAAACCTACTCCGAGCACATGGTTTACTGGATGACCGTTATAATATATGGTATAGTGGCTCTTCTCCAGGAAACCGGTCCCTGTCCATCGCATCTCTTGCAACGCTGTTATATCAGCCCTATATTGGGACAAGGTATCGGCTAGCTGCTTCATCTCTGAAAAGGGAGCGCACGTTCCATGAGAAAATGCGCAAATCGTTCTTCCGTTGTCGTTGCCGGGTCCGTCGTTTTAAAATCCGTCCTGTCCGAGGCTCCTGTTGTGGCCTCGTAACAAGTTGTTTTCCGTGTAGGGTTGTCAGCCCTACCCAACCCCCAACCTGGAGGACCAGTTGGTACAATTTGTCCCGTTTTTAGGCGCGGGAGACTCGCCTTCATCCTTCTCCGTCTGCAGCTTTTCGTCAAGAAAGAGCTCCCGGCGGTCACTACGTGAAGGTGGAGATAGGGCTTGGTAGTAGAGCTGTTGGTGTTGGTTCAGCAGGCATTTCCCAAGTTTTATGCTCCATCGTGGGTACCAATCCACGTTTCGCCCCGGGACCTATACTATCCTTTGACCACTTGTCAGAAAGAAATCTAATCAAATCAGATTTTAATACGTCTTCCGACAAAAGAAAGTGAAAGAAACCTTAGTGGCCTCTAAACCAAGAATGTGGAATCGAATGCTTCACCCAATTTCATATGAAAGGCTACTAGCTCACCAATTTGGTTCCGGGGGCACTGGATCATGAATCTGCTTGAAAGTATCAATTTTCTGGATATTGCTTTGTCATTCGATAAGAGTTGCAATCATGGTATGCTGTATAAATTGCGTAAGGACCTCACGAAACATTTTTGTGGTATTCTAAAATTCTAGAATCTCCGAGCGATTATTTAGAGCTAAATACGAAGGCGGGTACTCAGAATTGGAAACTTCACTAGCGTAAAAGTGAATCAAGTCAAAGTTATCATCAATGGAGAAGGCGTAACATAGAAGTTAAATATTCAATTATGACCGTCAATGCTAAACACAAATATTAAGTGCCAGATACAGGCAGATATATTGGTTGTTGGGAACGAACTGTCAGTTCTACATCGATAATAATTGAGGAAAGTAATTGATGCCCCCATGTAAATTACAGACTTCAAAATTATTAGGCGAAGACGGCTTTACGATTTCTTACCAGGGCAGAGGCAAATCGTCATATGCTACCTCAGCTCTCCCCTGGGAGCAGCGTGACCGAAACGAAGTATGGTCGGATTTACGCTCAATAGAATTCGCGTATTCGTGTTCTGCGAATTATATAAAGGAGCACTTAACATCTACAAGCCCCTTCGATCATGCTGTTCCCAAGGCAGAGGTAAGGCAGCGTCAGACGATTTGCCTCTGCCCTGGTAAGGAACCGTAAAGCCATCTTGGCCTAATATTTTTGAAGTTTGGGTGCTAAGCCCTAAACGAGGGCCTGTGGACCAAAAAAATGAGGGAGTAAGCCCATTTTGTCTGGTCCGACATCAAGTAGATGCAGACTTAGGGCCCGGCAATCCTTAAAAAAAAAGTGTTCAAAAACTGTCAGACATCTCGAGTCTACGAAACGACTGGAAAGAGTTAAATCGAACAACTTACTTTAGCGAAGGTGAACTGCCTAAAGATTAAAGAATATGAGCAACATCCAACAAAGCCAACGAGGGTGCTGTGGTCAACTATAAAGTTTTTTCTCTACAAATGAGAAACTGAGATGTCTAAAAGAAGCTGCTGGATGGCGAATATGCCAGTTGCAGAGAGAGATGTTTCCAGTGGGTATAAATCCCTTACGTTCAGGGCATGTTAACCCTGAAAGCCTTGAACAATATTACTGATTCGAATGAATTTGCAGCACTAACTCTGACATTTCAAAAGTCTAGCAAACCTAATCGAAATAGATGGAAGTAGGCTGAATAAAAATGCATTTTTTTATAGAGATAAATAGGTAAATCTAAACTCGGAGCCTAGCCAGAAGCAAATGTTCCCGTTCAATGGGTTGCTTACTTTTTTAAACTTTTCTTTTCAGTAGAAAGGAGAACAATGCCTGTTTACAAATAGTATTTTGTATATGTAAACAACAACGTAAAGCGCTCGCCTTTCCTAAACGCTTCTCGTTCGGCAAATAAGTATGTGCCATCAACGAACCCATACATGTCACATGAGTTGACAAGATGACATACGACGAGATCTAATAATTTATGTAGGCCCAGTTGACAAATTTGCATTGGGTTTACACTCACTTGTTCGCGCACCATTCAGTAAAAAATGAAGTACATACATATGTATGTTTATATTTTCACGTGTACGCACTTTTTTCCTGAGAAAGTAGCTTTGAAATTGGCTCCTGCAAAGCAACATTCTTATCACGCACCCTTGGGGGGGGGGAAGTACAAACCACGCGTTATGCTTGGTACCACATCGTTCATTCTTCCGTATTCCTTATTTATTGAAAACTTCATGACAGATTCCAGCAAAGGAAGGAATCGACAGCACAAGAAAAATTGGCATTCGAGAACAAAATTTATTATCGACTTCAGTCAATCGAAAGGGTTAGATCTGTGTCTTCCTGGTCCTGTTTTTTCTTTCGATTGCTATTATTCGACAAGAGAAAAAGGAAAAATATGTAAATTTGACAATAAAGGAAAACTTCCCTCCTATGAGTACATTATTTACGATTTTTGGCAAGCAACAAACAAGGGAATGTTTTGAGGGCCGAATTTTTAAGGTTTCGTGGGCGAATTGTTTCAATCGCTTTCTATTTGTCATTTCATATAAAGCATCTGCCAAAGTTGTGCTGCGAGAAATTGCTCTCCTATTTCTGGTAGGGTAGTAGATATCTCGTAATGGGAATGTTCTAAGTAGGTAATCGCCGATAATATCCGCATATTGGAGGAATATTGAAGTTGAAACATTCCAGGTTCAGTTCACCTTAACAAATATATTATAAAATATCTTCACTTTCTCCGTTATCTATCTCACATGCTTACATGACAATTTCGGCATATTTCTAGGTTTCAGGCCTCAAAGACATTCTGTTATATCCAAAAACAGCAATTGACAAATTCTTAGCAATAAGTTAGAAATATACAACGTAGGAAACACTCCAACATTTGTGACCAGCACCAGACAGGAGGTACTAGATATAACTCTAGGAAATACCCTAATGAACGGAATGGTCAGGAATTGGAGGGTGTCGGATGAACCCTCAATGTCTGATCACAGGATAATCAGATTCGACATTGAGGGTAACTCCAAAATAAAAAGAATAATAAGGAATCCCAAGAGAACGGATTGGGAATCCTACACAACGCACCTTCAAGGAGGCGGTGACATCAGGAGCGAACTGGAATTAGAAACGGTGGTGAAAAACATCAACACAATCGTCATTGACGCATATGAGGCCAGCTGTCCGGCCAAGACAGTCAAGTCATCAAGGGATGTACCTTGGCGGAACAAGAAACTAGCCAGAATGAGAACAGAGGCACGAAAACTCTTTAACCAGGCAAAACAAACCGGGGACTGGCAGAGGTATAAAAATGCACTGACTGCGTATAGCAACGCGATCAGGGAAGCGAAACGGAACAGCTCCAGGGAATTCTGTGAAGGGATCGAACAGTTCACAGAAGCAACCAGGCTGCACAAGGTTGTAGCCGAAGACGGGGGAATATCCTCTGTCTGCTTGAAAAAGGAAGATGGGACATTTACCGAGAATGAGGAGGACAGGGTACACCTGCTTTTCAGAACTCACTACCCCACAGTGGCAGCCGACAACAGTCTGCCTGACACCCCAACATCGAATAAAAGGGGAAGGAAGGAGAACTGGAAACTAACAAAAGAGGTATGCTCAGAAGCTAGGCTAAGATGGGCAGTGGGGACTTTTAAACCACTGAAATCTCCCGGAGTAGATGGCATTTTCCCAGCACTTATCCAGAGAAGCCTAGGAATTATCTTAGAGTCTCTTCTGTGAGTGGTAAGGGGGAGCATAGCACTGGGATACATACCAAGGGCATGGAGACGGGCAAAAGTGGTCTTTATTCCGAAAGCGGGTAAAAACGAGCTTTTTCACCCTAAATCTTTCAGACCAATTTGCCTAACATTGTTCGTACTCAAAACGGTGGAGAAGGTCATAGACAACTATATTAGAACTAACGTTCTAAAGCGTAATTCCCTACATCACTGTCAGCACGGCAGAACGGTCAACTGAAACTGCTCTGTATCAGCTGACAAAGGTACTACGGGATTCCATAGAAACAAAAGAAATTGCACTGTACGCATTTTTGGATATCGAAGGAGCATTCGACAACATATCGCACACTGAGATACAAGATACCCTGAGCCGGCAACGAGTGGGAAACACCCTGGTACTCTGGATAGGCAAAATGCTAGAAAGCAGGCAAATAGAGGTACCGACGCGGACGACATTGTTTTAATCTGTAGGGGTAAATATGAAGATACCTTATGTGATTGAATTCCAACTGGACTAAGGGTTACTAGTGCCCTGGGGACTGCGGACCAACCCAGCCAAAACCACCATAGTACCATTCACTAGGAGGCGTAAGCTTGATCACCTGAGAGCCATAACATTACATGATATGGAAGTGAAACGAGAAACAGAGGTCAAATATTTGGGAATTCCACTAGACCAAAAAAAAAATTACTCTGGAAGACACATGTCGGAAACACTTGTCGGAAAGCCACGAGGGCTCTGACTTGTAGATCCATAGCAGGAAAAAAATGGGGTTGCAGCCCGAAGATACTACTTTGGATATAGCATGATAAGGCCAATGATTACGTATGGAGCGGTAATCTGTGCAGAAAGAACCGAACTCAGCACACAAGCCAGGGAATTGCATAAGCTCCAAAGGCTCGCTTGCGTGTGTATCAGTGGGGCAATGAGGACATCCCAAACGGCATTCCTGGAGGTCTTTCTGGGATTAACCCCTCTCCATCTGCACATACAGATGCAGGCAAGGAGATCAATATTCAGGATGGCCGGTAGTATGAGTGAGGCGGGGAGCTGCCTAAATCGAAGGAAGATTGATATCCTTTCTAGGCGGTATCCCGAATTACTGATACCGAGGGACAACAGGTTTTACTTCGATAAAAAGTTTGAAACACGTTGGAGTAACAAGGCAAACTGGGAGAGCGTGGCTGCGACATTCGGCTTAAACCAGCAACTGATTATTTGGTACACTGACGGATCCCTCACAGCAGAGGGAGCGGATGCCGATGTCATTGGTCCAAGGAAAATGTACTCTGAGCATATTCCAGGCGGAAATTTACGCCATAGACAAATGTGCCTCCTTTACTCTGCAAAGGAACTACAGGGGGCAGAACATAGCTATTCTCACCGATAGCCAAGCAGCGATCAAGGCACTCAGGTCCAACCAGGTGAACTCTAAACTGGTATGGGAATCTCTTGAGAGACTGAATACACTCGGCTCGTCCAACAAGGTCTGGATATTTTGGGTTCCAGGCCATGCTGGGTTGGAAGGCAACGAGGCAGCGGACAAACTAGCAAAGAAGGGAGCAGGGATGCCTTTACACGGGCCAGAACCCTTCTGTGTAATCGGAAACGGTTTCATGGCTATGAATCTAAGAAATGAAAAGGAACGGTTGAGGGAACTATATTGGGCGGGCCTACCAGGGATGGAGCAGTCCAGGGTGCTTATTGGGGGATACGAACCCACGCGCACAAAGGATTGCTTAAACCTCACCAAAAAGAACCTCCGAATCATAGTGGGAATTCTCACTGGTCATTGTCGGCTGAACTATCACCTAGGGAAGCTAGGGATATCTACGGACACTGCCTGCAGGTTTTGTGAGGAGGAGGACGAAACCTCTATGCACGTCCTGGGACAGTGTCCGGCACTTGTGAAAAGTAGGTCGATACATCTGGGAGAACACTTAATACCAGATGCAAAGCTGAAAGATCTGGAAGTAGGGAACATACTAAAGTTCCTAACGGTTATAGGCCTGCTTGAGATACTATGATCAATAGGTACTGAAGAACTATTGTGCCCCTTTTACTGGTGGCACAATAGTTCTTCAAGGACGCGTGCGACTTTCCCTTAACAAAAAAAAAGGGCTGAGATGTTATAAATAACTGCGTTAACCGACGCATACTAGATATTATATGCCACATATATATATAATTCAATTTATTCCGATTGAATAACTTAAGTCATCAAAGTATTTGATGTCCACTTGGCCCTATGTCCTAGTTCCGACTTTAGTATGGCTTAGTCCGAGTACAAACTCCTCTTGGGTTTACAGGAATTCCTAGATATGTATATGAAAGCTCATGGTCGATTTCGAACTCCCTTCCCCAGGGTACATTATATCGTATTTAATTACAGCCAAGCAATTTACACACCTGCTATTAAATTTGTTCCCGCACGTGCCAATCTTCGTAGCAAATGGAAATTCTTTTAGATACAAAGTGCCAACCAGTCGAACAGCCTATTCGCCTATTTCGGTACTATAAATGGCGTTTATAGCCCACGCAATTAGGACTTTCGTATCGTTGCCCGATTATGCGATTATCCAAAGTTTTAATTGGAAAATTTTCTTGTAATGTAACGCATGCATGTGTGCCTGTATTAGGTTTGTTGCCCACCTTATATACATATATATATATACATTTATAACTGGAGAGAAGTGAATGGATTCAGCATTAGTCAGCACTTTTCCAAAGAAGGTGCAATTAGAAATCCCTCAGTTTCGTTACATCCAAGTTGGGTGGGCATTGTGTGTAGATGGACAAAGCAAATTGGTTGCCAATTAACCGGAACTGAAACTTTTCCAAGCGTCTATTGTCCTCCAGTTTAGTATCGTGTACCCTGTGCCAGCCACTCGGACGTCGACGCTTAATCAACCCTGATCGCTTAAGTGGATTAGAATGAGTCAGTGGTTTTGTAGAATAATCAACAGCGGAATTAGGAAAATATTTTGTAAAATGTATTTCTCTCCATTTTATCGACAATTCAGTTTAATTATAAGAAGTCATTGACTTATGCCAATGTACATAGTTTTTGGCTAGTGCTTCTACCATGATTGCCAATATTGCTCGATAAGAGACACGACATTGAAAAGGGTTCTAATGAGTAACGCCATAAATTCTACTTAGACTTTGTTAAAAAAATGCGTACCGCAATTGATTGTCAATAAAGTTGGAAATTAAGAAACATGAATAGACGGAAGCATATAACTGTTGCGCACTATCATATTTTTTGGAGGAATACACTCACCTCAAATAAATAAATAAATACTTTGATCTGAAAATCGATGGACCGGAATCACACATGACATTCTATGTACATATGATGTCTCAGGTTACAATATAATAATACAAAAGACACAAATTTAACCTACTATAACTTTGTTTATAATAACAGCATTTCCACCAAATTTTCCACTATTATGCAACATATTATTGTTTATATTACTAAGTGATTTGTGATGATTTTAATATGATCCTAGAGAGATCTTCAGAAAATTTACAAAATATAATACTACTACTGACATATCTTAATTTGAGTTGATATAGAGATGGCGGGTATTTTGAAGCTTATAATTCACATTGGAACATAATCATTACTTTTTAGATTTTTCAGTTCCATAATGGGTCTGAGAATGGGTCCTTAGTTTAAATGTGTACCATGAAATCTCCCAAAATCGAGACTTTCGAGCTGCCACCTGACTTTTGCAATAAATGTGATACAACCAACTCTGAAAATGTTGTTTTTCATTCGATGCGTAACGATTCACAGTTCCAACGTTACAACAAAATTTCGTATTAACAGACATAACAATGTCCACAATATCCAGTGTTGGATAACTCTCTTCAACACCCCTAGATTCTCAGAGTTTCTAAGTGGAGCTTGGATTTCATCAGTCCTCTACTCAGCAACATCTTCATCGATCTTTGCATTCGATGAGTTGCTTCTGTTAGCCCCATTTATATCCGACTATCCCACGTTCCCTTTTCCCATCCCCGTGATGGAACTAAAATTCACATAGAAATATAGCCTATAGATCTGCCCACACCACAGTGTACCTATGTCAAAGTTATTTCTGTTAAAGTAAGTTAACATACCGCTATTCTACCCAATTCGAGAAAGCGGCTTTTGGCACTTCTACCCCTTACAGTCTTGTTTTGCCTCTGTGATCCAAGTTTTTTTCTAGTGAAAAATCAAACTATTAACTATAACTGTAGACCAAAATATGAAAAATCCACATTTGTTTAAACCCTTGGATCAATCTTTATTTTACTGTTATTTTAGTAAATCTATTGACACTTTTTTGGTTCAGATGATCCAAAGAAGGGAGATTGGGGGTGAGAAGCCATGATGTATAGTTCACCCGGGCAAGGTTCTTTTTGAAAAATAGGCTCCGGGTGAATTTACGTTGTTCAGCTTCAAGACCGCAACAATAACGGTTGGGAAGGGAAGGGGTAACAGACTACACAGCACACTTCAAAGATGATTCTGACAAGAGAGTTAAAAGTGGAGAAGAGAGAGAAGGATCGGGATGAGTGTCTATGAAAAGAGACTTTGCAGGAACGGTATGAGAGGCAGGAGGGAAGCCGAGCGATGAACGAAGACAAGTAGGAGAAAATGGGACCTAGCAAGGGAGGAGATCGGACAGGATATTATAAAAGCTGGAGACAGCTGGATCATATGTTGAGGTTGATGATATATCATCCCAGTTGATTGATGCCAAGGTAGAGTTAAGACCGTCAAAATTGGCTTTTCCGGAAGTTGAATTTAACAGAATTACGCACAGTTCTGGCGTCTGACCGGGGAACTCTGCAATTCAAGTGACGCTGGAAAGAGGAATAAATCGAGATTGCGACCTATGAGGTTTTTTGAAGTGTTGAAATTCAAGTCAGATGAGTGTTCCTAAAGGCGGGGAGAGTGAAAGAGGTTATTGCAAGCAATAGGAAGGCTAGGACGACTGGGAGGTCAAAACTTCCGCAGAGGAGGAAAGAGAGGGAAGGGAATTTGGTAGTAAGAAGTTCCGACAAGCTGTCAAACAAATCTTCGACCAGGTGGGAAAGGCTAGCACGGGGGACATAGAAACAAGAGACAATAAACGGGTGAGAGTTAGGACACGTAGGACAACACAATCATGTGGTGAGCCAGAGGAGGAAAGGACGAGTTCGGCGCGGAGTTGATATGTAATTGTACTTAGGACTCCACCAACAGTGAACTAACACAACGCAGCGCGGCCCGTGTCGCAGCGGAAAATGAAATACCCTTCGGAGAGCTCAAAGATTAATATATTGTCATCATAGAAGTTGTCATTTCTTTGCAAATTCAAGACATTGAATATCAATATCACCCGAATATGGATATTCTCACATAATATATGCCTATATTACGTGCTAGGTACTAATGGGACACATGGACATTTAAATGTCTTTATAAAAGAAATACACGAAACCTTTCATACCTGTGAGGCAATTGGGTGGGATCACCCAACGTCAAACCCGCCAGCAAGTGGTCTAATTTTGCCGACTCGCTTGCCGACAGGCGCCTGATCAACTCACTCTTGAGCTGCGTGTATGATGCCGACTTCACTACGTCGGACACCATAAGAATAGACTCTTCGTCCAGGCCGACCACCGCGTAGTTGAAGCGGGTCGCGTCCGATGTAATGCCGGACATTTGGAACTGCGCTTCCAAATGCACGAACCACAGCTCCTGGTTCCGTCGCCAAAACGGAGGAACGCGTACGGCGAGGGCCGTCACTTGCGGGTGCGATGGGCCTGCCGCGTCTTTGCTGTCGAACGACATCTTGAGTAACGAAAAGTAGGAGTTTGTAATGAACACGCGGTGAGTTTATAATGAAAACGCGGTGAATTTGCTCCGACACGGCAGGCCGCACCCACAAATGCACGCACGAACACAGAAATGACGACCGAAGCGGACGCTTTCCAGCGCAGACCGAAATCACCGCCCAGAAACCCGCCAAGAAAACGGAGAACCCGCGATGAGAAACACTTCAACGCCGTCTCCTGCAGCTGGTATAACTTTTATTTTAACTATAATCACAATTTAAACTCTTAATAATATAATTAACAATTAGTGCGAATATTGCGAAACTAATGACAACAATTGAATTTGAACAGATTGATTGCCAGTTGCTATCGTTATTGGAATGAAGTTGATGGCCGTCTCCTTTCCTGAGAAACTCCTTGCGAGGGAAGCAATTATATTTTTTTATCGGATATAATAATTAGTTGTATTGTGCGTAGAAAGATGTTGGTGAATCGCAGCTATTTCCTGCCCTTGGTGGCCTTTTCGTCAGCCTTGGTCACCTTGCCACCGCTGGCGTCCTTGAAGTTTACAGCCTTGATTACACTGACAGCGACGGTCTGTCTCATATCACGAACAGCGAAACGACCCAATGGAGGGAACTCCTGGAACGATTCGACGCACAAAGGTTTGGCTGGGACGAGGATGACGATGGCGGAATCACCAGACTTGATGGCCTTGGGGTTCTCCTCGGCGGCGGCGCTTGTACTAGTATCGCTGGTGTCGTGTTTTCCTTTTCGGGGTCACCACTTTAACAGTTGTTTCAAAACGTTGTATTTTTTATGTTAAATTGTTACAAAGAAAATTTTGTTATTAAACGATTAAAACTTTAAACTTCGTCTAGGTGTGTTCACCGCCGCGGTTGGAAACAGAAGAGACCGGCTTATTTCCATGCGGTCCTTACTGTCCCAACCAACGGCATTTTCACACCGCTAATTCTCCACTCCCTTGGTGAGTTCTAAAATGAGTGAGTGGATAGTTCCGCGCCATCTACACGTCCGCATCCGCAACATTCGAAATAAATTTCGAAAGCTGCAGATCCTGCCGCGCCACACCTGAACCGTCCAGCATTTGGTTTCCCGATTTATTTATTTTTGAAGTAGCTCTGCCCTCGTATTTGACTATAATGAATTCGGATGGACATTCTGATGATCGCCATAGTTTATACGGTCATTATAACTATTACATGAGACTGGACGATTCCGTAGCCTACATAACGACGAAATCTATGAGCGATACCATGACCAGCCAGTTGTGGATAAAATCCGGCTCAATAGGTTACGGTGGGCGGGTCACTTAATCCGTATGGATGAGGATGATCCCACCCTGAAAGTCTATAAGGACAATATCTATGGTAGAAAAAGAAGACGAGGCAGACCCTGCCTAAGATGGAGCGATGGCGTAGGTCAGGACGCCAGACAGCTGTTAGGGATATCGAATTGGTGGACCTCGGCGCAAAGCCGAGATGTCTGGAGTTAATTATTAGGGCAGGCCTAGACCGGATACCGGTTGTTGCGCCGTTGATGATGATGATAACTATTATATGAAATGTGGAAGGAGCATGCAAAAAATGTACAGTTCACACATCCATAACCTAAGCTACCAGCCTTTAGAATGCCTCATAGATTGAGCCATTTATGCCTCAATATCAGAGTACAGTTTACAACAAATTAGTTTAAAACAACAGGATTCATTCGGAAATTCTATTGGACATCCAAGAAATTGCTATACTGATCCTACCTTCGAAAATGTCGTAGTCAGTTAAGAATAATCTATGTAAATAATGAGCTTTTTATGAGTTTTCCAATGACATACCCACATCACACTTTTATTATTCTAACGGCGAATTGATAGACACTGAGGAAAAGCAATTTCCTATCAACTGGGGTGTATGCTTTCAAAAAACGGTGTTACTTCGACGCGGGAGTCAGGATATAAAAAAAGAGTTGCCGAGAGAAGAAAACGGGGCAAAGGATAGGGTGAGAATACTCCACTAATGTTGAGAAGCAGACGTGGAAATTACGGAAAAACATAAAATTGCCGTGTCAACTTCAATCATTTCGACACGTAGGCGTCGCTTCTCAACTCAAATTTGCCACGTTTTTTATGTGTAACCTAATTCCAGGCTGTCTACGAGTACTTCCTTGCCGCACCATGTGATAAATGCTGATAACTCCCATTTTCCACTGATGAAAAATTACTTGGCTCTCTTTACGCCCGATTACATATTTACACCCTTGTCTCGGAATGGAGTTGCTCTTTCAATATTTTCGTCTTCACTTAAACGTGAACGCCACCCAAGACAAGCATTATTTTCCCCCAGCAATTGTCTGCTTTTTTTTTCTCTTTCGTCTTTCACTTTTGAAAAATGAAAAGCTAACAAAATGACATACGGAAATTTCTTCAGCTTAAGATGTTTTCACGTCACCAGACTCCTCCTTGCGAGTTACTTTGAATACCTTCGTGCAACCATCCGTAATGTTGCTGTATGAAAGAAAGAACGCGAAATAATGGTAAAATTTATTAAAGTGCGAATACGGCTGAATATGGAACTGTCATTGTAACGCTTTCAAGCTAGAAAGGGGATACGAAGACTCGGAAGAAGTTTTGTGATAAAAGATGCAACAAAGTCGCGTTTTCTTCAGAATAATCGTTTATTTCATCTGAACCATACATTTTCTCACGTCTTCAGATGCTCATTTGTAATCCCATTCAGCTATAGGAGTATGTTTCCCACATTTTGCCTCTTGCGATTCAGGATCAGCAAAAAAGTACTATTGGAAGGACGGTTTTCAAGTCAGTCTCCAACCATGTTGGTTTGAGGAACACTGGCTGCACTCAACTTTTTACAAGGATAAAACTTCCCGGATGTATGTCGCATCGTATCTGTGTCTCATAAATGCATGTATCATGTTCTTTCATCAACGTATTCTCGGAATGATATGCTAATTCGGAGTAGTCGTGCGAAGGTAAAGTGAACAACTACGATCCTTCTCCATATCAAAGCACTCCTCAAGGGACGCACAATCAAAACTATTCTCGATTATATTGCCGCATCCTTAGCAGTTCAGTCGGGTCGCTCAAATGTAAGTTTACCTTGAGGCTTCAATTTGGGTCGTTCCGAACGTGACGTGCACCCGAAGAAGGACTTTGCCAGCGCTTGGCTTCCCGAATGCGGCAGACAAGAGTGAAAGAATGTAGAGAAATCAAAAACTTGCAAAAGCACTGGCATAAATCTCTTGGGATATTGGAAATGTTTTGACGTGTTCTGCATTTTAGATACAAAACGAAAGCTGAACCTCGTCATGAAGGGAAAAGCTTCAGAGGAAACCAACTCGAGATTCCTATGGTTAGTGTCCTGGTAACTTGGGGCCTTGAGTATAAGTTATCTAGAGCATATAATTTGCTGTGTCCAGTCGGGTATCTAAAAATCCATAGAGACTCGGTCGGTTTAAATCCACTAAAGATTCCAAACAGAGACACCGGGCGTAGAAACTCCAACTAGGCAAGCCGAACACAGATGTCCACATATCTATATATGTATGTGTACCGTGCAATGATTTCAACCCCTTTTATTCTGGTAGTTGTATTCTCGGGTAGGGAAGTAAATCCAATTTTTATCGAAGGTTTGATTTATTGAGGTGAGCGCACCATAAAAACGTTTGCAGGTAATGTCGGTGGTAGCATCTGCTTACGCATCGACACGTATTTTTATTTGAGCTAATATAATTCCAAGAGAAGCACTTTCTTTCAATTTATTTATACTCACGGTATTTGGAATTGGTATCGAGTGCATGAAGACCTCCGCCATTGGCATCCATAAGTATGGAAAATGAAATCAAACTCAACTCCAACGCGAAAAGATGTAGAAAGCTAAAATTTTCATAAAATCTCTCTGGCACATTATAATATTCCACCATGCTTCCAACTTCAAGTAACGAATTTCATACAACGAACGGTAGCTCATTCATTTTTGTGACACGGTAGGGACGATATTTGTAACATGGGATTCCCCCTATGTATATTGGTTGTATAATAGATTACTCTTGGTTAATCTGGTCACATTAAATGTGGACTCTAGAACATTAGGAATTATAATGTACACGCACTAAGTGCAGAACTGATGCAGACTACCATTGGCCGCAAATTTTATTCTCATGGCACTGAGACTGATCTCGGTTGATGGAAGATTAAACCGAGGAGTGACTGTTTCATACACCTTTGTCCAGTTTACTGTAATGGCTCGTGGAATCTCTTTTATCTGGAAGGGGACCTCGCCCATGGTACAATAGTCGAGCTCTACGAGAGAAACAGGAAACCGAATTTCTAACTGAGTGTCATTACAAGTGATTGGCATTTTATCAACTTGCCCTTTGAATATCACTCCAACATGGGGGCTAATGCGACCGATGTAGGTCCCATTGCTCCACCGCGTGGTCGAACACCAATCCTTTAATTGTTGGCCTCCCCGTATAATTTCCTTAATACATGATGGTCCAGAGCGTAATAATTTTGTCTCATATAGACGAGGAAGAATCTCTGTACACTCTTCCTCGAAGAAAAACTTGTCCGCATTGGGCCCAACGAATAGGATGCGGAATGGTATCGTTGTCCCCAAGTCCCAAGTGTTATTTTTAGAATCTGGAGGGGTGATAACTGCTACCTGTCTAAATTCCTCTTTATACGCAAGAGGAATTGTATATTCGATCGTAACGAGATCATTCTAAAGCCATGCAGACACTGGATTAAACTCGAACACTCTTTCTGGCTCATCTTATTTCGGCAGGACTACCCCAGGGACCTCTCTATTAACCTGGCTTATAAAAGCCGCCAGTTCTTTGGTAGGTCGAATGTTTCGTAATTGCTCATGTTTGGCAACGATTTCGCTAATTAATGTTTTAATTCCTAGGGGGAACTCCGACAGCTCCTGCCTTAACATTTCTTTCCCCTGCTGCTCCATTAGCTGATTTATCTGGTTCTCCACCTGATGGTACTCTAGGTCCGTGATGTTTAACGTTAACGTTGCGATTTTTGTCTGTTGATGTCTAAGAGCTTTCACTTCCTCGCGAATAGCTATGTCTCAATAACTAAGGTAAGCTACTGCCCCCGCCGCTAAGAGACCTGGGATATACTTGGCACCTGTTTTCAATAAACTACTTGATATAATGGGGACTATACCAAAGGCCCGCCTAACTCGGTTGACCTTATAGGAAGCAGTCAACCGTCGATTAACATCAGCGACTTGGAGTTCGCTTGCAAGTTTCAGCTCGTTGCATTGTTCTTGGACTTCCTCCACCATCTGCCGCTCACATATCCTATGGAACTTTTCCAACTGTTGCGACATTATGTCGAGATCACGCGTGAGGTTTACTGAGGTTGCAATAGTGTATTTTAGGTCAAATGCCTTTACCTGCACTAATCCCAATTCCAAAACTCTGGTTTCCAAGACCGGGTCCACTGCCCAGGACACCACTGTGACGGGCATTAGGTATATACACAGCAGAGTAGCCACTTGCGCTAGAGACCACGGCTTCCATCCTTTTCCGCTTCACATTCGGGAGGGAATGTTAGGTGGAACCTTGTCCGGTTCTAACGCATTATCATCTGCTTCCTGCGCTTGAGAGGGCTCAGCTTCCTCTTCTGGAAGAAGGGGAACGAGCTGATGCACGGCACAATGTATATTGTCCCTACCAGCAGTTTTTAGTTTTACTTGACGGATGGTGCCCTGTAGATCTGGAAAAACTTCTAACACTCGCCCGGTCTTCCAATCTAATGGCCTGTGACCACTTTCTTTGATTAGAACAAGTTCACCTGGCCTCAGTTGCCTACCGGGGGCCTTCCATTTATACCGCTTCTGTAGATACCCCAAATAGTCAGTCTCGAATTTGACCCAGAAATGCTTCTGCAGTTCCTGGATCTGAAGCCATTTTTTGGTTGCTGGGAGACTTTCGTTTAGACCTTCCCCAGCCCGAGGCGACAATAGGCTTCTTTGAATGATGAAATGTGCAGGAGTTAGTACCAGTAGGTCATGACCATTATCAGCCGCGGATACAATGGTCGGCTGTTTAATATTGCTTCCCATGTGCAGACGGCAGTTTGAAAATTTTCATATGTCAGGTTGGAAATTGAAGGCATCCGCTTTATGTAGCGTTTTAGACTCCCCACTGCTGCCTCAAACAGCCCTCCGTAGTGGCTGGCTCTTGGGGGGTTGTGATGCCATACGATCTGACGCTGAGCCAACCTTTCCTCGCATTCACTGGTCAACTTTCCCCAGGCTTCCCTGAGCACTTTGGAAGCCCCTACTAAGGTTGTGCCGTTGTCGGAGCGAATCATTTTCGGCTGGCCTCGCCGGCTTACGAACCTTTGAAACGCAGCCAAAAATGCATTTGTGGTAAGATCCGTACAGAGCTCTAAATGCATCGCTTTAGTAGACATACAGATGAAAACCCCTATGTAGACCTTCATATATTTTGTGGTCCGTAAATTTGATGCTTTTATTTGAAATGGTCCGCACAAATCGGTTCCCACATTTTCAAAAACAGCGGATGACCTGATTCGCTCGGGAGGGAGGTCTGCCATTATAGTGGCTCCTCGCATTCGAACGCACCTAACGCATCCTCTAATCCACTTCTTCACCCTCTGCTGCAACGCTGGAATGTAATATCTTTCTCGGAGGATAGTCATTGTGAGTCCTGTCCCACAATGTTGGTGAAACTTATGAACATGTTGAATTATGAGGTCAGCTAGGTGACACTTCCCGAGAATTATAGGGTGTTTCTGCTCAAATGGGATGAGCGCCTGCTCTAATCTTCCTCCCACTCGGAGAACCCCAGATACCTGATCGACAAAAGGGTTTAGCGTGGACAGCCAATGGTTTTTCTCGAGATTCAATCCCTTCTGAATTCTGAAAATTTGCCTCCCGAAGAGTAGTTTTTGTTGATACCTGACGACTGCCCACTCCGTTAGCGGAAGTTTGCCTTTCCCTAGAGTTTCTGTGATTTTCCGGATGACCTCTTGAGCTTCTTTTATACTGGACGCCCCGTACAACAGATCATCCATATAGAACGCGTTCTTGATGATCCAGTTAACCTCCTCATCCGGAGCATTGTCGTCCGCCACCTGGTGAAGCGTTCGAATTGCTTGCCAGGGTGCACAGTCTAACCCGTAGGTCACCGTTTTCAAGTAAAACTCTCTTATCGGTTCTTGAGGCTTTGCCCGCCAGAGAATCCTAAGCCTGATCTGATCCTCTGGTCTCAAAAGTATCTGCCGATACATCTTAGTAATGTCACTAGAGTATACATACGCAAACCTGCGTATTCTAGTGACAATGTCGAAAATATGGTTTTGCAACTTTGGACCGGGATGGATCATCTCGTTAAGGCTCACACCATTTGATGTCGGACTGGAAGCATTGAAGACATTCCGCAATTTCGTCGACGTGGCCTCTTGGCGAACCACGCTTAAATACGGGATATAATATGCCGCTAGTGTCAGATTGATGACCCTTTGGAACTTCAGCCATGTGGTCCAAATTAAAATATTCTTCCATAAACTCATCCGATTTGAGCTTGTGGTCTTTGTTTTTCAACCACCTTTTCTCCTGACCGAGATAGTGCTGCACAGCCTTGTGGTAGGAGTTTCCTAGTTTAATATTCTCTTGTCGCCACGGGGTCGGTACCACGTATCGGCCATCGTTCTTTCGGTAATGACCCTTTACGAATAGGTCCTCACAAATTTCGTCATCTATGCGACTAGATTCATCTCTACTTAGTGGCATATCCCAAAAAGCCCTTAAGTCCTGTTCCCATTCCTTGATAGTGACATGTGTTGAGGTGAACTTCGATACCGAAGATTCCGCCGGACCAGACACAATCCATCCCAATTTCGTGTTCTGGTGCAGGAAACTATCTACGGTTTCTACTCCATTCACGAAAAGTTGTGGAAGGATACTAGACCCTAATAAAACTGGAACATGAGATGCATGTTCCGTTACGGGGTCCGCCAACTTCTTCCCTTGAAACAACGCCTTTACTTGCGGCGGTACCTGTGGAAGGGAACCTTTAGTTACCCGTCTGACTACTAACGCTTTAGTGCTGACCTCGGAACCATCGTCCAATTTAAGGGTGAGACACACAACCGCTGACACTTTCCCTGCTGACACACCACCTACCCCTGAAATTTCGATGTTGGTCTTTTTCTTTTTTAACCGAAGTTTCTGTACTAGATCTTCGGTTATATAGCTGCTCTGACTGCCTTGATCGATCAAACACCGAACTGGAATGGCATGTCCTTCTCTTGCCTCTAGCTTAACGACAGCTGTTGGAAGAACGGTTCCGGACCATGACAATGCTGTCGAATTTTTGGCATGATGAACAGCAGAAGACGAATTATCCCCTTTGCACGGATGCATGGCAGTAAGATGTTGCCCTTTGCATATTTCGCATTGGAGATTCTTGCGTTTATTGCACGCTTCCCCCCTGATATATTTGTGGGAGAGACAGTAAATGCAAACATGATAACGGCGGAGCAGTTTCTCCTTGTCAGCACTTTCAATGAATTGAGGACACTGGGCTGTGAAGTGCTTCCCCATACATAAGAAGCATTTAATCCAGTTTCTCTTTTCACCATCCGACTTGGAGAGCAAGGCTATCTCCTTCTGGGTTTTTCTCTTATTCCCAAGATCCTCCGCCTTGGATATCCCACTTAAACCATCCCAACCGGGGGACATGACCACATATCTATTTTCTAGGAATTGGTCGATGTCGTTTATCGTAACGAGCATTTTTGGATCTCGTAACGTTAAGTCGAACTCCCTTCGAGTTGTCATATCCATTTTCCTCGTCAGGACGAACGGAATGAATGGAATACCTTCATCTGCATTGAATCCTGCTTTCCGTAGGTTCTGAACTGCGGAACGCATGGTATCCAATGCTCTTCCCAGCGATCTAGGCTCCCTTTGGTTTATCTGAGGTAAGTCAATAACGCCTGAATTTCCTTTTCTATTAAGGCCCGTCGATTACTGTATCTTCGGTCAAGAAGAACCCATGCTTGTTGGTAATTCTCTCCGTATATCCCTAAATGGTCGATTACACGTTTTGCATCGCCTCTTAACTTGTTCTGAAGCATCATTAAGCGCTCCGCAAAACCGATTTCAGAACCATCGTATACAGAGTTGAAGAGGCTTTTGAATGGTTCGTATTGACTGATATCCCCACTGAATATTGGAATTTCTGGGATTGGTGGGGCGGGTCTAAAACGATATCCTGAGTTCCAAGGGGAAAAATGGCTCGAAGGACCAAAATGGTTTGGCCGGGTCTGGCTGGGATCCAAGAAGGATTCTGAGCGGTTTGGTCCAGGAGTCCGCAAATATTCTGGGCGGGGCTGACTAGGGTCTAATAAATAGTGCGGTCGTAGTTGGGTGGGGAAGGGCCCAAGATTAGATGTACGCGGTTCGGCTCTCCACGTTGGATAATTTTGTCTATCCTTATCACAGGCCCCCATGCCCCTCCGAACGCAACTTCACACCTGCTTGAACTCCTGGGCAGATCCCTAGCTGTCGCTTCACCTTGGAGTCTGTCGTTGACGTCTAGGCCCAAGTCTCGTTCTAATACCTCTGTTTCAACTTGTCTTGGGACGGCCCCCCTATTCGAACTTCCTTCACCGGAATCTATATAATTTTGAGTCACTGGCGGGAGTTTAGGGACTTGTTCCCTAACTGGCCCCAAAGTTAACGGGTCGACCTCTGTTTGTCTCTCCTCAGGAATAAGAGAGGGATGAACTCTCTCAACGAACTCCTTTGCTTTCAAATAAACTGATTGCAGCTTATTCTCTCGAAAATATATTAAATCTGCCGAGGGATTCAATAATAGAAGCCGTTTATGTTCCGCAATGAACTCTAAATAGATCTGCCGGACCTCACTCCACGCGGTTTCAAAGCGTTCCTTAGTTCGCTTCTCCTGCCGCAGTTTGCATAGCGTCTCGCGAATCTCTTCAATTTTCAAAACCCGCTTTTGCTGAGCTTCAATGATCTCCTGGATCTCCATTTTTTGGTTCTATTTCAACTGGTGGTCAATTAATTGATTTAAATATTTCCGTTTGGCACGGACAGTGTGTATGAACGACACACAGATAACGTGGGAGGCGCAACACTATAAGGACCTTTCTTTTGGTCTGGACGCGCCCACGTAACAACAACAATAATTTTTAAAAATTTCCGTTTCGCACGGACAATATATTATGAATGACACACAGAATACGTGGGAGGCGCAACACTATAAGGACTTTGCCTTGGGTCTGAACGCGCCCACGGATCAACAACACCACAAAAATTCACACCAACGATGTTAGAGTGTCGTTAGAGAAACGTGGGAGGCGCAACGCTATAAGGACTTTGCCCTGGGTCTGAACGCGCCCACGAATCAACAACACTACAAAAAACAATGCACACCAACGATGACGTTCAAGTAGTGTTTTATATTGTGTAGACGAAACACAATCACTATAATTTCCCGCACTTTATATATATATATTTTTTTTTTTTTTCACAAGAGAAATTATTTTTATAATATGTAAAAACTTACTTTGGATCGAATCCGGCTCGACGGACCAGCTGTTTCAGCGATCTCCTAAACGGCCTCTTCCAGTGGACTACCCTGCTTGGGCGTTGGCCAAGCTCGCGCACTAGCTCCTGGATGTTTAGAGGACCGTGGTTGCTCTCGTTCCGAGTTGCCGAAACTTAACTTCGGAACGATGGGGTAATCAAACACTACTGAAACAGAAAAGGCTAAAAGGTTAGGAATTATACTTACGTTAATTGGCTTGGATTAAGTTAAAGAAAACACTCGCGACTCCACTTCAACAAACCTTTTATTTCTAAAAACATTATTCTATTTTTTTCTTTTTAACAATTTTACTAATTAATTTCATAAGCGAGTTAAAGAAATTACCGCGCGAAATAAAGTGTTCCCAGTAGAACACTTTAGCTCTGTTCAGAGGCTTTTTGACTACTCAAAATTAAAAGTAATGCTATTCTTTAAGTCACCTATGTTTGACCCTTCCGTGTTTACACATTGCTTTGAAAGTGTTCTTGTACACAACACAATAACACTTGTTTATTATTATAAATTTGGTTGTTGCGCTGCGAATTGCTGACACGGAAGAAAGTCATGTCGAGGCCAAATATACCATTTGGTAAGTAACATGCTGATGCAATGGCGGAAAAGAATCTCGTGATGTCCAAACAGGCCATTTGCATAGCATGTGATGTAACGACGGAAGAGGTTAAATGCGCATGCAGACTGGGTTTCATGGGGCTAGCTCCAAAGATGCGGCTCCTGGAGAAAATCCGGCGAAATCGCTTAAACACTACATTTTAATATAATTTTTCAGATGGCAGAATTTATACCGCTCCTAATTATGTTCAATGCCTAAACCCACCATGTCATTTCTCACAGTCTCTCCCCTATGTATCCATCTTTCCTGCACAAGCTGCAGTCGTCTTAATTCCATTGCTCTGTCTTTTGTCTTAAGGAGTCAACACTTAGGAAATATTTTCCGTGGCCATTCATCAATGTTGTCAAGTTACGTTATCCTCATAATTCCATCTAAGAAATACGGAAACCACTGCCAAATTCGGTATTGGGCAATGAATCGCTGTTTCTTTGCCAGTAAACTAGTTGAGTAAGTCCTCTGAGAACGTAGGTAGGAATTGAGTAGAAGCTGCTTTGTGGCGACGCTGACGCATAAATCAAATTAGTCAGAAAGAATTGGTTTGGAAACCCTATGCGTGACTTACACATTGAAAAAGCTTCTCCTTGCCTCGAATTTCTGCCTTCGTAGCTTGACGCACATTTGTGAATATGTAAGATGATAGGACCTTTAGTAACCTGGCATAATATCCTTTCCACCTGAAGCTATTCCCCCGAGTGAAATATTTTTCAAGTTGTTCTAAGAAAAAAGATTCTCAAATGTGTTTTTTGATATACGCACTTCCATATGCCTATTGTAAGTTTGATATATTATATAATATATGTACATATATTAGGTGATTGACCCGATTACAGATTAGATAGTAGTTTTCAATTTAAGAAGGCTAATTTGATTTTTTTGGTCCGTATCGCTTAGGCTGTCACAGCGGAAGGTCGCGGCTCCAATGTCATTGGTTGCGGAGGCATTTGTAAACCGTGACTGGATGTTGGATACCAACTGTAAATGTATATCTGAATCAAATTAAGGTAATAATTACTGCCATGTACCGTAGTCCTACCTCCTACAGTGCAGTCGTACAGCGCACCCTTACGATTTTGAATGAGATGCTCTAACACGCTTGAAGGTCCTGATCCCATTCGATTGTCACGCCAATGATTTTTATTATTATCAACTTTCACATTTAAAGTAGAAACCAGGGATGGATACGTGAATCTTTAGACCGGGTTATTAACTCTTTGATTAGAATACTACTCCGGATGATGAAAGCGTTAAAAAGCACTAGAATCCTACACATCTAGGCGTTCGACATATTCTTCCACGCGCTAGTTATGTCCCCATAACAACCATCAACATCCTACATTTACATACAATTTATATTTTCACCTTAAGTAAACATAAATTTATTCCAAATTGCACTTTTCACAAATTTGTAATAAAATACATTTTTCCGGCAAGTTCATTGTATCAGATATCTTTCTAGCACATGCCGGATGTGCATTTTCGAAGTAAACATATCATATCAAGCAAATCAAATGTATAAAAGTCAGAAATAGAAATTAACAAGAAGAGTTGTAATCGGGATTTTGGCAGGAACGCTGCCCGAATAAATTATTAAAACTTAAAACTTTTGTTTTTTTTAAGAAGGGTTAGTGTATAACCCATAACTGGCGCAGTCGATTCTAACGGCGGGGCGGAAAGTGTGATTCGTTCGTTCGTTCGTGACAAAATTATTTTAGTTTGAAAAACTTTAATTCCGACGGTTTATCGGGATTCGCGAGTGAATATCGCAATTTTTGGACTAAATAGTTCGGTGTTTGTATGCAGCCTACCTGCAGCTACGTGAGGACAACGTAGTAAAGTGCAACACCTGTCCAGCACAACGAATAGAAGAGCACCAGAGAGGAGAGATGTATACAAAGCTGTACATCTTAACGTAAGTCGACAAATTTTGGATATATCCTTTAATGTCACCTCCCAAAAACAAAATCCCCAGCCGTAAACCGTACCCTACAACCCCTCGTAGATTTTTAGATAGCGTTAGAAATAGATTAAGAAGTGAAAATAGAAATTTAAACCGGTCAAGTGATAGTATTAGAACGGGTCATTAATAGCACCCACTAGCGGAACGCCATACGCGCAATTGCTTTTAAGAGCGATTCGAAACAAAATCGTAGGGCCCGCTAATGAGGTCTTAAATATGTACGGTACTCCATTGATTTGGGACTCAATAAAAGAAAACCTTACTCTGCATTACGCAGATAAAAGGAATGAAACCTCCCTCATAAGAGACCTACATGAGACCCGACAAAATAACAATTCAGTGGAAAAGTTCTATGGAGAAATTGTAGAGTTACTCTCCAGTATGAACAACCACATAAACATACACGAAATTGACAATAATGTACGCAGTGCGAAAAAATCATTATATGCAGAAATGTGCCTTAACACCTTCCTTTCCGGGTTGAGAGAACCACTTGGTTCTACGGTTCGTGCCATGAAACCCGAATCTCTAGCAGCAGCATACGCCTGTTGCGTAAAAGAACAAAAAATCTTTTACTCTAAATCCAGTGCCGGAAGACTACAATTCAAAACTAGTGAGCCTCCGAAACAATTGTCGCAGTTTCCTAGTGTCCAAAACACGTTCAAATTTCCTCAACATGTACCCCACCTTAGAAACCCAATACCCGTGCAAAATCCTCCTTATAGGCCAACGCAACCACTAAGGTTCCCTCAAACAAACCCTTTCCAATCAAGACCCCAATTTCAACCGTTCGCAGGGACAAATAATAATCCCAATTTTATAAGACCCGTCCAATTCCAAAATCATTTCACAAGACCTATCCAATCACAAAACTACTTTCCAAATCCTCAACAAAGACCAACGCATTTCAACAACCAGTTTAATAGACCGGCTCCAAGACCTGAGCCAATGGAAATTGGTTCTGGCAATGTACACAGAGGTCAACCACAGAACATACAACCACAAAACAGTTATTTCCGATCAAGTGGACCACCGAAATTCACGAGTAAGGAACTGTTTAATGTTGCTGAAAACTTTCCAACAGATTCGACTGAGGATGGAAACATTACCAATAACGATCAGAGTAGCTACCCCTTTGAAGTCAATGAATATTACCCAAATCAGGATAATGTTTACTGTTATGACCCTGTTCTTGATCATGAAAATAATAACCCAATAGAGGAAGTAATTGACGATGAAAATTTTCTATACAGTGCCTCGAAAAACCAATTGGGTACTTAGATGTAAATAAACATGGCCATCTCCTACCATATATTCAAATTTCCTCACCATTTGGACGCTCATTAAAGTTCCTTATAGACACCGGCTCATCCTCATCTTTCATTAACCCAGAATACGTTCACCCTGAAGACGTTCGAAAAATACCACCAGTTTCTATAACAACTGTTCTCTCGGAACATGAACTGAATAAGGAGATAACACTTCCAAATTTTGCAGAATTCAAACAAGAGGGTTCTACTCGCTTCCTCATTTTCCGATTCCACGGATACTTTGATGGATTATTGGGAATAGATGCTCTCAGCAATCTATGTGCCAAGGTTGACATTGCCAACAAAACCCTTATAACCCAAAACACTACCCTTCCAATCTATTTTAAACCCTGTTTCATGTCAAAAAAATATACAATACCTCCAGAGTCGAAAAGAGTTGTTCAATTACCCGTCGATATAGAAAACAGAGATATTTACATTAAGACTATTGAAGTAACCCCAGACCTTATGATTTCAGAAGGTATTTATACCGCTCATAATTGGTATGCTCTAGTCGAAGTAACGAATTCGGCAAGAGATGAAAAAACTCTTTTCCTTGAGCACCCACTGGAAGCCGAAAATATTTCTAGCAACTATATCCAAATTAACAATTTCAATATCAGTTATGATGAATCCCATCCACATAGTGAACATTTATCATACGGTGAGAACCAAACTCTTCGAACCTCACATCTTAATGACGAGGAAAGAAAAGAATTGTTTAAAATCTATCACGAATTCAGTGATATTTTCTTCAAAGAAGGCCAAAATTTGAGCTTTACTAATCAAATAAAGCATCAGATTAAAACCACTGATAATCTACCTATATATACCAAGTCCTACAGATACCCTTTTGTGCACAAAGAGGAAGTCCGAAAACAAATCACTGATATGTTGAAACAAGGAGTGATTCGTCCTAGCTACTCTCCTTGGAGTGCTCCTGTGTGGATTGTCCCGAAAAAGTTGGACGCCAGCGGGAAAAGGAAATGTAGGTTGGTGATTGATTATAGAAAGCTTAATGAGAAGACAATCACGGACAGATATCCAATACCGAACATCAACGACATTCTAGTCAAACTTGGGAAATCAATGTACTTTTCAACCCTAGATTTGGCTAGTGGTTTCCATCAGATTGAAATGGATCCCCGGGATGTTCAAAAAACGGCATTCACTGTAGAAGGCGGTCATTATGAGTACTTGCGAATGCCTTTCGGACTTAAAAACGCCCCTTCGACCTTCCAGAGGGTCATGGACAACGTAGTTAAGGACCTGCAGGGAACGATCTGCCTAGTCTATTTGGATGATATTATCATCTACTCAACTTCCCTACAGGAACATATAGAGAATCTGAAGAAGGTATTCCAGAGGTTGCGCGAGGCCAATCTAAAGGTGCAACCAGATAAATCGGAATTTCTTTCCTTGGACACATAATAACAACTGAAGGGATAAAACCTAATCCAGATAAGGTCCAAGCAATTAAAGAATTCCCTTTACCGAAAACTTCTAAAGAGATAAAATCTTTCCTGGGTCTCCTTGGTTATTATCGGAAGTTTATAAGAGGGTTCGCTAATCTTACCAAACCATTGACTGAATGCCTTAAGAAAGGACGAACCATCGAACTCAACGACCGTTATATTAAATCTTTCAACACATGTAAAGACATACTTATAAACGAGCCAATCCTCCAACACCCGGACTTTGAAAAACCGTTTGTTCTAACAACAGATGCGAGTAATTTCGCAATTGGCGCGATTCTATCACAAGGTCCTATAGATAACGATTTGCCTGTCTGCTACGCAAGCAGAACACTCTCCGATTCGGAAGTTAATTACTCCACTATTGAAAAGGAGCTTTTGACCATCGTATGGGCCACCAAATACTTCCGTCCTTATTTGTTCGGGCGACGATTCAAAATCGTCACAGACCACAAACCTCTAACTTGGATGCTAAGTCTTAAAGATCCCAACTCCAGACTTGTTCGTTGGAGACTAAAATTAGAGGAATTCGACTACGAAGTGGTATATAAAAAAGGCAGTCAAAACAGTAACGCCGACGCCTTGAGTAGAATTAAAATCGGTGACAATAGGAGTAAGAAAACTAAGATCAGAGCCGATGTTAATGTCAGCGAAAATAGTCCAATAGACCCAAACCCTTCTACACACACTACAAGAGGTTCAACAGTACATTCAGCCGATGAGGATATGAATACAGGCATTCCCATTTCTGAACGACCTTTGAATGAATTTTACCTCCAAATTATCTTAGAGAAATCTGCAAATAGACCACAAACATCCCTTGAAATGCCTTTTAAGAACAAACAAAGACGAATTATCAAAATGCAAGATTATTCAGAAGCGAACTTAATAGAAATCTTTAAAAAATTTGTTCCTCCTAACCGTCTTACAGTTGTCTTCACTACAGACGATATATTCAAAATTTTACAGGAAGTGTATACAAAACACTTCTCCCAATCGGGCACCTTCAAGTTGATTAGATGTACAGAAATCTTAAAGGAAATTAAAGAGTCGGATGAACAAGATGCTTTGATCAATAAGTACCACATAAACAATAACCATCGGGGCATAAACGAGACTGTGGCACACCTCAAAAGAGATTACTATTTCCCATTTCTAAAACCTAAAATTACCCAAATTATTAATAATTGTGAAACATGCGAAACACTAAAGTACGACCGAAACCCCCAGAAACCAAAGTTTCAGACTCCTATAATACCAGATAAACCCCTCGACGTCATACACATAGATATATACACAATAAATAAACAGTACGTACTTTCGATCATTGACAAATTCTCTAAATTTGCTGCAGCGTACCGTCTCATGGCTCGAAATAGTTTATCAATAATAAAGGCATTAAAACACTTCATTAGCCTTCACGGCATTCCAAAAAATATAGTAACAGTAGTTACCGATCAGGGTACTGAGTTTACATCTACCCTATTCAAGGATTTCTGCAGGCAATACGACATTCACCACCATATAACTTCATACCAACAAACAAGCAGCAACGCTCCAGTTGAAAGGCTCAATTCTACAATCACAGAAACCTACCGGATAATATATAATAAAAATAAAGAGAAATATCCAGAAGACATCCTGAACGAAATTATCATAACGTATAACAACTCAATACATTCGGCTACCAAACTCACACCGTTCGAACTCTTCTACGGAAGGACATATAAGTTTAATAACACTATCGAGCATACAAATAACCACGAATATTTAGAAAAACTGAAAGATTTCCAATCCAAATTATACCCAGAGATAAAAGCACTACTCGAAAGAAATTCAAACAAAAGAATAGAAAAGCTAAACGAAAATAGAGAAAATCCAGAAACATATAATGAAAATTCGACAGTATATAGAAAAGAGTGTAGGAGAAATAAGTTAAATCGTAGATTTAGTAAACATAAAGTAAAACAACAATAACCTAGTAACAATAATTACAGATAAAAACCAAAAAATACATAAAGCTAAACTAAAAAAGAAACGTAAATTCCAGACAAATAATACTAACATACGGGCAGAGAATGAACGTTCAGGACCTCTCGAATAAGAACGGGTTATTACCTATACGACTTGGAGACGCTAGACTTATAACATCTTATAACGAATTGGTACATATCGTGCAACTTGACAAATACGCTGACAATATCCAGAAAATACAAAAGACACTTGACACACTCGGGACGAATGAAGAAATTAGTAGTACTTTGGAAATAACGAAAACAAAACTTAAAGAAACAAACAATAAACTAGTATCGTTAATGCCTAAGACTAGAAATAGGAGAGGGCTTATAAACGGATTAGGCACCATAATAAAAACAATAACCGGAAACTTAGATGCAAATGATGCAATTAGAATTAATTCCAAAATTAATCAAATACTAAATAACGAAAACGTAATAAACAAACAAATAAATCAACAAACACAACTAAATCAACAAATGATCAAACGGTTTGAAAATATCACAAATCATATTAATCATCAACAGACAACCATTACCAGCTACCTTAAATACATTCAAGAAACGGCACAAAACAAAATTAAACAAGACAATACCAATTGGAAATATAGCCAATTTCTAAACCAAATTAACTACAATATTGACCTTCTTAACGATCATTTGACCGGAATATCGGAAGCAATTATTTTGGCTAAACTGAACATAATATCTAAAATGATATTAGATCCTAACGAGCTATCCGAAATACAACTAATGTTCGAAAACCAATCCCTAAATATAACATCTAATGAGCACATGTACGAATTATTGAAGCTCCAGGCTTATGCAAATGGAACAAATATAATCTTTAATATCCAAATCCCGGTCCTTCATAATGAGTCCTTCACAATCTTCCACATTATCCATTTACCGCTTGAAAACAGTAAGATCATCTCCAACAAACCCTACCTCCTATTGAACCCCAAACATATCCAAAACGTCGACAGCGGATGCGAAAACATCGAGGGTACATACTATTGTCCCCAAACAGCTGATCTCCAGGACTCGACCGATTCGAGATGCATCGGAAACCTGTTGAACAACAAACCAGCTCATTGCGAATTCTATAATTGGGAGAACGAAATGGAAATTTTCGAGCCAGAACCAAACCACATAGTTCTGATTAACACCCCAGCAACAACGATTAACACCACTTGTGGACCTGATAGCATGGTACTAAATGGAACTTTACTCATCCAATTCAAGGATTGCGAAATCACAATCAACAATGTGATCTACAGCTCCAAGGAGTTATTTCATTGGAACGAAATAAATATATATCCCACAACTCTAAATAAAATAAATATAACTTCACTCAAAGGACCCGATATTAAATTCAAAGAGCTTCAAAAATGCCAGTTCGTGAAGAGACAACCCAACGAAACCCTGCCAATACCGATAGAACAAAAGGACATCTACACACTACTTACCATCATCTCCATCCTTATCATCGTTAACATCATATTTTATACATCAACACTTCGGAGATTCAGCGCAAAGCTTATCAATCGACGAGATGTTAAACCCATAGCTCCTGCCAGCTCAACCACTAGGACGCGGTTCATCTGGCCATCGCTAGAATCCAAGGGGGGAGAAGTTATGTCCCCATAACAACCATCAACATCCTACATTTATATACAATTTATATTTTCACCTTAAGTAAACATAAATTTATTCCAAATTGCACTTTTCACAAATTTGTAATAAAATACATTTTTCCGGCAAGTTCATTGTATCAGATATCTTTCTAGCACATGCCGGATGTGCATTTTCGAAGTAAGCATATCATATCAAGCAAATCAAATGTATAAAAGTCAGAAATAGAAATTAACAAAAGAAGTTGTAACCGGGATTTTGGCAGGAACGCTGCCCGAATAAATTATTAAAACTTAAAACTTTTGTTTTTTTTAAGAAGGGTTAGTGTATAACCCATAACTCGCTCGAGACAATGGAATTATAATAATTCGGCATAAAGACACCAACATAGTCCACATTGTGAATATCCTACATGGAAATTTGGAGATACATTTGTTCACTAATCATCTGCCTCTCCAGGAGCTTTTAGTATAGACTGTCTTTGGTTAGCCGCATCTATTACTCAAATGCACCAAAATAGATCTTTGTCTCCGCACACAAATTTTTTTTGTGCAGATCTTTTCTAACAAGTTTAATAGAGCTCTTTTCTGTTTAAACCAGCGAAAGCACCGTCCTTGGAAAAAATGTTGCTCCAATTAGCGTAACGAACTTAGATGGTGTCACGTAATGTTTTGCGTATATCATGTAATTTCGTCGTAACAGAGAGTAACATTTCTGGACAATGGTGCGGAAAAACGTATTTTTAGACTTGCGTACATGGCCATACATATTGCTACCTTTTTTGTGATTACTTGCTGAAGTCACGCCACTTAAATGCAAAATGTCACTTAGCATAACAGTTGTAACCTTGCAAGGTTTTACCCCGCGGGATGCTCATCTTAAGGGGGTCATCCCGTGCGAAGGCCGTTTTTTTTGCCTTTTTTTGAAAAAGTATTTTGAAGGATTGGATAAAGATAGAAACGTGATTTTTTCACCATATGTTTATTGATATCTCTAGTATATGTAATAAATTTTTCAGCTTGATTTCGTAGCTAATTTTCGGAATACGTGTTAATTTATGCACCCATTTCCAAAAAAAGGTGTTTTTCTGCTGCCACGCTGGAGGGCACTGTGTTCGTCTGAGGAAAAAAACTAAACGGCATTTTAATGTGGACAATATTCCACGGTTCGCAAACTAGGATAATTAGAAAATATCAAAAGGTAAATTTTTGGTGGGCTTTTAAACTTAATTTTTTGAATTTTGGTGTTTTTTTACGGCTTTTTTTATGAATAAAAAAAAACTACCCTTCCAATTGCAATTATCCTAGTTTGCGGACCGTAGAAATATGTACTAAAGAAACCATGAAAATTTCAAAGAATTTGGTTGGATAAATTTTGAGCTATGGTGGCAACCGATTTTCAAGATGCAGTTTCGAGAAAAACGCATTTGAAAATTTAAATGTGATTATCAACAGTAAAATTTTAGCTCACCATCAATCTGCTATACCTCGTCAATAAAGAGCACCCTCCGTTTCTTCAAAAAAGTCTTGTAAGACCGATTGTTGCTCTCTGGTGTCAATTGTGGCTCTTTTAGCGAGGTCAGTCGATCGTGTTCGGACCGCCAAATTCGCGCTTCATTATGGCGGTCGGCATAAACCTGACATATGTGACCAACTTGACATCCCATTGTCACTAGGATTTTGAGAATGTCATTGAATCCTTCATTGAAAATAATTACAGCCAGAAAAGTGGCTATTTCTACGACCTTGGCCCCAGAATGAAGGTGTTTAGCAACGAAAGTCCAAATCAATGCATTTAACGACTCATTGTTATTCTGGGTCTCTGCTCGTAAACATCTGTTCAAGAGATCATCTCGTGACAAATCTTCGTAGATTGGTTTGATGACTGTTTGAACTTCTTCAGTCAAAGGTGCCTTCTCGTGGTGAAAACTATCCAGTTCTCCTTTAGCTTCCGCTTTGCGCCATTTGCACCAACTATCCTCGCCTGCTGGACAATTTTGATGCTGAGGATTTTCGTCTGTAGAACATTTCTGGAAGAAAGTTTCCCAAATTTCTTGCTTCATTCCTTCTATCGAATTTGCTTGTCGACGAATAGCCAGCCCAGAAAATGTAGTGAGGTCCTTATCAGTTTTCCAGCTCCTTTTCCACCAATGCCTTTGTGATTCTTCTTTGCATTTCTAAGCCGCGTTCCTATTCTTTTCTCGACATGTCCTACGCATTCCTTTTTTACTGCAACGTATATTTTATTATTTGCAGAAATTTGCAGAAATACCGGAGAAAACTCCAGCAAAATCCAATATACAATATACAAAACTTGTCGCAATTGGAACATCCATGTTCATGCTTCCTAAAAGTTTCTTTGCTGATATTGATGCGAAGTCCTTTTTCTTCTCTGATAACTATCGATTCCCATGAAATACTCGTTTTTTAGTGCGAGCATGACGTTGAACGTTAAAGCGATCTCCCTTCGTACGATTCATTTAAAAAAATCACTGAACACACAAACAGCACAATACTTACAGCAAAATATAACTGAGTATAACTTGAACGCCTTTCAGTGCTCACTCTAGACTGGATTATCCTTTTTATTCCAAACAGCAAATAAGTTTAGACAATTGATTGGTTTTCCATCTTTTTATATTCATATCTGTGTTCAAATTTATAAGGCTCAGGTAAAAAACTAACTGGTAAAAAAAGATTCGATGCTCTTTCTCATCAAGTACTCTAGCCGCGGCTGCAAACTCCTTACCTGTTTAACCCTGTAATTTCTGAAGGACTCGGAATATCGGAAAATCCCTTTGCCCACATATTCTCCACCATATATAGATACAATTCATGCAAAAAAAAATCGATTTTTCCAACCCGACACACGGGATGACCCCCTTAATATAATATAGGAGTTGTCAAACTTTTAGGATCTCTTACACTAAAATCCTAACGCTAAGTCACATTTCATGATGGGCATAGTAAATGCAGCCCAGACAATTCCCATGCGGAACATATGTCAAAATTACAGATTTATCTGAACTAACTAAATAAAAAGAGGTATCTCCATTGTGAACTTACTCCTAAAGCGATCAAATACTTTAAATATAATATAAACCCCAATATCTATTTCTATTCAGTTATTACAAATACAATTGATCTTTCAGATAGGTGAAGAAAATGACCGGTAACATTAATCAAGGAATGCAAAGGAGGAATTACCGACATTTGTCATGCCCGAAACCAACTTGACTTTTGGCCCTAGCACGAACCATATGCTGCAAGAGAGAAGAAAGGACTACTTCTCTTTGTCTTCAAAGAACAATCTTTCTGAGAGATGAGATGGAAAATTTTATCTGATTTATGTCCAAAGCAAGGTGTATGTATATACTTACGTATTATTGACACACCTACGCATTACGTGAGGGAAACATATACAGATTTGGAAACATAATACACATTTATACAGATATGAGAGCATATAGATATCATCGCATATCTGTGATATAGTGAAAGGATGCGTGATTTATCTGGGTCATTAAGTTCATCGGTTAATAGAACAGAATAGCCAATAGGTAATGGGTGTAGCATACTGACGCCATAATTTTTCCGTTTATGGAGATACTTGCGTCACGATGACAATGGAATTAATTTATTACCTGGCAATCAAAATTGGACAATAGATTCGGGATGCTTAAAGGAATGCATGCTTTCACTTGAGTACTGTTTAATGTTCCAAACTGGATGAAGTTATTTTTAGAAGTCTAACTACATACTTCAAATATAGGGTAGCATACCCATTTTTAAAAACGCAAAACAAATTAGCAGCTAATTTATTTTCAACGACAGGATGAGGGTCTACAAGTAGGGTTTCAGACTTGAATGATTTCTCGTTTTATTAAAGGAGTCGTTAAAGGACTCTAAAATAAGATTAAAGCGACTTATATGGAAAGTTCGGCTTAACTGCCATGAAATATGGCATTATATTGTCTAAGATATCTGTTGAATATCGTTCAAAATCAGTCAGGGATAGCAAGTACGAAGCGTCAGATAATTTGGTTCTTCGCTGATTTGAGGAACCTTGAATAAACAACGGATCCACTTCAACATGGTATTAACACTCGATCTTAGAGTTGGTGGTCAAAGGGTAGTATAGGTCTCAGGGCGAAATGTGGATTAGTACCCCCGATGGAGCATAAAATCTGAGAAACCAACATCAACAGCTTTACTACCAAACTCTATCTCCACCTCCATGTGGTGACCACTGGAAGCTCTTTCTTAACGAAAAGCTGCAGACGAAGAAGAATGAAGACAAGTCTTCTGCGACTAAAAACGGGGCAAATTGTACCAACTGGCCCTCCAGGTTGGGGGTTGGGTAGGGCTGACAACCCTACACGGAAAATAACTTGTAACGAAGCCACAAAAGGAGCCTCGTACTCGACTGACAACACAACGAAAAACCCGCAACGCATTTTCGCATGGAACGTTCACTCCCTGTACAGAAATGGAGCTGCCAAACAGCTAGCCGATATCCTGCCGATAAGTTGGACAGGGATCGGTTTCCTGAAGAAGAGCCATTAGATCATATAGTGTAAAAGATTACAACAATTTTGAGCCCAACAAGACCAAAATGGGATGCAAAATGGCAACTTTATTGTAGATTAATTAAACGAAATAATTTTTAAATTTTTATTGATAGTTTCATAAATGCAACTTTTGCTTTCTTAATGGTAATTAATTTGGTTTGGCAAATCGCTGCACTTGCTTCGACTTGAACTTCTTCGCTTATGTTCGCTTTCATCTTCACGTGTGAAGAACCAACAGTAATTCGCCATCATGCCTTCATCCTAAAAGCCTCGGCATTGAACCTTAATTTCCGCCATATCTTAATGGAAGCACTCGGTTTGCTCATCACTCTCGGCATCTAAGTTCTCGGGGAAAAAAAACAAGTTACTGAAGAGAAAATGCATCTTGATGGTCAGATTCGCACCTGAAAATCGAGATTGAATATTTCAAATTAATACCTCTTAAAATTGATATCTGTAACTTATGCTTATCAACTACTTTGCATTCCTGCACGAATCTGTTGACTTTTTCCACATAATCTGGGCTTCTGTTGTTGCCCAGAGGACAACATCCTTATATGCTTCCCATATTTCTAATTCAAGTTGAGACAAACAATCACTGAATGCATTGTCTTCAAACAGTGCCCTGATTTGAAGTCCATTGAAAATGCCAGATTCACCTTGGGACGTAAATTCTTGACTTTCTGCTTCTGATATAACAACGCTGGTCCATCGAGTTTTCCGGTTTCAGATTCTCCACACCACTGGCTCCCATTTTCCGACATTATTGGCCATTCCTGCATTCCAGTCGAGGGAGCTACCACTACTAATTTTGGTTTTGATAGGGAATAGAAATATGGCACTGGCTTTGTCACTGACTGCACATCTGGATACATTGTTGAATATTGACGTAAGGTTTCAGGTTATGTCAAACAGAAATAGCAATTAGTCTCATGACTTATTGCCTCTCTCCAAAACGTCGGTCTTCCAAATGAGAAATATATCTTCGCCTTTTGAGATACAAAATGCATCGGCAAGTACTGCAAACACTATTTGGCGTCCAAGTTTTTCCCAGATATATAGGCCCAAACCCGAAGTATTGTTTCTACCATTGCAGCACTGATTCATCGTTTATCGGAAAACCTCTGACCTCTTTTTAAAAACTCCACATACTTAGCAAGAATTGTCAAGTGGTATTTTGTACGCCAAATGTTTATAGAAACAGATCAACACTTTACAGTATGCTATGACACAAAGTAACGATTTTCACGATTTCTACGGCACGAAATGACGATTTTTTCGAAGTGTTTGGCTTCGGTTGACCAACCATGTTTTTCCCATATAACGAAGTACGTTCTCTTGCAACCACGTAGAGGCATCCGTGAGATCAATCATAAGTCATCACACGATCAGACATGAAAACCATGCACAGATGGGAACAAATTCACGCGGAGATGCACCGGACGCATCCCCATTCCCGCTTCCTGGTACAACCAGTTGCATGCCCGGCCCATACCTTGGTACGTCTTTTCACCCATACAAATTTGAGCCTAGACGGGAGTCATACTTCCTTAATACTGTGTTCAGTCTTGTGCAAAGGATCATATGAACGCGAAATTTCATTCACTATACGTCAAAGCTGAAGTATCTTCAACAAACTACCAAACTGTCAGAAACACAGTTGTATTGGTGATAGGTTGAATCGGATTGGAATTACTGCTTCTCAACTTTGAGTCATAAAAATAAAAACTCCCCCACCCCCAACGTGAATATAATAGACTTCTAAAAATTTCTTGACGAGACTCCTTTGGAATATACTGTAATGAACTAGAAGGTGAAAACAAGATCAAAATGGCGCAGGGTCAAATTGGACTCTTGGAGCACAGGGTTAAATGCCCATTTCACTCGCTCCAGCGATACTACTTTGCACGCCAGATTCCAGTCTCTCGGTTGAGAGCTGTATGCACTTGTTGGCCCGAGATTAGATTTTGGATGCTGCCTGGGAAATGCACTTCAAGCAAATGGTTTGCCGTTTTTGCATCGCTTTCTGTGTACTTCCCATTCTATAAGCGTTCTATGAGCGTTGACATCACATCCTGGTATTAGTCCCATCTCTCGACTTTTGGCATATTGGATAGCTCTGATGAATGTTCCGCCCGGAACGTCTTCTGCGTCGTAGGGAAAATATGCAGAACACCATAGTATCACTTTATCTCCCTGTTGACTTTTTATGGTTAGCTTAGCCGATGTGGTGTCGCCATCACATAGGTCGTTAACCAAATTAGCCTGGAAGTCTTTGGAGACTACCATGCAGATGCGGGGTCGCTCGCTTCCATTGGCATACAATAGGTCGGCATGTTGGAAGTTTAGGCCCCTGACTACCCCACCAACAACCCACGGTTCTTGTATGAGGTATATAAATGTCTTGCAGCTATTGATCCGACGACTGATAAGTGCAGTCGCCGCATACAATGCTGCAAATTTATTTAGGAAATGAGGCACCTCATCTAGGTTTCAGATGAAGATGCCGAGGGCTGCATGTCCCCTTCAATGGTTTTAGGAGCCGACACTTGTAACCTGACGGTCCCCAGCCTACAGTAGAGCCGGCAGCCCGATTTTTCCCGAACCTTCTTAACATCGGGTTCGGGAACGCCGATAGTGAGAAATGTTCCGGGCCTATCGGCTCTCTCTCCTGTTTTCCTAGCAACAACCAAGTTATTCCAGAACCCCAACACCATTTCGCTCTTCTTCTGGAAACCAGAGAAAGCACTTTCTGATCGACGGAAGCTCAGAGACCCTTTTCAAGGTTAGTCGCGCACCCTCCCACACATCGTTAAGGGAGGAGCAGTACTGCCTGAGCCACTCGTTCGTGTCTTCGTCGGCAAAGTTCAGCCGTTACATTTTACGGTATACATCTACACACTCAAAGCGAAACTTAATGCCTTGCACGGACGCAGTCCTTACAGCTAGGAGGAGTTTCCTCCTAAGCTGTTTGCACTGCTTAGTATCGCAACCGGATGGATTAGAGTCGTCATACAGGACCCATCCATCGGCTTCGATAGCCTTGGTTACAAATGAAGGCCTAGCCGTTGCCGGCCGAGCCCTCTTTGCTGCCTTTTGTGTCGAAGAGTTAGGATCGTCTGAGGACCGCTGCCGCTTCGGTTTCCCCTTAGCCGCAGGTGTCCCGAACGCTCCTTTCCCCTCAACCTTGGCACAGCTCTTGGGTTGTGCGTTGCCCGGAGGCGGTTTGCCCGAAGGCTGTTTGCCCGAAGGCCGTTTGCCCGGAGGCTGTTTGCCCGAAGGCGGTTTGCTGTCTGTGGACAGGTGCTTACCCATGGGCAAGACTTTAGTCTCAACAGGAGTGCTGACAGAAGGGGCCTGCTTCGGCTCGTCCGTTAAGGACTGGGTCCCAGTTGTTTTGGTTCCCACTTGAGTAAGTGGGGAATCTGAGTCTAGACTTAGGTTCTCCATCGATGAGCTCAGGGTTGCCCCCTTCACTCGGGGTTGGATCGTCACGATCGAAGTTTAACTGTGTTTGCTTATGTATTAGGAGTGTAACTCAGAAAAGCAACGCGATGGGGATTTTCATGTACATTGATAGGGTTTTGATCGGGTGCCCTAGAAAGGTATCCGAAACGACTTTCTATGCTGTGAATCCAAATAAATCCGTAGTGATATTATTTACAAAAAGGAGGAAGCTAACAAATGTTTGCCTTACAAACATGTGGAAAATAACTCTTCAACATTCCGAGGAAGTAAACTTTCTGTGAGTTATTCTTGATAAAAAGTTTGGAATAAACATTTAGAGTAAAGATAAAACCGGACTTCTGCTTCGACATGAGGAATCAAATGTCATGTGGTAATGCAGGTACACATTGATACTATTAGACCAATTTGCACCTATTCTTCCGTAGAATGGAGGGTCAAAGCGAACCACAAACGATTTTAGGGTAGGCTAGCTTGACTGAAAAGGGCATAGGTATCACCAGCGCTATGAAAGGTGTTGAATTTCTCTTATCCCGGAATCGGAACCAGCAATTGGAGTGTCAGTACCATTGGCAGGTTTTATTATCAATAATTGGCCACAGATTGTGCACCTAGTAGAGACTAAATGCCGCTAGACACTCCAAACTATCAACCCCCCCCCCCCCCCCCCTCAAACATATTGCAAAGTTTGTCCCAGGGAAAAACAGGAGGATATGCAGATATAACCAGCGAATTGTGACTGGTGGTAACTCACTAGGTGAACATACTTTTGTAGGTTCAGAATAAGACTATCATGAAAGGATATGTCTCCCTCCTGTAACGAGGAAATAAAATCTACGAGACGTGTACTATTGAGTCACGGCTATTATGACAGATGATAGATTTCCCAAATATACATCACCAGGCTCGTAACTTTTTAAAAGTTACTCCCGATTTGAAAGTCATTAACGTTTCATGTATACGTAGAAGATATCCAAATATACAAATATTACCCTAATTCATGAAAGAATAAGTTAAATAAACTCCAAAATTTTGAACTAAAATTATATGAGAAGGATGAGCCATTTACTATGAGAGCCCTCAATTATCTTTACAGAACATATTTAACAAAAGATTTAAGCAGTACCCAATATCCCCTCAGGTAGAAGTTGGTTCACTACCTGCCAGAGAGATTAAAGCATCCCAGCAGGTATTGCGCTATTGAAGTTTTCATTTATTATATTAGATAGAACAATGAACCCTTATTTAGGGGAATTTTACTTATGGAGTTTAATGACAATGACCTGAACGGAATTCAACCTGTCGCAGTCTTTGTTCATGTAAGGAGGAGAAAAAGGAAAATTCATTCGACAAGTACGAAATAAGGTTTGTTTCAGAGAGAATTTTGGAACTCGAATTTCAAAAACCTTTTGTTTGGAATGAATCCTAAATATTCTGACATCAGGTCGCAGTTTCATTCCACCCCTTTTTAGAAATATCCTTTCCTTTAATTTTGTTGAGTTGTGCGACTTCCCAATACTATGATATCGGAAGAGCAACAGTTTATGACATTTTAAAAACTAAGGATGAAATTGGAAAATTTATGAGAACTGTGGAAGAACAGGAGCAGAAAAACCCTGAAAACAAGTGAGTTTCCTGAGGTTGAAGATTCCCTTCACATTTGGTTTAAACAGCAAAGTGACAGACACACTCCGATTACAGGTGACATATTGAAAAACAAAGCTCAATTTTTTTATCAGAGTATGACAGAAAAATATGACTTTTCAGCAAGTGATGGTTAGTTGGAAAACTTTAAAAAGCGGTATGGAGTACGGTTACGGTTTTGAATGTGCTCTAACACACTTCAAGACCCTGATCCAATATGGATTGTTGCGCCAACGATTATTATTACAGAGTACCGTCTCTATACATGAGTGAAGAGAAGTGAGCTCAGATCAGTCAGAGATATCTCAAATCATACAAAATTTAAGCATCCAGTTAGATCTAACATCTGAACAACTATACCACGCCGACCTGTCTAAACTGGCAGCAACTTCCAGCAAAGACGTTCGTTACGCAAGAAAAAAACTGGTAGAAAACTTTCGAAGGGACACCTCACACTCATGGTATGCGCGAATACGTCTGGGACTCATAAATTAAAATTGCTTGTTGTGGGTGAATCCAAAAGTCCTCTCCTGTTGTTAGATTAGGCCATCCTAATATGAATGTATTGAAAATTAAAACCGCTGTACCTGCCGAAAAATAGTACGGTATTGATTCAGCCTATGGATTAAAAAGTCATCGAAACTCTCAAGGCACACTATAAAAAATGTATCCTTATGGATATTGTCACTCAACATAATGCCGATATCTCATCACTTTTAAGAAACACCATCATCAAAGATTACCAATGCCACGTTTGTCTGACAACAAGCAAAATCTACGACACTAATAAAGTCTTTGAAAAATATTTGGCCTGCTAACCCAAATTTCAAAAGAAGGCTAATTATTATTTTATACAAATTTTCATATTTTAGGTTATTTAGTGCTCACAAAACATTTCCGAAAAAAAAACAATTTCGATAGTCTGGACACTTTTGGTAATCCGACACCTCTTTGGTTCCATAACTGTCCCATTAGAGTCTACTGTATATCAAAACACACAAATAATTTTGCTGAGCTCAACATATTTCTTTCGTTATCAAAAAAAACGGGACAAAACGCCTTTTTTAAACCTCCTAAAGCAGGATCCCCTCTTAGATCTACGAAATGCAACATTACAAATTGCCGCGCCAAATCATGATACATCTGAATGTCAGACAGATTTGCTGATGAAATCTTAAATGAAACTTCCATAAATATGGAAATGAACAAGCTCGGCGCTTCAGGTATGAAAGGTTTTGTTTGTTTCTTCTATGGGTATATTGGAGTGCAGAACTATTTGTACGTAGTCCGTAATGTATATGCATTTAGCGTGTCAGACTACTCACTTTAAGGTGATATTGATAGTTTGTTGCGGTAAGTTTACATGGTCAACTCAACTTTAAGCTACTGTAACTTTGTTAATAATGGTACGATTTTAATCAAACTTAACGATAATATGCTGCATACCATAATCTTTATTAATACAATCTAACGATTATAATTTTAGGATAAACTTAAGGCGGGTTTCTACTCAGTTTCACCAAAAATATAGTAATATACTATTATTAATTTAATTTGAACAGATATCGATATGGAGAATATTCTGAGGCCTGGACACCGTAAATAATTTCTTTCAGATTTTTCGGTTGAGTAGCTTCTGAGAATGGGTCCGTTAAAGAAGTCATCACTTTCGACCCCCGTCACTCCCCGCCTTTCCAACAAATATCAAAACTAAGAGTGGCGTCTCGGAAAGTACTAATCAAGAACTTTCATTTGATACCCAGCATGACTATATTTGGTGAGAACAAATTTTACACTCTCCTTTTACATGTATGAGCTGGTGTGGTTACGTTTGCAGAAGGTCCAAGAAGATGTCGAATAATTTGCTCCTGGACTTCTAGCATGGTAAGTGGAGCCCCGGTGGAATACTCGTTGTATATGCATCTCGCATTAACCACCGCTACTCTAAAAAGCAAGTCAACAGCAACTTTTTTGAACCAAGTCAGACTTTTGTGCAACGGAGAATGATATGAGGAAAGCTGGTCTGCTACATCTATGCCCTTCTTTGCATCGTTGTAATCGATGACGGCATTTGGCTTCAATGTTTCACCCAATCTCGTACGCACGCTGGTCATCTCGTCCCCATGACAAGTGGATATCATGAGAACATCACGTTTATCATGCCACTTCAACACGGTAATATAGTTATCTTTTTGTCTAGCGACCCATTGTCCTTTTTTCAGTTTCGATTTGGTAACGTTCAATGGCAATCCGACTCGATTTTTTCGTAAAGTTCCGCATAAGTCAGTTTTACGATCTTTTAAGTATTTTGGCAAAGGAACACTGGTATAGTAGTTGTCAGCAATAAGTACTCGTCCTTGATCTAGAAGTGGCTCGCATAATTTTCCAACGACAGTTCCAGGTTTATCTAGCCCCTCATACTGAATAGAGGCACCCGCATAAATTTCGTAAGACCATGTATAGCTGTTTACTGTACAGAGCTTATATACTTTTATACCATAAGAGCTGGCTTTAGAAGGATTGTACGTTTTTATTCGTAATCTTCCGTAAAATTTAATCATCGACTCGTCTACAACGATAACTTCCGGTGGAACATATAAACTTCGGAATTTTCCCACAAGTTTTTGGACGAGAGAATCAATTTTATGAGTTATGTTGCTGTTGTCTACCTGCATATCCGCAAAATGCCATCATCGAAGAATCGTCACGAACCTGTTGTATGACATCTGAATGGAATGCATAAGTGGACAATAGTACAAAACATCTAACTTCCAATAATGTTCTATTGACGGTAATATTTTTACACCCATGAACATAATTATACCGAAAAATTTTTTCAAATCGCCTTTGTCCACAGGTTTCCATCGTTTCATTCTGCTGTGTAGTCCGCTTCGAACATTTTGGTAAGTCTGGGCGTAATTATTTGTGTGCGTAACCATTTCTTCAATCAGACTATCATCCAAAAAGTATTCAAATATTTTTATAATATTGACTTTTCGATCTTCGTCTAATATTTCGAACCCCCGGATTGCCAGAAAAGTTTTCTCTTCCTAAGGCTAATACATCACTTAACCATATCAAATTTTCTTGTTGTTCAAACGGAAGCTGGCGTGGGCTTCCTCTTACAGAATCGCTTTCCTCGTCGGTTGATTCGAAAGGACTAGACGATGCTCGATTCCTATCGTTTTCATTTGGTTGGCTTTCGCAAACATAGTTTCTATCATATTCGATGTCTTCGATGACATCTTCCATTTCCGAGTCTTCCAGCTCTTCTCCACTCGGTACGAATTCTTCATCACTTCTGTCACTGAAGTCCTCATCATCACTATCTTCTATCATTTCTCGAACTTCTTCATCTGCCAATTTCTTTTTTCCTGAACTCATTTTGAAGCTCTCACAACCAACTTTTTCTTCAAAATACCCGTACTTTCGCCTTTTTATCTCTGTGCTGACGTTCCTTTGCGATCAACTGCTAAAATACTGATCGATGCAACACAAATTCCCAAATGCACAAATGTTATGTGTAATCGTGTTCAAACAAAAGAATAACGGTATAAACGCTATCTACATTTAACAACACTGCATTTCACCATAAAATGCAATGCCAGTGCGTCCAATAAGATAAAATTTCATATGAATCATATACGATTCATTGAGCGTGTGAATATAATGCACTTTCATGTCACGCTCATGAATCATATACGATCAAAACTTCAAATTTTAAATTTTCAAATTTAGAATACAATTTTCTAAATTGTGTATATTATGATACATTTGTTATAGCATCGTATTCTAAATTTATTTTCATGGAAAAAATTTTGAGCGCGGAGGGACACCCTACAGATTAGTACGAGGACAGGGAACCTGTTAAACCCAGCCCGGGCCGGGTTGACACAAATCCCGCAACTTCTGATGATCTGATGATTCAAGAACAACACTCCTCCCCCACGCAACAACCCGGCTATGATGTAAATTGTTGATTCAACTTCAAAGCCTTCCTCTCTGAAAATGCAAACAAATTGATAACCTTTTCTACCTCGAATCTGTCCAACGAAACGTCTAACACGACCAGCTTATATCAACTCATGAAATTTATTAAAAATCTCAACGATAAAAATCGACTGGTCGAAGCGAAATCTCCACACCTGGATGATAGTTAAGATTAGAAATTACCATAAAAAAAAGGCAATTCCCGCGAGCCACAAAATTTGGGAAAACTTTCCGAGAAAAAGTGGACCGTAGAATTGGTCCGATACTGCAATCTCAAAAGTATTATTTCCCATCACAATAAGGCTGTTTGCCAAAATTTCACAATTATTAATAATTTCTCCCTCCATTGGCGCATAATGATGCTGACAGAGACGATGTCATCCTCAATTTCTGCTACGAAGTCGAATTTATCCTTTAGTTTGAAATTCCTGGTGTTTGATAATTCCCTTGTCTCTGGTATGTATATATATGGAAGACAAAAGGAAATTTGACTTAACAAATGTTAGCAAAAGACGAAATCAGAATTCAAAGATATTACCATTTAAGCAAAGATGTCTTTTCTTCCTGGGCTTAAAGCCAGATAATTCGAAATTATTGGAAAAACGCCCCTTGTAGAGGGGCGGACGACTCAAAAGTTCAACAAACTTTCGAAGGAACATTGAACGATTATCGTTCAATTATTATTCTATTCTTCGATAGAAAACGTACAAATGAAATAAACAACTATAAAAATTCCTTCAAATATTGAACCAGAAAATTCTGCGTTATTTTAACTGATATCTCCCTTTTTCCCTTCGTGTAGTATATTATTTGCCCCTTTTTGTCAATTATATATTCTTTTGAGCATGAATGGTTTTGTTTTCGCAATCATACTCATAGGGTAGAGCTGCTTCTTGGAAAGCCCAGAACAGACTTCGTTTGACGCAACCAATTTTCCAATATATGCACTCGTATATTGAAAAATAATTCTCATCAATTGATCTGTGAATAAAGGAGAAAATTTTGATAGGCGTTTGATGTCTGTTTTGTCATTCATGTACTATATTAAGTTGTCTACGAAAATAGACTGCTCTTAACAATAACACCTTCTTAAATTGGGACCTTTTTACATTATATATGATTACGTTTTTTATATATGCCAATCGTCCTTCTGTTTCTCATAAAACAAAGAGTCGCTAGTATTATTTGAACCTTAATCCTACAGACGTAGGAACGAACCCTCACTGCTCCCACGAAATAAAAGTTTCATTTTATCCTTTGCAAATGAACGAAGATATTTCCGAAAGGACTACCAAAAGAGGGAGAGCTGTTTTTTGCTTCAAACGGTTCTATTAGTACACGCCACATTTCATTTCAGCCCTGGAAGAGCACAAAGGATGCTAAGAATTGAGACTTGATAAACGAGCATCGGACATTATACAATGCAAGTTTCATGAGTCAAATAATTGATGAAAGGGATAGACCATTTTTGGAAAAATTCAAGCTGGATGGATGCTAGACGATTTTCGACTGAAATCAGCATCGTTAGAGTAAATTGAACAGCTTAGAAATTCTTTAAAGAAAAGTTTAACGGACAAATTGTTGGCAATCGGGAAAACTAGACCAAGGGACCCGATTAAGATTTTTTTAAAGAGCGTATCGTGAAATGATTGTACATTGATCATTTGGGGATACAATTGGGAATTTGGGAAAGACGTCTTCCCATGTTATTTTTGAAGGATGCAGAAAAAATTAGGAAATGTTTATTTTACTTTTTCATTAGTTAACAATTTTATGGTAAACACAAATAAACGCCAACTGAAGTATAACCTGTTAGGAATTTCCAGGAACCTTCAGTAAATTCTTCTAGCTTTGTGGCCATCATTGCAAAACAAAAATTGTTTAGGTCAGGATGTACCAGACAGTAACACCACCAAAAACTATTCGAACCGCACTCTCCACTCCTTCCTTTGCAACCTCTCCGAGCACCACCTCTCTTTATTTCCTTGCACATCCCCGTATATCAAAGCTGTCGCTAACCACCACGTGTTTGAATTTGAAACGGAGCTCCCCCGTTCAAAACCCAAAACCAAGCGTAATTCTACTAAGTTCAACTTCCGCAAAGCCAATTTTCACGGTCTGAACTTAGCTTTAGCGTCTTTCAACTGGGTACATATATTAGGCAATTCATCGTGTGATCAAGCTCTAAACACCTTTTACAATATCCTGTCCGATCTCCTCTCCTGTTATATCCATTCTTGCCCTCCCTGCCTACGTTCGTACCCAACTTGGCTCAGAACGGAAATTTTTATTAACATTCGCTTGAAACTTACACTGCGGAAGAAGTTTCGGGCTTCTAAGAATGACGCCGACCTTGTTCCCTATAAGGCTATATGCTCTACTGTGAAGTGAATGGTTAGAAAAGCGCGTAAAAGGTACCTATTGAGCTCGCAATTCTCGTAATCCAACTCAATCTCTCCTTTCTTCTATCAGCTTCGCTGACTCCACTGCCAACTCCCCACAACAATCCTGCGACCTCCTCTGCACCTACTTATTTTCAGTGTTTTCTCCCTCGAGCCCTCGACCCTCTACACCTTTCATAACTACAGACTCCTCCGAATCTCTAGCCATTCCTCTCCTTACGCCTTCCTTGGTTGGGTTCCTCATTGGTAATCTTGACCCCAATGTCGGACCTGGTCCCGAAGCGATTGGGTTCCTCATTGGTAATCTTGACCCCAATGTCGGACCTGGCCCCGATGCGCTTCCTAACCTCTTCCTCCTTAACTGGAGAAAACACATTTCCCTTCCCCCGTGTATAATCTACAACAAAAGTCTAGATGAATGCTACTTTCCCCGTCTCTGGAAAGAGGCCCTTATCATTCCTATCCTCAATTGCGGACACACTTCCCGTGCTGTGAACTGCCGCCCCATTTCCCTTCTCTCCTCTTGCTCCAAAATCCTAGAAAGATACGTCAACGACTGGTTGACCGCGAACTTCGGTCACCTCATTGTCAAAGAGCAGCATGGTTTCGTGAAACATAGATCAACGGCTTCAAATCTTCTGGCCTTTACCAACTTTGTTGCTAAATGCTTGAATTCACGACAGGATGTAAATGCTATTTATACCGATTGCTCTAACGACTTTGACACCGTTGACCATCACATTCTCCTCTCTAAACTTTCATTACTAGACTTCCCTCCCTCAGTCATCTCCTGGCTTTCCTTCTATCTCTCATACCGTTCCTGCAAAGTTTTCTTTTCGTAGTTACTCATCCCGTTCCTTTCTCCTTCCTCTGGTGTTCCCCAAGGCTCTATACTTGGCCCGCTGCTCTTCCTGTTTTTTTATCAATGACCTCGCCTCCACACTCACCTACCCGTATTTGCTTTATGCAGACTACCTTAAACTGTTGACAATTTAGTCCATTGGTGTTCAATAAGCTAAGCTATTCGCTTAAACCCTGAATATTGCTGTGTAGTCTGGTCCCCCTTCCGCATTCGTAAATGCTACGGTCTTGAAGTTGTACAACACAAATTCACCCGGACCCTCTTTTACGAAAACAACCTTCCACCAGTTGATTATCCGTCACGACTCCGTACCCTCAATCTCCACTCCCTGCAGCAACGCCGTATCTTCCTTGATATGTGTACTCTTTTCAAACTCTGCAATTGTCTGATGGACTGCTCCGCCAACCCGGATATTACCTTCCGTATTGCCTGGTCTCATAACAAACGTAGTGCGGACATTTTTTATGTACCCTTCGCGGAGCTTGAGATTTACTTTCAATCTCCGATCCCGAGACTATGCCAGTCCTACAACGCCCTACAGCTTGGGTCCTTTGACTCCTTTTCCTTCTCTAGTCTTAAGGGTAAAATAAGCCATTTACTTGCTCCTCCCTCTGAGGATGTAATAAGGAATTTCTTTTCTGTGTATTGTCCTCATTAAGTAAATAAATATTACACATTACACAAAAACGATAATGGAACCAATGAAACAGATCGAATGAACAGTTCTCGTGATTATGCACTCTGACTCACCCGTCAATATCTTAAGAACATCGCTCCTTTTTAACGCAATTCGCCAATACTCATCAAGACAGGAGTCACATATGGCAGACTTGCTAAAAATGAACTAGCTCATGCCGCCTTTTTCTAGTTCATAGTATAGGCGCCTCTTGAAGCTCAGTTCAGTTTCGATTTTGAGAGAGAGATTTTGAAATTTTTCTCCTGGGATTAGTAATGAAAACCACCTCCGCCTTTACGCCAGATCCGGTGTGGGTGACTTCACACACATTTAGTTCTACTTCTTCGAGGTGCTTCGTAACTACAACTACCACCACCAGTCTGCAAAATCATTCAACATTACTTCGTCCTATACTCAAAGGTCAAACACTCCATCATGCATAATTTTTCACAACACAGGTCCCAGTTCAGACCCTGAAGAACATCTGGTGTCCCAATGTATTCTTTTGGTCATAAACTTGCGTTACATATGTGCACAAGTCCATGGCGCAATTAAAGCATCAAAGCTTCTCAAAATCGAAATCTGCCATAGTATCTTTGACACTGTCGCTCTGTATGTATCTGAGTACTGTCAGCCATCAAAACAATGCTAGATCAGGATAACTCACTACGATCATATCCAGAATGAAGACGTTTGCAATGGCTACGCACTCATTCAGGAAGGCATCTTCGATGATAATGTCATATAATCAGCAGAAATGATAACTTGTTAATTTCGACTGGATGGAACATCTATGTCGACAGGAAACGACTCAAAAACTGACTAAAACAGCGATGGTAATTTAAGAGCTTCTCGAATCCAGGAATAATATGAGACGAACAGAGAAATCAAAGAGTTGTACACAGTACATTATTGGCTTCAGGCACAATTTGGTTACTCGTACTTCCACTTACACCTATAATCTCAGGGAAGAACTATTCTAGATCATCATCATCAACGGCGCAACAACTGGTATCCGGTCTAGGCCTGCCTTAATAAGGAACTCCAGACATGCCGAGGTCCACCAATTCGATATCCCTAAAAGCTGTCTGGCGTCCTGACCTACGCCATCACTCCATCTTAGGCAGGGTCTGCATCGTCTTCTTTTTCTACCATAGATATTGCCCTTATAGACTTTCCGGGCTAGATCATCCTCATTCAGACGGACTAAGTGACCCGCCCACCGTAACCTATTGAACCGGATTTTATCCACAACCGGACGTTCATGGTATCGCTCATAGATTTCGTCGTTATATAGGCTACGGAATCGTCCATCCTCATGTAGGGGGCCAAAATTTCTTCGGAGGATTCTTCTCTCGAACGCGGCCAAGAGTTCGCAATTCTTCTTGCTAAGAACCCAAGTCTCCGAGGAATACATGGGGACTGGCAAGATCATTGTCTTGTACAGTAAGAGCGGAACAGTTTTTGTAAGCTGAAATAAGCTCCGTTGGCTGACAACAACCTTGCGCGGATTTCCTCATCGTAACTGTTATCGGTTGTGATTTTCGACCCTAGATATGAGATATTATCAACGGTCTCAAAGTTGTATTCTCCTATCCTTATTCTTCCCGTTTTAACAGTGCGGTTTGATGTTGTTGGTTTCTAGATCGTCCTTTTTATATAAGGAAATGCTAGCACATACACAAAAGGGCTCTGCGCCCCCATACTGACCCTGACCAAATTCCAACCGTACCGAACACCTACATCTCCATAATTCCTTCGAATTAATCACAATTTTATAGTACCTTTTAATGTCACCTGAACCCTGAAATCATTCATTAATACTTCGTAAGGCTAACAAATTTTGATTTACAATGAAAGTTACTATTATGTTCCCAAGTCACGCAGCTGCCCACCTTGTAATTCGAGTGCGTTAATTATCAGAATAAGCTGCCAACGAATGGAAATATTATCGACCACACCTCAATACTCAACAATAATAAATTAAGCGAATTCAAAACATTTCTATAAAATATCCTCTATTAAGCCATCGATTTTACCCTTATGCATATCCGTTCCGCTTGAATTAGAGTGAAATCCAAAGTCAAAACACGAACAAAAAATGAATTTCCAAAAGAACCATAACCGGACAACAATTCCCTGCACGAAACAACCATTGTTAATGTAAATAAGAGGGAGTTAACAAAGCCGCTTTACCAATATACAAATACTAACAATTCTCCTTCTTAATCCTCAGAACCTTCTTTTCCTATCTCAACTGTGGTCAGACTATATGAAATATGATTAAACCAAATTGTAGTGGCCGTAACTGTAGTTTTGCCAACAAGGAGTAAGACTCCTTCGTGTTGGAAATTATTTCCTGAAAATTCTGCTCTTAGATTCACCCTGGCAAAAACCAAATATTGCCGTACGAACATGGAGCTTTCCACGCTTTCTGATAATGAAATGAGGAACAAACTACCAACAAGGAACACCAAGCTACCACCTCTTCATTTTACTTACTTTCTCCTGTAACTTCAATTTGCTGTTTCCTGTATGTTACATTTTGTTTATGAGATAATTAAATGCTTAAAGTAGGTGGGTTGGTTACCAAACTTGGTGAATTTCCTTCACAGAAGAAAAGGGAGTGTGAAAAATTCGTAAGACATGTTATAGCATGGAGGAATTATTGAACAATTGCCATTTGGAAGGTTTGAACAACTTTTGTTATCAGTAAGAGTCAACCATTCGAGGACTACACAAAGTAATATTATTTACTTTTTAATTAGGTGACCGAAAAAAAATTAGTGAAGAGAACCTAATAATAATAATAAGCCATAAACATCTCGAAGAACTGGAGGGGCCCAGATCTGGATCGGGTGGAGAATTTCTGGCATAAGAAATTTACCAGCATACACAGTCGGTTGGCACACAGCATAAATCAAGTCATGAGTCGGCCAGAGGAATTTCCACCCTTCCTCACTGCGGCCATTGCCTACCTTATCCCTAAGAAGGACACGGTGCCGGACCCCGAAATCACAAGACCGATCACTTGCTTACCAACCCTCAACAAATTCATAACGTCCATTATTAATCGAATTAGGTATCTTCCAGGGATAGTCATTGAGTCCCCTTTGGTTTTGCATGGCACTGAACCCTCTTTCATGGTTTCTGAATGATACTAAGGGGCATGGTTTTGCAACTAAATATGGCCTATGTGCTAAGTGCGAACTGACACACTTGATGTATCATACTTAGATGACATCAAGCTGTACATATATACTGCTACTGATGACCTTAGAAGTCTGCTGCGAATAGTAGATATGTACAGCCAAACTCCAACGAGAGTTTGGATTATACATGTGTCGAATCCACACCATTCGCAAAGGTCACCACAAGCCGCATGCCGTACATAGCATTGGTGACATCCACATCGAAGCTGTGACCGAGACAGAATTCTACAAGTACCTAGCAATTCTGCAAGGAACCCATGCTCGAGTTGGTGATAAAGGATGCTCTGATATCAGAATTCCTGCGACGTGTAAAGCTGGTGCTGAAATCGCATTTCCCAGGGAAGAATAAGATAAGCGCGTATGAATGTATTCACTGTCCCTTCATTGGCTCATGCATTCGGAATATTTTCGTGGAAGAAGATCGATCTGGAAAACATCCAGCAGCGGATACGGACAACTATCTCCAAATTCCGGATGCATCATCCAAACTCTGCTGTAGAGCGGATGAACCAGCCTCCTGACATCGGAGTGGTTGAGAACGACCAGTGCAGAATGTGTGGTTCGGCGTCAGAAACGTTGGACCATCTCATTTCTGGCTGTACTGTTATGGCACCGGTGCAATACATCACCAGGCATTATCAGCTACAGGTACTTCCCTTAATGTCCTGGGACTTTCGCACAGTCTGGTTCAGACCATGCAGAAGTACACCACTATGCATACGTGCTCGATGTTGCAGGGAGTTCTCGACGGATTCTCCCATTGACCTACCACCGGCTACCACCACCAGCTCCCCTTTAGTTTTAAGTAAGTGGCATCGTCCGAGCCTAAATGCTTGGCACTTAGTATTGGTATTAGGTAAAATCCGGCATCTGCCGAGATTGTGACAACTCGGAAATAATAATTAGCCTCTAAGACAGAATATTTCTTAATTTAAAATTTAATAGAGGAGACCATTAGCTAGTTGGCCAGCTATTCGGTTTTAGTCAAACGCGAGATATGTTATTCGCTTTAGCGCTTGCTGCATACTCGATAAGTATTTGTCAATGCCGACCCTAGAATTTGTATTATCTATGGTTGCTTCTTCCCCTGGATATAGCCGGTGTCTTGCTCAGAAAGAAAGATCGTGAGTTTTTGTTGAAAAGTAGACTAATTACCTAAAGACATCTTTTCTGCCTAACATAATACAAAATCTGGGACTTATACAGTCACTTATAATGGAAACATTAGTAATATAATTAGTAAGTAAGCACTCTATACACGTCCTGGGACAGTGTCGGGCACTTGTGCAAAGTAGGTGGGAGAACGGAAGAAGGGAACATACTTAACATACCTAACGGTTACAAGCCTGCTTGAGATACTATGATCAATAGGTACACTATAACCAATAAAAGGGACACAATAGTTCTTCAAGGACGCGGTGCGACTTTCCCTTAACAGAATAATAATAAACTAAGCACTATACCTAATACAAGAACCGTGGGTTGTTGGTGGGGTAGTCAGGAATCTAAACTTCCATCATGCTAACATGTCGTATGCCAGTGGAAGTGCTCGACCCAACTAAATAATAATCGTTGGCGCAACAATCCATATTGGATAAGGGCCTTGAAGTGTGTTAGAGCACTTCATTCAAGACCGTAACGGTACACTAGGAGGCAATGTGGTCAACATTGCGCTACCCACTCCTACATGATATTCCAGGCTAATTTAGTTAACGACTTATGTGATGCCGACACCACATCGGCTAAAGTAACCATACAAAGTCAGCAGGGAGATAAAGAGACACTACGATGCTCTGCATATTTTCCCTATAACGGAGAAGAAGTTCCCAGTGGAACATTCATCAGGGCTATATTGGATAGCTCTGATGGAAAGTAAAGGCATGCGGGTAATAACCGGATGTGATGTCAACGCTCACCACATATGCTGGGGAAGTTCCAAGATCAATGCAAAATAATGGAGACTACTGCAGTATCTAGTAGAAACCGATCTGCAGATCCTTAATTTGGGTAATGATCCCACTTTTTTCAACGTGACCAGGCCAAAGGTCATCGACATCACGGTGGCATCCCCTGACATCGTGGCCCTGATCGGAGAGTGGAGACTATCAGATGATATCACACTCCCAAATCACAGACGCATTGATTTCGTAATGGACATGGATCTCCGGCCACCCCACGATTCCTAGGAAGCACATCAAATCCATTGCTAGAATTGAGAAGACACCCAGATGATGACAGCTAGCATGAGAGAAGCTTTCGAAGAAAGCTGTCCACTCAAGACGCCAAAGAAGGATAAAACACCATAGTGGAACTAGGATTTGGCAAAGCAGAGGAGAACGACAAAGATGCTCCTCAATCGTGCTCTGAAGTCTGCTTCAGTCGTTGACTTAAATTGCTATAAAGAGGTACAAAAGGCTCTAAAGGAGAGCATAAGATCGGCTAGACGATCATTATGGAGACACTTTTGTGAAGAGTCAATCTCAAAGCTAAAGCGTAATCTTGTCAAATAACGTATTCAGAAGTTGAGTTATTTACGTTTACAGAACGGGATGAACACAGAAAGCGACAAAAAAACGGCAAACCATTTGCTTGACGTGCACTTCCCAATCAGCATCCAAAATCTGATCTCGGGGCCGACAGGTGCATGTAGCCTTCAACTGAGAAGCTGGAATCTGACATGTAAAGTAGTATCATTGGAGCGAGTAAAATGGGCATTTAACTCGTTCCATAGATATAAGTCTGAAGGTCCGGATGGCATCATTCCTGCTCTAGTACTAGAGGGAATGGATACCCTGCGTCTACATATTCGGAATATATATCGTGCATGCCTAGCAAACGCTTATATTTCACTTAATTGGCGTGACATGAAGGTGATATTTATTCCAAAACCAGGGAAACCCACCTACACGGACGCAAAAAGCTTCCGACCGGCTAGTCAAACGTCCTTTCTACTAAAAGACTAGTAGATCGGTTCATAAGGAATACACATATCCACTTCACCATAGGCAACAGGCCTACCACCAAGGCAAATCCACGGAGACAGCACTACATGAGTTAATGGCAAAAATTGGGAAGGCGATGTCCGATAGAAAAACGCTTTAGGTGCATTCATAGACATCGAATGCGTCTTCAATTATGCTTTATTCGCGGCAATTTATAATGTGGCAAGACAGCATGGAATCGATCCGTTGTAAATCAGTTGGAACCTTTACATGCTGAAGTGGAGAAAGATCCACCGTATTGGTCGAACAGAAATCTATTGAGGCAGGATGTCGGGAAGTCTTAGGGGCTGCCCACAGCGAGGGGTTCTATCTCCGCTGTTATGGCTCTTGGTAATGGATACCCTGCTGTGGCTCCAGGAGGACAAAAAAGTCTTCGCGCAAGCATTTCAAGACGACCTAGCCGTAATAATCACCGGTAAGTTTGCGGACACAATATGTATCCGCTTGACTGTAACTCTGCATGAAATCCACAGTTAGTGCCTTCGCAATGGACTCACGGTGAACAATAGGAACACTGAACTAGTTATGCTCACTAGGGGGCTATACGCTCCGTCCCTGCCAAGCCAGCTAGTATAAACAGTCAAATATTTAGGAATACATTTCACCTCCAAGTTAACATGGAAGCACCATGTCCAGGAACAATATCAGAAATCCTGCAGATTGCTCTGGTATCGCGGCAGGGGTATCGGGCGGAAGGGTGTTTTCGGGGATATATGCCATTTTATCGGCAGCAGAAGAATGTCTGCGACAAAATGGAGAGGTCGTACGATTCGAAACTGTTCCGACAGTCGGGCAGCATTATCAGCACTAAACAGCAACGACATATTACATTAAACCCGTTGTTGTGGAATTGTCATCAGGTACTGCTAAAACTTGGCCGACTGAACAAAACATTCCTGATGTGGGTGCCAGGGCACTGAAACATCGCTGGCAATAAGGAGGCTGACAGATTGGCTCGCCGAGGGCCTGGATCCACAATAATGAGGCAGAACCAGCTTTTGAAATCCGGCCATCCACTATCAAGTCTGCTCTGAAGGGTGAAATTACAAAGATTCACGCAGTCGAGTGGAAAAATTTGAACTCTTGCCGGCAGGCGAAAATCCTTGGGAAAGAACCTGTGGTCGCCAGAGCGGCATTTTTATTGTCCCTTAAGAAGTGAGACATGAAAACCCTAGCAAGGCTTTTAGCTCCTTGAACTACCATATAGAAAAGATTGGGGTGGTAGTTTCGGCTATGTGCATCGAATGGGAGCAGGAGGAGAAAACGGCCCTGCACTTTTTATGCAGCTGCCCGGTCTCCTCAGACCTCAGACGAAGATACCTTGGTAATTTCTTCTTCAACGAGGAGTCTGCGCATTCTATGTCTCATGAAAGCCTGCGAATGCCGTAAGCGATCTCCGTGGATAGTACAATGGGCCTAACAAAGGTCTGATTGATTGGAACTGCGTCTCCTCCTCCGAATCTCTAAAGGAGTATATTGTTGTGATTATTTTAGCGTTATCAGCATATTTTATTAATGTAATTCTTTTCGATAACATAAATATACTCTTGAAGGATAAAGCTAATGCTTGTAACTGCTTAAGGAAATGCTCTCCTATACTTCATGAAAATGCAATAAAAAAGTTGAAAGAATATGTTGTCTAAAGTAAACCCTTTTAATATAATCACCATATGAACTCAGCAATTAGGAATTAGATTTATAGGGTGCATCCAATTTATCGATCCTTTCTCCCAAACTTCTCCACCACCAATTCCTAATAATCCTCAATTATCTTGAAAACTGATTCAGATGCCTGCCACAGCGTGACTCCAACATATTTGAATACGAGTATGGTATTCACCTCTAAAGTACAGCCGTGATAGCATCAACCTATAAATAATTTTTAAAACTGGATGTAAGGATCTTCAATGAATTAAAACGAAACCCCTAACACAACAGATGGGACCTACAATATGACAATCGTACCAGGCATATGTACATTGGATTAACTTAACTAAATGTGTAGAACCACGCTGTGCTCTCTTTTCAGTTATGGGACGGTGGAACGACCAGAGCGTCAGTATCAATTGACTGGTGATAATTTATGGAGCATTTTAAAAAGCAGCTCATTTAATGATGAGAACAGAAGTGGCTACACTTAATTAATAAAACTCTCCAAAGTGATTTTAAAAAACATATGTGTATATACATCAAGGTGGAAGTATATGCACGAACAGTATTCTAACACGCACACGATTGATTACATATATTACATTATTATTCACGTTCACGGGATTTCAGACGCATTTCTAAATTAATTTTCGAAAGGCAAGTTTCCAGCGTCCTTCACGACAGGTTCTAGTATAAATCACCTCCTTGCGACTTTTTATTTTTACTCCATCTTATTTTATGTGTATCTGATGTTTCCCGACTGCATTTATTTCACATTTTTCTGCTATTTAATTCTGTGGGCACACAATATGTGGCATACGTTAACACTTTGGTAGGCATGTAATCTGCGAATTTATAGCCGGAAAGATGGAAACGTATATAAAAAATACGTTACTTTTTCGCCACCTATGTATACGAACATGATAACAATAACAATGTTTCTTACAGCGCGAAGGGGAATACAAGGTGTTAAAGGATGTCTGCAAACGATGCATTTATCCAATGTATTCCAAGAAAATTCGAAGAAATTTAGTTAACATGTCGCGCGCATCCGATGTCGTCCGCATAAATCGCAAAAGAACAAGATCGTCCGACAGTGCTGAAAACCCTCAAGATGATTATATGCATTACCCACCAACAGTCCGTCTTAATAAAAATGGGTGGAAGAGGTTGAATGCAGAATAAGAAAAGAGAGTTGAAAGTAGTACTGGTCATATCGAAAACTGAAATTGCAGATACCACTTTCAAAACTGTGGAGTACGAGAATTTATCTTATCAATCCAACAATATTCCTTCAGTCAAGGACAGCACAGCTACCAAGCCTCTTTTAAGAACAATTCTGGGAGACGGCGGCAAACTTACATATATGGGTAACTGTCGCCTCAGTTATAATACATATTATACTCAGAATCTCTTAATCCACATACCTGTAGATCTTACAAATTTCAAACTTCGTACGTTCGAAATATGGTTGTGAGACATCAAGATGATACGTCCATGAAAAGATCTTATCTCGGCCGAACGGTAGACAAGCGTAGTAAGGAAGCCCCATTCAAAGGCTGCAACCTCATTACCATCTGTAGTAGCTTCATGATAAAGATCTTAATCGAATTCGCGATATCTCGAAATGGTAGAAATGTGGAAGTTTTTGCTTATGGCTTTTATTGCCACCAATTCGAATTGAATTTATAGCAAACGGTTGTGCACGAAGAATAATACAGACGAGGATAACATTGGAAACCCGAATAAGGCAATGTGTAGGTATAAAGTTGTCAAGAGGCGCCAAAAATTAAGATATCGACTGGAGATTAAGTTGATTTGAAGTTTAAACCCAAATGAATTGTATTCATAAGTTGAGTATATATTTTATCAGTTAGCTCCTTTTCTGTCTTAGAGTTGTCTTGTCATCTAGTCCCCGAAAGTTATCATGCCATCATTTAACCAGTTCTCGAACTCGGTTCCCTATTAGATTCACTATGAAACTTAAACAGAATCGATTCAATACAGGAAAGGATATAATATAATTGGGTAACAGTATTATAGTAAACACCAGGATCAAAAGCAAAACCGAGACGATGGTAGTTGTCCCGTTTACAAAGGAGTACCTGCAAATCGCAAATGAGGTGCATCGAGAGATTTGCCTTCCCAAACCATCTTCGAGATGAAAGTGAGCATAGCAGTATTATTTCGGCAATACAAAAAATTAAGCAGGAGTACATGGTTCATAGGTAATTACGGCAGAATAGCGATATAAGCATATGGTGAAATATCGTTCCAGAAAACGATGATTTATCTCTAAGATGGGGTCAAGTAGTGCAGTGCAGGATAGACTGATGCGGAACATAGCTCCCTGAGGCCAACCTATCTCTCTCTGAGGATGAGCTGTCTCTCCTCTGGGACGGTGTATGCCTTTTCAGGGGCCAAGCCTCTCGTCTACCAAGACCGTTAGTGAGTGGTGATAGCCACACCCTATACGAGGTGACCCTGCTATTAACAAAATGCTACGGATCTAGACTGGGGAGTCGAAAAACACCTCCCCCAATCCAGGGTGTCATGCGAACCGTGCCCATTGGATAGTTTGCAGTCGGGGGTAACTGACTGTATTCGAACGGTGCCTTACTGATACCTGGTCGCCTCAGTGAGTAAGTTAGACCTTACCGTGCTACGGGGGGCTATGACACGGCGGACCTCTTACCCCTCATACTCGTGGGAATTAAATGAGTACAAAACAAGAAAAGAAAACGAAAACCAAACAAGCGGGGCACCGTACCGCACAAAAACTGGTTAATCAGGCGAAGCACCTCTCCGAATTACTACGAGCCAGGTGACTACAAACAAGAAGGGAGAAGTTGGGACATCAAGCAGTGGATCCAAAGTGAGCATTGGTATACTGCGTGGACAACAGCCAACGAAAACCATTGCTCAAAGAGCAGGGACCAGCAAAAGCACGTCTGAGATAAATATAACAGATGTCAGGAAGGAGACAGGTCTCAGGGGCGCCGGCGTTAAATGGTACCTGCGTTATCTGAAGGAAGGCCTGAAACCAGAAGAGGCCCTTAAGAAGGCTCAGGGCAGACCTAAGTCATCTCTACCGTAGCCAAGAAAGCGGGGAGCAGCAGAGATCAGCCCGCATGAAGGGAATGCTCCCAAAAAATCCAAACCTGAACCCAAGGGGGGAGAAAACCCGGGCAGGTCAGGAGTGAAGGCAGGACCCAGGAAGCCCGCCATTAGCTATGCTAGTGCGGTCAAGGGCATTCGACTGGCCATACTGCGAAAAGGTTTCCCGTGCAAATACTCACTCGGGAGGAGCAGGAAATCATTGAGGACCTTGTCGTCAAGCAGATGATCAAGGGTTGGACGTCGAAACTGGTGTTCACCGGGATACGCTTTCGACCAGGCCTTATACTGGTGGACTGCGCGACAGAAGGCACCGCAGAATGGGTTAGAACCATAATTCCTAGATTGTCAGGCTGGGAAGGGGTGGAACTGTCAACATGTTCTGGGGAGGATATACCAGGAGCCCACATGGTGACAGTTTTTCTCCCAAAGGCCGCGGCAATAGAAACGGAAGATCTTATAAGACTCCTAATTGCTCAGAATGAAGATCTCCATACTCGATTATGGAGAATCTTCAGAAGCAAGGTGGAGGGCAAGGGTAAAGTCCTCACGATCGGGGTAGATGACCGATCCCTGGAGGCAATTAAACGTCGGAGTTGTCATATCAACTATCGATTTGGCAACATACCCATGCATGTACACAGGGAAAAGCCGAGGAAAGAGACCTCGGAGGAGGCATCGAGTGGAAAACTTACCGAGGTCCCTGAAGAAGTATCGGAAGCCATAGAGGCGGAAAGGACTGGATCAACCAGGGAAATAGACCTGCTGCCCAGTGAAGAGCAGAAGCTGGACGACCTAGACCTAGGACTCCTAGGGCTCAGGGTGGGCGACGACGCGCAGGAAAGCGCCATGGCGGAGGAGGAGGGTGACACTCCGAAAGTGGAGAAGAGCGCCAAACAATAACGGAGCCAATGGCCAGCACTAAGATAGCCCAGATAAACCTCCACCATGCGAGAGCTACATCTACAGTGATTGCAAAGGCAAATTACAAGGAGAACATTGGAATAGTGCTGGCTCAGGAGCCCTGGGTGTACGGGGGGCAGATTCGCAGTCTGCAAGGAGGAAGCATGCAGGTAATTTGGGACTCCTCTTGTGAAAAACCAAGAGCTTGCATAATTCTTAAACGTAATTTAAAATACATTTGTCTTTCAGAGTTCTTAACCGGGGACCTTGTGGCTATCCAAGTCTCATTGGAAGCCGGGAGGAGCATTCGAGAAACAGTTGTAGCATCGGGATACTTCCCAGGAGACGAGAACCGGGCTCCACCGGAACAAGTCGCGAAACTGACGAAGTATTGCGAGGAGAGGGCGTTACCGCTTCTTCTCGGCTGCGATGCCAACGCCCACCACGAAGTCTGGGGAAGCAGCGACACCAATCGTAGAGGTGAGTACCTTCTCGAATTTATTCTTAGTAATAAGCTAGAAATATACAACGTAGGGAACACTCCAACATTTGTGACCAGCACCAGACAAGAGGTACTAGATATAACTCTAGGAAATACCCTAATGAACGGGATGGTCAGGAATTGGAGGGTGTCGGATGAACCCTCAATGTCTGATCACAGGATAATCAGATTCGACATTGAGGGTAACTCCGAAATAGACAGGATAATAAGGAAGGAAGGAGCATTCGACAACACATCGCACACAGAGATACAGGATGCCCTGAGCCGCAAAGGAGTAGGAAACACCCTGGTACTCTGGATGGGCAAAATGCTAGAAAACAGACAAATAGAGGTACAAAGAGGTACAAATTCTATTATCATGAACACCACTCAAGGCTGTCCACAGGGTTTAGTACTATCGCCGCTGATGTGGAGTATGGTAGAGGATGAACTCCTGGACGTGTTAACTAATACTGGAATACAAGTCCAGGGCTACGCGGACGACATTGTTTTAATCAAACAATAAATATGAAGATACCCTATGTGATAGAACCCAAACTGGATTACGGGTTACTAGTGTCTGGTGCACTTTGGGTTTTCTCTTGCAAGTGGTGTTACACTGTCAATACGTAAACTATACTCGCGAAGAAAAGTACTCATCAACCGATAAACTGCGGACTTTGTACACTGAGAGTCTGAAAGTTACACGGTGGTACCAATGTAACCGACAACAGCTTAATTTCGATGAATTTCAGGAAACATACCAACATTCAACTACCAACAGTCAACTATTTAAAACGATAAAAGAGTAGAAATATGTTATGAAGTCAACATTGGTCAATGGGGTAGAATGCCTCGAGTACTCGGTCGAACACAGAAAGCTCAAAATTACCACCGTCGTTGATTGTCCTGTTTTCCTAGAAAAATCAGCAAAGATTCATATCCTCACCACGACGGAAATCTTGACAAACTAGGAATAACATAGGTAGGAAGATATCCCCCACCAAAATGGAACTTATGGATCTATGCAACTGATTCAAAATTAGTAAAACACCAAGTATGGATAGAATCATGAACAAGCCGCCAAATGCTGCTGTTAAATCAAAGCCTAGAGTTTCCGTCAATATTGTGTACCTGAGCAAATCTTCCCAAAATTATTTTGCTGCCAAATCCAAATAAACCCCTAACAGAGCCGTATATATTCCACCGTATTTTTTGTTGACTGAATTAGATAAGGTATTGAAATAGGATATTTACAGCTACGCGTGTTCGACAACAGATGCATTAAGAAAAGTTATGGCATTAGCAAAGCCTGCTACACCAACAACTGGACACTTATTTTGTTCTAGCATCAGAGTCTCTCGCAATTTCTCACCAATTTAATGACAGACTGTACCAGATGGAGAGCGGTTGACCGTCATACTTAAGCCATGGACCATTCGTTTATGGGCAATGACCCACTGACAATTACCTCCAAAGGTAGAAGCAAACCTTTCAGACTCTTCCTCACCAGGGCCTGAATGGTTACTCCTATTGATACGAAATTTGGTTAAAAGATGGAAACTGTGAATCTTTTCGCATGCATTAAGTAACATCGTTTTTCAGTTTGAAAGGGAGGGTCGGAGGATATAACATTTTTTTCACCGAATATGGTCATGAAAAATATCAAAGAAAAGCTTTGATTAGCACTTTTCAAGACATTTTTGACTTCTCATGAAAGAGGGAGGAGGGGAGCTGCGTTGAACGTAGGGCTGGAATCTGATAATTTCTTTCACAGACCCATTCTCAGAAACTATTCAACTCAAAAATCACGCAATTGACACTATATGACGTGTAGGCCTTAAAATACCCTCCACACTGACATCTGTTCACACAAAGTTAATAATATTACCATAATAGAAAAAAAGACAATTTTTTTTTTTAGATGCCGAATAATGAGTTTTTATTCCTCATATACCGGTATTTCGAGGACCAGTTTTTTCAGACCAAGACTCACTGAGGAAGGGGACAACTTTCATTCAAGACCAAAACAGTACACTATCGGAGACAATGGGGTCAGCATTGCGCTCGCCCGAGATTATTACCCTTATTTAACTCAGGTACTCATTCACAGTTGAGTCAACTGGTATCCGACATCCAATCGAGATAACAAATTCCTCTGCCAACAGTGAGATTTGAACCGCGACTTTCCGATACGATAACCTAGCGCTCTAACCACTTGAGCCATCCCCTTATTACCAACAAAGTTATAATAGGTCAATATCGTTTATGACTGAATGTATCACACTAAAGTGAATATTTTGCCACACTAAATACATAAGCATTATGAGTTAAATGAAAATGTTGCCCCATCCACACTCAAATATTCTTACAAAGGAAATACGCAAAACCTTTCATATCTGAACCGCCGAGCTTCTGGTTTTCCACTTATTATTAATTCTTAAACACAATATGTCTATCAATTTTTGGTCTAGACTGGCCTTACCGATAAGAACTATTTTGTTTGCGGGTGTGAGTCAGTGTGAAGATACGTTGTCTTTATGAAAGAATGAAAATGGAGCTATCAATCATATAACCACTTTCTATTAGGCTGCTTTAGCGGTGCAAAAACTCGAGCTTTCCGAAAATTGGGATCGAACAGTAATGAAACTAGCTAAATTAAGAGTATCCTACTATTTCGTGGTTCTAATATGCGTTTTCCTCGGCGATAAAATATGGCTGGAAAAAATATTTGACTTCCGAACAGTACCAACAAATCGCCAGTCAGTCAGGTAGTTCCCAAGAATAACAATAATCAATCGCCTAGCAACCCAACTTGTATCTGTTAAAGTATGTCAGAGCACTTCAAGACCGGAACGATACAAGAGGAGGCGATATGGTCAGCATTGCACTCGACCAGTATTATTTCCCTAATTTGACTCAAGTACTCACAGTCGAATCGACTGGTATTCGACATCTAGTTGCAGTACAAGTCCCTCTACTCTAAAATGGATCAACAATTTCATATATTGATTTTGCAAGTCAAACTTAGAATTTTCCGAATTAATTGCAGAACTTTCCGAGCTTACTTCAGATTTTTCCAAATCCATTTCTGAATTTTCCATTTGAAATTCAGACTTTTTTATGCCCAATTCAGAATTTTCTCAATATTTTACTATAAAGTTTGCTGGGTAAGAATAGAGCTGAGATTTTTTGAAGAAAAATGTAGGCTGCCCATCAGCTTTCTATCATTATTTGCTTTACCGACAGACATCATTATCAATCCCCTTATCCAAATTAATTCTTCAATTTCAACTCTTCGGGCGGGGTCGAAATCTGTTCACGTCTCGAGAACTGTTCTGTGATGGCATATTGACAATCAACTCAATCATCCAAAAATAGGTGTCAAAATAATCCTGGAACGCATCAAAGAACACCTCGAAAACTGGATCGACAGAGATTGGACTGGTTTCCCCTCAATATCTCCTGTACCTACCGCATTAGGACCTTTTATAGTAGATCATTGTGAAGCAGCGTATGGATTATCAATGTGTGGTCGCGGTGTTTCTAGCAAAAAGGTTTAAGAAATTAAAACGTAACACCACTTCCGTCACTAGTAGCGATTATTTTATTCTTTAATTTTAGTGAACAACTTGTTCCCGAAATATCGTTATATGCTGAATAAAATAATCACTACAAGCGACGGAGACGGTGTTACGTTTTATTCCAGTGTACGGAGTTTAGATACCTGTTCCACTTGCTCTATGCATGGGAGGGATTCTGGGGAAATTAATAAGCAAAAAGAGTCAGATGGAAGATAAATACCAACGAAACTAAGGTTCTTTGTCTAACGGGTAAATGCACTCTTCTAATTCCCATCGTGCATGTGGGATAGGTTGTATATGTACCCAGCCAAACTGGATGACCTTCGATATATTGACAGTGAAAAATCCGTTTTCTGAATATCAAATTCGAGTTCGCTTCGAGATCTCGTAGTGAACGGACGTGTTGCGGAGCAATCCAAGTGTTCTAGGAACGAAAAATTGAAAAGTGACAAAAATGACGGAAGTGTTAAGCGGAGTGCTCTGTAGAGCAATTAAACAAAGGAAGTATCGTTCTGTTAACAATATACAGTGGATCTCAATATTATTGAGACACCGTATATTAAAGTATAATTTACATGCGATTGTTTTTTTCTGTTTTCTTTTAGTGAACCGAATTCCCGACATCCACGCAGGACGGGCTTGGGGACAGGATGTCCGCCAAGAGGGCGAAGACCGGGGGCCCCTCTGACGAAGGGGGGGGCCCGAGCCCCGGAGGCGAGAATCGAGCAAATCTACTCGAGATAATTAAAATGTTGAAGGAGGAGATCGCGGAGCTCCGGGCAGAGCTCAGAGCAGAACGTGAAAAACGGCAGGAGAAGGAAAACCTGCAAGCCGGACAGCCCATTGAAGTGGACGATATCGTGGGATGTGCGTTTGCTTTCGCAGGAGCTGTCTCGGTAGAGCCGACCAACTTTGAAGCCAGCAACATCGTAGCCGGCAATATTGAAGTCAACAACGTTGGAGACAGCAACATCACTGCCGCAACATCGGAGGACGAAGACCCATTCAACTTCGTCACAAGACGTAACCCAAAAAGGAGTAAGGTTAGTGCCAAAAGTGTTAAAATTAGTGAAAGCACTCCCCAGGCAAATATTACCCCAACCCCCGTTCAGAAACCAAAGAAGCAAAAGATACCGGTAATTACCGGATATTCATTAAATGTTCCTGTTCTGCTAAAGTCCCTTAAGGTAAAAGGGATCAAGGCAACGTTCAAGAACACGAGGGCGGATAAGACCCTCATTTTCGCCGAATCCATCGAGGATCACGGCAAAATCTTCGCTCTCATCAAAGAGCAAGACTAAAACGCCACAACGAGCACCCCTCAATCCCTGAGGACGCAGTCCCTCATTATTCGAGGCTTGCATCGGGAAACCGATGCTGTAGAAATTCTGGCGGAGCTCAAAGCTGAGCATCCGCAGTTTAAAATCCGGTCTGTAGCCAACTTCCTGACAAATCAGGACAAAGCTCTACATAAGGGGAATCTTTCTCTCCCAAAAAAGTCTCAAGAGCTCAACGACGCCTTCAAGGTGATATACCTTCTACACCAGAAGGTTACCTTAGAAAAAATAAAACCGTTGGGACAGATTCAATGTTTGAATTGTCAAAATTTTGGGCACGTTGCTCAAAATTGTACAATTGTACATCGGTGCATTAAGTGCACCACAAAACATCCGCGTGGCGACTGCCCACGCCCCTCAACGGAGGTGCCGCAATGCTGCAACTGCGGCAAAGTCGGACAGCCCGCCAGCTTCCGCGGTTGCCCAGCATATAAAGATATGCTGGCCCGAAAAAAAGCTGCCAAAGCCCGCAAATCTAAAGAAGCACAGCAGACCAAACAGGCAGTAGCACAACTGTCGCAAAGTTTGGCCAAACCAGGCATATCTTACGCACAAGCCATGAAACAGTCATTGCTCCGGGTGGCCCCTGCACCTCCACCTCCAAAAAAGTCTCTTCCAAACCAGTCGGCTGCATTCCGTGAATTGGTTGGAGCCCTCACCTCAGCCAGCACGAGTGAACAACGGCAATTCGCTGCCATTCTTAATTTATGGAGTTAAGTATCGTTACTTTTAACTCCGCGTCCCTTGTATCTCACGCCAAACGTGCCACTGCCCAGGTGTTGATCGACTCCCTGAAAGCAGACATTTATTGCGTTTCGGAGACCCATCTTAAAAGCAGGCATAACGTCAACTTCACCGGATATAATACCATCCGGGACGATAACAACACCGGCTCTGCCCTATTAATCAAAAAAGATTATAAATTCGAGGAAGTCGCCATAGACAACCTGCTAACCTGTTCCGCTGCGGCGGCTTTCATTAAAACGGCTGGCAGTAAGCGGATTCTCATTGTCTGCTTTTATATTAGGTGCCAATCTAGAAATGAGGAACTGGGCCATGACTTAAAAGTCTTGAGCGATCTCCAGTTGAAATCTAATTACCTTGTCTTTGGAGGCGACTTCAACTCCAGGCACACTCACTGGGGCGACATGGTCATTAACTGTAATGGGAAAACCCTGCTCAAATGGTTCCACGACCGTTTCTCGCCTACCAATCACGTAATGGTCTTGCCGAATTCTCCGTCAAGGCCCAGTAGTCAATCTATATTATACTACTTCCTTCTGTCTATGGAAATGAAGCAAAGCTTTCAGGTAATATCATGTGATACCTTACCAGGCATGTCCGACCATTTCGCGGTCAATCTTAAACTGTCCTCACCTCTTTCTCTGAAAAAGAGAGTAATGACCACAATTAGGTCTTTCGCCCACACTGACTGAGTTAGCACCAAAACTCAACTTGAATAAGCTCTCAAATAATCGCAATCTGTCGGACAAAGAAATCGACGAGGCTATTAACTTGGCGTCTGACGCTATTGACATTGCTACACGCAGGAACTCTAAGCTGATAAAAGTCGATGAGTTTGAATTTAATTCTCTTCCACATGAGATAATGCACCACTTGAAAGTTAGGCAGATTTGGAGGCGTAACCTCAAGCGCAAATTTCACGAGCACGGGAATAAAATAATAATATTAATAATAAAAGTAGGTAGGATCGTCCGAGCCTAAATGCTTGGCACTTAGTGCTAGTATTAGGTAAAATCCGGCATCTGCCGAGATTGTGATAACTCGGAATTAATAATAAAAATAATACTCTCCCGGATTAACTGTCTCAGTACGCTAATCCGTGGTATGGTGGCGACCTTCCGTAGCAAGAAATTGACCTGAAAACTTGTAGACATTAAGCCTGGAGCTAATATGTTCCAAAATATCAAGAGGCTAACGGGGAAATACAAAGCCCGCAACTTTGTTCTAACCCAAAACAAAGTGCGAGTCTGCAGTGATGCTGAGAAAGCAAAAACACTTGGGGAATTCCTCGAGCGGCAGCTCATCGCAACACCTCCGAGTAACAGAACGGCTCTCACTAAGACTGTTAATTCAACAGTCAGAGATTTCACTTCTAGGAACTGCTACAGAATCACGTCTTTTTCTGCCCAGAACCCTTCCAACAAGCCTACTGATTCGAGCAAATTTCTGAGTTTATCACAACTCACTGCTATTAGCCATAACCTTAACAGTAAAAAGTCAGCAGGCCCAGATGAAATTACGAATTTCGCGTTAAAAAATCTTCCAGTAGCCTCCATTAAGTTCCTGCTTGCGGTTTTTAATAATTGCATTAACAATGGCTACTTCCCATCCACCTGGAAAATAGCCAAAATTATAGCCATTCGGAAAGGAGGTGTCTCCTGTGAACCTGATAACTTCAGACCCGTTTCACTTCTATCTAAGCTGGGGAAGCTTTTTGAGAGAGCATGGACCGTAGGGCTGGTCCAACACTGCAATCTTAACAACATTACTCCAGACCATCAATTCGGTTTCCATGCTAAACACGGAACACAGCACGTCCTGAGCTACCTCCACGATACTGTGGCCGGCAGACTTAACGTCAATAACAAACCCACGGTAGCTTGCGCTCTGGATTTAGAAAAGGCCTTTGATTCAGTCTGGATAAACGGGCTAATCTATAAACTGATCAAATACGAATTCCCAATCCCGACGATCAGACTTGCCATCAGTTTCTTCGAGGATAGACATTTTTACGTCAGTGTCGGAAATGAGATTTCCGTTCTCTTGCCGATTACTTCTGGGGTGCCGCAGGCATCCATTTCTGGTCCTACTTTATACAACATTTTCACGGCTGATGTCCCCTCCCCTGAGGTCGGTACAGAACTTATGCAGTATGCCGACGACACACTCGTCTACTCCTCTAATTTTCGCCCAGACAAGGCAGTTAGCGATATAGAGGATTACTTGGTTGATCTCTGCTACTACTACCAGAGCTGGGGTATTAAAATTAACTCAACCAAGACACAAGTCTGTATCTTCAGGAGGAAATCTAGATACTCGGGATCTAGATCTATCCACAGGAAGGCTAAACGCCTGAAACTGGAAATAGGGAATACAATAGTAAGACGGTCGAAATCGATCAAATATCTAGGAATCAATTTCAACGAATTCTTAAGATTTAATGACCATGTTAAACTCGTCACTGGCCGTATATCGGCGTATAGCGTATAGCGACTTTCCTTAGGCCGTGCCAGATACTGAACCCTGACCTAAAATCAATAATCCTGTCCCTCTTCGATACACCTTGCCTGGTAGGAGTGCAAAGAGACTAAGCACTATATGAATATTAAGTGCTATTGTATATAGTAGAATTAAGTATTTATGTAAGTAGAAATAAGTAGTAGTAAAAAAGTAGTAATAAGGTAGATGTAAGTAAGTAAAATAAAACCTTCTCTCGTCATTAGTGCGGACGCAGTTTTGAAAATAGGTTAAGTAATGTTTTAATTAAATACAAAGCCAAGGAACGTTGTAAATTACAGTTTGCTTTTACACAATAAAGTTAATTACAGAGAAGGTCGGGTAGGCCAAACAATGTATAGCCACCCATTGTAATAATTCTAAGCTAGCTAAGCTAATTCTAAGCTACTTTTAAGCAAAATGTATCAGATGTAAGACACTAATTGGAAAAAATAAAATGAAAAAAAATGAATATGGAATTATCTCAACACCAAAACCGCCTTAAGACTGTTCTATGACAATGTTTTCTCTGTGCTGTAAAAGGGACTAGGATATGGAAAAAAATTGTTGTTTGGAATTCAGGCACATTGGAAGGAAGTGGAGTTTTTGGCAGTCTAAAAGTAATATGCTAATTTCAATCGCCTAAGTCAACTCAATCTGTCGCTACAAGAACTCATGTCATGGATTAGTTGACACCAATGATTCCCAAATCCCGACGCTCATTTCCAGGTGAAAATTGTCCTCATCTTGAAAAACTCAAACTTGTTAACTCAATTTTCGCAGTTCCCCCAACTCGCTCCGAACCGATTTGCGTAGACTAGACATCAAACTTCAAAGGATGTACGCAGTCAATTTTTAAGAGAGATTTTAAAGTTTTCTTCTACATACTATGTATATGTGCACGTACAGTTTCGAAATAGACTGACTTCCTCATACGCGTAAATCGGCTACAAGGAGTAGCACACACACATAAGAGCTGTTTGTTTCAAAAATTACTTGAGCATTGGCACAATGAACCGTAAGTACCAGTTTCTACTAAATTTGGACAAAATCTTTCAAACATACAAAAAATCTCTTCCCAAGATGATTTATTTCAGGCAGAAAAGGAAACGTTAACCAAACAGCTCCTTATCTTCCACAATATCTCAAAAGAATTTTAATGACCGGTCGTAAAACAATAAAATCACCTGTGACCAAACAAGGAAAAAGTATATTTTCGGTCGAAAAGCCCAAGAGGACAGATAAAACCAGTACAGAACATTACAATCATATGAAGTACCTTCTCCGGCCATTACGTTGTAAAACTGTCAAATAAACTTCTCTAATGGTATTTGCGGCAGGAACAACAGCCCAATGAATGGGAATCATACCTAATCCTCTTATGAAAATCTCCTGTCTTAGTTGTCAAAACACTTTTTCAGAGCCGCAGGAAATTCACCCCTCTAATTTGACCAGGTATACCCGCTAGAATGCCTCTATTGCATTCAGGAGACACATAGGTCTCCAGAATTTTAGACTATGTGGATAATAAATTAGCAAAGCAAAAGATTAAATTTTCTTTGGAGAACATGACAAGGCAATGTGTACTTTACCGACTCTGCAGGATATGAATGTTTGTTCGTACGATAGCCAAGCTGGAGGCGCCTTCGTAAACTGAAAACATTAAGCACAAATAACGATCCACAATGAATCATGGCAGCATATTCAACACATTTTGACAAATTGATTGCATGTGTTTTATAGCCTTTTGTAAAGTTCAGTGAAATGAGGTTTTGAAAGCAATGTATTGTGTGATATTATCAAGATACTATATGCGTATAGATACTTATATACAAAAGCCATACCATAAGGGATAACCATGTCCTGAGTTCGAATCTCGAATCGCTCAGGGATTTGTTCTACGTTCCTTACACCTTCCATAAGTTTATAGTTTGTGAAGATAAAAAAAAACAGATATTTATTTCCTATATAGGATTGCATAAAAAATATTGGCACTAACATGTAGGATATGCGTGGTCAGTGATGCTGAATGCTAATATAATAAGGTCTCACGTCCAGCGATGGAAAGTGAATGGCTTGATACTATAAATGGCTAAAAAACAACAAACCAACTTTTTGACGAAAAGTGAGAGGAGGTGAGGAATTTTGATGAATAGTCAAAATCACCCACTTTTTGCCAGCTATATAAAAGAAGCCAGCTATTGTAATGATATGAGTGGTTATAGGAGGATCAGGTCGATCATCCTGAGTGACCGATAACGACCTAGAGGGCAGAGCTATCCCAGAAATCTAAACAAATTGGCTAAGTTGACCGTGAAGGTCCGCCCACAAAGATTGAAGCTCCATCAAAGTGTTCGGTCGACACGTTCTTGCACGCCTCTGTGCAAGCCAGGCTCGGGAATGTGGGGGGGGGGGGGGCGTCGTTTTAGCGCTTTGATCCCTCACGCTTCATTACTACAAATCAACGTGTCTATTCCGATGCGTGGGTCCGCACCGGATTCCAAAATAGACGTAAATAGGGACTACGCCACGGCCTACCGAATAGCAACCTGAACGCGTACCAAAATTGAAAAATAAAAAAAAAAAAAACGGCTCGACCGCGCGCGTGGGTCCGTAAGTCTTCGGACCCGAGTGCCGCGATCAAGGAGGGGAAGATCCACGACGGATCACAGTCCCAATTATTGCCTCTTCTGCCTCAGATTTTGAATGAGGCGCGGCCCTTGAGGTTCGCACCCTTCCTCGACATCCTCAGGCCAGTTTATCATTCTTGAGGATGTCCCTTATAGAAGTTCCGCGGGAGAAAGGAGGATAAGAAAGGGAGGAAGTTCTCATGTCGGTGAAAGTTCTCGGATCCGGACCTTTCGTCAAATCCGTAAAAATCAATGTTACGTCTATGGTCAGGGGTGTAAAAATTGTGTTTATTATGTCCATAGTCACGTCTGTCCTCAAAATGTACTGCACGAGTTGAAGCAGGCTGATGTTGACCTGCCTGATGCACTGAATGCGTATTCGGGTTCGAGTCTCGAAGCGGAACAAATTGCTCTCGAACCAATCCTTCAACTCGTGAAGCGTCCGTCGCCCTAGCATCCCGCGTGTAAGGATCAACCCAACCCACAGGATCTCTCCTCGCCGCCTCATGCCACCGTCAGTCGTCACGGCGTGTTGGCAAGTCAAGCTCAGCTGAGCCCCATTGACCTGGAGGTAGCGTGGAAGGAAGTCGATAAAGGTCGCGAGACCCTTGATTTCGTCGATGGGATATGCCGTTATTAAAATTTAAAAAAAAAATAAAATAAAATTGGAAACGACCAAAAGGAAGTCCAAGAGAAAAAAGAAGCGAAATTACAAGTTGCCAAAAGATAACGCTTAAAGCGAAAAGACAAAAAAAAAACGAAATATAAAAAGAAGTTAAAAAAAAGGAAAAGTTAAAATAATCTAATCAATCGAAAAGAAAAAGAAAAGAAAAAAAAGAAAAACAAGGCAAAAGAAAGGAAATAATGAAAAAGAAAAAAGAAAAAAAATGAATTACGAGGACTCCTCTCTCCCTAAATTGTCAACTCCATATCTAACTCCCGCAGAACTCTCATAAATTTTTTCTCATCTGTGTGCAGAAAACTTCCACACACAGTGTTTTTTCATGAAGAGACAACAATCGAGTTGCTCCCCAACGCAGAATATTAAATAAAAAAAACAAGCAAAAAGGGATCGCGAGAATTCAGTCTTCCTCGTCTGAAGTCAGAGAACAAAGTGAAGATGAATCATTGACGACGGAACGGTACAGCATATAGCCGACTACTTCCGTATTCCATCAAGGACTCATTTCACTCGTCACTTCATTCCTACGAAGAAGAAAGAATATTTAATTTTCTTCAAATTCTGAAACGAAGAGATAGCCGTTTCACATAAAGGTAGGGAAGGACACTCCTCAGAAGCTCGGACGGCAATACCCTTCAGCTTATAGCCGCAAAGGCCCGTATATCCAGAGGCTTCTGGGAGCCAATCACCTACGAGACGTTAAATCTCAAGACAAACACAACAAACGACTAGCTCTTATGGTATACTACCAAGGATAGGACAGGAAACTATACGTTACAAGGTGGGAAAGGAGATTGAGGCTTAGGAACACTTGCTTCCGGGAAAAAAGGCGTGAAACCTAATGCTAGAAATCTGAAGGCAAGTGTACGTGGAGCCTAGCTGGGAACAATATTGAGAATCTATTGATTCTCTATCCGACACCCCCAAACGAAGTTGTGAGCCGGAATAGGCTATCTTCCACTTGATTCAGAAAACCTGCAAACAAGAAATTAGGCCTGAATCCAGGAAATGTTGGGCCCCACGTTGGGCGCCATTTGTAATAGTGAGAGTGGACTTAGGATGATCGACCTGATTCTCCTATATCCACTCTTACCATTACACTATATACATGAAGCCAGCTGTATAGAAAATAATACACGGGAAAGGATGTTCAAGAGTAGTAGAATAGTAAGGCCTCGATCGGTTTGTCGTATTAGAGATCACGTCATCTATCGAAAACAGCGGTCATGTAGTGGGAATGTGGTAAGCAGTTTCTCCCTAATTGATGTTGTCCATCATTAGGGGGTCGCGGACTTTGCCGTCCTCTATAAGCTGGCACGAAAATACAAATTATTTTAAATCAGAATTACACATGGCTGTAACTTATGGTGTGAGTACCAAACTGTCAAAATAGATCCAAGAAATCAAATTCAAAAACAAAACCACATGTTTTTTTCTTCAATGGTGCACTAGTCCGTGACCAACATTGATCTACTGGATGCACAACTTTCACTCGGATGCTTTATTAAACTTTTCCGACGCTATTGGGGTTCACGTTTCGCAAACTTACAGTGGCATCGACTATAATAGTCCTTTGTAGATGCTAAATTTATTATTGGCGATTTGCCAGTTTATCTCGTGTTTTTCGATGCCATCTCTCGAATTGTTCGACCTCGGCGCAAAATCGGGGTGTCTGGAGTTCCTTACTAAGGAAGGCCTAGACCGAAGACAGGTTGTTGCGCCATTGATGATAATGATCTCTCGAAAGTAAGGCCCCTAACTAGGCGAATTGGTCCACTTGTTCAAAATTGTGCTAACGCACCGGAATGTCTTCTAAGTTAGAGGCACTCTTCGTGTTGGGATCATACTCCTTTTTTTCACTCTTTGAAATTCAGCTCAACCTCTTTAACAGCTCCATTTCTTTCACACATAAAAATAACATACGTGGGCCTCTCCAGACGGGACCACTTTCAACCAAATTGACCACGTGTTGATCGAACGCCGCCACCTCTCAGCCTTGATGAATGTCAGAACATATAGGGGGGCCAATATAGACTCGGATCACTATCTCGTTGGCATGGTGCTCCGAGCTCGAATAACAATACCACCCAGAATCCCCTCTGACAATCAGGTGAGAGTGAACACTGAAGCCATCCACAACACAACCCTCCGCGACACCTATAAGAGGGAAATGGATGCCGCAATAACCGCAGTCAATAGAGGACCTGGAGATGAAGCATCAACTAATGATCTTCACAACCACCTGAAGAACGTTATCATGGATACGGCCACAAATATACTTGGCCCCAGCCGCAAAAGGAGTCGGAACGGCTGGTTTGACGATGAATGTAAGCTAGCAACGGAACAGAAGAATGCCGCATACCGAGTAATGTTGCATTCTCAAAGAACGCGGGCACGCGCAGAGACTTATCACGAACTCCGTCGAGCGGAGAAGCGACTTCACAGACGGAAAAAGGAAGCCTGGGAGAACCAACAAGTCTGTGAACTAGAAAAGTACAGGGAGCAACCGCACCAGGCGCGGAAGTTTTACCAACAAGTCAGCAGGATGAAGCCTTATACATCTCGATGCTCATCCTGCCGAGACAAAGAGGGAAATCTGATTTCCGACAGAATGGGCATATTAGAGCGATGGGTTGAGTACTTTGATGAGCTACTGAACAACCAGAACATCGGCGAGTCTGGAGGTCCCGCCAACTGAAGACGACGGAAAAATACTGCCACCACCAAGTTTAGGAGAAACAGTCCGTGCAATTCACCGGCTAAAAAATCATAAGTCGCCAGGAGCCGATGGAATTACAGCCGAATTGGTTAAATATGGAGGCGACCAGTTACACCAAGTGGTTCATCAACTTGTGCTCAAGGTATGGGACAGCGAATCAATGCCTGACGATTGGCAACGAGGCATTATTTGTCTCATATATAAAAAGGAAGATATTACACAGTGCAGCAATTATAGAGGTATCACGTTGCTGAGTACCATCTATAAGATATTCTCCACTATCTTGCTAGGCCGGATAGCCCCATAAGCCCAGAACATCATTGGCCCATACCAAAGAGGCTTCACTCCAGGCAAATGAGCAACAGATTTTCTCTCTGCGGCAAGCGATGGAAAAACTGTTGGAATATGGACAACAGTTGCACCATCTGTTCATCGACTTTAAAGCCGCCTATGATAGCATAGCCAGGGTAAAACTGTACACGGCCATGAGAGAATTCGGTATCCCGACGAAATTAATAAGACTGACTAGGCTGACCCTGACCAATGTGCGAGGCCAGATAAAAGCAGCAGGATCACTCTCAAGACCATTCGACATCAACAACGGTCTACGACAAGGGGATGCGCTATCATGCGTCCTCTTTAACCTGGCCCCGAGAAAGTGATCCGTGATGCTGAGGTGAATGCAAGAGGTACGATCCTCTTCAAGTCCACCCAACTACTGGCCTATGCTGACGATATCGACATCATGGGAAGAACCACCCGAGACGTACAAACTGCCTTCATCCAGATCGAGCAGGCGGCAATCAGGGCGAGATCTTGGGCTGCACATCAATGAAGGCAAGATAAAATATATGGTGGCAACGTCAGCACCGAAGACGAATCAACCAACAACATCAAACCGCACTGGTCAAACACAAACACGAACAAGAATAAGGGTAGGAGAATACAACTTTGAGACCGTTGACAATTTCTCCTATCTAGGGTCGAAAATCACAACCGATAACAACTACGATGATGAAATCCGCGCACGGTTGTTGTCAGCCAACAGAGCCTATTTCAGCTTACAAAGACGGTTCCGCTCGAAACGTCTCACCATAGGGTCAAAGCTCTTACTGTACAAGACTATGATCTTGCCAGTCCTCATGTATTCCTCGGAAACTTGGGTTCTTAGCAAGAAAAATTGCGAACTCTTGGCCGGGTTCGAGAGAAGAATCCTCCGAAGAATTTTCGGCCTCCTACATGAGGATGGACGATTCCGTAGCCTACACAATGACGAAATCTATGAGCGATACCATGACCGTCCGGTTGTGGATAAAATCCGGCTCAATAGGTTACGTTGGGCGGGTCACTTAATCCGTATGGATGAAGATGATCCCACCCGGAAAGTCTATAAGGGCAATATCTATGGTAGGAAAAGAAGACGAGGCAGACCCTGCCTAAGATGGAGCGATGGCGTGGGCCACGACGCCAGACAGCTTTTAGGGATATCGAATTGGTGGACCTCGGCGCAAAACCGGGATGTCTGGAGTTCCTTATTAAGGCAGGCCTAGACCGGATACCGGTTGCTGCGCCGTTGATGATGATGATTATGATTTCTTTGACACGAAGTGATGATCTAGCCATAAAGTTAACATAGTCAGTTTCCACTACTTACTATGATTATGTTAACAGCAAGCCTGTTATATCCACTGAGTTTGTTTTTCTCGCAACAAATTGCCAATATGTAATAATATTACTCCTAACTTCCTAGTATTTAACATAGGAGTGTTCTAATCTACAAACCATCCCCATCAGCGGCACAACAATGGGCCAGCCAATTCAATATCCCTAAAAGCTGCCTGACCTCCCGGCCTACAAAATAATTTCAGGCAAGGTTGCCTAGATGTTCTTTTTCTATCATAGATATTGTCGTCCTAGATATTACAGAGCTGAATCATCCTCATCCATATGGATTAAGTAACACCCCCACTACAACCTATTGAGAACGATTTTATCCATAACGGCCGTGGTATCGCTCATAAATTCCGCTGTCATATAGGCTGCGGAATTGTTCATCCTCTTGTAGGGAGCCCAAAAATCCTTCGGACGTGGCCCAGAGCTCGCAATTTTTCGTGTTAGGAACCCAAGTGTCCGAGGAATACAGGAGAACTGGCAGGATCACGCTCTTCAGTAAGATCTTTGACCCGATGATAAGACGTTTCGAGCGGAACAGTTTATGTAAACTGAAATATTGGCTATCAACAACCATACGAGAGACTTAACCGTCTTAGTTGCTATCGATTGTAAATTTCAACCCTAGATTGTGTCAATGGTTTATTGTTTTCAGTTGACCCGTGCTATTTAATATTGTCGCCTCTCTCACTTTTTGCACTGACATTGCCACCAAGTACTTTGTGTTAGCTTCATTTATGTGCAGCCCAAAATCTTGCACCAATCGTCTGCCCGATCTGGATCAAAGCAGTTTTTACATCTGGGATAGCGCCTCTTGTATTAACATCGACATTACAGAGCATCCCCTTGCCTCAGACCACTGTTGATTGTGAATAGCCTCGAGAGTTTCTGTTTTTATCTGGCCGCATACATGATCAGGATAGGTTCGCCTATCCGTTATCAGTTTAGTCGGGTTACGGAATTCTCCCATGACTGGCTACTTTAATAGTCACAATAATAATAGACAGTTCCAATGTAGAAAAAGAAAGGCAGTCCAGCAGAATGTTCAAATTACCGTCCAACCCGGTTATTTTCACATACCATGAAGAACGCATTCTTCATAACTGTATTCGCAAAATCGTTCGAATAACCGTGAATCAAGCCGAATTTTTCAAGAACTGCGGAACTACTGACGCAATACACGCTGCGCAGTTACTCATGGAAAAACACCCTTAGAAGCATCGCCCTCTTTACATTGCATTTCTGGATCTATAGAAAGCGTTTGACCGTGCGCCACACAAATTCATCTGGTGCGAAAACACTTAGTGCCAGACGAACCAGTGCGCTGGGTTCAATTGCTCAACCACGATCCGAAAAGTAAAGTTTGAAGTGTAGCGGGTGTATCAAAACCGCTTCGAGTCTCTGTTGCTGTTCATCAAGGTAGCACCCTCTCCCATCCCTCTCTTCTCTTATTATGGACACCGTCACATGGGACATCCAACGTACAGGGCCCTATACACTGCTTTATGCAGATGATGTTTTCCTAGCATCTAATAGCAAAAATGATCTCGAGCAGTTTGCCCAAAAATGGAATGATCGTCCCATGCAACACGGTCTCAAATTGAACCTGAATAAAATTGAGTTTTTGACGACCGATCTTCACGTCAGGGGCAGTGACCTGCCCAGCACTAAGCGATTTAAATATCTGGGGTTAATGCTATCAGCCAACGGAAAACTGCGTTATATATATGTGATCGACGTATCAACAAACGTCTCAAATCTAAAATTCATCACAATTTCGTCCGTTCTGTCGCACTCTATAGTCCTGAGTGTTTGCGGACTATAAAAGACAATGAACGGCATCTTGCGGTCTTGGAGACGAAGATGTTGCGTTGGGTCAGTGGCGTGACACGTTTTGAACACATCCGAAATGAGGATATCCGCGATAGAGTTGCACCCATTGTGGAAAAACTGCGAGAGAGGCGTCTTCGAAGGTGTGGTCATGTAATTCGAGCTAACGACAATTCTCTTGCCAAGTTTGGTCTGAGCATCGGCGTCGATGGTAAGCAACTAAAAGGCCGACCGAAACAAGGGTGGCTTGATACGCTAAATGGGGATTTAAAAGCCTTGCGATTGCATCCAGATCAGGCATTTGATAAAATAAAATGGCGAAACCGATCACGACGAGCTGACCCCGCTTGTGAATGGGATAAAGGCTGAGAAAAAGAACCAGTGAGTACAATAGTCTCATCATCATAGGCTCCTTTGATGTCGATAAAGAGATGGTGCAACTGATGGTCATATTCCAACAGATTTTCCATTCCTTGCCGCAGAGGAAAAATCTAACCTGTTGCTCAGTTGCATGGAGTGAACCCTCATTGGTGGCGTAATATCCCCTATTTTATATGATGTAATTATTCACCTCCATATTTTGCCAATTTGGCTGTAATTCCGCCGGCTCCTGAGGACTTATGATTCTTAAGGCGATGAATTGCACGGACTTTTTCTTCCATGATTCACGGTGGCAGTATCTGTCCACCACCATCATCAGCCCATAAAATTTCCCTTTTTTCCACGACAGGATGAGCAACAATGTGTAATTAGCTTCGCCCTCTTGACTTGCTGGTAAAACTTCCGGGCTTGGTGCGATTGCTCACTGTACTTTTCGAATTAAGAGACCTTTTGTTTCTCGTAGACATATTATTCCGCCTCTGAAATCACTTCTCCACTTAAGGGAGTTCGCGATAGTTTTCCGCAAATGAAGGTGCAGATAGAGTTTAGTAATACAGCTGCTGATGCTGGCTCAGCGAAGTGTTTCCCAAGTTTTATGGTTCATCGTGAGTATAAATCCATGTTTAGCCCTGGGACCTATACTACCCTTTGCACTCAAATTCAAATCGGATTCATTGCATTTAACTTCTCTTATTTAGTATATTTTTTCTACTCTGCCAAATCCTACACGTTACACATTGCATTGGCTCCAAATGCAAACATTGAGACTGTCACTAATAAAAACCCACAAAAATATGTTGTTTTATCAATATTTCCCAATGGTAGAAACCAAACTACCACTTTGTTATCATTTGTTCAATCTTGAATAGATACAAGCATTGGTTGATTGATTTCGTACGCGATCAGGTGGTTGCTATCTTATTTAGAGTCATCTATCCAGGGCCTGAGCATGATGTGCCTTAAAAAAGCCCATCTAACACCCACGTTGTTGTGGCACTGAATCGCTATTTGTTCATTCACCTACTAACATGGAAAAGTGATTTATTGCAATTGCACCTATTTTATTTGTGTTTTGAAAATGGAAAGATCTAAATTCACGTGGAGCATAGGTTATTTCAATATAGAAAATTTATTAGGTCGTAAGAAAAATTAAAATATTGTTCCCGCTGAAATCCTAAACCCAACACCATACAGACTTTTGTTCTAAGAAAAGATATCTAACAAACACTGGCAGTGAAAGTGCCTCGAAAAAGATAGGCAGGCGCATATAATAGATGGTCTAATAAAATCTTACAGATTGTCGAGAAGAGTCCAATGCACACCATTTGTCATTTGAAGGCGCCTAATAATTGATGGGACCAGTGATTCGATGTAGCCGTCAGGCACAGATGCTTCTCCTAAGCTGGAATATTCTTTCGATTAGGGTGTTATATAAAAAATTCAAATAAAGGCAACGTTTTCAACTCTACAAACAAACGTTTCTCTCTTATAAGAATAATCACTGGCGCAAAAAGAACTTAGCCAACATTATTATTTCATACCTGTGACGTTTCGAATCCACAGGTAGCATTTGTACTGTGGGGCAGCTTCTAACACAACCAATAAAGTTTTTTCAGTTTGTTTGGAAGTAGGTGGAATAGCCAAAATTTCATTTTCAGCTAAAGATAAACAAAAGATTCTCGTAAGAAACATTAATAATTAGTACAAAACCTTGGTGAAAGTTATTTTTATCATTTTGCCAAAACTTCTTGTATACAAACTCGAATACAAAAGGAACACATTTAAATGTTTAATATATGTTATTTATTCGTGTTTGAAAAATCGGCACTAATTGGGGAAGCACCTGATAATTAAATTTTAATCTGATACTTCTCTATCTTTCAAACATTGTTTCTCCGTTTATATATTCTTGATCAAAGCACTAGGAAGGAGCGTAAACACTAGAAACCTCTGTCATTAAAAATATTTACAATATACAGCAGACGTAACTGCAAGGTTCAAAGTTAAGCGGTTTCATTGTTGTACATAGATGATGGCTGACTTTTATATGGCCCAGGGATGAAAGTCCTGAGGGGTTTAACGTGAGTACCTGCCGTGAAGGCATAATCCCACGGTCCTCTTCGGACACGGATTGATTTTGAGACCACAATCAGAGCCTCATCATGCAAGTACAGCGGTCCTGGTTTATACTGAGTGCAGGCTCAGCATTCATACCAGTGGATGCGAGGCCTATCTAACACCTGTGCCGCAACTAAGGAGTACGGCACCCGAGTTGTACAGCGCAACTCCACGCTTGAGCTCCATGGAGCTCTGCCCGCAATGTAGGCATAACCACAACCATCATGAAACTCCCACTAGAGGGCCAACCGCAAATAACCGGGCCGAGAACACATTCTCCAGGAATTCTCCTGGAGCATATGCTCTCAGGGGGCCATCCCGGTTCCCATGGTACCAGATAAGCTCCGGTGAGGCTTCGTGGCAGAGCTACTTCAGATGAGTCCCTTGCAGACTCGGGTCTGATCGCCCTCCTCGAGTATGTGGGTATGGCCCAGGGATAGTAGATTTGTCAATTGTAAGTGATAAAACTCGGTTCCATTCTGACATTCAAAATTTTAGATTCCAGTAAACTTGCACAAGAACACCTACTTTGACATACTGTAACTTTGGCAGTAATAGCCATAGATTTACACCAGATTCGGCAGTATCAGGCATAGTGGGATGCTGGATGCGCTCAGCGGTAATCAACTCGCAATGATGAAGGAAACTGTAGCCTGAATGGCTGAGTTACACCTGAGCGTCTCAGGTGAGTAAGGTGTCACGAATTACATAGCCAGATTTGCAACCTAGTTATGCGAACTCTGAACCACCTGAAGCAGCACCGAGGCCACCCCTGGAAGGAGTTTTGCGATGGGTCGATAACCCAGCCATGTTAAAACTACTTCCTGCCAAGAAACCTGGAACATCTGCCTCAGATTGGACGAATAAATAACAACGACCAATCAAACGTCTAACAGATGATTCTTTCCAAAGCCGAACAAAGCAGAGGCCGTCAAGGTCCTCCTTCAACAGGTCCAAATTTACGAATTGAGCATGATTACCGTCTAGTCCAGTCGAGGTAGGCGATATGAATTCGACCACAATTTTCAAAACTGACAAACCATTGGGTTACAAGGAGTTCGCAATTGCATTTCTAGTGAGTAAACGGCTCAAGCCGCACGTCACCGCCTTTGGTTGTATGCAATCCGCATCTCGCTTTTTCAATCTCTGACTCATCAGCGTACATACTCCAACAGAAGTCAAGAAAGATGCAGTGAAAGACGAGTTTTATGCACGCCTGGAGACACTGTTTGACTCACTCCCAACAAAACGATGTCAAAATACTGTTGGGAGATTTTAATGGGAAAATCGGAAACGAAAGTTGGCATCGGGTAACCACTAGAAGACACAGCACCCATGAGGAATGCAATCATAACGGTTAACGATTAATTGACTTCGCCACCAGTAGCAATCTTGTAGTAAGCTCCACATGTTGCACCGGTGCATTCACAAACAGACTTGGCAATCCCCAGACACATAAATCATCATCAACGGCGCAACAACCGGTATCCGGTCTAGGCCCGCCTTAATAAGGAACTCCAAACACCCCGGTTTTGCGCCGAGACCCACCAATTCGATATCCCTAAAAGCTGTCTGGCGTCCTGACCTACGCCATCGCTTCATCTTAGGCAGGGCCTGCCTCGTCTTCTTTTTCTAACATAGATATTGCCCATATAGACTTTCCGAGCGGGATTATCCTCATCCATATGGATTAAGTGACCCGCCCACCGTAACCTATTCAGCCGGATTTTATCCACAACCGGACGGTCATGGTATCGCTCATAGATTTCGTCATTGTGTAGGCTACGGAATCGTCCATCCTCATGTAGGGGACCAAAAATTCTTCGGAGGATTCTTCTCTCGAACGCGGCCAAGAGTTCGCAATTTTTCTTGCTAAGAACCCCAGTTTCCGAGGAATACATGAGGACTGGCAAGATCATAGTCTTGTACAGTAAGAGCTTTGACCTTATGGTGAGACGTTTCGAGCGGAACAGTTTTTGTAAGCTGAAATAGGCTATGTTGGCTGACAACAACCGTGCGCGGATTTCATCATCGTAGCTGTTATCGGTTGTGATTTTCGACCCTAAATAAGAGAAATTGTCAACGGTCTCAAAGTTGTATTCTCCTATCTTTATTCTTGTTCGTGTTTGACCAGTGCGGTTTGATGTTGTTGGTTGATTTGTCTTCGGTGCTGACGTTGCCACCATATATTTTGTCTTGCCTTCATTGATGTGCAGCCCAAGATCTCGCGCCAATCGCCGCCTGCTCGATCTGGATGAAGGCAGTTTGTACGTCTCGGGTGGTTCTTCCCATGATGTCGATATCGTCAGCATAGGCCAGTAGTTGGGTGTACTTAAAGAGAGATCGTACCTCTTGCATTTACCTCAGCATCACGGATCACTTTCTCGAGGACCAGGTTAAAGGGGACGCATGATAGGGCATCCCGTTGTCGTAGATCGTTGTTGATGTCGAATGGTCTTGAGAGTGATCCTACTGCTTTTATCTGACCTCGCACATTGGTCAGGGTCAGCCTAGTCAGTCTTATTAATTTTGTCGGGATACCGAATTCTCTCATGGCCGTGTACAGTTTTACCCTGGCTATGCTATCATAGGCGGCTTTAAAGTCGATGAACAGGTGGTGCAACTGTTGTCCATATTCCAACAGTTTTTCCATCGCTTGCCGCAGAGAGAAAATCTGATGTGCTGCTGATTTGCCTGGAGTGAAGCCTCTTTGGCATGTGCCAATGATGTTCTGGGCATATGGGGCTATCCGGCCTAGCAAGATAGTGGAGAATATCTTATAGATGGTACTCAGCAACGTGATACCTCTATAATTGCTGCACTGTGTGATATCTCCCTTTTTATGCATGAGACGTTGCCAATCGTCAGACATTGATTCGCTGTCCCATACCTTGAGCACAAGTTGATGAACCACTTGGTGTAACTGGTCGCCTCCATATTTAACCAATTCGGATGTAATTCCATCGACTCCTGGCGACTTATGATTTTTTAGCCGATCAAATGCATTGCACGGACTGTTTCTCCTAAACTTGGTGGTGGCAGTATTTGTCCATCGCCTTCAGTTGGCGGGACCACCAACTCACCGATGTTCTGGTTGCTCAGTAGCTCATCAAAGTACTCAACCCATCGCTCCAATATGCCCATTCAGTCGGAAATCAGATTTCTCTCTTTGTCTCGGCAGGATGAGCATGGAGGTGTATAAGGCTTCATCCTGCTGACTTGTTGGTAAAACTTGCGCGCCTATTGCGGTTGCACCCTGTACTTTTCTAGTTCACAGACTTGTTGGTTCTCCCAGGCTTCCTTTTTCCGTCTGTGAAGTCGCTTCTCCGCCCGACGGAGTTCGTCATAAGTCTCTGCGTGTGCCCGCGTTCTTTGAAAATGCAACATTACTAAATCTTATAAATGCCGTTTTTTGCAGTACACTCTTTTGTACCCTTGACTGATTGTAACCGAGTTCTAAGTATGTATCGTCTGCTGACCGAGGTAACCCGAAATCCACGTTTGTGTAGCCCCCTTTTGATGTTCTGCGCCCAACCCGAGCAGGTTAATGTTATCCATTGCCTAGGTTCTGTGTTCACCTCCTGGAGGAGTGTGAAAAGTTACTGTCTTGAGGTCTGGCGTAGTTTCTTTTTGATCCGAATTTCGATGATGTTCCTGCTGTGTCCGTTTTTCTTGGCTGTTTGCAGGATGTTCATTTCTTTATTTCTTCTCTCCTCCTTGAGCCACCATAAGATGGCGGCATACAACTTCACCTTCAACTTCACAGGGTCGTCACAGCAACGCTCAATCTGGGAGGACGAGGAGATCCTAGACGACTGGCGCGGAGCATCATATGTTCCATCTATAAAATAGGGAAATAGGGTGCGTTGTGAAAACCAGAGAGGCATTCTACTAGTCCTATTAAATACTGACGACAATTCTGAAGAATCGAATAAGACCATACGCGACGTTACTCACTAAGTCGACACAATTGTTAGCGTACGCAGATGACATCAACATCATGTCTCGAACGCTGATCGACGCAGAGGAACTTCTGCATGCTCTTGACACTGCTGTGAATGTAATTAGACTACGCATCAATGAGAAAAAACGAAAATAATGATGCAATGAAGAAGTAGGATGCTAGCTGATTCGATCATCAACGTAAAGGACCTCAACATCAAATTTGTAGACAGCCGCTTTATATATCTGGGTAGTAGCCTGTCAAAGGATACCAATGAGACTGACTAAGTCAAGCGACGGATACATCTAGCGAATAAGACTTTCTTCTCGGTCCTTCCCATAATGAAATCGGAGCATGTGCACAAAAACACTAAGCTCCCCGTATACAAAACTATCATACGACCAGTACTATACCTGGACCCTAACCCAATTCTACGAAAATTTGCTAAACATATTCGTAAGGAAAGTCTCTCGACGAATTTTCACTAACGTAATGAATAGCGCATCCGGTACAACCATAAGTTGTATGAACTGTACAATGAGCTAGAAACCTTGATAGCAACGATCGTATGCATAAAAAGGACATAAACGGAAGACGTGTCAACGAAGGGAGACTACGAGGAAGACCGAGAGCACGGTGGGAGAGCACAATATATACGAACGCCAACACACGTGATCCAGATAATTGAAGGACGATCCAGGCGGCCAGGGTCCAGCATCAAGTTGTAGTGCCACGATGATGATGATAACATTTATGCTGAAAAAGGCATCAAGTCGCTGATCAAAATATCCATATATCCGGAGAAAATATAAACATTCCTCGATTTCAAGGGAGTAGGATTTTTCAATGTTTTATTATGATTTGCACACCGAAACCACCCAAACTGTTTAACCATCCACTTAAAAGGTAGGGAATCAGCCAACTTAACAAATACTTGTACCTAAAAGGGTTTTCATCCAAATATGCAATAATATATTAACTTTTAAGTAAGAAAATATTAACAGCTTTTCCGTAGAGGGTTTGATGAACATACATGACTAGTATAAGCAACATCCACAGGGAAAGGGCTCGAGCTAGGGTCGAGCTCAAGAAATGGACAGCGAGCCTGACCCTTGACTCAACCGACTTGATTTCCATTAACAGACAAGCAAAACTTATTCTAGTAGTAAATAAAAGCCATTTTCCACGAAGCTTCTACCATGTTAATCTAGGCCCAAAGAAATACAACCAAGATGTATGTAGTAACGTAATGATTTGGTGGAACTCGATCTGCTGGTCTATTATTTCCATGTATACAAAATGATTGTAAACTGAAAGACCGATTTTCTAATCGGTCCACCAAATATACTTTTCTTCTCATAATATTACACGAATATAGGTATGTCCATATGTTCATATGCAACTCTTTTAACATTTGTATGCTATTGAAAAATAAGATCCAAATGTCTACATCGTATCTTGTAAACACGCTTCCTAAAGTCTGTAAATTTTCATCGTCGTTCTGTTTTATTGAAGCGAATTGAATTTTGTAACGATGTCGCTGTCAAGGATGAAATCATGGAATCATCAAAGAAAGAAAAACACATTCTTATGTGAATTTAATTTTCCTGGTTTCCGCCCACTACAAACAATGTCAACACTTTTTCGTGGACTTTTTGAACAAATAAACAATCGATTGCACGTTTACAGCAGCATATTATAGTGTGCTGGGGGTGTAGGTATGTAAGCATCTGCATAAATTTTCTTCTTGATGTGTAGCTTTGTGAAATTGAAGAAAACTTATGGGGGATTTTAAAATTCACATATACATTTGTATCGAACATGAATGATGTCAAGGCTATTTACGTCAAAACTGCCATCAGTACCTAATTATATACTCATATATCTTCAAGTTCTTTTTATCACTGCATCAGTTGATTGGAAATCATATCTCTTTCAGTTAAATTGTCTCATGTCCTCTTCGAAATGTTTATAATTTATTATAGCACTGTGAGTGTGCAACCACCTGAAAAAACATGTCGAACTTGAAAGTCCACTTTCGCAAAGCAAAAAAAAAGTTTCACTTTTAAGATTTTCTGTACAACAAAAGCATCCTTTAATTAAATGGTCCCATCGCTTTTGGCACTCCAGAATAGATCCACTCCGCGTCTGCCAACGGTAGGTATGAAGCTCACAGCTTGCATATATTGCGTCCATCCAACCCCCAATTTCGGGAGTTGCCCATCTTCGGCTCGAACCTCTCTCTCTGCTGAGAAGACTCGGAAAAGGGACCTCGGCCATACATTCCGGCCACCTTTCGCAAGGAAGTGTTCCACGCGGTTCACGATCCAGGCATCAGGACCACAAATCGGCTAGTCACTTCTGGCCCTCCATGAACAAGGATGTCACTTCCTGGGCCAGAGAGTGCATAGCATGGCAGAAGTGTAAAGTCTCCAGGCATGTAAGGAAAGAAGTGGGCTCATTCCCCCACACTACCAAGCTGTTCCACACGATACACCTCGACATAGTAGGGCCTTTGCGAGACTCGCACGGTTACAAGTATTGCCTCACAATCATCGACAGGTTTACGCGGTGGCCTGAGGCAATACCTCTGAAAGACATTACGGCGCAATCTTGTGCCGAAGCTCTCTGTCAAGAGTGGATACCTCGCTTTGGCGTCCCTGAAGTGGTCATCACTGACCAGGGAATGCAATTTGAGTCCACCCTTTTCTCGGAGTTAGGCAAACTCTTGGGTTTTAAACGCCAGCGGACTAGTGCAATGGGATGCTAGAACGTTGGCACCGGACGCTGAAAACCGCCATTATTTCACGCGACGATCCGTCCTGGACTCAAGTCTTGCCTTTCGTCCTGCTCGGCCTACGTACAACCCACCGAGAGGAATTTGCTGCCAGCCCTGCGGAGCTGCTATGCGGGGAGAACCCAAGACTCCCAAGTGATCCGGTCTTCGACAAGAGATCGGGTCTGACAGAGTCGGGGTTGGCACGTTTGCTGAGGGACAATCTCCGACGCATCAAAGCCACACCACCCACCCGACACTCGTCCGCCCCTGCCTGTGCGCCCAAGGAGCTGGACACGTGCACGCACGTCCTGGTCAGGACAGATACCCTCCGGAAGCCGCTGCAGGCTCCATATGAAGGCCCGTACCGCGTTCTCGAGCGGGGAGAACATTTCTTCCAGCTCGAGATCGAGGGCCGCAAAAAGGCGGTCTCCCTGTCCAGGCTGAAACCCGTGTGCGCCCCGAGGCAACGTCGCGTACGCTTCGCGGACTGATGGAGAATGCAGTTCCGAGCTCAGTCGCTGAAACCCCCTAGGTTTCATCTGGCGCGGAGTGATGTGGTGCAGCAGGATTCGCGGCAATCGAAATTTATTTCGAATGTTGCGAATACGAGCGGATAGATGGCACACGGAACTCTCCACATTTTTCTAGAACTCTCCACGGGAGTGGAGAGCTAGCGGTGAGAATGTGCCGTTGGTTAGGGGCAGAAGGACCGCATGGAGACGAACCGGTCTCTTCTGCCTCCAGCTGTGACCGCAAACAGTCCGAAATACGCTCGACGTCTCCTTACACAAAATTTAAGTATTATTTGAACTGAAAATTAAAAATAAAGTATTTGAATTGAAAATTAAAAATAGGTAAATACCTAAAAAGGCGTCGAACCTGGCTCACCAAGTGGTCGATGAAAACTATGCCTGCTATCAGGGATGCTACTTCATCAAAGTATTATATTCTACGAAGTTTATTTTTGGTCAACTGTTATTATTGGCACTCCAGGAGGAAGGAGCGAACTCGTTCACTGCAGAATTGCTGCAGACTTTTAGGGAAACGGAGAAGCGCGTCCGTCTACTGCAGTAACAACTGGACAAAGTAAAAAATACCCAGCACGTTGCAACGCCTGTGACGCAAAGCTCTTCTCAAGCAGAGCCTGCATTCGAGGAGAAAATCGGTGTGCAAGCCGCGTATTTCACAAGGATGAAGTGCGATTTTGATTTTCGCAAACCGACGCCACGTTCAGTATTAACAGAAAGAAGGTCGATTGAATCGTCCAGCAGGCAGATCCAGCATTCTCGCCATTAATAGTATCAATTGCAAGGGACCCTCCGCAATTAGATCCGTACACGGTGATAAAAAACCGCATCACCACCGCCTTATGAATCTTATGAAGTTGGCCAAATCCAGTGTGAGCGCGACCGTTTCTAAAACTTTGTTTATGCACATAAAAATCAAAAAACATGTCCCAAAAGCAGAATTAGCACTCTACGCTACTACTCTACGGAAAATTCCTCACCCATTAACCCCATCAGTATGGAGAAAGACGACTTAAGCTGAACCTCGATTTGCGACGGGAATTAAGAAGGAATTTTATAGTTGCAGACGTTGAATAGCCTATCTTTGGTACGAATTTTCCCAAACATTACGGCCTGCTGGCAGATATAAGGGGACGATAAATTATTAACAAAGCAACGAGACTTAGAGCGTGAACAATAGGTATTAACAGGCACAGCCTCGCGAAGATAGAAAAGCAAGGAGTATTCCACTATATCACCACGCCAGGTCACAACGAGCATGCAGATTAAGTCCAGAAAACGCCAGGTAGCCAAGGCAGAATTAGAATCAATGAGCGCCTAAAGAACCTGTCGTCCGTCTAACAGCCAGTGGGCTAGTCTGCTCCACCTTGCGCCCAAGAACCTTGAGAGTAGTAAATTTCTATAGGCGCCATTTGCCCAGAGCAGCTCTAGTATCGACACCTCTACATCGTCTATTAGCAGGAGCCATAAAGAGGGACAAGACCCCAATTTCTTGAACTCCAGAGTTGGAACAAGTCTTCTTTGAGACGAAACGTCAGCTTGCGGACGCCACGTTGCTTAGATATCCGTACATCCTCACCACACATAGTTACGCTTCGGATTCAACAATGGGTACCGCCTTGTAGCAAACTATGACAACCCATGGGAACCGCTAGGTTTTTCCTTGACACAATTTAGTGAGACGTAGGCCCAGATCAATACTTACGATCGCGAGTTGCAAGCAATTTAGAGCAGCTTGAAATATTTTCGAGACTTGGTAGAAGGTAAAAAGCTGATAATAAAGACAGACCATAAACCACTAACTTATGAACTTGGGCGGAAATCGAAGAAAACTTCACCTAGACAGTTGCGTCAATTGAACTCCATAGGTCAATTTACAACGGAAAATCGTTGCGTTGCTAGTGACGATAATGTCGTGGCAGATCCCTTGTCTCATATTGCTAGCATCAACATGCCAGTCTCAATCACCATTGAAGAAACTGCCGCTGCCCAGCGAGTAGATGAAGAATTACCAAAGATTCTAGAATCTAGAGAGCATCAGCTGCATAAATTCCAGTTAGACAGCGGAATCTCTGTGTACTGTGATACACAAACCGAAATTCGCGCATATATTCTAGCTGGTTTAAGAATTCACATTTTTCATATGACCCACAGTATCGCGAAACCAAGTGGTCGTTCTACAAGTAAACACATCTAGAAAAAATACACCTGACCATCTATGCAGAAGGACATAAACCAATGGGCTCGCTGCTGCAACCCGAACAGACCAGGCTTCCGGATACTAAGCTCCATATTGACATAGTCGATCTCATAATGAATTCGCAAGGTTACACCTATGCCCTGATGATGATAGAGGTATACCCGTTGGACGGAGGCAGTGCCAATTAATGGCAAGACATCTGAAGCAGTCGCAGACACGTTTTTCTCTACTTGGGTCGCGCTCTGTTGAATTTCCAGCGATAATCATCAGTAATCAAGGATCACAATTTGAAGCGTCGCCTCTCAAAGCTCTTACACGATTAATTGGTTGTGAAAAGAATAGAACGACACCGTACCATCCTCCTTCAAATGGGATCCTTCAGCGATGGCATCGATCGCTCAAAGCAGCAATAATATGTCATAATAGAAGCCACGACTTGGTCAGCATCCTTCCAACTATACTCTCAGGCCTCTATAACACTCTCCGCTTCGATTACGCGGAGAATTTTTCGTAACATAGCATCATCCTGGAAAAATTTAGGAAGCAGATGAGATGTTTATGTCCGACAGCAACAGCGTACCACTACCGCGAAAAGATCTTCATCCACAAAGAACTAGCAACGTGCTCACATGTGCTCATCAGGATTGACCGTGTAGAGAATCTAGCGAATCCCTATAAGGGACCATTCAGAATTAATTCAAGGTTGCTGAATCGAGTTTTCTATGTGGACGTGAATGGACGAAAAGCAAATGTCAGTATCGAACAGTTAAAGCCCGCATTTTTCGAAGCACCCTTCCATCTGGAGCCTGGACAGCAGAGTTGACCGCTACATGAAACAACAATCAAAGCATATCCTGGCCGCAAGCCGAAAAGAGTTACGTTCACAACAGAACCGCCAAAGTAGCGAATCGTCATCACCAGCAATACTGGATTTTCGAGCTTCCTCACTCGGAGAGAGAAATCAACATTACATAACAAACTTTATTTTGAGCTGATGATTTTAGAGGCGTGGAAACAATCTTTGTAAGCCACATTGTATACCTTTAATATATCAAAAATTAGTAAATTGCACACGTGGAAAATAAAAATGAACTGCTAGTTGAAAGCACAAGGCCTCACTGTCAGCTCGTCAAAACCAAGTGATGAAAGTGATGAAAGCCGGTTCAAAATATGGATTTCCGACTGAAATTCAGTTAATGAGATAAGTGACCGCTGGACGGAAACATCATGATATAAAACTCCACGGGAAGGACCCTACCTAAATAGCTTGCACAACTTCAATTTAGCATCACGAGATAGGGTTCCAAATGAAATTAGGGAAATGTTAATACACCCGGTCCTCACCAGAACACTGGATTACCGCTGGGCAATACCATCTGGTTGGTGGTCAAAGGGTAGTATAGGTCCCGGGGCGAAACGTGGACTGGTACCCACGATGGAGCATAAAACCTGGGAAATGCCTGCTGAACCAACACCAACAGCTCTACTACCAAACCCTATCTCCACCTCCACGTGGTGACCGCTGGGAGCTCTTTCTTGACGAAAAGCTGCAGACGGAGAAGGATGAAGGCGAGTCTCCCGCGCCTAAAAACGGGACAAATTGTACCAACTGGTCCTCCAGGTTGGGGGTTGGGTAGGGCTGACAACCCTACACGGAAAAAAAACCTGTTACGAAGCCACAACAGGAGCCTCGGATAGGACGGATTTTAAAACGACGGACCCGGCAACGACAAAGGAACAACGATTTGCGCATTTTCTCATGGAACGTGCGCTCCCTGTACAGAGATGAAGCTGATAAGCAGCTAGCCGATACCCTGTCCCAATATAGGGCTGATGTAACAGCGTTGCAAGAGATGCGATGGACAGGGACCGGTTTCCTGGAGAAGAGCCACTACACCATATATTATAGCGATCATCCAGTAAACCATGTGCTCGGAGTAGGTTTCTTAGTCAGCCAAAAAATGAAACCTGCTGTTATCGGCTTTGAAAACATAAGCGAACGGCTATGCACTCTGCGCTTGCGAGGCAAGTTTAGAAATATAAGCCTCATAAACGTTCACGCCCCTACAGAGGAGACTGCAGAGTCGGAGAAGGATACCTTCTACGAGGCAGTAGAAAGAGCCCTCGAAGCCTGTCCCAGATATGATATCAAAATCATACTTGGGGATTTTAACAGCCAAGTAGGGAAGGAGCCCGTATTTAGGCGATACGTTGGCTCCCATAGCTTACACGAAAAAACAAATGATAACGGACTGCGGAGTATTCAATTAGCAGGGTCACACGAAATGGTTGTTAGAAGTACCTGGTTTGCGCGGAAAGCGGTCCACAAACATACGTGGGCCTCTCCAGACGGGACCACTTTCAACCAAATTGACCACGTGTTGATCGAACGCCACCACCTCTCAGCCTTGATGAATGTCAGAACATATAGGGGGGCCAATATAGACTCGGATCACTATCTCGTTGGCATGGTGCTCCGAGCTCGAATAACAATACCACCTAGAATCCCCTCTGACAATCAGGTGAGAGTGAACACTGAAGCCATCCACAACACAACCCTCCGCGACATCTATAAGAGGGAAATGGATGCCGCAATAACCGCAGTCAACAGAGGACCTGGAGATGAAGCATCAACTAATGATCTTCACAACCACCTGAAGAACGTTATCATGGATACGGCCACAAATATACTTGGCCCCAGCCACAAAAGGAGTCGAAACGGCTGGTTTGACGATGAATGTAAGCTAGCAACGGAACGGAAGAATGCCGCATACCGAGTAATGTTGCATTCTCAAAGAACGCGGGCACGCGCAGAGACTTATCATGAACTCCGTCCTGCGGAGAGGCGACTTCACAGACGGAAAAAGGAAGCCTGGGAGAACCAACAAGTCTGTGAACTAGAAAAGTACAGGGAGCAACCGCACCAGGCGCGCAAGTTTTACCAGCAAGTCAGCAGGATGAAGCCTTATACACCTCGATGCTCATCCTGCCGAGACAAAGAGGGAAATCTGATTTCCGACAGAATGGGAATATTAGAGCGATGGGTTGAGTACTTTGATGAGCTGCTGAACAACCAGAACATCGGCGAGTTGGAGGTCCTGCCAACTGAAGACAACGGGCAAATACTGCCACCACCAAATTTAGGAGAAACAGTCCGTGCAATTCATCGGCTAAAAAATCATAAGACGCCAGCAGCCGATGGAATTACTGCCGAATTGGTTAAATATGGAGGCGACCAGTTACACCAAGTGGTTCATCAACTTGTGCTCAAGGTATGGGACAGCGAATCAATGCCTGACGATCGACAACGAGGCATAATCTGTCTCATACATAAAAAGGGAGATATCACACAGTGCAGCAATTATAGATGTATCACGTTGCTGAGTACCATCTATAAGATATTCTCCACTATCTTGCTAGGCCGGATAGCCCCATATGCCCAGAACATCATTGGCCCATACCAAAGAGGCTTCACTCCAGGCAAATCAGCAATAGATCAGATTTTCTCTCTGCGGCAAGCGATGGAAAAACTGTTGGAATATGGACAATAGTTGCACCATCTGTTCATCGACTTTAAAGCCGCCTATGATAGCATAGCCAGGGTAAAACTGTACACGGCCATGAGAGAATTCGGTATCCCGACGAAATTAATAAGACTGACTAGGCTGACCCTGACCAATGTGCGAGGTCAGATAAAAGCAGCAGGATCACTCTCAAGACCATTCGATATCAACAACGATCTACGACAAGGGGATGCGCTATCATGTGTCCTCTTTAACCTGGCCCTCGAGAAAGTGATCCGTGATGCCGAGGTGAATGCAGGAGGTACGATCCTCTTCAAGTCCACCCAACTACTGGCCTATGCTGACGATATCGACATCATGGGAAGAACCACCCGAGACGTACAAACTGCCTTCATCCAGATCGAACAGGCGGCGATTGGCGCGAGATCTTGGGCTGCACATCAATGAAGGCAAGACAAAATATATGGTAACAACGTCAGCACCGAGGACGAATCAACCAACAACATCAAACCGCACTAGTCAAACACAAACACGAACGAGAATAAGGATAGGAGAATACAACTTTGAGACCGTTGACAATTTCTCCTATCTAGGGTCGAAAATCACAACCGATAACAACTACGATGATGAAATCCGCGCACGGTTGTTGTCAGCCAACATAGCCTATTTCAGCTTACAAAAACTGTTCCGCTCGAAACGTCTCACCATAAGGTCAAAGCTCTTACTGTACAAGACTATGATCTTGCCAGTCCTCATGTATTCCTCGGGAACTGGGGTTCTTAGCAAGAAAAATTGCGAACTCTTGGCCGCGTTCGAGAGAAGAATCCTCCGAAGAATTTTTGGTCCCCTACATGAGGATGGACAATTCCGTAGCCTACACAATGACGAAATCTATGAGCGATACCGTGACCGTCTGGTTGTGGATAAAATCCGGCTGAATAGGTTACGGTGGGCGGGTCACTTAATCCGTATGGATGAGGATGATCCCACCCGGAAAGTCTATAAGGGCAATATCTATGGTGAAAAAGGAAAACGAAGCAGACCCTGCCTGAGATGGAGTGATGGCGTAGGCCAGGACGCCAGACAGCTTTTAGGGATATCGAATTGGTGGACCTCGGCGCAAAACCGGGATGTCTGGAGTTCCTTATTAAGGCAAGCCTAGACCGGATACCGGTTGTTGCGCCGTTGATGATGATGATGATACCATCTGGGTAAAAAATTATATCACGCTGCTATTGTACCCGGCAAATAAGAGGAATGGAAACGAATCAACATCGATATGTAAAAATTAAACTGAAATAATGCGGATGAATACATGAAGACTTGTAAGATGATTGCCTTATACAGTAAAACCTTTGAATCTATGGTGAAAAGTTTTTATGGACTCCGCTAGCTGCCTACTGTACGCCAATTTCGTCATTAAAGTCGTTATCGCTTATGATTTTCAACCCCAAATAAGAAAAATTTTGAAGTTATAATCTCCTGTCTTATTGTTTGTTTAAATGGCAGTGCTTTCGCTTTGATTCTGACCATGTCATCATCAACTTGCCTTTCTTCATATGCAATCGGAGATCTTGACCCACCTGCCATATCTGGATAGAAGCATTTCGTACATATTATGTTATTCTTCCCATTATGCCGATATCGTCAGCATAAGCTGATACTCAGTGTCACTTTGCTGATTACTGCACGACGAGGCAATCTGTAATGCTAAGGCAAGTAATTACACAAGTGGACTATTTCTAGGCCCAGCTTAATAAAAATACATGACACAACTTTCCTGGCTGAAATAAATACTTTTACAATCAAGGTATGACCGCATCTATGCTACGCGACACCACACTACATTCAGCACAACTGCCGCGACATTTCGACTTTTTAACAAGCGGATACAAACCAAAATTGACAAAATCACAATAGTCCACTAAATCCACTATATAAAAATTACATGCAACCCTACAAAATATAAGATCTACAAATAAGTTCTGTCGGTTTTCACAATAGATGGCGTAGCTTGTTTTTTATTCCATTGATCCACGTTTCCAAACATTCATCGGAAAGCTACTGTCAATAGGCACAAACGTCAGTATAAATTATTTAATTGAAGTGTAAACAACAATACTTTTTTCATCATCGAAAATGGCCAATTTTGTGTCAAATAATGTGTTTTTGCGGGGAGACATTGCTCCTTCTGATTACTGTTTGTTCCGGTCGATGCAGGATGGCCTGGCTAACCAGCACTTCTCAAATTACGACGAACTCAAAAAATGGCTCGATCAGTGGATAGCGGTCAAGCCGGCCAATTTTTGGCGCGATGGTATCTATGAATGAATGGAAGAAAGTTGTGGCTAGCGATGGGCAATATTTTGAGCAATGAATGTACAACCAATTTTTCACAATAAAGCTTCAAATTTAAAAAAAAAACCGACAGAACTTATTTGTAGGCCTTATATATAGCCAAACAACTCGGCGGCGCCGCGACACTCGCCTCAAAGTCGCGTCACTTAAGTGTGTATTGCTACCTAAGTATAGGTTTTGGAAGTCTAATTCAGAATTCTTCAAATCAAATTCTGAAATTTCCAAATCAAATTCTGAATTTTCCAAAGAATTTCAGATTATTCTAAACTTCAAAGTTTTCCAAATCAGTTTCAGAATTCTTCATTTCAAATTCAGACTTTTCCATTTCAAAATCAGAATCCTCCATTTAAAATTCGGTATATTTTCAATATTCTACTATAAGGTTTTATACCATCATTTGATATAGAAATGCTTCTGTTAGCGTGGTGCCAAAATCAATCGTAGAAGGTGGCGATTTGCTTGATTACATAGATTCTGCTACAATGCGCACTAGGATTTTGACTCGAGCTCATCCTAGAATCATCAAATGTGGTAGTAATATTGGCTATAACCCAACACATTGAATGTCAATGTCAAATTAAGTGAGTAGTCTAGCATGCTAAATGCATATAGCTACCTGCAAATGGAAGAGTTCTGCATTCAACTATTCAACCTCCTTCTACTTTTGAGTTCCACCTACTGTGTATAGGATTCTTGCATAAAAGTCGATGTTCCTTTTGCACCACCGTAGTACTAATTTAACCCAAATTCGATTACTTGTCTGCAGGAGGCACAGAATTAAAGGTCTTAAACTTATTTTCGCAAGCTTACCTCAATATGAAAGCCAAATGATTTTATTGGTATTTCTTAAAGTTCCATCGGAAATGTTCCAAATTTTAAAGGCGATATACTCTCTGATCCAGCTTCCCAGAAACACACAAAATATCTTATTGGGTAACCACCGATTTTTATGTGAAAAATTAATATTAGAATAATCACAACCACCGATTTCCAACGAAGACAATTAATAACCAAGAATCCTATCGTCTATAAATCAGCAAACTGATAAAAGGTACATTAAAAAACTCCATTTTAATCAGATCGCGGGAACTAGCAAAGCCCACACTGAACATCAAAGGGATCATTCCGCTCTCACCCGAAACCACGATAGACGATGCGAACAAATCAAAGACCCTACAGACAATTTTATAGAATTTAGCGTCTCCTCTTCAAACCCCTTAAGACCTCATGTTCCCACCTCCGTCCTAAATTTGATTTAGATCTGACGACTCCCCAACTTGTTGACCCACGAATACACTCACCGTCCACGACTATGCTTTCTGAACCAGCAACTAATCTTAGCTAATCGAAATTGAAAAGAAGTCTTCCATATCCCAGAAGAAATATCTATTGAGATCGAGCTGACCTCTAATAAAGCAACCTTACTTACTCTTATAGGCATATTGCTGTGATGCTGGGTCTTTTTAGCTATGCAGATTCTAGACAAAGCCCCAGAATTGAATGAAGTTCTAATCTAATAGTTAAACGTTGTCAAATTCAAACAAATTGTTATTTTTAATATAGTGTATTGGATGATTAATTATCTGTGGATGGTATGTGTGTGGATTAAACTGAAATTGAGATAAAATACGGAACAAGTGCAGTTTCAGAAATAATAATGCCCCAATGTGTAGATTGCCGTGGCTTCTGGTGGATTTGAACGAACAAGAAGATTCTCCTTAAACTCTCCAATATCCAATAATAAGATAAGCCCTGCAATGAATATGATTGGCACAACAATTTGTTTCCAGCACAGAATCCACCTAAATCTAATCAATACTCATGCTTCTCACGAAAGCCTCAAAAGCAGTCGCAGTATCGACAAAAAACGTTATTGCCCAACATAAACTTTTTCTCGGCTGCCAACTTTCCAAACGTTCTATTATCGGAGAAAACGAATCCCATTAAAATCGTTCTCATCAACCCTCCTCTCCTCTCATCAACCCCAAGTTACAGCTCCCAGACGACGGACACAGCCACCTTCGACAATAAAACTTTATTTACCTGTATCGGGGTCGGGACTAAGAAGCCATGTGTACATTTCTTAAGACGTAGGTAAGGAAATTGCCAATGTCCTGTCCTGCTTGGAAGCGAGATGGACTCAAGCGAAAACCACGCAACAGAAATTTGTTTATGGTATATCGAAAATAGCGAAATTGATGCTGGCTTCATGTCGAAAATTTTCGCCTTAATTGAACGGACACCACTGAAGTAGAACGCAATGGCTAGTTTTCTACTCTTAACATATTTGAAGAAACTCAAGAACATTTATTCATAATGTTAGCCAGATTATTCACAAATCCAGCACATTAATGCTGGTTCTTTCATTAAAGTAGGATTGATACACTTATCATCATCATCATCATCAACGACGCAACAACCGGTATCCGGTCTAGGCCTGCCTTAATAAGGAACTCCAGACATCCCGGTTTTGCGCTGAGGTCCACCAATTCGATAACCCTAAGAGCTGTCTGGCATCCTGACCTAAGCCATCGCTCCATCTTAGGCAGGGTCTGCCTCGTCTTCTTTTTCTACCATACATATTGCCCTTATAGACTTTCCGGGTGGGGTCATCCTCATCCATACGGATTAAGTGACCCGCCCACCGTAACCTATTCAGCCGGATTTTATCCACAACCGGACGGTCACGGTATCGCTCATAGATTTCGTCATTGTGTAGGCTACGGAATCGTCCATCCTCATGTAGGGGGCCAAAAATTCTTTGGAGGATTCTTCTCTCGAATGCGGCCAAGAGTTCGCAATTCTTCTTGCTAAGAACCCAAGTTTCCGAGGAATACATGAGGACTGGCAAGACAATTGTACAGTAAGAGCCTTGACCCTATGGGTTTCGAGCGCAACAGTTTTCGTAAGCTGAAATGGGCTCTGTTGGCTGACAACAACCGTGCGCGGATTTTACCATCGTAGCTCGGTTGTGATTTTCGACCCTAGATAGGAGAAATTGTCAACGGTCTCAAAGTTGTATTCTCCTATTCTTATTCTTCCTGTTTGACCAGTGCGGTTTGATGTTGTTGGTTGGTTCGTCTTCGGTACTGACGTTGCCACCATATATTTTGTCTTGCCTTCATTGATGTGCAGCCCAAGATCTCGCCCCGAATGCCGCCTGCTCGATCTGGATGAAGGCAGTTTGTACGTCTCGGGTGGTTCTCCCATGATGTCGATATCGTCAGCATAGGCCCGTAGTTGGGTGGACTTGAAGAGGATCGTACCTCTTGCATTTACCCCAGCATCACGGATCACTTTCTCGAGGGCCAGGTTAAAGAGGACGCATGATAGGGCATCCCCTTGTCGTAGACCGTAGTTGATCTCGAATGGTGTTGAGAGTGATCCTGCTGCTTTTATCTGGCCTGGCACATTGGTCAGGGTCAGCCTAGCCAGTCTTATTAGTTTCGTCAGGATACCGAATTCTCCCATGGCCGTGTACAGTTTTACCCTGGCTATGCTATCATAGGCGGCTTGATACGCTTATGGATAGTTAAAAAAACTATCCACAGAAACGGTGATAGTTTCGTATTTCAAAAAGAAAGTAAATGCCATCCCCATAAAACCAATTATTTAGTTTGCGAAACATAGGTCTACTTACTAACACATCCACTACTGCTTGAAAAGCGAGGTGTCCTTTATTGCTACTCCACATACCTGATAAAAACTATCTCAAGGAACGATGCAATCCAGAACTGATATTAAAGTTAGCATGAAAAGTGTACACCTGCAAAGAACACGCCTCTTTTGCCGAGCAATACCAAAAATAATTTTCAGGAAAAACACAGAATACAGAAAAAAGATACATAGTAGTGCCACCTTTCCGTGATGCTGTGAATACTGTAGCCCTAGGCAGCTGATATGTAGGGAAGCCGCCTCGATCCATTAAATGCATGACGCTTGCCATCTCCATAAATTGCACTGGTAAATATTGTTTTTGTCACAAAAACTTAGCAAGATATGGTTGCCATGAACACCTTGGTGGGGTATATCGCGTCAACTATATCTACGCGCCATCGTTTATGTTCAGTAACAAGGGGTCAATTCCTATGAGCTACCACCATTTAGCAATAGATGAGGAACACTGGCATAATCTCAACTTGTTCTTGGTATTGAGATAACTGCCTTTCCAGTTTTTAGACAAGGCAGTGAAAGCGGACCTAGCGCTGTTAATGTGTCGGGTGTTGATGCGACCTCCGGATTGAACCGAAAACCAATCTGCAATCTATCGACCAAGTTTTCGAGATATTGTTTGATGTGCTCCAGGATTATTTTAATTATTAATTTCGCGACGGCAGGGAGCACGCAGATACGCTCCAATTTTCACACTCAAAGCGGATGCCCTTCCTAGACCTCATAACGTTTATTTCCTTCTTTCAATCTAGAGGAAAGGTCTAAGATTCCGAAGATTAACTTAACTTCTTTCACAGGACCATCAAAAGATTTGCGACCACCACAAGTTCTTTCGTGGTAGGATATACACTTCTGAAATCATCCCGTTCTACGGTATCTTCCGCTTCCCTGACCAACGCAATGGCAAATTCTATTTGTTGTCGTTGATCTTCCCGGAATTTCGCCCGGTATCGGAGTTCGAACGCCTCCCGTTCACATCACTCACAGCAGTCAATAGAGCCTTCCATTCATAAGTCCGCTTCTACGATTCCGCAGTCCCCGAGAAATGAGCGAGAAAAGGGGAGAGAAAGAGGGTTATTCAGTATATATGCCGCTCGATCAGCAATAGAGTTCTCCCACTGTTGAGCGGCAGCTGGGTCATACAAGTGGTCGATAGTGAACTTGGAGGATCGTAGTTCCTCAACGCTGGTAGAAATGGCAGACAAAACACGCAAACGGCGGTGGGGAACCCACAAATTTCTAGTCCTTGTAGTCGCATTTTACGACAGGCAAGGAAGACTTTGAGTGTATTGTCGTAAACACGCTAAACACGCGAAGGAGAAAGAACAAGCACTGAACTGACAAATCGAATTGACACTGACAAGTTTGACAAGTTCCAAATTCCAAGATGGCTGAGGCTGGACGACGTAAACACAGCGAAGGTTCCACCGACTGCGAGAAAATCCGGCGAATATTCGAGACCACAGTATACACGGTGATGTAAGTGTTCTCGCAAAGCGGAGGACATTCTCGCACACATTCGGCGAAGTACAACAAGCCGGACGCGAGCCTGCGGAAAAAGAAAATAAAAAACGAAATCGTGAGCGAGAGTATGAAATGTGCGAAAAGCGTTGCCGAGAGTGCGAAATTAGTATAACCGCGACTAAATTGAATTAGTAAAATAAAGTGTGTGTGTAAATAAAACGGAAAATAGTGTTTTTAATCAAAATGAACCCAGAACGCATATAACAGTATTCTTAAGGCCCAACTCACAATTTATTTTTCATATCACTTGCGTTATTATTCGACTAATTCAAATTTAAATTGTGTCCGAATAGCTGACTGGTTAGTACATAAACCTGTCATACAGAAGGCCGCGGTGCAAATCTCACTGGTAACAGCAGGATTTGTATCGTAATTTGATGTCGGATACCAGTTGACTAAAAAACCCCGCTAACTTATTCACACAATGATCTAAACAGTTTAGTATGTGACTTACATTTGTCACAAAACCAAGCTGAGTTTGAGGGGTCTGGATTAAAAGGTTGAAATTTATTTCACCCCGAAGCGTTAACTCCTTATTTTCGACAGTGTCACGGGTAATTGGAACCTCACTCTTCTGAAACAGATGATTGAGTGCATTGCAATAATATTTCTGCCGTAATGAATCTATAAAAAAGTGAATGATCCAAGGCAGTAGTTGTTCTTCACAAACTAATTTGAAAGAAGATTTCATGGATGACGTAAACGAAATTCCTTTAGAGTATGGAACGCGCTGGCCCGCCGCGAATTAGGCCCATCTAATTGAAAAATAAATTATCTCACTTACATGATTGCTAACCATTACAAATGCCGAAGAATCGAAGAATCAAGTTAAAAACACGATCCTCCAAGCAGCCTGTACAATTATCGAGGTCACCAAGTCTGGTAATCGGTTCTTGGTTTTGAAATGGCGATGTCTCACCAATGCCGGAAGCACCATAAGAAGAAACGCCTCTCAACGATAAAGCATTGCCAATCATCAAATTTACAAGAATGTCAACCGGGCAGCAAAGCAAACCATCGTTGTCTTCCGGCGGGTTCTTTACAAAGACCCTTACGATAAACTTTATACAAAGGATGGCGAGAATTTTCTCTATCGACCTGTCACAAGCCGACATCAATATACACAAGATAACGAACCTTTCTGCTGCGGTTATGACAAGAACGCTTACTGGACGACGAGACGCGATGGACAGATGGCGTGAATTCTTTGAGCAAATTTCAACAGAAGAATTTAATTGTCCTCCACTTCCAAAATTGCTGCCGACATTTAGAGCAATCCAACCTGTCAGCGTCACTGAATAGCGGGGAAACAACAAAACCTGACGACATCGCAGCTGAATTCTTGATAGGGGAGACCCAACACTGCAGCTCAGTGAGTTCTTCAATCGCGTGTCAAGAAAACACCATCTTTCCAATATGGAAAAAGAAAGGTAGTCCAACGGAATATTCAAATTACCGTCCGATTCAGCTGCTGTCCCATACCATGAAGATTTTTGAATGCATTCTTTGCAAACACATTCATCATTGAAATAATAGTGAACCAGGCCGGGTTTACCAAGGACTGCGGAACAACTGACACAATGCACTCTGCACGGTTACTTATGGACAAATCCCATTGGAACCGTCGACTTCTTTGGATTCCATTTTTGTATCTAAAGACGACTTTTAATCGTGTGCCACCCCCTAGTATGTTTTACAGCAACACCTAATACCAGAGGAGGTCATTCGCTGAGCTAAATTTATCTACCGCGCTCCGAAAAGTAAAATTCGAAATGTGTCGGGTATCAAAACCGCTTCGTGAACCTGTCGATATTCGAAAACATCCTTTCACCACTCCTTTTTAAGGTTCTGTTTGTAAAACAAAACCTTATTAAAATCGGTTTACTGTCTGTCTGTCTGTCCGTCTGTCTGTCTGTCTGTCTGTCCGTCACACGCATTTTTCTCGGAGACTGTTATAGCGATTGACACCAAATTTGGTAGAAAGGTGGGAACTGTGAACGCTCACGCATATAGTGAGTTACATCCTCTTACGACGAATTTAAGGGGGGGGTCCCCATACATGCAAAAGGGGGGTGTAAATTTTTTTTTCATCAAATATAGTCATGTGGGGTATCAAATTAAAGGTAAAGGTACTTTTCGAAACCGGTATTAGTTTTGACTTTTGCTGAAAAGGTGGGGAGTGCGGGGGGTTAAAAGTGGTCATTTTTTTAACGAACCCATTCTCAGGAACTACCCAACCGACAAATCTGGAAAAAATCACGGGGCTACCACTATATGGTGCCTAGGCTCCGAAATACCCTCCATATCGATACCTGTTCAAATAAAGTTAATAATAGTATATTACTATAATTTTTAGTAATTGACAGGAAAACCCCCCTTAGGTTCACCCTAGAATCACAACATTTTGCAGCAATGTAGGCTACAGTATAGATCATGACCCTGCCAAATTTGGTGAAAATCGCACTATTACTAACAAAGTTATACTAGGTCAAATCTGCGCTCCTCTGCAAATTCAAGACTATGAATGTCAATATCACTTGAAAGTGGCTTTTTTCACATAATATATGCATATTTTACGTGCTACATGCTAATGGGACAAATGCACGCCCAAATCTCCTTATAAACGAAATACACAAAACCTTTCATACCTGAAGCGTCTAGCTTCCGGTTTCCCGACTTGTTTTCCTTGCAGAGCATGCATTCAGGCTCAGCCTTGCATTCCCTGAACATATGGCCTTCTCCCCCACACTTTCTGCAACATTTTGACCTGTCACAGTCACCGATGCATTTCGCCGCTATGTGGCCGAATTCCAGGCATCTAAAGCAGCGCTTAAGGGATACCTGCTCCCTGAGTCGGCAAACGACCCAACCTATTTTTACTTTCCCAGCCACCAGCAGTTTGAACGCTGCTTCAGTTGGTAAGCTTATAGTTGCCGTTTGCGTGCCTCCGTATGCCTTCCTCAGTCCCCTGATTGCGGAATCTTGCAAGCCAAGTGGTCCGAACTGCTTTTCTAGGGCGTCACGGATATCCTCCTTGGTCGTGATTTCGTCGATGTCCTTACATTCTATGACAAGCTCCTGCTTTCTGGCCCGCACTTGAGCTTCTTCTCCTAAGGACTTCTCCACCTTGCCGAAGAAATTTTCCACCGTTTTGCCCGGAGACTTCTCCAGCTCCAGCATCAAGTCTCCTTTCTGGGAGCGTCTGATTCGGCTGACGTTTTCTCCAAGGTCCATCAGCTCAGGATCGGATTTGACCTTCCTAAGGATATCGGCGTAAGTCATATCCCCTTTTTTGGAGATGATGATTCATTCGGGCCGTAATCTTCTTTTCTGCGTCGTATTTTTCCTTCCGCCAACCTTGGTCCATGCTTCCTTGGTCCCTTTTGAAGGCTTTGCCTCCCTTGGGTCAATTGGAGCCGGCGCCGCAGTTTCCACGATGTTGGTAACTTTGTTTCCCTTGCCTTTTGCCGGTGAGAGGCCTTTTTGCCTTTTCGCGTCCTGTGAGGATCAGAAAGAATCGCTCGCGCACTCTCTACTCCTCTTTTCAAGTTTATCCCCTTTTAGATTTTGAGGGGGTGTCACTTGTGTTGCCTGGGTGACGCTTGATTTCTTCGAGGCGTTATTTTCTTCCTTGGCACCATTGTATAGTACCCGAATGGTACGGACCATGTTTTTGATGGCCTGGTGCACGTTGTGTTTGTCCTTAATAAATTCAGACAACTCTACTATTTTACCCCCGAGTAGGGCAAACGATGATTCTTCCGGACTCTGACATAGCTCCTCCGCTTGGTTTTCACATTGGGCGCTTACGTACTTATTAGCCTTCCGAATGCTTCCCTGATTTCCTTCCTTCATCAAGGTTGATTTCGGAGGAGATCGCGCTATCATCGAGCTTCTCTTAAATGGATCAACCACTAAATCCTGCGACATATTTCGACCCCGCTATGGGCTAATAACTGACCAGTTTGTGCCCCATCTTTCCTTGGGTTTTGAACAGGCGTTCTCGGGAGTGATGTACTCCTTTTAAATGCCTCTCTCTCCAGGCTACTTGTAGTATTTGATGCAACGGTGGCCAAGTAATCCACCACCGAGGCACTGCAGTCGAGGGATATCGACGGCCGGGAGCCTGCTTGCCCACTCCCAAAAGCCGCCGGTACTGGGTTTCCGAAGCCCTGCACCGTGACTTTATTCTCCTTCTGTTCCTCCATGTTTGGTTTTATTTCTGGGTACCCTTCCCATAGCCAATTTTTATCCACGGGCGGGCGTTTACTTCCCACCTACCCGGCCTGCGCATAAGCATGCCCATACACGCACACCTCCAAATGCGTATATGTGCATATTCCTACGCATCCGCCGAGCATTTCCTTATCCGCACGAAGGGACGCGCCTGATGGGAGATTTGGCAACTCCGCACAGGTCTGTCTGTCTGTCTGTCTGTCTATCTAAAAACCACCTCCTTCCTCTTCCACTCTCCCCACGGGACTGCTATAAGCATTGCATCGTGGGGCTGGATCAGTTCTTAACTGCGGCGCATTATTGTTCGCTCCCTTTCTTGCTTTCTTCGCAGTTCTTCATGCCTTAGCTGTTCATGAATCATTTTCAGCTCAATTACCACTTGATTCCAAGCCTCCGTTGATTCCAACATAAACTCCACTATATTTCCAGGTGTTAAGCGCCTGTCTGCGATCGCCTCCAGCCTAGTTCGCTGTGCTGTGAACCTTGGGCACTCAAACACAACATGCTCCGCATTCTCAGCGACGTTACCACATCTTGGGCACCATGGTGACTCGTCGTGTCCAAATCGATAAAGATAAGCCCGATAACCTCCATGTCCACTTAAAAACTGTGTCAGTTCGTAGCTTAGTTCCCCGTGATTCCTTTCCATCCATCTTCGAATGTGTGGAATGATACGGTAGATCCAACGGCCAGTTTGTGCCTCGTTCCACCTCTTTTGCCATTTTGCGATGGATTCTCGCCGTGCTAGTTGCCGTCGAAGTACAATAGACTCACCGATTGCATACATATTGTCGTAGAGACGCCGACCTTCATCCGCCAAGATGTCTATGGGGATTGTCCCTGCCAGTACATATGCTGCTTCTCCTGATGTCGTTCGATAAGCACTGCATACCCGGAGTGCACTTAGTCGATACGCCATTCCTAGTTTTCCGCAGTTTGATTTGTTTTCCAGAACGGTTGCCCAAACTGGAGCTGCGTAGAGTAGCACGGAACTAACTACCCTTGAAATAAGACGACGTCGACTTTGTCTTGGTCCACCAATGTTCGGTAGTATCCTCGAGATCGTTACAGCGATGGAAGATGCTTTAGTTGCAGCGCACTCAATGTGTTTTTTAAAGTTGAGTCTTTTGTCAATCATTACTCCCAAATATTTAAGCGACTTTTGGGAGTAAAGGCTGTCTGTCTGTCTGTCTGTCTGTCCGTCTGTCTGTCTGTCTGTCTGTCCGTCACACGCATTTTTCTCGGAGACGGTTATAGCGATTGACACCAAATTTGGTAGAAAGGTGGGAACTGTGAACGCTCACGCATACAGTGAATTACATCCTTTTACGTCGAATTTAAGGGGGGGTCCCCATACATGCAAAAGGGGGGTGTAAAATTTTTTTTCACCAAATATAGTCATGTGGGGTATCAAATTAAAGGTCTCGATTAGTACTTTTCAAAGCCAATGTTAGTTTTGACATTCGTTGGAAGGGTGGGGAGCGCGGGGAGTTGAAAGTGATCACTTCTTTAAAGGGGCCATTCTCAGAAACTACCCAACCCAAAAATCTGAAAAAAATCAAGAGGCTGCCACTATATGGTGCCTTGGCTCCGAAATACCTTCCATGCCGATATCTGTTTAAATAAAGTTAATAATAGTATATTACTACAATTTTTTGTAATTGGTTAGAAACCCCCCTCAAGTTCATCCTAATACCATGAAATTTTGTAGTGATATAGGCTATAATATAGATCATGATCTTACCAAATCTTACCAATACGGAAATCGCACTATTACTAACAAAGTTATAATACCTCAAATTTGTTGCTTCTTTGAAAATTGAAGACTTCATAGTCAATATCACCCGAAAGTGGATACTCTCACATAATATATGGATATATTACGTGCTACGTACTAAGAAATACACAAAACCTTTCGTACCTGAAGCGTCCAGCTTCCGGTTTCCCGGCTTGTTGTTCTTATTATGGACACTGTCACACGAGACATCCAACATACACTACTCTATACAAAGCTAATCTCAAAAAACTTACTCAAAAATATAGTGATCGCCTCATGCAACTTGGTCTGTATTTAAATCTGAATAAAAGGGAATTTTTGATTGATAACCGATTCCAATCAAACAAGTATTATCACTTTCATTGACAGTGACACAATTTGGATGAAGTTGCACAACTAGCGTCCTTTATGATCGACGCATCAACGAACGTCTCAAAACGAAAATTTGCCGCAATGTCGGCTACCCTGTCGCTCTCTGTGGTTCTGAGTGTTGGCCGACTATAAAAGGCAACATAATCACGTCCGAAATGAGGACATCCGCCATCGATAGAGGTAAAGTCAATCATTGAAAAATTGCGAGAGGGACGTCTTCGATGGTATGATCATGTAATTCGCGCTGACGAGAATTCACTTGCCAAGATGGGTTTGAACATTGAAATTGATGAATGTGATCATCAGATTCAATGGTAACCGATCGAAAGGCTGGTCAAGACAACTCCATCCAGATCAGAACTTTGACCGAGCAAAACTGTGCAATCGATAAAGACGAGCTGACCCCGCTTTTGAAAGGGGCAAAACCTGAAGAAGAAGAACTAATGGTTCTGTTATGGACGAGGCCAATGTAAATATCCGTTCTAGGACAATAAAGTACGGTAAACAGCCTTGGAAAATTTCTGCAGCGATTGCTCTTCTACTTGATTAAACTTGGTTATACAAAATATTGATTTTTCTTGTAAATAGAACCGTAATATTCATCCTGAATACATAAATTAAAATCCAAAACGACCATTAACCTTGAATTTCTAACGGCTAACGGCTCGATCTGAAACATTAGGAAAATATTGCCTATGTACGACCGTAAGTTGATTTGAATTTGGTGCAATAAAACGAAGATTACTCCAAGGATAATGGGGCTAGATTTGAGCCAGTCTCACCTCCTGTATATAGTCTTCTTGTCTGAACCATACAATTGACTGACATTAACATTCTTCTCTTCTATTTTCTTTCGGCGTGATAATTGATAAAAATCGTTTGTTTTAGAAGCAAGCGGAAATGTCCATTGCTTTGATATTCCACGGCATTGCAATACCAAATGGTTTATTTTGTAAACAACAACGTCGGCAGTTTCGTCCATTATGTCATATTTTATGTTTTTCGCTGACATGCTGATATTCAAACAATCGAATAGAAATTATCCCTTGGAAAGGATCAAAACATTTTTTCCTTAAGTTAGTCTTCCTAGTGACAGTTTTGCCTCCTATCGTTCAGCACAACTGCAATATGCGTGACAGTAAAATCATAAGCATATAATTTAATAAATTAATCTCAAATATATTTTGCCATTACGTTTATCCCATTATTAACTAAAAGGAAATTGAAATTTAATAGAACTTAGCACAAAATTTCCAGGAGTTTCTCCTTGATGATCTCCATGTTTTAGCTTCATGTTCTTTTGGTTGTTTTCCGCGCTGGATACGGAAGGTTGGGAGGAAAACCTGGCGGAATTAGTTTTCTGTTCCCATGGTTGGAAGTGGTGATGCCTCCAATCAGTGGCAACTCAATTTTCATCTTCATTGGCCCCATTTTTTTCCGTGGAGAGACCTTAACAGGTAACTTGATTACTCTTTGCCTGTACATCTTGCCACGGACGTTCACGAATCCTGCGGGAGGACTATGATGTAAATATTCCACAAAGTGGTGACCCCCGAGCGTTACTATCCCTCCTACTAGAGAACGGGTTCGCAGTAAGAGGCGTGTATTGCTGATAATGGTATGCTGGATCATCACTACTTCGAAATTCAATTTGGAATGCCAAGTTCTTTAGTACTTTTCATCCAACATCGGTTTTAAAACAGCCAATTTGTGAGAAACCTTTTGACAACTGCCTTTGTTGCACGGGTTACGTTGTCATTTTTCCCATTCTCAGCACCCGGGCAAAGTAGTATCATGCAATATTTTTTTTAACCTTTCTGAATATATTCTTCCTGCCTTGTATGTATGGCTGTTATATATAATATAGGCTATGCAGTACAGAATTTTTAAGCAAGTTTTATCTGAATTTCATACCAAAGCGTTCCCATAAGCGCCGATTTAGGTTTTTCCTTTATTGAAATGTTCGTATCAACCCTGAAAGCATAAGAGCATCCACTTGATACTTCATTTTGTCTATTTATTTAAGTAAATTCCAGTGATATTTGCTCACTTCAGCTAACATATATGATGAATACGTCTGAACTGCTTAGCTACCGAGTGCTGAGATGCTGGTTGAATAGGATGAAATTTTGTTAAGGCTGATGACAGTCCTCTCCACGTTATTCGAAGTTGATGAATACCATACCTCTAAGCACCATTTTTTTCAGGTATGTCTCTGCTCAGTATGTTTTCACAAAACTTGTCAACATGTTATTCAAGTGTTTGCTACCAAGTAAAGTTAGCATTCGACAAACACTTGATTGCAAAAGTTCATCCGTAGGAGCCGCGAGAATAGTGACGCATACGGTAATTACTAGCGCTTCCCTACATACGAAGACTCACAAAACTAATTTCGGAGCACAGGTTATGCATGCACCTAAGTGGGCATGAGTTTCAGGTTCGAGTGTTTATTCTCATGTAATAGATAGGCCCTCATGGATTACTCGTCAAAATGTTATCCGATCGCTACTCTTCACTGGGTAATAAGTCTCATCAAAGATCACGAGTTCCGCGTTTCTTGTAATATGATACCAAGTGCAGGTGAACAGAAAATACAACAAAATACAATCATGGACACATATATATGTATGCAGAGCATGCAAACTAATCGTTTCAGATTTTCGTCGCTTCAGTTTACCTATTGATCGATGCGAATCGCTGGACATGCTTTTATGTGTACATATGTTGTTTGTGGCACAATATTGAAAGGTTTCTCCGTGCAAATTGCTGGCGCACTCTCTAGAATATTCAAAAAAAAATTATTTCAATAAAGTTATAAATAAGAGCTATCAGTTTATGATAAATGTAGAACTCCTTAGAAATAATTACGGATTAATACACGAATTCACTCCGCAAATATTCATCAACTACCAACCCATCTCATTCATGATCGGAAGCTCGTTTCCTTCATCATCATCATCATCAACGGCGCAACAACCGGTATCCGGTCTAGGCCTGCCTCAATAAGGAACTCCAGATATCCCGGTTTTGCGCCGAGGTCCACCAATTCGATATCCCTAAAAGCTGTCTGGCGTCCTGACTCACGCCATCGCTCCATCTTAGGCAGGGTCTGCCTCGTCTTATTTTTCTACCATAGATATTGCCCTTATAGACTTTCCGGGTCGGATCATCCTCATCCATACTGATTAAGTGACCCGCCCACCGTAACCTATTGAGCCGGATTTTATCCACAACCGGACGGTCATGGTATCGCTCCTAGATTTCGTCATTGTGTAGGCTACGGAATCGTCCATCCTCATGTAGGGGGTCAAAAATTCTTCGGAGGATTCTTCTCTCGAACGCGGCCAAGAGTTCGCAATTTTTCTTGCTAAGAACCCAAGTTTCCGAGGAATACATGAGGACTGACAAGATCATAGTCTTGTACAGTAAGAGCTTTGACCCTATGGTGAGACGTTTCGAGCGGAACAGTCTTTGTAAGCTGAAATAGGCTCTGTTGGCTGACAAAAACCGTGCGCGGATTTCATCATCGTAGTTGTTATCGGTTGTGATTTTCGACCCTAGATAGGAGAAATTGTCAACGGTCTCAAAGTTGTATTCTCCTATCCTTATTCTTCTTCGTGTTTGTATTTGACCAGTGCGGTTTGATGTTGTTGGTTGGTTCGTCTTCGGTGCTGACGTTGCCACCATATATTTTGTCTTGCCTTCATTGATGTGCTCGCGCCGATAGCCGCCTGCTCGATCTGGATGAAGGCAGATGATGTCGATATCGTCGGCATAGGCCAGTAGTTGGGTGGACTTAAAGAGGATCGTACCTCTTGCATTTACCTCGGCATCACGGATCACTTTCTCGAGAGCCAGGTTAAACAGGACGCATGATAGAGCATCCCCTTCTCGTAGACCGTTGTTGATGTCGAATGGTCTTAAGAGTCATCCTGCTGCTTTTATCTGGCCTCGCACATTGGTCAGGGTCAGCCTAGTCAGTCTTATTAATTTCATCGGGATACCGGATTCTCTCACGGTCGTGTACCCTGGCTATGCTATCATAGGCGACTTTAAAGTCGATGAATAGATGGTGCAACTGTTGTCCAAATTCCAACAGTTTTTCCATCGCTTTCCGCAGAGAGAAAATCTGATATATTGCTGATTTGCCTGGAGTGAAGCCTCTTTGCTATGGGCCAATGATGTTCTGGGCGTATGGGGCTATCCGGCCTAGTAAGATAGTGGAGAATATCTTATAGATGGTACTCAGCAACGTGATACCTCTATAATTGCTGCACTGTGTGATATCTCCCTTTTTATGTATGAGACAGATAATGCCTCGTTGCCAATCGTCAGGCATTGATTCGCTGTCCCATACCTTGCGCACAAGTTGATGAACCACTTGGTGTAACTGGCCGCCTCCATATTTAACCAATTCGGCTGTAATTCCATCGGCTCCTGGCGACTTATGATTTTTTAGCCGATGAATTGCACGGACTGTTTCTCCTAAACTTGGTGGTGGCAGTATTTGTCCGTCGTCTTCAGTTGGCGGGACCTCCAACTCGCCGATGTTCTGGTTGTTCAGTAGCTCATCAAAGTACTCAACCCATCGCTCTAATATGCCCATTCTGTCGGAAATCAGATTTCCCTCTTTGTCTCGGCAGGATGAGCATCGAGGTGTATAAGGCTTCATCCTCCTGACTTGTTGGTAAAACTTGCGCGCCTGGTGTGGTTGCTCCCTGTACTTTTCTAGTTCACCGACTCGTTGGTTCTCCTAGGCTTCCTTTTTCCGTCTGTGAAGTCGCTTCTTCGCTCAACGGAGAGATAAGTCTCTGCGCGTGCCCGCGTTCTTTGGGAATGCAACATTACTCGGTATGCGGCATTCTTCCGTTCCGTTGCTAGCTTACATTCATCGTCAAACCAGCCGTTCCGACTCCTTTTGCGACTGGGCCCAAGTATGTTTGTGGCCGTATCCATGATAACGTTCTTCAGGTGATTGTGAAGATCATTTGTTGATGCTTCATCTCTAGGTCCTCTGTTCGTTTCCTTACAGACTTAAAACAGAATGTCATATGCAAAGGTCCATTTTCGAACTCAACCTACTCATATATAAATTGCAACGTAGATACTGGAAGGACAAGGTTTTGAGCAAATTATAGCAGAACGATAAGGGATGTATGGAAGAAGATTAGACTGGCAAAGACATAATTATAACCTTAAATTAAAATGTTTCCATTCGAGCAGGTACCTTGCGTCGCTTTCTTTACAACAGTCCCCTTTTCCACTCATTGGAAAAGATCTCAAATTCCTAAGATTTACGATTGAATGGAAGTAACAAGTCGACTGAAGCCGCAGAAGCTACAAGGTACAATTCCTTGGGGAGTTAGTCAAGCCCGCTAGCTTTACTCTGCTGGGCAGCCTTCATAACGAAAATTATATGCTTTCCGTTTGGACGAACAGTCAGTGACCGCTTGTTATGGTTGTCTGTAATATCATCGACAAGATGTGCAACTTACCCGGATGTGATTCTAAAACGCAGTGAAATGCTCCTGTTATCTCTTCAACTATTCAATATGGTAGATGAGAAGCCCACCATCAACGCCCAATGCGGATCGGTGACTCATGTAAACCAAGGAAATATACAAGTTCTCTGCCCTCGCCTGCTCCAATTTGACCATGACTAAGTCGTTGGAACTCAGGTCCGGACACAGAAAAGTGTGCAGACCCTTCCTAGAGAGGATATATGATCTAGGTCCGTCCTAACCAACGTCTCCTGTTTTGTGGAATAAATTATAATAGTTGCTTTGGAGCCCTTTGGTGGTTCGGTCGGCTCCGAACCTGGGATCCTGTGCTAGCGCGATGTCGATGCAAAGGTCCACGGATTAGTCGAGGCGCACTTTGAGTGCTGCAGATTTATTTGCGTTACCCTCAGCACAATCTGCTTGTCTGAAGGATTCGTCTATCCCCGTCGGATTGTCGGTCCTCATCTCCGGGTCGTCGTCCGGTTTTGCTGAGCAGAACATTTTCACCTTTGCATTCCTGAGTCCGAATCGCATTTTATACATTTTCCAGCCCATCCAGGCGCTCCATTTATACGGAGCAGGAAAGGTTGGCTGTTCATTTCGGGTTCCTCCTCCTTGATAAGCACCCAATCGCCCATCCGAATCCTAGAGTTATTAAGGCACAAAAATTGGACGAGCTTGTCATTATCAATGCGGATCTTCGGGAAACGGATACGAGCTTCCGGTTTCCAAGTAATCTCGCCGTAGGGGATAACTTTGAGCTTTATGCCCTCCTAGGCGACGTTGATCTTAGCGACGCACGAACCGAGAAAGTCCCTGGAGAGTTGGTCCCCGCAAGCTATAACGTGGAACCTATGGACCACCTGAGATGAATCAAAGTAAGGGATGGAATTCAATATATAGTATTTCATTTTTAAGTGTTTATTTAATTATCTATTTTTGTAGAGAATTTTATCTGGATTAATTTAACAAATGGATATTTTTCTAATAGAGACAGCATTTTTGAATTTTTCAGGAAAAACTGGAAACAGCGACCCTAGAAACCCCTACCCATCAGTATTTTTAGTGCATTTTTCTCCTTAAGTGTGCTGAAATTGGTTAGTGCATGAATTACTTCAGTTACAATATTTTTCATTTGTTGTCTAAACGAATGTTAGTCATTTTTAGTATATGTGCATATGTATGTGCAGTTGTTTTGCGTAGAACGTTTCTGTCATTGATTCGGTTTGATTACAGGTATTAGATCTTCTATTCTTAGGCCACCGAAACTATCTAATTTGAAAATTAAGGTAAACAAGGAAACAAGGAAAATGGAAGCCATACATGAGACTGCAAATTCGTTGGGAGAAACTCCTGGCCATAGATGAAAACTATCTAGTCTTCTGGAAACTGCATAATCTAATTGCTGTCATCATCTTTATTCCGGAACCCCACAATAACCGCAGCCAAAATCACCTCTTTACTTGGAGGATAACATTTCTGTTTGATTGTTAAATTAAAAGTGTAAATTGGCAGTCGTTGAAGTCATCAAACCAACGTATATAGAAGCTATGAATCTCTTGATGACTTATCAAATCACCTGACTACCCGCCAGAAACAGTGACTAAATAATTGGCACACAACTAAAAGAACATAAATCTTTTAAAATTTTTAAATCTTTAAAAAATATGATCCGAAATTGGTAATCAAATTAAATATGAAAAATGCATCCAACGTAACAACTTAAAACTTAAAAATTGCGGAATAAAAACAGGAATATTTATCCCTACCAATACTTGCACATATGTAGAATGAAAGGACTTTTGAGAAATTTTTGATTTTTACGCTCCTCCAATAAAAAAAAAACAAAAGCAAGTACACTTCCCTTCCTTCATTATGAAAACGTGAATGCTCAACACCGAAAAGGTTCCGCCATCTCAACCTAATTGTTGCATCAACATCGCATAGGCACTGCTATCGATTCTAATGTTGCTCTTGAAAACGGGGAATTCCCCTCAAGGCTTACCGGCAGCATTTGAAGGGACAATTCAATTCTAACATTCAACTTCCGTCGCTTACTACCAAGCAATGACTAGAGCGAACGTAAAACTCCTACATGGAGAAAATATCTAATTGTCTTCTACGAAAACCGGTACAGATTCGAAAACCGGTGTCGCGCCTGTGCGCAAGACAATCTTTTGGAAATGCTGCAAACAAGCGTACGCAAGATACAAATGACTACTCAATCCAGTACTCGCGGAACATTCAGAGAAATTGGTTGTTCGTTTTCCCGTGTAGGGTTTTCCGCGTTCGCGAGCGATTCAGTTTTGAACATTCCCTAGCAAGGAACTATAGATACGTGCGTCCTTGCCATTCACACTGGGCAGCGATTTTCGGTAGCTCGTTAGTGACGAAGCCAAGATACAAGATAGTGTATCAAAAAGGAGAACAATGTATTATTAAAATTAAATGGAAGTGTTATTCGTGGGTTCCATGCATCAGAAAGGATTGCATATAGGAATACGGAAAAGAGTATATGCTTTATCTTTAAAAAAAATATTCATCGAGCCACCAAAGGCAAAAAGTTGAATTAGGCAAAAACGGATTAACGACGACGGCCCCTGACTCTCCCCAAGGAAACTGGATTACCTTGCTTTCGCTGAATTTCCGTTCGGTTTTTAGTTTTAGCTTGTAGTCAATACCCTTTCTAGTTAATCCGCAAGCATTCACTACCGTTACTTTTACAAAATAACTACTATCGAAAAAATTGTCGCGTCTAAAATATGTTGTTCAAATAATAAGGGAGGCAGAGTCTCTTCCATGATGTGAATTTCCTAGGCCGTCAATTTTCAAACAGGAAGCCTCTCCAGAGGATAACGGGCGACTTGATGCAAATTTAATCTTCCTGTGAAGTTTCATCACCGATATCAGTTCGTTATCGTGCGTACATTCTTTGTGTTGTCCCATCAAACAGATCCGCGACAGAAGGCTAAAATGATTTCGAGTTGATCCTAGCTAGTCAAAACTGTTGCATCTACACAGTTCCAATCCCAGTTCCAGTGAAAACCAATTAGTAGTGATGACTGTTTCAGTGAACAATTGTATTTGTGATGAATTTCGTGGATGGTGTGTGTGATATTATAGTAAAAAGTTTATAGAAATTCAGTCGGCCAAAGCCCGAGTGCGGCATTAGATTAAGCTTGTATATCCACCGAAAGTTTTTTTTGCGACAAGAAGTTCTCTACGTGGTGAAAATGTCACGCAGAAGAACAAGCGGATTGTCATTGTTCTTTGCGTGCAATGATTCAAAATATCAGAGGTCCTGGCACTGGTACTATCGCTGGATACAGACAATCTTCCTTTACGGAATATTAACACAAAGTTGGATAGCAGGATTGATTGTACCGGATGAGAATGGTAGGCGATAATAGATTATACTGTTTAGTTGTAAAAATTGGTTTAATCATTGCATAGATATCATTTCATTACACAGCTTTTCCTAATTTATATAAGGTTGTACCACCTGAAATGCTTTCAACTGAAATACATATATCACTTTCGATAAGCCATTGAATGCTAATAACGACCGAATATTTTCTGATATGTATGTTCCATTCAGAGATAAATGCATCCAAGTGTAATTAGTCAGGTGCATGGTGCAAGTTGCAGAAATTCAAAGCAGCTCTTTGACTACACAGGAAAATCGTGTATCTGTTGCTGCATCGTCCGTGATGGAGATTCCCTTCCCTATACCGATCAATCGATAGAACGGGAGACGATCTCCCAATCACATCACCTTGCATATTTAAATAGACTAAATCGAACTCTGTCCAATTTAGCTCGAATAAGGAATTTTTGTTGATTATTAAAAAAATCAGAGTGAAATTATGCGGTGTTTCCAACGATTAATTAATTGAAATAATAAAAACTTGTTGTTTCTTTTTCGTTGGTGTGGGTATTTATTCTTGCAAATACCGATATTTCGGGAACCACTTGTTCCCTTCATCAGTGCAAACAAGTTTGCTAAATATATAGTATACTGCCATTTTTTGGGGGAAATTGAGTGAAAACACCAACTTGTTTGCACTGATGAAGGGAACAAGTGGTTCCCGGAATATCGGTATTTGCAAGAATAAATACCCACACCAACGAAAAAGAAACAACAAGTTTTTATTATTTCAATTTATTAAAAAAATGTTTGAAGCTTCACTTTAGATTTTAAGAGAATCGCACTTTTCGAATAAAGGATAGTAAAGGGTATGCAGGTAACGTTAACACACCAAATCGGAACAAAGATTGTGATGCCCCAGAAGTAAAAGGGACTGCTTTGGTATGGCAAATATTAAGAGCAAATGCCTACAACTTTTAGTGTTTATTTCTGTGATAGTGAATATGTAAACGATGGAACAATAGTTTTAACAAATATATTCCCCCTCTTCCGACAATGCAGAAAGTCATTTGGGTAAACATTTCGATTTGTGTGTTCCTGAACAGAAAATCACTGCGAAAAGTCCGAGCAGACTTTCATATGTCAATAAGGCTATCAAAATACATCATCAACGACGCAACAACCGATATCCGGTCTAGGCCTGCCTTAATAAGGAACTCCAAACATATCGGTTTTGCGCCGAGCTCCACCAATTCGATATCCCTAAAAGCTGCCTGGCGTCCTGGTCTACGCCACCGCTCCATCTCAGGCAGGGTCTGCCTCGTCTTTTTTTCTATCATAGATATTACCCTTATAGACTTTTCGGATGGGATCATGCACATCCATACGGATTAAGTGGCCCGCCCATCGTAACCTATTGAGCCGGACTTTATTCACAACCTGACGGTCATGGTATCGCCCATAGATTTCGTCATAATATAGGCTACGGAATCAAGATACATAATATTTTTTTTTCTTCGGTTCGGCTTTATTCATGATCTTAACCTTCTATACAATAGCAGAACTTATGGCTGTAGATACCAGACTCATCTTTACTCTACAAAATTAAAATTTGCATCGCAACTAAATAAATTCGTTCTATGGTATGAATTACCCAAGGAAAAGTGCAAAAAACCTTGTTCAAAATTACTAGATCTACTTAACCTACTTAACTTAACTTGAACTACCTTAACCTAGAATTTATGACGAGCATAGGATATGATAGGATAGGGTTGCCAACAGTTCTACAGTTGTTCATAAATCTGACGGAGTTCGATAAGCATAAATCTTCAACATATTTGACTTTTGCCTCATTGTGCAGTTTTTCAGTTGAAAAGTCAAACGATTTGTTTAAAATTACTTTGAGGATTTTATTTTGCGCACGCTGAACTTTAAGTTTATGTGTTCTTGCACATTGAGACCAAACCGGAGCACAGTATGAAATAATTGGTTGAATAACCATTCTAAACATAATCAATTTATTGTCTACCGATAGTTTAGAATTTCTGTGTAGCAGCGAGTAAAGCGAGCAAAATGATTTAGATATCTTCGAACAAATTGAATCAGTATGATCTTTAAATGTAAGTTTTTTATCCAAAACGACTCCTAAATATGTTAAGCTATTACACCACTTAATACTCTCCCCAAGAAAATTTATGTCTCTGCTTGGCAGCTTAGCTTTACATCTCTTTTTCGTAAAGAACAGAGCTTGTGTTTTAGAAGGGTTCACTTTAATCTTCCACCTAAAATAAAATTGATACAGAGAATCCAGCTGGTTCTCAAGAGATGACATAATTGTTGAAGGATCGTTAGAGGAAGAAATAATGCCAACATCATCGGCAAATGCAGCTAGTTTGAACCCTGGGGCAGTTGGAATGTCCGAGGTGTAGATATTAAACAGTGTAGGGCTTAGTGGAGAACCTTGAGGAACCCCCGCTGGGATCGATCGATCTGAGGATTGTTTGCTACCTACTTTTACTGTAAACCTTCTTCCAGTTAAAAATGATAGTAAAAGCTTGACCAGATATATTGGAAACCTGAACAGTAATAGCTTGTATACCAACCCATAGTGCCAAAAAGAGTCGAACGCTTTGTAAATATCTAAAGTAAGAAATCCTAAGGACTCTTTATCTTTGAAAATTTTTTGGATTTCGCTGGTCACCCGAAACACCTGATGTGAAGTTGAATGTTTAGGTCTGAAGCCAAACTGAAAATCAGGTAATAAATTCGTTTGATTTAGAATCTTATTAACACGAGCTAGAATAACTCTCTCAAAAATTTTGCTGAAACTAGAAATTAAACTAACAGGCCTGTAACTGTCAGCCAGTTTTGGGTCTTTACCTGGTTTAACAATGGGTACTACCGTAGCCTCCTTCCAAACTTTTGGAAAATAAGAGAGCTTTAAGCAGCTGTTCACGATGAAATTATAGTATACAATCGCCTTTCTAGGAAAGTTCTTAACCATTGAGTTCGTTACCCGATCTGAACCTGGAGCCTTTTTTACCTTTAAGTGCTTTGATTTCTCTAGGGGAACAAAGTTCACGAGCATCGAAATCACAGAGTGAAGTACGCAGTTTTTTCACCCTCTCCTGAACGGTTTTGTTGAACAAAACCGATCCTAAGTGGTCTGACGCTAAACGGGCTTTTTGGAACTGATTTGCTAGAAGTTCCGCTTTAGACTCATCATCGTAAATAATATCACCGGCGTTCCGCATGGGCGGAATAATTTTCTTCTTCTTTAATAATTTATTTAATTTCCATAATTTATCACCGTTTTTAGGAATTTCTTGAAGCATTCTACCCCATCGCTTGTTTTTAGCACCGAAGATTCGACTTTGAATGGCTTTAGTAAGCTTATTAACCACGGTTTTTGTGCTTCTGCTTCGAGTTTTCTGCCATTGACGCCGTACGTAGTTTCTTGAAGAAATTAGGAATTTGGTTCCCTCATCAATGACTTGGTTTGGAAATAAATCGGCTTGCTCAGGATAGGATGCGAATTTTATGGCACTATTAATATGGCAATAAAAGGTACTAATTAGGGAGTCAATTTGGTCGGTAGAGCTGATCTTTGCTAAATTTAAATTTTTAAGCTGTATAATATCATTCAAGTATTTCTTAAATTTCAACCAGTTTATTCTAATTCTATCCACTGATTCGTCTGAATTTGATAGTGAAGTCTCAGAAGTTAGTTGAAAGGCTACTGGTAAATGAGGCGAAGATAGTTTGTCCCCTGTTACAGGTTGGTCGATGTTGATTCGGCCGTTTGAAATTACAAGATCTAATGTAGAGTCGTATCCCCTAGGGTTCAAAAAGGTGGGTCTTGTGGGAGTGTGAATAAAAAGGTTTCTTTCACAAACAAGATCAAAAAGTATTTTGCCAGCCTTGTTCGCTTTTACACAGTTCCAATGACGGTGTCGTGCATTTAAATCACCACAAAGGAGTAATTTTTCATTTTTACTAATCAGTAATTTAAGGTCGTTTTCAAACGCTTTTAGTTTCTGCACATTAAGCTTCGTGCCTGGAAAGTAAGCAACGACAATATTCAAATCCAACTCCTCTAGTCTTAAAGCAATAGTCTCAAGAATTTCAGTTTTGAACGCGGGTAGTATTTTATGCTTGATGTTATTTCTTAAACTTATGGCAACCCCCCCCCCGCCTACTACATCTTGCCTATCATTCCTATAAGTCTTAAAACTAGGATGAAAGAACTTATCTTTACTCTTAAGCCAAGTTTCTGTTAATAACAAAATATCAATATGATCACTTATTGCAAAGTCAAAAAGCTCATCGGACTTATTTTTAACGCTTTGTGCGTTCCATAGAACTACTTTAAGTTTATGGACCGTAAAGGAACTTAACAGCTAAGTTTACAATGACATTAAATTGGTCTGTTCTAGACTTGCAGTCTGAAAGATTTGTGATAAGCTCGGCTGACAGTTCTATCATTTGCTCTGGAGAAAACAGGTTACTCGCATTATTAATTGTATTTCTACTATTGGTCGTAGGCAGTCCGTTCCTGACTGCATGACTAAACGATATTCGTGAGGGTTAAAAGTTCGACTTCGAAGCACTCTGCTGCAAATTCGAATTACCATGTAACTTTAAAGGAGGAAAGCTTTCATTGTTGAAATGATTGACGGCTGCGGTTTTGGTCGGCTGACGGTAACTTGAATGATTTCGTCTAGATGCGGCTCCCCTGACAGCATTTAAATACTCTTGACGCTTTGGGCAAGTAGGATCACTTGCTAAATGCTGAAGATTACAGTTAGCACACTTTAGAAATGATCTAATTAGATCAGGTTGGAGTTTTGCATACTGGCAATCAGTTGTTTTGTGCGAAATGCTGCAAATTTGACATTTAGTAGACAGATTACAGTTAGAGCTGCCGTGGCCGTACAGCTGGCAGTTGTGACATTGAGTGGGGCCACTTCGTGCATTACTATAATAACTCCAAGTGATAATTGTACGCTGAATTGGTTTTATTCGACGGAGCTCCGCTAGCTTGATCGTACCTTTTTCAAAATATAAAATGTAAAACGTTTGCTCGGTGTAGCGGGATTTCGATGGTTCAAACTTTTTTACATCTAGACAGGTAATGCCATGTTCGATTTTAAGCAGCTCAGCCAGTTTGTTATTATCCATGCTGTGCAGGCCCGATAACAAAATTTTGATCTGCCTTTTGTCTGGTCGACAATAAGTAAAGAATTCAGTCTTATTTACTTTGAAGTGTTTAATAACTCGGTCAAAGTCTTCGATAGTGTCAGTGAAAAGTTTCCGTCCGATGCCTGAATACTTGACATAGTATACAGTAACATTGAGTTTATCCATCGCCTCGTCAATTTCAGTTTTCTGTAGTTTCGGAAAGACAATAGGTGGAATTTTTACCTTCTTTTGAGTGGCGGTGACCACATTAACTGTATCGCTATCCACTGCCATTTCATTTTCATCTACTTCTAAAATGCTAAACCGGTTGGATGCGCCCGCCATTTCAGATGGTAATGATGGTGGTCTTCGCAGAACTCTCAGTTTACTTCGAAGATTATCATCTGGGGATTCATTCCCCCTTGTTCGCTTTCTGCCACTTTCAGACAACTTTAATATTTGAGCACAAAACTAATTAGGTATATTAGCAAAACCAATACTAGTTATAAAATTTATAAAGTTAAAAAAGAAATTCGTCTAAAACCTTGAAAACTTTAAACACTTCAGAGTACGTCTGTACTGCTTGCACCCAAAGTAAAAACTCAAGATACATAATAATGCAAAAAGAGAAATAAGAAATAACTCACATTAAAATCCTTATCGTGCATATTTTAGAATTTGACATGGTTTCGTGATTTACTGAATTTGAGTATTCTCTATTTTTTAAAAATTCTACTAGTTCTCGAGCTAGTCTCCACACCTGGAGTGGTATAGCGGTATACCCAAGGTGGTAATCCCCTGTGGTAAAATATCACATTCAAGGCTTGTCTTGGTCTTTGGTCAATCACCACTAAAGGTATGTGAGCGTACCACGTCAGATAACTCCTCTACGTTATACAGAGCGCCTGGCTATTGAAGTACTATTCATGGGGATTACGGTTGGTGTCCAAGTAGATGCGTGCTGTTGTGTATTCGAACATTGTTGAAGATTAGATAGACTTCGTTTCCAGCAGTAATAATAATAGCAAATTCTGTGGAGGCACTTACCTTTGCCCATAATATAGTGACCTTTTTGAGGGTCTTCCGGCTTAGGACTCTACACTAGTTATTAGATGTAAAACCAATATTCAAAAAACAAAATTTACTAAGTTGTCGCAACTAGAGTGGAATATTATGTACCTTTTACAAAATACTGAAAAAAATACTTAAAAGAAAACTAAAGGTTGATAATATCACTAGGGAATGCCAAAGGGGTTTCATTGCAAAAAACTGAGTGTGGAACAGATAGCAGCTTTTCGTGAATTTTCTCCTAGCTTACGATATTGTCGATAATATCGCTCCCTACAAGTCTCTAATTCAGTTACAAGTCTAACTGAGCTGATAAGGTTGATGAGAGCCACAAGCACTGAATATCATTTTTAAATAATTAAACCTTGCTTTTTTCTATTCACTAGTGTTATTTATTGGTCTTCCAAATACCGATATTTCGGGAACCACTTGTTCCCTACATCAGTGCTAACAAGTCGAGTAGTCCAAGTAGAGACTTGTTAGCACTGATGAAGGAAACAGGTGGTTCCCGAAATATCGGTATTTGCAAGACGTTTAAATAACACGTGAATACAAAAAAGCAAATTTTAATTATTTCAAATAATTTAATCCCTAGAAATACTGCGTAATTACACTCAGACTGAATATCAAATCCAGTCAGTGGTTGCTAAAAATTTCAATTTGAAGGTAGGACTGAAACGAAGACGTGGGATTGGCTTTGAAATATGTTAGTTTGACCATCAAGTCTTTTCGCCGAATTTTAGTGCGGACAATGTTAAATTATTTATTCCAGAAAATTTGAAATGAAGACCAATGAAAGCTAGATCAAATTTTTCCACTGGATACCCAGAAATATCCTAGTTCGGAAGAACGTCATCTTAGGTAAATTCAACTTCGAACAAGTGCACCGTTCTGTGTTCCTCTAGTTCCAACTTCCTAATGACGCAAATGAAAAACTTAAAATTCTAAGGCGAATAACAGCAGCAAACAAAACTATTAATTCAGTCTAGCATACATTACGTATTAACCAAGAAACTTAAACGGTGACAAAACTAACTCAAATTGATTTGATTTGTTCGAGCGATACGTACAACGGAAAACATTTGGATGCAAGGAAGTGAAAAATGCCAACCATATTAAGTTCAGTGTCAAAGTGCATCAGCTTTTGAAGAGGCTACCTAAATGGTCTCCAAAAAGCAAATTAATAGCAATCGTCCATTAGAGAAACTATGATAAGGATGGACTTTTTCTCAAGCTGGACGAAGCAAATAGGCAAAGCATCAAAGAAAGATGTTTCGATAGCCTCCAAGAAGATACTCCTTCGGTCACTTGCCCTTTAAAGCGCTATCAATGATTCTACCCTGAAAGCTGTCCAGTGGTTCTTTGCAATCTTAAGTACTGGACAGTAATATATCCCCTCCTTCCCGGATAGTCCTCTAAAAGTCACTCGGTGATTTAAATTTTACAGATGATTCGTTGCATCCGAATATAGGAAAGTGCTCCAGCTGACATTAGAAGTTTCGATGGGATTCTTTCGAGAATATACGGTTTATGTGGATTCATAATAAACAGTGCTGCTTCCACCTTTATAAGGATTTGTAAAACACAAAATTAGATATTCTTTTCTTTAATAATTTTTTTTTACCTTTTATGTCTTTGTACCATGCCACGATTACAATCTTTTCATTGTCCGATTTACATCATTTTCATCTGCAGACTATTTTGCACCGCGACATACCTGCTTGCCTGAGGGTACTTTCCTTGCTCGTTGGAAGGTGGCGAGGCTTGCGCTGATCCACAAAAGGAAAAGTGACCTCAAGTTGCCGTCTTCATACTACCCCCCTTCATGTGTGCTTGACACTCCTGGAAAAGTGCTCGAAAAGCTCATCAGAAGTAGACTCGCTGAAGCGATACGCGCTGCCGGAGATTTATCTCCCCGACAGTTTGGTTTTAGAGCAAGATGATCCACAGTTGATGCTGTCATGCATGTCGTGGATGCCGTTGGACGAATAGAGGCGCACCGCCGCCGAACTTGATGGGGGGCGGTCCTCGTAACGCTTGACGTCAGAAACACCTTTAATTCCGCAAGATAGAAAGATATTCTAGGCTCACTAGACAATACTTTCGACGGGCTGAACTATCTCTTACGGATATTGAAGGACTATCTGAGGAATCGCTCCCAGCTCTATGAAACCCTAGAGGGTCGGAAGAGGATGGATGTCACGTCGGGGGTAGCACATCCATCCTAGGGCCGGACCTCTGGAACGCTACTTAAAACTTAAAACTTAAACTTAAACTTAAACTCGACATGTCAGAAGAGTCGCGCTTGGTCGGCTATGTAGATGATGTCGCGACGCTAGTTGCCGGACGCACTGTCAAATAGGACAAAGCAGACTCGGCATATTGATGCGACGGGTAAGCGGATGGGTGACTACTAATGATAACCTTGCACTGGAAAAAACCAAAGCAATCATCCTGACTAAAAAGAGAATTCCGACCCGGTGTCCCATATCGTTCGGCGAGTCGATAACCAAGTTAAAACCAGCAGTAAAGTACCTCGGGCTGACTCAAAGATGAGATTTTTTGAGCAACTCAAAGCAGCAGCAAATAAGGCTGCAGCTGGAGTTTCGGCATTAAGTAGGCTAATGGCAAATATTGGCGGTCGTACGTTTAGAAGGCGATGTCTTCTGATGAGTTCAACGCAGTCTGTCCTGCTTTACGGCGCAGAGGTATGGGCTCACGCTCTTGTCAGAAACGGGGAGTTTTGCGGGTGGCGTCCGCGTACCCAACTGTCTCTAAACCGCCCGTAATGGTGATCGCTGGAGTGATCCCCGCTGCCCTTCGGGCTAAGGAGCGTCAAGCCATATACAAGTGCAAGGGCGAAGAGCCAAGGGAAGTGGAAAAATTAAACTAAAGACCGATTTTCAGAGGTTTTCAGTCTTACCTGCCCAAGATTGGAAAGGCACGATCTCCGGATCGTGCGTTTTGCAACGGAGTTGTGGACGACGCTCATCACACCTTTTTTTCTAGTGGAAGGTGTAATGGGATTTGTCAGCAACTCTATTTAGACACAGGGTATCTCTCACCCAGACAATATTGTCGAGGAGATGGTGAGGAGCGCTGCCAAGTAGAGCCTTATTGCACATTATGTTTGTGTTATTCTCGTTGCAAAGAAGAAATTGAATTGACAGTTTCCTTCCCTTCTCTGCCCTCCCGCTGGAGAAAGGAATTCCCAAATTTTAAAGCTCCGCAAAACGGAAGAATTCAGGGGCTAGCCCGAAAGTGTTTAATTGGTAGTCCGACGAAGTACCGTTACAGGAGTTCAGCACTCTGCGCGTAAATGCATTCACCTACCCTACCATAAAAAACTATCTCAGAACCGACTTTGATGGCGCCCGCAGGAGAGATCCCTTTTGTCCTCCTCGCTAAGGGACGTAAAGCCATCTACAGTCGCAAGGACAGAGACGTTGGAGAGGTAGTGCTCGTGAAGAACTAAACCGCTCACTAACTTAGTGGCATCTATTTTGATAGATAGAGATAGTCAAGAGGCAGATGAATTGCGCAGCTCAATGGCAATTTGAATCTATGGCTGAATCGAAAGCATGATTGACTATTTCCTTACCCAACTTCTAAGTGGGAATGGAGGTTTTCAATCTTACCTGCACGAAATTGGGAAAGCACGATCTCCTGACTGTGTGCTCTGCAATGGAACGGCGGACCACGGCGATCGCATCTTTTTCTCTTATAAAAGGGGATGCTGAGGAGCGCTGGCAGATGGAGTCGTGTTGAGTATAACGTTCGGGCGACTAAGATTAGGATACTATATTTATTATTCTTCAGGTATGTTATGCCTTTCGAGAAAAAGGTTGCAAACTTTAACGTCAAACCCAGCATATATGTATTCATCAATTTCTTGATCTTATTTAATTTTCCTGTGCCATGTTATCTATAACTTCCCTAGGGATCGCCTCAATGTGCTTTACGGGCTTCATTTGGTATTTTGTGCGAATCGAGCCTTCGTTTTAACTTTTCCTCGTTGAATTGTAGAGTTCTTATCCGATACGACTGAAAATGCGACATCTGCATTTTGGAAAATCTTCACCTTTCCAATTTTGGCATTAAAAGTTTGAATCAACATTTTAACATCATTGGGTGTAAATCGTCTAAAGCTACATCCTGAATAACATTCTCTTCAACTGATGCATGATAATTAATAAGCGAAACATTGTCAAATTTCATTCAATCTTTCGTTTTCGGTGATGGAGTGCTTGGTATGTTAGTAAGCTGACTTCTGCCATAAATATACTCGTCGTCCAAATATCTATTTAACTACAATCTGTAAAAAACTCCAAACCAATCTAAGCAGTCTACATTACTAATTGTAAAACCTCAAATCTTTTTAACATGAAACAATTCGAAAACCGGAAACTAGCCGCATAAGATATAAAAAGTTCAGTCGATTTTTTTTGTAAGAATATTTGGCTTATTTGGTTCCACTTATATATGTATAATTCGTAGTGAAAATACGTCGAATATACCCGATATTCAATTCGATGTGGTACTGACATTTCATCTCGAAGGGAGTAGAATTTTGATGCGAGGAGGACCTATTATAACTTTGTTAATAATAGTAGAATGTCTACCAAACTTTCCACTATAATGCCTCCTATTAAAATCTATCTTACTGCAAACGCACGTACCTATTATGATGGGTTCAGAGCAAATTTACAAAATATAACAATAAACTATTATTTATTTTATTTAAGCGATATCGTAATGTACTTTATTTAAGCAAATGTCGTAACGTTGAGGTCTAGATACCATGTACACGGACCACACCTTTTTCAAATTTATAGGTTGAGTAGTTCTAAGAATGGGCTCTTGAAATAATTTTTCAGACCTTCGCGCTCATCTTTTCAACCAATGTCGGAACTCATATCTGCTTCGAAAGTTACTAATCGAGACCTTTCATTTCATACCCCACAAGACCATATTCGGTAAAAAATGAGTAATGAATTCATATATGAGGACACCTCTCCCCGCTCCTTAAACTGAACGTGGATCGATGTTACTCGCTGCATGCGAGAGGATTCACAGGAATGACGTTTTCTGGGGAAATGGGCGTAACAGGAAGACAAACAGACAGGCGGACAAATAGACAGTAGACTGATTTTAATAAGGTTTATTTCTTAGGAAAACCTCATAAAACAGAAAATAAACAAATTTTTCCTTTTAAGAAGTGATAATTTCTAAGGCTTTGTGCGAACCAAAACCTTATTAAAGTCGATTCAATGTCTGTCTGTCTGACGAAAGGAGGGTGAAAATGTTGTTTTCTACAAAATTTGGCCGCATGCGGTATCAAATAAAAGGGTCAATTAGTGCTTTTTGGAACTGGTCCTATTTTTGATATTGGTTGAAACACAGGGGAGTGAGGACTCAAAATATGAGCTGAATGAAATTTGCGGGTAGTGCCCACCAGCGGTATTCAATTTACCTACATATAAGTATTATATTATATATGCATTGAGTAAAGTATAATATATATGCGTTGAGTAAAGTAGAACTCTTGGCCGCGTTCGAGAGAAGAATCCTCCGAAGAATTTTTGGCCTCCTACACGAGGATGGACGATTCCGTAGCCTACATAATGACGAAATCTATGAATGATACGATGACCGTCAGGTTGTGGATAAAATCCGGCTCAATAGGTTACGGTGGGCGGGCCACTTAATCCGTATGGATGAGGATGGTCCAGCCCGGAAAGTCTATAAGGGCAATATCTATGGTAGAAAAAGAAGACGAGGCAGACCCTGCCTAAGATGAAGCGATGGGGTAGGTCAGGACGCCAGACAGCTTTTAGGGATATCGAATTGGTGGACCTCGGCGCAAAACCGGGATGTCTGAAGTTCCTTATTAAGGCAGGCCTAGACCAGATACCGGTTGTTCCGCCGTTGATGATGATGATGAAAGTATAATATAAATATTCTGAACAATATATAAGTATGTACTGCACATACTAGCAAGGGGTAATGGGCTATGTCTATTTGTTTAGGATGAGCAGAGTAATTATAATATGTTGGTATGTCTCGGAGTTTGGAAATGAATGAAGAAATATTTTGAATTTTTAGCTATATAAGTGTCGAAAAAAGTGGATTGAAAGTTTGTCACATAAGATGAACACAAGACTCCTACACCCGAACCCTCTCGCTTTCAGTATTCCGACTCGTTATTAAATCGAATTGGCAAGAATATGGTCACAAGTGAATTATCAAAAGAGAAACTAACTTGAAAGAAAAGAAGAGGCGTTTTAAGGCTCAGTTAACGATTTACTAGACTATGGACCCACATAAATATGTTAAATAGATCAGGCTACCAATCCAAAGTGCAGTTCCATAGGTAGGTAGGTGGAGACCGAAAGGAAAATACCATCTGCTGCCATTATTGTTGAAAGGTTAAGCTCACATCCTAGAACTTCAACAATAAAAACATAATTCTCTTTTCTCGAACTTTTCAACTTCTTTCATGGTTTAATGAAAACACTCCGCAATGTATCCATGATGGTATACTGTTTCTTCTCCTTTGATTATCTACTCGCCAGCAAGGAGATAAATCTGTGCTTGGTGGTTGGTAAGGAGAAACTTTTTGTAATATTTATAGCATAATGATGTCTTGTAAGAGTTACAGATTCATGATTATGGAAAAGGGTCATCTTAAAGGTGTTAAATGTTAGCAGGGAGGGTTATGAAAATTACGTTTGCACTTACAGGGAAGAGGTCGTAAGAAAAATTAGCTTCTTTATATTGTAAGTATAAGCAATTTGACGATATCGCGCAAATAAAGGTTTTAGGAGATGATTAGAGGCTACTGACAGAATACATTCAAAGGTTTCAATCTGACAAATAAATAAGAGAATTTTAGAAATTTAGTCCATATATAGACAAGGAAGTATCCTACGAAGAGAATACCAAAATCAGTTTGCTAAGAACAAATTTCACTTGAAGGTACAGCCATAAAGGCCAATTGATATTTTGTTATTCATGACACTTTTTAGAATACCTCGGGAAGGTAGGTAAAGTGATTTTCCCCATTTCCTTTTGAATGAAATTAATTCGACAGACAAAAGTAGTCACTTCTGGCGTTTTCCTTTAAAAATGTTATATTCTTGCTACCTTCTCGATCCTCAAGTCTTGAAAATTAATACCAGCCGGCCACCAATAAATTATAATACATACCAAAAGAATTATATTCTTTTACTTATTCTCAGAATCAATTTAAGATTCTTCGGTCGACTTCCATCTTATCTTGGCAAATTATTTCTTTTTACTTTTATTGATAATAATGCTCACTATATTTGCTTCCCTATTTAAACAGTATTCTACGCTAACTTCTTTGAGCTCTTCCATCGAAGAAAAAATGGTAAAACAACCATTATGATTACATCAATACATTTTAAATTCCGATCAGCGTAGGTGCGTATATCCGTTAGAATATTTTACTCCTGCCATAAAGCCACCCAAATTACGTAATAACTAAAACGATTAGCCAGTTTTTGTTCAGTTTCTATTCATCCCAACGTTATTCATCGCCATTGTTGTTTATTCCTAGAAGCATGGATCCTTGTGCTACCCCCAGTGGGACTTCCATCCTCGTCTGATCCTCTAGCGTTTCATAGAGCAGAGAGCATTTCCTCAAGTATCCTGACGAGATAATTCGTGGAAAGTACTGCCTAGTGTGCGTAGAATATCTTTCCATCTTACAGAATTAAAAACGTTTCTAACATCAAGCGTGTAGAGGAGCACCAGAGCAAGCACCGAGCAGTGCCCCGATTTATTGCCCTTCGGAGTCTCCTTTGGGCTGATCTATACTCTATCATTATGGTACTTGCCTCCTCTCGGTCGTTCAAATGTTGTGTCAAGCGGCGGAGTTTGTGACACTTCTTCCGGAGCTCTGCAATATCCGCCGTCAACCAATACATAGAAGGTTTGCCACGTTTCGAAACCCTCCTGGGAATGGAAACTCCGCAGGCCGTCGTTATCCGATTCATAACTGGATTTATGACAGTGTCAGCTCCAGCCCCATCACCCGCCGGTGTACTATCCATCGCGACCTCACCTTTTTCAAAAGTTTCGACAAACGCCGGGGAGGCACAGATAGAGAGTTTGTGTCATCCACTACGAAGACAATGTGTTGTTAGTCGCCTGCCGAGAAGTCTTCCCAAACTCGTCATTCACCCACAAGCTCCAACTCGAAAATTATGTCCGGAGTGCTTCCCTCGCAGCCTGCGCGTTATTTCAGCACTGTTGATTGATGAGCACTAGATCAACTTTAGTCTCGCAGCGAAGTGCGCCAACAAGTGCAGCGTGCGCAACATTCTGATCAGACACGCCACATTCCCTGCATAGGACGCAATTACCCTTTTCATTGCAGGTGCAGGATGCAGACCCATAATCCAAACATCAGCAACATTTGTTGGGGCAGCCCGGATTTGTATCCTACACACTACCTAACCAATTCTGATTTCCTCGCTATTTAGAAGTATCCTCGCGTATTGCTCCGCAACTTACACCACAGCGAGTTTTTGACCGCGCCAGTTCACAGAGGTGATCCCAATCCAGACATTGGTTACCTCCGGATATTCGCGTTTGATGGCCTCCTGTACCTCGTTCTTTTCTGTGAGGCAGTCGAGGTCTCAGATTTCCAGAGAGCACATGGGTTCCAGGCTAGAAATCAAAGTTTCCTCTCCCAGAAGCCCCTTGTTGGCCTCGCGTTGAATTTGACTAAGACCCCCCAATCGACATCATTCGCTTTCCGAATGAAAGACACTTCCGCTCTGCTATCTTCGGGCTTCATCTTATAACGGATTTCGCCGAGAACTTCAATAAAGGTCTCGCTTTCCGTCACCTTAATAAGCAGAGCTGGCGGTCTAGTCCCCCTTCGTTTCCCCACCTTTTATGTTGCTAAGCTGAGGTTTTTCTGATAACGCGTTGTTAACTCCTGTCCCTCTGCGCCTTCTTCTTTTGAGCCATGGAGAGTCCTTGAGTGAAGTGTCCTCCAGATGTCCCGTCCTCCTTTCGTTTTTTCCCAAGTTCGCCCTGCAACAGGTTGTCTGCAATTCGTTTAGCCCTCGCGGTGTTCTCAGCGGGAGGCTTTTTACGCATTTTCTGTTTCTCTACTCGTCCGCCTGTAGTACGAAATTCAGTTCAGAAGCTCCTACAGCTCCATCAGCCTATTTTTCAAGCCTTGCTGACGTTTTTCTGGGGGAACATCGCGCATGCACTCACAACTGCCTCGCATTTCTTGATAAGCCTTTCCTCTTCAGCTTTCGCAAGAGCAGTCGACAGCGCTTCCACGCGACTAATATTCGAAACCATCTGGTCACTTTCAGCAGCTTCCACTGTGCCTCTTTCCGCAACAGCAGTACCGCTTGGTGGGTTGCCGTCTCCATCTCAGATGCCGCATCACTTTGCAAGTCTTCTTCTCTGTTTGCGCATCCCAATGTTCCATCAGATATTTCAGCCCTTGGTGCGTGCCTCGCTAGGCGATGATGCGAACGATGCATTTTCGTGCTGCATACAAACTCATTCTCCATTCCCACTATCTCCTCCTTTGTACTGTCTGTATTCGCCATTTAAACTGTTCCCAGTACATCGTGTGCAAGGAAGTGGGCCGCAATAATCAGGAACGGATATGCAAGGGTGGTCTGAACGTCTCAACGCGAAGATGGTAGCACTCGTCAATAAAAGCTAGGGAATATATATATATATTTTGACAGATACTCACCAAAATTTCAGTCATTTTGAACGCGCAGTTGTTGTTTGTGTCCGGATAGCTGAGTGGTTAGAGCGCAAGGCTGTCGTACGGAAGGTCGCGGTTCAAATCTGACTGATGGCAATGGAATTTGTATCGTGATTTAACGTCGGATACCAGTCGACTCAGCTGTGAATGAGTACCTGAGTCAAATCAGGGTAATAATCTCGATCGAGCGCAATGCTGACCACATTGCCCCCTAGTGCACGGTTACGGTCGTGAATGAAGTGCTCTAACACACTTCAAGGCCCTGATCCAACATGGATTGTTGCGCCAACGATTATTATTATTAGTTGTTGTTTGACAATCGTGTGAGTGAGTCGCTGTTAGTGTTTTCGTGAAAATGGAAAAAAAATCGAGTATGGAGCTGTTATTAAATATTCGTTTTTGAAAGACAACACGCCTAAGCAATTAAAAGCTGATTTGGACGCTGTGGGGAGACTCTGCACCATCATTTATCACCGTGAAATTTTGAGCAGCTGAATTCAAACGTGGCCGTACAAGCATGGGAGACGGTGAACGTTCGGGACGACCAAAAGTTGCAACAACTGACGATAACATCGCTAAAGTTCACCAAATCGTGCTAAACGGCCATTAAATTAAAGTTAGAGAGATTGCAGAGGCAATGAATGTTGATAGGTTATCATTATCGTTTTTCGGTACTTCAGCGATGATAAAATAAAGGATGCTAACCTTCACAAATGCTTCCCAATATAGCATCCATGCACGTTAATTATAGACTGAATATAGAAGTAAGAAGATTAAGATTAGGACTCAGCGCAAATGTGGTAAAAACGTATCGTATAACAGTTTCAAATATTTTCCAAATTACTACTGCTAATGAACATTTTTTTCTTACTTTTCATCAAATAACATGATGGCCTAAATCAATAGCGACACTCTCCTATTCCTTTTCACACTTCTGCGTAGGAATTTTTTGAGTACATAAGATTTCAGTAAAGAAAACAATTCGTAAACCGGAAGTTCGGCGCCTACGCTATGAAAGATTTTGTGTATGTTTCATTACAAGACGTAATTTTACTTGCATGTAGCTCGTAGATAACAAAAATCTAATACATCAAGCTTCTTCCTGGTAGCACTATAACTTGTTTCGGATCTTGGTTTTTCGAATGCATGAGTTTCAGTCCTCTCAATTCAATGACGTCTACCAGTTCCTTATACTTAATAATGATAATGTCGGTGTCGAATGAGTCCTCATATCGTTTTCTCAGCTTCCCAACCAATCTGGGAACATCGTCATTCTCTTTGAATGCTCTTTTACGTATTCTCGAATCATCCATTCGTTGAATGTAACCAGCCCATTGGTGCTTTCGCAAATCCATCACTTCACCTGATTCGCCGTCTGTCAACCTGCTTCAAAGAGCTTTTCAACATGTTCCTATCAAAGGCGTTTAGTAATTTTTCGAAGGTCTGAGTCAAAATTCAAATTTTGCATCAGTGGCATAACCCAGGTCTGATATTTGTTTTATAAACGCGGAGCGTCATTTTCTATTTGGTGCATTTCGACTTCATGATGGAAAGGACCGAATAATGCAGGGTGCGGCAGCATAACTTCCTTTTTTCAAAACTCAATAAAAACTATTGTATGCATCAGAAAATATTTATTTATTTTTTATAATGTAGGTACATGCCTAAAGTTTTTATTTACATTGTTTTGAAGATCAAATCTGTCAGGTGACGTCCCCCATTCTCCATACATTGCGTAAACCGATTTCTGGCGTTTGTCATGACTCTTGTTAGCATAGCAGGTGTTATGTTGGCAATTTCTTCTTGGATGTTGGTCTTCAAATCTTGTAGGGTTCTTGGACGGTTCACATAAACACAGGATTTCAAAAAACCCCATAGAAAAAAATCACAAGGGGACAGATCGAGAGAGCGTGCCGGCCTGGAATTGCCTCTAATTGAGATGAGGCGCTCTGGAAAGTGTTCCCTCAAAACAGCCATTGATGCTCTTGAAGTGTGTGCTGTTGCACCGTCTTGTTGGAACCCAGTCTCCCCCAAATCCAAATTTTCTAGCCGTGGGAAAAAAAAATTCTGTAGCATGTTTACATACCGGTCCGAATTCACTGTCACTGTAACCTCATTTTCCTCAAAAAACCAGGGACCAATAATTCCAGCTGAGGAAATTGCACACCACACTGTGACTTTGGGTGAATGCAAAGGCTTTTGATGCAATTCTCGAGGGTTGGTGTCAGCCCAGTAGCGCATGTTTTGTTTGTTAACCGACCCACACAAATGAAAATGGGCTTCATCGCTAAAAGAAACAATAGCACCCTCGGGAACGACATCAAGAAGAAGCTCACACGCGTTCATCCGAGAATTGAAGTCACGTTCTGAAAGTTCCTGCACTATCGCCATCTTATAGGGATGAAAATGAAGATCATCACGAAGAATTCTTCTCACAGAACGATCGGATAGTCCAAGGGCAGATGCGTGTTTGCGCGCAGAACGCCGTGGCGATCGCAACATTGACGCTCTCACTGCTTCAATGTTCTCAGGTGATCTAACGGGCCGAAGGACTCCAGTTCTTCCTTTTGTCGCACTTGCAGTTTGTCTGAATGTAGTGACCCATGTAACAATTGATTTGCGGTCTGGGACGGGAGCCAACGGAGCTAAATTAAAGCGATTCCGAAATGCACGGTGTGTTGCAATAACCGAACATCCGCTTGAAAAGTAAACCTCAACGGCAAAAGCACGCTCCTCACTATTCCAACGCATGATGGCGACTGAACCATGTCAGGACAAAACTTTACAGTATCCCCTCTTGAACGAGACCACTAGCGCTCCGCTATGACATCAACCAACTGAGTGGCGCGCATTTTAAAAAAGGAAGTTATGCTGCGGCACCCTGTATTATTGGCTTCCTGTTGTTCCTCGATGCACGCCATCATTCCAAATTTGGGTATTAATATCATCAAGGAATTTTGCGGTTCGATATGAAACACACAATTTTATGGTTTGAGATACATTTTATTATTCAGTATAATCTCCGTGAACATTAAAACACTTGTTCGAACGAGATTCCAATTAATGAACTCCATCCCTGAGGTGAGAATCTGGAAGGGCTGCAAAATACGATTCCACAGTTGTTATGACCTCTTCATGAAAAACACTTTCCACGCTTGATTTTTTTAGGCCTGCAAATAGGTGGGAGTCGTTAGGGGCCAAATCTGATGAATACGGTGGATACTCCAACAACTCGAACTTTAATTCATGCATTTTAGCCATTATCAAAATGCTCTTGTGCCACGGTGCATTGTCCTGATGAAAAAGAATTTTTTTCTTCTCCAAACCGGATCTTTTTTCACAATTTTTTTCCTTCAGCTGGTCTAAAAGGTTTCAATAATATTCATAATTTATTGTTTAACCAGTTTGCAAGTAACCTATTATACAAACAAAATTCCTTTCCCATCCCAAAATACGATTCTAACACTTTCTTGGCAGATTTCTGGACACGAACTCCTTTCGGAGCCTCCTGTTTTGACTCAGGACCATTGTGATACACCCAAGTCTCCTCCATAGTGACGAATCGACGCACAAAATCCACTTTATCCTTTGAAAATACTGAGAAAATCGCATTCGAATGTGTTCTATTGTTAGCGAATACGGCATCCATTGTCTTCACAGCTTTCTGAAACCCAATACTTCAGTAAAAATATTGCTTACACTGCCCAATGAGATGCCTAGGGCTTCTAGTAAATCTTTTTCAGTCACTCGACGTTTTTTCAATACGTTATCCTGCATTTTTTCTACGATTGCTGGTGTTGTTACTGTATTTGGACGTCCTTGACGTGACTCGCCTTGAAGGCTTGTACAATCACATTTAAATTCAACAACAGATCTTTCGACTGTACTAATTGAAGGCGCAGAGTCCTTATATACTTTCAACGTTCGTTCATAAATTTTCTTTGCTTTTAAACTTTTCAAAAATAAAAATTCCATCACTCCAGGATATTTGATTTTCTTCATTGTAAAAAATACTCTGACGTCGATACTAAATGCTTCGTAAACAGAGAATGAATTGACAGATTGAAATGAAACTTCACATACGTTCATATGACGAGCGTACCAACATAACAAAAAACAAGTCGGGAAACCGGAAGCTTGACGCTTCAGGTATAAAAGGTTTTGTGTTTCCCTATGTGAGGAGCATAACGTAGTTCCCCATTGGCTTATAGCATTGACCCGAGATATTGAAATCGTTCAGTTCTGGGCAGGTTACTGCCATTGCCAGAACTCAGCGATTTAAATACCGCGAGGGGCCAGTTACTGCCATTGCCAGAACTCAGCGATGTAAATATCTCGCGTCAACGCTGTCAACCAATGGAGAACTGCGTAATGAAATTGTTTCACGCATTAATGCAACCTGGATGAAGTGGCATTCCCCAACTGGTGTTCTTTGTGATCGACGTATCAGCGCACGTCCCAATTCTAAAATTTACTGCAATGTCGTCCGTCTGCCACTCTCTATAGTTCTGAGTGTTGGCCGACTATAAAGGACAATGAACGGCGTTTTGCGGTAATGGGGACGAAGATGTTGCATTGCACTGGTGGCGTGACACGTTTTGATTACATCTAAAAAGAGAATATCCGCGATCGATATGGGTTTGCATCGATCGTGGAAAAACTGGGAGAGAGGCGTTTTCGATGGTGTGGTCACGTAATTCACGCTAACGAGAATTCAACAACCAGTATTGATCAGAACATCGAAAGCAATGGTAAGCAACCAAAAAGCCGGCCAAAACAATGGTGGCTTGATACGCTGGATGGGGATTTAAAGGTCTCGCGATTACATCCTGATCAGGCATTTGATAAAATAAAATGACGAAACCGATCATCACGAGCCGACCCCGCTTGTGAACTGAAGGCTGAAGAAAAAGAAAAAGATGTGAAGAGCGACGAGTGCACGACAGCTCCGTGTAATATAGCTAAAAATTCCATTGCCCTCTATTTTCTAGAAAGTGATTCAAATAAATCATTTGATGGAAAGCCCTATGTTGATAATGGTCAACCTCACACGCTTCACGTTCTCAGTTTAATATTTTTAGTGAATGAAAACTATTTAACCAACATCAAATATAAAAAAGGGCTAGGGAGAATTAGATTCTTCTTGAATGGAATTTTAATATTTCACTCGAATTTCAATTATTCTCGTTAATTATGACGTCAGCATCTTATTTGTATGGCTTAGGCTGCTGTTAATTAGCACGAAATTGATAAGTTTGAACTGCTATAACTTTCCCACTAATAGTTGGATTTTCATAAAACCTGGCATGTGTATGCACAAGGGTGTCCTCTATGTCGGTGCAAAATTTAATACACTTAGGATGAACTTAAGGGGAGTTTTTTAGTCTATTTCTAAAAGTTGATAATATACTATTAGTAAATTTTTTTTTTTTTTATTTTAGATTTCACATAAGTATTTTACACAAAATCTTAAAAAGGGCTGCAGATAAATAGATTCTTCATAAATGTGACTTTAATATTCCACGCGAATGTCAATTATTCCGGGTAATTATGACGTCAGCATCTGATTTGCATGGCTTTGGAAGCAGTAAACTCGCGCGAAATTGAACTGCTGCTGCTGCTGCTGTTTGAACTGCTATAACTTTGGCGTTAATTGGCTGATTTCCATGAAATTTAGCACATATATACGAAATATTGTCCCCTATGCTGGTACAAAATTCGAAGGTCCTAGGATGAATCTAAGGGGGTTTTTCAGTAAATTTCTAAAAAGTAGTAATATACTATTAGTAAGTTTATTTGAGCAGATATCGAAATGGGACATATTTTGAGGCCTAGATTTCATCTAGGCGCACCACCCTGATTTTTTTCGGATTTTTGGGTTGGGTATCCGTATATTTCCGAAAATGAGTCCTGTCTCACTTCAAATGCGTACATTTTGTCTCCTTACTCACGCATTTTGCAATTTTGCAACTAATGTCAGTTTCGGAAAGTACAAATCGAGACCTTTCATTTGATACCCTACACAACTATATCCGGTGAAAAAAATTTTTGAATCCCCCTTTTGCATGTATGAGGAGCCCCCCTTTAATAATAATCGTTGGCACAACAATCCATATTGGATCAGGGCCTTGAAGTGTGTTAAAGCACTTCATTCAAGACCGTAACGGTACACTAGGAGGCAATGTGGTCAGCATTGCGCTCGCCCGAGATTATTACCCTGATTCGACTCAGGTACTCATTCACAGCTGAGTCGACTGGTATCCGAGATCAAATCACGATACAAATCCCACTGCCGCCAGCGAGATTTGAACCGCGACCTTCCGTACGACAGCCTTGTGCTCTAACCACTCAGCTATCCGGACACTACCCCCTTTAAACTCCACCTAAATTTATGCCACTCGCTGTATGCGTAGGATTTCATAGTTCCCATCTGTCCACCAAATTTCGTTCGGATCGGTTTAGCCGTTTTGGAGAAAAATGCGTGTGACAGACAGACAGACATTGAATCGATTTTAATAAGGTTTTGTTTTACACAAAACCTTAAAAATGTAGTCTAGTAGCAACGCCTTCTCTTATCGAACCACAAAACTTATTGAACAACCTGGTGTTTTAACGTTGTTGTGAAGTAGTGAATTGTATAAACATTTAAGGCAACTGTATAAAGCATCTGTAATTACCTCATCCTTCTTTTCATGAGGAGTATGCACATTCCAGGATCCAACAAAGTAGTTCAGTATCGGTTGGCACTTTCGTTTCCGTTCATTCAATTCGCCCATAAGAATGGGTTTCGTGGTTATAGGGTAATGCCAGGAAAGGTTGCCTACGCTTCACTGATAGGCGAGAATATACCATCTTGCCCCTGCTCTATCATCTTTAGCATTATCCAACCGGCCCCTGCCTGTCAACATATCTGCATAGAAAATTATTGCGTGTGGATGATCTTAGTAAAGTCGGAAATCTGAACCGGAATCTCGCCGCTGCTAGAATACTTCGTTACACAACGACTCTATTTGTTTCTCGCTATTAGGCCATATGTTAATGTATACTTATTATATAGACTATTCACTTTAGCGTGATACTAGTATTCTATGCTGCTTTTAAGGTACAATAAATTTACAGGAAAAATCAATTTCGACCTACTGAAACTTTGTTTATGCTGGTACAATAGTCTTTAAATTTCCATGCCTGGTATTTTCCAGAAAAAAATCGATCTGTTAAGGTCTCTTCATTCTTATAGTAACTGCGGGAAATGTTGAAATGTTACCAATGAGGACTCTGTTTTCAAATTTTAAGAGAAGTACACAATTTAGATAAAAATCCTACAATTCATTGTTGATATATATTGCAAATACTCTAATTATGAAAAAAAGGCAGCATCATGCAACTATCCGTCACGACGATCGTTTTATCAAAATCATTCATCCATCCATTTCAGTTTTTAAAGGTTTTGAGTGAAACAAAATCTTTTTAAAATCAATTCAATTTCTGTCTGTCTGTCACACCTAACTTCCACGAAAACATCTGAAATTCGGTGCAAACGCGTGATCTGTGAATCCTTTTACATGCAACTGGAGGAACTCTAATTCGCGGAATAAATTTACAATTTGCAGTTTCAAATGGACAACCCCCCACCAAAAAATTGATTATGAAACCTTCAAACTAAACTAGAATAAGAAATGGTAAAGCTCTATAAAGAGACGAATTGAGGATAACATTGGGGATCATCTAGATTTTTGAACACATTTTTAACAAGCGCGTTCGCGGCATCGTTCACATTAGGACGAATCATAATCAAGAACTATGGAACTACTACCGCAATACACACTGGAAAAATATCATGAAAAAAATCGCCCTCCAAAATCTATCACAGTTTCATCTCCCCTGATTCCCCTGCCCTCTATGATTCTTCAACCGTCCAGACAATGAACGGCGCTTCACAGTAATGGAAACGAAATTGTTGGTCTGGATCTGTTGCATCCATCGTGGAAATATTGCAACAGGGACATCTTGGATGTTATTGTCATGTAATTGCGCTGACGAGAACTGAATAGTTAAATGGGATGGGAAACGGAGAAAAGGGTAACCGAAATCGGAACCGATATATAGATACACTTCCTAGCAGGGCAAAAATTAAAAAAGTCAAAAATCTCAATCGGGACAATGCTAAAATAATGAAATAAATGATGGTATAAATTATTAGAAGAAATTATAAACTCTTATGTCTGACCGTTTCTGGTTAAGATGAGGATAATTTGGGGTCCCCTTGAAACATGGGGGTTGTTCTATTACTAGCTTTTAATATCATAAAATAGTTAAAGAATAGATTATTTTTTATAACTATCTGTGCAAATATAATATAAGCCCATTGGAAAACATGTCTAAACCAATGGTGCTATTTTCTGCTTGATGATATAATCGCATCATATTTCATCAAAAAGAAACCGAAAAGACGGCGCTTCATTTTCTTTGTGGTCTAAACTAAATCATCAATTAGTTACTTTTTAATTCACTAATTTTTCTTGGAATAAATTCTAATTTTCCTCAATAATCCAGTCAATATCTATTGGCGCAACAGTCTAACTCATTCATGATTCAGGTGTTCATTCACAGCAGAATCGATTCATAACCGACATCAATGTTTCGATACAAACCACCCTGCCACCAAGAGATTTGAACCGCGACCGTCTATTACGACAACCTAATAACTAAGCAAACCGGAAACCAAAACCAACCCAATTTTCCATACATTTATCTTGTATCTACATACTTATGTTGATTAAGGTGATGGGCAGAATTCATTCAACTCAAAACAGCACAACTAACTTTTTATCGTTACTATAAGACAGTTATATTCCCTCTCATCATACCCTTCGTAACCAAAAGTACGTGATAAACATTTTCCGATGACAGCTACCAGTTAGTTTTTAGTTCTATTTTACACCAAAGTTATTAGATGCAATTATCTAATTGAATTTTAGGACTTTGAATACATACCTATAGGTACGCTCATGTAGTAAAAACTTATCTGAAATCAAATTGACTAACAGGATAAATATCTAAATACATTCACTTTAATTCGATGAGTTGTTAGAAATTGTAGTAATTCAAGTTGCTGAAACCTGTATATGCTCTTCACTCTAAATGCTCCTATGATGAGCATGAAATCATGTGAGACCACATATGTAGGAGAACAAAAGTCCACATATGTGTACATGCGGAGCCGAATGGTTTTAAATATTTATTCATATCGATTCCAAATAATTTCACCAGAAGGACGGGGAAACACTAGCAGATACTTCTGAGAGAAAGGGGTATGACCTATATTCTATGTAGTAGCAATTTTACTTCATTTATGATATATAGCTAGAAAGCGTCTGGTAAGTTGACTCCTCCTTTATATCATATTCTTTATAGTGGGAACTTATGCAATATGCAGGGTTTGCTTGAAAGAAACTCATTATTTATACTCCAACTGCTCCTTGTTTATTGATTGTGAGGTCAATCGAAAATTTATTGGGTCAAAGAGTCATTATATGTTATAAGTGTGTATTTATATGACGTTGACTTCATAAAGTACATGTTTATAAACAGAGCAAAGCAACAGGGATAATGGACTAAGTCAATTAGGATACTACGTATTCCTCTCAACTCATGAAGATTTAATTCTTCAAACTAAAAATTTGCAGCCATCCTCAGCGTCGTAATTTGATGTTACTTATTATTATTCTGTTAAGGAAAAGTCGCACCGCGTCCTTGAAGAACTATTGTGCCCCTTTTACTGGTTATAGTGTACCTGTTGATCATAGTATCTCAAGCAGGCCTGTAACCGTTAGGAACTTTAGTATGTTCCCCACTTCCAGAATTTTCAGCTTTGCATCTGGTATTAAGTGTTCTCCCAGATGTATCGACCTACTTTGCACAAGTCCCGGACACTGTCCCAGGACGTGTATAGAGGTTTCGTCCTCCTCCTCACAGAACCTGCAGGCAGTATCCGTAGATATCCCTAGCTTCCCTAGGTGATAGTTCAGCCGACAATGACCAGTGAGAATTCCCACTATGATTCGGGGGTTCTTTTTGGTGAGGTTTAAGCAATCCTTTGTGCGCATGGGTTCGTATCCCCCAATAAGCACCCTGGACTGCTCCATCCCTGGTAGGCCCGCCCAATATAGTTCCCTCAACCTTACTTATGGAAGTTTTGAAACGGAAGCAGAGTCAATGAATGATTCGGCAATTAGGAGGTAGGCACCTTTAATATGAAAATTTTCTAATATGAAAAGCGAGAATTTGAATTGGAAACCATTTATTATATATTTATTTATTTCAATTAGATACTGTCATTGTACCATGCTTTAAAATTGAATTAAGTGACACAAAAATATGGGTCATGTGTCTCAAGTACGGATTTCAACACCGGGCATAGATACTTGGGTCTTGAGTGGATAGTGCAATATGCCTGCTGAAGGAGTAAGTGCTAGACCTACGGGTGTTGGATTTTTGCTCGACCGCACGTCGAGAACTGATACGCTGAGCAGTCTCAGGTACTCCCCGTATACAAGTTCCCCCGGGTTTGCAGCAAACTCCTTGCGACTGACTGTAGGCCAAGTCTAACAAGTGGCAGGACTTGCGACCAAGAAGGATCGTATTGCACCATTACAGCGACCTTTAGCGTCCTGTACAATTGTTCGGGCATCCCCTTGGACAGAAGGTGCTGGCCAGTTGCCCGGTGGCGTTTGAAGCCTAGAAGTTTCCCTAACTCCGAGAAAAAAAGGATACATGCCCTGGCCAATCATCATTCGCGCCGACATACCAAAGCGTGAAATCCACACTGGACAGAGGGCCTCGGCACATGATAGTGCCATAATGTCTTTTAGGAGCATTGCTTTAGGGCACCGCGTGAAGCTACAGATGATTGTCAGGCTTTACCTGGAACCGTGCGTGTCTCACAATAGGCCAATGTTGTCGAGGTGAATAGTGTGGAAGCGCTTGATGGACCTGGGGAATGTATTTACTTGTTTTCTCACATGCTTCGAAGTTTTACTTTGTGACATGTGTTGTACTATCAGCATACTTGCTCATGGAGGGCCTGAAATATTTTGCAGTGACCAGCAGGTTCGTTGTCCGGATACCTGGGCGTGTCATATCGTGAGCGGCCTTAAATACTCGCTTGCGGATAGCGGCCGGAGTGTATGACCTTTTCTAAGATCGCGCAATACAATGTAAAGGCCGAACCGAAAATGAGGATCTCCCAAAAAGCGGATACCTGGGCGTGTCATATCGTGAGCGGCCTTAAATACTCGCTTGCGGAAAGCGGCCGGAGTGTATGGCCATTTCTAAGGTCGCGCAATATAATGTAAGGACGAACCGAAAATGAGGATCTCCCAAAAAGCGTACTTGGAGTTATTTCCCAAGCCCTGAAGGAATGCGTCGTCCTTCTGCGCCTCTGAAATTGCCGGAAAATCGCTACTCCCGAAGGGGGTCTTCACCTCATCAATGCGTCACAAAGCGTTAGCAACTACATTGTCTTTTCCAAACACTAGTCGGATGTCAGAGGTGAACTGGCTTATGGAGCTCAGATGCCTGAGTTGACGAGGCGACGTTTTGTCGGTTTTCTATTTTAAGGCAAATGCAAGAGCTTTGTGGTCCGTGAATGCTGTGATCGGTCTGCCTTTTGGGGAATAGGGAAAGTATTTTATTGCGAGGGACGTAGCTTACAATTCAGTAGCGTTGGTACTGTGGTTCCTTTGGGCGAGGATCAACTGTTTCGAAAAGAAGCTCAAGCTTTTATTCATCTTTTGGTGAAGAGCAACACCTATGGCGAAATCCGAGGAATCGACGAAACGGCGGTAAAAGCTTAGAATGCCCAAGGACTTTCTTATATCCTTAACACTTTTGGAAAGCGGGAAACTCGCGATTGCTTGCCCCTTGTCCGAGTCCGGCTGGATGTCATCAGGGGTTATATTGTTGCCGAAAAATCTCACCTACGGTTCGAGGAATTTGCACTTTTCAACGTTGAGGACACGACCGAAGGGAGGGAGGGTTAAAAAAACACTCGTGGTATGCTATATGCTCAACTCTGATCATCCACGTAAACAAAGCAAAAGTTTAGATTTCGTAAAACAGTGTAGATGAATCTCTGAAATGTTTGCTCCGCATTGCACAGTAATCCTGATGAACTCGAAGAGTCTGAAAGATATGCATAATGCCGTTTCGGAATGTTTTCAGGAGCTGCAGGGATTTGGTGGTAGGACTTGGTTAGATCTAAAGGAGAAAAAATACGGCTACCACCGAGAGAAAGATATGAGATATCGCTCCAGAGTAGTCTGAGCATTTACGCGTCTTTAGTTGCCACAAGGTCTCCGCAGTTTGGTTTAGGGACCTTGTGGAGGGGAGAAGACCAACAGCTGTCTGAAGGTCTGTATATACACCCTGCTTGAGAAACTTTTCAAACTCTTTCCGCACAATAGCGAGCTTCTGTCGTGGCAGTTGACTCGCCTTAGAGAAGATAGGAGAGCCGGTGGTGTTGATGTACGTTCCACTTACAAACCATAATGACGCAGCGCCCAAAATGAGAGTGCTAACGGTACGAATACGTGCGCGAAGTCCCACACTCAAACCTACTTGCCTGCGGCTATAAGTGCGAATCGACGATGAATATGCTGCCAATTTCAAAGTCTGAGGCTTTAATCGATGGTACTTGCATACAAGGAGAACCGAAGCCTCAGCACCTCAAATAGTTGTGGGAAACAGCAACGGTGCCAGCTAGTTTTGCTACAGTAGTTGCCAATGCGGACATTGATTGTTGTAGTTCTGCGAGTTTATCCGGCATGGCGACACCTCATCAAACATGGGCCACGAGTGCACTTCATGGATTTTGTCGGCGGTTACCGCCAACATGTCCAGCGAACCAGAGTGCGCGCACGCCAAAATGACACAAGTTCAAGATTGTAGCAGAGCCGGTCCCACCGCGTCCCCAGCCAGCTGCTTCATTTCCTTGGGTGTCCGTTCGCCCAGCTTAAATTCTGCCAGTAAGTGATTCAGCTTCGTTGTCTCACTCATTGACAGACACCGTATTAGGTGCTCCTTTAATATTTCGGGTTGTGCGGGTTCTGTTGCGCCCTTTTGTTCAGTGGCCATCGCTGTCCAAATACTTTTAAAGAATTAAATCTTTTCTATGAAAATATAATATAAAAGTGGTCGGATCGGATTAGGAAGCAAAAGGACCCATTAAAGGAGGAAGAAAAAATTGGAATATACAAAATCAACTGCAATGATTGCGAGATGTTCAAACAAAACAAAACGGCTCATGACGATGAGGTTCCAAGACCACATAAAGGAACTAGACAAGGGGAAAAGACGAGGAACCAACACTGTAGCTATGCACGTTATCGAGGGAAGTCATTCTGTGACGAGGCCAAATCTGGAGCTTGTACGACAAGTGAATAAGTCGCACACCATGGGAGAGCTTTAAAATATTGCGAAAGGATGCGACAAAATTGATGAACACAGATGAGGGGAACTGTGCATCGAGACTAATTAAAGAACTTGCCGACAAATATAGGGACCGCGCCACCCACTAATCACTAATAACAAAAATCATAAGATCATCATCTTCAGCTGTATGTGGACCTTCAATCAAGGTCAAGGAATCAAGGTCACACTTAATAAAAATACGTAAATGATAATAAGTTAAATTAATATATAATATGAATAAGATTTTTGAAACGATTATTACATGTCATTGTAGGAGGGATTTACATGATGTGAATTTGTCTAAACAGCGCCCTCCAAACCTATGCACATCTACACCAAAGTTGAGTAAATAATTACAATGTCCTATGTTGGGTGTATAAGTACCTCGTTTTTGTTATTTACGAGGCCAGGAAACGCGTGAATTGACGGGTAGGCGTAGACAGGTAACTTGATAATTACATTTTCCGTACAAATAAAAACATGTGCCCGCCCTCATGTAGAACCTTTGAGTCATTGTTAAATTGTATGGAAACGAAAACCAATTTATTAGGAAAATCCTGGCAGCTTTTCTTGTTATTTCTCCTTTTTCGACGCAAATAGAATAGGACAGGATCAGATGATAAAAGAACAACGTACGGATGATGGAGATATGTTAAAATTGCTTCCCTATTCTCTCATTTCAGGTACACATTCGAGAAAAGTAAAAATTTACAATTCCACCAATTTTATTAGAATCCTACATTCAGTGAATCGCAGTGGCGGAAAAACAAAATAATGTGAAAATGTTCCATAATTCTATTCTTTTCAAAATATTTCCGTGTTTAGGAAAGGTCACAATAATTGATCCCGTGCGATAAAACAACAAATTGGCCTGCAGTGTTTCAACTCCTTTTTTATTTATTTATATTAAAGATGGCCTGTGCGTCAGGTCTGGCATTCGTACGCACTGTGATCGTAGGGCGGAAGTGGCGGTGGATAGGTAACATATTCAGGAAGGGTGACAATTGCATTGCGGGCTACGGTATGCAGTCGAATCCACTTTCCTAAGATGACCGACTAGTGAGGGAGGGAGGGAGGTCGTATGGGGAGCTGAAACGCATTTCGGAGAACTGCGAAGGGTAGCGTGTAAGCGTGATTGATACGTTATGGCCCAGTGAAGGGTAAATGGCAACCATATATAATACAAAGCGTCTGGAATTTTTGGCCAACTAGACAAAGAATAACATCCAATATATGAAATTCACCTGAGTTGGTGTTCTCCCTCTATTAAATCGAGTCAAAAAAAAACCATTAGAGTGACCGCGTTTGAGCAATCGAGAGAAGATAATGGAAATATTGAAGATAGCCCTGATATTTAGAGGCTAGAATAAAGTACAATCGAGGGGAATTACTCTGAACTTTTCAGTATCGATTTTGATGAATGATTTTATAATTTAATTATTTATGGATGAATCCCGTGGAACTTTTTGATAGTTTTGAGTATGTTGAGAATTGAATGTAATAATCGTTTTAATGCTTACCGATCTAATAGAAGACGAGGCAGACCCTGCCTGAGCGATGGCGTAGGTCAGGATGCCAGACAGCTTTTAGGGATATCGAATTAGTGGACCTCGGCGCAAAACCAGGTTATCTGGAGTTCCTTATTAAGGGAGACCTAGACCGGATACCGATTGTTGCGCCGTTGATGATGATGATGATCTAATAGAATATGCTACTGTTTTCACAATTTGAATTATAATGACCGCCCTAGTAACTCTTAAATAACCATGAAATGAAATGAAAGCCGTCAGACACGTTGACTTCAGTTTTCTCATGATGTATGAGCTATATTTCACTCAAATCTTTGACTGACGGTTTCGTCCAGGGCAGAGGCAACTCATCAGACGCTGCCTCACCTCTGCCCTGGGAGTAGTGTGACCGAAAGTGCCAACAGGTGGAAAGACGCTCCCTTTTATCATCGCAAAAACACGACAAGGTTGCGAGTTATATTGGACTTAAAACACCAGTCGTTGTAGTCTAAGCTAGACTAAAGCTAAACAACAACCTATATTTCACTATTTAATGTCTTAATCCTATAATTCTTTTGAACTCCTCGTAAGTGAATGATCAGTCATCTAACTTTGTTCTTTTCCATGAAAATCAGAAAACCACTCGGCTATTCTCTGAAGGAGGTGACACTAGTAGAAGAGTTCTTCCAAATCTTTAAACTCCAACAATTACAAACTGCGTATTTCGGCAGTTAGAAATTGAATGTAACTGTAGGTGGCCAAAATAAACATCCAGACTGATTGGGGTCAACCACAAAGTGGCAAACAGAGGAAAACACTGAAGTGTCACATCGACATGCACTTGCACGCCTCTATGCTAACCAGGTACGCGAATTTTACATGTCTTGCACATGGTATATTGGGATCACACTAGAAACAATTCAATAGAAAACAAAAAGTAATTAAAGTATTTGAGGAGGTTGCCAACTTTCTTGTCAGACGCAAGGCTCTGTAATTAATTGACTGCCAGACATTCAGTGCAAAAAAATTATGATCGTTCAGCTGGGCGTATCATGACACTAGCTGTGATTTTGCGGTGTTATTATTTTTAAATTTCCGGTGAAAATCTAATTTGTCTGGGGGGTTTCCAATTGTACCAATTCCATTTGCTGAACAGAAGCTTGATCAATTTTTGAGATTACACTTCCGAGGAGGATCTTTGTCACGAAGGTTTCCTTGTGTCAGTCCGAGATCGAGTACCTTTCGACATCGTCGACCATCGCGGATTGAATACTAATAGGCGCTCTGGTCGTTGCCACGGGAGTACTATTTAAAAAATCCAAGCCAGGAGCATTCTTTGGAAGATTCTTTCATGCGTGTGTTAGTGAATTACTTACTGAAAGGTTGAGGTGACTACTTGCACCTGTTGGTCACTTAATTGGTCCGGAGTTGGCAACTGCTGCTGTTATTGATTGTGTGTGGCTGATTAGAAAACCTCTCGGAACTGTGTTTTCGTATTTTTGTCGGACATCAACAACCGTCGTTTTCCTCCTTCAAAGTTCAGTTACATGATTTCGTGCAGTAAAAGTTCAGAATGAAACCTGTATGGGTACCAACATATTCCCTAAGAACAAAAACTTTTGGACCTGAGCTTTGTAATCAACCGGTAACGAGAACGCTGACATTACTGCCCAAATGAATTTACCGAGTGATTCTGCTGTTTCATTGCGCGTATCTCCGCTAGAAGCTCTACGAATTGGGTTGAAAATTGTTGAACTTGATCTTCTAAGCGTACTCTGCTGTTAAAAGTGAGGATGTTCATATGGCTGACGTCAGGTTCTCGCTACTTCTTATCGAAGGAAGTAAGTCGTAGAACCTACCGATTAAGTCAACTATAATTTATAGTGGCTAGTCATCTAGTGTCGCCATTATCGACTGAAGAGCACGAGTTGTCTTACCTACAGATTTCGTATCAGAACTGCGGTAAGAAGAACTGAGAAGACTTTTCGTGACCCATTAAAGTAGTCTTCATAAGTTGTTTTCTTTTCTGTTCTTAGCTGGTGCCCAATCGCCTAATCAGTTGTTCGCGTAATCTGTCTGTCACTAACTCAGTAATTATGTCGCAGTTGTTACTTACATATATTGCTATTGTGGATCTAAAATATTATACCTCACGAAGCCTACTGCCACATTTTGAACCAAATTTGTGGGTCATGGTGATTGAAGTCCCGAGGGGACCGGGAAATCCCGGTGCGCAGTTCATCGCGGTATCAATCCTACTCATGTCTGAAGGCGTTTCACCTGTTCTCGACAGCCTCATTGCCGTTACTATTATATTCTGCTTGAACTCGCCAATTCTCTTGATGAACACCGGGTCACCACTTTGGTGATTATCAGATGAAGTGAATGAGCCCGAAGAAAAGGCTTCTTTTGATAAAGTTAATGTGTTTATTATGTACATGTAAAGCAATGAACGGCGCCTCGCAGTTATGAAGGCGAAGATGTTGCGTTGAACTTGTGGCATTACTTGCCATAATCACATCCGAAATGACATCCACAATTTATATGGGGTTTCGAGAGAAACGTCTTCGATGGTATGGACATGTGATCCACGCTGACGAGAACTCGCTTACTAGTTGCAGAAACCACTGTAATCGCAATTGGGAATCGTCCCATCGTTATCAACTACACTACAGTATTTCGGAAAAGTAGTCGCTATGAAGGACCACAAACAACTCAAAGTAGAATTAGTTGCACCTAGTTCTCGAAAACCAAAACCATATTCTTGACCTTCTAGTCTAATAGCTTTCATTCGATTAAGATGCCGGTTTTCCTAGATATAAAAAATATGTATATATTTCCCAAGTTCCAATTAAATGTTTCATTAATTAATATGATTCAGTAGTATTGATTAAATCTACTATTTAATCAATTGTTGCATGTTGCATTCCCCCGTCTACTGTTCTGATCTTCAACAATTTGATTAACGCATTCAAATTGCTCGCAACTGACACTATAATGTTGTCCTCCTTTAATCCTCCTAACTCTTATTTTACGTGATTTAATGGAGATTTTTAGTATGCCCAACCATCAATTACATCCAATGGCTATTGTCATATACGAGCGATTTTCCGAACCTCATCATGAATTATGAGTTGATAAGGCGCCAATAAAGTTGTGATGTTATATACCAATTGGATCTGGATGGCCATATTGCTCATTGATTTTTTATTGAGGAACACTAAAAGAGTGGAACTATCGTAAAGTGTACAGAATTTCTGTCGAATGCACCCCAGTCAATCTGAAAATAGAGTAATTTCACATATTGCTCTCAACTTGTAAATTTTATATTGAGTTTAATAAATTGTGGTATTCCCCAGACCAGCAGCAATGCCACTTGCAGGCATATCAACTCCGAATGGAAATTGAGTCAAGTGCATTACTATGATGACATGCTATACTCAGACATGATCCCACATATACTATGTACATGTTCAAATGTGTGCATATAAACCGAAAGTATGTACACTTGTGGATAAATTTGTGGTCATGTTAAAGTACTTTCTGTTCGCAGGCGCCCAAAAGGGAAGCAAATGTAGGCTGTAGGCTGATAGTAGAATAATTTTTCTTTCACTGCACCATAATCGTACAGTTGTCATAACTCTCTCATCCACAAGCCCCGGCGGCATCCAACACTTTGTCAACTGGGAATTTCAGCCAGGCATGGTAAAGTTTAGTTGATTTCCCATGGGTAAATTATGTTAAGAGGAATATCGCCCAAACTGGATACCATAACTTTTCGGCATGAAGTTCATTGCGGATTGGGTTATTTTAGAGGGAAAGTCTTTTTATAAATGACGGAAAATAAAAAAGCATGGGACGCACGCAATATCCATATAATACCATACCTCACTTTTAAGATTCTATGAACATACATACTATATTTATTGCAATCGCTACTTACTGCACTGAGAAGTTGAACCTCTCCTCAGCCCACACCTCATTTAATGAAAGGAACTTGTCGGTCATATTCAAAGATTAACTATATCGAAAGTAAAAAATGTTTCCCCTTTTTAGCTAAAATGTTATTTTATTTGGTATTTTCAATGTTTAATGTTTTTCAGTAGCAAATCGTGTGCCCAATCATCTACAGCCCTTTCCGAGAATGATACAAATTGGTTTGTTAGTAGAGGACGCTATCGTAAATGTTCTCATCCCGCCCTAAAGCTGAGCACAATTCTGAGAATTACAATGATCTTCAAGAGATTGAGATGATCAAACGATCATCCTGAGTGGCCGAAGACGACATGAGCTATCCCAAAAACCTAAAAATTTGACGAAATTGACCGTGAAGGTCCGCCCGCAAATACTGAAGCTTCATCGATGCGCGTACGCCACGCCATTTGTAATTAACTGAGCGGAATACGTCTGACAATCATTTTCCGCCTAGTTCATTACAAATGGCGCCCAACGTGGGATCCAAAGTTTCCTAGATTTTTTTTAGTTTCAGGTTCCTTGAATCCGTGGAAGATAAGCTATTCGGACTCACAACTTCGTTTTGTTGTGTCGGATAGAGAGTCAACAGATTCTCAACTTGATTCCCGAATAGGACCCACGTTGGGCGCCATTTGTAATGAACTAAGCGAAAAAACGATGGTCAAACGACCATCCTGAGTGGCCGAAGATGACCTAGAGAGAAGATCTATTCCAAAAACGTAAAAGGTGTCGAAATTGACCGTGAAGGTTTTTCTGCCTCAGATGTTTATTCAGGTGCAGAATCTGGGGTTCACTCCTTACCTCGGGACATTCTCCAGAATAATGGTCAAGGAAGGTAGGGAACCTGATAGGCTGCGCCTTAATAAACATCTGAGGCAGAAGAAACAGGGATCAAGACTGACATTGAATATTCCACGCTCACACTCTCACACTCCCATGTCATATAATAAATTCATCTTTAAATCATGCCACCCGGCATTAAAGTTGGCGCCTTTCCATAATGTGTGACCTATCCACAAATTTCTGATCAACACGGCCACGGGCAGCTAGTCTATACACCGACAAATTTCTCTGTTTGAAAGGTCAGAGTACCCTGCTAACATTTTAACGTAATAGTCACATTCTATGATGCCTTAGGGTACACTAAATTTACAAGAAAATGACAATGTTATGTAATGAACTATAGAGAATTCCGAGATTGCCAAACGACTATCCTGAGTAGCCGGAGACGACCTAGAGGGAAGGACTATCCCAAAAACCTAAAATTGGCGAAATTGACGGTGAAGCCCGCTCGCAAATATTAAAGCTCCATCGGAGCGATCGGTCGACACGTGCTTACACGCCTCTGTGCTAGCCAGACTCGAGAGTTTTGGAGAGGATCCTTTGAGCGCTACGATCCCTCACGTGTCATTATACAAAATTCACGTGTCTATACCAGTGCGTTTGTCCGCACCGGATCTGGAAAATACCCAGGCAAACATAAGGATTCGAGTATGCCTAACGAATTAAACCAAAACGCGAGATAAAACCTGAACAATTAAAATTAAAAAAATTTCCGGACCCAAGTGCCGCGATCGAGGGAGGAAGATCCACGACGGATCACAGTCTCGATCCTTGCTTCTGCTGCCTCCGATGGTTATTGAGGCGCGACCCCTGAGGTTTCATTCCTTCCCTGACATCCTCAGGTCATTATTCTGGAGGATGTCCCTAATTGTGAGAGCTTTGCAGGCACTAGGAAGGAGGAAAGAGGAATGGAATCCTGAAATTAAAGAAGGAAAGAATCAATTCAAAAGAAAACAAGAAAGCGAAAATCTAAAATCATTCTTAAGGAAAGAACTAAAATAAACATACTAGAATAACTAGAAAAATAATAAATAATAAAACCAATCTAATAAAGTTAATAAAATAGGAAATAAACTCAAAAAGAATAAAAGAATTCAAGTATGTAGTAAATATAAATAAATAAATAAAAAAAATTATTATAAAGAAATAGAAAAACTCACAATGGCACACCCAGAACTCTGCGTGACTATCGGGTACATTTTTACAAATAAAAATGAAAAAATTAGTTAACATAAGAATCTTTCAGTAATTTGCAACCTGCGGTCCGTGGATTTCTGGCGGTATCGGGAAACCTCTAGAGTATTCCAATAGATGTAGAAGCTCCCCGGAATTGTTCAGAAAGCATACACAACACTTTTATCCCAAACGGAAATTGGAAGGATGAACGACTCAAACACTGGGTCAATATTGGCGCAGATTCGAGGCCAAAATAACAAACACTGCGGAGAAACGCGACGGCTGCCCTGATGAACGGCGAGAACTGACGTTCATTGAACGCTACAGTCACAATGCCAAAAGAAAATTCCTTAATTTTCTCGAAATTCTGTTTACGCACGCGCTACTCGCGGGCAACTTGATTACCAAAAAAATTAACAAAAACACTTGGAGTCGAAAACTAGTATAGCGTCCCCTCTACGCCGAACGCAAAACTCTTCCCAAACTATGAGTAATTTCTCAAGTGCCCGAAAGAGGAAAATCATGGAAAAGCAATCCTTCCATTTGATGTGACTCCGTTAGGAAAAACTCACGTTTCCCCTCTGTTCCTTTGTTCCCCCTGCCCACCAGCTGTCTCTCGATCAGCCGGTCCCGCTAAACCTGGTCTTGAACTTCGAGAGTTCATGTGGCCAGCAACATACGCAGTAGTGTTGATGGATGCGGCAGATCGTTCTTCTCTGGCACGATCAATTCGCCCGAATGCATTCAATGATGTGCAATACGCGGCGAAATTGCACTTTATAAAATGCATTATTTGATCTAATTAATCCCGTCGCGAAGCCGCGGCCACTACACCTTCATTTTTTATAAATTCGTTAAGAATAATAAGATATATGTATACATATACTTCTACATCAATGGAAGTCCCACCTCATTTCAAGTTTGTACTTTTTGACTCCTCAGCCTCCATTTCACAACTCAAACTCACAACCCGCATTGTTTCGTAATCGCATTGAGGCCCTTCATTTGACATGCCGCAAAATATTTTAAGTATTTACACCACCTAAAACATGGCATTCACTGGATACGCGGGATTTCACATCGAATTTTGTCTCAATCAAACTAATTTTAATAAGTTTTTGTTTTGACACAAAAATCTTAAAAACTAAAGCGAGTCGACAGTTTTGAAATATTCACGGAAGTAATGAATCACCTCAATTAACGCCCTTCTAGCTTTAAGGATATTCTCTTTCAAAGTACTCTCTTCATCGTATGCATAACCTTAATCAATATTTCAATAGACGACACCGTGAAGAAACACATGTAAGGCCTTGGCTTCAATTGTTGTGATTTTAGTGAAGTCATTCGAAAGTCATTCGGACCGATAAATACGACCTTTATTACGGCGATCGACATAAATCTGGTATGTGACTTATCATGTGTTTAACACTATAATTTCCGAACAACTCCGAATATCAAACAAGTCGGGAAACCGGAAGCTAGACGCTTCAGGTACGAAAGGTTTTGTGTATTTCTTAGTACGTAGCACGTAATACATATATGCATATATTATGTGAGAATATCCACTTTCGGAAGATATTGACATTCTTAGTCTTGAATATGCGAAGAAGCTACAACTTTGACATATTATAACTTTGTTATTAATAGTGCGATTTCCACCAAACTTGGTGAGATTATGCTCTATGTTATACCCTATATTGTTGTTGTGTTTCGTCGTGCTAGCATAAACTTAAGGGGGGTTTTGCAGTCAATTACTGAAAATTATAGTAATATACTATTATTAACTTTATTTGTACAGATATCAGTATGGAAGGTATTTCGGAGCCCAGGCACCGTACAGTAGCAGCCTCCTGATTTTTTTCAGATTTTTCGGTTGGATAGTTTCTGAGAATAGCCTCCTTAAAGAAATGGTCACTTTCAACCCCCCACACTCCCCACCCTTCTAACAAATGTCAAAACTAAGATCGGCTTCGAATAGTACTAACCAAGACCTTTATTCTGCTACCCCACATGACTATATTTGATGAAAAAAAAATTTACACCCCCCTTTTGCATGTATGGGGACCCCCTCTTAAATTCGTTCCCGTTAAAAGGATGTAATTCACTGTATGCGTGAGCGTTCACAGTTCCCACCTTTCTATCAAATTTGGAGTCAATCGCTACAGCCGTCTCCGAGAAAAATGCGTGTGACGGACAGACAGACAGACAGACAGACGGACAGACAGCGCAGTAAAGCGCAGTCCACCCCGCGAAGTAATGCTTTGCGGCGGTCCCGCGGGAAGGAAAAAGGAGAAAGTGGGGGTGGTTTTAGTGGGTGAGAATCCCACACGCTGCTGCAACCTGGCGCGGCAGTGTCTTTCTAAGATTTCCACCTCCATCCATAAAAAAAAAGACAGACAGACAGACAGACAGACGGACAGACAGACAGACAGACAGTAAACCGATTTTAATAAGGTTTTGTTTTACACAAAGCCTTAAAAATCACTTTGCCCATATATTCTACACTATATCTAGATATAATTGATGTACAAAAAAATCGATTCGGCGGATCTAACACACGGGATGACCCTCTTAAACAAAGCACAGAATTATAGAGACAGTTACAATCGAGAGCAGCACCATTATAACCGGGTAACAATTTTATACACGCATCTCTGACTTATACGAGTATGCACGTATGTACAGTATTTCGAGAAATCGGAAATCCGTATCAATAAAAACACAAAATACGCCAATCCCATTGATGTGAAATTCGATGACCTTTTCCACTTGAATAATATCTGTACCGGCATTTCATTAAAATATTCCCCTGCCGCATCGCAATTCAATAAAAAAGTCAATCTTCGATTCCGATAACTATCAATCAATCACTTGACTAAGTTAGGAAATCATGTTGATGTCCAAACGTGCCACACGATAGAATGGCTGAATTGAACTTGGAAGATAGCTAAACGAATTCTTTTCTCTTTCGGACCGTTCGTCGCATAAGCACCAAGAGGGAATAATCGAAACCCTAAACCATTTTAAATAATCCACCAATTTGATTCAGAATCCAATTTCCAAATCGATAATCTCTTGAGCTGTACCTTCAATCAAGCCCTCCAAACCGGAATAGTCGTCACTTTCAATTGCTGAGCGACGGCAGGACATGCAGGGCATATGCCCCGTGTTTGTCTCGAATTCGGTGGGTGCACCAGAAATATTTTGATTTATGCGTGAACAATAACCATTGAAAGCGTCACGTCACGTCACAATTTCGGCATATCAGAAAAAAGTCAATAACAAAAAGAATTTGTAGATAAGAAGAGCCGCCAAATACGAATACATAGTCTACAGACAGCCTGACTCTGGCCTATTTCAATGCCCTTTTTCTGTTTTCGGCTATAAAACTTATCTGGGAGATAGATTGTCGCCGCTTATGCCCTTTGCTTGTATACTATATTATACGTGCGCGCCTTTGGTGTCCAAAATGACATGGTCATGCGTGCCCATTTATGGCCCCAACAGACGTTTCGTCCGAATGGTTTCTATTGTGTTTATGATTGATCCACACGATCTCTTCGAATCTTTTTTGGTGGACATTCCCGAAAAAGGAGCCATTAAAAGGAGAAACGATATTTCGGCCGTGATGCTGCACAGTCACCATAAAGCAATCTCCAGACATACAGAGAACAGAGATACTCATTCGGAATTGCGAGTGAACCCTCAACTCATACCATATACTTCCCATTTTGTGAACTATGCATGAGCGTTGATTGTTAATAATTCTGAAATCTGATATTGACTAAGACGTTGAGGAATCTTGTCAGCATAACGACAAGCTGTTAATATGCATTCCATCATGAAGCTGTTCGGAATGTTCGCGTCTTCATAAGTACACTCTTGATGGAACAAATAAGTGAAGACGAAGGTCTCTTAGATACGTTGACATCAGAACAAAGGACTTCTGTCAAGGATTATTATGGAATTTCTAAGGATATCTGAACACTGACTGGGTCAGTGAACTTTACACTATGCTTACCATTTCCCAGGATTAAATCGAAGAAAGACAGTGTTGTCGATGGACATTTTTCAAAGAAGATACTTTCACTACAAGCTAAATTTTTTTCCAATCTTCGTAAATTCTACATTGCATTGTTGCAGATGTGTTACTTTATAAACCTTCCCCGTTCTTTCCTGCTATAGTGTACAATTTTTGTTTAATTTGAATTTGTAGTGTTCGCTTATTGTTTATGACCGTAAAAAATGTCACTCAATGCAACTGGTGCAGTTAGCGCAGGGGCTTTAGCTGTCGAAGGATTCCAGCCAACGTCGCATCTCTCGTTCACTCGGAGTACCTTGTACTGCGGTACGGGATACTGTAAGACGATTTCGGGATACCTGTGTGCTCAAGGCCGACATCAATGCACTTCAACTCAAGATGAGTGCTTCATTGTCAGTAATGTGTTGAGAAATCGCATTTGCATCGCTTTTGAAGTGAGAAATGTCTGTGTAAATGAACGGACCATTAGAAGACGTCTGGCAAAAAAATGTAAGAGGTTTTCGCCCAGGCCGCATCCCATAACTGCTCCTACAATACTGTAGAACTAGACTTTTTCGCGAGAATATGCTGACTGCACTGCGGAGGAATGGAAGGACGTCTTATTCTCAGATGAGAGCAACATATTCTTAAGACGTCCAGATCGTAGCGTATCTATAGGCACCAAAATGAAAGAGTTGCTTCCTGATCTACATCCGAGACAGCAGGTTATCAAGGAGGTTCCATAATAATTTGGAGAAATATCTCTTACGATTCTGGTATGGATCTTGTCTTGTTCGATAGAGGCAATGTGACCCCTCAAAGTACGTATGTTCTTCAAGACTATGTCATACATTTCGCACCATTCATTGATGACAACTTTAGATTCATGCATGTCAACGCACGTTGCCATGCCGCAAGGTCCATCACTGAGAACGTTAATCAGTTCGGAGTGCAAGTTTTACTACCTTAAAAGACATTAACCAAACCCTATGACTCCAGGAGAGCTCAACACTGCTTTGGTAGACCTATGGTATAATTTCCCCCAATGGGATATCCAACATATCAGGAAAAGATTGTCAAACCGGCTCCAAAAAGTCATAAGGGCGAGAGGTAACAACTTTTTTCAAAATTCGTTTTTCTTTAGTTTTCTACGTAGATATCCACCAAATCGATTTTTGATAAGCATCCTTTAATAAGCACTGCTTTTTTGCAAGACTTGTTTTTTAAGGTTTTATGTAAAACAAAACCTTATTAAAATCGATTTACTGTCTGTCTGTATATCTGTCACACGCACTTTCCTCTAAAACGGCTAAAGTGAAAACGAAGTTTGGTGGACATATGAATATATGAATCTGATATTAGTTTTCACGAAAATTGTAAAGTGTGCGAGTTAAAAGGCAAAATGTACTCACTTAAAGTGAGACAAGACTCATTTTCGGTAACTACCCTACCCAAAAATCCGAAAAAAATCGGAAAGATGCGGTTATATTAAATCTAGACCTCAAAATATGTCCCATTCCAATATCTTCTGAAATAAACTTACTTTTAGTATATTATCAACTTTTAAAAATTGACAGAAAAAAAAACCCTTAAGTTCCTATTAGCAGTACTGATACGGGTATAGAGGACATTATCGCAAAAACGCGTGACAAGTTTCATGGAAATCCGGCTATTAGGATCAAAATTATAGCAGTTTAAAGTTTTCAATTTTGTGCGAATTAACTGCATCGTAAACCATGCAAATAAAATGCTGACGTCATAATTCGAGTGAAATATTAAAATTCCATTTACGAAGAATCTACTTCTCTCTAGCTCTTTTTGTATCTTTTGTAGGTTAACTTTGTCACATTTGTGAATAATATTCAAAACCTAGTGTGAAGCCTATAAGGCTGTTATCAATACATTTTTTTTTTGCCTTCGTCTTGCCACTCTAAGGTTCTATTGTAGCCTTCCGCGAAATTTTTCTTTTGGTTCAGATACTTTAAGTCCCAGCCTGCAAAATCCATCTCTCACTTCTTTTGTATGCATCATTATCAGGATTAATTCGTTAATTTTCAGAATTTCATCACTGGATGAACTGGCCTAGTCTCCTTGATAGATCACCCTATCCTTTCTAATTTTGGTTGTAACTCATCCAGGTCTATAGCGCGAAATTGTCTCTTGTTGTTCCGACATCTCCCGATGACCCAAGTAGGTAGAGCGCTGAGCTGTCGTAGCCGAAGGTCGCGGTTCAAATCTCACTGGCGTCAGAGGAATTTATTATCGTGGCTAAATGTCAGATACCAGTTGACTCAGCTGTGAATGAATACCTGAGTCAAACCAGAGTAATAATCCCGGGCAAACGCAATGCTGACCACATTGCCTGCTACAGTGTTCTGTAGTGTACCGTCACGGGCTTGAATAAAGCTCTCCAACACACTTCTAAACCCTGATCCAATATAGATTGTTGCGCAAACGATTATTACTATTGAAGCGCTGATCATAGCTAGAGGCAAAATCTAAAGAATAAAGTTAATACTGATGTCAAGGTCGATCGGCGGGTGACAGTCATTGTAAATTCAGCTTCTCTCGTGAAGGAGAATCCGAGCTCATTTTTCACCTTGCCTTTTCTTCGTAGTAAGGCCTGGTTATAAGGGCTTCTATGCATTAACTTTTCCCGGAGAGTTTGAAACCTACGTTCTATAGGTACCGGTGTTATGGTCACTTTCAACTCATCAACTAGTTCTTCAAGTCTTATCCATGGTAACAAACCAAGAGCAAAATAGGTCCTAGTCAGCCTAGAAAATTTTCCTTTGAAATACTAAATTACTTCTCCTTTTGTTCATTGAACAGCATTTCTGGATTTTACCAGATAAAATGGCTAGGACCTCAGCTACAGAAGCGTGTGTCACAAAAGCGATGCTATCCGACTTGCAAAATAAGTCCCTTATAGACCCCACGACCAACCTTAATTCGTCGGGCCAAATGGTATCTCACGCTGACAATAACCTTTCCATTCCTTTGGAAGACATCGCCGACTCTCGTGTTCCTCCTCCTCCAAAAGTTCAGCCAGATTACTACCGAGTGTAGGCTCTCGAAACCAGTGAAGCACAATGTGCAGCACCACATAAATACTACTGGTTCCCCGATTTTCTCGAAGGTGCGTCCTCTACCATCCCAGAAACTGGCTATTGCGCGGAAAGAATTTGAACAACTTGTTCAACAGGGTATCTGCAGGCCCTCAAACAGCTGTTGGTCTTCCCCATTGCATATGGTCCCCAAGCCAAATGGCGAATGGCGCCCCTGTGGGGATTACAGAAGGCTAAACGCACAGACTGTTCCTGACCGATATCCGATTCCACTCATCCACGACTTTGCGCATCACCTCGCGAATTGCCGCATCTTTTCGACCTTGGACTTAACCAAGGCATACCACCAAATCCCAGTAGCTCCTGAAGACATTCCAAAGACGGCAATATGCACACCCTTTGGACTCTTCGAGTTCACCCGAATGACTTTCGGATTGTGGAATGCGGCGCAAACCTTTCAAAGGTTCATTCACTCAGTCCTGCGAAACCTCGATTTCTGTTTCGTATATTTGGATGATGTTTTGGTCGCTTCTTCCACTGAGTCTGAGCACTTAGCCCATCTCGAGTGCATTTTTCAACGTCTCCTTGAGGCCGGTTTAGTCCTAAACGTTGAGAAATGCAAATTCCTTCAACAACAGGTGCAAGCAATCACAAGCTTCCCGCGTCCAAAAATAGTGAGGGAGTTGAGGAGGTTCTTGGGCTTGCTAAACTTTTACCGTCGTTTCCTGCCTAAGGCCGCCCATCACCAGTCCGTTTTGAACGCGTACTTGTCTGGCCCCAAAACAAAAAACACACGAGAGATTGTGTGGTCTGAAGAGGCTGTCCGCGCGTTCAATAAATCCCGACAGCAACTGGCTGATGCTACACTTTTGGCATTTCCTCAGCAAGATGCACTCCTAGCAGTTTTTGTTGATGCCTCTGACATCGCAGTAGGTGCTGCTCTTCACCAAAAGGTGGATCAAGTTTGGCAGCCGTTAAGCTTCTTCTCGAAACAGTTGAATCCCGCTCAATGGAACTACAGTACCTACGATCGCGAACTGCTCGCCGCGTACTTGTCCATCAAATACTTCCGTTTCTCCCTAGAAGGCAGGCCGTTCACAGTGTTCACGGACCATAAGCCTCGCACGTAGCTTTGAAACAAAAGCCCGACAAAGCGTCCCCTCGTCAGCTTCGCCACCTGAGCTTCATAAGCCAATTTACGTCAGACATCCAGCACGTGTCCGGCAAGGACAACATAGTTGCTGACGCTTTGTCTCGTGTCTCCGAGGTTAACATCCCCGCCTCACTTGATTTCTCGGCTATTGCCAAGGCGCAGGAGGATGACGCAGCACTTCAGAGCCTAAAATCCAACCTCAAGTACAAATTTCGGGAGTTGCCCATCTTCGGCTCAAACCTCTCGCTCTGCTGCGAAGACTCGGAAAAGGGACCTCGGCCATACATTCCGGCCACATTTCGCAAGGAAGTGTTCCACGCAGTTCACGACTTGGCGCATGCCGGCATCAGGACAACAAACCGGTTAGTCACCCGAAAATACTTCTGGCCCTCCATGAACAAGGATATCAATTCCTGGGCCAGAGAGTGCATCGCATGCCAAAAGTGTAAAGTCTCCAGGCATGTAAGGAAAGAAGTGGGCTCATTCCCCCGCATTACCAAGCGTTTCCACACGATACACCTCGACATAATAAGGCCTTTGCGAGACTCGCACGGTTACAAGTATTGCCTCACAATCATCGACAGGTTCACGCGGTGGCTTGAGGCAATACCTCTGAAAGACATTACAGCGCAATCTTGTGCCGAAGCCCTCTGCCGAGAGTGGATACCACGCTTTGGCGTCCCTGCAGTGGTCATCACTGACCAGGGAATGCAATTTGAATCCACCCTTTTCTCGGAGTTAGGTAAACTCCTGGGTTTTAAATGCCAGCGGACTACTGCATACCACCCGCAATCCAATGGGATGCTGGAACGTTGGCACCGGACGCTGAAAGCCGCCATTATGGCACGCGACGAACCGTCCTGGACTCAAGTCTTGCCTCTCGTCCTACTCGGCCTACGTACAACCCGCCGAGAGGAATTTGCTGCCAGCCCCGCGGAGCTGGTTTACGGGGAGAACCCAAGACTCCCAAGCGATCCGGTCTTCGACAAGAGATCGGCTCTTACGGAGTCGGGGTTGGTGCGTCTGCTGAGGGACAATCTCCGACGCATCAAAGCGCCACCACCTACTCGACACTCGCCCACACCTGCCTGTTCACCCAAGGAACTGGACACATGCACGCACGTTCTGGTCAGGACGGGTGCCGTCCGGAAGCCGCTGCAGCCTCCATATGAGGGCCCGTACCGCGTTCTTGAGAGGGGAGAACATTTCTTCCAGCTCGAGATCGGTGGACACAAAAAGGCGGTCTCTTTGTCCAGACTGAAACCCGTGTGCGCCCCGAAGCGGCGTCGTGTCCGTTTTGTGGATTAACGGGGAACGGAGTTCCGGGATCCGTCGCCGAAACCCCATAGGTTTCGTCTGGGGGCGGAGTGATGTGGCGCGGCAGGATCTGCAGCATTCGAAATTTATTTCGAATGTTGCGGATGCGGACGGATAGATGGCGCGGAACTCTCCACTCACTCATTTTAGAACTCACCAAGGGAGTGGAGAATTAGCGGTGGGAAAATGCCGTTGGTTGGGACAGTAAGGACCGCATGGAAATAAGCCGGTCTCTTCTGTCTCCAACCGCGGCGGTGAATACACCTAGTCAAAGTTAAAGTCTTATTCTCGGGAATTTCGAGCCAATCAAATAAAACGTTTTGAACAACTGTTAAAGTGTCTTCAAAAGACTACATTATTATTATATTCCATGAAGATCATGAGTAAAGCACCCAATTGTTAATAATAGATACACTCCATCATATCGGCAATTTTTTGGATACAATTCTAGATTTTTCAAGATTGCAACACTTCTACATTTTATATCACCAACACAAGTGTTAAACATATTGAAACTTGTCAAAGTGGATTTTGCAGGAAATTCTTTGCTTCATTCAATTCCACGACGAAACTTATAAAAATTCCTTTAACAGATGTTACTTTCGACCCAGAACATAGAAAGTCTAACAAATAGTCCTTTCCTTGTTTCGGAACAAAAGGGCTGCAATTTCAGTCGTTAAGGGTTCCGAGTCTCTCTTCACACGGATGATGTGTAGCGCTCTTTCAAGTGACATATGTAGCTACGAACATATTATGTGTTTGCCTTACTCGGCGTTGCTGAACAATATCTTCAAGTATCCTACCATTCATACCCTAGAGGTTATTTATTCTCAACAAACTCTTGCGCTGTTCTTGAAGGACTATTGCAAAATTTGGCTAAATGGTAAATATACCGCGTATTTGGGTAGTCAATATATTTCCTGGGTCACATACAATATAAAACACAACATATGACATACATACCTAGTGGAACTAAACGCCGCAACTACATTTTATGGAACAGGGAAATTAGGATATGGGAAACACAGAAAGGCATAATAACATCAATATGTTTGTAGTTACTCAGAAAGTTTTGCCTGAGAAAATTTCTGTTGGTGAAAAATCAGCGATACGAATTATGAATAGCACATTTTTGAGCATTACAATAAAGGCTTTATCACTTCCATGCATCTAGAATCCATTTCTAAGGACCCCTTGGATATATCTTGTAAGTATTGGAACTTACAGGACTTTTGCAATTAAAACAATATGCATTTCGTACACATATGCAGATACACACAAAATATTTTATTAGCGTGGTATTTTTTTTTTGGAATGGAGCAGATAGAACCCCTCATTAAATTTGAAAAAGTTAGACAGAAAACAAGTGCCCAATTGAGTGACTATGATTAAAATATAGCCTATGTGAATGTATACACACATAGCTAATTTATTCCTTTCAGGTGCAGAAGAACGAGCTTTTATCCTCTTTCTCGTACTATAGGCCTCCCTAGTCTAAAAGCGATGGCTAATTCTAGCCGCAATAGCATACTTTTAGTGCCACTTCAATTCCTCAACAAGTTGAAAAAATCTTCAAAACATTAATCAGTTTATTTCCCCGCATTTCAGAAAATTGCCATTGGCAATGGGTTATCTGTTCATCCTCCGCTAAACTTAAAATGGTCGGGAAATAAAAAACATCTTCTCTATTGTCTGATTTTGAAAGAACCCAGCTCTCCGAGAAATATATGGATTCACAAAATCATTGCCTTGTACAGTAAGACCCTATGTGGATTCCGTCGCCTAGCTCTTACCGGTTGTGAGCGCATATCTTGTAACATTGTGACATCAGCCATTGAGATAAAGCTAGTTCCTCAGCAGGTTTTGATTTGCGCAAGAAGCACATTCCATGAGCAAATGCACAAATCGTTCGTCCGTTTTCGTTGCCGGTCCGTTGCTGTGTAATCTATCCATTCCGAAGCTCATTTTCTGGCTTCATATCAATTGTTTTCTATGTATAATTATCAGCCTTATCCAACCCCCAAACTTACAGACCAGTTGCTACACTTTTGTTTTCAACCGCGGAAATCTTGACCCCCCCCCCTTAAATTCGACGTAAAAGGATGCAACTCACTATATGCGTGAGCGTTCACAGTTCCCACCTTTCTACCAAATTTTGTGTCAATCGCTACAACCGTCTCTGAGAAAAATGCGTGGGACGGACAGACAGACATACAGATGGACTGACAGACAGACAGTCAACCGATTTTAATAAATAATTAAAAAGAACTCCCACCGATCACTACGTGGAAGTGGAGATGGGGTTTAGTAGTAGAACTATTCCCAGGTTTCCCAGGTCTTATGCTCTATCGTGAGCACCAAATCATGTTTTCGCCCCCGGACTTATACTGCCCTTTGACCGCCTTTGACCGAAAGCAGAAAATATAATATTTAAGTGGATTTTAGGGTCCTGAGGGAAGTTAATAGGTGAATGGGTTTTGCGGATAAACTGAGGGAGAAAAATTTAAATGATAATTTGTAAATTAATATTTTAAAATAAATGAGTGTCGGGCTAATATGTGGAAAATTGAAAGGATAGTAGTGGAGGTGTTGAAGGGCACTAAGAAGGGAAAATCCTGCATACCAGCAAGTAGATCTTCGTCAGCAGGACGAAACCGATAAAGTGATGCATATGCTACGAAGCCTCGGAGACTAGGAATTCCTTGAAAACAGACTAGGAACTATTGACTGAATTGGTCTAGGTCCTTTTTGCACGACAGTTGTACGAATACTTTTGCAAGAATACTTTTTCCTATGATATGTCTGCTCTGCTAAGATTTAGATTGTTATTTTAATGTAGAAGGCTTTATAAATATTAGCACTGTCGCTTGAGGGGTAAAATTTTTATTTTCTCACGCAAAATTTACTTGTAACAAATTTTTTATTTCTCGTTTCACTCTTCATTGGGATCTACTTTGTTTAAACCCCTTTTCAATTGAGCTGAGGCTTTTTCTCTTCTTTGAAATCGCCATTCGATTTCCTAGTTCAATTGGGTCTGAAGAATCATTTCGTTACATGCCTTCCTCATGCTCACGCTTTTCTATAAACTCATCAATTGTCAACTCTTGATTGGATTTCGGTAGTGAAAAAATGAAGACAAGTTTTTCCGGTTACCATTATTAAATATTGAATTGTTCCCAAAAGTAATTGACAAAAGGTTTTTATCATCAACCTGTGCATCAGTTGAAGCATTCGCGCTAATGGGAGAAGGGCCGAAGGGTAAAGGTGGCACCCCTGTTAACCTCCTTACAAATCGAAGCGATATTTCGATACTATCATTATTGATATGAAAATAACCCATGTTTGGAGTTCCGTAATTTGACTACTATGAGTATTCAGCAGAGTTAGAAATGGAAAACTTCCTCTTCCCCACGATTCCTTGCCCTTTCTCCTCCCAGAGTGGGATTGGCAAATTAAAGTTTAGCGACCATTATCACCGGTGCCACTACACCCAGTGGATCGAAAATCTGTGCTATTTCCGAGGCGATTGTCCTTTTAGTTGCTCGGCGCTGTTCTATTGGATTCACCTTAATCTGAAATATGTCGGACCTTGGCAGCCAGATCAGTCCTAGTGTCTTTATTGAAGGTTCATTGTCATCATTAAGACGTACCTCCAAATCTTCAGATGGGATCTCTTGCAGAAGATTGTTATGGTTGGAACTCCATTTTCGAAGTTTAAAACCTCCTTTTTTCAGGACGGTCACTAATTGCCTTTGAATTTCCTTTGCAGTTGTAAGATTGTTGGCACCGCTCATTAAGTCATCCATATAAAAATCTCTTCTGAGGACTTCACAACCCAATGGATATTTTGTAGCGTTTTCTGATGCGAGCTTCTGAAGAAACCTTGTCACTTAATATGGTGCAAAAGGAGTTCCATAGGTTACCGTACAAAGCTCGTAGCATCTTAAAGGTAGGCTTGAATCTTCTCTCCACCAAATTAGATGGAAGCGCCTTTCTCCTTCTTGTAATCGAATCTGGCGGTACATCATCTGTATGTCTGCCTTGAATGCAAACTTCGGCAGTCGAAATCGCAATAAAATTGTGAAAAGTTCGTCTTGTACGATTGGTCCCACATGCAATATGTCATTCAAGGAGACGTTCGTAGAGGTCTTTGCTGATGCGTCGAATACGACCCTTAATTTTGTGCTGGTACTATCTGGTTTAAGTACGCAGTGATGCGGTAAGAAATAATGCGGGTGAGGTATGTGATCCGGGTTGACTTCCTTCATGTGACCAAGGTCGAGATACTCCTTCATGAATTTGGTGTATTGCTTTCTCAAGTCCCCATTCTTTGCAAGCTTGCGTTCTAGTGCATAGAATCTGCTCTTGGCGATGTCCGCTGAAGATCCAAGTTTCTCAGCACTGTCTGAGAATGGCAAGCTTACCGTGAACTGGTTATTGCTTAAGATGGTGTTCTGATTGAACATTTCTTGGCATTGTTGCTCCGCGGGCGTCTGTGCCGCGGAGACCTCTGGTAGCTGCTCGATCTGCCAAAATCGCTCAATACTGCGCTCTAGAGGTTCGTCCATCGTGCAGATGCCACATGTAGCAACAGATGCATCTCCTTCCTTCAGCTTTCCTGCAACTATCCATCCAAGTAACGTGTTCTGCTGCAGCGGCAAGTTCTTCCCTAGTTTGATTTGTCCAACGCACAAAAGTTCATGGTAGTATTCTGCTCCTACTAGCATATCGACTCGTCTCGATTCGTTGAACCTTGGGTCCGATAGCTTAATGTTTTTAGGAACATTCCATGAAGAGATGTCAAACGTTCGCGAAGGCTGCGGCGCCACGATCTGAGGCAGAACAATTGTTTAACTCTCATTGAATACCTGGTCACTCCTGATTGAATCTCAACGCTCACTCTTCGATGCGTCTCCAGCTTCGAATGTCCCACTCCTTGTAGGCGCATTGGCTTAGCATTAGTTGCTAGCGGCATATTTAATTTCCGCAATAGTCTCTCTGATACGATGTTGACTTGTGAGCCAGAATCTAAGATCACTCGACAGTTGACTGTAGTTCCATCGGGTCCCTTTACATTAACTAATGCTGTACTAAGGAACACGTAACAGTCAAGTCCATCGCTGTCGTTGCTAATGTAGCCTTCTCGCTTACCGCCTTAGAAGGCTTTCGACTCTAGGCAATTTTCTCAAGATTCTGCGTTTGGTCTTCCGATGATGTTTCTTCCCGGGGCTTAAAGTGAACCAGGCTGTTGTATTTCTTGGAGCACTTCGTACACCCTCTCGAAGAGCAAGATGATGCAAAATGACCACCTTTCAAACAATTGATGCAGAGCTTGTGTTTCCGGAGATGATGAAAACGATCCGTGGGTGACAAACGCAAAAGTCGTTGCATGCAAAGAGTTGGTACGCCTCTTTACACATTGTACAACCTACGCTGACGGTAGTGACTGACATCGTTGTTCTTGGTAGCTTCTTTTTGCTGTCCGCCGCTTTAATATTCTTGGCACCCAGCGTTTCCAGCGACTGAAAACGAGTTTCTAGGAATTGCAGAAACTCGGCCAGCGATTGCAACTGTTTAGGATTTGCCAACGACTGCTCGTACAATGTGAGGGTCTTTTTATCCAATTTCCTGAGTACTATGTGTAGGAGTATTGGATCCCAGGTGTCCACCGCAACTCCCAAATTTTTCAACCCATGAAGACACTCTTGTGTGGTGTCATGCAATGACTTTAGAGTTGCGGCTGATGTTGTATCTGATGATTGCGATGGTTGGCCCAGAATTTTGTTGAGGAAGGCTGCCACTAGAAGCCGAGGATTGTTGTATCGGTCTTGCAGTAATTTCCAAGCCGCGGCATAGTTTAAATCCGACAAAGCTAAATGTCGTATTAAACGTTCCGCTTCGCCTCCAAGATTCATTTTCAGGTGCCACATCTTTTTACATGGGGCAATTGGCTGATTGTCCACCATCTGGGTGAACAGGTCGAAGAACTGCTGCCATTGTAAATAATCTCCCTCGAATTTGGGCACCGACACTACTTATGGTTCTATGGGCCATTATTCTTACATGGGCGAGGAAGCATTGTGGCCTTCGTGTTTCAAGCCGAACACAAACAGGGACGAAGCAAAGGGGAAGAAGGAAGAAATCAGCTTGCCCAGTGAACCAGGTCCAGAACAGGACAGTTTGGGAAGTAAAGAACAGGAGAAGGTGGATAACATCGTTTGCCCGGTAATTTCGCAGAAGGCAGTTTTGTGAACAAAATTGAACATTCGAATTCGTTTCAAAAGCTTCAAAGGGTGACAGCATATTGCCTCCGTTTCATAAAGCTTTTAAGAAATAAGGATGGCAAAACTGAACCTTCAAAAAGCACTCGTAAACTCGTAAACAATAAACCATTGACTCCACAAGTATTGGATGCAGCTTTATGGGTTATAGTGAAAGCAATCCAAGAGCAAGACTTCGAGGATGATATAACTCATTTAAGACAGCACAAGGAAGTTGACAAGAAAAGTGCTCTTCTGGGACTGTCAGTATTCCTGGACGAGGAAGGTTTATTACGAGTAGGAGGAAGGCAATAAATGTTGCGACTCTTTTGCCGCAATTTTCTTCCCTAAAACCGAACAATTACTAAATGAAACACCAATGAGGAAAGGGTTCTTGATTTGGTGATACACCAACTCAGGTACCGAGCTCGATCGTCTCTAGCAGCTTCACTAGAGAAGAAGAAAAAGGTGGCTTCTTTCCGATCGAACTGAACTTTTTATTATCCACGCTTAGTTTAAATACAAATTTTGTGCTTACGTAAGACATACGCGAAAATAGTAAGAAATGCTGATGATCACAAAGTGCATACAATGCACCTTGCTACCTTGTGGGAAAAAATGTTCGACATTGATCTGCTTAGGTTGCAGTTTACATGCACGTGGAATAATGTTTGCAGATTTCAATGCGGCAGCATAGAATTCAACAAATATCCTCACTATCTCGGGGATGAAACTGGTTTCATTTAAATTAAATACATTGATTTTTTTGTCTTAAATTTTCCTGGATAGAGAGAGACGTAGTTTCTTCATCAGTGCTTAGCGCCTCTCCACTTTCTGCGGTGTGTCCAATACGTCCAAACTTGTTGAAAACTGATTACTGACTGGGCGGGGCAGCAAGGTCGAAGCGCTGGGTACTCAAAAAACGAATCGTTTAACTCCGAATTTGCACAAAACGGATTAACATAGGTCCGGATATTACTGTATTTAAGGCTTGAAGGCTTGAAGGCTTTTTTTATTCGCTTGTTTTAGGAATTTTTTCTGAAAGACTGGATTCAAACGTAATTTTGTCATCATATATTTATTAATTCCAAGTATATGTGACAATTTTTTCAACTCGGTATCGTAGCTTCTTTTCGGAGTACGCGGTAATAAAAATGTGTTTTTCTGCTGAAAAGCTGGAGGGCGCTGTTATCATCTGAGAAAAAAAAATAAACGGCATTTTAATGTTCGGAGTATGCTACGATTAATGGGTTGCAAAGAACTGTTTGTCTTGGTATCACTGGTGCCATGAGCACGACATCCAGCGCAGCTCCGAATGCACTACTCAATTTGCAGCCCCTTGATATATTTATTCAAAGCACTGCAATGAGAGCAGCTCATAGGCTAATTCGATTAGATCTATGGGAAAACAACGGATGTGGGGGGCACAGAGCATTGGAAGAGTTACTGGGAGGACTGAATCCAGTTCTTACAATGCCTTCCGATTCTCGTGTCCCCATACATCTGTTTGGTAGAAGATATGTAGTTACCCTGAAGCATAGAGAGGACTGGGAAGACCAAGAGGAATGCGTGGCGGGATATACGGAAGTCTTCTACACCGATGGCTCAAAAACAGAAGAGGGTTCTGGAGCCGGAGTCTACCCCTCGAATAAAAACGAGAAGTGGGCCTTTCCTTTAGGACAATATGCAACGGGTTTTCAAGCTGAAGTTTATGCGATCCTAAGGGTGGCAAACTGGGTGATTGACGAGCGGTTGAAGGGCATGCGCATCGCAATCTGCAGTGACAGTCAAGCTGCACTGAGGGCATTGAGCAGTCCTTTGATCACCTCGAAAATCGTTCAGGAATGCAGAAACCGTTTGAAATCTATGTCTAAATTCAATACAGTGGAACTACTCTGGGTACCTGGTCACTGTGGCATAGAGGGAAATGAAGTCTCGGACGCTTTAGCGAAAGAGGGGTTAATCTCCCCTATGCCGGGACCGGAGCCAGCAATTGGGGTATCAGTAGCATTGGCTAAATCTGTTTTCAAAAACTGGGAACAAGTTTCCCATAATGAAAGGTGGCAGAGCCTAAATGCTGCTCGACACACCAAACTTTTCCTGCCAGAACCCAACATACGTACCGCAAAGTTTATCTTGTCGAAAAGCAGGAGGACCTGCAGGTGTATTGTGGGCATTCTGACAGGCCATAATTCACTAGCTGGGCATATGTTCAGAATAGGAATTACCGAAGATGATACGTGTCCCTCCTGTAATGAGGAAGCGGAATCCACGGAGCATTTCCTATGTGAATGCCCCGCCTATGGACGCATCAGGCATCAGATCTTTGGTGCCGATGTTCTCCAATTGCAACGGGTAGCATCACATCCACTAACGGAAATCCTGCGATACGTTAACGAATCCGGAATATTCCGTTAGACGGGGGTGGCGAGTACAATGGGCCAACACGGCCTGAGTGCTCAGAAGCTGTAGTTTCTCCCCCACCATACACACACACACACACACATGCTACGATCCGCAAACTGGGATTATTAGAAAATATTAAGAGGTACATTTTTGGTAGGTTTTTAAATTATTTGTTTAATGTTGCTAACTTTTCACGGCTTTTTTTTATGAATAAAAAAAACCCGCCCAATCGCAATTATCCTCGTTTGCGACCCGTAAAAGTCATGAAAATTTCAAAGAATTTTATTGGATAGATTTTGAGCTTTGGTGGCAGCCAATTTTCAAGATGCAGTTTAGAGAAAAACGCATTTGAAAATTAAAATGTGATTATTAACAATAAAGTTTTAACTCACTATTAATTTGCTATTCCTTGTCCATATGGCGTCGTTCGGACCGCCAAATTCGAGCTTCATTACGGCGATCGACATAAACCGGGCATACGTTACAAACTTGACATCTCAATCCTAGTTTTCAGAAAGTCATTGAATACTTCGTTGAAAATAATTACAGCTAGAAAAGTGGCCATTTCAACGACCTTGGCCCCAGAATGAAGGTGTTTAGGAGCGTAAGTCCAGATGAATTTAACGAGTCATTGTTATTCTACGTCTCTGCTCCTAAACATCTGTTCAACAGGTCACCTGGCGATTATCTCGCGCAATTGGCAGATTCATGTTCATGCTTACTAAAAGTTTTTTTGCTGATGTTGATGTGAAGTCTTTTTTCTTCCTCAATAAGTATCGATTTCCAGGAAATTCTCGTTTTTTAGTGCGAGCATGACTTTTAACGCTAAAGCAATTCCCTTTCGTACGATTCATTTAAAAAATCACTAAACACACAAACAACACAATTCGTACAACAAAATATAACTAATTTCAGCTTGAAAGGCTTTTATTGCTCACTCTAGTCAGGATTATCCTTTTTATTCCAAATAGAAAACAAGTTTAAACAATTGATTTGTTTCTATCTTTTTATATTTATAATTTTGTTAGAATTTATAAGGCTCAAGTAAAAATTCCATAGGTAAAAGAGGATTCGATATTCTGTCCCATGCCCCAAACAGGTAAGGAGACCTGTTTAACACATTAATTTCCGAACAACTCGGAATATCGGGAAATCCCTTTGCCCACATATTCTACACTATATATACAGTCTGTCAAGTAAGAGCGTGGTCGACTTCACCGACAGATAATGGAAGATTTCGCTCTAATTCCTTCGCGAGCCGATAGAGGGAAGCTTTGTCCTTGATGCATTGTCAACAAAGCTTCAGTTATCATTGATCTTTTGAAAGAGAATCACATTAAACGCCATGAGTGCTAAGTACGCGTCGCGCTACGAGGCTGTGTTCCTTTGCATCCACCCGAGAGGTCCCAAAATGTCGCAATCAGCGGCTGCTAAATATAAGTCGAAGGCATTTGTACAGAAGTGGATACAGCGATATAAAGTGACTAAAAATGTCGATGATTTACCAGAACATGTCTCGATAGGAAAAGTGAACAAAAAAGATGAAAAAAGAATAGTGAATCTGTTTTCGCGGAATCCTGCTTTAACACTGCGGCAGGGACAAGCAAAATTAATGGCAAAAGGTTTAGATATATCCTACGAAACTATCCGAACCCATCTTTGTACTCATGATCTGAAATGACGCAACACAATAACGAAGCCTCTGTTGACTGAAAAACATATGACAAAGCAACTCGCTTGGGCGCATGAGAATATTGATAGAGATTTTGAAAATGTCATTTTTACTGATGAATGTTCTATATGGGCACGTTCTGTCTTCACGCGAGCCTGGTCAACTTCCACCAATAGGCTTGTTCAGCGGACCGTAAAACATGAAATAAAGATGCATCTTTGGGGCTGCTTCTCAAAGCAGGGATTCGGCACTTTGCACCTCTTTACTGGCAACCTAAATGACGAGAAAATGATAAAAATCTACAAAAAGGCTTTACTGCCATCTGCCAAAAGATGGTTCATCACAAGAAATGAAGATTGGATTCTGCAGGAGGACAGCGATCCTAAACACCGCAGCAAGGTCTGTACTCAGTGGAATAGAGGACCCTATTTGACTGACTGCATTAACAGTTATAATGATCGTGAGCGAACTCGTTTATAATAGGTTTTTACCTTCTGTAATCATTGATTCACTCGATAGATATTTTACCATCCGTCTGTGGTGAAATCCCATTTTCCAAATAGGATACATAGACCCCTTTTGCACCCAACATTAGAGTCACAAATCACACAATATAGTGGACGTAATGTGCTCGGTACCCAGTGAATAAAAATGAACAATTTTGTTTATTTTCATTTCCATTTTGCGGTGTTCTTTTTCAATTTCACATTTCCATGCACACATTTTCTCTTAGGGACCGTTACCTGCTTTCTATAAATCACACCAACTGCTTTCTTACTTTGTCTCTGCCTAAATATAAATCCCTATCCCGACCAACCAATGTTTAACACCTGATCCATACTATGCTACTCTTTCATGCTTGAACCGCTTCCCTTATATTGAAAATATTGAAAAATCTTTGTCGTTGCTATCGTCAAATCGAAATTGTCTTAATAAAATTGAGCCATTAAAAAAATCACGACTTGAATTTAAAATTCTAATAATGGCGCCATAAATTTCGGGAATGGTGGGTTTCCGAGTAATTTCCATAGAGAATTTCAATTACAACTTCGACATATTGTATTGTGTTTAAAGACTTTTTAAATTTACGTTACAAGCAAACGTGTTATGAATAAAATGAATTGTAATTTGTGTCAAGAGACGTCCGTCAGTGGGGCCAAACTGGACTGCACAGTTCACCACACAATATCATAATACACCTGCAACTTATGTGCACCTTCGTGCATGTTCCTGAAAGAAATACAATCATTTGCAGACCACAATTAAACAGAAAAGATGATTTGCAATCAAAACGCCTGCAATCAATAGAACCTCACTCGATTTATCTCATCATCTTCACAGTCATCACTCTGGCCAATTAAAAGCCCATTCGACACTAACTTCGAGGACAAGTACAGAATCTGAAATGAGGAACAGGTAGCCGCGCACGTAAGCAGGTGCACCTTTGATTGAGAGATTACCATCGAAATCATACGATGACACTTCTCGCTGGAGTCCAGGAATTCCAAATGTTTCTCACAAAATCTACCTGTTACGCGAGTGTCATCTGCAGAATGCCTAATTGAGTGATTCATGTGATGCAGGGGCTCTTCGGCTGCATTCAATGCATCGCATTCCAGAACCACTCAAAGCAAATCGTTATAATCGAGATCAATTGAAAGATCATTCTTTCCTTAGGAATAAGATGTGCGGTTTCGTGAGAAAGCGGTCTTACTTTTACTAATTACTATCATACACTGCATATCTGCAAATATATATCTTACATACATTAATGACCTTATGCGCCTGCGGATGATTTGCATTAAATCGTACTCTCTCGTATATTTGCACCCACCAACCAGTCTTTGTGGATTAAAATAATTTCGAGATAGTGCCCCGTTTGCATTCACCCTTATCACAAAAGTAGACAAATTATGGTTAACAAAGATGCTATGCTAACTACTCAGCGATGTGCTACGGTAGTTGCTACTACTCCACAACCTCACAGTATGCCTTCTATCTTTCCGCATACGTATGTGTATCTTTTCTTTTGCTTCTTGTCGCGCTAATTATTATATTGAAATGTAACCTGATCTTATTGTAAAGGTATCAATATTCGCTCTTTAGGTTATCTCATCGCTCTCACACAATTTTCAAGTAAAGACATTGAATTCAATAGTATATGAGGTAAAATTGGATTTCAAAAGATGACACTGTAGCGAGCAGTCGTTCTAAATGAGGTTGGGACTGTGGGAGAATCTGTGCAATTAGCAGAGATTAAATACAAAGTTCCATTTCGCAATCTGAATTGTCAGTAAACTGGAAATAGAATTGAACTGCCACGAGCATACTAAATTATCAAATGGACTCGCTCAAAGTCAATAGCATACTTTCATTCCGACAATGAAGAAGCAATTCTCCCAAACATTACTGGAATACTAAACAATAACCTTGGAAACAGGTCACGTAACGAAACCATTTCTGTTAACACAAATTTCATGGTGGCCGTTGTAGGGAATCTATACGACTACCCTTAGCAAACAATCAATCCACCAGAAGAACTCCAATTGATACCACGGGAAATGCAAGAAAACGATGAATATCGTGTCCATTTTATTTAACAGCTTTAAATTTAAGAAAATGCCCGTTATGATTCATTATATCTTTGTTTTTGACGGCAGGAACTGACAACTCAGAACAAGACTTTGCCGCACTAATTTAAATTTTTTTTTTTTTGCCTTTCTTTGAAAAATTATTTTGGAGGACTGGATAAAGATAGAAACGTGGTTTTTTCACCATATATTTGTTGATATCTCTAGTACAGGGTGCGGCAGTATAACTTCCTTTTTTTAAAATGCGCGCCACTCAGTTAGTTGATGTCATAGCGGAGCGCTAGCGGTCTCGTTCAAGAGGGGATATTGTAAAGTTTTGTCCCGACACGGTTCAGTCGCCATCATGCGTTGGAATAGTGAGGAGCGTGCCTTTGCCGTTGAAGTTTACTTTTCAAGCGGATGTTCGCTTTAATTTACCCCATTGGCTCCCGTCCCAGACCGCAAATCAATTATTACATGGGTCACTACATTCAGACAAACTGCAAGTGCGACAAAAGGAAGAACTGGAGTCCCTCGGCCCGTTAGATCACCTGACAACATTGAAGCAGTGAGAGCATCAATATTGCGATCGCCACGGCGTTCTGCGCACAAACACGCATCTGCCCTTGGACTATCCGATCGTTCTGTGAGAAGAATTCTTCGTGATGATCTTCATTTTCATCCCTATAAGATGGCGATAGTGCAGGAACTTTCAGAACGTGACTTCAATTCTCGGATGAACGCGTGTGAGCTTCTTCTTGATGTCGTTCCCGAGGGTGCTATTGTTTTTTTTAGCGATGAAGCCCATTTTCATTTGTGTGGGTCGGTTAACAAACAAAACATGCACTACTGGGCTGACACCAACCCTCGAGAATTGCATTAAAAGCCTTTGCATTCACCCAAAATCACAGTGTGGTGTGCAATTTCCTCAGCTGGAATTATTGGTCCCTGGTTTTTTGAGGAAAATGAGGTTACAGTGACAGTGAATTCGGACCGGTATGTAAACATGCTACAGAATTTTTTTTTCCCACGGCTAGAAAATTTGGATTTGGGGGACACTTGGTTCCAACAAGACGGTGCAACAGCACACACTTCAAGAGCATCGATGGCTGTTTTGAGGGAACACTTTCCAGAGCGCCTTATCTCAATTAGAGGCGATTTGGAATGGCCGGCACGCTCTCCCGATCTGTCCCCTTGTGATTTTTTTCTATGGGGTTTTTTGAAATCCCGTGTTTATGTGAACCGTCCAAGAACCCTACAAGATTTGAAGGCCAACATCCAAGAAGAAATTGCCAACATAACACCTGCTATGCTAACAAAAGTCATGACAAACGCCAGAAATGGGTTTACGCAATGTATGGAGAATGGAGGACGTCACCTAACAGATTTGATCTTCAAAACAATGTAAATAAAAACTTTAGACATGTACCTACATTATAAAAAATAAATAAATATTTTCCGATGCATACAATAGTTTTTATTGAGTTTTGAAAAAAGGAAGTTATGCTGCCGCACCCTGTATATGTGATAAATTTTTCAGCTTGATATCCTAGCTAGTTTTCGGAATACGTGTCAATTTATGCACCCATCTCCAAAAAAAAATGTGTTTTTCTGCTGCCACGCTGGAGGGCGCTGTGTTCATCTGAGGAAAAAAACCTAAACGGCATGTTAATGCGGACATTATTCCACGGTCCGCAAACTAGGATAATTAGAAAATATTAGAAGGTAAATTTTTGGTGGGCTTTTAAACTTAATTTTTTGGATTTTGGTGTTTTTTACGGCTTTTTTTATGAATAAAAAAAACGACCAGTTCGATTGCAATTATCCTAGTTTGCGGACCGTAGAAATATGTATTAAAGAAGCCGTGAAAATTTCAAAGAATTTGGTTGGATAGATTTTGAGCTATGGTGGCAGCCGATTTTCGAGATGCAGTTTCGAGAAAAACGCATTTGAAAATTTAAATGTCATTATCAACAGTAAAATTTTAATTCAGCATTAATCTGCTATACCTGGTTCATAGAGAGTACCCTCCGTTTCTTCAAAAAAGTCTTGTAAGGCCGATTGTTGCCCTCTGGTTTCAATTCTGGCTCTTTTAGAGAGGTCAGTCCATCGTCGTTCGGACCGCCAAATTGGCGCTTCATTTAGGCGGTCGGCATAAACCTGACATATGTGACCAACTTGACATCCCATTGTCACTAGGATTTTGAGAATGCCATTGAGTCCTTCATTGAAAATAATTACAGCCAGAAAAGTGACTATTTCTACATCCTTGGCCCCAGAATGAGGGTGTTTAGGAGCGAAAGTCCAGATCAATGCGTTTAACGACTCATTGTTATTCTGGGTCTCTGCTCGTAAACATCTGTTCAAGAGATCATCTCGTGACAAATCTTCGTACATTGGTTTGATGACTGTTTGAACTTCTTCAATCAAAGGTGCCTTCTAGTGGTGGAAACTATCCGGTTCTCCTTTAGCTTTGCGCCGTTTGCACCAACTGTCCTCGCCTGCTGGACAATTTTGATGCTGAGAATTTTCGTCTGTAGAACATTTATGGAAGAAAGTTGCCCAAATTTCTTGCTTCATTCCTTCTATCGAATTTGCGTGTCGACGAATAGCTAGCCCAAAAAATGTAGTGAGGTTGTTAATAACGTTAATAAGATTTCCAGCCCCTTTTCCATCAACGCCTTTGTGATTCTTCTTTGCATTTCTAAGCCGCGTTCCCATTCTTTTCTCGACATGTCCTACGCATTCCTTTTTTTACTACTACGTATATTTTATTATTTGCAGAAATTTGCAGAATAACCGGGGAAAACTCCAGCAAAATCCAATATACAATATACAAAACTTGTCGCAATTGCAACATCCATGTTCATGCTTGCTAAAAGTTTCTTTGCTTATGTTGATGCGAAGTCCTTTTTCTTCTCTGATAAGTATCGATTCCCATGAAATACTCGTTTTTTAGTGCGAGCATGACGTTGAACGGTAAAGCAATCTCCCTTCGTACGATCCATTTAAAAAAATCACTGAACACACAAACAGCACAATACTTACAACAAAATATAACTGAGTATAACCTGGACGTCTTTCAGTGCTCACTTTAGATTGGATTATCCTTTTTATTTCAAATAGCAAATAAGTTTAGATAATTGATTGGTTTTCCATCTTTTTATATTTATACCTGTGTTCGAATTTATAAGGCTCAGGTAGAAAACTACCAGATAAAAAAAGATTCGATGCTCTTTCTCATCGACTACTCTAGCCGCGGCTACAAACTCCTTACCTGTTTAACACTGTAATTTCTGAACGATTCGGAATACCGGAAAATCCCTTTGCCCACATATTCTCCACTATATATAGATACAATTCATGCAAAAAAAAAATCGATTTCTCCAACCCGACACACGGGATGACCCCCTTAAGGACAATGGGATGACCAAAGTGGTTGGGGCGCGAACCTCGTTATCTCGGCCTTATGTACCGGGTTCGAATGTCGGGCACTCTCGTGGACATGTATAATTGCCTAAGAAGGGTAAAATCATTTAGGCGTCTATTGTTGTAACCACGGTTCCCCTTCAAAACAAAAATGATAAATAGTTAGAATCCAACTAGTCGATTCAAAACAAACTGTGTGACATGAATTTGTGTAAATATTTTTATAATTAATTTAGCGTTAGTTCCGTTTTAATATCAACCACTATAAAGATTCGATCCACAGGGACTGCCTCCGGATTTAATTGAAAATATGGATCCGGATTATTAGAATATTTTTACTTCACTTTCGTGATAAGGCATCCAGACTAATACAAGTTACTTCATTTGCTTCTCCACGAAAAATTGTTGGATACCGAAGACCAGAAAAACAAATCGGAAACCGGAAGCTGGGCGCTTCAGGTATGAAAGGTTTTATTGATGGGTAGGGAAAGTATCAGTACCCGCTCCAAGGAGCCCAATTAGCGTTGTGGTGCGCCGTTTTCATATCGCAAACTCCTAAGACCGTGACTGCTGTTATGAGAGCAGGGAGGCAGAGTACAGCCGGCTCAGATCTCCAGAGTTAGTCCATAGCATTCACGAAGGAAACCAGTTCTCTTATCCTGCAGCTAGAAATCTCTCTGAGGTATCCAAAGTATGGTTTACTCGAATCCTCCTTGACTTGGTACAGCTGGTAAGCCTTCGCCATCTATCTGGTTAATCCGTCAGTCCACTCACTCCTCTCTATGTTCCTATAGTCGGGAACCCGAAGGAAAGTAACCTTGAGTGTGCCGCCCAGACTGTCCAGCACTGGCCTGGTTAATCCGTCAGCCCGCTCACTCCTCTCTATGTTCCTGTAGTCAGGAACCCAAAAGAAAGTGACCTTCAGTGTGCCGCCCAAACTGTCCAGCACTGCCCCACCAGCCTGGAGAATGTCGCTTAGAGCTCGAATCATGCTCCAGCCTTCGATAGACTTCCAGTATCGCCAGTACTTCCACTTGGAATACACTGACGAATGCTGGGAGACCATACGACTCAGATACAGTGTGTGTATTCAAGAAAACCCCCGCACCAACTGCTGTTGATATTTTGTCTGAGAATATTTACACTTCCACTTACAATTCGATGTGGTACTGATGTTTTATCTCGTGGAGAGGAGTAATTTAACATGAAAGAGGCAACTTCGATCTACTATAACTTTATTAATAATAGTAGGATCTGCACCGAATTTTCCAATAAGATACTCTCTACTAAAGTCTATCATACATAAATGGCATATATGTACATGGTACATTTTATTTGTAATACGGTATGTAGTCAAATGTTGTGATAAAAAAATGATGTGATATCATTCTGTTTAGTTTTTGATTTCTAGAAATTTTCTTGAATCTCTTATTTCAATTTACAAGTTATCTCGGCAAATCACTTACTTGTCGTTCTGGCGCAAATCTAGAAAGTGTTCGAGCAACCGCCAATGCAACCTTGAGCACAGGTTGAAGGGACACTCCTTCTTCATCGTCAGAGCCCTAAACATCGCTAAAATCCCTGTTAGTTATCCTGTCAACGATTTGGTCGTCGCTTAACTCTTCACTAGTAATAATTTTGTCATCAAAGGTCGCATAATTATCAAGCCCTTCCGATTCATAGATGTTAGGTACGTCAAACTTTTTTATGCATTCACTGATAAACAGGCCGCCAGTCAGTAGTCTATTGATGGGTTGATGGTTCCTGAATGAATAATTTTAGCATATTTCAATTTGTGTTTAATGACTGATTCGGTGATTTTGTTCACGAAACATTTAAAAAAAAAATATTGCACCAAGTTAGGAAATTTTTCAGTCCATAAGATCGTTTTCAATGATATGAAGCAGCAATCGTTTTCGATAGTTATTTTTTAGACATTTAATTACACTTTGATCCATAGGCCGAATTACAAAGGTTCCGTTGGGTGGGAGTTGAAGCATGCTAATTTTATATTTTTCAGACTGCTTACTTTGGGGTGCGCCGGACAGTTGTTTACAAAGAGCAGAATTCTCCTGTGTTTATTTTTCATCTGCTTGCCCCAAGTTGTCATCCTTGCTGCCTTATTTGCATGATAAGTTACAGGTAACCTTCTTCGAATAGCGAGGACTTTGTGATTTACCGACCATAAGTCGTTTCCGCTTTTCAATTCCACTTGCGTTAGCACCAGCAAATATTGTGATCCTGTCTTTCATCATTTTTCCTTTAACTTCGTCAACTCCCTTCAAAATATTATCCTAGTTTTTCAAAATTGTGCACACATTCGTACTTTTTACAGACTTCCACATTTTTTACACCTTTAACTGGCACGATTCGGTAATGTTCGCAGAAAAATGAAATATTGAAGGCAAATGAAAGATAGTTCAAGGGGTAGAGAGCCGAAAATTTATTTTTTTCTTCTCTTCCTTCACTTTTCGCTATTGAGAGAGGCTTGCTCGTCATATTGAGAGTTATAAACATATGTTTTCTATGAAATGTACTGCGATCTAGACTTTCCCTCGATATAGGGATAAAATCCGGCTCAATAAGTTACGGTGGGCGGGTCACTTAATCCGTATGGATGAGGATCTCACCCGGAAAGTCTATAAGGGCAATATCTATGGTAGAAAAAGAAGACGATGCAGACCCTGCCTAAGATGGCGCGATGGCGTACCTCAGGACGCCAGACAGAATTGGTGGACCTCGGCGCAAAACCGGGATGTCTGGAGTTCCTTATTAAGGCAGGCCTAGACCGGATACCGGTTGTTGCGCCGTTGATGATGATGATGATGATGATAGGGAGAGACTCGTTACAGGGAGAGTTGTTATAAAGAGAGTTGACTATATTATTATTATCGTTTGAGCAGATACCGTAACGGAGAGTATTTTGAAGTCTAGACACCAGATTTTTTGTGTGGGCAGTTTTTGAGAATGGGTCCTTCAAATAATTAACACCTGGGGGGCTCTCGCGTCCCTCACCTTTGTAACTAATGCTAAAACTAATATTTGCTTCAAAAGTACTAATCGAGAACTTTTGATGAAAAAGAATTTCGCACACATCATTTAGGTATATGGGTTTTCAACCAAATCTTAATAACGAACATCATGACTAAAAAATTGTAAACACAAAACCTTATTAAAATCGGTTTACTGTCTGTCTGTCTGTCCGTCACACGCATTTTTCTCGGAGACGGTTATAGCAATTGACACCAGATTTGGCAGAAAGGTGGGAACTGTGAACGCTCACGCATATAGTGAGTTACATTCTTTTACGATGAATTTAAGGGGGTGTCCCCATACATGGAAAAGGGGGGTGTAATTTTTTTTTTCATCAGATATAGTCATGTGGGGTATCAAATTAAAGGTCTCGGTTAGCACTTTTCGAAGCCGGTCTTAATTTTGACTTTTGTTGAAAAGGTAGGGAGTGCGGGGGGTTGAAAGTGGTCATTTTTTTAACAAACCCATTCTCAGGAACTACCAAACCGAAAAATCTGGAAAAAATCAGGGGGCTGCCACTATATGGTGCCTAGGCTCCGAAATACCCTCCATATCGATACGTGTTCAAATAAAGTTAATAATAGTATATTACTCTAATTTTTAGTAATTGACAGAAAAACCCCCCTCAAGTTCACCCTAGAATCACAAAATGTAGGCTACGGTATAGAGCATGATCCTACCAAATTTGGTGAAAATCGCACTATTACTAACAAAGTTATACTAAGTCAAATCTGTCGCTCCTCTGTAAATTCAAGACTATGAATGTCAATATCACTTGAAAGTATCTATTTTCACATAATATATGCATATTTTACGTGCTACATGCTAATGGGACAAATGCACACCCAAATCTCTTTATAAAAGAAATACACAAAACCTTTCATACCTGAAGCGTCTAGCTTCCGGTTTCCCGACTTGTTAACAATTAGATCCAATTCCATTGTTTTATCGGAAATTCATGCAATCGTACCCCCTTTTGATCCTTCTCTTCTCCGTTTCTCTTGAAAATCATATGGAATCAGACAACAAATCATTTGGATGTAATTGTAGCCTTTGGTCTATGCCTGGCTTTGAGCGTTTTCACTGTTAACTACGAATTTGTGCCTGGATGTAACAGCTAAAGAACTATGGTGTCGAATTTGCCTGTATTCATGCTCCAGTGATTTTCAGATAAATTTTACTCCTTTTCGATGAGTAGAGAGCATTTGGATGTGCGGAAGTATTCTTTCTTCTTATGCTTTAGTTCACCACTACGAATTTATCGGTCGCTCTTCCTGGTTGATCATTTACAGCCCCGCTGTCCACAGCCGTACCTAAAACATCTATAACATATCCATATATTATTGCTACTTTTGTTTTGGCTTTTGGTACTTGGCTTTTAGTCCTGGTTCTATTTTCGGCCTTACTTTAGGGCCTCGCCTCTTTGGATGACTCATAAGGAGGCGTTTTTCTTCTTGTTTTAAGTGGTTTTCTTTAGAATTGTTTATGCTTTCTCATGGGGAGCCGCCTACCACTTGTCTGTATACTTTTCTCTGGGGTTCTTCTTGATTCTGAACTGGGCTTTGCACAGTTTTTTTTATTCCTTGTTGTGAAGGAACTTCACTGGTGTTCCAATACATCGTTTTTAATTAAAATCAATTCAATGTCTGTATATCTGCGCATCTGTCTTGCTCGATTTATTCGGAAACGACAGGAGTTGTCATCACGAAATTCGATTAGTTATCAGTCACGACTATGCAAGGGGTGGGAAATAGCCAGGAGAAGACCACTCTCAACGAACGATTTCAATTTATTTTAGCCAACTTTATAATAAAAATTATAGGACAAACGGTTTCGTCCAGGGCAGAGGCAACTCTTCAGACGCTGCCTCACCTCTCCCCTGGGAGCAGCGTGACCGTGAGTGGCATCAGATGGAAAACGCTCCTTTATATTTTCAGGAAAACACGCCAAGGGTGCGAATTATATCCAATCGACACCAATAGTTTGAGCCTGAGCTGGCTAAAGCTAAATAAATTGTTTAGAATAAGTGAGGGATCCTAAGTCCACAACCACTTGTTGTTGGACCGGACCAAATGGAGAGCAACTTACTCCCACGTCTCTTTGGTCCGCGGATCCCTCGTTTGGGGCATGGCACCCAAGCATTACAAAAATTATAGGACAAACGGTTTCGTCCAGGGCAAAGGCAACTCTTCAGACGCTGCCTCACCTCTGCCCTGGGAGCAGCGTGACCGTGAGTGGCATCAGATGGAAAACGTTCCTTTATATTTTCAGGAAAACACGCCAAGGGTATAATTTTTGTAATGCTTGAGTGCCATGCCCCAAACGAGGGATCCGCGGACCAAAGAGACGTGGGAGTAAGTTGCTCTCCATTTGGTCCGGTCCAACAACAAGTGGTTGTGGACTTAGCATCCCTCACTTATCCTAAACAATTCAACTTTATAATACTTAAATTCGACTCCTAAGATCAGAAAGAAATACAAACCTTAATATCAATGCGTAAATAATGATATGGATGGTATGTACCCCATTAGCGTTTATTCCCTGGTATTAGGGAAACTAAGTGGCTGTGTAATATCCACAAAACCTACAATTTATTTCTGAATCGGCATATTCAACCTAATGAAATTACATCTACCAAATGAGCTTACGAACCTAACCCATTGGTCGTTGTTTTAAATTCTTCAAGGTGTCCGAATGGGGGCCTGCCTACGTGTGCCACTTTACCAATATCGATTCGTCGTTATTGCTGCAGTAAACGTAAAAACAGAAATATACGGAAAACTATCAGCAAAACAAACAAATATAACATCAAATTGAAGTGAGTTGTGACTGCATCAAACATCGTGCCCAATATCAATATCGTCACTGAAGCGCGTTGCTGTAAAATTACACCCAACCACCTATCGCCGGAATCGATAAGGAACCCATTTCAAAGCCAATTTCGAATAGAATGAAATGGCAGGTTTTTGCGACCATCACGTATAGAACTATTGTATTGTATATTTATCCGGACCGTAAAATGTTTCATACCATCAGGCGTTTCACCACCGCCAGCTACAAGATCCTGCCATCATCATCGTCATCGTAATCATCATCGCCATCATTATTAGTTTATCGATATCGGGTAGCATAGGCAATACCGATATTATAGGGAGGCCGTTTTGAAAACGTAGATTCGGCAGGAAAAAAGACCGAATCGATAGCTACATTTGTCAACGTTTCCGCTTGGCTACCCGCCTCCTTTTTTTGCAACTCACATGACCTTGCATGAGCACAACAAGCTCGTAAACTTGCGTTTTATGAAGCACCATCATTCCGGGCGTGAGCTCCAGGGAGGCAAATCATTTGTTCACGAGGTTTGCAAGGGCTTTTATGAAAATTGTCGATACGATACCTTGGATTTCACCCACCGGATGAACCTTCTTGGCAGGTGGAGAAGCAATAAACATATTTTTACAAATGCGATTATGCAGATTATTCGCGTGCGCAATTCTTAATGAAGGACATTGAACGCGGTTACCAGAGGTCCTTATAAGCCCGTTCATTAAATCACGCAGTTCACTATGTAATCTATACACCTGTAAGCAGTGTAGTGGGATATGCGTACATATTTACATGTTAATAACAAATGCTACGACATATGGATGGTTAATGGAGAGATAAATTGTAATTAAATAAATTGTAATTGAGTGAAGCAGAGCTCCAATTTATTTTACTTTTATTATGACACTGGGCTAATAAAAAATCGGAAATTTTGTATTTTTCTCGAAAGGTGATTCGCGAAAGACTCTATGAAGCATAAGCGAAATACCTTCAGAAAAATATTTAAATATTTCGATAGAGAAATCAAACCAACCAACTTGAAAGTTTTAGATTCCCGTTTATCAATTTTATTGAGTTTAGCGTAGCTTCAAAAGTTTCAATGATAACTTTTATTTTCCTGCACTTTAAATAATGATTTCATTCAAAAATAATAATAATATTCGGTGTACAACTTTACTTCCGCCGTTTTTCGATAGATGGCTTTGGAGATACATAGTGAATGGAACTGTCAAGTCTAAAGTGTCATTTGGCAACTTTATATATCGAATGCTCTCGAATACGTATGGCAAGGCAGCTATTAGTGAAAGAACGTGTCGTGAATGCTTTCAACGCTTCAGGAACGGTAACTTCAACGTCGAAGACCGGCATGGCGGTGGAAGGGAAAAGGTGTTTGAACATAACGAACTAACGACTCGTGCCAAACCCAAGAAGAGTTGGCGAAATCGTTACAAGCAGATAAAACCAAGTGAAACCATTACAGGCGAACGGTATCAGACTCAACGGTGAAAATGTACCCTACGCAACTGGCGAAAACGTACTTGAAAAAACTGAAATTGGAAGTTTTACCCCACCCACCGTACTCTCTTGATATTGCTCCATTTGATTACCACCTTTTCCGATCAATGGCGCCCGACATGGCCAATCAGCATTTCGATTCTTAGGATGAATTGAAAAATTGGATTGATTCGTGGATCGCCTCAAAGGATAACTAGTCCTCTCGATGTGGAATTCGTTTGCTGGCGGATAGATGAAAAAAAAAACAGGCCAGCGATGGACAATACTTTCAATCATAAATGTGCTAACAATTTTTGAAAATAAAACCTTAAATTTTGAAAAAAAAAACGGCGGAAGCAAAGTTATACACCTAATAATAGCTACGAATCCCCCCCCCCCCCAAGCGAAATTAAATCGACGAATTTGAATGCATATTACCCACGCAAATGCAAAAGGCATACTCATCGATCAGGTTATCAAAGAGCAAGTAATGAAAACACCTAAGCGAAGGAAAGCAATGATCAAGTTAGGATTTCTTTTGAAGGTATTGCAATACCTCCCTTCATCAAGACAATGCACGCAACAATGTCACAAATCAATGAAAACCACACCAAAATTGCATGAATTGGGCTTCGTATTGCTGCCGCATCCACCGTATTCTCCAGATCTGGCCCCCAGCGACCTTTTCCTGTTCTGAAACTTCAAGAGAATACTCGCTGGAAAGAAATTTCGCACCGATGGAGAGGTAATCGCCGAAACTGAGGCCTATGTTGAGGCTAAAGGCAAATCGTACTATAAAAATGGTATCAAACAATTCTATGACCGCTACTATAATCGTTGTATCACCCTCAAAGGCAATCATTTTAAATAATAAAATCAAATTTTATCAGAAAAATATTTTTTTTATGCTATATACCCAATATTCAATTCGCCATCCAGCTCCTCCGCCGGTCGAGCTCTATCTTCTTTGCAACGAGAAGGGCCCGAACGTTATGGGCAACGCGGCTCCATCTGTCAGTGCTTCTCAGCATCTCCTCGACAATGTTACCTCGAGAGAGATCCCCTGTGCTTAAATAGAGCTGCTGACCGTTCCTTCACCACCGTCGTCCACAACTCCATTGCAAAACACACAATCCGGATATCGTGCCTTTTCAATCTTGTGTAGGTAAGGCTAGAAACCTCCATGCCCACTTAAGAAATGAGTAAGAAAATAGTTAGTCTCACTATGCTTCCGGTTAAGCCACGCACCTAAGTTGTCAATGAGGCGCGCAACCCATCTGCCTCTAGTTTCATTTTGCCAGGACCATTGCCATTCATCTAGGGTGCTTTGCCGTTCTTCACGTGCAACCACCTCCCTTGGCTCTTCTTCTTTGCGCTTGTATATGACTTGACGCTCCTTAGCAAGAATAGCAACGGGGATCACTCCCGCGATCACTACCACGGCCGATTCAGAGACAGTGCGGTACGCAGACGCCACCCACAAAGTTCCCCGAATCTGTAATTGCGCGAGAAGATTACGATATACCTGCTTGTCAAGAGCATCAGCCCATACATCTGCACCGTAGAGTAGGACAGACTGCATTGAAATCATCAAGAGACGTCGTCTACTAGACGTAGGATACCCAATATTTGCCATTAGCCTACTTAACGCTGCTTTGGTTTGTTCAAAAAAGTTCATCATTGAGTCAAGAGTCAGCCTAAAGTACTTTACGGCTAGTTTTGACTCGATTATTGACTCGCCGAACGATATGAGACGCAGGGTCGGAATTCTCTTTTTAATCAGGATCACTACTTCGGTTCTTTTTCCAGTACAAAGTTGATACCATGAGCAACCATCCACTTGCTTACCGGTTGCATAAATATGCCAAGTCTGCTTTGCGCCTGTTCAACAATGTGTCCAACAACAAGCGCTGCGATATCATCTGCATAACCGACCAGGCGCGACTCATCTGGCATGTCGAGCTTAAACAGACTACCATAGGTAGCGTTTCAGGGGTCCGTTTTATCCTTCAACGAGTAGTTATTTGACAGCAAAGAGGCAACTTGAACTTCCTACAACTTTGTTACTCATAGTTGGATTTCCACTTTTAAATAGAACGCTTCGTATTGAAACCTATATTACTGCAATTTTAAGGATCAAGGAAGAACTTAAGAGGGTTACTCAGTAATTTTTCAATATACAAAAATATACTATAATTAGCTTTTTTGAAGAAATATCGTAACGGAGGATATTTTAAGACATAGAGACCATATTCGCGAAACACCATGATATCTTTCAGAGATGTTTCGGTCGCTCAGTCTGAGAACGGGTCCTTGGAATAATTGCCCCTTTTCGGACCAACGCAATACTCCCCTTTGCAACTAATATCAAAATTAATATCTACTTCGGAATGCACTAATCGAGGCCTTTCATCTACCTCACATAACTACATTCGATGATAAAAAATGTTGTACTCCTCCGTTAGGTATATGGGGACCTCCCCTTAAGTTCAACTCACTGCATGTGTGGGGTTCACAGTGTTCATCAGTACAGTCCCTTCTGAGAAAAGTGCGTGTGACAGACAGATAGGAAGACGAGCATACGGGTAGACTGTGAACTGAATGCAATAAGATTATACGTCCTCAATGCGACAATTGGCGAAATATATATCTCCCTGTCCTCGTAAAGATGATAGTTTAAATAATCCTAGCACAACGCATCAAAGAACACCTCGAAAGCTTGGTTGCCAAATAGTAGTTCGTTTCTGCTCTGACAACTCCTGCAATGATCACATCAACTCTTTGCAATTCATTGTAAGCCTCGCAGGCTTAGAGCACTACTTCACCTATTTTTCATCTATTTCGAGGAAGCTTTTGACATCGTTGATCTTACCTGGCACGCTATACTCAGAAGGGGTATTCCCGAGAAGCTATTAAACGTTATCACAGCGAAATCTTGCACTGAAAATGACATGCGCTGCATCCAAGCAAAGTCTTGAAGAAATTTTTAAAGACAGTGTTGGACAGAATTGCATTCTATCGTTGATACTATTTGATTTCGGTATCTGAACGCCCCATACTTTGGTTAATACCTGCCTTCGCTGTGTAGGTATGGTTGATGCACTATGCTCCATTTAGGGAACAGTAGCAACAATAATTGGAAGGCGAAACAAACGCTGTTGATTACTTTGACACCACCTATAGCTGTTTTGTCCATAGTTTTCCCAGTATAAGATTTACGTTTCATACAAAGGAATTCTTCATCTTTATATTAGAGCTGCGCGAAATGTCACTTTAACAGGTAATATCGCATTACCTGTTTTACTTTTTGAAAATATTACAAAGTAATATCACAAACTTCATCTTTCATTAACCTAATCGTATATATGATGACGATCATCGAAATCATCATTCCATGACAAAACCAACCAAGAGAACAGGGAATCATAACATCAATATGTATCAACAACCGCCGCCGCTACTTGTACTGCGAAGAACGGTGATGTTTTGATGATATGACATTGTATTACAAAACATCACCTATAACAAGAATAATATCATCATCACTTTGATGATCCGGTGATGTTTGAATGTTTGGTGCTGTTTAAATAGAGGTAATGTACCTCTAATACTTTCTATACTTTAAAGTGATATCCCATTTGCGATATTATATTATATATACCACTTACCCATCTCTACCTTACACATATGTGCAATGAATGAATTAACCATGATGTAATGAGTGTGAATCTACAAATAGAGCATCATCATATGGTACGTACAGGTGCAAATCGCAACATAATACAGGGTGTATCTTCAATATATTCCATGAATGAGTCAGAACACAAATTATTGGCATAATTTTAAGTTTGGGTAACAATTTGGCAAATTAACAATTGCCGTCAGTTCAAACTAGTAAAGGGTAGTTAAAGTCGAACTAGAGTTGAAACCATGTAGCCTGCTCTGTTGTAAGACTAAAACTGACTGACCGTCACAAAATTTCAAACCGATATCAGTAATGATAGTCTCCTTTTATCTTAAATTTAATTTTTAAGATATAATTTTATTAAATATATTTGCTGTAGGTTCACCTTCGTAAAAAATTCATAAATTTAACACAAACTGGAAAAGTTGCCTGGATCTCTACAAGATCTCTCTCTTTAACTTTGAAAACGCATCACAGGCAAGACCTGATGCACTACATCCGTATACAACCGAATCAAGGCAACGTGGATGACATTAATGTTTAGTATCTTCCGAAATGGAAGTGAAAAGTAACTAGAAAGTAGAATTGCTATAATGAGTGCACATGTCCTCCGTTGAAAGTAAAAATGTTCTGCTTCTCTCATTATTCATTTTTAATGAACTTTTCCAAACCCTTTCTCCGTTGCTATTTCTCCTATTTACAGCATCTAAAAAGTTTGTACCTATAAATTCTTCATTTGTGCCGGATTACTCTATTTCCATGTTCTATGTTAAGAGTCTCACACAGGCCCTTGGCCATCGCTTTGACGTAAAAACTCTCTTGGATATATGCGAACCAGGGCACAAACAATCCAGCATAAATTGGTGTATGTTTTTCCAGTTAGTTCTGTTATTGTCGTTGTTATATTTTTGCCATGAAGAGACTCTACTTGGCTTTCCGCTTCCACTCATCCTTTTTTATGTTTCACATTATTTCAGGTCCTTTAACAGAAGTACAAACTGCCGTCGGCCTTGAGGCGGCACTCCCGTGTGAATTCACAGACGACACCTCGCGAGCGGACCATGACATGGATAAGGTTCAGCTTATCATTTGGTACAAAGAAGGTCACGAAAAGCCCATATATAGGTGAGCATGAACTAAATCTAAACTTGAATATTTTAAGTAAGAACCATTCCTTCATTTGTATATTGTAATTTCCTTTTGTTTGGAAGTACGTCCTCCTTTCAGGTAGTAGAATTCCATTGTTTTATAATAATTAAATAAATATTTTGAGGGTGACCACTTTTCTGAAGTTTAATAATGGAGTTTTCGGCATTATTTGCATTATTGTCTGAATACAAACATATGTTGCTTTACTTACTAATTAGTTTTCAACTTTAGCTTTCAAAATCTCAGTAATACTAATACACCGAGTAAATTGATAATCGATGACAATATTGATCCCCTCACAGCTTAAATTGATAATTCCCCTACATAGTTCCCTTTACAAATAATAAGCCGCGTCCTTTCGTGCGGATAAAGGTATGGACATGTACATGCATCAAAGGATGTGCATGTATGGGCACGCTTATGCGCAGCCTGGATAAATGGGGAGCAAACGCCTACACGTGGATAAAAATTTGCTATAGGAAGGATACCCAGAAATCAAACCAAATATGGAGAACGAGGAAGGTAGCTTATTTACGGTGCCGGGCTTCGGAAACCCAATACCGGCGGTTCTTGGGAGTGAGCAAGTAGGCTCCCGGCTGTTGATATCCAGTGAACACAGTGCCTCAATAATGGGAAACTACTTTGGCATCTAATGCTACAAGAGATCTTAGTGGAGTAGAAATGAGAGTTACAACGGATTCTTTTCGCAAGAGCTCAGAACTTGGAAGGTCACCACCGAGTGCATCATTACCCAGCAGGCAGCGAACTACAACAAAGTTTCTTTCACTGGGAGAACGCATCAAGGAAATCTGTGAGTTCATCAAAAAGAGGCGGAATATCCACCAAAACATTAGGGCTCTGATACGGGGCATTAAATTGTCGTAAATAAGGGCTCCGGAGAAGAAAACTCCCAAACGTCATATGGCAAAGTGACGCTCCTTCAAAATAAACTAGGTGAGAACGCGGGCAAATGGAATAGAGATAGAATAAGTGAACCCCTTGGTGCTCAGCAAGCGGCCAAGAAGAAAAAAGCGTCTTCATCGAAGAAAGCTGAGCCGGCGAAAGTTTCGGGTAGCTCTTCGATTGCAGTTCCAACTTCGAAACAAGTCGGGAAACCGGAAGCTAGACGCTTCAGGTATAAAAGGTTTTGTGTTCCTCTATGTGAGGAATGATGAGTACCTGACAGTTCCCTGTGTCCATAGTTAAAAATTCAATTACCTTCTACTTTTTAAAATGCCATTTACACAAATAATTTGATTTGTAAAGCACTATACTGATAGCAGTCAACCTCATACGCTTCACACAAGAAGCCCAGTATTATTAACAAATGTGAAGAAGACAACCTATAACAGATACAAAAAGGACTGGGGAGACGTGGATTATTCATGAATAGAATTTCAATATTTCACTCGAATGTAATTATTCTCGTTAATTATGACGTCAGTATCTTATTTGTATGGCTTAGGATGCGGTAAATTCGCACAAAATTGGTAAGTTTGCTATAACATTGACGGACATCCATCGATTTTAATAAGGTTTTGTTTTACACAAAATCTTAAAAAGGGGAAGGCCTACAGCTCGTAAGCCCGAAGAATGGACAAAGGTGGGCAGCGGAAAGCGGCAGAAGGAGAAAAAGAAGATTTGTCCGGAAATAATCACTACTCCCAGGAAATGGGATATGTCCTACACCGATATCCTTCGGAAAGCATAGCCGATCCGGAACTGATTGATCTGAGCAGAAGTGCCAATCATATCAGGCGTACGCAAAAGGGGTGTCTGACACTGGAACTAAACAGATCTAACGAGAAGACAGTGGATAGTTTTCGCGGTCGAGTGGAAAAGGTACTAGATGAGCAAGCAGACGTGAAAGCTCGAAAGCAATAGATAGTAATCGAGTGCAAGGACCTAGACGAGGGCACATCATGAGAGGAGTATGTGGTGCGCTAAGGGGGCATGTGGACGGCAAGTCACTCAAGAAACAATGGCATTCCCGAGAGCCGGCTTTGTACGGGCGAAAGTCAACGGCGTTTACATCTACAACTGTTATGCTCCTCCTTGCACATTATTAGCGCAATATGAGATGTTAGACGGCTTGGTGTTGGGCGCTAAAGACCACAGCCCCAAAATCATTCCCGACAATTTCAACGCGTGGGCCTTACACTGGGGAAGTCAAGTGACGAACACCAGGGACCAAATCCTGCTTGAAACCTTCGCGAAGCTGGACATCGTACTAGCCATGGTTGGATTCGTGCCCACCTTCCGAGGCAAAGGGCTAGACTCGATGTCGATTTGACTTACCTTGTTGGCAAGAAGGATGGTCTGGCGGGTGAGTGAACACTACACCCACAGTGACCATCAGGCGATTTTTCTCAACATCAGAAACGAGGGAGGCGACATTCGAGTGAGCAGTAGAACCGGAAAACCCAGGAGAAGAAGGAGGTCACGACCGAACCGAACGGCGCTGGAAAAAATGAGCCAGTTATGTCAACGGGTAACTAATGCATGCCACTCTACAATGCCGCGACGCAAGTTCTATCACAGTAGGAAACCAAACTACTGGAGGAACCAAGAAATCTCGTTGTTGAGAGCATGGAGTCTATGAGCGAGGAGGCTTTTTTAAAGGACCAGAGGGATGCCGGAACATCGGTAGTCGAAGAAGAAATACCGCGATTTTCGAAGTAGCCTTAAGAAGGCTATTCAGAAAAGTAAGCGGAATTGCTGGACGCAGTTGTGCCTTGAGGCCAAAACGAGCCCGTGGAGCCCAATCGGCTCAAGTGGCGTGCCCGCGACTCTTATTCCAAATAATCATAATCCATTTCCCACAACAGGAAGAAAATGGACTTCATCCAATGGTTCAGCAAGACGTCTTCTCAATCCCCAGGGTGACCGAAGAGTAACTGTGGGAGACCTGTGGACGAATTGGGGGCAATACCGCGCCGGGATTGGACGGGACTCCGAACAAAACCCTGAAATTGGCTGCTAAAATTAGGCCCATACGGTTCATACGTATATTTGAATCAAGGATGGTCGAAGGAGTGTTGCCCGCTCAGTGGAAAAAGCAGAGGTGGGTTCTGCTACCGAAGCCCCAAAAAAACACCTGGTGCACGCTCTTCAAATCGCCCTATCTGTGTTTTAGACTCTATGGGGAAGAGTCATTTACAACAGGCTGCTTCCATTCGTTGAACTAGCGGAGGGTGCATCAGAGCGGCAGTATGGGTTTCGCAGAGCACGGTCTTGGGTCGATGCCATTGCAAAGGTCGCAAACCTGGCCCGGGATCCATCGGCAAGTGCTGCGCGGTGATGATGGATATCAGGAATACCTTTAACTTCAGCGGTGACGCTGGATACCAGCTTTAACACGGCCAACGGGGGTTGGATTAAGGCCACCCTGACTAAACGGGGTTTCCCTGTTTACTTAGCTCGATTAATCATGAGTTACCACTCGGAGAGACTTCTATGGTACGAGACGGACGACGGACCGAAGGAATATTTTGTAACAGCAGGTGTTCCGTATTGGGGCCCCCTGCTGTCGAACGTGTGTATGACAAAATGTCCGGCCTTCGGGTGCCAAAGCAGGCAACGTTGATTGGTTTTGCAGATGACTTGGCAGTGGTGGTAGTATGCAAGTGAAACCATTCCTGCCATAAAAGCATGGCTCCAAATGGCGAAACTGGACCTGGCGTAAGATAAGACATAGGCGGTTCTTATTACTAGTCGCGGGAAAAACATCAAAATGTCAAAATCCGGGTTGGTAATCACGAGATCGTTTCAAAGTTGACCATTAGATACCTGCGGGTAATGAACGATGCTAAGTTGAGCTTCAAGAGGCACCTGGACTATGCGCACGAAAAGGCAGAAAAGGCCCAACTCTAGCAAGGATAATGCGGCCCCTGTCTGGACGTGCGCAATGGATAATAGAGTTAACCAGGTAAGGGTAAGTTCGGTACACCGACCAATCGCGCTTAAGGTGTGCAGTGCATATAGAACGGTATCTGGTGAGACAGCATGTGTCATCGCGGGGATGATTCATTTGGATCTTCTAGCGAATAGAGCACACTATTTCCCACACACTGCTGGAACCTGGCGCAGCAGCATCTTTTTAAGATTTCCACCTCCATCCATAAAAACCAAAAAAAAATATATATGGTGTATGTACGAGAAAAAACTGCAATACGTTAAATTAGTAACTGACTTTATAACTCTTTCCAGTCGTAATCCGTATAAGTCGCTACGAGCTTTTCCGTCTCTCCTTAAGCACTCGTGCTATAATGCGGCATAAATCCACTTGTACTGGGATGTAGATATCTTTCGTGGTAACATACATATACGTAGGTGTGAATACATTAACTTAATTTTCAATTCCAAGTACAGAATCCCTTTACAAGCACGAGAAGCACAACATACATATGTACGCTCGCAACAAAAGATCAAAGAGCAACTTACAGGATTGGAAACATGTATCAAATTTTCTTATCCCCTTCTACAGTAAAGCACGGTTAGGCATAAACAAGTGTAGCAAACATTTAGAGGGACAAATCAATATAGACGAAGGAGTGAAAATGAAGGAAACGGAAGTTCCATGACAGTGAGTTTGCATAAGTCATGTTTGCTAAGAAATATGAATTGCTTTCCACAAAAAGAAGAAGTTCGAAATATACATACAGAACTCGAGAAGGTAAAGCACAAGTGAAACACTGAGTTCTTGTAAGCCCACGCATGGGTTTTCTTCTTCGAAATTTGTTTGTTTATTCTATCGAGCTAGTGGTTAAATGGTTTCGGTGGGATGATGAATTGGGTGCTCCTGTTTTCGTTTCTTTAGGGAGTTGAATTGTTGCCCTTTTCAATAACCCCTGAGCAGTTTCCTCTACACCCATGTGTGAGTGTGTCAAGTATTTAAAGAAGTTACTCGAACGACGCTCAACTCGAATAATTCCAACTTACCTTTGGATCGTTTTTCTTTTCATTTTTTGACTGAAGATAAAGTGTGTACTTCTATCCTATTCGTAGGCAGCCAACCCCGGTCCCGAGAAAGGGGTCGATGGTTCGATTTGATGTTTTTGAAGATATTCTTGATCGATCACTAAAATAGATAAATATGTACATACAAGCCACACGGAGAAAAACAATTTTGAGACTTGTCGTGTTTGCTTTCCATTACTACAAATACCCGGCTTCCATGGGTACTCCACATATGAAATCGCCTTATCACCAAACTGAAAAATGTTTATCATCTAAAAAAATATTACTTAACGACTGTTGACTGTCTGCTACATTCTTAGGTATACACAGAATGATACTGATTTTAACTCTAACTTGGAGCCACTAGTGAACAAGATGATAAAAATCACCACCAGCTTAAGCATAGCAAAGAAGGAATCCTTGCTTAAAGAGGTCATCCCGTGTGTCGGATTCGCGGATTCCAATTTTTTTGGCATCAATTATATCTAGATATAGTGTAGAATATACAGGTAAAGTGATTTTTTGATATTCGGAGTCGTTCGGAAATTATAGTCTTAAACACATGATAAGTCACATGCCAGATTTATGTCGATCGCCGTAATAAAGCTCGTATTTATCGGTCCGGATTACGTTCGAATGACTTCGCTAAAAGGACAAGAATTGAAGCCAAGGCCGTACATGTGTTTCTTCAAGAAACCTAAGGTTTATGGATTAGGTATAGCAGATTAATGGTCAGTTACGGCTTTATGGCTAAAAATCGCATTCTACTTTTTAAATGCATTTTGCGTTTTTAACCGCATGTTGAAAATCGGCTGCCACCATAGCCCAAAATCTATCAAACGAAATTCTTTGAAATTTTCACGACCTATTCAGAACATATTTCTACGGTCCGCAAACTAGGATAATTGCGATTCTTCTTCCTTTTCTTCAGCCTTTGTCCCGTTCACAAGCGGGGTCGGCTCGTCGTGATCGGCTTCGCCATTTGGCTCTATCGAATGCCTGATCTGGGTGCAATCTCGAGGCTTCCAAATCCCCATCTAGCGTATCAAGCCACCGTTGTTTAGATCTGCCTTTTGGTCGTTTACCATCGACTTCGATGCTCAGACCAATCTTGGCAAGTGAATTCTCGTTTGCACGAATTGCGTGACCATACCATCGAAGACGCCTCTCTCGCAACTTTTCCACGATCGGTGCAACCCCATAACGATCGCGGTTATCCTCATTTTGGATGTGATCTAAACGTGTGACGCCATTAGTCCAACGTAGCATCTTCGTCTCCATTACCGCAAGACGCCGTTCAGTGTCTTTTATAGTCGGCCAACACTCAGAACCATAGAGAGCGACTAGACGGACGACATTGCGGTAAATTTTAGATTTGAGACGTTCGTTGATACGTCGATCACAAAGAACTCCAGTTGTGGAACGCCACTTCATCCAGGTTGCGTTAATGCGTGAAGCAATTTCATAACGCAGTTCTCCATTGGCTGATAGCGTTGACCCGAGGTATTTAAATCGCTCAGTTCTGGGCAGATCACTGCCGCTGACAGTGATTGTGTCTGTTTCATGGGGATCGGTCGTCAAAAATTAAGTTTTGTTTAAATTCAATCTGAGACCGTGTTGCATGAGGCGATCATTCCATTTTTAGACAAGTTGCTCGAGATGATTTTTGCTATCAGATGCTAGGAAAACATCATCTGCATAAAGCAGTGTGTAGGGCGCTGGACGTTGGATATCCCGTGTGACGGTGTCCATAACAAGAACAAAGAGGAGCGGTGAAAGGGCACTTCCTTGATGAAAACCATCAGAGACACGGAGCGGTTTTGATACACCCGCCATACTTCGAACTTTACTTTTCGGATCGTGGTAGAGCAATTGAACCCAGCGCACGAGTTCCTCTGGCACGAAATGTTGTCGTAAAGCATACCAGATAAGTTCGTGTGGTACACGGTCAAACGCTTTCTCTAGATCCAGAAATGCAATGTAAAGAGAGCGATGCTTCTCACGGTGTTTCTCCATGAGTAACCGCGCGGCGTGTATTGCGTCAGTAGTTCCGCAGTTCTTGGCAAATCGGGCTTGATTCACGGTTATTTCAACGATTTCGCGAATACGGTTGTCAAGAATGCGTTCAAAAATCTTCATGGTATGGGAAAGTAATCGGATCGGACGGTAATTTGAACATTCTGCTGGGCTACCTTTCTTTTTCCATATTGGAACAGTGGTACTTTCTTGCCAGTCAGATGGTGTTCTTCCTTCCTGAATAACCCGGTTAACCCGGTTAAAGAATTCACTGAGCCACAGTGTTGGGTCCCAGCTCTTCGCTTTCCAGAGCTCAGATGCGATGCCGTCAGGTCCTGTTGCTTTCCCCGATTTCATTTGTTTTATTGCCTCCTCGACTTCAGTTGCGCTGACTGGTGGAACTGCTCCAAATGTCGGCAATGATTGTGGAAGTGGAGGATGAGCAAATTCTTCAGTTGAAATCTGCTCGAAGTATTCTCGCCATCTATCCGTTGTGGTTCGACGGTTGGTAAGCAAAGTACCGTTCTTGTCATTAACGCCACAGAAGTGACAATATCCTGTGTGCGTTCATTACATTACAAGTCGATACAGATCTCTCTCGCCATCCCGAGTGTCCAGTTTATCGTAAAGATTTTTGAAATGGTTTGCTCGAGTGACAGCGACCGCTTTCTTTGCTGGCATTGCTTGGCATTCTTGTAAATTTGCCAATTAGCAGGAGTTTTATCGTCGAGAAATTTGTGGTAGAGGCGTTTCTTTTCACGGACCTTCATTCAACATCATCATTCCAAAGCCAAGTATCTCGGTTGATGTACCGCTTACCCGGCTTGGTGACCCCGAGGGTTGCAGAAGCCGCTTTGTGGATCGTGTCTTTCATTTGGTTCCATGATTCCTCCACATTCGTAATGGTCGGCAATCGTTTCTTCCTTCTTCTCACCAAATCGCCACCATTTAATGCGTCGCGGGCCAGTGCGTTCCTCACGCTGTTTTATCGGTGGCTTAATTCACAGGACGGCAATCAACGGCCAATGTTGAGGTGCAATGGTCTCATAGGGAACGACTTTGCAATCAGTGACAGTGGTAAAATGTTGGCGTCTTATGAGAATATAGTCGATTTGCGTTTTACTGTTCCCACTATAAAATGTAGGAAGATGAGACAATCGTTTGATGAACCATGTATTCATAAGTACAAGGTCATGGGTGTCCGCAAAATCGATTATACGCTCGCCACCTTCGTTGCGCGCTCGGAACCCCTTTCCCCCATGGCACCTGTTACCGTCTGCCTTTTCACCCACATGACCATTAAGGTCGCCGGCAATGATTATGTAATCGTCAGCAGGCACGTGACAAGTCTTTTCATCGAGAAGTTGCCAGAAGGCATCTTTCTCGGCATCAGGTCGACCTGTCTGTGGTGCATACGCGGTGAAGAAGTGAATAGTGCGATCAGCTGATATAATGGTGAGATTCATCAGCCGATCATCAAATCGTTCGACTTCTTTAATGGCATCACGGAAACTCTCTGAGATGGCAATGCCGCCAACACCATATTGAGTGTGTGGCTTACCAAAATAGAGAAGTTTGTAGCCATTTTTACCGCGTTCGCGTTCAATGTCGCAGCTTTTGGCACCAGACCATCGGGTTTCTTGCAGAGCGCAGATATCAATGCGCCTTTTCCGAAGGGCTCTTGCCAGTTCCTCGGTCTTTCCAGTTAGGGTACCAACATTTAGCGTGCAGACACGTATTTGTTTTGTTCATTGTGCTCGGACTAACTTGCTTGCGTCCTGACGCCGTCCACACGTCGAGAACCCTTGCCCATTTCTCGACAGGACCGGGGCCCGTCCTGCCGCGTCAACTGAGGTGGACGCCCTAGCATTTCTCCGAGGCTTGTGATTCAATCCGATCATCATGTTTGTAACGACATTGTATGCATTTTCTTGGTCGACCTGTCGCGGTGCCTGTCGCCAAGAGAGATCAGGTAGAATTTAGGATAGTGGAATAACTCCAACTATAACTCTATTTATCTCTTTCCCTGATCTCAGCATTTTATTTTTGTTTTACTGAGGATAGTACAGAGTACGTTGCCTCAAACCCTCCTCCTTTACCTGGGCTTGGGACCAGCATACTATGTTAATAGCATGGCGGAGTTAGGATAATTGCGATTCATTCAGTAGTTTTTTTTTATTCATTGAAGAAGCCGTAAAAAACCAAAATTCAAAAAAAAAAACGTTTAATACGGCACCAAAAATTTAATTTTTAATATTTTTTAATGATCCTAGTTTGCGGACTGTAGTTAAGTCTGTACTTTAAAATGCCGTTTACTTTTTTTTTCTCTAAGATGATCGCAGCGCCCTCTAGCATAAAAACACCTTTTTTTTGGAGATAGGTGTATAAATTGCTCTGTATTTCAATAACGAACTTTGCGATCGGGCGAGAAAAATTCCTATGTACGCTCAAGATATTAATAAATCTATGGTGAATTCGTAGTTCCATCTTTATTTAGTTCGTCACAAAAAATTTCTAAAAAAAGCCAAATAAAAGGCCTTCACACGGGATGCCTCCCTTAAGGTTGGTATCAATAAGTACCCTGTTCGAATCAGCACATGAATTCCAGTAATACGTATATTCAATAGAAATGGTCGCATATCAAGACCATGAATTAGCATGTACATAGGTACCATGAAACTCGTAACTTCACATAAATCCAAATAGCATACTAACTCAATTAAAGTCTTCCCCGATAAACTTAACAAATGATGATTTAATTTGATGACTCTATCAAGTGCGATGAAACTATTCCTATAACTCCCCCTAACATTTATTCGCTTTTAGCTTATAAATAGAAATTCAAATAATCCCAACGTTTTAGTTGTTATCTCCGTCCTCCCAAAATTCCAGTTCCGAAGTAATAAACAAGTCCACGAACTCTAGTTAATCCATAAGTCACTCCCAGCCTCTGTTATTCCTTCTCAAACAATTAGTTTAAATCTGGATATCAATAGGTAGCAGATGTCCCAGGGAAGGAACATCTCATTGGTTTGACTTTTTAGCATTTTAGTAACAAGAAAGACAATATTTTAAGGTGATAAATGCGGGTGGGCAGCTAAGGTGACCGCAGTAGTCTTTTGAAAATAGCATACATTTTCCTCGTCGAATCCCTTAATTTTGTACAATGCTTAACATTCGAGGTAACTGCTTCAATATTTTCAAAATTACAGAAATATGCATTTCTTATCGCAAATATTATTAAACTTGACAGTCTCAAAAAAAATATTCTGCCATTCAAATTTCATCGTCGCCCTCCTACCCCTTAAGTTATATGTCGTACCTCCAACAATGAGTGCCACAAATTAGGACAGCGACCGCTTAATGTCATTTCCACTCCGAGTATTTCAATGTACTAATCCTTAAGATGAATTTAGAATGTTTCCACATGTTCAGCATTTAGGGTAAACCTAAGTGGCTGTTTTTACATTATTTCTTTGAAGATTTCGGAATTTTACGGATATAAGCGGCAAGATCAATGCCAAACTGCATAATCGGGCACATAGTATCTGTTGCCCGACCTTCTTGTCTATGTATATTCTTCGAGCAGAACTAAACAACAGTGGAAAATCCATGCAGGAAATTCATCTACGGGCATAAAAACTATAGTTCAGAAAAGACACGTTCCTTAATTTAAGGCAGTTGCGGAATCCTAAAATTCTACCGTTTGAATATAAATTATAAAATTATGGTCACATAAAAAAGCATCTGACGTTTCTTCACTGTATGCAAAGTACATGGGAATATTAAACGTAGTGCAAGATAGATTCGATTGATAGAGATTTTTAATGGCCTTTTGATTTCTAGAATTAGGATGAAATTAAACTTTGTCATATATTTTCCAAGAATGCGTATAAATGTGACAATATATTCCTTCATCTTTTTCAAAAGCCAACTTTAATTTGTGCCTCAATTCGTCAATCCATCGCGTAAAGAATTGAAATTCACTAGCATCTTTCAGGTGCAAAATAAAACTAAGGTGATAAATAGAAATGCAAATGCACATGTGCTCTTATTCTTATATTGAGTTTTTTTTTTTTTTGGGAGTAGGGTAGGTGAATGCATTTACGCACAGAGTGTTGGACTCCCGCAACAGCACGCTGGCGGACTACCAACTAAACACCTCCCTGTCATCAGAGAACAAGCCTGGAACCGTTTGACACATTACTTCGGGCTAGCCCTCCCGCTCTCCCGGCTTTGGGAGCCTTCAAGTCAGGGAATTCCTTTCACCAACGGGAGGGGAGGGGAGGAAGGGAGTTGTTAGTTCAGGGAACCCCTTACCGTCCGATCCCTCTGCCGGTCGAGTTCAATCTTCTTCGTAGTAAGAAGAGCCCGAACATAATGCGCAATACGATTCCAGCTACCAGCGCCCTTCAGCATCTCTCGCACAATGTTGTCTGGAGAGAGCTCCCCTGTGTCTGCATAAAGCTGCTAGCGGAGGCCGTCCCACCTCTCAGGTGTGTTCAGCGTCATCCGCCACTCTATTGCAGAACACACAGTCAGGAGATCGCCCCTTCCCACCCCTGTGCAGGTAAGACTGAAAACCTCCATGCCCACTTAGAAGTTGGGTAAGGAAGTAATCAATCTCACCGTGCTTTCTGTTCAACCACGGGTCTAATTTGTCGATGAGCCGCGCAGTCCACTTGCCCCTTGGCTCATTTTGCCAAGAAAGTTGCCACTCGTTAAGGGTGCGTTGACGTTCTTCACGGGCGACCACTTCTCTTAAGTTTTCGTCCTTACGGCGATAGATAGCTTTGCGCTCCTTGTCAAGGAGGGCAACGGGGATCACTCCCGCAATCACCAAGGTGAAGGTATTTAACCGTTGGTTTTGACTCTATAGTCAACTCGCCGATCGATATGGGACCCAAGGTCGGGATTCTTCTTCTGGTCAGGATGACTACTTCGGTTTTTTCCAGCGCAAGGTTGAAACCGTGAGCAGTCATCCATCCGCTTACCCGTCGCATCAATATGCCAAGTCTGCTTTGCGCCTGTTCAACAGTGACGACCAGGCGCGACTCTTCAGGCATATCGAGTCTCAGCAGACTATTGTAGGAAGCGTTCCAGAGGTCCAGCCCTAGGATGGATCCCTGCGCTACTCCCGACGTGATTTCCATCCTCCTCTGGCCCTCTAGCGTCTCATAGAACAGGGAGCGGTCTTTCAGATAATCCCTCAATATCCCCAAGAGATAGCTTGGCACGTGAAAGGAGTTCTCTAGTGTGCCCAGCATATCTGTCCATCTTACGGAATTGAAGGCATTTCTGACATCAAGCGTTATGAGGAGCACTATCCGTCGAGATCGGCGGCTGTGTGCCCCGGCTCGATTAAACGCATCTACGACCTCCATAACAGCATCCACTGTAGATTTCCCTGTTCTAAACCCGAACTGCCTTGCGGATAAGTCCCCGGCAGCACGGATCGCTTCAGCGAGTCTACCCCTGATGAGCTTCTCGAGCACTTTTCCGGCCGTGTCAAGCATACACAGCGGTCGGTATGCAGACGGGAGCTCCGGATCTCCTTTACCCTTACGGATCAACGCGAGTCTGGCCACTTTCCAGCGAGAAGGAAAAATGCCCTCCTTCAAGCACGCGTTGAACGCTTCGAGCAGCAATTCTGGCCGTTGGCGGAACACCAGTTTGTAAACTTCCGCCGGGATGCCATCAGGACCTGGCGCCTTCCTGTTTTTCATAGTGAGAACCGCTTCTTCGAGTTCTCCCATTGTGAAAAGGGGGCAATCCACGACGCTTTCTGCGCTGTTTACATCAAGCCGTACAGGGTGTCTGGGGAACAATGCCCGCACAATGCGGTCCATCTGGTCGGTGCTCAGTATGCAGGGCTTCCGCAGAGCCCCGATTTTCCGAGTGACAAGCTTATAGCCAAGTCCCCACGGGTCATCATTCACCTCATTAACAAGATTTTGCCAGCCGCGAGCTTTGCTTTTATTTATAGCGCTGCGGAGTCTCCTTTTTGCTGATCTATATTGTGCCTTTATGGCACATGCCTCCTCGTTGGCGTACAAACGTTGTGCCAAACGGCGGAGCTTATGACACTCCTTCCGTAGGTCGGCAATTTCCGCCGTCCACCAGTACATAGAAGGCTTGTCGCGCCTGGGGCCTCTCCGGGGCATGGAAGCCTCACACGCCGTCGTTATCAGATTCATCACTGAATTTACGACGGTGTCAGCTGCGACACCACCACCCCCCGGAGTGCCCCCCAGCGCGGCCCTACCTGCTCCAAGAGCTTCGACGAACCTTCCGATGTTCATCTTCGCGACATTCCACACGCAGGGGGAACGTCGTGTTGGTGCTCGCCGGCAAGTAGCGTCAAACACTTCGAACGCAATGTACTGATGATCACTTGCCGAGAAGTCTTCTAGGACTCGCCACCCGTCCACCGATGATGCCAGAGATTCCGACGCAAAAGTTATGTCGGGAATGCTTCCTTCACAACCTGAGCGCCGAAACGTTGGCGTGGAACCGGTGTTTAAAATTACGAGCCCGGTTCTCGCCGCCATTTCCAAAATCCGTTTCCCTCTGAAGTCTGATTGAGGCATGCCCCATTCAAGAGCCCTGGCATTAAAATCACCGCCAACCAGGATTCGTCCCTCCGTGCTCGAAACGGCGTCCTCCAGAGCATCAAGCCGGCGTTGAAAGTCCGGAATCGACTCATTCGGCGTCAGGTAAACGCTAAAAAACGTTATCCCTAAACACCGGATCCAGACAAATCCGTCCCCCCGGCCTTCGGCAAGAACACGAAGTCGAACGTCGTCCCGAACCCAGATGGCAGCGGTGCCCGATAAGTCGAGATAACTTGAGGACGGGTCCTTGTTTCGGTATTGCTCGCTAATCAGCACTAGATCAGCATTTACTTCCGCAGCGAACTGCGCTAGCAACTGGTGAGCAGTTGCACTCCGGTGCATGTTAATTTGCAAAATGCGGATCATGGCGTTCGCACCCTAGCCCTCTCCAATTCCGCCCTGAAGATCGGACACCGTCCCGAGCCCGCAGTGTGTGCGACGCTTTCGCCAGATGCGCCACGATCCCTGCAGAGAACACAACTCTCGCTTTCCTTGCAAGTCTTCGCTTGATGACCCGCTTGGCCGCATCTCCGGCATGCTGTCCTCCTGTCCGGACCCTTGCAAGCTGCTGATGTGTGTCCATAGTCCAGACACCTGTAGCACTTGGTGGGGACTATCCGCATTCGTACCCTGCATACTACCCATCCGATTTTGATTCTCCCGCTGTTAAGGAGTTTCCTCGCATATTGCTCGGGGACATCCACCACGGCAAGTTTTTGGCCTCGAGCATTTACAGAGGTAATACCTACCCGGGCATTGGTTACCTCTGGACATTCACGCTTTAGCGCCTCCTCTAGGCAGTCAAGATCCCGTATTTCCAGAGAGCACATGGGTTCTAGGCTGGAAACAAGGGCCTTCTCCCCCAATAGCCTCTTGACCGCTTCGCAGAACGTGCTCTTGTTGGTCGTCTTTGGACCCAGTTCGACGAGAACTCCACCACTCCTCGTTTTCCGTATCGAAGACACCTCTGCTCCGTTCTCCTCGGGTTTCATCCTGTAGCGGATTTCACTAAGGACTTCCGCAAATGTCTTGCCTTCCGTCGGCTTAATGAGCAGAGCCGACGATCTAGTCCTTCTTCGTTTCCTCGTTTTTTCCGCTACTGGCTTTGGGTTGGCAGCCTCCTTGTTTTTGGACAGACGTGTCTCTGGCGCCAGAGTCCGTTGTTTCTTTTTATCCTTTTTCGCCTTCTTTTTTTGGGCCTTGGAGACTACTTCGATAAAGTCTCCTTCAGGCACGTCGTCCTCTTTCCGCTTTTTCCCCTGTTCACTTTGCAGAGGGCTATCTGCGGTCCGTTTGACGCAAGCAGCATTCTCAGCGGGGAGTGCGACTGTTTCTGCTCTACAATCGTCTTCCGCTGCTCTCCACGTGCGTCTATAAAAGGAAATGCGGTCCAGTAGTTCCTCCAGTTCCATCAGCCCGTTTTTGACGCCTTTGCTGACGTTTCTCTGAAGGAACGTTGCCGACCGCATACGTTTCACCACTGCTGCGCACTTTCGGATGAGCCTTTCCTCTTCGGCTCTAGCGAGGACGGTCGAATGCATTTCCACTCGATTTGTGTCCAAATCCATCTGCTCAGGACTAGCGTTTCTCACTGAGTTAATGCATACGTTCGTGCACTTTTTTAACACAATTTTTAGTATCAAAAATTTTCTTTCTCACGTACGTGCTACATACCATTTGATTGCCCATATTTTTATCTATTTTTTTTTAATTGTTCAAATATGGAGTTTCAACTTGATAAAACGCTCATTTCTGACATATTTTTCTGTTCAATTTTAATTACGGTGCTAAAGCAGTAGAAGTCTTTTGAATCATCCGAATTGTTAACGGCAAAAATGGAATACATGATGGAGCTGTGCAAAATAATCAAAAATGGAAATTTCAATTTGAATGACCCGCACAGGCCGAATATCAAATTTTTATGGGGAATATTTAAACGTTTAAATCCTCGTCAGACTATAGGCGAATCAAATAGGATATGATGTGATCATATAACGCATCAGTTCCAGACGCACTAATGAAAACTATAATAATTCTTTTGTAGTCATTAGCACCTCACTTTTAGCCCGTTGTCGTCTAACTTGTCACCACCAAAATTTTGCAGTTACAGAATACGAAAAATTAAGCCTTTACATCAATTTTAAATTAAAAAGAATGTCTTAGTTCAAGTAAAAAACAACACCACGATAGAAACAAGATCTTCATCCGCAAAAGACTGCTTTACATTTGGTAGAATAAAGTTCATCGCCACCAACAGCATAACAGCCTGTTCTAGACATACTTTTTTTGTTGGGGTGAGGTAGGTCAACGCCTTTACGCACAAAGTATTGGACTCCCGCAACGGTACGTCGTCGGACTACCAACTAAACACCTACCCATCGTCAGAGAGCCAGCTTGGAACCATTTGTCACACTACTTCCGGCTAGCCCCCCAAACTCTCCCGCCCTCCGGAAGAACCCCGAATTCTCCCGCCCTGCGGAGCCTTCAAATCAGGGAATTGCTTTCACCAACGGGAGGTGAGCGGAGAAAGGAAACTGTCAATTCAAGGAAGCTTGAGTTCTGATGAGCTTTTCGAGCAATAGTGCCCGTATAATGTGGTCCATCTGCTCGACCTTGACTGAACAGGATTTCCGCAGAGCCCCGATTTTTCTGTAATCAGTTTGTAATCGAGTCCCTATAGGTCCCCATTCACCTCGTCAACCAGATCCTGCCAGTAGCCAACTTTCTTCCTGTTTGTTGTGCTGCGAAGTCTCCTTTTGGCTGATCTGTATTCTGTCATTATGGTCCATACCTCCTCCCGGTCGTTTAAACGTTGTGTTAAGCAGCGGAGCCTGTGGCACTCCTTCCAGAGCTCTGTAATGTCCACCGTCCACTAATACATAGAAGGTTTGCCACGTCTCGATGCCCTCCTGGACATGGAAGCTCCGCAGGCCGTCGTTATGAGGATCATAACTAAATTTACGACAATGTCAGCTGCAGTGCCACCACCCCCAGGAGTGCCCTCCACCACGGTCCCTGTTCCAAGAGTTCCGACAAACCTCCCGGTATTCACCTTCGCAACGTTCCATGCACAGAAAGGTCGCCGGTTTGGCGCACACCGAGAGTTTGTGTCAACCACTTTTAAGGCAATGTATTGATGGTCGCTTGCTGAGAAGAGCTCGCCACCCGTCCACCAGCGACACCAGTGATTCCCGCGCGAAGGTTACGTCTGTTCTCGCTGCCATTTCGGGAATTCGTTTCCCTCCGGAGTCTGAATGAGACATGCCCCATTCAAGTGCCCTGTAATTGAAATCATCCCCGAACAGGTTCCGCCCCTCTATGCCGCAGATAGCGTCCTTCAGAGCATCAAGCCTGCGTCGAAAGTACGGTATCGTCTCATTCGGCGTTAGATAGACGATGAAAAACGTTATCCCTAAACACCGGCGTTGGAGAAAAACCTAAGGAGGGTGCCGTCCCGCATTCCCGGTGCATATTGATTTATAGGATGCGAATCATGTTGATCGCATCCTAGCTTTTTCCAGCAATATTCTCATCAGACGCGCCACGGTCTCTGCATAGGACGCAGCACCCCTTTTGGTTTCAAGTGTTGGCTTTATGGGCTGCATGACTGCATTTGCGGCATGTTGCCCTTTTGTCAGTTCCCCGACAGGTTGCAGACGTGTGCCCGTAATACAAACAGCTGTATCATTTGGTTGAAGCGGCTCGGATTCGTATCCTACACACTACCCAACGAATTCTAATTTTCCCGTTATTTAGAAGCGTATTGCTCCGCACCACAGCGAGTTTTTGGCCTCGTGAGTTCACAAAGGGGATACCAATCCGAACATTCGCTACCTCCGGACATTTGCGTTTAATGGCCTCTTCTACCTCGTTCTTTTCTGTGAGGATTTGCAGAGAGCAGGTCGATTCCAGGCTGGAAACTGAAAATATACCAAATATCCCCGTTTTGCGCCGATCGATATCGATAATTCGGTATCCCCAGTTATTTGACGACCTAGTCTACACCATTGTCTCAGCTGAGGAAGGATCTAACACATATTCTAGATATTCCTCACTCATACGGATTAAGCGACTCGTCCACCACAGCTTATTGATTCGGATTCTATCCACAATCAAGTGGACGTGATACTGTTTATAGATTTTTTCGTTATATTGTTATGTTATGTGATATATAAGGTAATAAAAAATTGATAGATTTGACTGAACTTACTCCCGCCCACTGGTGAAAAGTTTTGACCAGAAGAGTTCATATAACGTGAAATGAGCTCTGCTGACTGCCAACTACCGTGCAGGGATCTCGTGATTATAGTTATTGCATATGAGTTCTCATCAGATGCTGCCTCACCTCTGCCCTGCAAGCAGCGTGACCAAAAATGGCGACAGGTGGTAATCCCTCCATTTATATATAATCAGCAACATGAGTGCGAACTATATTCAAATGAAAATCACCTGGTGTGATGTTCAGAAGTAAACTAGCTCAAGTGAAGTTTGACTTGAGGACGGACCGGAGGGAGTCCCTCAATCGTCAAACAACAATCCTCCGGCAGGTGGATTTGCGATCAGTCTCCTTAAAATAGCTGCATATCCATCGTTAAGAAAGATCTCCCAGCGGTCTCCAGAGAGCTGGAGATAACAGCCGGTGTTTTTGTTCGTTCAGCAGATTTTAAGCGTCTCATCATGGATGCTAATCCCGCGCTTTCATGCTTGAACCCTTAATACTCTTTGATTACCCTGTTGTAAGTCCATATATTTTCCGCAATATGTGTTGTTCAATCAAACCATCATCATCTTTCACATTTCACGCCAAACAGCGGCGCAAGCGGAATTAAAAATTCATCAGTACGTGGTTTCTTTTTTTCGCTATAATATTTTGGAACACAGCAAAGAATATATCGAAAGCTTAACCGAGCGAAAATTGGATACTTTCTGCTCCAGATCTTTCTGTGCTTATCACATTAACATCCTGCACTTCATTTCATCGCTTTTCATCTACTTCGACCAAGCCAAAAATACCAGACTAGTGACATCGGGAAGTGTATTTTCAGTGATCTAAGCAGGAGGAGCATTGCAAAGCAACTGATGTCTAAACGGCATATGACTGCATAAAATATCACATCTTGTATCAACAGGATCGTCTTCTGCCATCCATACTATTTTTCCTCGTTATCATTGATGATCGGAATACTCTGAACTGAAACTATCGCAAACAAAGAATTGCGTTGGCATATGATGGATTGAAAGGCAAAAATGACAGTGAATAGGCTTTTTATTAAGGAAATTTGACAACTTTATTGCTAGTTATGCCAGGCAGGGGAAACCACCCCGTGGTGGTTAGTCGTAGATAACATGCAAAGTTGTCAAAAAGATGCCAGTGTACGTTCCCTTTAGGTTAAGAAAGTACATAGCACTTGACGTTCCAGCGGAATGAAAAGAGATCAGCAAAAATTTTGATTATATTCGGTATCAGGACGTCCCGATCCCTTTCAAGATTTCGTGAAAAGCAAAACCTTATCCAAATCGGTTTAATGTCTGTCTGCCTGACTGTAAAACCTGCCCCCTTAATCAATCATGAAACTGTCGTAATACAGAGTATGAGCATGATCCTACCAAGTTTGACGGAAATCGTACTATTACTAGCAAAGTTATAATAGTTCAGTGCAAAAACTTCAAATGTCAGTATCACGCAATAGCGTATATTCTGACTGATGACGGACCGGCATATATGCAATTAATTACGTGCTAGGTACCAATGGGCCGAATGTCCACTCAAATGTTTTTATATAGGAAATACACAAAACCTTTCATTCCTGAAGCGTCCAGCCTCCGGTTTCTCGACTTGTTTGTCTTTATTATGAATGCATCAAATTATATACTTTGAAAGCACTCATGTTTGATTAACGCAACCAACGAATCTCGAGTGGAATTTGACCTGTTGCATTCTACATTTTGTCAGAAAAGGGCACGTTGCTTTCGAAGTTAGCTCATGATATTCTCATCCTATTGATCGCCATAGTGGAAAAATCGAATGCCATTCGTTTTCCAGGTTATCGTTTACCAAATTTACTTGTTACGAATTGACTGGCAGTTGTGAATAAATTTATATCTGACATCATGCTATCCCACCCCCAATATAATCCCCGCCCAATACATATTTTTTTTGAAATCATAAATTGGCTCTTATTACTAATATTTTCTCCTCTCTTTTTTTTTCGTGTCAATCAACAGTTTCGATTCGAGGGGGAAGCCACCTACCCAAGCCATACACTGGTCTTCGCAGGATGTACTTAAGAAAAAAGCACATTTTCACTACGAGAGTAAGCCGCCTGGGCTAAGGATTAAAGGGGTTGAAGAGGATGATGCCGGGCTCTATCGGTGCCGCGTTGACTTCCATAAATCTCCGACAAGGAATTGGAGGATTAATTTGACAGTTTTGGGTAAGTAGATCAAGACGAGAAGATGATGATGATGTTGATGGCGGTGTAGATTCGAAGACGAGAATAATACAGATAATAAGAGGTGGGGAAAATTGGAACGCATAGTGAATATGAATGAATCCCACTTTTGTTGAAGACAATGCTTCTTTGCTTTATCAACTTTGAAAACGGAATGAAAATATAATCCTGGCAGTAATCTTATCCAAGGCCTTTATAAAAATAATCCTAGAATCTTGATATATCATATGCAAGATGTAATAAGATCGCAAGCCTTCCTAAATCTAGGAATTTCAGTAATAATCACTCCTTTCTAAATGCACAGCGGTGGTTACTCAAGCTTGCTTTAAATTCACATGAATTCACGCTAATAAATTGTTCCGAAAACAAGGAAACAATGCGAGATAATTTAAATTTTCAACCCCAACATCTGCATTATTCAGCCGACTGCTAATATTTAGGCAAAATATCCTATTTCTGCCTTTTTCCTTTCAGTTCCTCCATCACAGCTAACAATTGTGGACACTTTCGGTGCTACTGTGATGGATAGCATCGTTGGACCGTATAACGAGGGATCAAATATTAATATGACATGTTTATCAAGTGGTGGTGTTCCCCCTCCAAGAGTTTCATGGTGGAAGGAGCATGCTTTGCTGGACGATGTTTTTCAAGTTCTACCAGATGGAACTGTGCGGAATATTCTACATTTGCCCAAGTTGACAAGAGGAGATTTGTTTTCGGTCAGTATAATTCAAGATTTTAATTATGCGCACAATTAGAATATTTGAAAATTGTATTTTTGAACCATATTAAAATACCCGATAAGGATTAGAAGTCCTTTATTTGACTGAAAATAGTAGTAACAAGTCCCGTGGTAAGAATCAATACTGCATTACCTAGGAATTCCGATTATGAAAATCTCGGGATTAGTAATACATCAGGATTTTATGTAACTACAACAAAACCCAAAAGGGAAAATTTATTGTGTTATTGAAAAACAATTGCCCGAGGAACCGAAATTCTTTATAGTTAAAATCGTAGAAAAAGGCTCTAAAAAGAGAGTAGTTGCTAAGGAACTCAGCATCTCGCAGTCGATTCTGTAACACAAACCTCGTTGCAAAAAAGAAGAGTTGCGGACATTCGAGGAATTCAACTGAGACCCAGCGACCCCACTTGCTATATTTAAAGGGATTCACAGACTACACCTTCTCACCAACTTTCGTGACAATAAATTTAGCCGTTTCTAAGTAAATCAAGTGTGACAGGCAGACAGACATTGAATCAATTTCAATAAGGTTTTGTTCTACACACTGGAACTCAGAATAGAAAGAATAGAAATCGTTAAAATAAAATTTAAAACCATTCTCATAGTTTGGCTGCTATCTAGGCATTCTTGTAATAAAAATATCGAATGAGCATTTTTGTAATACAAATATCGAAACGGTATTGAATATTTAGCAATACTACTCATGGCTTAACAAAAAGATAAAAAAAAATGAATCGAAGGCGAATGTGTCACTTAGGCAAGAAGACCACACATTAAGTGAAGCTGCCTAGGCAAGCTTTGAATTTTTATGGGAAACAAAAAATTAAGGTTCCGTGGTCGGAATTTTTCAAGAACCCAGATCCGTTGTACACATTTTGATGTACAAGTATTAGTTTCCATTTGTGCCATGGTATTAGCGCATGTGATTCCATTTGTTATAAAATTAGTACAGCTTAGTGCCAAATCACAAGTAGAGTGCAGCGATTCAAACTACATCACAATGTCATTTTATCCATCTTCACTCAGTTTTTGCAGTTTGTTACCTGGCTACAAACACACCTACCATCACACACCTACTACCTACCATCGAAGGACAAATTAGAATACTTAAAGAGATGCACAGAATGCACTGCGCCCTTGACTGGGCTTCAATCCGGTGGGTTCATTTTTTGACTAGCTTTTACTTTTAAGTTTTATCTCCTATATATAGTCTTCTTGTTCTTGGCATACCTCAATAAGAACTCTAGAATTCAGTTTTTCTTTGCTGCACTCGGGAAGAAAAGGCAGAGCCAGTCCTCTTCTCCGGCAAAGGCAGAGGCCTATTCAGAAGCGTTGTCGACTTGTCGTAATCGGTTACGCCTTTTTTCGCTTTTAAATCACCATCCAGCGTATCAAGCTATCCTTGTTTTGGCCAGCTTTTTGACCGTTTCCCGCGGACTCCGCTGTTCAGATCGATCTTGGCAAATGAATTTTCGTCAGGGCGAATAACATGACCGTGTAACGCGACTAGGTCAACACGACATCTTCGTCTCCATTACCGCAAGGCGTCGTTGACTGTCTTTTATGGTCGGCCAAGGCTTGGAATCATATAAAGCGACGGGGCTGACAACTCTGGGGTAAATTTTGGATTTGAGACGGTCATGGTACGTGGATCACGAAAAACGCCAATTCTTTCACCAGTTTCATAACGCAGTTCACCATTGACTGACAGCATTGAAAATAAAAATATCCAAAAATATATGTATGTATAGATTACTTTTCGATGAATATGTCCTAGGCCCATACCAAAGAGGCTTCACTCCAGGCAAATCAGCAACAGATCAGATTTTCTCTCTGCGGCAGGCGATGGAAAAACTGTTGGAATATGGACAACAGTTGTACCATCTGTTCATCGACTTTAAAGCCGCCTATGATAGCATAGCCGGGTAAAACTGTACACGGCCATGGGACAATTCGGTATCCCGACGAAATTAATAAGACTGACTAGGCTGACCCTGACCAATGTGCGAGGCCAGATAAAAGCAGCAGGATCACTCTCAAGACCATTCGACATCAACAACGGTCTACGACAAGGGGATGCCCCATCATGCGTCCTCTTTAACCTGGCCCTCGAGAAAGTGATCCGTGATGCTGAGGTGAATGCAAGAGGTACGATCCTCTTCAAGTCCACCCAACTACTGGCCTATGCTGACGATATCGACATCATGGGAAGAACCACCCGAGACGTACAAACTGCCTTCATCCAGATCGAGCAGGCGGCGATCGGGGCGAGATCTTGGGCTGCATATCAATGAAGGCAAGACAAAATATATGGTGGCAACGTCAGCACCGAAGACGAATCAACCAACAACATCAAACCGCACTGGTCAAACACAAACACGAAGAAGAATAAGGATAGGAGAATACAACTTTGAGACCGTTGACAATTTCTCCTATCTAGAGTCGAAAATCACAACCGATAACAACTACGATGATGAAATCCGCGCACGGTTGTTGTCAGCCAACAGAGCCTATTTCAGCTTACAAAGACTGTTCCGCTCGAAACGTCTCACCATAGGGTCAAAGCTCTTACTGTACAAGACTATGATCTTGCCAGTCCTCATGCATTCCTCGGAAACTTGGGTTCTTAGCAAGAAAAATTGCGAACTCTTGGGCGCGTTCGAGAGAAGAATCCTCCGAAGAATTTTTGGCCCCCTACATGAGGATGGACGATTCCGTAGCCTACACAATGACGAAAACTATGAGCGACACCATGACCGCCCGGTTGTGGATAAAATCCGGCTCATTAGGTTACGGTGGGGGGGTCACTTAATCCGTATGGATGAGGATGATCCCGCCCGGAAAGTCTATAAAGGCAATATCTATGGTAGAAAAAGAAGACGAGGCAGACCCTGCCTAAGATGGAGCGATGGCGTAAGTCAGGACACCAGACAGCTTTAAGGGATATCGAATTGGTGGACCTCGGCGCAAAACCGGGATGTCTGGAGTTCCTTATTAAGGCAGGCCTAGACCGGATACCGGTTGTTACGTCGTTGATGATGAAGAAAAGCCAATGCTATATCCACAGGCATGAAGCACGAATCAATTATTATGTTCTGGAACGCTGCTATATCTAAGCTGGGGTCATTGATCCAAGATATTCAAATAGTTCAGTACGATATCACTGTTTCATTTGAGTGAAGTATGAAAAACTCTATTTTATTAAAATTTAGTCGCACATCGCGCAACAGAGGCGATCGCTTCACTTTTGGATAAACTGTTCGAGACCAGCTTTATTATAAGATATCAGAGAAACATAATCTGCTTAGAGCAGTGTGTATGGCGCTGGATATTCGATGTTTCGTGTGATAATATCCGTAGCAGGAACAAAGAGGAATTATGAAAGGGCGCTTCGTTAATGAACACCAACAGTGACATTAAGCGATTTTGGCGTGCCTAGCATTCTCCGAGCTTTACTATTCGGATCGGGATAGAGCAACTCAACTGAGGACACGAGTTTATTTATTTAATTAACGGGCAACAAACAGAAAATTCCAATTATTTATTGTCCTCAGGAGGAGGAGAAAGCTTGCCAATCCTACGTTTAAAACTACTTAAAGTAGGGAAGTTAAAAGGACCAAGCTCTTTTCCATTATAATTTCGGCAAAGCCTGGGAATCGGGGAATGAAAATAGACTTCGAGCTCCGCGAAGGGCACGTTGAAAGTGTCTGCCTTACGTGTGTTATTATTATTATTCTGTTAAGGGAAAGTCGCACCGCGTCCTTGAAGAACTATTGTGCCCCTTTTACTGGTTATAGTGTACCTGTTGATCATAGTATCTCAAGCAGGCCAGTAACCGTTAGGAACTTTAGTATGTTCCTCACTTCCAGAAGTTTCAGCTTTGCATCTGGTATTAAGTGTTCTCCCAGATGTATCGACCAACTTTGCACAAGTGCTGGACACTGTCCCAGGACGTGCATAGAGGTTTCGTCCTCCTCCTCACAGAACCTGCAGGCAGTGTCCGTAGATATCCCTAGCTTCTCTAGGTGGTAGTTCAGCCGACAATGACCAGTGAGAATTCCCACTGTGATTCGGAGGTTCTTTTTGGTGAGGTTTAAGCAATCCTTTGTGCGCATGGGTTCGTATCCCCCAATAAGCACCCTGGACTGCTCCATCCCTGGTAGGCCCGCCCAATATAGTTCCCTCAACCGTTTTTCTTCGTTTCTTAGATTCATAGCCATGAAACCGTTTCCGATTCCACAGAAGGGTTCTGGCCCGTATAAAGGCATCCCTGCTCCCTTCTTGGCTAGTTCATCCGCTGCCTCATTGCCTTCCAGCCCAGCATGGCCTGGAACCCAAAGTATCCAGACCTTGTTGGACGAGCCGAGTGTATTCAGTCTCTCAAGGCATTCCCATACCAGTTTAGAGTTCACTTGGTTGGACCTAAGTGCCTTGATCGCTGCTTGGCTATCGGTGAGAATAGCTATGTTCTGCCCCCTGTAGTTACGTGTGTTATAAGACGCACGATTTCCTCTGGCACTCAATTTTGCCGCAATGCATACCAAATAATATCATAACCCAAGTACATAATCGATATCCTGTGTATATTGGTTTCCGCTTTTTGACATGTCAATATAAATCTCTTTCACCGTCCCGAATATCCAGTTTATCATAAAGGCCTTTGTAATGAGTCGCTCGGGTCAAATGCCCGTGAGTGTGTTGATTAGATGGCGAAAGCGGCAGTGGATAGGACATGCATTAAGAAAGAGCGACAACTGCATTGCGGATTACGCCATGCAATGAGACTTATCCTCTCAGAATAGCCGGCGGAGTGGGTCACTCTACAACGACGTGGTGTAAAATAGTAAAAGATAAGTGCAAGCTCCTCGACAAATTGTGGGGGGGGGGGGAATTGAAGCACATTACTAGTAAGCTCTGCATAGGATTTACGGCAATTGTATAAACGTATTCCTATTTTGCTTAGACTTTTGTTTTTTTTGTCTCCACTATGAAGGTGCTATCGCTCGGTAAAAAAATCATTTCCTTAACTGACTGACTTAAATGAAGTATAAAGGAGCCGGTTGGCTATAGTACCAGAATCAAGAATTTTGGGTTATTTTCTTGAAGGGTTAAAATTTAAAAAATAAAAACAATACCAGCGTGGCAACAACTGCTTCGTTGGAAATAAATTTATTAGATCGTCAAAAATATTTTTGGAATCAAGTGTTTTATCAACTAACAAAAATCGCACACAAACAATTCGCTCTCGTTCTGTCGAAAAGGAACCTATATTCGCATAAAACTTCTAGGTATTCCCTAATGTGGACTTTATAATGTAAACCCATCGTCTTTTCAAGCGTTTTCTTTCCAGACTTCTATAAAAGTTATATATATAAATGTATATGTAAATATAAAATGTAAAGACAACGAGGGAAATTAATTACATCTTTATCTTTCGCAGACCCCAAACAGAAAACAACTAAAACGAGGGCAAAAACAATAAGTAACCAAAAAAAAAAACGGTTCCAATGTATTATATTTTCGATAAGAAGTGAAAGTTACAACGGTGCTTGTTCCTATCCTTTCATTTTGTTGGTCTACCATCGCCGCTACCCGCTCTTGAAATAAACGAATCAAAAAGAGAAATTTCCCATTAAGTATTATTGGTATTTTTCGGTAAGAGGTGAAAATGTCCTAACAATATCAAACTTTTGTTAGGTTTTCGGGTTCGCTTAGCAGCACAAGCTATAAACATTCTTGTTAAGCTATAGAATGTTTGGTAGTGGTTGGAAAGTAAATTGTCCGATGGTTTTCCTATTCCCCCTTCTACTGAATCCTTCCAGAAATGTATTAATTTTTATCAGACCAGAGAAACAACCAAAGAGGTCGGGTTTTTTCTTCTTATTCTATTCCTTCAGCTTCTATCCCATATAAAAGTAACCCAGCATTTGAGAACGAATGGCTGAACAATAAGAATAAATGACCCTGATACACCTACCTCTAAAACTAACTTGAGATTTATGGGGTGGAACAGGTATTTTCAACATTGGATAGACGCGAATGACTTGGGAAAAGTAGCCGAAGTGGAAGACGTTAATGATTTCCTCTCTGTAAAAATTTATCAAGTGAGGCGAAACTCTCTATATGCATAATAATTTCTGTTATGGTAGACGGCGGGGACGGAAACTCTCCTGGACCAACAATTTTCAAATTATGATCCTAACTTAGAGCTGACAGGTAATATACCAGAAAAAAGAAAATAAGGCTGGATAATATTTTTTCTGGTCTCAACGCTCATCATAAGACTACTCCATTTAATTCAGTGTTTATAACGCTTTTATTTTTTCCATTTCAGGTGTACACTTGCCAAGCCAGCAATGGACATGTAGTGCCGCCGCTATCAAAAACTGTAAAATTGGACATGAATTGTGAGTCAAATTTCACTTTTAATTATGCCGGAAATCTGCTTGCACTTTCTAGATAACTTTTTCGTTAATAATTTCTTCATCCTGAACTTGTTTCCATGGCACCCAGTAGGAATTTCGAAGATAATCGTCTTGCATCGGATCACATAAAACTAATATTTTAAGTTAGAATGCAACTCCATTATCCCCCTCTTATAAAGCCCCCCCCCCGCTACTTATTTGCAAAAAACTCAGACAGCCAGTATTCGCAAGCCCTGGCGGGTCATCAAAGATGTGTTAGGCCGAGCGTTGTCCTGGTGGAACAGAACACCATTCCTATTGACCAATCCTGGTCGCTTCTGGTCAATCGCCTGCTTCAAACGGTCGAGTTGCTCTCAGTAGAGGACCGAATTGAGGGTGTGGCCATAGTTGAGTAGCTCATAGTGGATGATTCCCTTCCAATCCCAACAAACACACAGCAAGACCTTCCTTGCCGTCAATCCGGGCTTGGCGATGGTTTGGGCCGGCTCGCCGCGCTTCGACCACGATCTTTTTCGCTTGAGATTTTCCACTTTTCATCACCAGTCACCATCCGCTTCAAAAATGGGTCGAATTCGTTCCGTTTCAGCAGCGCATCGCAGGCGTTGATTCGGTCCAAGAGATTTTTTTCCGTCAACTCGTGTGGCACCCAACCATCCAGCTTTTTCTGGAGTCCAATCTTCTACAAATGGTTCCAAACGGTTTTATGGACCTTACCCAGTACCTGGCCAATCGATCGAATACTCACATGCCGGTCTACTTGGATTATTTCGACGATTTTATCGGTTTCTACGACGATTACGCCTACCAGTACGGGGTGTATCTTCGACATCCACTACACCAGAACAAAATCAATCGAACCAACGCTGTGCTGTGCGAATCGTTACAGTATCGGACCCATAAACTTCACAAATTTTTTTGGCCGTCTTCGTTGCATTTTTACCTCTCAGGAAGTAAAAATGTAAAATATGATGAATTTCTTGCTTGGTGGACTCCATCTTTGACGCGCTATAACTTGAGACTGAAACGTACGATCACAGTTAGATACTAGACAGCTACCTCACTCCTCCTTGCTCCACAAAGGGGAAATCAGTGCGAGTACGCACGATTTCAAATTGTTTCCCCCTTGAGCATGAGCGAGATGTAACGAAAATCCGATCAGCTGTGTTTGACATACCGCCCGGACTTGCCAATATATTGGTGAGATCGGCAAGTTTTTGCTTATGTATAAGTGAATACGTGAAAAAACTTTTTGCTATATGGGTAAGTACGCCGTAGTACCAGAATAGCAAAAGCTCACCGATCTCTCTCTTACCAATACGATTTGACGAAGATTATGCCTTTTCCTTGTTTAGCGTCTCTGATGTGTACATATGAGCTTCTGCAGCAAATTCGCAAGCCGGGTCATTTTAGTGTGGGTACTGCCTATAGTAGATCTGCTGTGCGTACAATCATAAAACTGTCAAAAAGGCACCTGTAGCCCAGATTGTCGTCTTCAAATCGCCGTATAGTATGACCCGATGCAATAAATACAACACAAGATATGTTTAAGTGTCGCCATCTATTGACAAAATACGACATTACTTTTTCCCCAACCTAATATTACATCAAGTAGGATCCATTTGTGCTTGCGAAAATAAAAATGCGAATATCGACCATTCTGCTTCCGTTTGCCCTCGCAAAAGATACTAACATTGCGCAACTGAGCGAATAATCATCATCATCATCAACGGCGCAACAACCGGTATCCGGTCTAGGCCTGCCTTAATAAGGAACTCCAGACATCCTGGTTTTGCGCCGAGGTCCACCAATTCGATATTCCTAAAAGCTGTCTGGCGTCCTGGCCTACGCCATCGCTCCATCTTAGGCAGGGTCTGCCTCGTCTTCTTTTTCTTTTTCTACCATAGATATTGCCCTTATAGACTTTCCGGGTGGGATCATCCTCATCCATACGGATTAAGTGACCCGCCCACCGTAACCTATTGAGCCAGATTTTATCCACAACCGGTCGCCGGTCATGATATCGCTCATAGATTTCGTCATTGTGTAGGCTACGGAATCGTCCATCCTCATGTAGGGGGTCAAAAATTCTTCGGAGGATTCTTCTCTCGAACGCGGCCAAAAGTTCGCAAGTTTTCTTGCTAAGAACCCAAGTTTCCGAGGAATGCATGACGACTGGCAAGATCATAGTCTTGTACAGTAAGAGCTTTAACCCTATGGTGAGACGTTTCGAGCGGAACAGTTTTTGTAAGCTGAAATAGGCTCTGTTGGCTGACAACAACCGTGCGCGGATTTTGACAGATTAAAGCGATCAATTAATTGGCTGGGCTCAGCATGGAAATGGCTTGCAGGGAGCCCGGATGCTACTGACTGGGACAAAATTGTCAAAAGCCAAAATAGTATTGTAAATAATAGTAATCAGCAATATGTAATTAATCAACATTTAACGGAAGTCTCGGCAGAACTAATAGATAGCTATAATGGAATCGTCGCGAATATCGATATTCTTAACAACGATAAATTTGAGCAAATGTTTTGTTCAATGAAATGCTAATTGTTAAAGATGAAATTGAGGAGATAATCCTAGCTTGGCAGCTAGCAAAAAAGGGTATAGTCAACTCCACTTTGTTGAACGAGGTGGACATTCAGGAAATTCTTCTTGAAACCAAGTCACTCCCCTATAAAAATGAGATTCAGGCTATCGAGTATGCGGAGCCCATGGTTTTGGTAAAAAAAATCACTCCTTTTATATGTTATCCGCCTACCCAAAACATAGGACGCAAATTTTAATCACGTTCTCATCCGCCCCACAATAAAAGATAATAAGATGGTTTATCTGAAGTACTCCGCTTTGTTCCTAACGTCAAACATTAAGTACGGTATAAGTGGGACTTGCTCTGAAATCCAAAGTGTAATCATTTGTCGCAGGAAACAACTGCCGGAGCTTCTCCCAACTGATTGCCTCGTGCAAATTCTGGAAGGTAGAAATGCGATTATGCGATCATTAATGTGAACACGGTATATTTGACAAACTTCAACGGTACACTTCAATATGAAAATACCTCTAGAACCTTAAACGGCACCTGTCTGGTCAACTTCCAAAATGACACGATCCTAGTCAACGGAGTTAAGTATACCAACTTTGAAATTAGAATATTCGATTTTTTACCCTCAGTGTTAAATGAAAATTTAACCGAGAAGAAGATGAAGATAAACCTTGAATATTTACATAAACTTCATCTGGATAACGTAAAAAAATTGAAGAATATCCCATTCAATAATGTCGTATCTGTTGCCTCTGATTCAACAATTATTATTTTAATAGCATTATTAGCTATTGTCCTTTTTCTGTAACAGCAATCAAGGGAATACAGAAATATTATCAGATTCTCATCCTCGTGCCATTATAGACTTGTTTCAATCCCATCCTCAACCCATTACCTTGCCTTTCTAATCTATGGGATATAGATTTTTTAAGGAGGGAGTAGTTATCACCCTCTGTTCATTCCTCTTTCACCTATAATCTGCCTGGGAGAGCGTGGCTGCGACATACGGCTTAAACCAGCAACTGATTACTTGGTACACTGACGGATCCCTTACAGCAGAGGGAGCGGGTGCCGTGTCATTGGTCCAAGGAAAATGTACTTTGAGCCAATGGGCAGGTACACTAGCATATTCCAGGCGGAAATTTACGCCATAGACAAATGTACCTCCTTTAATCTGCAAAGGAACTACAGGGGGCAGAACATAGCTATTCTCACCGATAGCCAAGCAGCGATCAAGGCACTTAGGTCCAACCAGGTGAACTTTAAACTAGTATGGAAATGCCTTGAGATACTGAACACACTCGGCTCGTCCAACAAGGTCTGGATACTTTGGGTTCCAGGCCATGCTGGGTTGGAAGGCAATGAGGCAGCGGACGAACTAGCCAAGAAAGGAGCAGGGACGCCTTTACACGGGCCAGAACCCTTCTGTGGAATCGGAAACGGTTTCATGAATCTACAAAAGGAAGAGAAACGGTTGAGGGAACTATACTGGGCGGGCCTACCAGGGATGGAGCAGTCCAGGGTGCTTATTGGGGGATACGAACCCATGCGTACAAAGGATTGCTTAAACCTCACCAAAAAGAACCTCCGAATCATAGTGGGAATTCTCACTGGTCATTGTCGGCTGAACTATCACCTAGGGAAGCTAGAGATATCTACGGACACTGCCTGCAGGTTTTGTGAGGAGGAGGACGAAACATATATACACGTCCTGGGACAGTGTCCGACACTTGTGAAAAGTAGGTGGAGACATCTGGGAGAACACTTAATACGAGATGCAAAGCTGAAAGATCTGGAAGTAGGGAACATACTAAAGTTCCTAACGGTTACAGGCCTGCTTGAGATACTATGATCAATAGGTACACCATAACCAGTAAAGCGGGCACAATAGCTCTTCAAGGACGCGACGCGACTTTCCCCTAACAGATTAATATAATCTGCCAGTCACATCTATTTGCATTATCCACTTATTTGCCTAGGTTCTAGCCTCATTCAATTTCCAGTCTTACAGATAACTGAGATGCAACACAACATCTAGAACTTGCAGATAATATGCTATTACCATCATTACCACCTTACCACCTTACCACCTTACCACCTTTGATTGAGCCCAGTTCGGACGATATTATTTTACACCTATACATCCATTGTTATTAGGCATGAATTTTACTAAATTATTCTTTCATGAATCCCCGTTTTCAAGGTCCTGCACCGAATTATCCGGGTTCAGTGATAGGAACTTGTTTCTTCTTTCGATGCTCTTTGCCTCAATGTCATTTGATTACCTTGAAGGTAGTCACCTACCTGGTTTCCCGTCACGCATAAAAATACACATTTTTTAAATGATGCCGTGTTGCCAGTTGGATCAAGCAAGCGAAAGGCCAGCAATTCCAGCCAGTTGCCATAAAACTCAGAATCCATATAGCTCACTCAAACTCCCTAGTTGCTCTTCATAGCCATTGCTCCTATTCACAACTCAATCATTTCCAAATCAGTTCACATATCGACTATACTTAGCACTACATATAACTTTATCTAGATCTGAACATGTTGAATACATGAAAGGTCAACACTGATCCAGAGGACCAAAGCCCAAGCAAATAAGATGACGCCAGGAAACTGCTTCTATCGATCCGAAAGGTAATCTTCGTTAAATGCCTTCGTGAATGTGTGGAATTTACCAATTTGGTTACAGAGAAAAATATCTCTTTGGCTCCCTAAAAGTTCACCACCGGTATCGTCTCCGGGTTTCCTTTTCCCATTTTCCTATGTACATTCGTTTTCTCTATTCAGGCTTGTGATAAGCCGATTGAGTTATGATAAGATTACTTGGATTACGGTCAAATTTTAAGAACAAGATAATGATCAGACGAGGCACACAGTACGATGCATGATAGTGTGGTTGGTTTCGTGGATGAGTTTGATGAAGGTTCGGAAAGTAGAGAAGAAATACTTAAGCCATCATAAAGTGCGAGATTCCTAATGAAATCTCGTTAGTTATGAAATGTTGAACGATGATATTATGTTGTCCATAACTAAAAGCACACACTGTAAATACACAGCACCGGAACAATGTGTTCAAAGTTTTTTTAATTTTTTTTCTTATTAATCTTTATTTTATATTTTATTTATGACTTAGTATCACTTTTTATGAAGATTTTAAGTGAAATAAAACTTTATTAGAATCGAGTCGGTGTCTGTCTGTCCGTTTGTCTGTCTGTCCGTTTGTCTGTCTGTCGTTTTGAGGAGGTAGAAATCTTCAAAAGACACTTTAGTGTGTGGGATTTTTACCCACTAAAACCCTCTCAGCCTTCTTCGTCTGGGATGAGGGAAGATTACCTTCGCATTGTATATATTCGCCGTCTCATTTGCCAAGATGGCATCATTCCAGAGATGACGAATGCTGCATCATCTGAGACAGTTCTGAAGGCAGAGCATACCCTCAGGGCCGTCTTCCTGAAGATTGGACTCAGTTTGTTAGTGTTAACTGACATCCGCAACGCCAACCTCCTCTTATAAAGAACCTAGAAATATGCCGTGGCCCTCCCACGTTCGGCCCCATCCTAACCTGGCCCATACTAGCAGTGGATGATTTATCACAAACATACTGCACGCATTGCTGAGCTTCCTGTCTATCACCACCCCCAAGTATTCGATGGTCGAATACTGGTGATGATACGATTCCCAATTCTAATACAGGCGTAATTTCTCTTCCGACACTTGGTGATTAGGATCGTTTCTGTTTTTTCCTCCGCAAGTGTCAGATCAGAGCTCTCTAGCTAACTTCTAACAGCACTGATTGCCCTGGTTAAGTATAACTCAGCATATTCGAGATGCTTTGCGCTATGTCGTCTGTGGTTTTCCCCGGAAGGAGAAGATTAAGTACATCGTTGTGCATGATGTTCCACAGTAGTGGGCCCAATAAGGAGCCCTGCGGGACACCTACAGAAACAACGGGGTCTGCCCTCGGTGTCATACCAGAGCCTCCTTTCAGTTAAGTAACTATCGATGATAGCAGCGAGATAGGCGGGAATACCACCTTCACTAGGGATTTGCGTATTAGATTCCAATTGGCCGAATTGAATGCATTTTTCACATCCATACTACCGCGCAATATTTGCTGGTACTACTGCTTCGGCCAAGCCAGTAACCAATTTGATGGCATCAATGGTTGATCTGGCTTTACGGCATCCATACTGCCGATCTGAAAGACCGCCTTGGCTCTCAACAACCGGGAGTAATCTATTATAAATTACCCGCTCTAACATTTTCCCAGAGTGTCCAAAAAACATGTGGGTCTGTATAAGGTTGGTTTACCAGGCTTAGGCAAAAGTACCAACTTCTGCCGCTTCCATGTCACTGGAAATATCCCCCCCCCCCGGACATGTACGCCTCAAACAACACATCGAACATATCCGGTCTGCGATCTGCGATCTGCGAAAATGAACGGCCTGTGAATCGTCCCATCACGATTCTGTAGGCACTCCCCCTCGTCCGCTTCTGAGCAGAGCTCCTTAAAGCATCTCCTTTTGCTTCGCTGGATAGCGAGCTTGAGGGTTTTGCGGGCTGCCTTATAGGCGCACTCTTTTTGCCCCTGATCGACTCTACCTATCACCCTCTGAGCCGCCCTTCAGGCTGATCGAAGGCCGGTTTTCTACTGGAAAACGAGCACCTCCTAGGCATGGACACGTCACATGCTTTCGCGATGCATTGGGCTACATGGACGGCTCTTTCCCTAGAGGCACCCTCTTTATCAAGTTGATCTAACCACACCTCTATGAAGGTCAGCTCATCCAAAGCTTTTGCAAACCAGGCTGAAATCTTTGTCGGTTTCGGGCATGATGAGTTTTTATCCTGTGGCTGGACACATCTCTCAAAGAAGATTGCTTGGTGATCGCTGTGTTGCAGACCAGGCTGAAATCTTTGTCGGTTTCGGGCATGATGAGTTTTTGCCCTGTGGCTGGACACATGTCTCAAAGAAGATTGCTTGGTGATCGCTATAGGTGTAACGTTTGCTGACGCAACAGGGCATACCACGCGCCAGGGCTGACAAAGGTCAGGTCTACAACCAAACCTCACCCTCCTTTCTGAAAAGTGTTCACAGCACCTTCGTTAGCCTATAGTACGCTTCCTTGCATTTGATTCTCTGCTATCCCACTCAAAAGCCTAAGCATTGGAATCACCAGCAATCAAAAAAATTCCCTAGCATTGAGGACAAGATTATCAAGAATTTCCTCGAATTCAGGCATTGTCAAACTTGGTGGGGCGTAGCAACTGTATACATATACACAACTTATTTTCGCCCACTCAAAGCCACTGGCTGCCTGACTTGCAGTATATTGTACGACCTGTTGACTGCAAGTCCATATCGCTACTCCACCAGTCGAATCTGTGACCCATATGATGCCAGTTTCTATCTCAGATTCGCACGTGACCTGCTCGAGGTATCCTGTGACCCTAAAATCCGGACATTTACCACTTCCGGCAATATGCCGGTTATCTTGTCCCACTTTCATCTCGCACGATAGACATTTGGGGCTCCTATTGCACTCCCTGGCAATATGGTCCTTCTCCCCAAACCTCCTGCATCGATCAAATCGATCAATGTTGCTGGTGCATACCTTCGCGGAGAGATAACAATCGCATCTGGACGAGTTCGCACTTTTACTTTTCCTTTCGCTTTTTTGCTGGTAATTTTAATCCATCCATCGTGTTCGTTCGTCTTGGACTTCGAAACGCTGGTCAACTTTCCACCATTCGCTGTATGCTTACCTCCTTCTGAACTATTGGTGCTGGTTTTCAGAATATCCTGATCGCCTTTATTTCCCTTAGGCGCCTGCTGATTATTTAGAGGATTCCCCTCTTTTGCATTGCTTCAAAAAAAAATAATTAATACTGATTACACATATGAGAGTATAAAAATGTTAATTCACGTCTTATACCTTTATAAAGGCCGCTACAGTGGCCCCGTTGAATTCTTTTTGATACTTGCCTATTGTAATATTTTCTCTTTTCTTTACACATACAACTTGAAGTCTATGTAATTGTAATCAAAATTTTTGCTTGCATTTTTCTATAAGTTAGTCTGAGCTAAACTCCCGAACCGCATATATCGATAACCCATAATATTTCATTTTCGCTTATATTCTGTTCTTAGTTTTAAATAAAATAATTGAATTCAACCAATTGTTTTAAAATCCCGAAACCCGGGAACGTAAGTCGGAATACCTTTATCGGAAGAAACGAAGTGAAAAAAAAAAATAAACATGGACATAACGGAACGAGCGGTTTATCGTGGGCAGTTAACGAAATTAACAAATAGTGCGTCCGAATATTTAAACAGCTCAGATTCCAAAAGTGATAAAACGGAAGACATTGATCTTATTGAAGACGAACTTGTGAGCTTTATCGAACGCATAAATTCAGTTTTGGGTACGTTACGAAAATGCAATGATGAAATTCGACCTTCTATAAAGCTAGAAAATGGCCAGAAAGAATTTGAAACGATTTACGAGTATGAGGATAAAGCCGCGAACATTTTATCGCACCTAAACCAGAGACTTAAACGGTTACGAAAATGCCGCGATAATCTTGACACTTCATCTTCATCTAGCCTAAGTATTGAACGAAAAAAGGAGCACACATTTAGCTCTGCTAAATTGCCAAAACTTTCGTTAAAAGTTTTCAGTGGTCATTTTCATGAGTGGCTCCCTTTCTGGGAACGCTTTCGTGTAGCGGTTCATGACCGAACGGATTTAACCGGTGCTGATAAATTTAATTATTTATCAAATCATTTGGTTGGCAAGGCGGCAGATACAATTGCTGGTTTTACACCAACAAACGCCAACTATGATTCGGCTGTTTCGTTGTTGCTGGAACGGTATGGAAACGTCGATAAGCTCGTCGATCATACGATGCAGCAGCTGATGAACCTTTCTCGAATAAACTCTCGTCATGACGTGACAAAATTGAGGAAATTATACACAGACATAAGAGCCCATACAAGGTCACTTACCGCACTTAATGTTCCATCGTCACAGTACTCTATAATGCTGAGAAGTTTAATTTTGCATTGTTTGCCTCATGATTTAGTGATCGATTTTCATAGGCTACATCCGAGTAAGCAAGATAAAGCTGCACGTTCAATCGAAGACGAAAATGCATCACTATCGGTGGGTACTAGCGAGCACAGTAGTTGTGGTGGTGATCAGCTAAATGATATTCTGTCATTTATTAAAGAAGAGATCTCCTCTCTCGAAATGGCCGAGCTGACAAATGACCGGAGAACGAGAACATCAAAAGTCGCAAATACATGTAAAACGGCTGCTGGGTTACTCACCACTACGAACATAGCTGAGTTTTGCTGCTTTTGCAAATGAAACAGTCATTTAACGGAAAATTGTAAAACGACGTTATCGCTTGCAGAGAAGAAGACAATTTTGAAAAGCATGGGGTATTGCTTCAAATGCACCAAAAAGGGACACAATGCTAAGCGATGTTTCAATAAACGTGTAAAGTGTTCTCTTTGTGGAAGTAATCATGCTACGTCTATGCACGACCCAACATACCGACCTAAAGCTAAAAATTCAACAACAGTAGCACCTTCAACAACAACGGTAGCACCTGCAACAAACTCTTGTGGCTCAACAACAACATTGTATGCATCAGCTTTACTGCAAACAGAAGAGGTACTTCTTCAAACGGCTACTATTATAGCTTCGAGTAATTCAAGTTCTGTGCCAGTACGAATAATTCTAGATGGTGGCTCGCAGCGTACGTTTGTCAAAGAAAACATTGTAACAAAACTACAACTCGACACACATGATACCGTTAAGCTACGTATTCTACCATTTGGAGATTCGAATAACTCTGAGCCAAAGCTCTTTAAACGCGTTCGAATTAAACTACGTAGTTTACATTCAGGCGAGGTGATCGAAATCCTGGCTATAGTCGTGCCAGAAATTTGCTTTACTGCATTCCAGTATGTTCATAGCATAGAATTGGATATCCTTGGCCTTAAGTTAGCGGATACTTCATATTTAAATGAAACGGAATTCGAAATCGGAATGTTAATAGGGGCCGATATTTACTGGTCCATAGTAAAAGACGACTTCAAAAGAATAACCGACAACCTTGTCGCCATTGACACCATTTTCGGATGGACACTACAAGGACCTATATCGACCCAAGGCACGTCAGTAACATCTACGAATCTCAATGTTGGTGTAATTGAGGACAACTCACTTGAATCTTTAGTTGATCGGATTGAACGATTATGGGTTGTTGACGATATTACATCAAATCATCATAAGCTTCAAGTGGATGATATTATCGAAAAACAAATTCGGAAAAATGGCACGCGATATGAAGCATCATTGCTATGGAGAAACGACGAATGCACTATTGATAACAACCGCGGTGGCGCTCTCAAAGGATTTCGACGTTCATTGGTGAAGCTTAGTGAGGATCCGGAAAAGCTAAGGCAATACGATGAAATCATACGGGAGATGATTTCAAGTGGTGTTGCAGAAATTTGCGATGAAGCAGAAAAAACCAACGAACGGACTTATTTTATGCCACATCGACCGGTGTATCGGGAGGAAAGAGAGACCACAAAAACGCGTATTGTGTTTAACGCATCAGCACGATCTGGTGGTAACCCCTCATTAAACGACTTATTGTGGTCAGGACCAAACCTTTTACCAGACATATTAAAAATGATTTTGAACTTCAGGCTTGGCAAACATGGAATTACGGCCGATATCGAACGAGCTTTCTTGCAGATAGAGCTGGCACAAAAGGATCGAAAAGTACATCGTTTTTTCTGGATTTTATCCTTGGATGATTTGCTTTCAATAATCATTCTTCAAATGAATAGGGTAACCTTCGGAGTCACCTGCAGCCCGTTTCATCTGATTGGAGCATTGTTGAAACATTTGGAGGATGAATCAATCAATTTTCCTGAAACCTGTGAACTACTAAAAGAATCGTTTTATGTGGATGACCTAATCGTAAGTGTTGACGATTTTGAAGACGCTGTAAAATTGTTCAACGAAACACGTGAAATATTGTCCAGAGCATCGATGAACATACGTAAATGGAAGTCGAACAACGAGAAACTAAGGCAAATTTTCGATACAAATGAAAGCAACAATATTTCAAAACACAAGGTGTTAGGACTCATATGGTTTATGGAAATTGATACCCTTGCAGTGGATCTGGAAAAGCTTTGTCAACAGATATCTTACGATGTAGTAACGAAACGAACCATTCTTCAAACGTTAGCATCTGTTTATGACCCTTTGGGAATGTTATCACCATTTGTCATAAAAATGAAGCTCATTTTCCAAGAGGCTTGGAAACAAAGTTTGGCATGGGATGAAATTTTACCGGCATCAATGCTACACGAATGGAAGAAAAGCGTATCCGAAATACATTTACTACGAGCCCTTACGATTTCTCGCTATGTATTCGATTCACCACATCAAGTTGAGAAGCAGCTACATACATCGCGGACGCGAGTCCAAAAGCTTACGGATCTGTTGCATACATCAGAAGTAGGAATTTGGATGAAACCATTCGCATTTCGGTTTTATATGCAAAAAGTCGACTTGCGCCTATTCGTGACAAACGCATAACACTACCCAAAATGGAACTATGTGCTGATCTGGAAGCCGCTAGGATGCGCTGCTATCTTGTTGAGAAATTAAGAGTGAAATTCGATTCAATATATTTATGGACCGATTCAAAAATTACTTTATACTGGATTCATAGCAGTAAATTCCAGAAAGATGTATTCGTTTACAACTGAGTTCAAGAAATTCAGCAACTAACCGCTAACGACAACTGGAATCATTGCCCAGGATCAATCAATCCTGCAGATCTATTAACTCGGGGTGTTTCTGCACAAACTCTACTGAGTTGCGAGACCTGGCTTAACGGACCGTCTTGGTTATACAACGACATTAGTGAGTGGCCCATATCTGACCAAGATTTCGAAACTCCGATGACCGCAGTTGATTTTTGCCTTTTAACTATTCCTCAGTCGACCACTCAATCTGACTATGCAGTACCTGATAATCCAATACAAATTGAACGATTCAGCAAATACCGGAGGCTTCTTCGTGTTACAGCTTATGTGCTTAGATACGTTGACCTGTTTCGAAAGAGAGTAGGTTTCAAAGAGCACCTGACTGCGGATGAACTACGTAGAGCAGAACTGTTCTGGATAAAAAGGGTTCAATTTGAAGTTTTCAAAGAAGAAGTAAATGCTCTTAGCAACCGGCAATTGGTTCCTAAGTGTTCGAAGATTTTGTCATTAAATAAGTCAATGAGAGCAACCGGAAGGCTTACGTATTGCTTATCACTTGTGCGGTTGTACGAGCCGTGCATTTAGAATTGACGCCAGATCTGACCACAGAGTCTTGTGTGCTAGCGTTACGGCGATTCTTTGCCAGACGAGGTGTACCAAACGTTATATATTCGGACAATGCAAAAACTTTTAAAAGAACGACATTGGAGTTTCAACAGTTGAGGACGACGATACAATCTGAAACTTTCCACAACTATTTAGCAGAAAACAACGTTAAATGGCGTTTCATTGTGGAAAGAGCTGCCTGGTGGGGCGGTTTTTGGGAGAGATTGGTACGAAGCGTTAAAGACGTTTTAAAAGTAGCGATTCAGCGATCTACGTTAACTTTTGACTAGCTATATACTTACTTAACTGAAGCGGAATTCGTGATTAACGCTCGACCACTTACCTATGTTAGTGACAACGAACGCGACCTCTCTCCTTTAACGCCTGCTCATTTTTTGCTCGGCACTTTTCCTTCAAGCTTAACAACAGCTTCGTTTCATGAAGCCGACAAAAACATTCGAGCTAAGTGGAAGGCACGATTTCGCTTCGCAGATTCATTTTTTAAACGATTTCGGACGGAATATGTTCAATTACTTCGGTCAGCGCATCATGGGCCTACAAAATTTACACGTGAATTGAAAGTCGGCGATGTTGTGATAGTACACGACTCTTCTATTCCACGGCTTTTTTGGAAGCTGGCGACTATTGAAAGGGTATTTGTCGGCCGAGACAACCGAATCCGTTCATGCGAGCTGCGTCTTCATAATGGAGTTCTCTTGAAGAGATCAATTCAGCATTTATTTCCATTAGAAGTGAATTAATTAATTAACTTGGCGGCGGGAGGATGTTGAATTCTTTTTGATACTTGCCTATTGTAATATTTTCTCTTTTCTTTACACATACAACTTGAAGTCTATGTGATTGTAATCAAAATTTTTGCTTGCTTTTTTCTATAAGTTAGTCTGAGCTAAACTCCCGAACCGCATATATCGATAACCCATAATATTTCATTTTCGCTTATATTCTGTTCTTAGTTTTAAATAAAATAATTGAATTCAACCAATTGTTTTAAAAGGCCCAAACCCTTAATAAATTTGTTTCGATTTTTCTCTCCCTAAATTTTGTGACTAATTTCACGGAAGAAACGAGAATTTGCCTTTTGATTATCATGAGTTGATAACTTTGTAAAATTTCAATCAGAAACATTATTAGTTCCAAAATACAAAAAATTAAATCAGCAAATATTTGCTTATTCTCTCTTTATAACCATTCAATTTAATAATAAGTAGTTCCATTTATTTGAACACTAGTGTATGTACCAAATTTCATACCGATTGGTTGAACGGTTTCGGAATCTATAAACCTCAAGCGGATATATATATATACCAACTCCACTTTTATATTATTAGGCAATTGATTAAAAGTACGAGTAATATGCATACATATATTAATATATACAAATAATATTTGTATTACGAGTCCACTGGATAATACCACAGTTTGATATCAATAGAAGTACGTTACTACCTCTACCAAATGTCTCAAAAAACTCGACAGTTTTCACATTCAATCAATCGAAACCAGTTACGACAGCTGCACTTCGCCTTCGAATTCATTCTTACCCATCAAATTCACTTTGTTCAACGACAAAAACTTGATAAAACAAATGAGCATGGAGAAAGCATTGTATAAATCTGTCACTTCTACCACGTTGTCGAGTCACTCAGGAAGCAACCAGCGTCAGAAGCCCTGCGCTCATACTACAAAAGGAAAAACGTGTAAAACAACAGAAAACCCGCAGAATGAACGGGGGAGTAAATGAATTGCAAACAAGGTTGTATTTGTGGAATATCTACGCCACTGTTATCATATGGAAAATGTCGAATGGCGTTCGTTCATTGAGTGGAAACGGGTGATTGCCGTATCGGAAAAATGCGTCAATGAAAGAAGGAAACCACAAATCATCACAATGGAAAACAAACCAGCATATTCAACCCCGCCAGTTGTGTAGCGCTGTACCTTCACTCCGAGATCCTTGTCTTTCAACTGCTATTTGTGTGTAGTTTTTATATGCATAGCGGACAGGACAATACATAATGATGAAAAGCCTTCTCGCGGCTATTTGAGGATACTTGTTCTGCTCTCTGATTTGAGAAGGCGACCGCTTCCCTTTCAGTTTGGAGTATCTTGATGCCTGTCATTCCAATCTTTTCTGTTTTTGTCTTCATCTCCCCTAGAATATTCTCCGTAAGCTACTCTCGAGAATCAATGCCAAATATGAGCAAGGGCAATCTGACTGAAATATAGGGAATAAAGGACATCTATTGGATTGCAAGAAAAAGCAAAGTTCACCACAATAAAATGCATACCCAACATTCTCTGGCTTCAAGCTTTTCGCCATAGAACATTTTTCTTGGTAGGAGAGAGGACAGAAAAACACTATGTTGAAAATTCCTTGCACGTCGCGTCATCACCATAACACAATATAGTTAGTTGGCTTCCTGTGTTCCATTCTTGACTCATTCCCAACTCTATTGTTCGTTTTCCTTTTACTTTTTTGAATTCATTCTAACATTCACCTGGGAATACTTGAAAACTTCAGCATATAGAAACATTGAGAAGACCTTTGATAAAAAGTCAGCTGAAATTGAGGTTTCAGGCAGAATATTGTCGTGGTAACGGCGACGAACGAGTCTTGAACTATTGTCACGGCTGAAACAACGTAGCACAATAATAGTCATTCAGCAGATCCTTTGCTCATTCAGAAGGGTTTGACTTTGAATGTTGATTTGAAAGAAAATTAACCTTATATTCCCTTAATCGACTTATTGCGGAATTTTAAAGTGACTAAGTGTGGTATACGCAGCACCAACCCACGTAAAATGAAGGGCTTGCTAGGAAGCAGCATTTTTTGCCTCAATTTATTGTCTTATACTCATAGTAAAAGGGGATAAATTATGTTCCCAACATCCATTAACCTAGGGTTAAGAAAAATGTAATCATCGGAGATTGAAGGAGATAACGTGCTTTACAGAAACACTCAACGACGCTCACAAAAAGGTCCTACTTACAAAATATATAAAGGCTATAGCCGCCAATGATTTTGGTCAAACACACCCCGAAGACGACAACGGCAGTGGCTCTATGCATTGCGGATGGGGGCGATAATGAAGGGTTGCACAATCATCCTCCCATCACATCATTGTACTATTCATTCACTTACCACTGCTGTTTCGAGCGTGCCATTAATTAATTACAAAGCACCACCAACTAAACTGACTATTGTGCAATGCAGTGACTTGATGACGAAAAAGGACTTTTCTACCCTCTCCATTCATTTCTGCTTGCCCATTTATTGAAGACCACCGGGCTGCTAAATTGTATGGGTGGAACCATAGTGCGTGCAATTTTATAATTAATGGGAAAATGTGATATTCGGCTTGGGAAGAGCTCGTGCCATGAATAGCAAAGTGGTAGGGGGTACTTTATTGTTCATTACTTTTCGTATGTGTTCGTTAAGATCATCTGATTAAAATAAAGCCACAAAATGCCGCTTAGCACTTGAACATGAAGTACATACGCGGGACGCGAATATTAATTTCATTGCCAGTCCAATGTCATTAAGCAAGTCAGAAATGCAATATGCAACCAGAGGAAAACGAACATGGAATTCTCAGTACTTTGTATAAGAGGCCGATGAATTTTAATAATCTAAAGAGATCTAAAGATCTTCCGCTTGCATTCTTTCGTCACATTACATTTTCAGTAACTACTATTCGATGAAAATGCTGAGTTTGCATACAATAATTATTTAAAGTTGAATTATGATTCTAGCTAGCTAAATTGGAATTCGCTGTCAGAATTCCGCGATCTCAAGACCAGAAACAGAACGATCTAAAAGAGAATCATTGCGAGAAGATGTAACCTCTTGACAAAATTCAAGTAGAGAGCACATTGCTAACACATCGTTCAATAAGTCCCGGGACTAACTATGAAAACAACATTTTATCGGCAAAATTCTTTATTATTCATCAACATTATCTCCTTCAAGTGTAATACAATCATTCCAACGCTTCTCTAACTTTTCAATGCCATGTTTGTAGAACGATTTGTCTTTTCACTCAAAATGAGCCTCAGTAGCAGCGATCACCTCCTCATTTAAGCCAAATCTTTTACCCTGGAGCATCTTTTTGAGATCCGCAAAGAGCCAGCAGTCGCTGGGGGCCAGATCCAGCGAGTACGGAGGATGAGGAAGCAGTTGGAAGCCTAATTCGTTGAATTTGGTCATCGTTTTGATTGACTTGTAGCACGGTGCGTTGTCTTGATGAAAGATGACTTTCTTCTTCTTCATGTGTGGGCGTTTTTTCGCTATTTCGGCCTTCAAACGATCCAATAACACCATGTATTAGTCGCTATTGATGGTTTTTCCTTTCTCGAGGAAGTCAATGAAAATTATACCATTCGCATCCCAAAATACGGACGCCATCACTTTGCCGGCCGACTGTTGTGTTTTTGGACGCTTCAGGCAGCTTTTACCGGTCGTACGGAGTGAAATGGTGAATCCATGTTTCGTCCACTGTCACATATCGACGCAAAAAATCCTGTTTATTGCGAGTAAATAGTGCCAAACAGCTCTCCGAATCATTGATACGTTGTTGCTTTTATTCCCTTGTGAGCAAACGCGGCAGCCATTTGGAAAAAACCTTTTTCATAGCCAATTTTTGATGCAAAATAGTAAACGCACTACCAGTTGAGATGTTCACCATCTTAGCTATCTCGCGCACTTGCATTTTGCGGTCACCCATCACGATTTTCAATACTTGCTTGCTGTTTTCGGCAGTTACTCCCTCATTTGGCCGACCCGAACGTTCCGCATCATTTGTATCAGCACGACCGCGTTTCACGTCGAAAACCACCGACAAATGGTTGTTTTCGACGGAGTAGAGTCCCAATAACGTTTTTCAAGCCATTGCTGAGCTTGAACAGTGTTTTTTCCCCATTAGAAAACAATGTTTTATCAACACACAAAACTCGTTTTGTTCCATTTTTTCACGATTGCAAAGGTAGCGTCAGTTTAACCACTATAGCTTTCTTGGCACATTTTGACACATCTTATCTGAAGGTTGGTACTTCTGAACCTTGGTATATAAATGGCATTATTAACGCCATTTCTACGCTAGTCCCGGGACATATTGAACGATGTGTTATTAATGAGCGCGGAACGGCGATAATGCCAGTATTTATTTTTTAGACTTACCGCATTTTCTTCTAGACATTTAAGTTCAACACTAAAATTGAAACAAATCCGGAAACCGGAACCGGACCTACGCTTCAGGCATAAAAGGTTTGGTATACTTCTTTTATAAAAACACTAGCTGACCCTGCGAACTTTGCTCCGTTTTAGAGGCAAAAATTAAGCAGATTTATGATTTTATTAAGTTAATTTTTTTATTTATCAAGTTTTTCAATGATTTTTTAATAAGTTGCACTCTTCAGTTAACCGATCCATGAACATGCCGCATATAACTGACCATGTGAAAAACATTGATTTTCCAAATTCAGACCACAAACTTTCAAGGATTTACCTTGTGATTTGTTAATGGTCATGGCGAATGCAACACGGATCAGAAATTGAAGTCTTTTAAACTCAAACGGTATATCGGTTGGGATCATCGGGATCCTCGGAATAAGAACTTCCTCACCTTCGAATTTTCCTTGAAGTATCGTCGTGTAAATCACATTGTTCATCAATTTACTTACCACCAAACGCGTACCATTGCAAAGTTTTGGTGGGTTTATGTTTCGAAGCATGATTACTACGGAGCCAACCTTTAGGCGTAAATTGTGCTGTGGCAAGCCAGGCACATCCAAGGAGTTTAAAAATTCAATTGGAGTTGGTGGCTTCATTTTTATTTGGTACACAGTCAATGGATTTGAATGAATGCTTTGTTCCAATGATATCATTCTGAAATATGTAGTTAAGGTCATCTTTATCTTTATTCTTAGTCACTAAAATTGCTCGCTAACTCAACGATTCATTATTTTTGTAGTTAGTAATGATGTTTGGGAGTACTTTGTTAATAAGTTCGTCTTTCGATGAGACAAAGTTACAGAAATTCTGAGGAAATAAAGTTAATCCGCTCGATTCGTCGACAGGTACTCGACCATTACCGATAATCAGCAACTGCTCAGAGAAGTCTTCAGCAGATGTATCATTAAGCAATGCAACTCTCATGTTTGTTGTCAGCTGGAGTTTCTTCACATAGCGCCATAGATTCGATGATTTGAAGCAAGTGTTTATTTCGTCGGCAGCCGTTGATCCTGGAATTGCTGGGAGTGTTTGGCGAAAATCGCAGACACTGAAATCATTGCGCCTCCAAAACATCTCGAGTCCTTGCGTAGATCTTTCAATGATCGGCTAAGTGGCTTCTAATGCACGTTTATGCGCCATTGTGCATTCGTCCCAGATGATGATTTTTGATGCTGATAAAACTTTGGCCATTGCGGAGTTTTTTGAAATATTACATTTTGGTTCTTCAATAGTTTGAAGATTTATCAGCAATTTTAATGCTGAATGACGGTACGGCATCCTTCAAAAAATGTGGCTGCTATTTCAGAAGAACCAACCACAAGCGCAATGTTGGATCTCGCACGAACAGTCGATAACACTACTGACATGAGGAATGTCTTGCCAGTTCCACCAGGGAGATCCAGGAAATATAAACCACCATTTCCATCACCAAATGCCTTCATTAATGTATCATAAACTTCCTTTTGTTGGGGATTCAACAGTGGTACATTCGTTTTAACTACTAATTCCTGGTGATTATATTCACGTTACCGTTCCAATTCTCGATTAAATGCGTCATTCATTTCGCGATTTGGCGCTGGCATTCCTAACCTGACTAATAAACTACCGCACATAAGGTAACACATGTCTTCGATCAAGAGTAAGGCCCGATTATGTATCTCCTTATTCATCTCAAGATCGGGATTTCTGGAACGCACAGGTATTTGTCAAATATCTTCTGACATATTATCCTTGTATTTATGCCACAGGTTAGATGGGTTCGATGGAAAGCATGTCGAAATGATGATTGCAAATAATGTGCGTATCTGATTTGAAGATGCAGAAATAATGGCTTCAACGATTGTCGTATCCCATCGTTTTCTAGTAAATTGAATTCTTCACTTGCAGCACGATATATTGAGAACATTCTACCATTAACAGTCCGTAGTCACTCAAATGACATTGGCCCACGCACATTTACCAGCAACAACTGTATACATACGACCAAGAGCGTCAGTAGAACGCACATTCTTATAACCAGGAACCGTATAGGCTTGCTTCCGTCGTTGAAAATTCCAAGTGTAATAACGTCGCACCTCCCAGTAAAGCAAAGTTCGTGCAAACGGATCGCTTTGGCAGATCGCAAAGAAACTGGTCAATGTTGTCGCTGGAGGTGTTTCAGCACGTTGAGCAACATTCGAAGCCGTGAAATATACTTGTTGACCATTCTCCAGATGCACTGCCAAATGCGCAACAATAGGATGACGTTCGTGAATAGGGAATGCGAATATACGCCAAATCGCTTTATTGCAGTTCACATAACGACCAACTTGATAGCGCGGAATTTCATCGTTGGTATTGGAAGATTGGATACCAAAAACCGCCATATCTCTATCTTTCGTGACATATTTGCAAATGTATTTTTAGGACTTTACTGAATTGCAATACTCAACGTTGCAATGTGTCTTGATCGTTTTGGAAATAAGTGGCGAATATGGAACAATCCAACTGTTATCGACAACGAAATCCATTCTTTTCACTTTTGTTGTGACAGTTCGACCGTTATCATCGGGTGATCGACGGCGATACAGTGGATAACCATCGTTGCCAGTCATGGTCTCCGCCGTTAATTTCCGTGGTTATCGTTTGGAATACTTCCCGTCGATCATATCGAAACGCTGCTCGATTCAAATCAGCACTTGATAAATCTCTTCTTGTGCGTCGAAAATTATCTACTTGTTGATTTCTGTTATTCACTCGACGATTTCCCATTGCCAACCGAGCCGTTTCACGGGCTGCCTCGCTTTCCTCTTATGATTGAGAAGCACGAAGTCGAGCTTGTGTGCTTGTTCAGTCACTTCATTCGCAATGCTTCGTATCCTTCTTGCATTACGGCTTTGCCGGGAAAGATTCGATCGTCTTGGTCGCGACATTGTTAATAATGATTCAAAGAGAATACAAATTACTGATGATTATATATTTCTGACAAAATTTATATTATCAAATTTTCTACTTAACCATAGACAAAATCACGTTTAGCTGTCAATTGCGTTTTGTTATTCCATGTCAGGTGTGTCTTTGTTATACCACGTTTTACAGGGACTTCACGGGAACGTGGTCGAGCGGGATAAAAAGTACCCTATGTCCGTCTCCTGGTTCTAAACTACCTCTCTACCAATTTTCAGCCAAATCGGTTCAGCCATTCTTTAGTTATAAATAGTGTAACTAACACCACTTTCTTTTATATATATAGATTTCAGTGGCCATTTGTCTCATTAGTACCTAGCACGTAATATATGCATATATTATATGAAAATGTCCAATTTCAAGTATCACGTTAAAGTGAATATTCTCACATAATTCACATTCAAAGTCTTGAATTTACACAGAAGCGACAATTTTGACCAATTATAACTTTGTTAATAGTAGTGCGATTTCTACCAAATGTCGCAGAATGATGTAACTCACTGCGTACGTGGGCATTCACAGTTCCCGCCGTTTCACCAAATTTGGTCTCAATCGATATAACCATTTCTGAAAAAAATGCGTGTGACTGACATACAAAAATACACAGAACCATAAAAAGCCATCAATCCTTCATGAAATTCTCTTGAATATTGTTGTGTAAATTTTCCAACATTATTGAGTAAGAAAGGCTTTATCGAACTTTCCAAAAAAAAAACTCACACTCTGAGGTTTAAAAGAACAACAAGGACTCAACGAATTCCTTCTACATAGTTCCATGAAGGCACATCCAGGATCTGCCTTAAAATTGAGCTAATAATCGAAAACATCTCCGAACACGTTGTGATTATTTTACAAAGAATTCTTCTCCAGTTGAAGGTGATACTCAAAAGTGATTTTATGCGTACATACGTGGAAATGACATAAAGGAGGTACAATTTCTGTTGGCCAGTTGGTCCCCATTCGAATATTCCGCCAACCAAGGACAACTCGCAATCAATACAATCGAGTAGAGACCCTATTCCAAAGGTGATACAGTGCACACATTGTGCTGACCCTTAATTGCAATAGTTCCGGTAATTACTCCTGCAGCACTTCTCCAATAATTACACACCTTCAGCACAAAAAGCCATAAAGCAGTTCCATAAAATTTCAAGTGAACCTTTTTCCAAGTTGCCTAAGGGTGGAAATACGATGAAAGGTGGCAGTATGTGGACGAGTTGGTTATTCTGCTAAAATTGCCTACCGCACTTTCCCGTTAAACACCGACAGGATATCCGTTCCGAATAGGTCTGAATCCCTCAACTTCAAGAGTTAGTAATTGCATGGTATGCATATTAAAAGGAAATTTCACGTGGCAGTCAGCGGTTGCACTCATACTGAGTTTTTTTTTGTTTGATACTGTTTTGTGTGACGTCCTTTATGTGGTTTTGAAACGCATTAGGGGTGTATGCAAGTTCATACGTATTGAGTGATCTCCAAAAGTTTCCTTCTACACGGGTAATTCCTTAGAAAAATGTTGCTATGAACTTAAGAACGTTTTTGCATTTTCAGCGGTTACAATGTGGTCACTCAGAATTAACATATGATGGGTCGAAGTTATAAAGACTGAAATATATAATCTGGCAAAAATGTTCCTTTTAGCTGAAATGAAATTGATTAATAATTAACACGTTGAATTCGGTTTCTCTTAAAGTTCTTTTCATAATTTTTTTAAACGAACAAGCTTTTTGGTTAAAGCTTGCGAATAAAAGAGAAGCGAAATCATTCGTTCGAAAACTGTTAATATTCCGGTCTCCTGCTTTTGGGTTCTATGGTTGAATTAAAAGAAATTTCGAGTTCATGGTTCACGGTTCATTGCCACCAATGCATTAATCTGAAATTACTCAACATAGAAATACTAAGTTCAGGCAAAATATGGTAATTAAAGCTCACGCAGGCTCGTGGAGAGGAGGAAGAAATTTGTTTGATTCCCTCAAGTATAGAGTTTTGTCATAAGATCCAGCATATGACTTTCACAGAATTAAATAGGTTTAATTTCAAGGAAATGCAGCCACTGTACATGGTGAAATCAAGCAAAGTCATAAGTTGGCAGCAACTTTGTATGTAGATGTAGATCAAGCGGTCGAAATGTAGGTTTTAAAATGCACCACCACCAGAAACGGCTGAAACGTCATTCCGCTTGCTCATGTCAAAACTTAGTACTCTTTCTCGGAACAGATAAAAACAAATCGGAATACCGGAAGCTTCGGGTATAAAGGTTTTGTGTTCATCTTATCTAAGAAATTTCAACGCACATTTTTCTCCCCGTATACAGCTACAAAACTACGAGACATACGTACATATTACAGCCGTAGATGTTAGGCTCACCCTAAACAAACAAACTGCCTATTTTCAAATACTGTACACATATAGGCACGTATATAAATTGATCGTACCTATATTTCCGATTTACTTCTTATATCTATGTGAATTAGGCTCTACCCGCAAAGTTCATTAGCACGCATATACTATATACCTACATACACACATGTCTCGTTGGAATAATTGATATTCATATCCAAATGATTAAAGAACTAAAACAAAATAATTCTTTTCCACCCAATTCATACGAACTTACTTCGCTGTGGTATTGACGAATTGATATGTGATGATGACGTCATCAGGTTGTAGAGTGCACGAAATTCACAAAAAAATATAAACTTTTACCCCCTATAACTTTGTTAATAATAGCTGGATTTTCTTCAAACTTGACCAAATTGTGCATTATATTCTTCATTATACGAGTGCCAAATTTTGTACTTCTGGGATGAACATAAAGGGGGTGCCAGGTAAATTTCTAAAATATGGAAATATACTATTATTAACTTTATTTGTGCGGATATCGGAACCGGATATATTTCGAGGCCTAGATTTCGTAGAGATGCACTATTGACATTTTTTTTCAGATTTTTCGGTTAGATAGGTTCTGAGAACGAGACCTGTTACACTTTTTAATGATCATATTTTGAGCCCTCACTCCCCTATGTTTCACCTAGTATCAAATATTGAACCAATTTCGAAAAGTACTAATTGAGACCTTTCATTTGATACCCCACATGGCCACATTTTATGAAAAAAAATTTTGCACCCTCCTTTCACATGTATGGGGAGCCCCCCTTAAACATAAAATGGCGTCAGTTGCTGCATGTAGAGGGAACGGCAGATCACATACTCCTACCAATTTTCATGACAATCGGTTCAGCGGTTTCCGAATAAATCGGCTGTGACAGACAGACAGACAGACAGACAGTCCCAAGTGCGTATTCTGTGTGGAAGCAAAAAGTAATGGCAGCGCCCACATTGCAGGAAGCAGTAAATGCCCAGTGTTCAGAAAGGCGTTCATAAATAAAGCCAAATGAAGTTTATGCAACTCAATCTGAATCACTGTCGAGCGGCCCAAGACCTACTTTCCCAAAGCGTATTCGAGAACAACGTCGACGTTGCGATTGTATCTGAACAATACGAAAATCTGCATAGCGGAGTATGGATAGCAGACAAAACCAGTAAGGCGGCAATATGGAGCTGCGGAAGCCAAGCTATAGTAGATGCGAAAAGACATCCAGAAGACGGGTTCACCCGTGCCAAGATTGGAGGGATATATATCTATAGCTGTTACGCAGCACCGAGCCTCACATTAGAGGAATTCACGTCATTGCTGGAGAAACTATCCTTCAATGCAAGTCGCTACAACCCCAAAGTAATAGCCGGCGACTCCAACGCATGGGCAGAAGAATGGGGTAGCAGAGAAACCAACGCAAGAGGACGAATATTGCTGGAGACATTCTCACGCTTGAACGTGGTACTTGCCAACTCTGGGGGAGCCAACGCATTCCGGAGGGGAGAATTGCAATCGGTGGTAGACCTCACCTTCGTCAGTGATACCTTAATCAGAGACTTGGAGTGGCGTGTCAGCGAGGAGTACACACACAGCGATCATCAGGCTATCATTTTTCAAACCTCGCAAAGGAATAATTTGAAGCCATTAACACGAATAACGATGAGCTGGGTAGCTAAGAAATTCGACGCAGAAATGTTCAAGGAGGTACTTCTGGAAGATACATTGCTATCGGGAAGCGCGCAAAACAAAGTTTCACAGGTCGTGGAAAAATTGCAGCGGGCATGCGATGCCGCTATGCCTCGACGTAGCACTTTCCGAAGACGAAATCCTAATTTTTGGCGGAATTCCGAAATTGAGGAATGCCGGAAAAAGTGTCTCAAAGCTAGGAGACGCTCCCAGCGCAGAAGAAACCGACCTGAGTTCGAGGAGCTACACGTGCAATATAAAAATGCGAGGAAAAAATTGCAAGTAGCTATCGCAAGGAGCAAATCCGAACATTTCAAGCAGATGTGTACTGAAGCTGATTCCGACCCATGGGGTGGCGCATATAGGTCGGTGATGTCATCACTAAAAGGCGAGCGCTCCCCACCGATTACTTGCCCAGAGTTGTTGCAGAATATAGTGAACACTCTATTCCCAGTGGATCTGAATGGTACAAGTCTGCCTGCAGTACAGTTAAATCCCGACGAAGTTCCGATAGTGGAAAATGAGGAGGTTCTAGACGCAGCAAAAAGATTGATTGAAAAAAAGACTCCAGGACCGAATGGAATCCCTAACATTGCCCTGAAGGTAGCCGCCAGGACAGCACCAGGTATGTTTGCCCAAGTTTTCATGGCATGCCTTAGGGAAGGAGAATTCCCCGAGCAATGGAAGGTACAAAAGCTAATACTCATTCCGAAGGCAGGTAAACCATTGGGTGACCCCTCCTCATATAGGCCGATATGTCTGGTCAATACCATTGGCAAACTATTTGAACGAGTAATGTATAACAGACTGCTCGCTGTTGCGGAAAAGGAAGGAGGCCTTTCCGACAAACAATTCGGATTTCGTAAGGCAAAATCAACTGTCGACGCAATCAGCATGCTGACTGGCTTGGCTCAGGCTGCAATAGAAGAAGGAAAATGCTGTGCAGTAATAACCCTCGACGTAAAAAATGCGTTCAATAGTGCAAAATGGAAAAAAATCATCGAGGCACTGGAAAAGATACAAGCCCCGAAGTACATTGTACGCATTGTGGTCGCGTTTCTCCTTGGGAGAAGACTTTACTGCGACTCGGACGATGGGCTAAAAATATTCCCGACAACTTGCGGAGTGCCACAGGATTCTGTCCTGGGTCCCTTGCTGTGGCTAGTTATGTACGATGGAGTGTTGACGCTACGCCTACCGGACAACGTGACAACTATTGGCTTCGCCGATGATATCGGAATAACGGTGGTCGCAAAGCACCAAGACGAGATCGAGATCTATGCAAATGAAGCGATATGGGAGATCAATTCCTGGTTGAGAAATTCTGGCCTTTCACTTGCCGAGCATAAAACAGAAGTAGTTCTCATTAGCAAGAGAAGAAAGAACACAACTGTGAAAATCAAAGTTGGCGGTAAAACAATTTACTCCCAACCATCGCTCAAATACTTGGGAGTAATTATTGACAGAAGACTCAACTTCAAAAGACACATTGAGTACGCCGCAACTAAAGCGTCTTCCATCGCTACAACGATCTCGAGGACACTACCGAACATCGGTGGGCCAAGACAAAGTCGACGTCTTCTGCTCTCCAGAGTAGTCAGCTCCGTGCTACTCTACGCAGCTCCAGTTTGGGCAACTGCTCTGAATAACAAAGTGAACTGCCGAAAATTGGGAATGGCGTATCGGTTAAGTGCACTCCGGGTATGCAGTGCATATCGGACAACATCAGGAGAAGCGGCATATGTACTAGCAGGGATGCTCCCCATAGACATTTTGGCGAAGGAAAGTCGGCGACTCTACGACAAAACGTATGCAGCTGGAGAGTCTAGCGCATTTCGACGGCAGCTGGCACAGTGGGAATCTATCGAACGGTGGCAACAGCGATGGGACGAGTCCCAAACTGGTCGTTGGACATACCGCATCATTCCGGATATTCGGAGATGGTTTGAACGAAACCATGGGGAATTAAGCTACGAGTTAACGCAATTCTTGAGTGGACATGGAGGTTATCGTGCTTATTTACATCGATTTGGTCACGACGAATCACCATGCTGCCCAAGATGTGGTAACGTGGCTGAGAATGCGGAGCATGTCATATTTGATTGCCCCAGGTTCACCGCGCACCGAACAAGAATGGAAGCGGTCGCAGACAGGCGTTTAACACCCGAAAACATTGTGGAGTTTATGCTGGAGTCAACGGATGCCTGGAACCAGGTTGTAAGGGAACTGCAAGCTATTCACCAACAGCTTAGGCAGGAAGAACTACGACGAAAACAAGGAAGGGAGAGAACCATAATGAGCCGCAGTTAAAAGCTGATCCAGCCCCGCGATGCAATACTTGATAGGAGTTCCGTGGGGAGAGTGGAATGAGAAAGAGGTGGTTTTAGTGAGTAGAAGTCTCACATAACTGCGTGGCAGGAGCCAGCAGTAGGTTTTGAACCTTTCCACCTTCCAACGCCGAAAAAAAAAAAAAAAAGACAGACAGACGGACAGACTGACATCGAATCGATTCTAATAAGGTTTTGTTTCACACAAAACCTTAAAAAGGCGCATAAGGCAAGCATGATGAAAATCGAGCCGCTCTAACACACAGAGGTTTCCAACCGTTTTGGTACCATACTCACCATTTCTAGAAACCTACTCAATCTTTCTTTTTATGCATCGATTTTGTGAGCTCCATTGCCCGTTCCTCCCAACTATCGTGGGCCTCCCTATTTTAGGTTGACTATTCTAAATCGTCACTGCCTGACCGTTACTTAGTAAAGGCCACTTATTTTATTACTAAAATCCTCTCCTATATCCTGTTTAGTTTTTTTTTTGGTGGAAAACATCGATCATATCTGAGATCACTTCAAAACCTGGATGTAAGTTTCGACTAGAAAGTCCGTTTTCACTCCCACTTCGCGAACATCGTCAATGGTGCTTACCTGTCTTGTATGGTTTTATTTTGCGCTCAACTTACTAGTTATGGATATCCCTAAAAATCAAGCTGTGCTTTGGTCTCCATTCAGTACTACATTACCGAGCCTTGCCCTTGAAGCGATTCTAAACTCCAAATCTTTCGACACAAGAAAAGAGCTAGAAATACCTTTACTGTCCTTTGAAACTCAGGAACGTCAATTTTTCCACCCTATCATCAGGTTGTTGCTCTCCCTCTTCCTGTCTTCATCATCATCAACGGCGCAGCAACCAATATCCGGTCTAGGCCTGCCTTAGTAAGGAACCACCGACACGCCCGTTTTGCGCCGAAGTCCACCAATTTGGTATCCCTAAAAGCCGTCCGGCGTCCTGACCTGCGTCATCATTTCATCTCAGGCTTCGTCTTGTTTGTTTGTTTCTATAATAGATTTTGCCCTTATAGATTTTTCGGGCTGGACCATCCTCATCCATACGGATTAGGTAAACTGACCACCGCAACCTCTTAAGCAGGATTTTATCCACAACCAGAGGGTCATGGAATGGCTCATAGATTTCGTCGTTATGTAAACTACGGTTTCGTCCATCCTCATGTAGTGGCTAAAAATTCTTCGGAGTCTTCCCAGCGATCACCACGTGCAGATGGGGATAGGATTTGGTAGTAGAGATAGTTCTAAGTTAGTGTTAAGGAGGTGGAGATAGGGTTTGGTATTAGAGATGTTGGTGTTAAGCAGGCGTTTCCCAGGTTTTATGCTCTATCGTGGATAGCAATCCACATTTCGCCCTGGGACCTATACTACCCTTTGACCGTCTTGCAACAATGAAAGTCTTGCTACAATAAATAAATTATTGTTACCACTTTCGCTAGTCAGCCGAGATGATAAGCCAGATAATCGAGATGGCGAGGAGATCCGCAGTCTTGTTAGAATATCGAATACTACAGCAGTGCTAGCAAGTAGAAAACCAGAAACTCGGCTATAGAAGGTTTTGCATATCCTTTATATGAAAATATTTAAGTGGAAATTTGTCTCCTTTGTACCTAGTTCGTAATGTTGATGAATATTCACTTTAGTATGTTAATGACGTTCAAAGTCTTAGATTGTAGTGAGCTTGCATATAAGCGAAAAATTTGATTTATTACACTTTGTTAGGTATAGTGCGATAGTTTACAGCCAATTTCTAAAAATAGCAGCTGATATCGATATGGAGGGCATTTCGGAGTCTAGATACCATATAGTGGCAGCTTCGTGATATTTTTCAGATTTTTCGGCTAATTAGCTTCTGAGAATGGGAAAAAACAATCAATTTCTAGCCCGACACTCCCCCTTTTTGCATCAAATGTCAGAAGTGTTTGTTTTACACAAAACCTTAATAAAAACGGTACGCAGTTTACCAACCGACGAGCCGCAACGGACAGATGGTGGCAAGAAAAAGAAAGAAGTTTTTGTCATGACTACTGTTGCGCAGGACATCTAGAGTACAGCGCTCTATGCAGAGATTTCTGAGATTTCCCTAAACTTCGACCAAAAAGCTGATATCAAGCACCTCCTCTAAACATGGGGCGTTCGCCTTATGCAGTACAGTGTAAAGATCAGCTCAAATGAAACCGGGCATCTGCACCACAAAGTGGTTATATTATATTGGATGTATGAAACGACCTTGATAATTTAGTCCGTTTGTGTTCGATCAACAAGGTAAGACTGAATGTCAGCAAATGCCACCACTCTTTCTATTCTCTTAGTGGACAACCCGTTTCATTACTGACCTCCTTCCAAGACCTGGGCGTAATATTCGGCGACAAACTTCGTTTCAATTTCCACTTCGTTGACATCATCAATGGAGCTTCCAAAATGTCTGGTTTTATTCTACGTTCCTCCTCCAACTTTTCATCAATTCAGCCCTCCTTAACACTCTTCAATTCCCTTGTCGGAATTATCCTTGAATATTGCTGTCTAGTCTGGTCCCCCTTCCGCATCCGTGACTGTCGCGCTCTTGAAGTTATACAACGCAAATTCACCCGGACCCTTTTTTATAAAAAAAAACCTTCCATGGATTGACTATCCGTCATGACTCCGCACCTTCAATCTCCCCTCACTGCAGCAACACTGTGTCTTCCTTGATATGTGGACTCTTTTCAAACTCTGCAATTGCCTGATGGACTACTCTGCCAATTCGGATATTACTTTCCGCACAACGTAGAGCGAACATTTTTGAAGTGTTCTTCGCGGAGCTCGATATTTACTTCCAACCCCGATCCCGAAGCCATGCCGATCCTACAACACCCTACAGCTTGGGTCCTTTGACTCTGTTTCCTGTTTTAAGCGTAAGGTAAGAATGACATTTACTTGTTCGTCCCTCTGAGGACAATATGTAATAAGGAATTTGTTTTCTGTGTATTGCCTTCATAAATAAATAAGCAAAGTGGAACCATAGAGTGCAGGTTTCTAAACAATTTGGAGGCAGAAAATGAGCCATACTAACATTCTAACAGCATATGAATTTCATACGAGTGTCGAAAATTAAGTGGTCTTCTGATTATGAAAGTCTCGGTGTTTCGAGTTAACGGGGCTTTGGAAGCCTTCAGGTTTTTATTTTATCAGTGTGCCCTTACTTGTAGCCGAAAACGAAAGTTTTTCAAATTTTTCCATATACTATTTATATGATTTTTGGGTATGTGACTCTAAAGCAGTGGGATAGGTAGGTAGGTTTTAATTGTCTGTCTATCATTACTTTTGGAAAAAGGACTTCTGTAGGTAGGTAGGTAGGTATCAGTGGCCGCTCCAAGGAGCCCAATTAGCGCTTTGGTGCGCCGTTTTGATGCCACAAACTCCTAAGACCGTGACTGTTGTTATAGGAACAGGGAAGCGGAGTCCAGCTGGCTCGGATCTTCAGAGCCAGCCCGTAACATTCACGAAGGAAAGCAGCTCTCCGACCCTGCAACCAGAAATCTCACTGAGGTCCCCAAAGAATGGTTTACCCAGTGTCCGCAGCCTGACTCGAGCCAGAGCCGGGCAATCGCAGAGAAAGTGCATGAGGGTTTCCCTTCCTTCTCCGCAGCTTCAGCAATGCGAGTTGTAGGGTAAGCCGAGCCTAGCGGCATGGTCCCCTATGGGCCAGTGCCCCGTGCAGACCGCCGTAATCTTGAATGCATCCGCACGCGTCTGGCACAGGAGCTCTCGTGATCGGGCTATGTTATAAGCGGGCCAAATTCTCCTTGATTTGGCACAGCTTGTAAACCTTCGCCATCTCAGGCCCGCGGCTGCTAGGTAGTGCGAGTAGACTCGGCCCCCGACAGCCGCCAGTGGAACACCGACTGTGTTCCCCGAGCGACTGCCAAGAGCAGAGCCTTGCCTGGCCAATCCGTCAGCCCGCTCATTCCCTTCTATGTTCCTATGCCCGGGAACCCAGAGGAGAGTTATCTTGAGCGTGCCGCCCAGATGGTTGAACGTGTCTGTGCACTGCCCCACCAACCGGGAAGATGTCGTCGTTGAGTACAAGGCCTTGATGGCCGCTTGGCTGTCGGTCAGAATGGCTATGTTACGCTTGGGGCTCGAATCACGCTCCAGCCATCGACAGACTTCCAATATCGCCAGTACTTCCGCCTGGAATACACTGGTGAAACCTGGGAGACCATACGACTTGGACACACCGTGTGTATTCGAGAAAACCCCCGCGCCGACTCCATAGGCCATCTTTGATCCGTCCGTAAAGAATACCGTGTCATAGTCTTGCAACACGCCGCCGGTCTTCCACTTTGCCCTGGTTGGAAGGTCCACAGCAAAGTTTCTCGTGAAGTTCAGCTTGCGTGTGACATAGTCCGTGGGGGATGCCCAGATTTCTCGAGGTATTTCATCTAGAATGTTGCTGTGGCCATAGGACTTCGCTGCCCAGCATCCGGACTCACGCAGTCTTACGGCACTGCACGCTGCAACATATTTGATGTGGAGGTCAAGGGGGAGGAGATGCAGGAGTACATTGAGAGCATCTGCCGGGCAAGACTGCAGAGCCCCCGTAGCACCTGCACACACGGTTCTTTGAATCCTATTAAGCTTCGTTCTATTGTATTTCTTCTTCAAAGCCTGCCACCATACAATAGATCCGTACGTCAGGATCGGACGCACTACAGCGGTGTACATCCAGAGAACCATCCTCGGCCGGAGACCCGATTTCTTGGCAAAGGTTCTCTTACAGGCATAGAAGGCTATACTGGCCTTCTTAACCCTCAGTTCTATGTTCAACCTCCAATTTAGCTTAGCATCCAGGATTACACCCAGATACTTCACATTAGAGGAAAAACCAATCTTTGTTCATTCAGCCGTGGTAGATGGAATTCAGGTATCCTTGTCTTGGTGGTGAATAGCATCAGTTGCGTTTTGGTTGGGTTTATGCTGAGTCCGCATCTTGCGGCCCACAGGCACACCTTTCGCAACGCTCCTTCCATGATGTCGCTCATAATGGACGGAAACATCCCAGATACTAGTATCACCAAGTCGTCGGCATACGCCACCACCTTCACCCCGCTGCTGTCTAATGTACGTAAAATTTTGTCCATTACTATTAACCAGAGCACCGGTGAGATAGCACCACCCTGGGGCGTGCCTCTGTTCACAGCTCTGGTCAAGTGGTTGCCTCCCAGATCGGATTGGATTATCCTGGTACTCAGCATGGATATAATCCAATGCGTGAAATACCCCTCCAATCCAACACCGGTCAAGGCTTCCTTGATGGCGTTGGTACTGACGTTGTTGAACGCTCCTTCTATATCCAAGAAGGCAGCAAGGGTATACTGCTTGTACTGCAGCGACCGCTCAACCGTGCCAATTACCTCGTGGAGGGCGGTTTCTGTGGATTTTCCTTTGAGGTAGGCATGCTGGAACTTAGAGAAAGGCGTTCTCTCCAGAATCGTCCTTAAGTGAATGTCCAGGACGCGTTCTAGGGTCTTCAGCACGAATGAGGTCAGGCTGATTGGCCGAAAGTCCTTCGCGGACTCATGACCGCGCCTGCCCGCTTTCGGTATGAAAACCACCCGTGCGCGCCTCCAGGACTGCGGTACGTATCCTAAAGTGATGCAGCTCCGGTAAATCTCAACAAGCCACGGCACAACCCTTTCCTGCTGCTTCTGTAGCATGACTGGCATTATGCCATCTGGGCCCGGAGATTTGTATGCGGAGAAGCTGTTTATAGCCCAGCCAATCCTATCCCCGGTAATTACCGATTTAATAGTCTCGCACAGCTGGGGTTGCCGCAAACCCTCCAAGCGAGGTTCTGACTCACAGTCCTTCTCGCTGGAGGGAAAGTGCGTTTGCACCAGCAGCTCCAAGGTTTCACTAGAAGATTCCGTCCAGGAGCCTTCCGACTTTTTAAGGAAGGATGGACTCTTATGTTCCTTGGACAGAATCTTATTGAGCCTCGCGGATTCACTAGTGCTTTCAATGTTCTGACAATAGTCTAGCCAAGACCGCCTCTTGGCGGTCCTGATGGCCGACTTGTACTTCTTTAGGCAGTCCTTGTATGGCTGCCAGTATTTTTGCCTGTAGCATATGTTGAAGATTTCTCTGGTCAACTTCCTGAGACCAGAGAGATCTTCGTTCCACCACGGTGGCAGGGTCTTTTTGCTGTACTTAGCAGGGCACGAGACTTTGAAGGCGGTATCAAAAGCCTTCTCCAGAGCCCCGACCTTTGACTCCAGTTCGTCTGTCGTGCCAATCCTACCAATTTGCGCACCGGAGAGTTTGTTCTTAATTACCTGACCAAACTTTCTCCAGTCGATCCTCCTGGGGTCTCTAAAGGGCTTGGAGACCTCTGCGGCGAGGTCTAGACTGAAGAGTATCCAACTGTGGTTAGAGAAGGATCTCTGGTCAGACACTCTCCAGTCCTCCACCCTAAGAATCCCGTTGTCGGTTATTAGGGTGATATCAAGGACCTCCTCCCAACCGTCACAGTTCTCCGAGCAGGTGTACTGCCCCTGTTACACACCGATAGATTTGAAGTAATAATAAAATCAAAGAATGACTCACCTTTTTCGTTGATTTCAGAGCTGCCCCAAAGCGTATGCCTTGCATTTGCGTCGCAGCCTATCTGTAGGTTGGCTTTCTTTGGTGTTATGGTGTTCGTCAGATGTTGTAGTTCTTGTGGCGGAGCTGATCGGTCGTGAGCCATGTACGCCGAGGAAATATACACGTTCTCTGCCCCCACCTGCTCCAGCTTGACCACAACTAGGTCACTGGAACTCAGGTCCGGGCACAGAAAAGCGTGCAGACTCTTCCTCGCAAGAATACATGCTCTACGTTTAGCCTGATCAGCGTCTCCTGTGCTGTGGAATAAATTAAAATATTTGCTTCTGTATTTGTACTAATTGTCCTCTAGCTTAGAATATAATTTCAGTAATTCCCACGCCGCATCCCATATTTTGCTGCAAGCTATATATAACATTCCAATGAATTCAAACCAAAATATAAAGCATCCTAAATATGGCCATAATTAGATAAAATTGTAAAATGGTACTTGCGCCTAAAATTAAATAGAATAGTTCTTATCAATTAGAGTTTTGTTTATAAAATTCGGATCCAGCAACTATTTTCAAACATCAATATGTACATGCATACTATATATACAGATTTTTTTTGAATTTAAAAATAGCAATTTCACGATTTCATTAATGTATTATATCTTTCAATAATCTGTAATAAATCCGGTTAAACCTCACTTGGTTTCTAACCGAACAATTATACAAAAGAATCCATTTCAGCTCTACTCCCTGCTTCTATTTCTCCCTAATTTACAATGGTTTTGGGAAAGGGCTGTTATCTCCTATTTGTTTTAGTATGGCTCCCGTTTATACCTCAATTTTTACAATTGTTCTATTTATAAAAAATCCCCTAGGATCAAACCCTTCGGTAACTTTGAACGTTTTGACTCAGCTCATATCAGTGTGACAATAAATTATGGATAAAATCTTCTGATATCCCTGTGTGACGCTTTACTAACATTCCTTTTGTAACCTTTCCCCTCATCTCTCTATTTTGCAGTGGCTCCATTGTATGTTCGATTGCAAGGATTAAATCATCCTCTGGTTGCAGGAGTACGTACTCAAATTACATGCAGTTCAGCTGGTGCACGACCCATACCACATATCATTTGGAATAAGGGCGGACAAATGATGAGGGGTGCAACGCAGACGGTAAGTGTGCCAGGAAATTTAATGATGTACTTTCGCCTATAACATTTAACGCTTAAGATACATGAATATGGTGTGCGGAACGCGTTTGAAATTGAAATCATTTTACATTCGTTGTGAATTCATTGAATTTTTCTGTAAATTTCCAAGTACGAAATATGATAGAAAAGATTCGCGAGGTATCCATATTGTGACTTGTGCTGCAAAATATATTGTGTTGGTATGATACATGACTTGGCGGCTTCCAACAAATATCAACTCCGCAAATCTATCTATAGCATTATAATCCTAGTTGCCTGCCTCATTGTATGATAAATGCGGCACATCAATGTTGTTATAAACGATTAACCCCTCATCATTTCTTTCAGACATCAACGGATGGGAATATCACCATTTCCGAGATGATATTTACTCCTGTTCCGGAGGATAATGGTAAACAAGTGATTTGTTCAGTGACAGCCGATTCATTGGCAGCTGGGACAACAGGAGTTTTCCTCAAGGATGGGCGAACACTTGATGTGAAACGTGAGTACAACAGTTCTGGTTAGCTTCCCGCTGTTTCTGAGTTTAATTCATTCGTAAACACATATGGCATGATAAAACCGCCTATGAATGACAAAAGAAAAGTCTTTTCAATTTACCTTTATCTTTATTTTCGGTCTCAATATGTATGTTTGCTTATTCTTCTCTTTGGAAACTTTAGATGCGCCGATTGTCACTCTAAACTTGGGATCGCAGTTGGACCCCAGCAATTTAATGAAAGGATCTGATGTGTATTTGGAGTGTCAAATAACAGCGAATCCACCTCAAAAGCGAGTGGAATGGTTTCATAATGTACGTTGAATCTGTTTAATTTCTTTTTTCCTACATTCCCTTTCATAATAACTCATTTTTTACACTCTGCTATTTTGATTTTTAGATTCATAAGTTTCGCCTCAAAACTCTGTAAATCCTCCTCTTTCCACATTGGCTTAGAACAAATGTAATCTTATATATTTTAGATTGCAGAAACTATTTGTTCAAGTGTTCTTACCCTCATTATCATGTATGTAGGTTTTCAATTTATTCATATCCAGACAGGAATGAGGAACAACCCAACCTCATAATTATAGGCACATAAATTGAATAATGTTCAGAAAGCATATGGTGTAACTTGCGGATATTCTCCTGATTTCCATTTCGCTCTACCAATCGCTTCCATTTGGATTAACTTTTCATTAGAAAATGCTGGCAGAATCCTGTTTCCCGATGTTTCCACTACATTTAGGGTATTTAAATGATGCTCTCCCTCTTGAGAACCATAAAATGAAATAGATGCCCCAAGATTAAGGGTTTTGGAAAAGCTAATGTATGAAAGATGATGCAAACACTTTTACTTTGCCCAAAAGACCCACATCAGCAAGAAATTATTCAGCAACCAGCCCGACGCTCTGGAAATGGAAAGAAGATCCTCCTTCTCAGAGGAATACAATGCATTGTTCGCTTTATATCTAATCAGCAAAAATTAAATTTCCTTTGAGACGTACACTCAGAACTTGAAAAATCGTAATTGACAGCAACAGTAGGGGTTGAATCTAGATTCTACAACGCAGTGAAGTTGTTTGGCAACAACGAGCACTCACCATCTATTCAAAGGATGTGGATTACGTTCTGTCGTTATGAAGCTTTGTGCAAATCACTTTTGACACGATATGCGTACATACATAGTTCGCACTCTTGCCTTTCACCATTCGATTCCTATACATTCAATATAGAGGACTATGAGGGCTTTTAAGCGTCGTTCTCGCTTGAACCTTTTGAACCTTTTCGACGCTTATTGGAGATATTTGCTGGCGTGATGTAAAATAAACAAACATGAATGTGCTTGCAGCAAAAATCTAGTCTAAGGGTGGATGGTATTGATGGCCAAAGTAATTCAAACTCACCACGAACGGTAATGAAAGAGCAAGGGCTGGGTTTTACTGTGGAGGGTCACGTACCTCACCGGAATGCAATACCATCCGTGGAAGAAAGTAATATTTATTTCAGGTGGCTGGACATCTACTGTATGATGACCTGTCTTTAAAATAATAAAAAATCCCTAAAGTTAATAAGCTGCGATATTTAACTCTTAATTTAAATTATCATCCAGGTAAAAATTAATGGTCAGAGCGCTAGGCTGTCGTTGAGGAAATACGCGGTTCGAATCTCACTGGTGGCAACTCACCTCTGAAAGAGCACCTGAATCAAATCAGAGTAATAATCTCGGGCGACTTCAATCATGACCACATTCATTGCCTTCAACAGTGTACCATTACAGTCTTGAATGAAGTGCTCTAACATACTTCAAGATCCTGACCCAATTGGAGTTGTTTCTTCATTGTTGGGCGGATTCATTCATTCATACGTAGCATTTTTAGTCATATCAATTTTTTGCATCCCATATCGACTCCATAACATTAACAAGTCGGGAAACCGGATGCTGGGCGCTTCAGGTATGAAAGGTTTTGTTTGCTTCTTCTGTGAGTACATTTGAGTGCAGAACTTTCCCATTTGTACGTAGTCCGTTATGTATATGCATTTAGCATGTCAGATGTAGTACTTCGGATTGTAAATTTACACGGTAAACACAAGTTTGAGCTACTGGAACTTTGTTGCTAATAGTATGATTTTGATCAAACTTGGGGATAATATGCTTCATATTATATTTTATACTACTACCAACTTTTATAACTCTGGGATAAACTTAAGGGGGGTTTTACTCAATTTTCCCAAAAATATGGTAATATACTATTATTAACTTAATTTCAACGGATATCGATATGAAGAATATTTTGAGGCCTGGGCATCATATAGAGGCTTCATGATTTTTTTAAAATTTTTCGGTTGGGTAGTTCCTGAGAATGTCTCCGTTAAAAAATCATCACTTTCCACCCCTCCCACTCCCCGCCTTTTTAACAAATCTCAAAATTAAGACCGGCGTCGAGAGGCACTAATCGAGACCTTTCATTTGATATCCCACATGACTATATCCGGTGAAAAAAAATGTTACACCCCCTTTTACATGTATGGGAACCCCCCTAAATCTCAACGTAGAAGGATATCACTCACTGCATGTCTGGGCGTTCACAGTTCCCACCTTCTCACCAAATTTTGTGTCAATCGGTATAGCCGTTTGTGAGAAAAGTGCGTATGACAGACAGGCTGACAGACAGACAGACATTGAACCGATTTTAATAAGGTTTTGTTTTGCAAACAAAACATTAAAAACTAACCTGGACAAATGATCAATTTAACTTTGCTACTAAATTTTCACCCAAAAGCCTTTAAATTTAAAATCTTCAGAACCCTCAATAATAATAATAATCGTTGGCGCAACAATCCATATTGGATCAGGGCCTTGAAGTGTGTTAGAGCACTTCATTCAAGACCGTAACGGTACAACCCTCAATCACATTTAATAATTTTACTCTTATACCTTTTTCAAAACTGAAATGATTATTGCCTTTGTTTGGGTTTTGTGTAAAACGAAAACTTATAAAACTCGATTTACTGTCCGTCTGTCTATCTGCCACACGATTGCAACTGTGAACCCACACGCATGCGGTAAATGGCATCATGTATCATTGAGTTGAAGGGAGGGTCACCATACGTACTAGTATAGTTAAGTGCATCTTAGAATCATCAAATAACATTCAATAATGTAAACCGTAATATGAAGCATGTTACAGGAAAGGTTTGTGGAAGTCCTACTATTATTGGCGAAGTTAGATTAGGTCCAAATTGCCTATTTCGTTCGAACTTACTGTAACACAAGATATCAGTTAATTAGTTTAGTATAGCGAACAGAGCCGCAACTTCAAGCGCTCAGGAATTTTCTTAAACCGCCTATCTAATGGCGCCCCAAACACCGTATGTTTTTCCGAATCTGAGACCATCCCCCGGAGGCAGAGAGTACGCAGATTTTTTGTTGAAGAAAATCTTACCAAGACACCCTGTTAAGGTTTTCTTCAATCCAGAAGACTGCGTATGAAGTGCAGAGCGCTCTCGACCTCTTCCTTACTTTGGCTACATATGGCCCAGACCATCACCCCAATTTTGTCCATGCGGTAGTTTAAGGAGCAATGTCCCGTTAAAAACCCTACCAGGGTTTTCGTGTCCCATTTCTTACGTGACAATAAAAATGTCGCTCTAGGGTCTTAAGATTCTTACAAGTGAATTGTATGACATGCTCAATGCATAAACGAGATCTGCCCAAAAGTATCGTATCTGCCTTCCTATCTCCGCGCTAGTCTTATTTTGTCACTTGGCTGGAGAAATCCTTCAAAGTGGTTTTAGCCGCACACGCGCATGTTATTTCAAAAATAAGAGTTAACGTTTCCTAAATTGTAGGTTTAGGTATTCCAAGGACATCTTCTAATTCGCGTTCAGCCACACATCGATTTTTTCAATCGCTAGTCGCACAGGCTCGATATTATCCGATGTTGTCCTCATCGAAGGGCAACGAGAAAAATGATTACTATCACTAGATGTGTGCCACTTATGAAACGATTATACCATGCAAGCTTAGGACACTATTGCTGAGTTTGAAAGTATGATCGCTGCTAAGTTGGTCCCACTCACTTTGTACTCGTTCAATTAAAGAATGATGATTGACTGGTATAGGTTGCTAAAACACTAACTCCTTCAATATTACCCAAACATTTTCCATGGGATTAAAATCGAATGGATTGTCTGACCAATCCGTTCAAACCGTCGAAAAGTAAGTCCCGTCTTCAATAATTGGGTATCGCGACGAAAGCCAATTCTACCTCGGATAAAAATGGAAGATGTTGTAATGAGCTTGAAGGAAATAGCAGGATCTGACGATCATCCTAATTCCTTTAAGCTATTTACAAATGGCGCCCAACGTGGGGCCCAACATTCCTAGATTCAGGCCAAATTTCTTACTTGCAGGTTTTCTGAATCAGTGGAAGAGAACCTATTCCAGCTCACAACTTCCTTTGGTGATATCGAATAGAGAATCAATAGATTCTCGATATTGTTCCTGGCTAGTCTCCACGTACACATACCTTCACCTTTCTAGTTTTATGTTTCACACCTTTTTCTCCGGAAGCAAATATTCCTAAGCCTCAATTTCCTTTCCCACCTTATAACGTAGAGTTTCCTGCCCTATCTTTGGTAGAATACCATAAGACCTAGCCGGTTGTTGTATTTGTCTTTGAGACTTAACGTCTCGTAGCTCTCTGGATCTCCGGGCCTTTGCGGCTATATGGTGAAAGGTATTGCTGTCCGAGCTTCTGAGTAGTGTCTTTCCCTACCTTTATGTGGAACGGCTATCTCTTCGTTTCAGAATTTGAAATCCGGTGCGGACCCACGCATCGGTATAGACACGTTAATTTTGTACTAATGACACGTGAGGATTCAAAACGCTTACATTACTGAAAAATGAGCACAACGCTGAACCCTCAATGTATGTTATGCAGGGCGGTCGTTGGTGTATATGCGGCCCATTGTTCAAGGAGAGAAAGGACTACTTTGTTACTTCGAACGACTAAGTGATCATCAGAGCGATGCAGAGGAAACCAGCAATGGTAAAGTGAAATCGGATTCTTTTTCAGCAAGGCATTTGCAACCTTGTCTTCTTTTCTGATGACCAAGGGTGCAAAAATTTTGGTGCAAACGTTACCCCCTCTGGAGACAACAAAATAAAACCCAATAGTTTTTTTCAAAACAGCCACACTTTTATGTTCTATAACCTATTAAGGTGGTGACGGTGACGTTTCTTCAACAGACTTCAAGAAAAGAGATGTTCCTCTTCCTCAGACACTCTCTTCTCATCCCCTCTCCCTAGAGGGGTGAAGTTGAAAATTCATAATATATAATGCTTATATAAAAAACCCAAAAATTTTCCATTCTCTCTTCCATTCCTCTTTTTCATTAGAGAAGCCTTTATCTAATTTAAAAGCTGTAACTTTTAGATGTTAATCACACCAACATACTTCGTTGTGAATGATATTCAGTAGGTGTTCTCCGATCAATTATTACGTAGAATGTCGTTCTAATGAGTTTCATGCATTATACAGGGGGCACCATTTAAATTGAAGGGATGTTTTTTTAAAAAAAATATAAATAAAAGACCAAATATTTTCAATTTTTTTACGTAGTCATTTATTTTGCTTCAGGGAGATTTGTTTTAACTACTTTTTGAAGATGATATCGCGTAAATGTTGGCCTTTGGACTTGATGGACAAATTGGTCCTTTTTTCGGCGTTTTGCATCACTTTGGCCAACGTTTCAGGCGTAATGGCGGCGATTTCGTTTCGAATGTTGTCCTTCAGTTGAGCCAGAGTCTCAAGCTTTCCAGCGTATACTTTGGATTTTAAATAGCCCCACAAATAAAAGTCCGGTGGCGTTAAATCTGGAGAGCGCGGTGGCTAGTCAAAATCACCATTTTTCGATATTATGCGACCAGGAAACAATGGGCGCAATAAATCCATTGTAGCACGAGATGTATGGCGTGTGGCGCCATCTTGTTGGAACCAGAAGTCCTCCAGATCATTTTCACGAACAATCGGCATCATAAAATCGGTTATCATAGCTCGATAACGGTCGCCATTGACGGTTTCGGTAGCACCAGCACCATTTTCAAAAAAGTACGGCCCAATTGTTGCACAAATGCCGCACCAAACTGCGACTTTTTGTTCGTAAAGAGGCTTTTCATGAATTATTTGTGGGTTTTCAGTGGCATAGAATCGACACTTCTGTTTATTTACACCTCCAGATAATGAGAAATGTGCCTCATCCGACATAATGATTTTTTGCCAGAAATCACTTTGATTTCGAGCCATTTCCACAGCCCATTTGCCATAATTGACACGACGCACATAGTCGGCTGGGTTTAATTTGTGTGCCATTTGAATTTTGTACGGAAATAACTTCAAATCTATACGAATAATGCGTCTCAAAGTGGTTTCCGGGATGTTCAATTCCTTAGAACGGCGTTTGGTCGAAGTTGTTGGAGTGGCATCAACACTGGCTTGAACGAGCGCGATGTTTTCATCGGAGCGTGATGTGCGCATTCTGGATACGTGGCTGGCATCATTAAGATTGCCGTGATCAATAAACTTCGCGTAAAAACGTCGTATGGTAACGTCAGTCGGTGCAGTTTTCACTTTCTTTATTTTTCGATATTCACGTTGTGTTTGCACAATTGAGAAGTTATTTTGAATGTATAGCTGCACAATTTCAGCACGTTCTTTTGGAGTGTATCTGTCCATGGCGAAAAATCTCCTAAGACTGACGTTTGTAACGCGGTATTTGATTAGTCGATTTGACAGTTCTGTCAAAAGTTATAGTGTTGCCAGATGCCTTCAATTTAAATGGCGCCCCCCATATTAATTCTAAGCTACTGTCCCTGTTATATCCCAAAAATACTGCAACCTCAACTATATACACATACTAATTCTCGTACGTTAATTAGTGCAAAAATACTTGACTGTTAAAAGTATACTTTTTACAGGATAAACAGCTACATTCCTCACGTGGAATAATTATAGCCAACCAAACACTGGTCCTGCAGGGCATCACCAAGGCAACACATGGTCAATACTTATGCCGTGCAACAAACATACAAGGAACAGTAACGAGTAATGAAGTGTATTTGGACGTAAAATGTAAGTTACTTGAAGTAATTTAAAACATTATTTAGGCTTCATTGTTTCTAAAAATCGAATTTGAAAAGCTACATTCATGTAACAATATTTTCAATTTTTTCTTACATTGAAGTGTTATAAGTTTATATTAGATTTGATAGAGATAGAGGCCTATTGTACAATCTCCCCTTCAGACAATCACTAATATCCATGGTTGTAGGCAAGATTCGAACCTGGGGTCCACCTCAGCCACCCCAGTCATAGCATCATACAAATGTTTGTGTGACTCCTGTTCACTCTTTTGTGGAATATTCGGTATCATCACAGTCTAAGTTTTCAATGAGATTGTGTTTCGGTTTCCTTTTAAACGCACTTAATGATGTACATGTGATAAACATACGGCACCGGGAGAGCACAAACAAATCCGAGATTCGAGCCCGGGGTAGCAAAATCGAGAGTTTGGCGCACAAACATCGCACCCCGTAAAAAATTTGCCTACTTCATATACTAATATCTCCTCATATCTATTTTGTAAAAGAAAAGTCTACCAATAAAAAGTTATGTAGTAAGAAATATATTTACATATAGGAGAAATACAGCGCCCGACAAAAAAAGTTTGCAGTGCGACTGTGAAAGAAAATCGAAGTTATTTGAGTTTGTCACGAAACTAGAGAATAAAATTGTGCTTCATGTAATTGCATGTCAAGTTGATACCATTATATTTACACCGGCAGAAGTTCTATTCAAAGAATATGATGGAAAGAAAAATTCTTTATGGGGTTCAAATATGGACGGTTTCCAGGCCATGACGGTGACTTTATGCTAAGCTCCTCCTTCCAAGATAAACAATTTCAAACGGAAAAAATTTCGCTTGCTTATATTACGAGCTTCATTATATTACTTCATCAAAGTGCTCATCACTGTGCGAACGACGCAATCTTCGATAACTATTTTGTACTTTTCCGTGTTGACCGCAACCCTTGGAAACGAAAAACGACCAATTCCTTTGAATGTTATGCATCCCCACATCATTACTGAAAGAGAATGGCGTGCAGTTTGTACAACACACTAGGAGTCAAATTTCCCTCTTTTTCTTCCTTGCATTGGGGACGAAGTGTCAGAAACCAGCAAATTGAATTCCGACTCATCAAAGCTTGCCTCCAATCGTTCACAGTCCAATCATGTTGTTCAAATGCCCAATTCAGCCTTTTTTTCGAACATAGTTTTCCTTAAACTCCTTTTATTGCTGGTCTTCGAGATCTAAGTCCTTCATTCAATCGTCGCACAACCGTTCTCACACTAACTGACATATTTCCCCTTTCAAGCAATTTAGTGCATAATAGAAGAACAATTGCAAATTTATTTCGCAAGGATGCTTGCTATAATGACCGTCTGGACCGGGGACTAATCACCTGTTTACTCCCGTTTCCCATTCTCCCCCCCCCCCCCCCCCCCCACATCTTCTTTTTGTTCCAGCCTGTTATCTCTGGCTTAATTTTTCTTTAAAAGAATCGAATACTTGTCTCAGAGCAATTGACGTTCTTCCTATTCCTCTATTACCATCACCCTATTCAAGCAAAACAAATACGGGCATTTGCCTCAACCCTTAACCTTTTCTTTCCTGAAATTTTTTCCCACAAAATTAGAGGTTTCACTGTCTGCCCTTCCAAATCTCCAACAAACTGATGCTGAACTAAATCTGAATATGGGAATCAATTTATAACCCCACAAGACTAAATGTTCTCTAAACATAATTAAACAAGTAGAATCATAAAAGCATTGGGTGCGAATATTTGTTTGTCGGACATTGTGCATAATCGCTTTATCCAGCTTGTTTTTTTAGCATGAAAAAAAAAACAAAAACAAAAAGGAAAAACTAAATTGTTCTTTGAATGCCGAATAAGAATTTTTATTTTCCGGTCAAAGGGTAGTATAGGTCCCGGGGCGAAACGTGGATTGGTACCCACGATGGAGCATAAAACCTGGGAAATGCCTGCTGAACCAACACCAACAGCTCTACTACCAAACCCTATCTCCACCTCCACGTGGTGACCGCCGGGAGCTATTTCTTAACGAAAAGCTGCAGACGGAGAAGGATGAAGGCGAGTCTCCCGCGCCTAAAAACGGGACAAATTGTACCAACTGGTCCTCCAGGTTGGGGGTTGGGTAGGGCTGACAACCCTACACGGAAAACCAATGTTACGAAGCCACGAAAGGAGCCTCGGACAGAATGGATCTTACAACGACGAACCCGGCAACGACAACGGATTAACAATTTGCGCATTTTCTCATGGAACGTGCGCTCCTTGTACAGAGATAAAGCTGATGAGCAGCTAACCGATACACTGTCCCAATATAGGGCTGATGATTCCTCGAGAAGAGCCGCTACACCATATATTATGCCGGTCATCCAGTAAACCATGTGCTCGGAGTAGGTTTCTTAGTCAGCCAAAAAATGAAACCTGCTGTTATCGGCTTTTAAAACATAAGCGAACGGCTATCCACTCTACGCTTGCGAGGCAAGTTTAGAAATATAAGCCTCATAAACGTTCACGCCCCTACAGAGGAGACTGCAGAGTCGGAGAAGGATACCTTCTACGAGGCAGTAGAACGAACCCTCGAAGCCTGTCCCAGATATGATATCAAAATCATACTTGGGGATTTTGACAGCCAAGTAGGGAAGGAGCCAGTATTCAGGCGATACGTTGGCTCCCATAGCTTACATGAAGAAACAAATGATAACCGACTGCGGACGATTCAATTAGCAGGATCACACGAAATGGTTGTTGGAAGTACCTGGTTTCCGCGGAAAGCGATCCACAAACATACGTGGGCCTCTCCAGACGGTGCCACTTTCAACCAAATTGACCACGTGTTGATCGAACGCCGCCACCTCTCGACCTTGATGAATGTCAGAACATATAGGGGGGCCAATATAGGCTCTGATCACTGTCTCGTTGGCATGGTGCTCCGAGCTCGAATAACAATACCACCTAGAATCCCCTCTGACAATCAGGTGAGAGTGAACACTGAAGCCAGCCACAACACATTCCTCCGCGACACATATAAGAGGGAAATGGATGCCGCAATACCCGCAGTCAACAGAGGACCCGGAGATGAAGCATCAACAAATGATCTTCACAACCACCTGAAGAACGTTATCATGGATACGGCCACAAACATACTTGGCCCCTGCCGCCAAAAAAATCGGAACGGCTGGTTTAACGATGAATATAAGCTAGCAACGGAACGGAAGAATGCCGCATACCCAGTAATGTTGCATTCTCAAAGAACGCGGGCACGCGCAGAGACTTATCACGAACTCCGTCGAGGGGAGAAGCGACTTCACAGACGGAAAAAGGAAGCCTGGGAGAACCAACAAGTCGGTGAACTAGAAAAGTAGAGGGAGCAACCGCACCAGGCGCGGAAGTTTCACCAACAAGAAGCCTTATACACCTCGATGCTTATCCTGCCGAGACAAAGAGGGAAATCTGATTTCCGACAGAATGGGCATATTGGAGCGATAGGTTGAGTACTTTGATGAGTTACTGAACAACCAGAACATCGGCGAGTTGGAGGTCCCGCCAACTGAAGACGACGGACAAATACTGTCACCACCAAGTTTAAGAGAAACAGTCCGTGCAATTCATCGGCTAAAAAATCATAAGTCGCCAGGAGCCGATGGAATTACAGCCGAATTGGTTAAATATGGAGGCGACCAGTTACACCAAGTGGTTCATCAACTTGTGCTCAAGGTATGGGACAGCAAATCAATGCCTGACGATTGGCAACGAGGCATTATCTGTCTCATATATAAAAAGGGAGATATCATACAGTGCAGCAATTATAGAGGTATCACGTTGCTGAGTACCATCTATAAGATATTCTCCACTATCTTGCTAGGCCGGATAGCCCCATGCGCTCAGGACATCAGTGGCCCATACCAAAGAGGCTTCACTCCAGGCAAATCAGCAACAGATCAGAGTTGCTCTTTGCGGCAAGCGATGGAAAAACTGTTGGAATATGGACTACAGTTGCACCATCTATTCATCGACTTTAAAGCGGCCTATGATAGCATAGCCAGGGTAAAACTGTACACGGCCATGAGAGAATTCGGTATCCCGACGAAATTAATAAGACTGACTAGGCTGACCCTGACCAATGTGCGAGGCTAGATAAAAGCAGCAGGATCACTCTCAAGAACATTCGACATCAACAACGGTCTACGACAAGGAGATGCCCTATCATATGCCCTCTTTAACCTGGCCCTCGAGAAAGTGATTCGTGATGCTGATGTAAATGCAAGAGGTACGATCCTCTTTAAGTCTACTGGCCTATGCTGACGATATCGACATGATGGGAAGAACCATCCGAGATGTACAAACTGCCTTCATCCCGATCAAGCAGGCGGCAATCAGGGCGAGATCTTGGGCTGCACATCAATGAAGGCAAGACAAAATATATGGTGGCAACGTCAGCACCGAAGACGAATCAGCCAACAACATCAAACCGCACTGGTCAAACAGGAAGAATAAGGATAGGAGAATACAACTTTGAGACCGTTGATAATTTCTCCTATCATAACCGATAACACTTACGATGAGGAAATCCGCGCACGGTTGTTGTCAGCCAACAGAGCCTATTTTAGCTTACAAAAACTGTTCCGCTCGAAATGTCTCACCATAGGGTCAAAGCTCTTACTGTACAAGACTATGATCTTGCCAGTCCTCATGTATTCCTTGCAAACTTGGGTTTTTAGCAAGAAAAATTACGAACTCTTGGCCGCGTTCGAGAGAAGAATCCTCCGAAGAATTTTTGGCCCCCTACATGAGAATGGACGACTCCGTAGCCTACACAATGACGAAATCTATGAGCGATACCATGACCGTCAGGTTGTGGATAAAATCCGGGTCAATAGATTACGGTGGGCGGGTCACTTAATCCGTATGGATGAGGATGAGCCCACCCGGAAAGTCTATAAGGGCAATTATGGTAGAAAAAGAAAACGAGGCGTAGGTCAGGACGCCAGACAGCTTTTAGGGATATCGAATTGGTGAACCTCGGCGCAAAACCGGGATGTCTGGAGTTCCTTATAAAGGCAGGCCTAGACCGGATACCGGTTGTTGCGCCGTTGATGATGATGATTCGGCATTCAAAGAACAATTTAGTCTTATTTTGTTTTTTTTTCTTACTAAACAAACTAATTCTGTAAGCTTATATATCGATATCTTACGATAGCTCCATTATAAGCATTCGTATGCGTCTAGTTATAAAGATAGTTCAAGAGCTTCTCATATACTCTTCTATAATATTATTCACATCCCATGGTCAACCATATACATACATAGGTAGAATATATGAGCTGGCGATTTAAGCAGAGAAAAGCACACATGTCATAACTAACGGTGTAAGCTAATACAACTTGAAAGGAAGTATCTTCGCTACCTCCAAAATGAAAGTACTCCAGAGGATGAAAATGATATTTATAAGGACGACAATCGCTTCTTAGGAAAACTAAAAGTTTTGCGACCTCTCTTTATTTATTGTATCCTTCATAATACATATGTATATTGTAGCCTTTGTTTGTTCCCTGTCCACAGATCCACCAGTTTGTATGCCGGATTCTGTTATTATTCGAGCAGCACTGAAACAAACTGTAAACATAACATGTGAAGTTGATTCGAATCCTATGGCCAATTTAACATACAAATGGCACTTCAACAATTCCTTGGAGAAAATTGAAGAACTCCCATCTCCTGCATCAATTGTATTGCCAACTTCTGGACATCGCAGCAATTTCAAAATGTCCGAAGGGAAATGGACATATATGGATAGCACTGGAGATGATACCACAACTGAATTCAATCAAATTGAAAGTTTTCCACATTCTAGGATGGTCTATTCTAATGTCGTCTCACAGCAACATTTAGATAAGAATCGGAAACATCAGCAACGCCACAAAGATGGCGAAAGGCGAAGGGCTACCGCAGTTCCTAATAATGTTTATAGATACAAGGTCACAACATTTCAAGATTTTGGAACGGTATCATGCATTGCATCGAGTCCAATTGGGCATAGCCTTCCATGTCAATATCATATAGTGGCTGCAGGTAAATTTCGCATGTTATTTATTGTAATGGAGAGGAAACAAGATTAAAAATGAATGAAAATTGTTCCTTACTCATTTTTTTATTGACAATTTATGAACTTCAATAACTATTTATTTATTCCCGCAAAATAAAACAGAATTACCGGATCCAATTCGAAACTGTACGGCCTATAACGCAACCGCAAACTCCATACAAATATTTTGCATTCCGGGAAATGATGGCGGCATTCCACAGCATTTCCACGTAGAAGTTTATGATGAATTGAATCAGCAAGTCCTGTATAACACATCATACAAATATTCGGAATTCACGATAAAACGCTTGCCAAGTGATTCTGTGTTTGTTATTCGCGTGACTTCGTACAATTTACAAGGATTTAATACACGGGCGTTTCGTCTACGAGCGAAAACCCTGTCAGCGCCTCTTCTAAGAACAGGTTTGTATATGCATACTAAACGCATAAGTAAAATCTCAACAATCAAAACTTTATACCGAATTCGCATTTTGCTTATCAGTCTTTATTCAAATACCTACCAAAAGGCTGGCTCTTTGTCCTACCTTCTATCCTTAGGTATCCAGGTCGGGTCTTATCCACTAGATTCATCAAATAATACAATACCTTCGCGATTTTCCAATTTCTACGTAAACTTTAGAGAATACCCACTTTGAGGACCTTAAGCACGGTTCCTTCGTGATAGAAAGTACTATCACAGTACGCGGAATATGTGTAAATCTTTTGAAAAAAATTGTCTCTGCTTTGTTTTTGCCCAATCTACGTATACTTTTTCTGCTTCTTGAAGTTTCTCAGTAGAACGCAAATCATTGCTAATTATTCCAGCCCCTTTAATTTCCTATTTGGACTATTTTCGTCAATGGTTACCTGTTGTTAGATGTCGTTCATAAAATTACTTCCAGTCGAACTCACCCTTTACATTGTTGTTCAAACATTTATTCCAATTCCACCTTTGCGGTTAATGGCATATTACATTTTGGAGAAACGACAAATACCTAAACTGTTGCAGAAATAAACAATTTTCTACACACTGTATTCGTACTTAATTTAAGATGTTGGCATCGACGCCACTTTAATTTTGCAGCTTCATCGACAGCAGTTCTCGTTCAATTAACACCGCTTCTGGGAGCTCTTGTTGGAGTTGTGGTAACCTTACTCCTGGTGGCTGTTTGCATTGTAATTTTCATTAAATTCCGTACTAAACGTCGTTCTGGCAGCAGTGAGCCCGTTACAACCGAGACCGATAAAGGAAGTGCTGAACCCTTGAGTCGTAATATGGGAAGCCATTCAAGTTTGGAGGATAAAAACCCCGATGTTGTACCACAAGAGAATAGCGAAGACGAATACAATTTAGAAGAGAAGGCGTTCGATAGATTAAATATGGAATCACAAAGGATACTGTATACACCGCCTAGGCTCAACTCAACATCACCACCCCCACTGTCACCAGCATTTGCAAAGCAGGTAGGTGAAACGACCATATTTTCAAATAATATATTTTCAATGAAATTACCAAGAAAGCGCACATAATTCGCCCCAAGTTAAAGCCCGAATCCCCGTGAATGATTTAGTTTTAGAATTGGACTCTGAATTATTCCATGCCTCTTACCAATCACGATAGATCCATTTACTTTTGAAGTGTATTCCATTAAGAATAAATTTCATATATCTTTATACTGACATGTTGCTGTAAAAAAAAACATTTATGTAATTATGTAGGTCGGTGCTCCATAGACATAATGGGCCATAATATTTAGGAATAACTTGGCGTTTAAAAAAAGGTGTCCTTAAAGCAAAAAAAGCTGATCGAAGGGAAGGAAGTTACTTTCGGAATTTCATTATTAATTATCACCTGGATATCCATCATTTGAGATACAGAAAGAATGCATATACATATCTTAAGGGGTATTTACATAATCTTTTAAATTGTAGCGTCTGAAATATTCATATATAGTTGCCGGTTGACCCTGTAAGGGGCGTAGCCAGTTAACCATGCCTAGGCGCTATCCTAGCCGGTTCAGCGAAATGTGGTTCTAGGATCTAGAATATATCTTCCACTATTCTGTTTAGTATCATTTTAAAGATAATCAACTGGTGAAAATATGGTGTTCACAAAAATTATAATTTTTTAAAAGAAATGTGGTTTGAAAAATTTTAAAATACACTTAAATTAAATAATAATAATAATCGTTGGCACAACAATCCATATTGGATCAGGGCCTTGAAGTGTGTTAGAGCACTTCATTCGAGACCGTAACGGTACACTACAGAACACTGTAGGAGTCAATGTGGTCAGCATTACGCTCGCCCGAGATTATTACCCTGATTTGACTCAGGTACTCATTCACAGCTGAGTCGACTGGTATCCGACGTCAAATCACGATACAAATCCCACTAAATTAAATACTTGAATATAAGTGTAGGTGCAAGTATATTTTATCAAGGATCACGTCAGTGCGCCGTTTGAATTGGATACATTAGAAAAATGAGACATACCCGGAATTTTCAGTCATAGCACACAAAACTTAGAAATAAATAAATTTCCACACGTCGGCAATCTTGGGATAGTGGATTCATTTGCATATCACAGCTCACAATAACATTGTCACGCTCTCTCAAGATGTGACGTGCTCCGCCCTGCTACCTTGTAATAGACGGATATCCAACGTCTGCGCTCGAATGACATGGCGTAACGTCGCCAAACGATGCCTGAGGCAGATATAGATAGATTGATCTGACACCGATCAAAACGTCTATCTGCACAGGCTTTACCTAAAGCAGATATGTTACATATGCACCAGCCTGCTGTCTGCTGTAATCATCAAACAAAAGAGCTCGACTAGATTTTCAAACCAGGCATAACTTTTAGTATCGAGTGGAAGCTAGAGGACCTAGACCTTACACATGTACAATGTATATGTCACAAAGCGCAAAGAAAAATAAATATGATGCTGCACCTATACGAAATCTCAAAATACATCGCATCTCGATATCTGCTCAAATATAGTTAATAATGGTATATTACTATATTTTTGAAATTTACCAGAAAATCAATCTTAAGTTCATATTTCAAGCTGCAAGAAATAAATGTAATAATATAAGACATAATACTGGAAGCAAGAGGAGGAGGATTGATTTTGATGAGCTGATTGATAATATATTAATTGCATCTTGAATATTAGTATCTTGAAATTTGGAAATATACGCAGAAATAAATTTTTAGCTACTTGTGAATGGAATTATCTAAACTACACGTTCCCGGATACATCACATTCCACAAAAACGCGGGCAGAGGCACAACCATCCTAGTCAAATCGAGACTAAAAGCAAATATCATCCCATCTGATTTACTTGCATCAAACGGCCTGTTAGCAGTGATCAGACCTGTCAGGGGCAGCGGCGTCCTTCGCGTCCTTACCGGCTCCCATGAGGGTTGTCCTTCCTAGACGGCTTTATAATCTTGCCAAATTTCTTAGTCTGTGTCACTAGCTCCTCCTAAATGGCAGCTTATTCTAACCACCATACCCTCAGTCTGCACAAATGCAGATCCTTCAATCTGATAAACTGGGATGACTTTCAACGCGACCTGTCCAGGGCGTTGGGTCCGGCTTTACAGTTTCTTACCAGGGCAGAGGCAAAGCGTCAGACGCTGCCTCACCTCTACCCTGGGAGCAGCGTGACCGAAGCGGCTCGCTTATGTTAAGTGCTCTTTTATGTAATTCGCAGAACACAACATGACTACGAATTATATTTTTTTAAGCATTGCTACCAGGACAGAGGTGAGGCAGCGTCTGGCGACTTGCCTTTGCCCTGGTAAGAAACCGTAAAGCCGTCATCGCCTAACATTTTGAAGTTGGTGTGCTAAGTCCTAAACGAGGGGTCCGTGGAGCAAAAAAGAGGGAGTAAGTTGCTCCCCATTTGGTTCGGTCACACATCAAGTGGATTCGGACTTAGGACCCTACAATGCTATTCAGCAAATTTAATGGAGCTATTAAATCCCAACTGAATGCATCCTACAACAAACTTTTCAAGTCTCACAAACCTGCCCCCCAAATTTTCTGAATAATTAATCGACGGGCTGGAAGGAAAAAATCTTCTCTCAACGTCAATTACTTTCCGAAAAAAATAGAAAATCTCCAGTTCCACTCCCTTGAAGGAAAAATGTCCGGCTGCATAAATTATTTCTGCCACTTATTCAGAGCCAAATCGCCCGCGGACCATATCTGGAACTTGATATTCGCCACTACTGAGTTTGAGTTTGGAAGAGTCTTATCTTTGCCGATCGCCTGAAGGAAATGGGCTCATTCTCCTCGTCCTTTACCTTCAAAGAAAAAGTTGAACTTGTAATCATCCAGTATAACAATAAACAATCATTGGGTCCTGACGGTATCTCTAACTTCATCCTTCGGAAATGTGCTCCCAACATCAGTAAACGTCTCGTTAACCCTTTCAACAACTACCTGCGGGTGCTTCCCTGTATCCTGGAAATCAGCTCTCCTAATACCTATTGCTTAGAACGATAGCTCTGGTGATCTCAAAGATATGAGGCCTATCTCTCTTCTACCCAATATTGGAAAAATTTTCGAACGCATCGTACTATTCACCTCAACAGGCACTACTTTTCTATCATTCCAGTGAATCAATTCGACTTCGAAAACTTCAGATCCACCGAACAGAAAATCCTTTACCTGCAAGACCACATCCTCTCTGGAAAATAGAGAATGCACCGTAGCCTGCCCCTCTCCTTATTTAAGATACTTGTATGGTTCCTCTCCAACATAACACGTGCGCTTCAACAGAGTTCGCTCCATCCGCTTCCTCGTGGACTCAAGAGTCCCTCAAGGCTCCATCCTAACCCCCAAAGTTTTTAACATCTTCCTTCACAATATTCCCCTACCCCACCCCCACCCACCTCCCCGTAAACTTCTTCCCTATGCCAAGGGCGGCCCAGGCTGCACCACGCCCGGCCTCTCTCCCCAACGACGATGGTTCTCCTATGGTTTCCTAGCATGAGCTACCATGTCAACTAACGTAGCCGAAGCCTTTCCAAGCGTCGAAACTACAATCCTCAGGAAATGCATGGCCACATACAGAAGACCGAAAATAAAATTCCACAAAAATGTTACCCTATACGCCCTCTCTCCACCGTACCTCCACAGAGGCGAACCGCATCGGGCCAATGCTCTGGTAATCAATTCTCACGCCTAGTCTAGATTAAGCCAGTCGACTTCAATTGGCTTGTACAATAACCATTAACTTCTCTCCTGAATTAAGTTCATTCGTTATACCAATTAGACTTTTCAATCAAAGTTTTCTCAAGCCCCCAATCTCCTACATCTCCCCCCCCCGCCTTTAGTCATTGTCCTTGTACACGCTCAAATCGAGTTAAAGTTAGCCCTTTCTCGGATTGCAATTACCAACGACAAAGGACTGCGCTTTACTCTAATCCCCTTGCTGAATCCCGTCCACCGGTGCTTAAAAAGCCTCATATCCTCGTTTACCAGTACGAAGTACTCTTTATTTTGTTTTATGTTATACAATTATTTAGTAAAAAAATTTTTTAAATATTAGCTATGCGGTTTCGATCACAGGGTAGAGGCGATCTCATCAGACGCTGCGTCAGCGCCTCGAACCTGCGGAGCAGCGTGACCGAAAGTGGCAACAGGTGGCAATTCGCTCGCTTATATTTAATTCAAAACCCGCCAAGGGTATGAATTACAACGACCGAAATCGCATTTGTTAGAACCTACAACTGGTTTGAGCTAATAAAAATTAAACTTTTTGTTTTGGGATGGGTTTAGTGGCAAATTCTAAATTATTCGTAGATTTAAGCGTATGCTATATCAAACGAACAATGATATTCACCACTTTTTGCATTGCATCGGTTGTGCCGGATATTTCCGTAAGTTAGCATTAGATACTTTCTTAGTCACGCTTCCGCTTTCAAGTGAATATTTATATATACAACTTGAACCCCACATGAATTTCTTTTTCTTTGCTCAATAAATAAATCTGAATCTTAACAAAACTCTTAGTAACATGTACCTGATCCTCTTAGAGGGGAATTTCGTAGTTTCTAACTTGAAGTTTTTCTTTCTAGCTTGCAGATAATTAATTGCTGTAATTCCCTTGAGTATTTTTTCTTGATTTGCTCTGATCAATGCCCCTTCTCGACCTTATTGCTCAGTAAGATTTGTTTTTCGAAGAAATCTAGAGAGAAACATCCTGTCACAAGGTTTCACATGGACCGTTTTCGTAAATAAACATAACATGACACTTTTTGGAGATTTAAGTGAATTGAGGAGAATACGTACAGCATCTGCAGTAAATGTGCTGAAAGATAGATTGGTATTGTGTGAGAAACAACACCTCAGATACCGAGAAAACAACTTTCATTCAGAACAAAAAAAAACAATCTCTAATCTCCAAAATCACAACTTGTCAATATGAGAAAGCAATTAATCGCTTTATTTATTTATCTAGATTATACTGTAATAATGGAATTATTTCTCTGGAGATTTTTTTGTTTGTTTTGGAGAAAAACATCTTTTTAATTGTCTATTTAAATATTCTGGACCCATTTGCAACTCATTATTTCAGGCTATCATCAATTATTATTTTCCCCTTCTTAAGTTAAAATTGATTTCGATGATTCTGTTCCAGGTAGAAAATATTCTTATGTTATTCCTATGCAATCAGAAATAAAATATGAAAAACTGACGCCATCAAACAATAACAGAAAATAGTAACAGAAAGCAATGTTCCTTTCGTTAATGAAGAAATGCAGGAAATGAATTATTTGGAAATGTAACTCCATAAACAGCTTCATTATTTTCCTGGGTAACCCAAGCATTTGTTGGCACTCATCTTTCAATTCCTCCGGCAACTTGTTAACCGCATACAGAAACCACACACATACGTATTTACCATAGACACTCCGTTTCAAATTACTAGAATATCTGTTGTATAAACTGAAATCAAAAGAACGGGCAATTCCCATTAGGAAGTTCTGCTGCATTGCCGTCAATTAATAGAGTCTAGTCTAGACCTAAAGCAGCCACTCGTCTCTATTTATGGATTTTATTGGGATGTTTAGGAAAATGAAATTAGTGCTGCTTAGTGAATTGCTTCTTTGTCGTTCTAACCACAACCCCTTGCCTGATCATTAATACTCAGATAAGTCTATCGGAAGAAAACAAGAAAATATAATAGCTCTAATAAACTTGATGATAACGTGATGTTTGTTGCAATGCAAATGGAGGAGGATTAACTTCTTTTGTGTAATACATTTGACTATGTATTTGACACCCACCGCTATGTGTATCGGCCAGATTTTGGATCAAACACCTACAAAACCCCTTAAGGGGGTCATCCCGGGTGAAGGCCGTTTTTGGCTTTATTTAAAAATTTTTTGTGATGAACTGGAGAAAGATAAAAATACGGATTTTTCACCAGAGATTTATTAATATCTTGAGCGTGCATAGTAATTTTTCCATCCCGATCACATAGTTTGTTATTGAAATACGGAGCAATTTATACACCCACACCCACCCACATCTCCACAAAAAGGGGTTTTTCTGCTGCCACGCTAGAGGGCGCTCCGAACATCTTAAAGAAAAAAAGTAAACGGCATTTTAATGTACAGACTTAACTACAATCCGCAAACTAGGATTATTAAAAAATATTAAAAACTATAATAGATTTTTGGTGCCTTGTTAAACTTTTTTTTTCGAATTTTGGTGTTTTTTTACGGCTTTTTCAATGAATAAAAAAAAACTACTGAATGAATTGCAATTATCCTAGTTTGCGGACCGTAGAAATATGTTCTAAATAAGTCATGAAAATTTCAAAGAATTTCGTTTGATAGATTTTCGGCTATGGTGGCAGCCGATTTTCAACATGCGGATTCGAGAAAAACGTATTTAAAAAGTAGAATGCGATTTTTAGCCATAAAACCTTAACTGACCATTAATCTGCTATACCTAATCCATAAACCTTAGGTTTCTTGAAGAAACACATGTAAGACCTTGACTTCAATTCTTGTCCTTTTAGTCAAGTCATTCGAACGCCATTCGGACCGATAAATACGAACTTTATTACGGCGATCGACATAAATCTGGCATGTGACTTATCACGTGTTTAACACTATAATTTCCGAACGACTCCGAGTATCAAAAAATCACTTTGCCCATATATTCTATACTATATCTAGATACAATTGATGCCAAAAAAAATTCGATTCCGCGAATCCGACACACGGGATGACCCCCTTAAATTCATCCTTAGTAACATGCGTGTGCGTACCTTACTGTTTTGCATAAAAAACGCTCGACACTTAATGATTCAGTTAATTTTCGCTTATTTACCAAAATAAAATTTTAATTAAATTATTTCAAATTGATCAAGGTACTAGTACCGTGAAAAGTAATAAAAATAACACAAAATTCAAATTTGTATTTCTCAGTGATTTTATTACTGATGACAATGAAACTTTTTTTATAACCATCATTTTAGCCTTCAAGTGTCGTAAAAAAAAATTTTTGTTTTTTTACCATTTTTCAAAAACTTATAGAGGGTGCTGGAAGTTAGGCCCTCCAAAAATGGATCGTCCCATTGCGGACAGTTACTCTTGGAAATGACACATCCAAAGCAAAAAAAACAAAGAGTATGTTAAAAAGGAAGGTTTCTTACATAGCAATTTACCACCTTTTCTAAAAAATCAATGAAATATAAACAAGCCTTCAGGTATAAAGGATTTTGTGTTTCGCTATGTGAGGAACGAAAAGCGTATGACAATTCCCTGTGCATAGAGTTAAAAATTCAATTGCACTCTATTTATTAACGAGCCATTTATGCAAATAATAAGTGTCCTGCCTCACCTTAAGTCTGCACATTTTGGCTCCTTGTTCGTGCATCTTGCAATTTACCTTAAAACTAATATTAGTTTCATTCCGGTTTCAACTGCGAAAGCGACAAGTAGTTCATTTTGCAAGTGTTCAATTGTACGTACTTAAATTCTTATTTTAGTGTACCGTTACAAAGTGAATTCTTTTCATTTTTAATCAAAGATTTCACATTCTTCCGGAAAATAAGTTTATCTACAACTAATAAAAAAAGTGAGGTTGAATACAACCTCCCAGAAAACATGTTCCCAAGGGATAAGCTTAAAAGACGTAAACTGAACCCAAAAGCGGAAAAATTCAGCACGCCATCGATGCTCAAAGAACCTAGTACTAGTGAAAATTACTACAATGAATTAGCCGAACAAGACGAAAACATGGATGAAGGTGAACAAAGTGCAACCAGTGAAGCTCCTAACCCAGCTAGCTCGACTAAACAGATACTGAAGGTAAAAGTCCCACCTATAACGTTTCCTTCGCTTCCGCGTGAAAACATCATTAAAATAATGGGAAACCTTAAAATTGAGGATTTTAACATTAAATTGATGTCTATCGGGCAAAGACTTTTGCTTAACAATATGGCTGATTATTCTAAAACCTACGATTATTTAAAAGCAATTAACGCTCACTTCTTCACTCATTGCCGAGCCGACGAAAGACCAGTTAAAATCATTTTATCGGGACTGCATAAAATGCCGCCCAATGAATTGAAATATCTGCTTATAAACGAATATCAGTTGGCAGTACTTGACGTGAAGCAGTTCGACACTGATAAAGCAGGTCGGTTTAACTCATACTATCTTATTTTCTTCGAACGAGGCACAAAGCTCAGTAAATTACGAATGATCAAGTCTATATATCATACTATGGTATATTGGAACTATCACTCACGCAGAAAATCTGGCCCAACTCAATGTCGTAACTGCCAGCTTTACGGTCACGGATCATCTCATTGCCATTTACCACCTAAATGTCTTATCTGCAGTGGCGATCACTTAGTCTCAGAGTGCGAGGTTAAGGAAACTGAATCGAATCGAGTACAGTGTGCGAATTGTAAGCAACAACATTTGGCAGACGAATATGACTGTCCTAAGCGAAAAGAATACATTGCGTTAAAAAATCGAATTTCTAACCGATCGCAACCGAATAAACGACAACCAGGTGCTGATTATAATCTCTCGCAAGCTAATTTTCCACAGTTAGTATCTACAGCTGTAGCTCCTCATAATCGATCAAATCAAATTTCTAGACCCTTGCCTTCATATAGTAGTGTAGTTAGAAATAATCTGAACTCAAATCGTAACAATGCTAGCATCAATGTACAAACAGACTTATTTTCTCCTCAAGAAATAATGGAGCTTACTAACGAATTAATTGTAAAACTTGCACAGTGTAATTCCACAGCTGATCAATTTAATGTTATTGTCGACTTATCAGTAAAATTCCTGTACGGTTAATGTCTTCACTAAAATTGGTATACTGGAATGCACAAAGCATCAAAAACAAATTATTTGAAACTATGGATTTCATAGATTCTATTAAAACTGATATTTTTGTAGTTACAGAGTCTTGGCTAAAAGCAAAAGATAAGTTCTTTCATTTAAATTACTTAGTATACAGAAAAGATAGAGAAGGTGCAACTGGTGGTGGCGTCGCGATTTGTCTTAGGAAAAATATTAAGCATTCCGTTGTACCAGATATTAAGACTCAAATAATCGAGACAATATCAATCAAAATCGAGGGCTGCGGAGTGATAGTTACTGCTGTCTACTTTCCAGGAACAAGATTAAATGCTGATAAATTTAAAATGTTTGAAAATGATATTAAACTATTAACATCCAAGAACAATTATATCATTTGTGGTGATTTAAATGCTAGACATGCGTACTGGAATTGTGCGAGATCTAATAAGACTGGAAAAATACTTTTTGATATGATGTCAAGAAGGAATTTTCTTATTTACTCTCCGGATGAACCTACATTTTATCCATCTAAAGGCAGAAATTCTGTGTTAGATATACTCTTAACTGATGGGAAAGTTAGTATCTCAGAACCGCATATTCTTCATGCTTTGTCATCTCCACATTTACCCGTTTCAGTGTCCATTAATGAGGTGCAAATAGAACAATCACCAAAAATTGAAATTGTTTTAAGAAGACGAACTGGGTAACTTTCAGGCAAGTACAGACAGAAGCTTTGGAAAAAGTCAATGTTCCAAACCTTGAAGATATTGAAGGTAAAAACCAAATTGACGATTTAATATTTGATCTAAATAATGCAATCTAGGTATAGAAATAAGTACTCCTAAGCTTACAAAGCAAGATGCGTGCTCACCCTTACTAGATGAAAAAACATTAGGGATAATTCGGAGAAAGAATGACGTCAGACGACAATGGCAAAGGTCCAAGGACCCTTCATTGAAGACCCAGGTAAATCGTTTAGATAAACAAATTAAAGAAAGAATTTTTAAACTGAGAAACATAAAATGGAATCGAACTCTTTCAAGTTTAAAACAAAGTTCTGAAGTCTGGAAATTTCACAAATTGTTTAAAAAGGGTAACAAAAATAAAATTCCTCCGTTAGCAGCTGAAAATGGCCAACATTTCGAAGGCTGAATTAATTGCTAAAAATTTTCAATTGGCGCATGCTATCTCCAAAGATATGGGAAATCCTTTAAATGACGCGATCGTTGCTAACACTACTAAAAACATTCCAAGCACGTTTGAAGTTCCAAAAGACGCTTACTGTAAAATAAAAGAGATTAAGAAGTTAGTTAAAAAGCTTAAGAATAGAAAAGCTCCTGGAGTCGACCAGTTACCGGCAGTTGCATTCAAAAATCTTCCTAAGAAAGCATTTCCCATAATTCAATTAATTTTTAACGCATGTTTAAAAGTGGCTTTCTTTCCAGTAGCGTGGAAGTATGCTATTGTTATACCCATTTTGAAAAGAGGTAAAAATCCGAACTGTGTTAAAAGCTATCGGCCCATTAGTTTGTTACCGGTTCTACCAAAACTGTTCGAAAAAATCATTAAAGTCCGAATTGATCGCTTTTTGCAAAGCACAAATTTAATACCCAAGGAACAATTTGGGTTTAGAAATGGCCATTCAACCGTCCACCAGCTTTACAGAGTTTCGAGGGACATAACACAAGCTTTAAGTTCAAAGAACTCCGTCGGTATGATCACATTGGACATCGAAAAATCTTTTGATGCCGTGTGGCATGACGGTTTGATATTCAAACTTTTCACTTTCGGTTTTCCATTATACCTCGTCAAATTGATTCGGTCCTTTCTTACAAATCGCTATTTTTCCGTTAAAGTTAATCTTACAATATCTTCACGCAGAATTATTCCAGCAGGTGTTGCTCAGGGTTCGCCATTAAGCCCGACTCTTTTTAATATTTACACATCTGATATCCCAGTGGACAACACATGTCAGCTTGCCATTTTTGCGGACGATACCGGCTTATATGTCGCCAGTGTCGACCCTTCCATTATAATTATGACTTTAGAGCGAAAGTTAGAAACTCTATATCAATACTACCATAGATGGCGAATTAAAGTCAATATGAACAAAACGAATGCAATTTTCTTTACCCGTAAAAGAAAACGCTCCAGCCTACCTTCTCGCGATATAAACTTCCTTGGATCAAGCATCTCGTGGGGGGATAGTATTAAATATTTAGGAATGACCCTAGATAGAAAAATGACATTTAAACCCCATACTGAAGATGTTTGTATGAAAGTCTCCAAGTGTATCCACGCATTATACCCATTAATTAATAGGAAATCGCAATTATCGCAATTCAATAAGCTGCTTATTTTTAAAGTAGCTATGCAACCGATTCTACTGTACGCGGCTCCAGTCTGGAATCATTGCGCTAAATGCCACAAGTCCAAACTTCAGATCTCCCAAAATAAAGCTTTGAAATTAGTTCTGGATAAACCTTGGTACTCTTCAACTCAGCGGCTACATCAAATCGCGAATATTAACAGAATATCACAGCTTGCAGAGAAAAGAACGAGAGCTTTTCTACGCAGATGTAAGTCGGTAAAGAACCCGCTAATTGCATCTTTCTCTAATTATTGCTAAGGTATACTTTATTAGAGTTAGTTTAGGCTAGTAATAGGTATAAGTTTAGGTCGTAAGTTGCAAGCTAGGTTTTTTTAAATTTTCCTAGGGAATTTTGAGAATTGAAGCGATTGCACTTATTAAGATTGTTTATACTGCACAACTTACCATAGCTGAAAAGACTTAGTCTGTATCACTTAAATATTGATTGTATCTGTACATGAATTTACACTAATAAAGCTATCTATCTATCTATCTATCTAATATTAGTTTCGAAAAATGCTAACCAAGACCTTTCATTTTATACCCCAATTGACTATATTCGGTGAAAAAAATGTACATCCCCTCTTTGCATGTATGGGGAATCCCTCTTTAAATTGCAAGTAGATTTATGTCAGTCACTGTATGCGTTCAATTTAGTAGTTCCCTTATGTCACAAAAATTTCGTTCGATTTTATGTAGCCGCTTTGGAGAAAAATGCGTGACAAACATTGAATCAATTTTAATAAGGTTTTGTTCTCACAACACCTTAAAAATGGCGGATGCTTGAAAAATCGGCATTTTTTTCCTTGTTAATTTTTTATTTTATGATGATATTCTGGTAGATTATCACGTCGGACACCCTAATACAGAAAACAACAACGGTTTGCATTCTTGTTGATTTATCAGTTGACGATTTATCAATTGGCTAGTGTATTATCCACGAGGAACATATGATGAAGCCATTTCTTTTCAAGCACTTTCATTTGGACATCGTCACTCCAAAACTAAGTATCTCAGTTATTCATCAGATTTACTAATCCCAAGGGTTACATAGGCTGACCAAAAATTACTCTGGAAGACACATGTCGGAAACACTTGTCGGAAAGCCACGAGGGCTCTGATGACTTGCAGATCCATAGCAGGAAAAAAATGGGGTTGCAGCCCGAAGATACTACTTTGGATATATACTGCAATAGTAAGGCCAATGATTACCTATGGAGCGGTAATCTGGGCAGAAAGAACCGAACTCAACACACAAGCCAGGGAATTACATAAGCCCCAAAGGCTGGCTTGCGTGTGTATCAGTGGGGCAATGAGGACATGCCCAACGGCATCCCTGGAGGTCCTTCTGGGATTAACCCCTCTCCATCTGCACATACAGATGCAGGCAACGAGATCAATGTCCAGGATGGCCGGTAGTATGAGTGAGGCGGGGAGCTGCCTAAATCGAAGGAAGATTGATATCCTTTCTTGGCGGTATCCCGAATTACTGATACCGAGGGACAACATGACAACGAGGTTTCACTTCGATAAGAAGTTTGAAACACGTTGGAGTAACAAGGCAAACTGGGAGAGCGTGGCTGCGACATACGGCTTAAACCAGCAACTGATTACTTGGTACACTGACGGATCCCCCACAGCAGAGGGAGCGGGTGCCGGTGTCATTGGTCCAAGGAAAATGTACTTTGAGCCAATGGGCAGGTACACTAGCATATTCCAGGCGGAAATTTACGCCATAGACAAATGTGCCTCCTTTAATCTGAAAAGGAACTACAGGGGGCAGAACATAGCTATTCTCACCGATAGCCAAACAGCGATCAAGGCACTTAGGTCCAAACAGGTGAACTCTAAACTGGTATGAGAATGCCTTGAGAGACTGAATACATTCGGCTCGTCCAACAAGGTCTGGATACTTTGGGTTCCAGGCCATGCTGGGTTGGAAGGCAATGAGGCAGCGGATGAACTAGCCAAGAAGGGAGCAGGGATGCCTTTACACGGGCCAGAACCTTTCTGTGGAATCGGAAACGGTTTCATGGCTATGAATCTAAGAAACGAAGAGAAACGGTTGAGGGAACTATATTGGACGGGCCTACCAGGGATGGAGCAGTCCAGGGTGCTTATTGGGGGATACGAACCCATGCGTACAAAGGATTGCTTAAACCTCACCAAAAAGAACCTCCGAATCATAGTGGGAATTCTCACTGGTCATTGTCGGCTGAACTATCACCTAGGGAAGCTAGGGATATCTACGGACACTGCCTGCAGGTTCTGTGAGGAGGAGGATGAAACCTCTATGCACGTCCTGGGACAGTGTCCGGCACTTGTGCAAAGTAGGTCGATACATCTGGGAGAACACTTAATACCAGATGCAAAGCTGAAACTTCTGGAAGTAGGGAACATAATAAAGTTCCTAACGGTTACAGGCCTGCTTGAGATACTATGATCAACAGGTGCACTATTCCCAGTAAAAGGGGCACAATAGTTCTTCAAGGACGCGGTGCGAATTTCCCTTAACAGAATAATAATAATACATAGGCTGATTTGCAGATCATCTTATTAGCTTGATTCTACATGTTGATGTTTGTTATCCTCGCCAATCGCGTAAATGATATAACTTTTTCTCTTTTTTCACGAAATTGCAGTGATTTGATATGTGGTAGACCAGCGCGATTTTCACGTTGTTTTATCGTTGCCCTGAGTCAACGACTGATGTTGAGATGAGATGATCTTATAGGAACGGCTTTGCAATCAGTCACGGTGATAAAATTACGGAGTCTTATAAGGATATAGTCGATTTGTATTTTACTGTGCCTACCATAAAAACGGACGATGGTTGAGGAGGTAGAACGTCAGTCACTCAATCAAGCTGGGTTCAAATCCCAGTCGTAATAGGTGTCTGTGTTTGTCTTGTGTTTATCTTACTTGCGTAGAGTTAAGTGTAATGATAGTGAAACTGATACAGATGAGACTCATTTTCAGAAGCCATTCATCTGAAAAATGTGAAAAAAAACCATGACAATACCCCTATATAAAATATAGGCCTCAAAATGTAAATCCTAATAACATAATTTTACAAATTTTGCAGAAACTAGCATGCAATATGTTATGTTACGAGTGGTTATAGAAGATCAGGTCGATCATCCTGAGTGGCCGATAACGACCCTTATCATTACAAATGGCGCCCAACGTAGGGCCTAACATTTCCTGGATTCAAGCCTAATTTCTTATTTGCAGGTTTTCTGAATCAAGTGGAAGATAGCCTATTCCGGCTCACAACTTCGTTTGGCGGTGTCGGATAGAGAATCAATAGATTCTCAACATTGTTCCTGGCTAGGCTCCACGTACACTTGCCTTTAGATATCCAGTTTTAGGTTTCACGCCTTGTTCCCCGGAAGCAAGTGTTCCTAAGCCTCAATTTCCTTTCCCACCTTGTAACGTAGAGTTTCCTGTCCTATCCTTGGTAGTATACCATAAGAGCTAGTCATTCGTTGTGTTTGTCTTGAGATTTAACGTCTCGTAGGTGATTGCCTCCCAGAAGCCTCTGGATCTACGGGCCTTTGCGGCTATAAGCTGAAAGGTATTGCCGTCCGAGCTTCTGAGGAGTGTCCTTCCCTACCTTTATATGAAACGGCTATCTCTTCGTTCCAGAATTTGAAGAAAATTAAATATTCTTTCTTCTTCGTAGGGATGAAGTGACGGGTGAGATGAATCCTTGGTGGATTACGGAAGTAGTCGGCTATATGCTGTGCTGTTCCGTCCTCAATGATTCATCTTCACTTTGTTCTCTGACTCCAGACGAGGAAGATTGAATTCTCGCGATACCTTTTTGCTTGTTTCTTTTTTTTAAATATTCTGCGACGGGAAGCAACTCGATTGTTGTCTCTTCATGAAAAAAACACTGTGTGTGGAAGTTTTCTGCACACAGATGAAAACAAGTCGGAATACCGGAAGCTCGCGCTTCGGGTATAAAGGTTTTGTGTTCATCTTATGTAAGAGACGCACATTTCTCTGTCCGTATATAGCTACAAATCCAACATAATCCTTCATATTTTTCCAAACTACGAGACATACGTACATATTAGAGCCATAGATATCACGCTCACCCTAAACAAACAAACTGCCTATTACCTGCTGTACACATATATGCACGTATCTAAATTTATCGTACCCATATTTCCGATTTACGTCTTATATCTATCTGAATTAGGCACTAGCCGCAAAGTTCATTAGCACGCATATATTTTATACCTACATATACACATGTCTGGTTGACAAATAACTAAAAAACTAAAACAAAATAATTGTCTGCGACCCAATTCATAAAAATTCATTTCGTTGTGGTATTGACGAATTGATATGTGATGATGACGTCATGCGGGTTGTAGAGTGCACGAAATTCACAAAAAATTGTAAAGTTTCACCCCCAATAACTTTGTTAATAATAGTTGGATTTTCTTCAAACTTGACCAAACTGTGCATTATATTCTTGGTTACACTCATGCCAAATTTTGTATTTCTGGGATGAACATAAGGGGGGGTGCCGGGTAAATTTCTAAAATGTGGAAATATACTATTATTAACTTTATTTGTGCAGATATCGGAACCGGATATATTTTGAGGCCTAGATTTCGTAGAGATGCACCACTGTGATTTTTTCCAGATTTTTCGGTTGGATAGGTTCTGAGAACGAGACCTGTTACACTTTTTGTGGGTCATATTTTCAACCCTTACTCCCCTATGTTTCATCTAATATCAAATATTGAACCAGATTCGAAAAGTACTAATTGAGACCTTTCATTTGATACCCTACTTGGCTACATTCTGTGAAAAAAAAATTTCCACCCTCCATTCATATGTACGGAGAGCCCCCCCTTAAACTTAACACAAGATGGCGCCACTTACTGCATGTAAAGGGATCACCAGATTACATACTCTCACCAATTTTCGTGACAATCGGTCTAGCCGTTTCCGAATAAATCGGGTGTGACAGACAGACAGACAGACAGACAGACAGACAGACAGACAGACAGACAGACAGACAGACAGACGGACAGACGGACAGACAGACACCGTCACCATTCTAATAAGGTTTTGTTTCACACAAAACCTTAAAAAAAATTTATGAGGTTGGGATGGCTTTTTGGTCATCCGAAAGTTTTGCGGGAGTTGAATATGGAGTTGAACATTTAAGGAGGGAGGAGTCCTCGGAATTCGTGGGAACCTCAGAGGCCGCGCCTCATATAAGATCTGAGCCGGAAGAGACAATAATTGAGACGGTGATCCGTCGTGGATCTTCCCCTCCTTGATCGCGGCATTCGGGTCTGGAGACTTACGGCTCCACGCACGCGGTCGAGCCGTTTTTTCTTCTTTTCCTTTCTATTTTCCAATTTAGTTCGCGTTCTGTTTATCATTCGATAGGCCGTCGCGAAATCCTAATTAACGTCTATTTTAGAATCCGGTGCGGACCCACGCATTGGAATAGACACGTTGTTTTGAGTAATGAAGCGTGAGGGATCAAAGCGCTCAAAGGACCCCCCCACATTTGCGAGCCTGGCTAGCACAGACGCGTGCAAGAACGTGTCGACCGAGCACTTTGATGGAGCTTCAATCTTTGCGGGCGGACCTTCACGGTCAATTTAGCCAATTTGTTTATATTTTTGGGATAGCTCTGCCCTCTAGGTCGTTATCGACCACTCAGGATGATCGACCTGATCTCCTATAACCACTCGTAACATAACAAATAGCTAAATAAAAATAAAACTAGGTAGCTTGCTCCTACTACAATATATTTTAATAGTTAGTAAATACGTATTTCGAAAGCTACTTACTCTCTTCCTCATTACTTAAGCTACCTAACCTACCTATTATAACAAATAGCGCCCAACGTGGGGCCTCCGGACCCGAATGCCGCGATCAAGGAGGGGAGGGGTCTCAATTATTGTCTCTTCCGCCTCAGATCTTGTATGAGGCACGGCCTCTGAGGTTCCCACCCTTTAACCACTCTTAATATTACAAATATTTGATGTATTGAATACCAAAGTTGTCTTTTTCGTATGAATTTAACCCATGTAACCCATGGTAACATAAAATGGCAATAAAGTGAATAGTCTGACTATAAAATTCATCTACACTGTTACCGTAAATATTATCAAATATAAAATAGACAAAACGTTAGATACTCAAGTGCCAAATTTCCAGTTTTTGACTGTTTTTATAGTTGCTAGACCTATTCTTGACAACCTTTTTATCAATTGCAGTAGAAAAGCTGCAACAGCTGAACCATGAAAAACCTTCGCAGTAAATATATAAATTTTGTGCTGTATATTTTATGCAGTTCGAATTCTATTTTTTGCCACTAAAGGAAATTGCCACGGAAGGACATTCACCAAAAAATTGAATGTTCTACAGCCATTCCCTGGGATATGTAAGATCACAGCTCACTCAGCCCATTCTATAAGTAACCTCCCAAACTATTCTCTTTAAATAACGGCTCCAGTTCGTACGTTTACATAAAAAATCCAAAAAAAGTAGATAATTAACCTCGTCGATAATTTAAACTCCTATGTACTCATATGTTATCATGGGGTATTTTAAATGAACGAATCCTTACAAAGCATCCATTCGTACATTTCTTCTGCTGGTTTCGAAAAATTAACTGAACGAACATTTCTAGATCTGTTTCTCAATTAGTAGCCGTGAAAGAAGATGACTCTTATTACTCAACAAATGAATTCCGTAGAGATTATTCCGGGCTGACTCGTCGTCCGCAATCAACAAGAACACACTCTATCATATCTACCATCTCAAAACATTAACGACGTGAGGTGAAGGCACAGTGTGGTAGCAAGACTTCCGCGAGAATCTATATAACACATTTAGACTCAAGACCAAGATTTCCTAATTAAAACATAAAACTTCCATCTAACGACCGATCTTTTTGCTTTTATAGTGGCCCGAAATCCAATTAAGGTTATTTGTAAACATTAACGCTATGCTTAAGGCCATCATCGTCATGAAAATACTAAGAGAAAATTATTAAATTCTATTCGTTTCGAAGGGATGCTCCGTACTCCGCTTTCGTTCCCATTGGCAATATATCAAGGAGACCACCACCTTTTGCCTTCAAATCACCAACCGTACGATAGTTAGTGTTGCTACTATAGCAGCAATTTTTCCAAATCTCGTATCTCTGAATTTTTTTTTAATAGTTTCTTTATTTTATGTATATCTATTAAGGGGAATCATAGCTAGGAAATTTGCAAAACATTGATTTTTTTATTTTACTTCCTCAAAGTCCTTTTAGAACTTCTCCTGTTTCTCAGGAAGTAACCACATGTCTAATTACAGTTTTTGGGAAAAATAGCTCGAAAAAGAGGGGATCATATTTATGAAAATTTTATTAATCTCTCCACTTAAGGGTATGTCATTATGTAATCTTGTAGCGTGACGTAAATAGCCTAATTATAGATAGTTGATGTTACCCCTGTACAAGTGCATTTACGAGATGCCGCGTAACTTTTTTCTAGCTTAAATTATTAACAAGTCGGGAAACCGGAAGCTTGACGCTTCAGGTATAAAAGGTTTTGTGTCTCCCTATGTTTATAACGTAATTCTTCATTGGCTTATAGCATTGACCCGAGATATTGAAATCGCTCAGTTCTGGGCAGGTTACTGCCATTGCCAGAACTGAGCGATTTAAATATCTCGAAGGGCAGGTTACTGACATTGCCAGAACTCAGCGATTTAAATATCTCGAGTCAATGCTATCAGCCAATGGAGAACTGCGTAATGAAATTGTCTCACGCATTAATGCAACCTGGATGAAGTGGCATTCCCCAACTGGTGTTCTTTGTGATCGCCGTATCAGCGCACGTCGCAAATCTAAAATTTACTGCAATGTCGTCTGTCTGCCGCTCTCTATAGTTCTGAGTGTCGGCCGACTATAAGGGACAATGAACGGCGTCTTGCGGTAATGGGGACGAAGATGTTGCATTGCACTGGTGGTGTGACACAGTTTGATTACGTCTGAAATGAGAATATCCGCGATCGATATGGGTTTGCATCGATCGTGGAAAAACTGCAAGAGAGGCGTTTTCGATGGTGTGGTCACGTAATCCACGCTAACGAGAATTCAACAACCAGTATTGGTCGGAACATCGAAAGCAATGGTAAGCAACCAAAAAGCCGGCCAAACCAATAGTGGCTTGATACGCTGGATGGGGATTTAAAGGTCTCGCGATTACATCCTAATCAGGCATTTGATAAAATAAAATGACGAAACCGATCACCACGAACCGACCCCGCTTGTGAACTGAAGGCTGAAGAAAAAGAAGATGTGAGGAGCGATGAGCCTGACAGTTCCGTGTCACTTAGTTAAATATTCTATTGGCATCTATTTTTTAGAAAGCAATTTAAATAAATCATTTGATGGAAATAGTCAACCTCATACGCTTCACACTCTGAGTTCAATATTATTAGCAAATGCCAACAATTTAACCAACATCAAATATAAAAAAGGGCTAGGGAGAATTAGATTCTTCTTGAATGGAATTTTAATATTTCACTCGAATTTCAATTATTCTCCTTAATTATGACGTCAGCATCTTATTTGTATGGCTTAGGATGCTGTTAATTAGCACTTGAACTACTATAACTTTCCCAATAATAGTTGGATTTTCATGAAACTTGGCATGTGTATGCACGAGGCTGTCCTCTATGTCGGTGCAAAATTTAGTACACCTAGGATGAACTTAAGGGGAGTTTTTTAGTCAATTTCCAAAAGTTTATAATATACTATTAGTAAATTTATTTGAGCAGATACCGGAATGGGACATCTCTCGAAGATTAGATTTCACATAAGTGTTTTACACAAAATCTTAAAAAGGGCTACAGATAAGTAGATTCTTCATAAATGCGACTTTAATATTCCACTCGAATGTCAATTATTCCGGGTAATTATGACGTCAGTATCTGATTTGTATGGCTATGGAAGCAGTAAATTCGCGCGAAATTGCTAAGTTTGAACTGCTATAACTTTGGCGTTAATTGCCAGATTTCCACGAAATTTGGCACGTATATACGAAATATTATCCTCTACGCTGGTAGAAAATTCGGACATCCTAGAATGAATTTAAGGGGGGGGGGGGGGGGTTTTCCAGTAAATTTCTAAAAAGTAGTTATAAACTATTAGTTTATTTGAGCAGATATCGGAATGGGACATATTTTGAGGCCTAGATTTCATCTAGGTACACCACCCTGATCTTTTTCAGATTTTTCGGTTGGGTAGTTTCCGAAAATGAGTCCTGTCTCACTTCAAGTGCGTACATTTTGACTCATTGCTCACATACTTTGCAGTTCACACCAAAACTAATGTCACACAACTATATCCGGGGAAAAAAAATTTTGAATCCACCCTTTAAATTCCACCTAAATTTATGTCGCTCGCTGTATGCGTGGGATTTCATAGCTCCCATCTGTCCACCAAATTTCGTTCAGATCGGTTTAGCCGTTTTGGAGAAAAATGCGTGTGACAGACAGACAGACAGACATTGAATCGATTTTAATAAGGTTTTGTTTTACACAAAACCTTAAAAACATTCTCAAAGGTAGTCCCAAATATGACTAATTTAGTGTCCAAATTCGATTCAATTCTAATTAATTCTTCGCACTAAAAATAACAAAAAGTTTGAAAAAAGGACGTGAAACTATGCCCTCTAATGTGGTTCCCTCCTTAACCAATTTTGATAAAAAAAAATAACATTTAGAAGCTGTAACCCCTTCTGAGCATTATGAAAACTGCTTGCCGATTCGTTAGAAAATCTTTCGATTTTGCAACTGACGGCATGTTTAAATGAAATTGAACACGTCCGTGTCCGCGTAAACTAAGGTGAAGTGAGTATAAAAACCAGGAAAAAAAATAACATCAAATTAACAACTCGAGAAACCGGAAGCTTTTTTGTATTTCTTTTATAAACACATTTGAGAATGCATTTATCCCAATAGTACATAGCACGTAATATAAGCATTTATTATGTGAGAATATCCACTTTCGGGTGATATTGACATTCAAAGTCTTGAATTTGCAAAGAAACGGCAATTTTGACCTATTATAACTTTGTTAGTAATAAGGCGATTTCCATCAAACTTGGTAGTCATATTACTGCCGCTTAAGGAGGTTTCGCAGCCAATTACAGATATCGGTATGGCTGTATTTCGAAGCCTAAGCGCCATATAGTCGCAACCTCTTTTTTTCAGATTTATAAGGTGGGTAGTTTCTGAGAATCATCATCATCATCACCGACGCAACAACCGGTATCCGGTCTAGGCCTGCCTTAATAAGGAACACCAGACATCCCAGTTTTGCGCCGAGGTCCACCAATTCGATATCCTAAAAGTTGTCTGGCGTCCTAACCTATGTCATCGCTCCATCTTAGGCAGGGTCTGCCTAGTTTTTTTTCTACCATAGATATTGCCCTTATAGACTTTCTGGGTGGGATCATCCTCATCCATACGGATTAAGTGACCCGCCCACCGTAACCTGTTGAGCCGGATTTTATCCACAACCGGACGATCATGGTATCGCTCATAGATTTCGTCGTTATGTAGGCTACGGAATCGTCCATCCTCATGTAGGGGGCCAAAAATTCTTCGGAGGATTCTTCTCTCGAACGCGGCCAAGAGTTCGCAATTCTTCTTGCTAAGAACCCAAGTCTCCGAGGAATACATAAGGACTGGCGAGATCATTGTCTTGTACAGTAAGAGCTTTGACCCTATGGTGAGACGTTTCGAGCGAAACAGTTTTTGTAAGCTGAAATAGGCTCTGTTGCCTGACAACAACCGTCCTCATCGTAGCTGTTATCGGTTGTGATTTTCGACCCTAGATAGGAGAAATTATCAACGGTCTCAAAGTTGTATTCTCCTATCCTTATTCTTCCTGTTTGACCAGTGCGGTTTGATGTTTCTGAGAATAGGTCCATTAAATAATTGAGCACTTTTGATCCCCCGCACTCTCCACCTTTCCAACAAATGTCAAAACTAAGACCGGGTTTGGAAAGTACTAACCGACACCTTTCATTTGATACCCCACATGAACTTCAACTCTGCTGTATATCTTTCTATCGAAGCTTGTGATTGTAGTTTGCACTGCTGTAGGAAAAATGAATTTCAGCATGAATTCAAGGAGTTGCTATGTTACCCTCAACAAGAATAGAATCCAATCAATCGTCCATCCGTAAGGTTAACTCCTCAATTCTCTATCTATAATATCTATCTTAGCATGCACTATTCTAATTGAGATCTTATTCTCAGCTGGTAACACATTTTCACATTACACCCTATCACGACATCCACCTGTGCCTCCTTACTCAGAGTCCATTAGCAAGCAAGTGCCAACTCCAGCATTTCTTTGCTGCACAGTAAGTCACGCTTTATATAGCCTGCGGATTTGGTTCTGGGATTTGTTTGAGCACGGGTGTCTTTACACCAAGTAGATTGCTTTTATGAATAAATAAATTTGTTATTACGTTCCAAAGAGTTTTACTAGCGAATAGACCTTTACAATCGGGAATCGGAGGTAAAGAAAGATAAGCAAAACTGCAAGGAACCGAAGTAAAACGTGAAGAGACAAACGCGTAACTCCTCCAACTCCAGCTGCCTGTCTATTCACACTTATCCATTTCTGCTAGTGGCTACTGGAAACAGTATACGTTTCCACTAATTTACTTTAAAAAATTTATTGAGTGAATAGATACATTCCACAAAATTGCCTCATCAATCGTTATCTAAGATTCTTAATTAATGGTATTTGTTATTTCCCGTGCATTGTTTAGACAAACATAATTTGAAATTAAATGACCACATCAGCTACCCTAAAACGGCAAAAGGAAGAGCTCATGAGCGCATTTTGTTAGTCGTATCTACGGGGTGTAATCTACCTTGCCTTACATAATCGCGGATGCATTTGGACCATTTGCTCGATATAAATCGATTTTGTAGTCGCGCTGGTATTGACAATCATGATAATGATATTTCGTTAAATCCTACTAAGGAAAATATCTGTAATATCTCCTGTGGTCTTAAAAAAATCAAATCCCCATTATGTCAGCTTAGAGTTCTTGAATCTGTTTGTACAATAAGAAATTTATGGCGACATTAGTTCTATGCTTAATAACAGTGTCCGCTTGTTTGCCCATATTTCTCCAGGTGGGGGATATTTGAAAGCACTAACCCTTTACGGACAGTGGTACAGTAGGTACAGTAGTACCTTCAATATTTGATCTTGCTCGCTAACTTTTCTAAGTATTTTACTCGTAGATAAGATAGCCACCCATTTAACCGGCAGTTATAAATGATCTCACGAATTATCTTTTATTTGGGTGCCCTTGTGCTCTAGTTTTCTAATTCTATCTTCATAAGTCGATTGCATTTGTATACATAAGTCTTCGGGAAGTGGCTGCATTAATTTATTCAAAGGATTTTTAAGATTCCTGTTCATACATACAATAAAATATTTTAAAATTGACTGACCTCGTATGATCTGGTAGGATTCCCTCTCAATGAACTCGGCCGCTGGATGTAACATCTACGAAAATATTTCCAGCTTCCCAATTACCCCAAGATAATTATCCTAAGAACGTATGATCCCTTTTCTATTCTTTCATAACTGTCGAATTAATCCATGTTAAAATATTTCATATAATTAAGATTTAAGAATATTTACCCTCTTCATAAACATATGTTTGTTTATAGTCACCAATATAATACATATTATAAAATGAAAGAGAGATCACATTATATGTAAGAGCTTGGAGAATACGTGTATTAAATAACAACTCGAATGCAGAACCTGCCAGCGTACTCTTCAATTTTTCGTCGATTTAACGATAAACCGTACTGTGATTTCCTATCGTTTTTATATGTGAACTGGTACCTTTGTGTCTCATCATTTAGCAATACCACTCTTGTGTGTTTAGTGCGGTATGCTTGCCGAGAAGAGGGATGATAACACTACTGGAATGTTGAACCATGGCAACTTGCCTTTATCAAAATTTGCTCTAGCTTTTCCTCACTACAGTAGTCAGCGGAAGCGTCTCTATCGAAGATTCTCTCCAGATTCACAAGCACTAGAGATTAATTCTTTAAAGGATCCACAACCTTAGTAGTACCAGTTGCCTTCGTATGGTGTAGCCATACATGGCTACCGAAGGTTTGGAGTGGCCTCCCCTGAGCCCACATCTCGTCGTTTTCGCCGGTGTTAATAGATCTCTCTTCAGTTCGGTTCCCTCATCTGGACTGTTGTCATTGAAAAAATATATATCCCTTTCCAAAATCAATGATGCTTTTAACTCTATCATCTTGTGTGAGGGAGATGCAAAGCGTCCAAGCACTCAGACCTTAGTGGTCCATTGTACGCAATTCCCCCGTCTAACAGATTATCCCGGATTCGTTTAAGTATCGCAGGATTTCCGTTAGTGAATGTGCTGCTACCCGCTGCAGTACGACCACATCAGCACCAAAAATCTGATGTCTGATGCGTCCGTAGGCGGGGCGCTGACATGGCAAATGTTCCGTGGATTCCGCTTCCTCATTACAGGATAGACACGTATCATCTTGGATAATTTCTATTCTGAACATATTTCCAGCTAGTGAATTATGGCCAGTGTGAATACCCTCAATACTTCTGCAAGTCTTCCTATTTTTCGACAGGATAAACTTTGCAGTATGTTTGTTTGATTCTGACAGGAAAAGTTTAATATGTCTAGCAGCATTAAGGCTTCGACACCTGTCATTATGGGAAGCTTGTTCCCAATTTTTGATAGCAACATTAGCTAATGCTACTGACAACCCAATTGCTGGTTCAGCTCCTGGCATAGGAGCAGTTTTAGCCTCTTTTGTTAAGGCATCTGATATTTCATTTCTCTCTACCCAGAAAAATTCCAACGTATTGAATCTAGAAACAGAGTTCAATCAGTTTCTATATTGCAGAACATTTTTTGAAGCGATAATAGTACTTCTCAACGCCCTCAATGCAGCTTGACTATCGCTACAGATTGCAATGCGGCTGCCCTTCAACCGCTCGTCAATCATCCACGTTGCCGCCCTTACGATCGCATACACTTCAGCCTGAAAGAGCGTTGTGTATTGTCCCAAGGAAAAAGCCCACTTCTTGTTTTTATTCGTGAGATAGATTCCTGCTCCAGAAACATTGTCTGTTTTTGAGCCATCGGTATAGAAGACGTCAGTATATCCTGACACATATTCTTCTGGTTCGTCCCAGTTTTGTCATCATTTCAAGATAACATCATCTTCTACCAAACAAATGTATGGTGAAGGCATTTCGAAAACTAGATTCAATTCTCCCAATGACTATGCCCCCCACGTTCATTTTTTCCTCATAAATCAAATCGAATTAGTCTATGAGCTGCTCTCATTGCAATTCTCCGAATAAACAAATCCGAGGGTTGCAAATTGAGTTACGCATTCAGACCTGCATCGGACGTGGTGCTAATGGCACTGGTGATACCCAGACACATAGTTCTTTACAGTATGGCTAGTTTACAGCAAAAATCCTTTTGTTTCTCCTTAACCCACCACACTACGAATGCCTAAGCGAACATCGGCCTAATGATAGCAACATATATCTGCATTACTACCTGAGGCCTAAGCCCCCATGTCGAGGCTTACAGAGTCCATAAGCTGTGGGAGGTCGTTTCATCTTTACCTCTACATGTTTGTCCCAAAGAAGTTTCTTGCGTAGAATAACTCCCAAATATCTCAATTCTTCGAAGAGTTGAAGGGTTCTACCCCTCATATCTGGTAGGCAAAGGCTATTCAGTTTCCTCCTATTTGTAAATAATACCATTGTGGTTTTCTTTGAATTTACTGAAAGTCCATACCTGAGACACCAACTGCCAATCAAATCAACGGCGCGGTGTGTATTACTACACGCCATTCCGAGATCTAGACTAAAAGCAGCACAGCCACGTCATCCGCATAAGCTTGAACATGTATTGGTAGATTTGCAGTTCTTGGATAATAGTAGTGAGTAAATCAGCATATTCCACAGAAGTGACGATAGCACACGTCCTTGAGGGCAGCCTTTCTTCGCTTCCGTTGTTAGGTAGTGATCAACACCCACTTCAGCACACAGCAATCTCTGCATTAGCATAGTGTAGATCCACTTTATTAGAGTTTCGTCAACACCATGCTCTCTGGCGGCGTCACAGAGATTTTGGAAGGGCGCACACTCAAAAGTGCATTCAATGTCCACCGCGTACTCGCCTTTCAGAATTGCGTCCTCTATCTTTGAAATTAAAGAATGAAGAGCAGTCTCACAGGGCTTTCCACGTTGGTAAGCATGTTGGTTTTTATTTAGTGGGTGCGCCTTCTCGGGAATGTGATGATCAACCAGTCTCTCCAGACTTTTCAGCAAAAATGATGTTAAGCTGATTTGCCTGAAGTTCTTTGGATTTAAATACCCAGGCTTTGGTGTGAAGAATACTTTCACCTTCTTCCAAGAGGAAGGCACGTAGCCCAGAGCAAGACATTCTCGAAAAATATTTCTTAGAAGTTGGTCTAAATGCTCTATACCCTCCTTTAGCTACGCTGGGTAGATGCCATCCATTTCAGGTGCTTTGAAGTGTTCAAATGAGAGTATAGCAGCTCTCGCCTTTTCATTGGTAACAATTCCCCTTACAACACCGTCGTGTTGAAAGCTTTGTAGAAACCAGGAATTCTCTTCTTCCCGCTTCTGAGACCTTTTCTCTCGGGTGGGGTACTTCCAAGAGAGTCGGTATATACTCAATTCTGGAGTTCGTGAAAGTATCATCCGGTTTTTTAAAAGAGTCCGACTTGGGCGACTCATCCTTATTAAAAACTCTGCACAGCCTCCCTTTCTCCCTTTCATTTTCCAGTTTCTCACAGTATGCTCTAAAAGAGTCTCGTTTTGAACGTTTTACGAGCCCCTTATATATATATATCTAAGAGCAATTCGTGCTCTCATTTTCTGTTGCTCATATATTTTCACATTTATTGCTGTATGCAAAGACTCATACCCTTCCGAAAATCTCTCCAGGCCTCTCATTCAGGATACACTCGCACCTAAAACCAGCCTGAATGTGTATTATAAAATAATTTTGTCTATACTGTAGCCGACTTAACAAACCCATTCTACCAACTACTTTAAATTTTATGGTATGCTTTTATGGAACGCATTAAACCTATACCCTACTAGCTTTCTCTGGAAGTTTCCCCGGAACCATGTTTCCAAATAATTTTACTCTAAGCTATATATAGTATTCGATATATATATTATATGTACGATATTTTTGTATTAATAGATCTTAGATATTTTGTACACACTGTATGAAAGGAAGGAGTCAACCGATTAGCGCTCATAGTTGAATGAAACTTCCCAATTTTCTGTTACAGAAACTAAGCAATAAATCATATTTACCCTATAAAACGGATCCATTCACTTGTGCAATGAAGTTGAATCGATTCAACTTTGCTGAAACGAGCGAGGCATAAAACGATGAATCGATCGACTGAATGTGTCGCTTAGGAAAATTTCATGTCACCCCATTTCATCCATTGAAGTCCTTTTCAATTAGCTTCGAACACAGAGTAGTTCCAACAATTTATCCAATCATCCATCTATACGTGTGCTCCAACTTTTATCTAACCCATATTTCCAAGGGCTTCGCATCCTACCCTCGAACTCCAAATTGTGGAGATGGAAGAACTTGACTATCATTCTGAGCCCTGTGAATATGTAGCCTACATAAGACCATAGAATAAAATACGGTTAAATTGAAGGGATGGTGAAGATAAATGGGAAAGATTTCCATCCACTCAATTCAGCACTAGCTATTTAAGAGATGGTGCATTCTCCCCAAATTCCTTGCGTATCACACTGTTATTGAATTTCAGTTATTAATTTCCATAGATATTGAAGCTGGAGATAGATAGGTAGGTGCCATTCGCTCGTAACTTCTTCTTCATAAAAATATAATGTGGACCACCCAACTTTGCCTGAGTATCTTATCGTTGATGGAGCACATTATGTCACATAAACAAGTTTTCACTTTTTGCCTCCTCTCAAAATTAACAAGTGTATCTACCGTCAATCCCACAACAAAGGTCCGTTTAAATGGCAAACCTTGATCAAAAGTCTGAGATTCAGTGTTACGACTTTTGCAACACTGACTGTATTCAAAAACATCCTTGTTGAGACATGTTGTTTTGCAATTCCACTAACATGATAGATGTGTCCATGGCAAAGTATTAAGAGTACGGAACGATCCACATAATGGTTTTCATCCAAATTCAAAGACAATAACGTAATTGAAATTGGTTGAGCACAACGATATGTACGTAACGCATAACGACGCTCCTTCTTGCTCAATGCAGAGTCTATTACTCGGAAGTGTTTTACGGTTTGCTCCGTGAGAAAGGGAATTGAATGGTAATAAGGAGTAGAGTTCATCGTTGATACAGGAATATCTACCTCTAGTTCGCCCAATTCATGTCTTGTATGCGGTGTGGAGGGTATGCGAATAAATTCACGAATCATATTTGAATGGAATGGAAAGGAAATTCAATTTTGAACCGCAATTTGTTGACTATCGAAATCAAATTAATAAAGAAGTTTTAAAGCTAGTTTTTGTATGTTTTAAAATGGTTGTTCTGAAACTATTTCTTTATTTTCTATTAAATTAATACATCGTTCAATAAGTCCCGGGACTAGCGTAGAGATGGCGCTAATAATGCCATTTATCATATATACCAAGGTTCAGAAGTACCAACCTTCAGATAAGATGTGTCAAAATTTGATGTAATTCGAAACATAACCAAGAAAGCTAAAACGAGTTTCGTGTGTTGATAAAACATTGTTTTCTAATGGGAAAAAACACTGTTCAAGCTCAGCAATGGCTTGAAAAACGTTACCCGGACTTTACTCCGTCGAAAACAACCATTTGTTGGTGGTATGCTGACACAAATGATACGACGCGGTCGTGCTGATACAAACGATGCGGAACGTTCGGGTCGGCCAAATGAGGCAGTAACTCCCGAAAACACCAAGCAAGTATTGAAAATCGTGATGGGTGACCGCAAAATGAAAGTGCGCGAGATAGCTAAGATGGTGAACATCTCAACTGGTAGTGCATTTACTATTTTGCACCAAAAATTGGCTTTGAAAAAGGTTTTTCCAAATGGGTGCCGCGTTTGCTCACAATGGAACAAAAGCAACAACGTATCAATGATTCGGAGAGCTGTTTGGCACTGTTTACTCGCAATAAACAAGGTTTTTTGCATCGATATGTGACAGTGGACGAAACATGGATTCACCATTTCACTCCGGAGTCAAGTCGGTAGTCAGCTGAATGGCGTACGACCGGTGAAAGCCGCCCGAAGCGTCCAAAAATACAACAGTCGGCCGGCAAAGTGATGGCGTCCGTATTCTGGGATGCGAATGGTATAATTTTCATTGACTACCTCGAAAAAGGAAAAACCATCAATAGTGACTACTACATGGTGTTATTGGATCGTTTGAAGGCCGAAATAGCAAAAAAACACCCACACATGAAGAAGAAGAAAAGTCATCTTTCATCAAGACAACGCACCGTGCCACAAGTCAATCAAAACGATGACCAAATTCAACGAATTAGGCTTCCAACTGCTTCCTCATCCTTCGTACTCGCCGGATCTGCCCCCCCAGCGACTACTGGCTCTTTGCGGATCTCAAAAAGATGCTCCAGGAAAAAGATTGACTCAAATGAGGAGGTGATCGCTGCTACTGAGGCGCATTTTGAGTCAAAAGACAAATCGTTCTACAAACATGGCATTGAAAAGTTAGAGAAGCGTTGGAACGATTGTATTACACTTGAAGGAGATTAGGTTGATGAATAATAAAGAATTTTGCCGATAAAATGTTGTTTTCATAGTTAGTCCCGGGACTTATTGAACGATGTGTTAGTTGAGTTCATTTCCTTGATCCTGCATGGTGGATCCGCTATACCTTACTTTGCATTTTACAGTAATATACATGTATCAATGTCAGTTACAACATACTATTTAGCTTGTTGCCCACTGAGCCTACTGTAACCTAGACCCTTTATAACACTTATCTTTTAGGAATAGAACTGAATATTTCTACCAAAAACTTGGTGGTATGAAAGGTTTTGTGTGTTTCTGGTGTAAAAATGTTTAAGTGATAACTACTCCATTTGCACGCAGCTTGTAATAAATATGCATAGATTGTCAGACTATTCACTTTAGAGTAATATGAACATTCAGTGTTTTGGATTTCAGTATATTCCCAAAAAATAGACGACTATGAGCTACTATCACTATGTCAGTAATAGTAGGGTTTGCACCAAATATTAAGTGATTACTTTCTTGCCACCTTGCTTTTCGCACCTTGGCCCGTTCATTTGATTGTAGCATTGATGTATTATATATCACCATACATGTGTATACATATATATGATGTCTTCCTGTAACTGTGAAGGAGCTGCGGGAAATATGTGGTAGGTTCGGTGACAACAAGGCCCCAGGTTTGGATGGCATCCCCAACCGAGCTTTGAAACTGGCAGTGAAAACTAGGCCCGAACTTTTCGCCAACACCTTCGAGGCGTGCCTAAAAGAAGGAATATTCCCTGCCCAGTGGAAAAAGCAAAAGTTGGTGTTGCTTCCGAAGCCTGGCAAGCCACCTGGAAACCCAGCGTCTTATCGTCCTATCTGCCTGTTGGATACAAGGGGGAAGATGATGGAGAGAGTCATCTACAACAGACTCCTGCCCATCGTCGAAGCCAGCAATGGTTTGTCGGAACGCCAGTTTGGTTTCCGACGCGCCCATTCTACGATGGACGCAATTAACATGGTGGTAAACCTGGCAAAAGGTGCACTGATTTCTGGCGACTGCTGTGCCGTGGTGGCGTTGGATGTCAAAAACGCATTCAACTCGGCCAACTGGAATAGAATTAAAGGGGCGTTGGCTAACATAGGTGTCCCCGGATACTTAGCGAATTTGGTGGAAAACTACCTCTCAGAGAGGCCCCAAAGAGTACATTGTCACAGCCGGGGTACCACAGGGATCGGTACTTGCTCCCCTGTTGTGGAATATCATGTATAATGGCTGCTTGCTCTTCCCGTCCCAGATGGGACTACGATTGTCGGCTTTGCTGATGACCTAGCTGTGGTTGTTGCAGCAAAACACCCAGAAGATGTGGAGGTTTACGCAACAGAAACAGTGAGAGCGGTAAAGTCCTGGCTAGAAAAGGCCGGGCTGACCTTGGCGAACGCGAAAACGGAAGCGGTCTTAATAACGAAACGCAGGAAAAATAATACTGTAAAAGTGGAGGTCGGTGGACATACGGTTGTATCAAAGCCGGCTATCAAATACCTCGGGGTAATAATTGACACCAAATTGAGTTTTAGGGAGCACCTAGAGTATGCATGCCAAAAGGCAGCCAGTGCCACCACGGCACTTGTAAAAATGTTGCCAAATATTGGTGGGCCGAAACATTGCCGGAGGTTGGTGCTAGCCGGAGTGGTGCGCTCCATCCTGTTCTACTCGTCGCCTCTGTGGGCAGAGGCGCTTGCAAACCCTCAGAGACGGAAGCAGGTGAACTCGGTTTACCGGCGGATGGCTTTGAGGGTTTGCAGTGCTTTTAGAACCACATCCGATGAGGCAGTATTGGTGGTGGCAGGCATGATCCCGGTTGACATTCTGACCAAAGAAATGAGTGTCCTGTACAATGCAAGACATATGGAGGGGCATGCACAGCGTAGAAATGCGGCAAGGTCAGAGTCGCTTGATCTCTGGCAAGGCAGATGGGACGAGTCTGCGAAAGGTCGGTGGACGCACAGGCTCATTCCCAACATTAGGATGTGACTTGAGCGAAAACATGGGGAGACCAACTACCACATTACCCAGCTCCTCACGGAGCACGGTGATTGCTACAGGCAGTATCTGCACCGCTTTGGGTTGGATGATTCTCCGAACTGTCCCAGATGCGATGGCATACCGGAGGATCCAGAGCATGTGATGTTTCACTGCCCACGATTTGCGATGGAGAGAAGGAGCTTAAACCAGGTGCTGGGCAGGAGCGGGACCCCGGAGAGCTTGGTTACTGAGATGCTGAAGTCCGAGGAGAAGTAGCTTGCGGTTGGCTCCGCAATCATCCAAATGCAGGAGGAGTTGCTGAAGGAACAAAGAAGGAGGAATGCTGCAAATAGGAGAAGGATGAGTGCCTAAGAGCAAACCTACCCCGCGAAGTAATACCTCAATGGTGGTCCCGCGGGGCTGGGGCTGGAGAGACCGGGGGTGGTTTTTAGTGGGTGTGAATCCCACACGCGCCCGCTGTAGTTCCGCCGTTCAGGCGGCGGAGCTGCGGCGGACGTGTCTTTCTAAGATTTTCCACCTGCGTGTACGCACAAAAAAAAAAAAACATATATGATGTCTTCAGAGCAGTAAATTCACGCAAAATTGAAAATGTTTACCTATTATAACTTTGTTAATACATATAGGATTTCCTTGAAACTTTCCACAATTATGCCCTGTATCTTTAGTACTCATGACATATTTTATATTACTAGAATAGATTTAAAGGAGTCTTTTTGAAAAATTTCTAAAATATGGTTATACATATATCATTATTTACTTTGTTTGGACAGATGGCATGGCATGCATTTTGAGGCCTGAATTTCATATAGACGCAACGTTGTGATTTTTTTTTTTCAGATTTTTCAATTGAACAGGTTGCCGTTTGGGAATAAATTGGGTAGGACAGTGAAACAGGCAAACAGATAGACGGAAATTGAATCGAAACTAATACGATTTGGTTTTACTCAAATCCCTAAAAATGGGGAAAATATGTCATTTCACCTTTTCCTACTCAGTCCTTTAAGTACGAATTCCTGATATTACTGTTAAGACCATTTTTAAGGTTTTGTGTAAAACAAAACCTTATTAAAATCGATTCTATGTCTGTCTGTCTTTTTTTTTTTTTTATGGATGGAGGTGGAAATCTTAGAAAGACTGCCGCGCCAGGTTGCAGCAGCGTGTGGGACTCTCACCCACTAAAACCACCCCCACTTTCTCCTTTTTCCTTCCCCGCGGGACCACCGCAAAGCATTACTTCCCGGGGTGGACTGCGCTTTACGCGACCACACCTTCCGTACTTCGCGTCCTCCTTGCGGGCTCCGCTCTTCCAAGTTCCTCTTGTATTCGTTTGATTGCGGTGTTCACCGCACACCAGTTTCCCTCCGATTTCAACATTTCCCCGACGATATTTTGCGGGCTTAGGGTGGTTTTCAGGGAGTCTTCCAGACTCCTCCTTTCCGAGAGAAATCATGGACAGTGGAACATAACATGCTCCGGGTCCTCAGGTGTGCAACCACATTCAGGACACAAGGGAGAATCATCCAGCCTGAATTGGTGCAGGTACTTCCTGTAACCGCCATGTCCTGGCAGGAATTGCGTCAGATAATAGTTAATCTCACCGTGTCGTCGCTCGATCCACTCTTCAATACGGGGAATCAAAGTGTGGGTCCAGCGACCCCTCTGCGAGTCGTCCCACCGTTTCTGCCACTTCTCCAGCGACTCTCGCCTTGCCGCCTTTCGGTATTCTGCATCCTTTTCAAGAGGATTAATTTTCCTTGCCTCGTACAGGCAGCGTGCCTCACTTGCCAGAATGTCTATCGAGATCATTCCCGCAATAACACACGCTGCCTCGGCTGATATTGTTCTGAAAGCGCTGCACACCCTTAGCGCCACTAAGCGGTAAGTCATATTCACTCTCCTGCGATTACTCTCCCACGCTAATGCTTCCTGCCACACTGGTGCCGCGTATAATAGTGTGGAGCGAACCACTCCGGCCACAAGTAATCTGCGACTGTACCTTGTACCTCCAATGTTAGGCATCATCCGCGCTAATGATACGCTGGTATTTGCCGCTTTCTCACAGGGATAGTCCACATGTCCCCTGAAATTGATTTTAACGTCAATCATCACCCCTAGGTATTTGATAACCGGTTTCGAAGTGATGACGTGACCACCAACGCGAATATTAACCGTATTCCTCTTCCTACGATTGGTAATCAAGACCGCCTCCGTCTTTTGTTCCGCAAGGTCAAGCTGAACCATCTCCAGCCACGCTTTTATGGCGCTAATGGTTTCATTAGCGTACATTTCAACATCATCAGGTTCTTTCGCGACGACAACCACAGCTAGATCATCCGCGAAACCGATTATCGTGGCCTCCTTTGGCACGGGAAGGACAAGGACCCCATTGTACATGACGTTCCACAGGAGAGGACCCAACACTGAGCCCTGTGGTACTCCTGCGGTGACGGTGTACTGCTTGGATCCCTCATCCGTGTCGTACCACAGCGTCCTCTCCGAAAGGTAACTGTTGAGGAGCTTAGTCAAGTAACTAGGGACACCCGTTTTCGTCAGTGAACTTTTTATCCACTCCCAGCTTGCGGAATTGAACGCATTTTTGATGTCCAACGTCACTACGGCACAGCATTTTTTAGACGACATCGCGTCTCGAGCCAGCTTCAAAACAGCGTCTACGGCGTAGATCGTTGAGTGAGCTTGACGAAATCCAAATTGTCGCTCCGATAGTCCATCCTTATATTCGATGATAGGGAACAGTCTGTTGTAGATGACTCTTTCGAGCATCTTTCCTGCCGTGTCGATAAGGCAAATCGGTCGGTATGATGATGGGTGTCCTGGGTGTTTATTCGGCTTCGGGAGCAAAACTAGCTTTTGCCTCTTCCACCGGTCGGGGAAAACTCCTTCTATCATGCATGTTTCAAACCAGTCGGGTCTGGTTTTAACAGCGAGTTTAAGGGCTCTATTGGGAACAGCCTCCAGACCGGGTGCTTTGTTATCACCAATTCTCCGGCAAATTTGCGCAAGTTCCTCCTCAGTTACCGCAGGTATTTTTTTTTTTTTTTTTTTTGGGAGTAGGGTAGGTGAATGCGTTTACGCACAGAATGTTGGACTCCCGCAGGTATGGTGTACACGTCCAGTGCTCGCTTGTGTTGTTTGCGTTCCCCTTTATCCGGGGGGAAGAGCGCCGTCACGATATCGAGCAGAAGATGCGGGCAGGTCAATTGTGGTGTTCGCCCTGTCAACTTCTTCATAACTATCCTGTACGCTGTTCCCCAGGGGCTTTGGTCTGCCTCTGTGCAAAGTTCCTTGAAGCATTCTCGCTTGCTGGTCCGTATAGCCTGCTTAAGCCTACCTCGAAGGTTCACATATGCTAGCCGTTTCTCGTCGAAGTCTGGTCTTGCTCTAGATCGTTGGCAGATCCTTCTAGCACGAAAGCATGCATCCCGTAACACCGCAATCTCTTCATTCCACCAATAGTTGGAGCGCCTTTTTGCGAGAACTCGTCGCCTCGGCATAGCAGCGTCGCATGCTCTTGTTATGCGTCCCATCATTTGCTCTACCTTTTCCGTAGCCGCACCACCAGGACTTTGGCCTCCCAATAGCATCTCTATGAATGCATTCTCCTCAAGCCCTCTCACGGACCAGCCCCGGTTGCCAGCCTCACGGGAACACGCATCGACGCATGGCCCATATTCGATCTGGAGGAAAATCGCCTGGTGGTCGCTGTGAGTATAATGCTCACTGACAAACCATGTCATTCTCATCGCCAATGTGGTACTCACATATGTCAGATCGACTATTGAGCCCGACTCTGTCCCACGAAAAGTGGAAACGTTTCCCGTGTTGGCAAGCACCAAATCTAGCTCCGCGAAAGCCTCGAGCAGGATACGGCCCCTGGTGTTCGTAGTGCGACTGCTCCAATCCACGGCCACGCGTTGAAATCACCAGCTATGATCTTGGGGTTTCGACTTCTTGCATCCGAGACTAGCATACTTAGCATTCCTTCGAATTCTGTTATCGTCGCGCTTGGTGGAGCATAGCAACTATATATATAGATACCAGCTATTTTTGCCCTGACGAATCCAACTTCTGGAAACTCCATCACTTCTTGAATGGCCTGATTTCCACACGCCCATATTGCCGCTTTGCCAGTTTCATCTGCAGTCCAGGCACCGCTCTTATTGTTGCGATAAGGCTCGCTGATTATGGCAGCTTCGATTCCCTTCTCATAGATGGTCTGCGAGAGAAGGTCTTGCGCTGCCTCGCAGTGGTTGAGGTTGATTTGTATCAACCTCATTTTTTTACTGCATTCAAGGCTTGCCTAAACACTGGGCATCTGCTGCTGCCTGCAACGTGCCGACAGTCGACGACCTTTTTTTCCTTGCAGAGCATGCATTCAGGCTCAGCCTTGCACTCCCTGAACATATGGCCTTCTCCTCCACATTTTCTGAAACATTTTGACCTGTCACAGTCACCGGTGCATTTCGCCGCTATGTGGCCGAATTCCAGGCATCTAAAGCAGCGCTTAAGGGACACCTGCTCCCTGAGTCGGCAAACGACCCAACCTATTTTTACTTTCCCAGCCGCCAGCAGTTTGAACGCTGCTTCAGTTGGTAAGCTTATGGTTGCAGTTTGCATGCCTCCGTATGCCTTCCTCAGTCCCCTGATTGCGGAATCTTGCAAGCCAATATCTCGGGTCAATGCTATAAGCCAATGGAGAACTACGTTATGCTCCTCACATAGGGAAACACAAAACCTTTTATACCTGAAGCGTCAAGCTTCCGGTTTCCCGACTTGTTATTATTATATATGCAAACCCATCAGTCATCTAGTATTATATTTCAAACTATAAGTTAACATAAATTTAGCCTTAAGAGCCCAACTTAATTTGTGAAACTTCCTCTTCCGCGCAAAGTTGAAACTACCACTTCGAAACATTGCTTAACTCATTTATCAATATGCATATTTAAGGCCTTCACGAACATAACCTCTTAGCAATATATTCCAAAAAATAAAGCTTTTGTTGTTGAATAAATATCTTCTTTATATGTATTATAACGAATGTACATTAGGGAACTGCTCCTGGTAATACATCTTTTTCATTTTCCCTGTAATGTAACCTTTCCCAGTATATTGGACGGGAGTAAAGTTTCATGTTTTGCCTCATCCTTCAGGCATGAATCTTTATATCGGTTCAAGTGCCAAATCCTCCTCTTTTCAACTTACGTCACCCACGTCTAAGTCGTATATTTCAATGTGTCAGAGTGTCGACATTTGGATAGATTTTCAATAACATATCCGAATAATGTCAATTCGGGGAGATACGCGAACGACAGGAAACGGGTTACAGATGTATATTTCGTTAGTGGTTTTTAAAATGTAATTCAACTCCAACAGGATTTTTCATTCTTATAATAAAGCCGGCTTTACGACAGGTACTGGAAATTCTAGGTTCCTGACACCTACGTGTGTACTCACGTAACTACATCAAGTATGTACATACTGACAGTCATCCTCACAAGTACCTGCAGTTCGTTCGCTTCGTAACCTATTTCAATCGCTTCATGACTGACATACATTTCTCGTGCAAATATCCAATTTTTGCTACCGAGAAAACTAGTTTCCCTACGTTACCACCAACAAAAAGAATCAGACTGCACTCTACTGCTTGCTTCGGTCCCTTCGCGATATGTTAGTGTAACTTTATCACTTGCTTTTGCTACTAATCTAAGGACCACATTCTACTTTAAATCTATAATTCAGCAATTCCTTGAAAATGCTCGTATATCCATCTATTCCGGGTGGCAATATAAAAATAGGTTGGCAGCAACTTTTTAATTTATGGGGAAAATGAAATTTTGATAAACCTACATTTGACAATAAGACATAGTACCTTATGTTTTTAATGAAACTTAAAAGCTTGTGGAATAACAATAGAACTCACCGAACTTTCGAATTTATTCAAAGCCTCCTTTTGAAAAGAAAGAATAAAATATTTCCTCTTTAAACATGTCAAGAGTAGTCCAAAGTTTGTATATTTGTACATAAAAAAGAAACAAAGATACTGGCTAAAGTGTAGGCGTGACACTTCAATGACTGAAGTGTCACGCTTACACTTTAGCCAGCATTTATAGTAAAATATATTGAATTTCCTCAAAACATTCGCAAAGATTGAACTTTCATTCCGTTCCCGCAACTTCTAATTTCGTAGTCTGCACTGCAGAGTGAATAAAATAAGTATTCTGTCGTCATCCTGCTTTACATATTTTATTGGATTACATAAAATTCCTTGTATGGAAATATATAACGGCCTTAAAATGATTTGACTTCCAAAGATAAAATATAAGACATCAATAAAATGAAAGCCTCTTGCAGCCCCCGAACTAGACTTTCTTTTCATACGGAGTTTTTTTTCTAGTTAGGATATTTTTACTTTTCGGAGGAGAATCGCGATATATTACATAATCCGTATATATTTCAACCCTTTTCTAGAATATTTTTTTTGGCAATAAAAAGCAATGTGAGCTTTTCAATCTTTTTATATGTTATTATTGGGGCTTTACATTTTTAATTAACGAGTTTGATAATCGTTTGCATTTGTTTTTTTTTTTTTTGAGGTCAAAGTGGGCTCTTCTAAAAAACGTGAGTGGCTGAGCACATCTCCATTTGTAGTAATTTGAAACCGAAAATTTAGATATTTGCTTATTCTGCACACTTGGCCAGTCCAACAAAATTTCTAAAATATGCGAATATACTCTTATTAACTTTATTTGTGCATATTTTGAAACGTGATGTATTTGAAGGGCCTAGATTTCAATTAGATACACGACTGTGTTTTTTTTTCAGATTTTTCATTTGAATAGGTTCTGAGAACGAGACCTGTTACAGTTTTTGAGGATCATATTTTGAACCCTCACTACCCTAACTTTCAAATATTGAACCAGTTTTCAAAAGTATTAATTGAGCCCTTTTATTTGCGAAAATAAAATTTGCACCCTCTCTTAACACAACTTATCACAAAATGCGCCACTATATGGAAAGGGGCTCACAAACGACACGTTCTCACCAAATTTCGTGACAATCGGTTTAGCCGTTTCCGAATAAATCGGGTGTGGCAGACATCGACTCGATTCTAATAAGGTTTTGTTTCATACAAAATCTTAAAAATGTGATTTCGAGAAAAACGCATTTAAAATTTTCCTTTTGTAGGCACGTCAACATGACCCGTGATCTAAAATTTTTGCAGCATACTCCCAATATATTCTGCTTTCAACATATATCATATATAAAAGAAAAATTGATTTCTGGAAATGATCACATAAGAAAACCCCAAGGCTAGTGACGGCTTCATCGATTTGAATACTTCCTAAAATTTGGTTATCCAATCCTTGTCGTTAAGAGCCTTTAAATAGGCGTAGTAATAACAGCTATATAGTTATTTGGTATGTTGAATACTTGAAATCTGAATGTCTGAATTACGCATTTTATATTAATGAAACTACATATTCGTATAATATCCGAGGGGTTAGTGAACAACAATTCCATAAAAAATATTATCCTTTTATGTTGCATTATTTACACTATTGCACAATGTTGGAATAATTACCTTTTGAATGCAGGTTTGTTAGGAAGACTGTTCAAATATACATATGTATGTATTTAAAATTGTTACACAACATTATGGACGAAAAGTGGTTGACCCCGTTTCCCAATGAGGAACAACCAATGCCAACTATGTCAGTTTAATGTTATATTGAAGGAAATCATTTTATAACTCAATAATAACACAACTACACTAACAGAACTGCGAAAATCACAAACACAGAATATGTTACACTTTAAGCCCAACTTAAAAAACTCCTTTTTTCATTGGAAATTGGCGTTGAAGAAAAATTTATTCCCGAATCAAGATAACATTCAATTCGATTCAAAACTCATCAACTTTTTCTTTAAAAATAAAAATGTACACATTAGAAATGTCAAGCAACTGGGAAGCGGTAATCTTTACACAAGATACCAAGCGGTAACCGCAAAAGAGAAAGAAGGAAATGAGTCCCGTAGAATAAAGGAGAAAAGAGGATGTGATAACTCTAGATTTAATTCAGAAAATTTACCACCATAACATCTAGGAACAAAACCCCTAGGCGGCCCCTAGGCAAAGCTGGTATTCTAGAGATATTTACTTAAATTATATTTCAAACCCATACAATAGGAAATTCCTAGCAACGATCACCAAGGCTGCCAACCAACCAAACCCCCCTAACAGGTTTGTCAGTCGTGAACACCGGTACGTGGAACCGGACAGCACGTGCTAGCTAACCTAGCAGTTCAGCGAAATGAGGGCCGGGGGTCTTGGTTCACAAATATTACCTCCCTGTCGAGACACCGAGATTTTACTTACGTGCCTAGACTTAATACAAACAAGTCGGGAAACCGGAAGCTTGACGCTTCAGGTATAAAAGGTTTTGTGTTTCCCTATGTGAGGAGCATAACGTAGTTCTCCATTGGCTTATAGCATTGACCCGAGGTATTTAAATCGCTCAGTTCTGGGCAGGTTGCCACCATTGCCAGAACTCAGCAATTTAAATATCTGGAGGAGCAGATTACTGCCATTGATAGAACTGAGCGATTTAAATATCTCGAGTCAATGCTACCAGCCAAAAAATAAGTGCGTAATGAAATGTTTCAAGCATGAACGCCACCTGGATGAAGTGACATTCCGCAACTAGTGTCCTTTGTGATCGACGTATCAGCGCACGTCCCAAATCTAAAATTTACTGCAATGTCGTCCGTCTGTCACTCTCTATAGTTTGAGTGTTGACTATAAAGGACAATGAACGGCGTCTTGCGGTAATGGGGACGAAAATGTTGCATTGCGCTGGTGGCGTGACACGTTTTGATCACGTCTGAAATGAGAATATCCGCGTTCGATATGGGTTTGCACCGATCGTGAGAAATCTGCAAGAGAGGCGTTTTCGATGGTATGGTCACGTAATTCACGCTAACGAGAATTCAACTGGTTGTTGAATTCTCGTATTGGTCAGAACATCGAAGTCAATGGTAAGCAACCAAAAAACCGGCCAAAACAATGGTCGCATGATACACTGGATGGGGATTTGGAGGTCTCGCGATTACATCCTGATCAGGCATTTGATAAAATAAAATGACGAAACCGATCACGACGAGCCGACCCCGCCTGTGAACTGAAGGCTGAAGAAAAAGAAGAAGATGTGAAGAGCGATGAGCCTGACAGTTCCGTGTCGCATAGTTAAAAATTCTATTGGCATCTATTTTTTAGAAAGTAATTTAAATGATTCATTTGATGGAAAGCCCTGTATTGAAATAGTCAACCTCATACGCTTCACACTCTGAGTTTAATATTATTAGCAAATGCCAATAATTTAACCAACATCAAATATAAAAAAGGGCTAGGGAGAATTAGATTCCTCTTGAATGGAATTTTAATATTTTGTTCGAATTTCAATTATTCTCGTTAATTATGACGTCGCCTCTTATTTGTATGGCTTAGGATGCTGTTAATTAGCACGAAATTGATAAGTTTGAACTGCTATAACTTTCCCAATAATAGTTGGATTTTCATGAAACTTGGCATGTGTATGCACGAGGCTGTCCTCTATCCCTTTCATCTAGGCGCACCACCCTGATTTTTAGGTTGGGTAGTTTCCGAAAATGAGTCCTGTCTCACTTCAAGTGAGTACATTTTGACTCATTACTCATGCACTTTGCAATTTATGCCAAAACTAATATTAGTGTCGGAAAGTACAAATCGAGACCTTTCATTTGATACCCTACACAACTATATCCGGTGAAAAAAAATGTTGAATCCCCCCTTTGCATGTATGGGGAGCCCCCCTTTAAACTCCACCTAAATTTATGTCACTCACTGTATGCGTGGGATTTCATAGTTCCCATCTGTCCACCAAATTTCGTTCAGATCGGTTTAGCCGTTTTAGAGAAAAATGCGTGTGACAGATAGACAGACAGACAGACATTGAATCGATTTTAATAAGGTTTTGTTTTACACAAAACCTTAAAAACTACACCCACCCGGGTGAGACTATTCTAAAAGAGACTTGAAGTCTCGAGCCGGGGTGGTACCACCGAAATTTCTTCACAAAATCACCAAAAAAACTAACGTTTGACGATTTTGTCAAACAACCAGGCGTTATCAGCTGTTAATGATTGTTAATTATTTAAGACCATAGCTTCTTTGAATCAAAGTGAAGACGCACTACACAATTATGTTGAAAAATTAGTAATTGCCAATGCATCAAAAACTTTCTGTCACCTTTCAAATCCCGCATATTACGCTTCATCGCTGAAAACGCGTTTTTTGTTAGGTGCCTGTAAAATCGTCTTAAACGGGTTTGACTGTATATGTGGACTATTCCTGCACATGATGATCGCACTCACGAATTTGTGGGATCGGACTGACCCATCCAAAATTGGTAACGACCACTAGGATCACGCGCGAGCATAGCAAATTTGAGTATTACCTAAATCTTCTGCTTATTAGACAGCGTTGTTGTTTGCTTGCTACCAACTTGTTTCTTTTCTGTACGGTGGCTCGGTGTTCAGAGGTGGCGGTGAGGAAGACGGAGCGGCAACCCTGTCGACCAAACCGAAACCAAGTGGCCGAGGAGAACCTCCATAGTGGTGGCACCGGGAGACGTTATACTCACTTTGGTTTGCCAGCCGTGATACAGTAGGCGAATGCTCCAAAGGCCTAATTAGGGCGATTAGACCCGAGTCTGCACGGGGGCTCATCTGAAGTGGTAATTGGCCACGAAACCTTACCAGGGGTATACTCGTACCTTGGGAACCGGGATAGCCCCTGGGCTCTCATACTTCGGATGAACTCCCGTTGTATGTGAGTACAGCTCGGTTGTTTGCGGTTGGCCCCCCTAGTGGGAGTTTCATGGTGGTTGTGGTTGTGCTCAAGCGAGAAGAGACCTTCGGGCCTCGGCGTGGTGTTGCGTTTCAACACGGGTGCCATACTCCTTAGTTCGGTAGAGATTTAGGTATGTCTTGCATCCACCAGTATGAATGCTAAGCCATGCACTTGGTATATACTGGTACCGTTGCTGCTTGTCACAGCGGGGCTCTCATTGTGGTCACAAAATCAATCCGTATCTGAAGAGGACCGTAGGATTAAGTCTCCACGACAGGTACCTACGTTAAACATCAAAGGGCTTAACTGTACGGCCGGCGACTCCAACCTAGCTTCCAGCTCCAAGCTTCTATATTGTCCAAAACTCCTTCCGCCTTGATTGCTCAAACGGTTTGCTAATGGGCTGGTTTCTGGTTGCGCGAACTGCCCTTTCTGCCTTCAAAAATGTTTAACTCTGCGATTTTCTAACTACCCGCCCATGTGACTGTATTTAAACATTTCAGGGCACTACTTTGCAAAGCGGAGCAGTGCACCCATAACGATAAATTTCCCTTCCGTGGCCGAAACTTGACGACTCAAATTTGAATCCTCACACCTCGAAAGCGGGCAAAAAATTACGTTAATGAAACACATCCTCAAATGTTATCTAATTGTTGTAGTTTTGCAACTTCTACATATTTCTCCAAGTAGACACCAAAAGATTTTATTCCATTTTTGCTTCTGAAAATTAACAAAAACCATAATTTTTTTCAATTTATCTTCTTTACAGTACGGTGAACTTTCCCTTACAACAAATCCATCGTTTGCACTGTACAATACACCACAACGTGTACCAGCTCCACAACGGCCTGTCTACACGTCGCCACCACAGCTTCTTTCAACAAGATCCCCATCAAATATTTACACTCGTATACCATCCCGAACATATTTGCCGGTATTCGATAAACGAACTTCACCAACGTCGCCATATTCATCAGCAGCACCTTGCTCAGTTCCGTTGCTTAGTGGCCATCATCAACAACAACAAATCCCACAACAGCACATTTCACCAACTTCACCAGTATCCCAGCATCAACAATCGTCCTTACTCATCACCAGTGTTGGAGGCATTTTAGGAAATTATGACAATAAATCCTGAGATTCGGCCGATGATGACATGAAGTGTCAATTAGTGTGTATAGGTGGCGCAAGTAGTTGTAACAGTTCGGCCGAAAGAACTACAGTTGTTTAGTATTCGAATATGGTAGTGAAAGAAGGCTAGGCATCATTTACGAATTATTAATAAATAACTGAAAAAAACTAAGACTATAGACCATTTCTAGCACGCGGAAAAGAAGCGCGCAACAGCTTCTCTTCTTCTGCTCAAGGTCTAACGCTATCACTAGGTCTGTCTGCATAGTTACTAAGTTATGCCACTAGTTAGATTATAACACGATTACTACAATTGCTAGGGTAAAATAATCTGTCTAGAATAAGGATATATAAAAAGAGACTTAATTTCGCTCTATGAGCCGGCATAAATAAGTGTAAGTATATGTGTAGATAACAAATTAAAACAAACATTTAAAAAACGAATTTAACAGAACTGAATAAAAAGCGATCGAGGACAATTCATTTATTGTTTACTTCATATTTCAAATCCCAGTTCATTTACTAAATCGTTGAGGACACTACGCCCGCTGGCAATTTAAGTTTATAGGAGCGCTCAAAGTCGAAACCCTCATTTCTTGCAATGCAGATCATTGGAACAACATTTCTTTTTCAGTTGAAGTTTGTATTTATTTCAAGAACGGGCGAATCCAATTTCGAATTAACAAACTGATAGCTCACAATTCTTATAAGTATTCAAATAGGTTCCGCTTTTTGCTTGCACACTTCCAATGGCCAACTGAACACACAACTGAAACTTCTGCTTCTATCCAGTTTATGAGTTTCAAGAATACCACTGGCTGAGTGTTTTAATCTCATAAATATTTATTGTTTTTAATTGAGAATTTTGTAAATTTTGTTGTAATTTCCTCTTGCTCGAATAAATAGCAAACTGCAAATTGTATATATTCCAACTAACGAATTTAAGTATTTCACCCAAAATATGGAACAAATAACAACCCAACAAACAAGAAAATATAAACAGCATTTGTGTGCCATGAAAGACAATTTTTTTTTTTTGTTATATAATTCTCTTTTCTTGCTGTAATTTATTGCAAAATGGTGACTGATGTCCATTGTAAAAATGAATATCCTTTTTTTCTCAAAACTCAAGATGGCAGTATTTAATTTAATGGGAAATGTTCATTTTCATTTATGATAAGTTAAGGTAAAATAAATAAATAATCTATTTTTTAATGAAATAACGTGTTTCAATAAGACGTTCAGTAACTGACGAAAAGCACAATTCTTCAATTATCCTTTACGAATTACTTTCCCCTTAACTTACCTATCTATTGTCGCGAAATTTCATGAGAATATTTGGACTATGAATCCCCGTGTATGTAGGCCTGCGTTAATAAGGAACTCCAGACATCCCGGTTTTGCGCCGAGGTCCACCAATTCGATATCCCTAAAAGCTGTTTGGCGTCCTGGCCTACACCATCGCTCCATCTTAGGCTGGGTCTGCCTCGTCTTATTTTTCTACCATAGATATTGCCCTTATAGACTTTCCTTGTGGGATCATCCTCATCCATCCGGATTAAGTGGCCCCCCCACCGTAACCTATTCGTCATTGTGTAGGCTACGGAATCGTCCATCCTCATGTAGGGGACCAAAAATTCTTCGGAGGATTCTTCTCTCGAACGCGGTCAAGAGTTCGCAATTTTTCTTGCTAAGAACCCAAGTTTCCGAGGAATACATGAGAACTGGCAAGATCATAGTCTTGTACAGTAAGAGCTTTGACCCTATGGTGAGACGTTTCGAGCGGAACAGTCTTTGTAAGCTGAAATAGGCTCTGTTGGCTGACAACAACCGTGCGCGGATTTCATCATCGCAACTGTTATCGGTTGTGATTTTCGACCCTAGATAGGAGAATTTGTCAACGGTCTCAAAGTTGTATTCTCCTATCTTGTTCACTTCGATAGCCGCCACAAACGAGTCATACTATGCAGTCGAAAAAATGCAATATTTGAAGACTCATTGTGTTGGAAAAGTAGCACATGTCACCCGACGACAACTACAAGACAGCTCCGTAGAAAATTCTACAGCATAATCCATTGCAGAAGTTTCAGACATACTCAAAATGGACAATCTAATGGAATTCTTGACACGCCGCTTCAGGACATTGGAAGCCTTGAACATGCAAAAACCGCAGATAGTAGACACACCCTCTGTTCAGGGCACTACGGTATGCATCTTCTGTGAAAAGCCACATTACGTAAACCTATGCGGCACATTTGAAGCGTAAATTCTGCATCAATTGCCTCAAAAGGGGATACGTGATACTTGCAGAAAACCGCACCACACGTTCCTCTACAATAACAAGGCTACTACCCACAACTACAAGCTATCGACCAATGCATTAGACTCGTTTCACACGTATACGATTCCATTCGGTCGTTGCCAACAAGTATAAAACAGGGTATATTTGGTACCTAATTGAAGCCGTATAAGACAGAATGCTCCCAGATCCCAAATATACTTTACTTTCATTTGTCGGTAGCGACCTAAATAGAAACGAAAACGAACCGAATGAAACCACATACGAGCCTAACCCCTCAAGGTTTTACCAACCGCCCCATGTGCACCTAAAGAATTTTTAAGAGCACAAGTGATCACCTTAGTCGTCAGTTCCTCCCGAATTCAAAGCTTTTTAACCTGTTGTATACCAATCCATTGCGTACCTGCAGATCAGTGAGTTTGTTGGAATTTTCCCTAATATACTCGTTCAGTTGCAAATAGTCCACAGATCGAAAATGTGATGAATCAAAATATACGTCTGCGTGAATACATACGAGTTAGAGAATCCGGCACCAGATGTTATGAGCCTTTCCTGTGCTTGATTATGAACAAGAATCCTTGAAATTTCAATGTCCATCTGGTCTATTGTGAAGGTCTGACTGATTCATCTGCCATTTGAGCGAAGCATGGTCAATTACCACTTCGAATGTTGTGCCCAAAATGTGCGCTTTAATTTTGCGCACTGCTTCCACCACTGCCAAATATTCCTGTTCAGTAACATCCGAGATTGGTTCCTCAGTCCAAAAAAATTGACGCTAGCAGTAGCAAGTGTTAGTCGAAGGTCTCTGTGATGAGCAGCAAGTCATGTAAATATACGAAGACTTGATGACGCAAGTGGGTACGGATGACTTTGCCCATCAGTCGCTGCACGGTTTGAAGTCAGAGTTCAAACGACACGGTCACGAACTGATAGAGTGGTCGCCCTGGAACTGTGAAGGCAATCTTATCTTTGGACGCGTTACCCAGTGGAATTTGCCAGAACACATCCTTCAGGTCTAGACTCGTAATAAATCTAACCTTCGGGAGACTACTGAAAATCCCCCGATGAGAGGTAAATCATAAACGTCCTTTACGCTGACACTGTTCACCTTACCCACATCAAGGCAAAGCCGCACTTTACCAGGTTACACCATAAGGGTGACTAGCAAAGACCGGACACTTTGCGATTTCTCAAAGACTCTTAAAACCTGCATCCGGTAGAGGAGCTTTTCGATGTCTCTGTTTGATAGGTTTATTATTCCCGACATCGATGACGTGTGTTGTGAGACGTTCTAAGCCCTCCGAATCGAACAACTGGTATTGGTTGACGTTCTCGACACTTTCTATTGAACATACGAAAGGTCCGATTCTGTCCTGTGTGAGTTAAATTTTGGGTTAACGACGGGATAAGGAAGAACGACATCGATTCCGTTCGATCACGAAACATGATGTCAACCGATACTCTGCCTACTGTCGAGTGGCTAGTCCCGTCGTCTATTTAATTTAATGGGAAATCTTCTTCTTCTTCTTTTTCTTCAGCCTTTGCCCCGTTCACAAGCGGGGTCGGCTCGTCGTGATCGGCTTCGCCATTTGGCTCTATCGGATGCCTGATCTGGGTGCAATCTCGAGGCTTTCAAATCCCCCATCCAGCGTATCAAGCCACCGTTGCTTAGGTCTGCCTTTTGGTCGTTTACCATCGACTTCGATGTTCAGACCAATCTTTGCAAGTGAATTCTCGTTTGCACGAATTGCGTGACCATACCATCGAAGACGCCTCTCTCGCAACTTTTCGACGATTGGTGCAACCCTATAACGATCGCGGATATCCTCATTTCAGATGTGATCTAAACGTGTGACGCCACTAGTCCAACGTAGCATCTTCGTTTCCATTACCGCAAGACGCCGTTCATTGTCTTTTATGGTCGGCCAACACTCAGAACCATAGAGAGCGACTGGACAGACGACATTCCGGTAAATTTTAGATTTGAGACGTTCGTTGATACGTCGATCACAAAGGACACCAGTTGTGGAACGCCACTTCATCCAGGTTGCGTTAATGCGTGAAGCAATTTCATAACGCAGCTCTCCATTGGCTGATAGCGTTGACCAGAGGTATTTAAATCGCTCAGTTCTGGGCAGATCACTGCCGCTGACAGTGATTGTGCCTGTTTCATGGGGATCGGTCGTCAAAAATTCAGTTTTGTTTAAATTCAATCTGAGACCGTGTTGCATGAGGCGATCATTCCATTTTTGAACAAGTTGCTCGAGATCATTTTTGCTATGAGATGCTAGGAAAACATCATCTGCATAAAGCAGTGTACAGGGCGCTGGACGTTGGATATCCCGTGTGACGGTGTCCATAACAAGGACAAAGAGGAGTGGTGAGAGGGCACTTCCTTGATGAACTCCAACAGAGACACGAAGCGGTTTTGATACACCCGCCATACTTCGAACTTTATTTTTCGGATCGTGGTAGAGCAATTGAACCCAGCGCACGAGTTCTTCTGGCACGAAGTGTTGTCGTAAAGCATACCAGATGAGTTCGTGTGGTACACGGTCAAACGCTTTCTCTAGATCCAGAAAGGCAATGTAAAGAGGGCGATACTTCTCACGGTGTTTCTCCATGAGTAACCGCGCAGCGTGTATTGCGTCAGTAGTTCCGCAGTTCTTGACAAATCCGGCTTGATTCACGGTTATTTCAACGATTTCGCGAATACGGTTGTCAAGAATGCGTTCAAAAATCTTCATGGTATGGAAAAGTAACCGGATCGGACGGTAATTTGAACATTCTGCTGGGCTACCTTTCTTTTTCCATATTGGAACAGTGGTACTTTCTTGCCAGTCAGATGGTGTTCTTCCTTCCTGAATAACCCGGTTAAAGAATTCAGTGAGCCACAGTGTTGGGTCCCAGCTCTTCGCTTTCCAGAGCTCAGATGCGATGTCGTCAGGTCCTGTTGCTTTCCCCGATTTCATTTATTTTATTGCCTCCTCGACTTCTGTTGCGCTGACTGGTGGAACTGCTCCAAATGTCGGCAATGATTGTGGAAGTGGAGGATGAGCAAATTCTTCAGTTGAAATCTGCTCGAAGTATTCTCGCCATCTATCCGAGGCTAAGAATTATCCCAAAACACATGACCGAAAAAGGCTTATTATTTGGCTGAAGAATTTCACAGTCCCCAATAGACAATGTTGAAAAACAGAAATAAATTCACTTAATATTATTTACTGTACCAATATAACACCATTTGATTACTTAGTTCATCTTGAACATTCAATACCCCCCAGAAGAAGGGAGGAATATTTTTATGGACTCTTAGACTTTCCTGTCTATTGACCATGTTTTCCTACATCCCAAAAATCAAATATATTCCATTTGTGACAATTTTCCTCCGTAGCATTCTATTTCTCTGTCAAAAGCCATTTAACCCCATTTACATTTTAATGTTGCCCTTCTGAGAATACCCATCCTATTCCTTTCATTCTCAATTTCTATACTACATTCAACCCAAACTCTATAGTTCAATATACCGAAGCATCAGTGTGGCGACAACGAATAATACATCCTTTTGACAAATACGGAAAGCCCAATAGCGACAATAAGCAAATCTTTCCAGTGATTTTAAATGTGTATGCCCGGCTTGGAAAGAAAGGAAAACGCATTTCATTTGGTAAACGTAGAAATAATAGCTGAAAAGGGGGGAAACCATACAATGCTAGCATCTCAGCCCACATGATAGTAACTTCCGGAGTGCCCCTTTGTGTAGGATATCGAAAATTTTCCACAGGCTTATTTCACCGGTCATTTTCAACAACATCCTTTGTAGCCGAGTTTATCGCTTGTAACAGGCAATGGTGTACATAATCGTTCAATTGACTGTTACCAACTACAGCACTAGGATTAGGGTGCACCAATAAAGGACAACACCACGATCGAATTATGTAAAACACCACATGGTTGCTGTTTTAAATTCGCATCAATGTTTTCCGGATTTCGGGGAAAAAGGTAAATTTACCGGATTAGAAAAATAACGTGCCCGGGTGGAATAATCAATGTTCAGATTATTTGGTTGACTCGCATCGACAACTGGCACTGGAATGCAAAGTCTGCAGATTTTAATATTTTGAGTCCTTCAAGTGTGTTTACTGAAACACTTGCAACCCAGCGGAAATCTGTTTGTTTAGTTCATTGGTTATATTATACGAGCGCATACATCTTAAGTTTTCCGCCAAGAAGATGGCGAAAATACATTCCTCTGACTTGTTAGCTTTGCTGTGCCGTTGCATTTTCTAAATTTAAATTTTAAGTGATACCCTATGCGGTAGGCTTTCATCTTGCTACCATAGGGAACCTTGAATTTGATAGAACAGTATTCTACCGCCGTTACTATTCCTTCTTATTATTGATGACGTTCTCCATGCTGCCTTGTCCGGAAGACGTATTTTTTGTTTATTTTTTAAATAAATGCATAAAATCTAAAGAATATTGTATCAAAATTTCAAGACGATTGGGATAAAATTAACGAAGTTATGTTTACTTGAACATATGGTGCCATAGGCCGGTGCAAAACTTTAAATCCCTTTTTTCAAACTTCCTATTTTTGAAGTGCATGTACGTCATAACTCAAAATCTTCTGTAGCAATATGTTGAATTTTTGCTCAATGCTTCTTCACGTAATTCTAGGGGTACCTTCACATTTACTAATTTTAAATTTATTTGTTTTTTAGCAAAAATCCGCTTCCAAGTGCCACGAAAAAAAGCCCTCCCAAGTTACCTCGAGAAACATTTCCTCTAACGAATGCATTTTGATTTTTGTGTTTCAGACGATTTTATCGCGAGATATCCTGTATACCAAACGACTATTTCCCAAAGTACCTCCGGAGATTCACTGTCACTGTTCGGTTGTTCCGTTGAAAATGGGAATTTACTAAATAAGTTGGCACTAACTGCACCCACAAAAAAAATCTTAAGTACATCGCATTTTTTATCGAATCAACCCTACAACCCCACCCAATAGAAATAGCACACTGAAATCCAAGCGACTTAAATCATCCAAAAAGTAAATCCAATCTATTCCTGAAACCGCACCATCTACAATCGCTTTAATGCAAAATAAATACAACAACAGTGTTCTAATATCCTAAAGCCCTACATGAAGGTCCTAAGGGTTTAACGTGACTACCTGCTGTGTAACCATAATCCCACGGTCCTCTTCGAACACGGATTGATTTTGAGACCACAATCAGAACCCCGCCATGGTACTGGCTTATACTGAGTGCAGGCTCAGCATTCATACCAGTGGATGCAAGGCCTATCTAATACCTCTGCCGCAACTATGGGGTACGGCACCCGAGTTGTACAGCGCAACTCCACCCTTGAGCTCCAAGGCGCTCTACTCGTGGTGTAAACATAACCACATCACAGGGGAATAACATTAGACAGATCACAGTAAGTAAATTCAAAAGTGTTAAACACAGATTTGCACAATGCTTTGAAAATACGCAAAGACAAAAACAGTTAGACTTATAGAAGTGGCGAAGCACCTTATGATTAGAAGGTTTTAGTCGATACAAACCCGGCACACTAGAATATCAGGATATTTGTAGCATCCCTAAAAATTTCCACCTTCCAACGTCGAAAAAAAATAATTCACGAGTGCTCTTAAACCACTTTAGCCATATTTGTCACACCTCACGAAATGCGCTTACGTGTGCATGTTTAAATACAAAATTTTTTTTACCGAACCTAGTCATGTGGGGCATTATATAAAAATCTTTGTCGAAACAGATATTAGTTCTGACATTGGTTGGGTGGTGGAGGGAGTGTGGGGGCCCGAAAAGGGTCCCGTTCTCAGAAACTACTCAACCCAAAAATCATGGTGGTCCGTGCATATAGTATAAATGCTTCAATATTCGATATCTGCTCAAATTAAGTTAATAATAGTATATTATTATATTTTGAAAAAGTTGCAACGAACATCCCTTAAGTTCACCTTAAATTAGTAAAATTGCAGTGAGATAGACTTTAATAGGAAGCATCACACCGGAAAGTTTGTTGCAAATCTTATTATTATTTTAATAACAAAGTTACAATAGGTCAAAATTGCCTCTTTGGCGTCAAATTATTATACCACTCCCCACAAAATGAAAGGTCAGTATCACATCGAATTAAATATCAGGCATATATAATATACATTGTATATTCACTACGAGCTATATATAAGTGAAACCATCACCATCATCATAGCTTAATATTCTCACATAAAAGTCAACAAAACCTATCTTATCTGAAAATCTGAACTTCAGGTTTTCTACTTGTTATTTTACTCTTCCCGTTAGTTAGTTTAGTTAAATGGGGGGAGCCGCAGCTCTGAGCACTCAGGCCATTATTAGGTCCATTGTACTATCCCCGTAAGTTGCCTATTCAATGGCTTCCCGCCTACGGTGTTCGCAGGCTTTAGCGAATCTGAGAACATTCTCAAGAGGCAGAGAGTGTGCAGATTCTTCATTGAAGAAAACCTTGCCAAGGTGCCAAGGATGCCGGGCAGCTGCATAAAAAGTGCAGGGCTGTCTCCTCCTCCTCTTCACATTGGCTGCACACAGCCAAAACCACTACCCCAATTTTTTGCATATGATAGGGACAGTGTCCCGTCAAAAGCCCTACTAGGGTTTTCATGTCCCACTTCTTAAGGAACAACAAAAATGCCGCTCTAGTGGCCCTAGGCTCTTTCACAAGGATTTTCGCTTGCCAGCAAGAGTCCAAATTTTTCCACTCGGTTGCGTGAATCCTTGCAATTTCACCCTTCAGAGTAGACTTGACAGTACATGGTCGGATTCCAAGAGCTGGTTCTGGCCCCACCATTGTGGATCCAGACCCTCGGCGAGCCAGTCTATCAGCCCCCTCATTACCGGCGATGTTAGAGTGTCCCGGCACCCACATCAGGAATGTTTCGTTCAGTCGGCCAAGTTTCAGCAGCACCTGATGACAGCTCCACACCAACTGGCTTGATATGTTATTGCCATTTAGTGCTGATAATGCCGCCCGACTGTCGAAACAGATTCCTGCGACCCCTCCATTTTTGTCGCAGACATTCTTCTGCTGCCAATGAAATGGCATATATCTCCGCCTGGAATATGGTCGTCATTTTTCCGAGGGGTGGGGCCAGTTCTATAATCGGATTCTCGGAGAACACACCTGCACCCGATCCATCCTCCGTGACTGACCCGTCGGTGAAGATTATTAGGTCTGTAATCTGAAAAGACTCATGGCCACTTGTCGACCATTCTTTTCTTTCGGTGATTACGACAGTGTATGTCTTTTCAAAAACGAATCTGGAAACCATATGATCGGTCAGCATCAGGGCTACCGGATGTTTTTCAAGGAATTTCCAGATAGACGCGTTGGATTGGCCGCCTTTCCACGCCCCAATGGTATCGAGCCTATATGCGCCGTTGGCTGCTTTCCGTTTCACCTCCAAGTGAATGGGGGGTAAATTTAGGATAGCTTCAAGTGCCGCAGTCGGCGTAATACTCATTGCTCCAGTAATACTTATGCAACCAAGTCTCTGAATCTGCGTTAGCAGCTTCCTGCTGTTAGCAAAGTTCAGTCTTGGCCAACAGACGATGCATGCATACACCAAAATGGGTTTTATTATGGATGTATACATCCAATATATCCGTTTAGGTGAAAGTCCCCAGGTCTTACCTATCGCATTCCTACAGCACCAGAGCAATCTGCAGGATTTCTGGTATTGTTCCTGGATATGATGCTTCCACGTTAACTTGGAGTCGAAATGTACTCCTAAGTACTTGACTGTTTGTGCCAGCTGGATTTCCGCCCCTGCTAAGGTGGGTAGCGTATAGCTGCCCCACTTGACGTTCCTAGTGAACATAACTAGTCCAGTCTTCCTAGCGTTCACCGTGAGTCCATTGCGGAGGCACCAGCTGTGGATTACATGCAGGGTTGCATTCAAGCGGTCACATACTGTGTCCGCAAACTTGCCGGTAGTGAGTTTCTTCAGTATTTCTCAGTATTTCTCCATTTAATGGGATTTGAAATCCATAGCCTGCACATTTCTTCTCATCTCATATTCAACTACTATGCTGAATTTCGCTTCTCTCTAGAACCAAGCTATTTGAAAATTCGCAATTAATCAGCAATTACTTTTCCGTGTGAACAACAAAATCAGAAATTGACTAATATCACAATTACGTCGACACGACTGAAAAGAGTTAAGGCAAATGACTTACTCCCATGAAGGACTAAAGCTTATGAATAACAGCCAGTTCTGCGGTGAAACCAGGCCGAGGTGCTGAGGTTGACCACATTAATTAATGCATCACACTAAAGGGAATATTCTGACAGAATAAATTTTTATAGACTACTAGCTGACCCGACAGACTTTGTATTGCCTCAACCGATAAATAAAAGACCTAAACTTTTGTATAAAATAATTTTAAAACAAACAAAACGAATATGTATTTAATGAAAAAGCATATTGTGAAGCATTCCGTCTGCGGATTCGATCAATTTCATTATGTCGTGATTGCTGTTGTGTTTGATGTGCACGAACTCGTTGAATTCTAAGCCTATCTACTTCATTATCACTCACTAAATAACGCAATTCTGACATAGGAATACGACTATTTTCTTGATCTGTCTCTCTCTGGTCATCAGTGCGGTTAGCACGTGAGGTAGCTCTTCGCACTTTTGATTGACTGCGACGACCTAAGTCAGGTCGTCTTCTCGTCGGCATCGTATTTGTAAATAATGAAAGTGAGGAAATTTTTCGCTCACTTAGCAGTAAAGTGTCACAATCACAAAATATCAAAAACAAGTCGGAATACCGGAAGCTCGCGCTTCGGGTATAAAGGTTTTGTGTTCATCTTATGTAAGAAATTTCAACGCACATTTCTCTATCCATATATAGCTACAAATCCAACATAATCCTGTATATTTTCCAAACTACGAGACATACGTACATATTATACTCACCCTAAACAAACAAACTGCCTATTTCTCAATACTGTACACATATATGCACGTATATAAATTGATCGTACCCATATTTCCGATTTACTTCGTCTATCTGAATTAGGCACTACCCGCAAAGTCCATTAGCACGCATATACTATACACCTATATATACACATGTCTCGTTGGAATAATTGATATTCATATACAAATGATTAAAAAACTAAAACAAAATAATTCCTTTCCACCCAATTCATACCAACTTACTTCGTTGTGGTATTGATGAATTGATATGTGATGATGACGTCATGCAGGTTGTAGAGTGCACGAAATTCAAAAAAAATTGTAAAGTTTCACCCCCTGTAACTTTGTCAATAATAGCTTGATTTTCTTCAGACTTGACCAAATTATGCACTATGTTCTTCATTATACGCATGTCAAATTTTGTACTTCTGCGATGAACACAAGGGGGGTGCCGGGTAAATTTCTAAAATGTGGAAATATACTATTATTAACTTTATTTGTGCAGATATCGGAACCGGATATATTTTAGGGCCTAGATTTCGTAGAGTTGCACTACTGTGATTTTTTTCAGATTTTTCGGTTGGATAGGTTCTGAGAACGAGACCTGTTACACTTTTTGATGGTCATATTTGGAGCCCTCACTCCCCTATGTCTCACCCAATATCAAATATTGAACCAGTTTCGAAAAGTACTAATTGAGACCTTTCATTTGATATCCCACATGGCTACATTCTGTGAAAAAAAATTTTGCAGCCTCCTTTCATATGTATGGGGAGCCCCCCCTTAAACTTAACACAAAATGGCGTCAGTTACTGCATGTAAAGGGAACGGCAGATCACATACTCCTACCAATTTTCGTGACAATCGGTCCAGCCGTTTCCGAATAAATCGGCTGTGACAGACAGACAGACAGACAGACAGACAGACAGACAGACAGACGGACAGACAGACAGACAGACAGACAGACAGACGGACAGACAGACATCGAATCGATTCTAATAAGGTTTTGTTTCACACAAAACCTTAAAAAAGAGCGCATTACCTGGAATGTTACTATCACAAAGGATCGCCAAAGTAAAGAAAGTTCTCGCGCACTCATAGATATCGTAATACTTCTTTCCGTGTTCTAAAGTGCAACAGGATGGATTGACATATTAGTTGGTTGTCAAATCTAATGTCAAATATTATCGGTGCGTTCAGAAATTTAATTTGTAACAAAACTGAATATCTAGTCTAGGTCTAGGTAGTCTAGTTTGGTCTTGAAATATTTATGGAAATTTAGAGAAGGTTTAAACGGTGAGAAACAAAAATACTAAAGACAGAAATTCTATTTTCCAATAAAACATGTTCTATGCTGTGAAACATTTGATGTCTTTTGTCTTTTCAGAAATAAAAGATTGTCACTTGGTTGTCAAATATTTCTAGTTGCGTTAAAATATTTGTCCGTTTCATAGCTGTAATATGAGGTCCGATGAACACAGTGAGTGATTAAACTTTATTGAATATCAATAAAGTTCAAATTAACTCTAAATTTTATTTAGAAAAAAACGTTTATATGGGAAGAAGAAAAGTGCTGTTTTTAGGGTTTTACCGGCAATTATTCGAATGTTTCTCACCTTTTAAACCTTCCCTAGACCTCCACGGACATTTCAAAACTAAGATAAGATAAATCCGTTCAGCCGTTCTCGAGTTTTAGCGAGACTAACGAACAGCAATTGATTTTTATATATAAGATGACCTACTAGTTACGTGTAAAGAAATATTCTCACACAAACATACAAATACATGAATTACACAAAACCTTTCATACCTGAAGAGCCGAACTTCCACTTTCCGACTTGTTTCCAATATTTTCAAAATGGTAATATATAGTATAAATAAGTATATGTAACGTATCACTAAATTGATATGAGTTCACGGTATTTTCATCGAAAAAGGGTAAAAAAAATCATTAAAGGAGGCCTTTTTCCCCACTAGTAAAGTTTTTATAAATTAATGCAAATATCGATATTGCCCTGCATTGACTTGCACTGAGGAATGCCTACCTTAAAATGCATTCACAACTTTTGTATAATAGTATTCACCAATCAATGGTCAATGAGTCAGTATTTTATGAACTATTCACCTATATACTTAAAATATTGACCAATTAAACGGGTTTATCACTTTTTGGAAAACGAAATTCTCCTCGAAATCCATTGGCCTTTCATATTATGACCTGAATAATAGTGGTTGAAGTTTCTCATTACAGGGCGGCTACATACCCGTGTGCTCTCAAATGAAAACCCATTTTCGACTTCAAAAGATTTTCAGAGCTCTCAGGTGTATTACTTCAAAAGGGATATTCCGGAGGTATTCAAGGGAATAAAGTGACAAACGAATTTCCTTACCGATATACTATGAAGTGGCAAATGATTTCATGGAAAACGTTATTTCGAGGCAACATTATCTACCTTTATTAACATATTTTTTCATAAAAAGCTCAAAAATTGATTCTCAATTTACTCAGTTTCGCTACATATATATTGCTTTTATATGAATATTCACAAACAGCCAAGTATGGTAATACACTTTCACCAAATGAAATACATATAATTTGATGAGCATGGTCCCCAGAGAACCTCTAAAATATTTTATTACACTTTCCTATAAAATTAGTGTCACAGTTATTGACATAGTTCCAACCCGACAGTTTCTCCTTGCCTGTGTATAAAAACTACAAACACCTATGCTTCTACGGTTAGGCCACTTTTATCGTTCGACACCCTTCGTGGTATCATGACCTGATTACTCATCAAAACGTCTTCAAAATATACTTTGCACGTCGTAGTACGATCCCCAGTAGAATTAAGACAGCCTTAGAAGCAAAGATGAAGGAAAGAGAGAAAGGTTGAAATAATAGTGAAGCTATTCTCCTGCTGTGATAATGTACATAGAAAAGTTTCTCCTTGCCGTCTGAATGACTAGCATGAATCTGTCCCTTTACTCCCGCCAAGTTTAAAAATGTGCGAAAAAAGCCACTGATAAGAGTAGAAGTAAGCCAATGTGAAAATTTGCTGAAATTTTCAAGTAAAACTTCTCAGACTTTCAGATTGGTACGTCTTTGAAAGAAAGCCTTAATTTTGTGATTATTAGAACAAAACTCCCATCAAGGTTCCCATTTACGAATATTATTGCTCTTCATTTATCAATATTTGCTATGTTGAAGGATTTTAACTTGAATATTCGAAATGAAAGGGAAGAATTTCAAATATGTATTCACATATGATATTCAAAGAATTCTATACGGGGAGACTTTGACTTTACTCAATTTTCTGTAAAGCATTTCCTTTTTTTACATGTGATGTGCAATATATCGACTTCTGTAGATAAAATATACAAAGAAGAATGTGGGCAAATGGTATACTGAATAGACAAAACCAGCATCAAAGTATACACTGGCAGCATTTCTTTTCTCTATCGGGGTCTAGTGAGATGGATATTTCTGCAATAACATTCTACAAATAGATAAAAAATATTTAACTGGCGACTTCGGCCAGCGCCACGAATGAATTTTTCTGTTGCTACCACCTCGTGGTCCTGTAAATAGCTTGGTCGCAACCATCAGACGACCCACATTCTACTTATATAATTCATAAAATATAACATATATGTTTATCATTGCTATTGTCTTCTGGAACGTTTGCACTCCTTCTCCACTGTTCCACCCCATGTACTTCTAGGAGACTCACTCGTCGGTCATCCTGGGATAGTGGCTTCCATTGCATGGCGTATCTCACAATGGAGTTGTTGTTCTTCCTTGATGTGTGACCTGCACCGAAGAGTTTCGCAGGAAGACCATCAAGACCAACGGCCTTAATTCGTTTAAGTCTATTGAAGGCAATGATAACTTCGTTTCTTCTTGCGGTCATCCACATAGGTTGAATTTCACCGGATGTTATACGATTCTGGATCGTTGTTAAGTGATCCACCCATCTCGTTAACTGTTCCGTACCATCGATAAGAAGCCTGCCTGAAAGGCTTGTGACCACTTGCAAAGTCATTCGTGATGCTTTATTGTAACTTCTGTTTCCCTCACCATACTAAACGAGGGCAAGCGACCATCAGATAATGGATCCATTCGAGATCGATGTCCACACCCCCTTTTTTTACGGACATTCAACAGGCAACTTTTAAATAACTCAGCGGGGAGATGGTCAAACCCATCAGTTTTACTCCGTTTAAGTGCACTGATGGCCGAGATAATTTGTTTTCTGCTTGGAGGAACAGTCCATATCCATATGTTATAGTGACTAGTCATTTCATCCACAAGAGGAGAAACTCCACCGGATGTGATACGGTTAACAACTGTGATAAAGTAGTAGTCGACCGATAAAGTCCTTCACAAAACCATTGAAGGATTAGCAACCACATGGAAGTTCTTTCAGGATGCGGTATACACTTTTAAAATCATTACGTCCTGCGACATTTTTCGCTAGCCTTCTCGGGATTTCACTCAGTGTCGGAGTTCGAATGCGTCACGCCCCCCATCACTCGCATCAATCAATAGAACCTTTAATCCCTTCCATTCATCGATCCACTTACACGATTCCACAGTCACCCCGTCGGGACATGTGCAGCACCCTAAAATTTTCATCAATATTCTCAAGCCGATTACTCAGTGTATTTGCCGTCCGATCAGCAAGATAGTTCTTCCAATGTCGAGCGACAACTGGATCATACAAGCAGTCTATGTTGAAGCTGGGGGGGTCGCAATAACAATGCGCTAAGTAGCAGACGCAACACGCAAGCATACATAAGTGACCATCAGTTGGTGACCGATGTCAGCACTTCTTTTGTTACGCACATTCAGGAGACAAATCGTAAATCTACTAAAAGTGGTCAATCTCATTACTCGTATAATGTCGATCAGTTGAAACTACTATAACATTATGGCAAGCTCTTTGCTAGAACAATGTGCAACCAATGACGAAGTCACACTTCCGAGCAAGCTGTTGTAGGAAAAATTTTGAATGTTGTAATGATATGAGTGGAAATAGAAGATCAGGTCGATCATCCTGAGTGGCCGATAACGACCTAGAGGGCAGAGCTATCCCAAAAATCTAAACAAATTGGCTAAATTGACCGTGAAGGTCCGCCCACAAAGATTGAAGCTCCATCAAAGTGCTCGGTCGACACGTTCTTGCACGCCTCTGTGCTAGCCAGGCTCGGGAATGTGGGGGGGGGGGGGGGGCGGTCCTTTGAGCGCTTTGATCCCTCACGCTTCATTACTCGAAACAACGTGTCTATTCCGATGCGTGGGTCCGCACCGGATTCTAAATTCGACATTACTACGGATTTCGCGACGGCCTATCGAAGGACAAACAGAACGCCAACTAAAGTTAGAAATTAAAAGAGAAAAAAAAACGGCTCGACCGCGCGCGTGGAGCTGTAAGTCTCCGGACCCGAGTGCCGCGATCAAGGAGGGGAAGATCCACGACGGTTCACTGTCTCAATGATCGTCTCTTCCGCCTCAGATCTGGTATGAGGCACGGCCTCTGAGGTTCCCACCCTACCTCGACATCCTCAGGCCGGTTATTCACTTTGAGGATGTCCCTTTTTAAAACAGTTCCGCGGGGGTAGTGGCGATGAAAGAGAAACAGTTGCCGAGGGGCGATCCACTCTCGGAGGATTTTTAAGCGTGGAAGAACGCTGTTCCTCGTCCAGCACCTCCTTCACAAACATACTTAACCGCGACATTAGTCTAGCTTCTAGATATGACACCGACGGTGATTCCGGTGTCACATCATATGGTCCTCTAACTTGAGTCGCCGTGCTAGAAGTTCCCTGTTGGGTGTTGTCTGTCGCTGGATAAGCGGAGTCTTCGCAGGTTGCCGAAATCCAACGCTGCTTTGTTCGTGCCCCTCGATTATGGGTCGACGCCCAGACCCCTGCCTCTCGTTCATCTCCATTCGGCATTGGGTCACCTTCGTTCTCGGACATTTTTGAACGAGAAGAAAAAAAATAAATAATAACGAAAAAACCAAATTTATCAGCTAGATAATACGACCAATCCTAGCAAAAGTAAGGAAAATACTAAGAAAGGAAAAGAAAAACGAGAGCAAAGGAGAAAAAGAAAAAAAAAATAATAGCTCAAACAAAACCAAAAATGCAGCAAAACCAAAAGTGCAGTAAAAATGTACTCTGAGGACTCCCCCCTCCCCAAATTTTCACTCCATACTCAACCCCCGCAAAACTTTCGGATGACCAAAAAGCCATCCCAACCTCATAAATTTTTTTTCATCTGTGTGCAGAAAACTTCCACACACAGTGTTTTTCCAAGAAGAGACAACAATCGAGCTGCTCCCCGTCGCAGAATATTAAATAAAAAAAAACAAGCAAAAAGGGATCGCGAGAATTCAATCTTCCTTGTCTGGAGTCAGAGAACAAAGTGAAGATGAATCATTGAGGACGGAACGGCACAGCATATAGCCGACTACCTCCGTATTCCATCAAGGATCCATCTCACCCGTCACTTCATCCCTACGAAGAAGAAAGAATATTTAATTTTCTTCAAATCCTTAAACGAAGAGATAGTCGTTTCACATAAAGGTAGGGAAGGACACTCCTCAGAAACTCGGACGGCAATACCTTCCAGCTTATAGCCGCAAAGGCCCGTAGATCCAGAGGCTTCTGGGAGGCAATCACCTACGAGACGTTAAATCTCAAGACAAACACAACAAACGACTAGCTCTTATGGTATTCTACCAAGGATAGGACAGGAAACTCTACGTTACAAGGTGGGAAAGGAAATTGAGGCTTAGGAGCACTTGCTTCCGGGAAAAAGGCGTGAAACCTAAAACTAGAAATCTGAAGGCAAGTGTACGTGGAGCCTAGCCGGGAACAATATTGAGAATCTATTGATTCTCTATCCGACACCGCCAAACGAAGTTGTGAGCCGGAATAGGCTATCTTCCACTTGATTCAGAAAACCTGCAAATAAGAAATTAGGCTTGAATCCAGGAAATGTTAGGCCCCACGTTGGGCGCCATTTGTAATGATACGAGTGGAAATCGGAGATCAGGTCGATCATCCTGAGTGGCCGATAACGACCTAGAGGGCAGAGCTATCCCAGAAATCTAAACAAATTGGCTAAATTGACCGTGAAGGTCCGCCCACAAAGATTGAAGCGTGAGGGATCAAAGCGCTCAAAGGACCCCCCACATTCCCGAGCCTGGCTAGCACAGGGGCGTGCAAGAACGTGTGGACCGAGCACTTTGATGGAGCTTCAATCTTTGTGGGCGGACCTTCACGGTCAATTTAGCCAATTTGTTTAGATTTCTGGGATAGCTCTGCCCTCTAGGTCGTTATCGGCCACGCAGGATGATCGACCTGCTCTCCTATTTCCACTCGTATCATTACAATGTATTGATAAGCCCCAACTCATAGGCAAGAATTTTTTTATTTTCTGTAATAATTTTTAGTTCGTTTAATAACGATTCTGGCCACGATTTGCCTTCAGAACGCGTTATAGTCAAGAAGACATGCTTTCATATAATTTTTAAATTTATATGAAAGCATAACCCGCTGAGCTCGGAACTGTATGCAGGCTATCAAAGAGATGTTTAGATCTTTATAATTCTTAGCCATTATTTTTTTAAGAATATGAGGGAGTCCTTAGTTCGCCATCCAGTTGATGATGGACAAAATCATATGGAAAGAAACTTTCTTGCACCTTTTTTGGTCCACGCATCCTCTTCTCTGGTTTAGACACCAAAAATTTAATAAATCCAAAAATAGACGACTTGTGGTTTCATCCAGGGCAAAGGCAACTCATCAGATGCTGCCCCTGTCTATGTTTGTTTGTTTGCCCTCCTATATATAATTCATAACACACCATGGGTATGAATTATATTCATGTTGAAAACCGACTAAAAGTTCAGGTAAACTCAGGACCCCCTCATATTCTTAAAAAATTAGAAAAACCTCTGCCGGCTTACGCCTGAACTTATAGGCTTTTAACATGACCATATTTGGTGAAAAAAATCACACCCTCCTTTCGCATATATAGGGAGCTACCCTCCAGCCCAATGCAAACTGATGCCACTCATTACATATATAGGAACACACAGACCACATGTTCTCACCAAATTTGATAACAATCGGTTTAACCATTTCCGAGTAAATCGTGTGTGACAAACAGGCGGTTTTAATAAGGTTTTGTTTCACACACCTTTGTTGAGCGTGAGTATATATACATATGTTTCAAGAAAATTAAATGTATTTTCCCACTAAATTAACTAAATCAAAAACGATAATAGAACAGTAATTTCTATATGCAAAAAGAAGAAAAATACGTGGTATATTTCCAAAATTGGGTTTCTGAAATTTACAAGCTATAAATCGTAGTGAAACCCACCAGCAGATCATTCCATGTAAACAATAATTCAGATGATCAGAGAAGAAGTTAATCAACAGAAAGAAATAGTTTCCCTCCAAACTCCAACTTTTATCAGATTCATAGCAGTTTAATCTCTCCATTCATCAGATAAGAGAAGTGAAATATCTATTAAGTCTCGAAAGAAAAATAAAGTTCTGAAGTTTTTCCGGAGTTTTATCCTAGCGCAACAGTATTTTCTTTGGCAGCAAAACAAATTTCTTCAGTGTGTGAGAAGTTTCTGATAAAAGCGAACTTTATTCTAACTAAATCGTTTTTTATAAGGAATCAATTCTTGGCAATTGGAGTTCTAAAAGTTGTTGTCATTCCTACTGTTGTTTAATATGTGTGTATGTATATCGGAAAATAACTTTTTTAGTTCCTTTCGAATTTGGAGAAATAAGAAAAACTTCGCTAAGGGTTTTATTGTCTTAGTTCGATCTCTAGCATTGGATGGAGACTTTTTCCCTCATTCAGCGCAACTTCGTTCTTTAAAAAAATAAACAAGTCGAAATACCGGAAGCTGGACGGTTTTGTGTTCATTTTGTGTAAGAAATAATCTATTCACGTTTTCCCATTTGCGTATATCTCCAATTCAAAATATTCCTCGATATGCATATGTATTTCCAAACTCCAACTCCGCCGTTCATATGAGTTCACGTTATATGATGATTACATCATACACGCGCACATGCGATAAATTCAAGTAAAAAAACACAACTTTGACCTTCTATAGCTCAAATTATAACTATAACTTATGAATTGGATTTTTGTCAAACTTTTCAAAATTGTGCATTATGTTATTAGTTATAACCGTACCCAATTCCGTACTTCTAGGGTGAACTTAAGGGGGGTTTTCGGGTAAATTTTTAAAATATAGTAGTATACTATTATTCATTTAAGCAGATTGGAATGGAATGTTTTTTGAGGCCCAGGTTTCGTATGGATACCCCATTTCGATATTTTTCAAGTTTTTCGTTTGGATAGTTCTGATCTGTTATACTTTTTGGGGCACATATTTTAAGCCCTCATTTCACTATTTTGCACCCAGTATCAAACATATCATCAGTTTGGAAAAATACTATTATAATTGAGTCTTTGACATCATTTCACTGGCTATCATACTATTTCTCTCTGTATTAATAGATGAGGCAAATGGGAGGGACATTATCTTCACCCCGAAGCCTGATTTTCTCCCTATGACCCTTGTCGACCGGTATTTCATTTGAATTGCACGCAGGTGTGATTGGATCGCCTTCAGGTGAGAAACTTCGAGTAAAATGGTCAATAATGACATGTAGGGATGGTCGACGCCCAACATCTCAGGAAAAATTACAAACAAGTTAAGCTTCTGACTACAGTCTGTGTTCATTCGAAGAAATTATGCAAACCTGACGATTTTTTGTAAAATCTGATTATATTTTGACATCGCAAAACAATATGATGTCAAAAGGAAAATTAAGAAAAGAAACAATAAAAGAACAAGTCGGGAAACCGGAAGCTTGACACTTCAGGTATAAAAGGTTTTGTGTTTCCCTATGTGAGGAGCATAACGTAGTTCTCCATTGGTTACTGCCATTGCCAGAACTCAGCGATTTAAAAATCTCGAGTCAACGCTATCAGCCAATGGAGAACTGCGTAATGAAATTGTTTCACGCATTAATGCAACCTGGATGAAGTGGCATTCTCCAACTGGTGTTCTTTGTGATCGACGTATCAGCGCACGTCCCAAATCTAAAATTTACTGCAATGTCGTCCGTCTGCCACTCTCTATAGTTCTGAGTGTTGGCCGACTATAAAGGACAATGAACGGCGTCTTGCGGTAATGGGGACGAAGATGTTGCATTGCACTGGTGGCGTGACACGTTTCGATTACGTCTGAAATGAGAATATCCGCGATCGATATGGGTTGGATATGGGTGTGGTCACGTAATTCACGCTAACGAGAATTCAACAACCAGTATTGATCAGAACATCGAAAGCAATGGTAAACAACCAAAAAGCCGGCCAAAACAATGGTGGCTTGATACGCTGGATGGGGATTTAAAGGTATGGCGATTACATCCTGATCAGGCATTTGATAAAATAAAATGACGAAACTGATCATCACGAGCCGACCCCGCTTGTGAACTGAAGGCTGAAGAAAAAGAAAAAGATGTGAGGAGCGACGAGTGCACGACAGCTCCGTGTAATATAGCTAAAAATTCCATTGCCCTCTATTTTCTAGAAAGCAATTTAAATAAATCATTTGATGGAAAGCCCTGTGTTGATAATGGTCAACCTCATACGCTTCACGCTCTCAGTTTAATATTATTAGCGAATGAAAACAATTTAACCAACGTCAAATATAAAAAAGGGCTAGGAAGAATTAGATTCTTCTTGACTGGAATTTTAATATTTCACTCGAATTTCAATTATTCTCGTTAATTATGACGTCAGAATCTTATTTGTATGGCTTAGAATGCTGTTAATTAGCACGAAATTGATAAGTTTGAACTGCTATAACTTTCCCACTAATAGTTGGATTTTCATGAAACCTGGCATGTGCATGCACGAGGCTGTCCTCTATGTGGGTGCTAAATTTAGTACACTTACGATGAACTTAAGGGGAGTTTTTTAGTCTATTTCTAAAAGTTGATAATATACTATTATTAAATTTTTTGAGCAGATACCGGAATGGGACATCTCTCGAAGATTAGATTTCACATAAGTGTTTTACACAAAACCTTAAAAAGGGCTGCAGATAAATAGATTCTTCATAAATGTGACTTTAATATTCCATGCGAATGTCAATTATTTCGGGTAATTATGACGTCAGCATCTGATTTGCATGGCTTTGGAAGCAGTAAACTCGCGCGAAATTGCTAAGTTTGAACTACTATAACTTTGGCGTTAATTGCCTGATTTCCATGAAATTTAGCACGTATATACGAAATATTGTTCCCTTTGCTGGTACAAAGTTCGGAAGTCCTAGGATGAATTTAAGGGGGGTTTTCAGTAAATTTCTAAAAAGTAGTAATATACTATTGGTAAGTTTATTTGAGCAGATATCGGAATGGGACATATTTTGAGGCCTAGATTTCATCTAGGCGCACCACCCTGATTTTTTTCGGATTTTTAGGTTGGGTAGTTTCCGAAAATGAGTCCTGTCTCACTTCAAGTGCGTACATTTGGACTCCTTACTCACGCACTTTGCAATTTATGCCAGAACTAATGTCAGCTTCAGAAAGTACAAATCGAGACCTTTCATTTGATACTCTACGCAAGTATATCCGGTGAAAAAAATTTTTGAATCCCCCTTTTGCATGTATGGGGAACCCCCCTTTAAACTCCACCTAAATTTATGCCACTCGCTGTATGCGTGGGATTTCATAGTTCCCATCTGTCCACCAAACTTCGTTCGGATCGGTTTAGCCATTTTGGAGAAAAATGTGTGCGACAGACAGACAGACAGACAGACAGGCAGGCAGACAGACATTGAATCGATTTTAATAAGGTTTTGTTTTACACAAAACCTTAAAAAGCTCAACCGTGGAGCTGGTACTTCTTTATGACTCTAATGAAACTGAGGCACGACCTTCACGGATACCGCACTTTTTATCATCATCTATTCTTATGATATAGAGGTAATAATAATATGTTCATTTTAGAGCACTTCATTCAAGACCGCAACGGCACACTACAGTACACTGTAGGAGGCAATGTGGCCGCCCGAGATTATTACCCTGATTTGACTCAGGCATTCATTCACAGCTGAGTCGACTGCTAACCGACGTCAAATCAGCATACAAATCTCACTGCCAGCAGTGAGATTCGTACCGCGACCTTCCGTACGGCAGCCTTGTGCTCTAAGCACGCAGCTATCTGTTGCCCGAACCAAAAGAGGTTGGCTTGGTTAACGCCCAGTAACCTACGCAGAAGCCCCCCCCCCTCCCTTACTTACCCTTCTTACTTTCACACGAGAGTATATTGGTTGTAGCTTACGTGATGTGTCGTTTTTTAAATCATAAAGACACTTTGTTCAAATTTTCCTATACTAATGAAAAGCCAAACTCAACTATTCATGAATGTTCGCATTTGTATGCACGAAAATTGCCTTTCTGTTTAATCAGGTAAAAAGCATGGTAATCTCATTATGGTGGTAAAAGTGTCCATCATATTTTAATATAATTCCCACAAAGCCATTGATTAATATCCACGTGTATATGAATTTGCGTGTCCACCGAGCAATTGATTGTGAATTTAAAAATAGTTGATGATGATGTTTAATTATGAAAATAAATATTCTGTGCTATCTGATTTATTAAACCGACAAAAATTGAACCACATTGTTGATATAATTGCAAAGCTTTTATTATGGGGATAAATCGATGAAGCAGGTCTTGAATGATAAAATCCAATGGGGATTATTTAAGATACATCATTTGACAGACATATAGACTATAAAACTTTTTGGGTGTTATCGACACTGCTTTTGTCTGCTGATTGAATATGTAAAACCTGTAGCCAGTAAAGAAAATCCTTGATATTTCTGCTATGAAAGTCCGCTCTCACTTTAAATACTGTAAGGGTTAAATTATATATAATTATATGTAAGACGAAACACATCTGACTAAGCAATTTTCATCATTTATGGTTTCAATATTTTTTCTAAATATACAGGATCGTGCCGAATAATATGCGAACAGAATCCACACGATACTGGGCAGCTGTAATGAAATAGAAATGTTTTATATCCGTTAGTATAGAGAAAGTTTTTATTATTTATTCGTTAGTTATTCTAGAGGAAAATCTCGTATTAAGTTGATATCTAATTGGATCCGATCCGCTATACATTGTTATATACACGTACAAATTGGAAGCGCCTGCAATAATGATTATCTTTTCTTGACGTGTCGTGCATATTCGGGGGCGAATTCAACTCGAGGCACATCTCCTGGGACGATAAGGCAGAAAATTCAAATAGAAAAACCCTGCATAACAGGACCCTTTCATGCCAGCCAACCTTAGGTGATCCCGTCGGATTTCCCGACAAGACTCGCTAATCAGTCCGTCATTGACTTTTTCCTGCTATCTGACGAAACCAAACAATGTTTTCATTTTGCAGTCGAACTCAAATTGTCTTAATCTTCACAACTGCAGAAGCGAATTAAGACAACCAACAAATTCAAGTTAGACCCAGCACCAATGCTGGACTTGAAGAAACTCGTTACTGATCGTAATCTGTCGAACAAAAAAATCAACGAAACTATCATTTTGGATACAGACGCCAATCATGCTACACGCAACAGGCAGGAACCTCAAGCGCAACTTCCATAAATATGGAAATAAAGTCAATGCTGGATATAAAGCATTACTTTCCCGGATTAATTGCTTGAGTACAATTATACGGCCACAGTTCCGCAATAAAGAATTGGCTCGTAAACTAGCTGATATCAAACCCGGGCCAGATATTTTTCAACATATAAATAGGCTAACGGGGAAACACAAGTCCCACAATTCTTACCAAGAACAAGGAACCAATCTTAAGTGCCGCCAGAAAGGCACAAGTCCTTGCAGAATCATTTGAGTTTCAGCTCAATACCCCTCTGCCTCAAAATAAACCGGCCATAACGTGTTTGAGAAAACTATCGTCGACTTCGTCCCCAGGCACTTTAGCAAACTAGTGGACTTCTCCCCAATGAGCTCCTCGAAAAGCCAACGGATTCGCAGCATTCCCTGAGTTTATCGCAACTCACTGCCTTGACCTCAAACCTAAACGGTAAAAAGTCAGTCAGACCTGACGAAATTCCAAACTACGTTATAAAACAACTCCATTAAAATTTCATTGGTAATATTTAAAACCTGCATAAATAATGGTTACTTTCCCACCACCAAGAAAGCAACTAAAATTATTGAAATTCGAACAAAAAGTGACTCTAGTGAGCCTAACAACTTTAGATCCATCTCATTATTGTCCAATCTAGCCAAAATTTTTGAGAGAACATGGACAATCGGACTCACCGAATATTGCAATCTCAAAGAGATTATACACAACCACAAGTTCGGGTTCCGTAGCAAACACGGAACGCAACATGCACTTAGCTACCTTCACGACACTGTCGTAGCAAAACATCAATAATAAACCGACCGTAGCATGTGCATTAGACTTGGAAAAGGCTTTTGACTCAGTAGGGGTAAACGGATTCATCTATAAGCTAATAGACCATGAGTTCCCAATTCCGATAATTAGAATTGTACTAAGTGTCTTGGAAATAGGTATTTCTATGTCAGCGCGGGAAATGAATTCTACGATCTCTTGTCGGTAACATCGGTAGTACAACAAGGATCCATTTCAGGACGTACCTTTTACAGGATCTTCACAGCTGACGTTCTAACTCCCGAGAGCGACACTGACCTTATTCTTCTGCAAGGAGGGGGCAAAATTTATGCGGCCAAAACGCAAATCTGCACCTTTCAGAGGAAATGTAGATACCTAGGTTCTGGAGGAATCCATAGGAAAGTTAAACGCTTAAAAATGAAGATCGGAAACACTATAGGCAGCAAATCTCAGTCCATAAAATACTTCACGAATTCCTTAAGTTCAAACCACACCTTGAGCTCGCTATCAGTGAGGCACGCGGTGCAATCAGTAGGCTCTGTTTTCTTCTTCGAAAGAAAGTAGGACTCAACACCAGGGCCAAACTGATTCTTGACAAGACCCTAATCAGATCTATTATGTGTTATGGAGCACCCACGTGGATCACCTGCTTCACCCAAACCATGTCCAAATGTGAGGCATTCGAACGCTGAATTTTAAAATACTACACTGGTCTCTCTGGAAAGCAACAGGACCTGACGACATCGCATCTGAGCTCTGGAAAGTGAAGAGCTGGGACCCAACACTGTGGCTCAGTGAATTCTTTAACCGGGTTATTCAGGAAGGAAGAACACCATCTGACTGGCAAGAAAGTACCACTGTTCCAATATGGAAAAAGAAAGGTAGCCCAGCAGAATGCTCAAATTACCGTCCGATCCGGTTACTTTCCCATACCATGAAGATTTTTGAACGCATTCTTGACAACCGTATTCGCGAAATCGTTCAAATAACCGTGAATCAAGCCGGATTTGTCAAGAACTGCGGAACTACTGACGCAATACACGCTGCGCGGTTACTCATGGAGAAACACCGTGAGAAGCATCGCCCTCTTTACATTGCCTTTCTGGATCTAGAGAAAGCGTTTCACCGTGTACCACACGAACTCATCTGATATGCTTTACGACAACACTTCGTGCCAGAAGAACTCGTGCGCTGGGTTCAATTGCTCTACCACGATCCGAAAAGTAAAGTTCGAAGTATGGCGGGTGTATCAAAACCGCTCCGTGTCTCTGTTGGAGTTCATCAAGGAAGTGCCCTCTCACCACTCCTCTTTGTCCTTGTTATGGACACCGTCACACGGGATATCCAACGTCCAGCGCCCTACACACTGCTTTATGCAGATGATGTTTACCTAGCATCTGATAGCAAAAATGATCTCGAGCAACTTGTTCAAAAATGGAATGATCGCCTCATGCAACACGGTCTCAGATTGAATTTAAACAAAACTGAATTTTTGACGACCGATCCCCATGAAACAGGCACAATCACTGTCAGCGGCAGTGATCTGCCCAGAACTGAGCGATTTAAATACCTTGGGTCGACGCTATCAGCCAATGGAGAGCTGCGTTATGAAATTGCTTCACGCATTAACGCAACCTGGATGAAGTGGCGTTCCACAACTGGTGTCCTTTGTGATCGACGTATCAACGAACGTCTCAAATCTAAAATTTACCGCAATGACGTCCATCCAGTCGCTCTCTATGGTTCTGAGTGTTGGCCGACCATAAAAGACAATGAACGGCGTCTTGCGGTAATGGAGACGAAGATGCTACGTTGGACTAGTGGTGTCACACATTTAGATCACATCCGAAATGAGGATATCCGCGATCGTTATAGGGTTCCACCAATCGTGGAAAAGTTGCGAGAAAGGCGTCTTCGATGGTATGGTCACGCAATTCGTGCAAACGAGAATTTACTTTCCAAGATTGGTCTGAACATCGAAGTCGATGGTAAACGACCAAAAGGCAGACCTAAGCAACGGTGGCTTGATACGCGGGATGGGGATTTGAAAGCCTCGAGATTGCACTCAGATCAGGCATTCGATAGAGCCAAATGGCGAAACCGATCACGACGAGCCGACCCCGCTTGTGAACGGGAAAAAGGCTGAAGAAAAAGAAGAAAACACTGGTTTCTCCTACAATAGAAAACCAAGAACGTTGGGAGAAACGTCAAAGTTTATCAGCGAGTCTCTTCGAGAATTCGTTCTCAAATTGGTGGAACAATTCTTCGAAAGCAAAGTAAATGACAAAGAAGGTCGAGTTGGCCAAACAACATAATAGCCACGCATTCTATTAAACTTAAGTATAATTAGCTACATTTAAGCTAGCTTCAAGCAACCATTGTTTAGTTGTAAGCCACTATTGAGAAATGAATAAATAAATACAAATTCCACCCCCTCTCTATGATCAAAAATTTGTTCAATTTACAGTCGTTCGCGTTTGACCAAGCTCAACTCATTCCGGAGCGTTTTTAGATATGTTTAAATTTAGGCACTTCGTAATGGATTTCCGCCGTTAGTGACTTTAAAATTCACAAAGAAAATAGTGCAATTACCAATTACTAATTCAATAAAAAAGTACAAGTTCCCAATTAATGCATGTAACGTTGGAAAGCCAACAGATTACAGTGTTTAGACAACATTGGAAGTGTTTACTCCGTCGGACTTGATTTTAAGGGGGTCATCCCGTGTGTCGGGTTGGAGAAATCGATTTTTTTTGCATGAATTGTATCTATATATAGTGGAGAATATGTGGGCAAAGGGATTTTCCGATATTCCGAGTCGTTCAGAAATTACAGTGTTAAACAGGTAAGGAGTTTGCAGCCCCGGCTATAGTACTCGATGAGAAAGAGAATCGAATCTTTTTTTACCTGGTAGTTTTTTACCTGAGCCTTATAAATTCGAACACAGGTATAAATATAAAAAGAGGGAGAACCAATCAATTGTCTAAACTTATTTGCTGTTTGGAATAAAAAGGGTAATCCAATCTAGAGTGAGCACTGAAAGGCTTTCAAGCTATACTCAGTTATATTTTGTTGTAAGTATTGTGCTGTTTGTGTGTTCAGTGATTTTTTTAAATGGATCGTACGGAGGGAGATCGCTTTAAAGTTCAACGTCATGCTCGCACTAAAAAACGACTATTTCATGGGAAGCGCTACTTATCAGAGAAAAAAAAGGACTTCGCATCAACATCAGCAAAGAAACTTTTAGCAAGCATGAACATGGATGTTCCAATTGCGACAAGTTTTGTATATTGTATATTGGATTTTGCTGCAGTTTTCTCCGGTATTTCTGCAAATTTCTGCAAACAATAAAATATTCGTAGTAGCAAAAAAGCAATGCGTAGGACATGTCGAGCAAAGAATGGAAACGCGGCTTAGAAATGCAAAGAAGAATCACAAAGGCATTGGTGGAAAAGAGGCTGGAAAACTTACTGATAAGGTTATTAACGACCTCACTACATTTTTTGGACTAGCTATTCGTCGACATGCAAATTCGATAGAAGGAATGGAGCAAGAAATTTAGGTAACTTTCTTCCATAAATGATCTACAGACGAAAATCTTCAGCATCAAAATTGTCCAGCAGGCGAGGACAGTTGGTGCAAATGGCGCAAAGCGGAAGCTACAGGAGAACTGGACAGTTTCCACCACGAGAAGGCACCTTTGACTGAAGAAGTTCAAACAGTCATCAAACCACTCTACGAAGATTTGTCACGAGATGATCTCTTGAACAGATGTTTAGGAGCAGAGACCCAAAACAACAATGAGTCGTTAAATGGACTTTCGCTCCTAAACACCTTCATTCTCGGGCCAAGGTCGTAGAAATGGCCACTTTTCTGGCTGTAATTATTTTCAATGAAGGATTCAATGGCATTCTCAAAATCCTAGTGACAATGGGATGTCAAGTTGGTCACATATGTCAGGTTTCTGCCGAGCGCCTAAATGAAGCGCGGATTTGGCGGTCCGAACGGCGATCGACTGACCTCGCTAAAAGAGCCAGAATTGAAAGCAGAGAGCAACAATCGGCCTTACAAGACTTTTTGAAGAAACGGAGGGTGCTCTCTATGGACCAGGTATAGCAGATTAATGGTGAGTTAAAATTTTACTGTTGATAATCACATTTAAATTTTCCAATGCGTTTTTCTCGAAACTGCATCTTGAAAATCGGCTGCCACCATAGCTCAAAATCTACCCAACCAAATTCTTTGAAATTTTCACGACTTCTTTAATACATATTTCTACGGTCCGCAAACTAGGATAATTGCAATCGGACGGGTAGTTTTTTTTAATTCATAAAAAAGCCGTAAAAAAACACCAAAATCCAAAAAATTAAATTTAAAAGCCCACCAAAAATTTACCTTTTAATATTTTCTAATTATCCTAGTTTGCGGACCGTAGAATATTGTCCACATTAAAATGCCGTTTAGTTTTTTTTTCTTCAGATGAACACAGCGCCCTCCAGCGTGGCAGCAGAAAAACACCTTTTTTGGAGATGGGTGCATACATTGACACGTGCTCCGAAAACTAGCTACGATATCAAGCTGAAAAATTTATCACATATACTAGAGACATCAATAAACATATGGTGAAAAAATCACGTTTCCATCTTTATCCAGTCCTCCAAAATAATTTTTCAAAGAAAGGCAAAAAAAAACGGCTTTCACACGGGATGACCCCCTTAAACTATTCTAGTGTCTGATATGAATTCTGAAGATTCAAAATATAACTTCCATCAAAGCAAGCACATTTCGACTTAAGGATTCTCGCGATTATTTTAGGCTATTGCCTCGATTTTCAATAGAATTCAATCCTCCAAATTTCATTCCTTTACAATTTTTCAAAATGATATTTATGGATACAAATACCAATCATCAATCTATCCCTTCTGAAGATGTTTTCAAATTTTTAAGGCAATTACATGCCTAAAACCATTCCAGCAGAGAAATCAAAATGCGAAAGATAGATAAAAACCGGCTTCATTGGCAGCTTCGAAAAACAACGTGAAAAAAACCCTAATTCCAAAATCCATCCGAAACTGAGTACAAATCATCAAAAATCTTTAACTTCGATAAATTGAATCAAGTGAAAATACGCTGTCTTAATCTATGAAACACTTTCAACCAATGTGGCATAGTAGGTGCTCCTGATTCTCAAAAGGCACACCATCGTCACCATAATTTTGTTCTACTGCAAGCACGTGCCCTCCTAACAAAAAAATGACGTCAACGTCCTGAACCGGTTGTTATAGGAAATATTTTCCCTAATGGTCATTGGTCTTGTCATTTTTTGCATGAAGTGAAATTCCAAAAGGATGTAATTCTGCCCATCACACTTATCCCTTTCTTAACTATCATAACTCCCAGTTCTCTGGAGAGGTTACTTTTTGGATTTCCATAATCATTCTTTATGAGGAAAACGACAAAGTCTATGGTCTTTGTCGGCGAGGTGATGGGGTCGGTCTCGATTTGTGTGGAAACTCAACATAGGACGTTTCTCCTTCTCTTTTCCATTTATTTATTACCCAAGACGGGGTTTGAATCTCAAAATTCGTTGGTGTCCTTGCGGCCAATAATATGCTTCACAAGAAAACTGCAAGCAAAAATTCAAGCATCTTTAAGTATAGTAGACACAATAGTTGATTTCACATAAGGGTGCATAAACAAGCTCCTAATGGAATAGGGAGGAAATAAAGTGCGGGTCCATAAAAATGGTAATGAAAATTGAAGCACACAATTATGATACGAAATGTTCTTCACAAATGTTAGTAAACTGAAAAGTACATGAAATGTCGTCTGATTAACCAGCAATTTCAAATCGCAAAAGCTGGAACTTAAGAGACAATTCAACAAGTGATTTGAAATCCTTTCGTGGAAACGAAGGGAAATTTCCTTTTACCACACACTATGCATATCTTAAGATTATTCTGACACAAAGGTCGACTTGTGATTCAATGAAAGTATTCACTTTTTGCGATAGGAAGGAAAACTCAACCGGCTGAATTAAGGATGAAGTGCACACTTTTCAACTTTCTGGGAAAAAAAAAAAACGAAAAGGGAAAAGAGAACCTTATTTGTCAAGTAGAAACCAACTGGAATGATGTTGTGAGGCCTAATTTTTTTCCACCTTGTCTTGGAATTCAAATTGAAATGAAAAGGACTTACCCAAATAAATTTTGACCTACATATACCAGCCTATATTAATTAATATTTAATGGTCAGCATAATGGATAATTGTGGTCAAAAGGTTTCAAACCAGATGTTTCGGTGAAAAGTTGGATTAGGCGAAAGTTCATTCATGGAGAGTATATTAAACTATATAGTAAAGAGTGGGTATATTATAAAATTGGGCTCTGTGTGCAATGAGGAAAATCTTTTCTGCAAAGCCAACGTGGCAGATTAAAAGAATTACATAATAAAATAAAATTGTTGTTTGGAGTAAACTACTGGTCTATCAATTTTAGACTTAACTACAAAGAGAAGACAATATCTAACGTTTTAGAAATGGCACCCAACCAGAAGCCTGAATTCAACAAATTGTTGAGGCTGAAGAAAATAATTGCGAGAAACAACGAGAATATCCGATTTTTAAAGAAATGCATCAAATCCCGCGTAATACCGAAGTCCCACCGCATTAAGTTGATATCGGGTCACGATAATAAGCAATTAGTCCTGAAGTTAGAGCTGCAATACGTTGCGGCAGCTGTTAATTCTCTGTACGCGAAACAGAATAGCATCGCATTACGGGCATACAGCACACACCTCAAAATGGCTAAAGAAGTCGCAGAATCGGGTCTGCCAATTGAGCAACTAACCGCGAAACTACACAGGGTTTTTGAGTGTGAAATTATAAAGAGACGCCGCGTTCTAAATAAAAAATTCGCCACCCTAAAAAACCAATCGAGTCCGCAGGTAAATACTAATAACGTCGCGCATATTGATAACTTTGTAATAAACAAAACGAATATTGAACTGACTGATAACGGCAAATCATTTGCTTGAAGTACACTTCCCAGGCAGCATCCAAAATCTAATCTCGGGGCCAACAGGTGCATACAGCCCTCAACCGAAAGATTGGAATCTGGCATGCAAAATACAATAGTATCACTGGAGCGAGTGAAATGGGCATTTACCTCGTTCCACAGATATAAGTCTGCAGGGCCGGATGGCATCATTCCTGCGCCAGTAATAGAAGGAATGGATGCCCTGGGTCGACACATTCGGAATATATATCGGGCATGCCTAGCACACGCTTATATTCCAATTAGATGGCGGGATGTGAAGGTGTTGTTCATTCCCAAACCAGGAAAACCCACCTACACAGACGCAAAAAGCTTTCGACCGATCAGCCTAACGTCCTTTCTGCTAAAAGGACTAGAAAGATTAGTAGATCGGTTCATAAGGGATACACACATTCCTAAATGGCCACTTCACCATAGGCAACATGCCTACCAGAAAGGCAAATCCACGGAGACAGCACTCCATGAACTTACGGCAAAAATTGAAAAGGCGATGTCCGATAAAGAATACGCTTTAGGCGCATTCATGGACATCGAAGGTGTCTTCAATTATGCCTCATTTGCGGCAATTTGTGATGCGGCAAGACAGCATGGAATCGAACCGCTGCTAATCAGTTGGATCCTTCACATGCTAGAGTGGAGAAAAATCCACATATCGGCCGACCGAAGTCTATTGAAGCAGGATGTCTCAGGGGCTGCCCACAGGGAGGGGTTCTCTCTCCACTGTTATGGCTCTTGGTGATGGATACCCTGCTGTGGCTCCTGGAGGACAAAAAAGTCTTCGCGCAATCATTTCCGGACGACCTAGCCGTAATAATTACCGGCAAGTTTGCGGACACAGTATGTGACCGCTTGAATGCAACTCTGCATGTAATCCACAGCTGGTGCCTCCGCAATGGACTCACGGTGAACGCTAGAAAGACTGGACTAGTTATGTTCACTAAGAACGTCAGGTGGGGCAGCTATACGCTACCCACCTTAGCAGGGGCGGAAATCCAGCTGGCACAAACAGTCAAGTACTTAGGAGTACATTGCGACTCCAAGTTAACATGGAAGCATCATATCCAGGAACAATACCAGAAATCCTGCAGATTGCTCTGATGCTGTAGGAATGTGATAGGTAAGACCTGGGGACTATCACCTAAACGGATATATTGGATGTATACATCCATAATAAAACCCATTTTGATATATATATGCATCGTCTGGTGGCCAAGACTGAACTTTGCTAACAGCAGGAAGCTACTAACGCAGATTCAGAGACTTGGTTGCCTAAGTATTACTGGAGCAATGAGTACTACGCCGACTGCGGCACTTGAAGCCATCCTAAATTTACCCCCCATCCACTTGGAGGTGAAATGGAAAGCAGCCAACGACGCATATAGGCTCGATACCATTGGGGCGTGGAAAGGCGGCCAATCCAACGGGCATGCGTCTATATGGAAATTCCTTGAAAAACATCCGGTAGCCCTGATGCCGACCGATCATATGGTTTGCAGATTCGTCTTTGAAAAGACATACACTGTCGTAATCACCGAAAGAGAAGAATGGTCGACAAGTGGCCATGAGTCTTTTCAGATTACAGACCTAATAATCTTCATCGACGGGTCAGTCACGGAGGATGGATCTGGTGCAGGCGTGTTCTCGGAGAATCCGATTATAGAACTGGCCCGACCCCTCGGAAAAATGACGACCATATTCCAGGCGGAGATATATGCCATTTCATTGGCAGCAGAAGAATGTCTGCGACAAAAATGGAGGGGTCGCACCATTCGAATCTGTTCCGACAGTCGGGCGGCATTATCAACACTAGATGGCAACAACATATCAAGCCAGTTGGTGTGGAGTTGTCATCAGGTGCTGCTGAAACTTGGCCGACTAAACGAAACATTCCTAATGTGGGTGCCGGGGCACTCTAACATCGCCGGTAATGAGGGGGCTGATAGACTAGCTCGCCGAGGGTCTGGATCCACAATGGTGGGCCCAGAACCAGCTCTTGGAATCCGACCATCTACTGTCAAGTCTACTCTGAAAGGTGAAATTGCAAGGATTCACGCAACCGAGTGGAGAAATTTGGACTCTTGCCGGCAAGCGAAAATCCTTGTGAAGGAGCCTAGGGCCACTAGAGCGGCATTTTTGTTGTCCCTTAAGAAGTGGGACATGAAAACCCTAGTAGGGCTTTGACGGGACACTGCCCCTTAAACTACCATATGGAAAAGATTGGGGTAGTGGTTTCGGCTGTGTGCAGCCAATGTGAGGAGGAGGAGGAAACTGCCCTGCACTTTTTATGCAGCTGCCCGGCATCCTCAGATCTCAGACGAAGACACCTTGGCAAGGTTTTCTTCAATGAAAAATCTGCACACTCTCTGCCTCTTGAGAATGTTCTCAGATTCGCTAAAGCCTGCGAACACCGTAGGCGGGAAGCCATTGAATAGGCAACTTACGGGGATAGTACAGTGGGCATAATAATGGCCTGAGTGCTCGGAGCTGCGGCTCCCCCCATTTAACTAAACTAACTAACTAACTGACTGATAACGAAATGAAATTGTTAAATAACGGTCTTGCGTTCGTGGTATCACCAACCAAGGTTATCGTCGAAACCGTGGTTAATATTGAGGCGGGTATAAAATTCTTGGATAACGAAACTAAGGATGAAATTCGTTCGGGTCTAAGTAAAATCATTCGGAATAACGCGCCGTTAAAAATTTGTAAACGCGATTTAAAAACAATACGTGAACTTCGTGATAAACCGCTATACTTTCTCAAGGCGGGAACAACGTCGTCATCATGGAAAAAGCCAAGTATGACCAGGCAGTTTTTCGAAAATTGGAGGATGGAAACTTCTTCGAATTGAGGAACAACTCACTGCCCGAATCCATCAAAAGGGTCGATCGAGCGTTGAAGGAAGCTATTGTGGTATTCCCGAATATTGGGTGACTCCGTATGCCTAATCCTGCGCTTCCAAGAATCAGATGTCAACCGAAGATCCACAAGGAAGGAGATGAGATGAGAGAAATCATTGCGGACTCGAACTCACCAACATACAACATAGCCAAGTGGTTGATTAATGAGTGCCAGAACCTTGGGACGTATGTACTCAGTTGCTAACTCCCATGAATTAATAGAGAAGCTGCAACGCATTGAGAGGATGGGTAATGACGAGGTGATGGTGTCGTTCGATGTAAAGGCATTGTTTCCCAAAACACCAGTGAAAGAGTCGATTTTCGAACTCGAGAGATGGCTGGACCAGTTTGGATCTGGCCCGGAATGGAGAAGAAAAGTTCGAATCAATGCAAATCTTGCCAGGCTCTGCATGAACGAAAACTATTTTACATTTCGGGACAGATTCTACAAAACTACTTCGGGAGTAGCGATGGGGAACCCCCTCTCGCCGTTACTCACTGAAAGGTTCATGTCATCAATCGAAGAAGAAATTGAATCGAGGGGAATAATGCCTAAAGTATGGTTTAGGTATGTAGATTCATAATAAAATCGAGTTTACACTAGAGGTAGAAAAGGATGGGGTTCTACCTTTCCTGGATCTAAATATCGTCAACTCTAACGGAAAGCTTAAGTTCGAGATTTACCGTAAGCCTACAACAATGCAGAGAACGATACCAGTAACTTCACATCACACATTTTCCCAAAAAATGGATGCCCATAATTGATTCACCGACTGATCACATACCCTCTTTCAGAATACGGTTTCAATAAGGAATGGCAGTATATTATTGACACCGCTATTAAGAATGGGTATAATTTTCAGGCCATTGAGAAATTGATTGGAAGGAAAGTCAAGCAACACAATAAGTATGCCTATACAACGCTATTTTCGCAGCAGAAGGAGGTAACCACTAGACGAATAAGTATCCCATATTCCTACCTATTTAACAACATCAGGAATTGGGTAAAAAAGTACCAACTGGAAGTCGTAGGTTCGAGTCAATCGTCCACCTTGCGGAATTTACTGGGAGACGTTAAGGATCGTTTGGCAACGGAAGAAAAAAGCGGGATTTACCGAATAACGTGCAGCGACTGCAATAAATTATATATAGGACAAATGAAACGCCTGATAACGACGAGATTTAACGAACATATCAAGGAAGCGGTAGGCAGTGTTAGGAAACAAAAGTCGTGTATAAGGTCATCAGTGGCAGCGCACATAGTAGAAGAAGCCCATATCATTCAACGCGAAAACCTTGAACTATTGTGGCATACTAACCGAACGGTAACCTTGGACCTTTGGGAAAGTCTAGAAATTCCGAGAGAAGACGCGACGCGGTTATTAAACACAGATTCCGGCAATTGCCCCTCAAAATTAATAAGGCTTGTCGCGGTAATTAATAGATAATTAGGTTAATAATTTAATTTTTTTTCGTTAAAAAGTAATTTAGGTAATTAGTGTTTTTAGTATAAATAGAACCGTAGAATCGCAATTGTTTTTAGTAGCTCTGTACTGAAGAAGGGAGTAAGTTGCTCCCGAAATATATATATACATAATAAAATAAAATTGTAGTTTGAAGTAAGCTACTGGTCTATCAATTTTAGATTAAAAGAAACTTTCTAGGGATTCAGAATTGAACACTGGAAACTTGCGTTCATGAAATCCTTAAATTTTAGTGGTCAAATCCTTGACGATAGATCCCCAGCTCGTTTTGTATGTTGTTATTTGGAGTAGAATTTATTAGCACATAGTAGTTCCTCCGTGAAAGATATGGCTAGTTGAATCTTTCATATGTATATGTACATTATTTGTTTTGTTATAACAAATACACGCAGATAAGGAGGGGTGAATTGAATGAATGAATGAATTCAAATATTCCCTGCTTATCGTAAAATGCGACTAAATGGGATAGACATTTGTGAACCAGCAACCTTGCTACTGAAATATCAGTAGCGCCTTCGAGAGGGACTAACCTTCGACCTTTGACTAGCGAAAATTGACTTTTATTGGTTTCTCTCCCTATCAACAGTATCGAGGGCTTCAGAATTCTCGCTTTCTCCATATTGATCGAAAAATCCGATATCGGCTGGACATTCTGAATGTGGGGCTTTGGGAGGTACTCCTCTCTTACGGCATTGTACTTTTGCACCTCGGGAGTGAATTAGTAACAGACGCGATACCGGTATCGAACTATTGCTGACGGTCACCACCCGCTTCTAGCAGAGCTTTGAATTCAAGATTACGACCCAGGTTAAGGGGCACCACAATTTTATAGTTCTACGTATCAATCGTGATTTCCGTTGTAAAGATGGATGAGGCTTCCTATGAGCAACGTAAAACAATTCATTAGGGGCTTTTTAAAGGTGAGATTTTGATCATGATGGGTGATCTGAATCCCAAGGTGGGCTTTGCTTCGGCATTTGATGGAGAGTCTCCGGATAGCTGAGTGATTGGAGCACAAGGCTGTTGTATGAAAGGTCGCGGTTAAAATCTCAATGGCGACAGTCACCCTCAACTATTATAGATAGAGCTTACAAATATAACTGCTTTGCATTAACTTTCATCGTTTCCGAATAGACATTCCTATATTTTTTAGTTTACTGGAAGAACTGGTTACATTCTCAACTAATTTATACGCATTTCTTCTGCCTTCTCCGTATATCTTGATTTTTATAGCATAAGTCAAGCATAATCAATATCAGTGTTCTTCCTTAACTATTCAGTCTCCTTCGTTTAGTTCTCTCACTTGAATTGTTACAGCTTATAGTAGATCGACTTGCACGTTATTTACCATCAACATTTGGCAAAGTGAATGATGCCTGAAACCAATCTTGATTTTTCTTAACAAATAAATCACTTTTCTTTTGTTCCACTAGCCATCTTCGTTTGAATTTTGACTTCAAATACGAACATTTTTGTTTTATTTGTTTCATCGCTTCCTAGCCTAGTCAGTCTTATTAATTTCGTCGGGATACCGAATTCTCTCATGGCCGTGTACAGTTTTACCCTGGCTATGCTATCATAGGCGGCTTTAAAGTCGATGAACAGATGGTGCAACTGTTGTCCATATTCCAACAGTTTTTCCATCGCTTGCCGCACAGAGAAAATCTGATCTGTTGCTGATTTGCCTGGAGTGAACCCTCTTTGGTATGGGCCAATGATGTTCTGGGCGTATGGGGCTATCCGGCCTAGCAAGATAGCGGAGAATATCTTATAGATGGTACTCAGCAACGTGATACCTCTATAATTGCTGCCCTGTGTGATATCTCCCTTTTTATGTATGAGACAGATAATGCCTCGTTGCCAATCGTCAGGCATTGATTCGCTGTCCCATACATTGAGCACAAGTTGATGAACCATTTGGTGTAACTGGTCGCCTTCATATTTAACCAATTCGGCAGTAATTCCATCGGCTCCTGGCGACTTATGATTTTTTAGCCGATGAATTGCACGGACTGTTTCCCCTAAGATTGGTGGTGGCAGTATTTGTCCGTCGTCTTCAGTTGGCGGGACCTCCAACTCGCCGATGTTCTGGTTGTTCAGTAGCTCATCAAAGTACTCAACCCATCGCTCTAATATGCCCATTCTGTCAGAAATCAGATTTCCCTCTTTGTCTCGGCAGGATGAGCATCGAGGTGTATAAGGTTTCATTCTGCTGACTTGTTGGTAAAACTTCCGCGTCTGGTGCGGTTGCTCCATGTACTTTTCTTGTTCACAGACTTGTTGGTTCTCCCAGGCTTCCTTTTTCCGTCTGTGAAGTCGCTTTTCCGCTCGACGGAGTTCGTGATAAGTCTCTGCGCGTGCCCGCGTTCTTTGAGAATGCAACATTACTCGGTATGCGGCATTCTTCCGTTCCGTTGCTGGCTTACATTCATCGTCAAACCAGCCGTTCCGACTCCTTTTGCGGCTGGGGCCAAGTATGCTTGTGGCCGTATCCATGATAACGTTCTTCAGGTGGTTGTGAAGATCAGTTGTTGATGCTTCATCTTCAGGTCCTCGGTTGACTGCGGTTAGTGCGGCATCCATTTCCCTCTTATAGGTGTCGCGGAGGGTTGTGTTGTGGATGGCTCCAGTATTAACTCTCACCTGATTGTCAAAGGGAATTCTAGGTGGTGTTGTTATTCAAGCTCGGAGCACCATGCCAACGAGATAGTGATCCGAGTCTATATTGGCCCCGCTATATGTTCTGACATTCATCAAGGCTGAGAGGTCAAGGCGTTCGATCAACACATGGTCAATTTGGTTGAAAGTGGCCCCGTCTGGAAAAGCCCACGTATGTTTGTGGACCGCTTTCCGCGCAAACCAGGTACTTCCAACAACCATTTCGTGTGACCCTGCTAATTGATTAATCCGCAGTCCGTTATCATTTGTTTTTTCATGTAAGCTATGGGAGCCAACGTATCGCCTGAATACGGGTTCCGTCCCTACTTGGCTGTTAAAATCCCCAAGTATAATTTTGATATCATATCTGGGCCAGGCTTCGAGGGTTCGTTCTACTGCCTCATAGAAGGTATCCTTCTCCGACTCTGCAGTCTCCTCTGTAGGGGCGTGAACGTTTATGAGGCTTATATTTCTAAACTTGCCTCGCAAGCGCAGAGTGCATAGCCGTTCGCTTATGTTTTCAAAGCCGATAATAGCAGGTTTCATTTTTTGGCTGACTAAGAAACCTACTCCGAGCACATGGTTTACTGGATGACCGCTATAATATATGGTGTAGTGGCTCTTCTCCAGGAAACCGGTCCCTGTCCATCGCATCTCTTGTAACGCTGTTATATCAGCCCTATATTGGGACAGGGTATCGGCTAGCTGCTCATCAGCTTTATCTCTCTGATCCGTTGTCGTTGCCGGGTCCGTCGTTTTAAAGTCCGTCCTGTCCGAGGCTCCTGTTGTGGCTTCGTAACAAGTTATTTTCCGTGTAGGGTTGTCAGCCCTACCCAACCCCCAACCTGGAGGACCAGTTGGTACAATTTGTCCCGTTTTTAGGCGCGGGAGACTCGCCTTCATCCTTTTCCGTCTGCAGCTTTTCGTTAAGAAAGAGCTCCCAGCGGTCACCACGTGGAGGTGGAGATAGGGTTTGGTAGTAGAGCTGTTGGTGTTGGTTCAGCAGGCATTTCCCAGGTTTTATGCTCCATCGTGGGTACCAATCCACGTTTCACCCTGGGACCTATACTACCCTTTGACCACCAAATACCTTCACTGCAGTTAAATCAAACAAAAATAAAATAAAATAACACTAAAAATGAAAAGCTTTTAACTTTTCAAACTCATGTAGAGTCTCACAAATGGTACCAAAACTGATGAAATCGTTGATATGCGTGGCTGCTTTTTATTGAATGGTCAAGTATGAATTCTAGTCTGTATATTGCAACCAAAATAATTACAGGAAAATAGTATAACAAAACTGAAGTAAAACAAAAACTTTCGCACCTTTTGACTTTCTTACCTGTTCTTAAGCAAACCATAATTCGTTTAGATGTATACTAAATATTTAAATAAATATTTAATAAATATTTAAATCAACTATCACTTATGGAGAATTAAATATCGCAAATCAGACTTATTTTGTCAACTACTTCAAATATGTGCCCTTCATTCCGAGGACGGCGAAAAGTCAATGCACATACTTTTTAAGAAACCAATAAGTTCTATAGAACTGCCTTTGGCCAGCTAAATTGATGAAACACCCCACTGTGCTTCGTGTATCCGTCTAAACCTTATATTATATATTATATTTTTAAATGTGGGATGATTGATGCCAGACTGATGTTGAATTGACTGATGCCAGATTGATGATGTAAAGGCGCCAATGCGATGGCAGAAGTGGTCAGCGAACAAGACTCCAAATTCCCTTGAAGTATTCTATAAATGGTAATGCAAAAGCTGAAGGTTGGAACTACGGTTTCCTGTTTTAAAAAAATGTATTACATAAATCTGATTTCAAAACTATATGGAAAATAAACTGCAGCTGCATCTATGTCGAAAACAACCCTCATATTCGTAAACATAACAACAATTCTCTGTCGCTACGCCCACTAATTAATCAGAAATATCTTCTTCCTACATGTTAGGTTTCATTTTCCCTTCCACCCGAATTGATTAACTCCTTTGAAGTAATTGGCAATAACGCCTTGATAGGTTTCGCTCATCAAAATTAATTGTATTATAAACGAGATTAACATTAATTGCAAACCCAGACTACCAATCCATTGAAGAAGGGGCAAATTGAGAGAAGCCAACGGGTAACTATACAAATTTAGTTCCTTGTTCCGGTAATCGCTATGAAAGATACTATCCTTAAACGCTAATTACTGTAATGGGTATATGTCCTTGTACATATGTATGTTGAGAAGCCTTTGATTCAACTTAACCATGATGAATAAGGAAGGGTGGCTCTCCATCAAATCGGAATTCATGATTTTATGCCTAGTTTTGATATAATTTCCCCAAGATGTTCGGATTCAATTTCTAGAGAACTTCTTGTCTTCGTTAAAACCGTCAATTTATGGAGAGCAAACACGTGGAAATTGTCAGTAATAAAATGGTGAATGATATGACCCTTATTATTGTTAGCAATATGGATCTATCAAAAAACGTTACTAACTTCCTCAATGGATTATTTGTGATTTTCATATAAAAGCAAAGCACTTATAAAACCCAAATAATGGTCCGACAACTTATTTCCCACTCAACCGCAACAGGCATGAATGTAAATTCTGTTTAAAACCACACGTTCCTAAGCCAGATGTCTTTTCCTTCAAATTTGCTTTAGAATCTGGTTGTAAATTGTAACATGTACATACAGTATGTCAAGAAAATCTTTGCAAAGAAAAAACAGTTATATAGATTTCACTTCGATATGAAATAAAATGAATAAATGGTAAAATTCTTAAAGTTTAAAAAAGGGAAATTGTTGGTTAGTTTGGCAATCACCTACTTACACAATAAACACATATACTTCATTTCAAAAGGCAATGTAAATACGCCAAAAGTAATCGTGATCACATTTTCCACTGTCAAAAAATTGTTTGCAAAACACACTGTAATACGTACACGCATGCATATAGCGACAGAATTCTCTAGAATTCTAGATGGTACTATTCGGTATCGTATTGATATGTTTATGTTGCTGCATTCAAAGTGAAATCCGTTTGCAATCGGTTGGATTTTGTTTGATTGTTCATTGAAAATTTTTTAAAGTCAAAATGCCTGGAAGCAGAACACTCGACAATATTATTCAGTTAGTGTATTTTCATTATTGTAAAGGAAAAACTGCAAAGGAGCTTGCGGAAATGTTTTCAGTTAAATTGAGAACCGTTTACAATATAATAAATCGCGCTGAAAAAGAAGATAGGATACATTTACGTTGCTAACAAGGAAGGCCGAATAAGCTTACTCCTAGAGAGGTAAGAAAAATCATAAGAAAAATCGATGAAAATCCTTACACTTCCACAAGATCGTTGGCTCTTGAACTAGAAAAGGATTGTGGAGTTCAAATCTCACATGAAACAGTGAGAAAAGTACTCTTAGAACATAAATATTCTTCGAGAGTAGCCAGGGAAAAACCGCTGTTATCAACATTTAATATAAATAAAAGATTTTCATTTGCAAAAGAGCATGTTTTATACCCCATCGAATACTGGGATGACGTTATTTTTTGCGATGAGACTAAAATTATGCTCTATTACAATGAGGGCCCAAATAGAGTCTGGAGGAAGCCTCTTGAAGCCTTATGTTATAAAAATATTATACCAACAGTAAAATTCGGGAAATTGTCGGTCACGGTTTGGGGATGCATTTCATCAAAAGGAGTAGGCATATTAAGATTTATTGACGAAACAATGGATAAAGAGTATTATTTAGATATTCTGAAAACAGAATTGGTTCAAAGTGCCACAAAATTTGGTTTTATCGATCCTAGTAATCGTAATAAATTAAATTTCAAACTATACCAAGACAACGACCCTAAACATAAGTCGTATTTGTGTAGATCTTGGGCGCTTTATAATTGTGCGAAAGTTATCGATACACCAGCATACAGCCCGGACTTGAGCCCAATCGAAAATTTTTGGGCTCATCTTAAAAAAAGAGTTGCAAGGAGAAGTCCAAAGTCAAAAGAGCAGTTAAAAGTCTTTATTCAGGAGGAATCGGAAAATATACCAAACGAATACGAAGTCAAAAAATTGATATCCTCTATGAAAAGGAGACTGCAGGCTGTGCTTGATGCTAAGGGTTTCCATACTAAATATTAAGAATGAAAAATATTAATTTAATCAGAGTGAAATTATGCGGTGTTTCCAACGATTAATTAATTGAAATAATAAAACTTGTTTGCACTGATGAAGGGAACAAGTGGTTCCCGAAATATCGGTATTTGCAAGAATAAATACCCACACCAACGAAAAAGAAACAACAAGTTTTATTATTTCAATTAATTTAATTACTTTTTTTATTCACTCTTTTATTCAATAATGTATTTTGCAAAAAATTATTTGACACTGAAAGAAATGTAGTTTTTTATTTGTAACGCTTTCAATCGTTACTCGAAATAAGTTTTATGTTCTTTTATTTGTAAAGTATTAGTTAATATTCCAATAAAACATTACACTTTAAGAAATTACCAAAAAATGTATTATTTTGCTTTTTACCATCTGTCAAACAGAAATATTTCTAGTTATTTTCCGTTTGCAAAGAATTACTTGACATACTGTACATATATAAATACAAAATACTTGTAAATGAAAAGAAAATGTTAGGCCAAAAAAGAAAGAAGAATTTGCTTATAATGGGTAACGCAAATTGTCACAAGTTGAACACATTCAGTATTTCTAGAATAGTTCTTTTTTGCGCTAAATACAACCAGATTGATTCAATTGATGGAACAAGTGACAACAAAATTTTTCAAAACACCACCGGCACTTTCTTGTGCGAAAAAAATCAGCATCACATTTCCTCGAAGTCTTTTCCATAGAAGACTGCAAGATAAATGGAATATTTCGGCAGCTATTACGCAGAAAGTTGTATCATCTATGTCATATCAGATGAAAGTAACCCGGGAAAATAAAGGAAACCCCACCAAATAGTGGCATTTAACCAACAAACAATTATCCTAGAATAACAATGGTCGTACAATAACTCTTGTCCTTGGAATTTTGAATTTTTTTTTCAATTCATTATTTTCTCGAACACTACAGAATTGTGAAAGAATATATGTTCTATTTGAGTTCTCTTTTTTTGCATTATTTTATTCATATTTATTCTGAGTTAATTTAAATAAAGAAGGTTTATAACGTTTTAAGATATCGTGCGATGACTTATGTGGCCTACTGTATGTTTACGATAGAATTTTTTAAGAGTTCAAAATCTTTTAACTAAATAGTTTGATTAGAAAACTTTCATATATACTGGAATCCTGGCTTCTCAAACCCTTGCCAAATGCGTTTACAACTTTCATTCGAGAACATATTGGAGCAATTGGAATTTAGGGAACACACTTTTTTAGAGATTTGACATTTTAGGGATTGCCCATTGCCCCACAGTCCTCAGAAAAAGCGCATATTGTCCCTCGTTCGGATCAGTGTAAAATTTGCCTTCAGAGGATGTCTTATTCATGTATGATTTTTTAAGTGTACTGGGCGTTTCACGAATTTATTTAGTTTATTGGTAAATTTTTATTATTCCGGATTTTACTTTTTGATTACGATTGTTAACCTTCGCAAAAAAAAAAGTATTTTGAGAGTTTCCAGTTTTTCTCCAACTGAATTTTGAGTTATTCTATTTTTAAAATCAACACTGCGATGAGGGGGGAATGGGGCTAAAATAACAATAAGGACTGTTTAGATGTTCATATAGGTTATATATCCGCTTGGGTCGCCAAGCTTATCTTCCATTCACAGTTAATTCCCATGAGAATTATTAAGCCAAACATTGTGAACATGAATCATTTTTCATAAACATTATTGAATTTAACAGCATAACAATATTGCAGGTGCATCTGCATAACAGATGCACAAAACAATAGATCATGGGAAAAGTAAACAATGGAGCGAGCATCGTAGGTGTTAAGATAGCATTAAGTATTAGAAATAATCAGTCTAGCTGGAACTGTACTAGTATTAGGAACATAAAGATCAATAAAATATATTTTTTTAATAACCTCCAGTGTTATTAATTTTAGTGGCGCAGTCGGTAGGATCCATGCATCAAGCAAGATCCAGTGATACGCGAAGTTACGTGCTTTAAGTTCGTTCAAGAACCGGCGCAATTTTTTAGAAACAAAGTTGTTTTAACTAAAAAAATCGAGCGTCGCGATTCGTTTAATCAATTGAAAAAAAAAATCAAATATAAAAGTGCAGGGAAATAGACTCACCTCAAAACTCAACGTAGGGACAGACTAGCTATTGACCATCGACGCATCCTTCAAGCCGAAATGGATAACGTATTAGCGCAACGATTGATAGCAGCTTTGGAGAATTTAGCTAATCTGCAACGGCCAAATCGAACAGAAACAATAATAAAACAAATTGCCTACATAAAAGAATTTTCGGGAGACAGGAAGCAGCTAACGCAGTTTTTAACAACCGTTGGTAGTCATCTTAGTGCCATCGATGAGGAATCACGGGAAAAAGCCTGGCAGGCAATTTATAACATAAAAATTACAGGAGCGGCAAAGGAACTTTTGTTAAATAATCGTCCGGAAAATTGGGAGTCGGCTAGAAATTTACTCAAACAACATTTTCGACCATCTACGAACTACAAGGACCTTTGGAGAAGAATAACGCAACTCAAAGTAAGTTCTATTTCCGATCTTAACTCTAAAATTGAATATATTATAGAAGAAATCAATACATTCGCCACTTATGAATCGAATACAGCGGAAACTCGCCAAACTTTCTACGCGTTATTAGTGAATAGAATTAAGCAAATAGTTAGTGGTAATTTGTCACGTGATATAAAAAATTTGTTTGATTTACATGAAGTAAAAGAAATCTTATACTCGTACGTGGGCTACGATCAAGATAATTTAGACCGAGAAACACTATATCAGGAAAGAAAGAATTATAACAGTCAGGACTATAGAAAACACCATAACAAACAGGACAATAGACAGAAACAATCCGGTAATCATGGACAATACAATTCAAATTTTGGTAGACCAAATAGGGTAGAATCAAATCAATACAGACGTAGCTCGGGACATTTTTGGCAAGATCGACAAAATCCTCGACTAAATAATTTCCGAGATTCTGGGTTTAGAAGTAATAACAATTCTACTCAACATAGACAACATTCCTGGAATCGTTCTGACCAGATTAGGCGACCACCACCTGAACCTATGGAGATAGGTACCGTGGCCCATAGAAGATCAAACCAAAATAGAAATGACCCATCACCCGGGTCTAATTCAGTAAACGAGGAGGTTCATAATATTGAACCAGAGTTTTTTCTGAATTAGGCCTCGGAAACAAAATCTTTGCTAATCTTACCATTGATAATAAATTCTACAAGTGCTTGATAGATACAGGTTCAACAATGAGCATTGTGAACTCTGCTAGAGTAGATTGCGATAGGGGCCGTGGTAACACAGAATAATCAACCTGTGTGCTATGCCTCTCGATCGCTAAATGATCATGAGAAAAATTACTCTGTTACCGATAAAGAATTTTTAGCAGTTGTCTGGGCTATAACATATTTCCGTCCCTACTTGTGGGGTAATCGATTCAAACTTATAACAGACCACTTACCAGTAAAGTATATGACAAAGAAGTATAAAGGGAAAGAATTTAGTCAACGTAATCAACGGTGGTTACTGAAACTACAAGAGTATCAGTTTGATATAGAGTATATCAAAGGTAAGGAAAACAAGGTTGCAGACTTCTTGAGTCGCATTCCAGAAGTCACTAATCAAAAAGAAAATTCCACTGATAACCAATCGATCAATGATTTGTCAGATAACGCTACAGTTCATTCACAAGATGAACAACAGTTGGATCACATCCCTATTAAAGAGACTAGCTGGAACTGTATTAAAGAGTCTAGCTGGAACTGTACTAGTATTAGGAACATAAAGATCAATAAAATATATTTTTTTAATAACCTCCAGTGTTATTAATTTTAGTTATACATGAAGTAGCCAATTGTCACCCTCAAACCTGGTGTGCTACTTTGGAATCTTAACGACCATCCATTTCTTTCACTCACTGGTCTCGAATTCCTAGGATTTCCGAAGCATAACTGCGAAAACTGGAGGTGCAGCGATAAATAGCTGCTGGAAGATTGTCAAGCTCAGCAACTTTACTCGGTTTGTGCGCACTGATGGCCGAGATAATTTCTCTTCTGCTTAACAGACCACATCTGCGCGTCACGGTGACCAGCCATTTCATCCACCCGAGGAGTAACTTCATCGGTATCTTCCACTACCCTGACCAACACAATAAAAATTTCCCTTTTATTAGGGCGCACACTAGTACTGTACACTGTAGTTCCCGGGATTTCGCACGTTATGGGGGTCGAGCACGTTACGCCCCCTATCACTCGCAGGGGTCAGTAGAGCCTTCAATCCCTTTCAATCATCAATCTGCTTCCAGAATTCCGCCGTCAATCAACGGCTTGTGTAGGACCCGAGAAAAGAGCATTTTTGATGACGGTGCCATGCAATCGGTATTCTTAGGCAGGTTACTCAGTGTATCTGCCATTCGATCAGCAAGATAGCTCTGATAAGTGACGGACGCAATACACAAGCGAACGTAAGCGACCATCAAGATTATGCTCCCTTTGGAGGCCGATACTAATATCTCTCTTGTGACGCACATCCAGGGGACAACTCTTAAATCTACTGCTGATCGCAAAGTGGTCATTCTGAATGTTCGTACGGTGTAGGTTGGTTGAACTTGAAACTTATGACAAACTCTGTGCTCAATGTGCCAACAATGAGACGAGATGGTGGAAGCTGCAAAAATCCACAAACTTGTCACTGTTATCGTTGCCATTGCCAATACCATACTTCCCCATCACGTGGCCAAACAAACGTTGACATTCAGATCACTCACCACGATCACAATGTCACCTTTAGGATGCTTCCGCTGATCTACTTTTTTCATAGAAAACATCCTTCTCCACTATTATCGGAAGTCTCCGTTGGTGCATAGCAGAGTAAAATTGTGATGCACCTGTACCGAAGTCTTGCAAGCAGAATCCTGTCAGAAACCTTTCTCCTAGGTGAGAAACAATCCGACACCAAATTTGCGCCTGCCACCATTTGAATTTCTAGTGCACTTTTCCGCAAGAGGGAGAGGAATGCTCTTCAGAGTCCCAACATTTTACTTCGCTTGAGGCCCAGAATATTCAGCTTATTTCGTTGGAATACTCATACCGGTTGTAGCCTACAAATTCCTATCCCTTTTAGTCACATTTTACGGCAAGCAAAGAAGATCGAGTGTATTCTTAAGCAACAACAAAAAAGGCAGCAATTCTTTTCCAATTTTATTTATTAAATCTAAGTATGTAGTAGTATCTTTCAAAACTATTGGTAGATATTATTTTACATTATCATTATGATTAGTGTAACTTTTGTCGATTTGAGAAAAAGGAAATCTCAAATCTCACTTCATAATTTCTTATGCTCAGCAAAATTGAAATTTCTAAGGTACCAGCTGTTTACTTGTTCACAAACTTCATATTGATGAAAAAAAGTCGGAAAACAGTGTTATTTCTAGCGGTGAAAAGGTATTCTAGTGAATCCTTAGATACAATTAGATTTTTTTTAATTTAAATTCAAACTGTAACCAAATATATTAATTATAAGAATAATAATAGAATCTTTGAATAAAATAGAACTAGATAAATTGGAACTAAAAAGTAAGACAAATCGTCCATTCATACAAATCATAAAACAACTGGGAATAGTAAAAATTTAAAACAACCAAAGTGTGAAACTAGCCAATTGTATGCTAATGTGTTCATTCAGCAGAATGAAATATGTGCAGTGACGCTAAACGCATTTTTGTCGCAGGCTTTATCCCGCCAACACGTTGGTTGCCCAACTCGAAATGTTCTTTGTGTATTTTCAAGGTTAAAATATCTCGAGGAACTTCAAGGTTAAAATATCTCGAGGTTATTAAACTAATAGGAGTTGAGAAGAAGTCAAAAAATAAACAACACGAGAACAATGGCGATCAATGAATCAACAGACTATTCTATCGGTGCACGTCTTCCTGTTTTCTGTCGCTAATATCTGCTGCTATTCGTTTCTTGCGAAGTAAAATAAGTATTTCGATTAAAATAAGCGTTTGTAATCAAAATGCCCGTTTGGCGCAATTTTTCAATTTTTTGAATCGCCCCTCGAATTTGACGATTGCGATTTTTGTGTCATTGACGCAGATGTATGAGCTCCCATTCCGCTGTTGTCCTGCGTATAAGCCTGTGCGTATTGCGACCAATATTGTTGTTGCTGCGGATTCATAGAAACATTGCCTTGTTGCTGAATATGAAAAGAAATATATTAGAGGATTGATAGCTATGATTGAGAAGCATTGTTAAATATTGTCTAGTGATTCACAGCAATGACAGCCACTTACCTGCCACCAACTCATCCACTGTTGTTGCTGACGTGGATCACTGCTCATCGACCATTGTTGCTGCTGCTGCTGATTGCCATATGTTGCTGGAAGGAATGATAAATGGATGTTAGTAGTGTCCCATAAGTGAAAGTTGACGAACCGTACAACACATATCACAAAAATACAAGACTGTCCATGGAATATCCTGTGATTCAAAACTTCAAATGAACCAAAAGGGAGTTATTACGAATCAAAACACAACAAGAGCAGAAAGTCACGAATCTACAATAACTTGTCATCGTCCATTCTTCTAATTGTATACTTCCCACCCAAGTTCACCTACTCCCCTATACAAATCATACTGCCCATAAATAACAGGAAACAAAGCCGACGGATTTCAATTTCATGTGGGAATATTCACATGGAAAGTAATATAAAAATCAATTTTCTTTCAATTTGAACCACCTGAAAGGCTAGGAACACAAACAGTACACGGGTAAAAAGAAAATACAATCACAATGTGGAAATAATAAAGCCCTAAACCTAAATCTCGCGTTAGGAGCAAAAACCATGCCATCAATGAAATCTTGTCTAAAATATACAATAAATCGAGCCCTGACACCTAAACACATCGTCGCAGAGTAGCAGATGTGAAGTTATCGTTCATTGCTGAGCCATTCGACGCGCCACCTTTAATTTACAATGGAACGGAATTTATCGAAAATCCGATGAAGAGCTTGATTCAGTTTCAATTTCCCTTGACATATTTAATTTTCTAATTTAACGTAAGTTTTCTAAACTCCTCCAGGGCAAACAAGTGAGAGTGTGGATAGTATGCTTTCCCAGTGTAGCGATACGCAAAACTACTCTGGATTCTCTGGTCGAATTAAACTATAGAAGGAATACTTTTTCTCTAAGCGAATGAACCAGAACACTGCAACCAGGACATTATATCTGAAAGAAATGATTTGTTTGCATTCACTCCTTGCTAAAGATCACATGGGAATGCATCTTATTTAATTGAAATATGAGAAACTGGAAAAACTTTTACTCTTGAGAATCGGATAGGTCACAGTGAAAAAGTTTAACAATAATTGTAGCATCGCGGAAGATGCCTCATAAATGAACATGATATGTTGAAGCACCGAGATGTATGGCAAGCAGCTCTTTTTAAAAATCATTCCCAAAATCATCCCCAAAAAAAGTAATGAATCACTGAATTGAATACTTAAGGACATTTGTTGGAACCAAAACAAACCTTAATCGATTTCAAGAGATATACCTTGTGACATATCGTAGTTCCAGTAACTAGACTGCTGTTGTGATTGTGGTTGCTGTTGATGAGATTGTTGCATCTGTCCCTGATGACTACCCGACGATGTTGCCCAATTGCTCTGCATGTGTTGTTGTTGCTGTTGTTGTGGCTGTTGGCTACTTCCCCAATTGTTCTGGCTGGTATTACTACTGTTTGTACTCTGAATATTGAGAAGAATTTAAAAATAAAACTAAAATTTTTAATTTCGAAGGCGAATCATAATAAAACCAATATCGGCAACCGATGCCAAACTTACTTTGCTGTTGGAATTGCCCGAACGACTGCCTTTATATTCATATCCTGCATCACTTGAATATTTTGATGAGGATCGGTCATAGCCACCGCGACTATCTTCGGAACGATGGTCGCGGTGGCCGCCCCGAAAATCCCGTTGATTTCCACCGCGATGGCTACTTTCACGTCGACTACTGCCGGCGCCGCCGCCGCCACCACCACCACCATTACGATCTCGATCATAGCCTCTGTCTCGGTAGTCGCGACCGCCGCCATAATCTCCACCACCATAACGTCCGCCTCCGCCTCCGCCGCCGCCGCCACCTCCACCATAATGTTGAGGCCGGCCTCCACCTCCATAACGATCTTCGCCATAGCGAGGCTGGCGATTGTTGTGCACCCAAGAACCACCTCCGGCGCCGCCTCCTCCTCCTCCTCCTCTCGAGTAACGATTGTCACGACGATCATATCGACCACCGCCGCCTCCTCCGCCACCATAACCGCGATCATCACGCCAATGACCACCTCGCTTGTCACCGCCACCTCCGCCATGAGATCCACCCCAGCGGTTGTTTCCTCCACGGCCCCGTCTATCCTCCCTCCAACGGGAGCGATAATCGTCGCGGCGACGATCGTCGCGACCGCCACGACGGTCATCTCGGCGATAGTTATCGTGTCGACGTCGCTTGTATTTAGCCTGCATTGCTTGAACCGCCTTCTTTCCTTTTTCAATGTATTTTTTTACTTCTTCCTTGGCTTCGTCTCCTTCGAGATCGGTATACCGAACCTCGTCAAACCAACCAAACTCCACAGAGGGCAAAGTGAAATTCGCTGAAATGAAATATTAAAAAAAGAACATTGCGATGTTAACAATGCTATTCATTCCATTTTCAGACGTACTCTTTCAGAGGATGATTAGTTTTAAATACGAAGTGAATAGAAACGAATCAACCTTTGATCGCATTAAAGATTAATAAACGAGCACTGAGTTCATTGAAGTTGTTCTTAGCGGCCAATTCCAAGCAAGGCTCGAAAAAGGCCGAAGCTAGCAGACGTAAGAGAAAATAGAGGACAATTTTAAACAAAACTCAACTCTTGCTGTATATCATGAACTTAATTTGAAGAAAAATTTGATAAAGAACAACTCCACCTCCCAAAAGCAGGCGACGATATTTTGGTCCCTTTCATTGACAACTGCAAAGGAAGGATCGTCAAGACAATTCTCTATTTCAATCAAAACTCTGTAAAAACAGCCATGAAGGACTCGCATGATTGCTGCAGACAATTCAAAGAGTAGAAACTCGTCAACAATACAGCTTTTGCCAGCAAATTTGTACATTGAAGCCTTATTCAACATTCCTAATGCTGTTGGCCCACACTCCTCTCAAAGAATGGTTGTGCTCTCAATTAAACTGTGATCTATGTACTTAAATGATCTGAAGTCAAGAGTCTTGAGGAAACGCCAACAACAATATTCGATAAGCGAAAATCGGTCCTGCCTCGTAAGAACTGACGTGATTCAATATGGAGAGATTTAACTTATATTACCAGAAAAATATGATTATAATTTGCAGAATTTAATGAGACATTTTCAGAAAAAGGAAAAGAGAAGGTTCAAATAATTACCTTTCATTTTATTTAGTGTTGACTCATTAACCAATTCAATTCCATCTTCGGCAATTTTCAAATCGTTGCGCCGTTTCAATTCATCTTCGCTGGGTACACATATAACCGCAATGCGCTTGAAGTCTCCGAAACCTTTCATTTTACGGCGTTGACATGATGCAAATACATTGTTCTAATAAAATTATACAACGGGATAACGAGATTTCATTCATCATTGCTGTATGATAGTTGGTTGTTGATGGTGATTTAGATTTAGCCGGCCATTTTCAAATTAGTTGATTTGCATGGTACCAATTGGCGAAGGTTGATTTTGTTGGTAAATATTATTTCTCTCTATTCGTTGTTATAAGACGTTGCCGCTGGTTTACACCACCAATTCGCGGATTCTTACAAACTAACCTTACGCTAAGTATACCAACCTTCGACTGTTGTTCCCTTCAATTCATTTGGAGCCAAGCTCCATGTTTTATTCAATGTTGTGCTAAATATTAAACTTTCATATTTCTGTTCTATCCCCAAATCTAACTTGAGGAGTTACTTACAACCGTCGTGCATGGGCTTGCCTGGACTTTTGCTTCAACTCTCTGTACATTTACCTTTTTGCCTTAAGCAATTTCATCAATCCTCATTTCGTGACCAAATTTATAAATAAACCTTAATTCTTACCTTGTGAGACTGTTGGGGATTTGCGTAGCGAGAAATGGAGGCTGCTTGTAAACCGCGTCCAATATAGACGCAGTATTGGCAGTCCCGCATTTCCCAACCACTAAGCCCTTTTCCAGTTACATACGAAAACAAGCATTCATCCTTTCACCCAACACAACTTCAACACACCCAAATATCTCTCATACTATATTTGTAAATACCCTGGTATATTTTCCCTTAAAACTCATACGCTTCAACACCTTCACCTACCTGATCAAGAATGAAATTTCGACGCCTCTTAGTGGCAATGTCTTCGAGAACTGATAAACTTTTTAAACATAAATCATAAACTTTTTCCCATTTACCAACATGACATGACTTTCGCGGTTTACCATCAACCTGAAAAAAAAAAGGAAACATACGTTAGTAACACTCTTTAGTCTTCGTTCGCCAAACAAATGAATGTGCTGACTAATATCAGTGTGAAACAAGTCGGGAAACCGGAAGCTGGACGCTTCAGGTACGAAAGGTTTTGTGTATTTCTTAATACGTAGCACGTAATATATGCATATATTATGTGAGAATATCCACTTTCGGATGATATTGACATTCATAGTCTTGAATTTGCAAAGAAGCGACAACTTTGACGTATTATAACTTTGTTAGTAATAGTGCGATTTCCACCAAACATGGTAAGATCATGCTCTATGTAATATCCTATATTGTTTCGTAGTCCTAGCATAAACTTAAGGGGGGTCTTGCAGCGAATTACTAAAAATTATAGTAATATACTATTATTAACTTTATTTGTGCAGATATCAGTGTGGAAGGTATTTCGGAGCCCAGGCACCATATAGTGGCAGCCTCTTGATTTTTTTCAGATTTTTCGATTTGGTAGTTTCTGAGAATGGCCCCCGTAAATGAATGGTCACTTTCAACCCCCCGCCCTCCCCACCTTTTCAACAAATGTCAAAACTAAGACCGTCTTCGAAAAGTACTAACCGAGACCTTTAATTTGATACCCCACATGACTATATTTGATGAAAAAAAAATTTACACCCCCCTTTTGCATGTATGGGGACCCCCCTTACATTCATCATTAAAGGATGTAACTCACTGTATGCGTGAGCGTTCACAGTTCCCAGCTTTCCACCAAATTTGGTGTCAATCGCTGCAACCGTCTCCGAGAAAAATGCGTGTGACGGACAGACAGTAAACCGATTTTAATAAGGTTTTGTGTTTACACAAAACCTTAAAAAGTAACTACGGAAACTTCTCCCTACAACAACACAACAAATAAACACAAGTAACAAATGGGCACTTACCCTCATTTTATCAATAAGTGCATCTGGTCCAATAACAGTGAATCGTTTCTCAGGATGTTCTTTAACATAGTTCGTTCGCCAGTGGGTTTTTCCCGAATTGGGCAAGCCGACTATCAGAATCACTTCACACTCTTTACGGCTTTCGGGTCGCTGCGGCCCCGATATCAAATGTTCCTCGGTGACAAGACCAATTAATTCGTACCCCTCGAGGAGACTCACTGGTTCTCGGGGTTGGATTTCCTCTTGCGATGATGGATCTGGATCACTGCCAACATCCTGCGATTCATCACGCTTTTCTCCCCCATCGGACTCTGATTGTTTCTCAGCTGAACTTTTATTATCAACGTCTTCAGTCTCTTTGATATTTTCCGCTGTCTGCTGATTTGAATCAGCTACTTCGTCCGAAATATCTGACTTCTCAGCGGGAATAGCGTTTGGTTTTTCACCATTCTCTTCTTTCTTTCCAGATGCGTCTTCATCCCAATTGTCCTCATTGTCTCCGGTACCCGGTTTGGACTTCTCAACACTTCGAGAACGACTACGTTTCGGTGGAGTCGTTTCTTGTCTTTTAGCTTCACGTTTCGGACGTTCAGCGTTTGCCAAAAGATTTTCACTGTCAGCGAAATTCACTTTGAACTCGTAGCCTTTAGTGAGGATGTGAGGATACAGTGCAATATCATCTCCAAGTGTGGATTTATCGAACTCAAATGCAGCTCCCAATCTCTCGCCATTAAGAGAGAACTCTACAATGCACGGAGTACTATCCAAATCCAGATAGCAACCGATTACATCGTCTAAACCAAAAGGTTTGCCAAACTCCTCAAACTGCCCGTTTAACGCTTTCTTCCCAGATTCGCAAATAGCGAAGGAGTTTTCTGATTCACCCAGCATCAAGTCTGAAGCTGTAGTTGAAAATCCGCAACGGAATCCCTGCATATGCTTCTCTCCGCGGAATGCTGTGCTAGTGATTTCCTCTGAGATCGACACTTCGTAGGCTACCTTGCCAGATTTCACGCCAAAATTCGCTCGAGCCCCGGCCCAGGCCAAGCCTAAAGCTTCGGCCGCTAGAGGCTTCGCCGAGGTGAAGCCCACTGGATCGATTCCCAAATGCAAATCAGAGTCGACTGAAAATAAACGCACGATTAGTGAGGTAGAGAAAAATAATGCCTTGAAATTTTTATACTTACACCAACTGAGGCCGACCACCTTGTCTTCAATAACCGGTTCGTCTTCCTCATTGCGAAATTCAATCGCTTGGGCTTCCGGTGTCCTGCGTCGTTTCGGCGACTTAGATTTAGAACGTGACCTGGAGCGTGAACGAGACTTCGATCGTGACCGAGACCGCGACCTCGAACGTGATCTTGAACGCGACCTTGATCTAGATCGAGATCGCGACCGAGACGACCGTGATTTTGATCGCGAACGAGATGCAGAACGTGAGTATGATCGCTTATGTCGACGTGAGCTTCGATCCTCATCCGCAGAAAGTTTCCGACTGCTCTTAGAATCCTCCGTATTCGACTTAGTGGACACATCATCCGCGGCTACTTTCTCCAACGTATTGCTGGTTTCCTCCTCTTTCTGCGACTCAAGCGTTCCCTCAGGTTCTGATCTGGCTTCTGCAGGCGCTGATGTAATCTCGGAGTCCTCCGATTTTTGCTCTAAAATTTCGAATTCACTTTGCACGGGCTTTGGTTTATCTTCATGACGAACCTCTTCCTTCTCTACTTCATCGGCAACTATAGTCGCATTTCGTGTATAACTCTTATCGCTGTCTTCCGTATCTTCCTCCATAGGCTCTGGCGCGCTATCCTTCATAGGCGTCTTCTGTGATTCTGTAGCAGTTCCCTTCACAGGTGTTTCCTGTCGTTCTGGCGCAATTTCTTTCGCAGATGTCTTCTCTGTTTCTGGCGCACTTTCCTTCACAGGCGTTTTCTGTGACTCCAACTGTTGTTGAACGGGCTCCAACGAAGGACGTTTCGCTGGTGGTTCACATTCATCTTCATCCTCCTTTATCGGGTCGTTGGATGCCGGTGCAGGCACAGTGTCCGCACCTTGTGCCGGCTCTTCGGGCAGCGGGTCCAGAGCATGTTCTAGCCGTCTCGGAGGAGACGGGGATCTCGTTACCGACCTCGTCCTGCGCGAACGTCGGCTTGGTGTTGCAGCTGCCCCTGGTGTACCTGGTGGCGGTACACTGGGTTCACGTTCAGCAGTGACATTCTCTTCTGGAAAACAAAACAAATCTCGTCAATGTTGGACAGCCCTGCATCGCCCAATCAATAAGGTTGGCAAGACCCCCCAAAATGGCGGCATCAGACTACCGGCCGCTCATGCCCCATTTCCTGCCCATTATTTCAAGAACTGCTAACAACATAATTCCGACAGAGAAGCGCTCCGATTTATTAAATTCACAACCAGTTTTGGCGCAATACTTCACGTTATGTCGTAAACATGTGGTCACGCTCCTAAAACATGGCGCGCCAAAGCACAAGCCATTCACCGCTTCGCGCCCATTTTCCACTACTTTCGTTCAAATTTCCGACGACTTACCAATTACTGGGACCCCATCTTCCAAAGCCTGCTTCAAGCGGTCTACCAACACCGCCTTCACACCTTTTGTATCCAAACCGCGGGCAGCTAGTTCGGCACGCAGCTCCACCACTTTCATTTTATCTAGTTTGGACGGATCCATTTCGACGGCCAATCACGCACACACGTTTATTCCCGGCTCACTATTCCAATGGATTTTTAGCAACACTTGAGGGCACTACTTACACGGATAAACCGAAAAATTCATTGACGGCGTTCTAAAGTCCTGTACGCCAATTTCACGAACCGCCGAGCTGCAACTCAAAACGCGAAATAATCAAAACAAATTCGCGAAGACGCGGATCGCGTGTACACTTCTCGGACGCACCATTTGCTTCATCTAGTACAACATCGGGTCACCGGAGCCAAAGTAATATGTAATAGAACTGTAGGCTGTCATGCGCGGCAAAATACTCAACAACTGACTTTCAGATGGCAGCTGGGTTGTTTTCGCGGGAAACTACTTCAACAGATAATTGCGCCAAAAATGCTGGTACTTTTCAAAAACCAGATCTACATTTTATGTATTCACATGCTGTTGCTGAAAATCGTTAATCGCGGAGGTGAAAGCGAATAATAGATTTCCTAAAAGGAGGAGGATATTATTTGCTGCCATTGCAGTTGAAAATAACTACCATACAAAATTATGCTATACTTTAATACGCCTATAATTGCATTAAAACTAGATAACATTTTTGTCACAATGGAATTCAAGTTCAGCATAAACGATGTGTACTTCACATTTGCCCAGATTAATTGGCTGGTTTTATAAGGGTAGCATACTTAAGCTCCTTTCGTAGACATCGGTAATGGAAGAAAGTGTTTATATTGTAAAGATATCGCCGATCTTATTCTCCTAAAAATGGTAGTTCTAGTGATCTGGAGCTGTGGCGGGCACACATGCAACCACGAGGCCGCTTAAAAGAAACCAAAGTAAGAAGAACTGCATGAGAAGCTGTACAAAGATTTCGACACAAACGCTTATGTCAAAGCTCACAATATGGTACGGAAAAAGGTGAAAGATTAGAAGTAATCTGCCCCAACCCTCGAAAAGAAATTCTCACCCAGCTCAAAGGATTCATGATACCTCCAATTCTGGAGGACGACTGGCGGTAAATATTTCGTAGAATCAGCAAAAGCAAGGCCCAATCTACCCAAAAGCAAGGAGCAATCTACCCTGCTCAGCAGAAAAAGCAAAAGTTGGAATTGCTTTCCAAACCAAATAAGCCACTTGAAAGTCCCGCCTTATATCGCCCGATCTTACTCACCGTCGAACGGAACAATGACCTTTCAGAGCCCCACTATGAGTTTCGACGCGTTAATTCTACAGTGGATGCATAATAAGCACTGCGGTGGATCTACCAAAAAACGCGCTGACGTGCGGTGTAGTTAAAAACGCATTCAACTTCGCCAACTGAAATTGGGCGAGTCTGGTCGAGATTTACTTCTCAGAAAAGACTCTTTGTTATAGACCCCAAAGATTACCTCGTGACAGTGGGAGTACCGCAGAGTACGATACTGTATAATGGAGTGCTTGTGCTTCCCGTCCCAGAGAATTGTCAGCTTTGCCGATGACCTAGTTGTAGTTCTTAAAGCTAAGGCCCCAGGAGGATGTGCGAGGGAGGTAAAATTCTGGCTGAGAAAAGCCAGGTTGACCCTGGTGATGGAAAAAACGGAAGCAGTCTTAATAACGTACTGTAGAAAGTAGAACACTACCCACAGGTATTTGTGTATCCACCGACTTCCCCTTTGGCAATCATTAACACCAAACTGAGCTATGAGAACTGGTAACTAGTGCAACCGCGACACTTGCAAAAATACAGGCGAATATTGACCGCCCGACACAGTGTCGCAGATGGCTTCTAACCGGAGCAGGCGAAGCCCCTTGCAAAGTCTTAAAGACGGAAGCAGGCGAATACAGGTGACCAGCTGATGGCTTTGGAGATGTAGTGCGCTTTTAAAACTATATCAGATGCAGCAGTCCGAGTCGAAAAAAATGAGGTTGCTTTGCCATGTAAAGCATATGAAGATGCACGCAAATGAAACGAGTCTTCGAAGGAACGGAACGGTTTCAGCGCAAATACGGGATTGATAAAATATCGATTTATAAGAAATTTTATGTAGTTTCTCAAAATAGTATCATATTTGGGATTAAATAATTGAGGGAGTGGGAATTTTAAATTTTTTGAGAAGGTCAAGCTCTTTGACACTATTCACGAAACGGTAAAAGATAAGAGTTCCCAATGCATCGACTAATTTTCCTCAAACAAGTGGTACTGTCTGCCATTTAAATTTGTACAATCTTAAACGGGTCACCCTGTATACCATAATATGTGTTTCTTCAAATGGTTGTCACTCCAAAGATTTCAATTAGTCTATCTTTTTGTTACCAAAGGTAATAAATTTACTATCCTTTGGAACTTATCAGAGCCTCATTATTTACTTTTACTTTTACTTTTTTTTAGTGGAGGCAGGATTAATTGGAATTCAATCAAATTTGGACATTATATTAGTCATATTTCGAATAACTTTTGAGAATCTCTTGAAATTATTTGAGCCAAAAATAAAAAAGTTACGGGTAATTAGTATGATGAAGGTCGCAACTAGAGTTATCCAACTGGCGGACGTATAGCGACTTTAATTTTTATCTGAAAGCAAAGAAGTTTTAATTTTGCTTTACTAACCTATTTTCTAAGAAAATGAACCTGAACGCATAATGGTCGTTTGAGTCTAAGCCTGTACCCGAAATTTTCTAAGAAAATGAACCTGAACGCATAATGGTCGTTTGAGTCTAAGCCTGTACCCAAAATCGTTCGGTTCTACGCTCATAAAATTTAAAGGAACACGAATTTCGCTTTGAAATTTGTACAGCGTATTCTGAGATAATTTGGTTGTGGATAAAACCCGGCTCAACAGGTTGCGGTGGGCGGGTCACTTAATCCATGTGGATGAGGATGATCCAGCCCGCAAAGTCTATAAGGGCAATATGTATGGTAGAAAAAGAAGATGAAGCAGACCCTGCCTGAGATGGAGTGATGGCGTAGGTAAGGACGCCAGATAGCTTTTAGGGATATCGAATTGGTGGACCCCGGCGCAAAACCCGAGTGTCTTCTTTATTAAGGCAGCCCTAAACCGGATACCGGTTATTGCGCCGTTGATGATAATTCTGAGATAATTAAGTTACCAATCTATCCAATAAAAAAATCAATTTTAAAAAACTCCCTAATTCAGTTTCCCCTTTTAAACTGGAGGAAAAATTGTACTATATATCTGGAGGTAACCAATATATAGTCAGAAAGTCACGACGTGCATCCAACCATCTAGCTTTGTGGTGGGAATTCGTTGGTTTGAAACTCCATGGCAGCCAGTGTTATGCTTTAATTAATAACAAAACGCTGCCACCTTAGAAAGTAATCGCTTACCTGTCTACATTATACCGACAACCAACACACCTCCTACTTAGAACGACGATGAGTATAGTTCAATATAACACGGTAAGTGAAGGAGAAGGAGGTGCTTTTAATGTCTCCCATAGCTCTATGGCAGGATCCAACAGTAGGTTTTGTACCTTTCCACCTTTCAACGACAAAAAAAAAATATAGACACACAGTGAAGCGATTTTAATAAAGTTTTACTTTCCACAAAACTTAAAAACCGAGGAAACTAAATGGTGCTGGTTTCGCAAAGATGGGGGAATAACGCTTCAACTCTCCAAAGAAATGAAATATCTAGGAGTTAGTCTAGATAATAAGCTTCTTCAGAACAGACATGTAGGCGGATCTTTGCTTAGACATGGGGACTAGGGCACAACGCATTGGAAGAGATGTTGCGACAATTGAATCCAATTTTTCTAATGATGGTATATGCGGTCCTATGAGCAGCAACCTGCGTAATTTACGGGTGGTTGAAGGATAGGTGCATTGCGTCTGCGACTGTAGTCGAAGTGAATTGAAGCCATTGAGCAGTATCTTGATTACATCAAAAATCATCCAAAAATGTAGAAATCATTTGAACTCCATTTCTATATTTAATACGGCTGATGCTGCATTTGAAAATTGGGAACAACCTCCCCATAAGAATAGGTCGCAGAGCCTCAGTGCTGTTCAAAACACCAAATTTTCCATCTGGACCAAATTAACATACTCCAAAATTTATCCTGTCGAAAAGCTGGAAGAGTTACGGAAATATTGTTGGCATCCAGGTGTCCGGATGGCTCAAGTGGTTAAAGCGCTGGGTTATCGTAGCGGAAGGTCGCGGTACAAATCTCACTGATGGCAGAGAGACTTGTTTTCGTGACTGTATGTCTGACAGCTGTGAATGAGAACCTGAGTCAAATCAGGGTAATAATCTCGGGCGGGCGCAATGCTGACCACATTGCCTCTTACAGTGTACTATAGTGTATCATTACGGTCTTAAATGAAGTCCTCTAACACACTTCAAGGCCCTGATTCAATATGGATTGTTGCGCCAACGATTATTATTATTATTCTGACTGGCCACAATTCACTAGTTGGGTATATGTTTAGAATAGGAATTCTACAAGATGATTCGTTCTAATTCTGCAATGAGGAAGGCGAATTTACGGAACATTTCTTTTGTGAGTGCCCCGGATATGGACGTATCAGACATCAGATTTTTTATGTTGATGTGCTCCAGTCGTAGCGGGTAGCATCACATCCAATTTCCAATGTATTTCATCAGTTCTGACTTTGGCTATAGAATTTAGTATGCGATAATGCTTGCCTGGGTACACCATCTATATTAGCTTATAATTGAGCACTTTACACACTTTTAAATTAAAACTTAATTAAAACTAAGAATATATTTTTTGTCAATCGTTTGTCACGTTAATCTCTGAACTTTAAACACTTCCGCGTCTACCATAACTTCATATTTTATTGATTCCACGTTAGTTTTAAGATTCTAGCAGCATTTAAGTGAAATTGACAGGTAGCACTTACCACCATATTTGACACAATTGGAATAAAACGCAATCCTAATAAAATCCCTATAAAATATACAATATTATTAAAAACATTTTCCATTTGCTTCAATTTTTTTATTATCACATAATGAAAATCAACAATAACGTTAAAGTATAGCATTGCTCCCGCTATTAGTAAAGTTAACCTTGTATGTTTCTGTGTTATAATGTTGCGCTCTCTTATCACACGTTGACTCATCTTGTGACATTTTTATGCATATAATATTTTATAATTTATAAATAGCTTTTACAATCAACAATTAATGAGTAATGCTTAAAATGCATATATGCTTCTTCTGTGTTCATTCAAAAATATATGTTTATATCGACTCAATAATAGTTGTTATATACATAATACATTTAACATAATAAATATTAGTTCCTCGTATTTCCTCTACTTGAAAATTCCCTAAAAGCCGATCACAACATGTCGTTAAGTCAGGTTATTTTTTTGAGTATCTTCTAATGTTATTGTTTCTGTATTGAATCTGTTGTATATCTTACTATTTATTAAGTTTAATCTTTCGCTTAATACGTTAACGGCAAATATACAGTAAATATTAAGTGGTCTATTTTTTGTTTGAATTTACACCCTAAACCATTTCAGCTTATTTTTACTGCAAACATATACATATATTTTGATGCATTGATCTTGGTCAAAATACACTATTCCTAAACTATACTATGCTATCAAAATTACGGCAGCAAGTAAGTGTTTATTATTATTGGGAAAATTTCGTACATTTCCAAATATATTTATAATACACGACATACACAAGCATATCACGGAAATATATGTATCTTACGCTCTATACATTAATTCGCATATTAATTTTTGTTGTATACATTACATTGGACCCTGTTCATATGTGTATATGTAAAATTGGTGGTTTTAATCATATCAATCCATCTTTATCTAAAGATTTACTCATCTAAACCTGTTTTTCGCAATCGTGTACATTAATTCTGCTAGCAATTCCGTATAAGTAAGAGTATTCAACGACAAGGAGATAATTTTAGGTTTATTTTATGTTTCACAATAATAATATCTTCAGCGTAGAACCACTGTCCGAGTCAATCTATCTGAAATTTATTTGCTAGTTACTAAATTCAAAAACTCCTCCCTAGTTTTAGGGTCGTCACGAAATACACCCAACATGGTTGATGTCACTGTTTTGCTGTTAATTTTTTGAACTCCTCGCATAACCATGCACATATGCCTGAGAAAAAAAAGGTTATTATTAGTTTGTTCTTTTTTTTTTTACATTGTATTGATTAAATAGTCATATAACAATTCTGTGACAACCACTATCGTTAGAGTCAAAAGTTTGCTGCTGCAATATTTTGGTAGAACGGGGCTGACTATTGTACGGCTTTGCTAGCCAATATGCCAAGCAAAGTTGAGGAAATAATGACATATATATAAATCGATATATCATTTTTGACTTATAACACCGGAAAAATTAAGGAGCATACTTCGAATTAACACGTTTTTGCTTCGACTTATCACACAACATACATATATTTTTAATTCTACACATTTTCATTGTCGGAGTTCGTCCGCTTAGATAAAAGTGGATTGAAAGCAATGTGGATAATATGTTCAAGTTAAAATATTTCTTCTAATTACTGGTGTGGTTGAGCATATGTATTGAATATAGCTCTGAATGTTCACACAAGTGGCCGGTGGTTTCGATTATTAGAAATATTTGAGAGGCGTCAATGTGTTTTATTGATTCCTTGTTTTCTGGATTCTTAACTACGTATTAACATATTTGTTGGTGCACGTGAATAAACTTCGATGGTTGTGAACAAAAGGAACCATCTGAACAAATTATTTTGGTTGATTATGATTGGTTTACAAATTTACATGAAAACGAATGGACATTAGAAGATTATTTTTAGATAAACATTGAGAGCGAGTTAGGTAATTACACTTTCAGATAACGCTGGATAAAGGATCCGTTGCGTTTCCCAGGTTTTATGCTTCATCGTGGGTACCAATCCACGTTTCGCCCTGGGACCTATACTACCCTTTGACCGACTGCTATCAGACAGATAACAAGGAATGCCGAAAAAATTCGCAAGCATATTAAGGCGGGCATTTCTTCACCAGGAAGTGCCATAATAACAAAAACACCGACCCTTTGTATTAGAGAAAGCGAAAAAATTGCTGTGAGCCTGGATTCTCGATATTAACCAGAGAAACATTTCAACTGCAGCCATCCAAGACGAAGAGTTTGTTCAATACCATCAGAAGTGAAAACGAAGGCGATTACAGCCTGAGACAAGTTTTTAATGTCGATGAGACAGGACTTTAATGGCAGCGTTTACCATCACGTACATTTATTTCCAAGGCAGAAGCTACAACACCAGGCTTCAAAGTATTCAAAGACAGGCTTACACTTGTTTTGGGCGGAAATGTCGCTGGCGATTTCAAACTGAAGCCTCTACTGGTGTACCATTTGGAAAATCCAAGGGCTTTAAAAAATATTTCGAAAACCACGCTCAGAGTTATTTGGAGACATAATAAAAAGGTTTGGATAACTTCGGCGTTATTCACTGAATGATTTAGAAATGAATTTTATCAAGGAGTCAAAGAATACTGTAGGAAGAACAACTTATCGCGCAAGGTTTTGCTATTAGTCAATAATTCTCCTGGACATCCTGCAACTCTCAACCAAAGCGATGAAAATGTGAAAGTGGTCTTCCTACCGCCAAATACCACTTTCCTGTTGCATCCTATGGACCAAGGTGTAATTGCTACATTTAGAGCATACTATCTGCGTCGAACTTTCAGGCAGTTGGTGGAACGTTTAGACGATACAATAGCATTGGATAAAAATAGGCAATTATCAATTAAAGAAATCTGGCAAAATTTTGATATTCTCAAGGCTGTTGAAAATATCGAAGCTCTTTGGAAAGAGGTAACTAGTGGCACAATAAACAAAGCCTGGCGAAAATCTGGTTAGAAGTGGTTGAGTTTTCTTCTGGCATTGATATCGACAGCGTATCAGAAATCAACGGAGAGATTCTTGAGATTCCGAAAATTATAGGCTTTGACGAAATCTATGAAAAGGATATATTTCACGTAATTAATATTCCTGAAGTTCCACTTTCCAACAAAGAATTGTTGAATTTTGTAACAGATGACACAGAATTGGTACAACAAAATTTAGACGAGGGAGAAAAAGAATTTTCAACCAAAAAAATTTCCAAATTTCTGGAACACATTGAGAAGGGGTTGGAGTATTTGGAGGATGATCGAGACAATGAAAGAAGGCAGACGATGTCCTTTTCAATAAGTAAAAGTATTGAATGTTGAATGTCAGCATCTGGGACAGCTTCTCAACTACAAAACTCGACAGGGATCCATTGTGATTTGTCATCAAGTGATGAAGAGTGAACCATGAATATTCATATTTATATACATGTGTACTTTTGTAATCATTTGCACTTTTATAATATTTTCTAATAAATCCTCTTTATTTTGATAGTATAAACTAAAAACGTTTACATTTTTGTATGTATTTTGAATTGATTCTTAATAGGTGCTATATGCGTAATGTTAGTTTTGGTACTTCATAAGCAACAAGCGATAATTAACGAAGAATTCTACTCTTCTTTTCCCTATGCATACGAGCATATATTTCTTACGTTTTGATTTATAACGCACTTTCATCTTCTTTTTCTTCAGCCTTTGTCCCGTTCACAAGCGGGGTCGGCTCGTCGTGATCGGCTTCGCCATTTGGCTCTATCGAATGCCTGATCCAGCGTATCAAGCCACCGTTGCTTAGGTCTGCCCTTTGGTCGTTTACCATCGACGACGATGTTCAGACCAATCTTGGCAAGTGAATTCTCGTTTGCACGAATTGCGTGACCATACCATCGAAGACGCCTCTCTCGCAACTTTTCCACGATCGGTGCAACCCCATAACGATATCGGATATCCTCATTTCGGATGTGATCTAAACGTGTGACGCCATTAGTCCAACGTAGCATATTCGTCTCCATTACCGCAAGACGCCGTTCATTGTCTTTTATGGTCGGCCAACACTCAGAACCATAGAGAGCGACTGGACGGACGACATTGCGGTAAATTTTAGATTTGAGACGTTCGTTGATACGTCGATCACAAAGGACACCAGTTGTAGAACGCCACTTCATCCAGGTTGCATTAATGCGTGAAGCAATTTCATAACGCAGTTCTCCATTGGTTGATAGCGTTGAGCCGAGGTATTTAAATCGCTCAGTTCTGGGCAGATCACTGCCGCTGACAGTGATTGTGCCTGTTTCATGGGGATCGGTCGTCAAAAATTCAGTTTTGTTTAAATTCAATCTGAGACCGTGTTGCATGAGGCAATCATTCCATTTTTGAACAAGTTGCACGAGATCATTTTTTCTATCAGATGCTAGGAAAACATCATCAGCATAAAGTAGTGTGTAGGGCGCTGGACGTTGGATATCCCGTGTGACGGTGTCCATAACAAGGACAAAGAGGAGTGGTGAGAGGGCACTTCCTTGATGAACACCAACAGAGACACGAAGCGGTTTTGATACACCCGCCATACTTCGAACTTTACTTTTCGGATCGTGGTAGAGCAATTGAAACCAGCGCACGAAGTGTTGTCGTAAAGCATACCAGATGAGTTCGTGAGGTACACGGTCAAACGCTTTCTCTAGATCCAGAAAGGCAATGTAAAGAGGGCGATGCTTCTCACCGTGTTTCTCCATGAGTAACCGCGCAGCGTGTATTGCGTCAGTAGTTCCGCAGTTCTTGACAAATCCGGCTTGATTCACGGTTATTTGAACGATTTCGCGAATACGGTTGTCAAGAATGCGTTCAAAAATCTTCATGGTATGGGAGAGTAACCGGATCGGACGGTAATTTGAACATTCTGCTGGGCTACCTTTCTTTTTCCATATTGGAACAGTGGTAATTTCTTGCCAGTCAGATGGTGTTCTTCCTCAGTTGCGCTGACTGGTGGAACTGCTCCAAATGTCGGCAATGATTGTGGAAGTGGAGGATGAGCAAATTCTTCAGTTGAAATCTGCTCGAAGTATTCTCGCCATCTATCCGTTGCGGCTCGATGGTTGGTAAGCAAAGTACCGTTCTTGTCATTAACACAACAGAAGTGTTCGATATCCTGTGTCCGTTCATCACGGCTTTTAGCAAGTCGATACAGATCTCTTTCGCCATCCCGAGTGTCCAGTTTATCGTAAAGATTTGTGAAATGGTTCGCTCGGGTGACAGCGACCGCTTTCTTTGCTTCCCGGTTGGCATTCTTATAAATTTGCCAATTAGCAGGCGTTTTATCGTCGAGAAATTTGTGGTAGAGACGTTTCTTTTCACGGACCTTCATTTATAATACAGTTTCATGGAACCAATTAACGTGATAAGTCAAAGTATGCTTGTATTAATTTATTCTTATCTTTAGTAAATACACTGATTGACAGTTATTTCTCGCAGCATCGGTGGTTCAGTGGTAGGATGCTCGCCTGCCACGCGGGCGGCCCGGGTTCGATTCCCGGCCGATGCAAACTTTTTTGCTTAACGACAATAATTCCAATACTCTGGCATTTCCGGGACCGGGAAACAATGACAGAAAACTTTTCTCCATTTTATACGCCATGCCTTTTTGGAGAATTATTTTTAACAACAACAATGACGAAATCTCTGAGCGATACCATGACCGTCCGGTTGTGAATAAAATCCGGCTCAATAGGTTACGGTGGGCGGGTCACTTAATCCGTATAGATGAGGATGATCCCACCCGGAAAGTCTATAAGGGCAATATCTGTGGTAGAAAAAGAAGACGAGACAGACCCTGCCTAAGATGGAGCGATGGCGTAGGCCAGGATGCCAGACAGCTTTTAGGGATATCGAATTGGTGGACCTCGGCGTAAAACTGGGATGTCTGGAGTTCCTTATTAAGGCAGGCCTAGACCGGATACCGATTGTTGCGCCGTTGATGATGATTATGATTTTTAATGTAAATACAGTGGTAGAAATAAAGACAGTTGCGCGCTTTCTGATTATACTACAAACTGAAATTCCATTTATGAAAAATTTTCGCGTTTTTTTCTGATAGTGAATTTTATGCCTTCAAAGACAACTAAGGACTAATTTTCGAAGCAAAACTAGCGGAAAAACTCTGATATAAGGTATGATATTGGAAAGTTTGAAAAGAATCGTACTATTACTAAAAAAGTTACAGTTGGGGTACCAAAAGACAGCAGAGATATTAAATTTCTAAACATTAGCTATGTACAAATGAAATCACCATGTAATGAAATATTCTCGGATATAAAATACACAAAACCTTTCACACCTGGCGTCGAGTTTTGGTTTGTGATTTGTTTAATTTCCAAAGTAAGTACGAATTGATTTTATTGGAGAAGCTGTTGCCCTAAACTCCATAATGAGTCGTCTTCTTCGCTTTAATTTAAATTTTTGGTTTGAAATTTACTTTAACTCCAATTATGATACAAAAAGGTAGTCAAAGTAGTAAAAGGTCTGCTCATATAGGAATAAAATACAAGTTATACTTACACTCCTTCAATTACAACAGCCACGCCAGCTGGTTGAACCGCTTGAGTTACAGCAACTGCAATCTGCTTTGTGAGCCGCTCTTGCACTTGCAAACGGCGTGAGAATATTTCAACAATCCTGTAAAATCAAAATATATCTTTTTAATTTTGTTTATTAATTTGTCGATGAAAATGAAATGAAAGAGAAGTGAAATGCGGGTAAGCTTATGTAAAAACATATCTAAACAGAATTTTTCCTTTTACCTACAACAAAAGTCTTCAATATCCATTGGTTGCTGACTTTATTTCCCAAAAAAATGGCAAAAAATATAGAATTAAATGAAATTATACCCTGAGAAAGAGTGACTTAGCTGCAATCTTCGAATACACATTTATTTTTTTTCGCTACAGAAAAGATTTAGTCTTTTGAATACAGTATTGAAATGAGGATTGCAGCTATATGTTCGTACGAGATGAAAGCATTCATATGAGCTTACCTTGCTAATTTGCTGAGTCCAAGAATTTTCTTACAAGGAAGATACCCAATAGATACTTTTCCATAGAATGGAACCAAGTGATGCTCGCACATTGAGAACATTTCAATATCTTTAACAACGACCATTTCATCGTGATCCTCGTCAAACACGGCACCATTTAAAGCCTCTGAAAAAAACCAACAAATTATTTATTCGTGTTTTGGAAAAAAAGAGAAAATACAAATGAAAGTCCCAAGCATGTGGCAATTCAGTTTAAAGAGCAGCAAGAAAAGTACCCGACACTTTCTACATTAAATATAGTGAATTGACGGCGAAGGTTCTAACAGAGTCGAAATAAACGCTAACATTATTTGCTTATATCGCGTTGCTATAATGCCGCCCAATTCTTATGTAAGATTTGGTTGTAGGTTGTACTTTTCGATCCTTCATGTAATGTTAAAACTAAGGCTGATTTTAAAAAGTATGAATCGCGACTTTTCATTGATTGTTGTTACACTTAATGGGAGATAAATCAATTTACGTTTTACTTTTACCTACAGGAAAACTCTCATAAATTTAATGCAAATTTATACATCTTATCTGTACAATTTTATAGGTTTTGTGATTTTACTAAATTTTTCAATTCAAGAAATGTTTTAGTTAATCTCAAATAGATGTTGATGTTGAGTTACTATAGAAAAAGTAACATGAAGAGACTCCGTGGCGCAACGGTAGCGCGTCTGACTCCAGATCAGAAGGTTGCGTGTTCAAATCACGTCGGGGTCAAGGTTCCCCGCTTTTTTTTTCTCCCCACGTTTTATTTTTTTTCTGTTAAATCGTAAATACTGTATTCCACCGCTCAGAGAATTGTCCAAATCTGTTACCGCTTTAGCAAAAAAATAATGGGACGCTACGATCTGAGCATTCATATTTCACGATTTACCCATATACGCTTGTACGCATGTGCGCGTTGGAGTACACAGTGGAAATAGCAATTTACTATAACTTTCTTTTCATCTCTCTTCTTCGATTAAAATCTGATTACCGGGAATGGACTTAAAGTTTCGAAAAGCATTTTTTTGGGAGGAAATAGCATAAAATGGTGCAATTCATGTAGAATTATACTGCTCGCCTCTCCTAAGCAAAGTAGGCAATCAGTAGCGAAATGTCGAATGTAAACCGGAAATATATGGTTAATTGGGAAGTAGATTAGTTTTCACCCAAAAAAACGATTTTGGTACTATATCTCGCATTGCGCAACAGCTTGCAGATCCTTCCATGGCCTAATGAAATACGTTAACGGTAGGCACCCATCCACGATAATGAGCACCTAATGGTAAACAACGATTTCGTTACAAGAAGTAACAAGTTAATTGAAGAATATTCCATTAAAATCTGCCTATCATGCATCACATTTTGTAATCCCACGTTTTATCCTCAAATCCCCGCTTTATTTTCACTACACACAAACGCTCAAAGCTTTGAATTATCAGTATTTTAAATTTCAACCAAATTCGAACGCTCTGTTTCAGTTGAAGATCTTCAGCTGTCAAATTACGAAGGAACCGTAACTTTGTAAGCATTTTGTAGATAGAGATAAATGAGCCTAATACATTTAAAGATACCATAAAATATTCAATCGACCCAAGGTTCGAATCCCGGTCAATAGAAGACCATTTTTTTGCGGCCTGGGAATCTTCCAAAAAAGTAAGTTTTATCGTCACTTAGGTAAAGATGCGAGTGGAATTTCTTGTGCAACTTATTGTACGGGCGTTATTTCCACCAAATGGGTGCATAGTATAGCTATAAGTTCTGTCAGTCGATGCGTATAGCGAGAAATGTTAACCCGCCGAAACGGGTAACACTGCTCACGGAGAGTACCTAACCATACCCCACTTCCGTCAGACTTTCAGGTTCCGAAGGTCAGTAATGCGTGAACGACAACACGATGAAGTTCGGTAACTACGAAAAAAGAATCGCGATTATTGCGTTGCACCAATGTGGGAATACGTCGAAAAAGATTCATAGTTTGTTAAAAAATCTGCCGGTAAACGAACAATTCGATTTTAGGACATTAACTCGATACCGCGAAACAGCTGATGTGGTTGACAAGCCGCGGGAGGAAATACGGCGAACTCGGTGTGGTGCTCTCCTGCAATGATTTCCCGATAAAAAATATTGCAAAATTCTATTTTCTGATGAAAAAGTTTTCACTCTCGAGGAAAAATTCAACCCAGAAAATGATCGAGTATAAGCTCACAATTGTTATGAAGCCAAAGAAAATGCTCCGCGAGCCCAACGTCGTCACCATCCGACTTCTGTCATGGTATGGTGGGGCGTCTCATATCACGGAGTAACTGATATTCATATCTGCGAGGCCGACATCAAAACCAATGCGAGCGTATACGAAAAGATGTTAGAGGATGTAGTCGCACCATTGAGTGAATCTCTATTCGCTGGAAAGCCGTGGTGCTTCCAGCAGGACTCGGCCCCCTCTCACAAAGCTAAGATAATTCAGCAGTGTTTAGCGGCACATGTCCCTGACTCCATAACCACGGAAGAATGGTTTTCGGGCAGCCCAGATTTGAATCTTCTGGACTACAGCCTTTGGGCTAGGTTGGAGGAGACTGCTTGCGATCCGACTTACACCGATTTGGGGAGTTTGAAAGCCAGCATCGTGCCTGCATCTCGAGAAATGCCGCTTCATACCGTGCGTGAAGCGGTCGATGCATGGCCTTACAGACTTCGTGCTTGTATAGCTGTTAGCAGCGGCCATTTTGAATATATTTCTTTTGTTTGAAAGCTCCATGTTTCCCTTTTCTAATGGTGTACTTTTCGATTGATTTAGTTTATTACTTCGTGAGAAATAAAGATTTACTTGACTGACAGAACTTATGGCTATACTATGTAGTATAATTAATGAGCATAACACAACGACGATGTTTTACTTGTCGGAAGTTGTTTCATAGCTTGTTACCATTACTGTCGAAATGTAAGGTAAATTGTCGAATTGTCCTTTCACGTAACCATTTAACATTTTAACACCTTTCTGTTAAAAACTTAATGAGAACTTCAAAAGCTGAGATGACCTCATATGAAGTGTTCGCCAATCACCGCGTTTTCATTCCCCCGTTGTGAGAATTTGATTTTTAAGCTATTATAATTAATAAGTAAGCGTTCCGAATCGGTTTTTTTCAATGATGGCGATATATTAACTGGGCAGGTGAAATTACTATTTCGGGGAAAAAAAATTTATTGCCCAACACAGGGAGTCCGTTCCCCGCTTACAGTTAGCTATCCGAATTTTTAATTTATATAGTTGATTTGAAACAATGTAAAGCTAATGTATATTCTTATCCAACGCAGATACTGAGTGTGCCAAGACATAGAGGAAGCACCTAGCCACGATTCTCAATCGAAAAACATCTCATGAAGTTTCAATGAAATGACAAGCCACGGTAATATGCGGATACAGATCGCTCTTTCATATAAAAATAAAACATCATCACAGTCATAAACCTACTCAAGCGGAGAAAAATAATCAAGAATAATCTTCCGGCAGAACTGTTAATTACCCTCATAGTAGAACAAAATCGTAAATTGTTTATTTCTGTTGCTAACATACTAAATTCTATTTCTGTCGTGTTTCGGCAGAATTGCGAAATGATGTTTCTGATTTATGCGATAACAACATTTAAGACAGATATTTTGCTGGCACAGACATTTGTCTGAGACAGTAGATGTTAGTCTGAGTCTGGTTTGTCAAGAACTGCGGAACTACTGACGCAAAAGACACCGCAGGTTACTTATGAAAAACACCGTGAAAAGCAATGAATTGATGGATCTAAAAGAGGCCTTTGACCGTGTGCCACACAAGCTTGCCGGGTATACAATGTGACATAGTGCCAAATTTCTCCATCATGATCCGAAGAGTAAAGTTCGAAGTGTAGCAGGTAAATCGGTCCGTGGCCCTGTCGATAATCATCAAGGAAGAACCCTCCTGCCCGTTCTCATTGTTCTTGTTATTAACACTGTCATGCGAGGCATCCAACGTGCTTTACCTTGCACACTGCTTTATGATAAAAAGACATCCCAGCATCCCAAAATACAGCTAAAAAGCCTTACGCAGCATGGAACAAAAAAGGAGTTTTTGAAGACCGACCGCCATGAAACAGACACTATCACTGTGGGTAGTAGCGACCCGCTGAGAATTTATCGATTTAAATACCTCGGATGAATGATATAAACCAGCAATGGTGAACTGCGCTACGATATTGCCTTATGCACCGGCGACACTTGAATAAAATGGCTTACCATAACTAGTGCTCGGTGTTATTAGCACATCAATGAACGTCTCAAATACAAAATCCTCCCCAGTGTCATCTGCCTGTCGTGGAGAAATTGCAAAAAGAATTGCAAAAAGACGATGGTATTTCGATGATGTGGCATGTCATTTACGCTAATAAGAACTCACTAGCTTAGATTAGCCTGATCATCAAGGTCGATGGGAAACGACCACAAGGCCGACCGAGCCAATGATGGCTTGATATAATAGATGATGATATAACAGTTCTCGATTCCACCCGAACCAAACCTATGACCGTGAAAAATTGTGCATTCGAACCAGAAGAGACAACGTTACCATTGAACGAGACAAAGGCTAAAGAAAAGGAAGTGCAGTGAAACAGACACAGTTCCATGTTATCAGGTATATAATCATATTTTGAACACATTTAACTGAAAATCCTTGGGTGTAGGAAAAAAAGATAGCATATTTTCAAGCAGGACAAATCCTATACAATTATAATATTTGATCCCCGTAACATCCAAAAAGTGCCACTTTACTTATCAGACTAATAGTTAAAATGATCGAAAAAACTTTTGTTCCCGATCTAGATGTTCTTGTACTAGCCACATTGAAACCCTTCGTATTATTGTGAACCAAGGTGCTGAATTTAGATTTCCGTAGGCGTAGTTGACCCGTTATTCTCTTATTTTTTAGCAGCGTATATTTCTACATAATGCCTAAACCTTAAGCAGCTGACTATAACAACATAAGATCGAGAATAATATATAGAAAGGACAATTGGAGCACCGGCGGCCAGCTAACTTCCAGTTCTATACCTACTGCGCTATAACTTTCGAAAAAAATCATAGACGCATGGAATCAATTTTACTTGCATCTATGATTTTTTTCGAAAGATAATGACAAAATCACAATCCTTTATCTACCAGACTATAAATTTCTCTTCCGCATTATTACCCACTAATGACGGACTGATGACGGACCGCAGGAGTACGGCGTTTCCGCGGGTGTTCCGCAGGGCTCCGTATTGGGCCTACTACTGTGAAACATCATGTACAACGATGTACTTAATCTTCCCCTTCCGGAGGAAGCCACAGTGGTGGGTTACGCTGACGACATTGCACTGGTTGTTGTCTCAAAGCATCTCGAAGATGCGGAGTTATACTCAAACGAGGCAATCAGTGCTGTCAAATGCTGGTTAGAGAACTCTGGTCTGACGCTTGCGGAGGAAAAAACGGAAGCGGTCCTCATCACGAAGCGCCGGAAGAGAAATTACGCCTGTGTTAGAGTCGGGAATCATATTATCACTTCCAAGCCGGCCATCAAATACTTGGGGGTGGTGATAGACAGGAAGCTCAGCTATAAGCAACACGTACAGTATGTTTGTGATAAATCATCCAAAGCTAGTATGGCCCTGGCCAGGATGATGCCGAACGTGGGAGGGCCACGGCATACCTCTAGGTTGCTTATAGCCAGGGTGGTGACCTCAATCATGCTCTATGCGACCCCAGTTTGGAGCGAGGCGTTGCGGATGTCAGTTAACACTAGCAAACTGAATGCAGTCTACAGGAGGACAGCTCTGAGGGTATGCTCTGCCTTCAGGACTGTTTCATATGATGCAGCATTCGTCATCTCTGGAATGATGCCGATTGACATCTTGGCAGATGAGATGGCGAATATATACCATGCGAAGCCAATCTCTCCCTTATTGCAGACGAAGAAGGCTGAGAGGGAGAGATCCATAAATAGATGGCAAGAGCGGTGGGAATGCTCGGGAAAGGGTCGGTGGACTCACAGGCTCATTCCTGCCATCAAGAAGTGGTTGGAGAGACGACACGGTGAGATTAATTATAATCTCACCCAGTTTCTCACGGGACATGGAGGATATCTCCAATACCTTCACAGGTTTAAATTGGAGACCTCACCCGACTGTCCAAATTGCGATGGAGTCCCAGAGGACCCAGAGCATGTATTCTTCCACTGTCCGGGATTTGTGGAAGAAAGGAGGAACTTAGAGGAGACTCTAGGAGAGGTGCTGGTACCAGAAAATCTGGTGCTGAAAATGCTAGCACATCAAGAGAATTGGGATGCGGTCAACTCCATGATCGCATCAATTCAAAATAAATTGCGAAAGGCAGAGGAAAAGAGAAAGACGCGGCCACGTGCGCCGCGTATAGAAGAAATGGGATTAAGCTAGAGTGAGCTGACTCCGCCCCGTGATGTAATACCTTATGGTGGTTCCGCGGGGCAGGGAGGGATTCGGGGGTGGTTTTAGCGGGTAAAAATCCCACACGCTGGTGTGTCCAGACCAGTGTCTTTTGAAGATTTCCACCTCCTCAAAAAAGACAGACAGACAAACAGACAGTAAACCGATTTTAATAAGGTTTTGTGTTTACACAACACCTAAAAAACGGAAGTAAATAATTCCAGAAAACAGTTCACAATATATCTTTTATTTCAAGAAGAATTCTGGGGGTACGTTTAGAGCCTTTCTTCTGCGTAATTAAAAATATTAATAAAATATAGCCTTACTTGCCGAGTTGTGACAGTGTTGGCAACTTGGCAACATCGATACTAGTAATGATGTTAAAATAAAAAACTGGCTTATGCTGCTGCCAAGACAACAGTGAGTATAATTCACATCATGACTGACGTTACATATTAAATTCCTTTCAGTAAGGGGTCGCATTACTAAACATTCAATTAATATAAAATCCAAAGATTCAAGTACCATAATCATGGCCTTTTCCTTCCTGCATAGACAAGCAAGCCATAAAACGTGACTTTTCCCATTGTTCCCCAATTTTATTTTATTCGTTCCCTGGAAAAATATGTGATACTAAGTAGAGCAATAGAAATCATCTTATCGAATCAATTCCGATTTTCGCTCGTTTTCTCATTTCTTTATAATAATTCCCAGCACAATAGTCCCAGCGTATAACTTGAATCCGACAAAGGAACAAGGGTTGCAAATTCCATTTTTACAAGAGGAATCAGTTTGAAATTAAGCTTGTATTAATCCTTCTGTGGAAATTAAGAACTTCTTTAATAATGTCAGCGTTGATACAACTGACAAATGGTTATTGCTATACATATATTTGTACGCTAAAGTTCTACTCTATTCAATATGGACCATATTGATTAGGAACACCTAGAAACTTGAATACTTTTCTTTGGCAGAATACCCAATGTTTATTTTCCGGCAATATTCCCAACTAGCTAGCAACAAGCAATAAATCAAACAAAGTGAATTTCACAAAAAAAAAAAAACACTCACTAGGAATTGGTAACACAATTCAATAAATGTACACTATTGAGCCAAAGGAAAAAGGTAGGTAAAACGATATTTTCCTTCACCCCCATAGAGTTAAGTATCTTAAAAGTCAGACGGTTCCCGTAAGAGTGTTAGCAGAGAGCGCCTACGATACATCAAAAACCTTTTACTCGAAGGATTTTCCCTATCCTTCCTCTTACATTTGTGCTGATGATTTAAGGAGCTGTTGTCAGCTGGAAGGATGCTTATGCTATTGCCGTCACTAGACGACGACCATATGAACTACTTTTCTTCTCTCTCGTCCGGATAATTGTGGCTCCATGAAACTCTGGTGATTCTCTTGTGACTGCTTCCCCCATAAGTTTCATTGTTGAATTATTCACTTGAAATATTCACAATGGACCGATTGTCCCCTTTTCTTTTATTAATTTGTTCAATATGTTCTTCAGTTGTGATTTTCTTTTGTTTTTACATTTAGATACGTGACCGGTTGATTTTATAGGACCAAAATTGATTTATTGTCATTAAACAAAATAGATGACCCTTGAATATGATAAGTTCCTCCAGGATATCGTTTGCCATGCCACACAAAACTTATTTTTCCTCCTAAGTGATTGTGTGTTTACCTTAAAATCTTAAAGGAAAACATTTTCCGATACTAATTAAATTGTGCCAGCAATGCTTTCACGATGCGATGGAACGAATCTAATTATGCAACAGGAAGTAGGCAAAGGTTCTTGACAGGCCTGGGAGTGGGTGAAAGAGATTCTCATGAACAATGAATGAGTGGGAAGTGAGATCATATATGATAGCAGAAATTTTTTCATTTTCACAACATTTAAGGCTTCTGAGCTGCTTTGTTTCGTTTCCTAAGCTACATCATTTCTTAGGATCCCTCAGAAACAGACGTGGCGAAAGGGAGGTGGAAAGGGGGGATTTCCCGCGCCCGGCATAGTTTTTACCACAAACTAATATAATTTTCACTCCGGGCCCGGATTTTTTTTCTACGCCCTACTCACAAACTTGTCCTTCGAAAGAGTTCTGTAAAAACTCCTACGAAACAAACGATATGGGATATGTTATTTTATTATATAATTGTTTTATGTGATGTGATATTACATCGCACCATATAGCGTATTAGGGCAGCAAGTGACTGCAACGCAGAGAAGCTCTTCAACGTCAATTTCGAGCTTTATGGGTCCTTATTTATATATGTATTTATTCACATAATTCATCGAAATGATATTACGAGCAGAGATTCCATTTTCATTTTATGTCCAAGATAGCCCAAAAAGTATATAAACCTTTCGGAGAATATAAGATTTAATTTTCCAAATGGTTTTGTTCGGTGAGATGAAGTACATTGGCTGAAAAACTAGATGTGAAAATGAATAAAACATCACGACGGTAAGGATTTTTCCTCCTGAAGGATGATTTCTTTGGTCGCTTTATCTTCTTCACACTTTACCGTGTAAATGATGGCAATCAATTCGTATGTTATTCATGAAGTTCATGAGATGAGGATACTTTGTTTCTATTTAACAATAATGGCTAATTCAAACCATGATAGCAAATAGGACTTTCTACACTATGGCAAAGTAATAAATACAAGCGGCAACAAACGTCTTTTCTTTTCAGTTAATTTGCTCACCCACTTGAGTTTCACCAATAGAGAAAGGATGCCATAATTGTATTACTTCCTTTGAAAGCAAAATCAGAACTTTTTCAATGTGATTTTATTTCATACTCCATTGGATTGACTTCATGCTGCCAAAGGATGAAGTTATCTCCTTGTTGTCCCCTCATTTTCTACAGGACCTTTGACTGCTCCTCTTTAACATTTCAACATTTAAATAGGATTGTGTGACATGCAAAAGCCTGTCATCTACAGTTCCTGTCCGGTCTAGATGTATGTTTGTTAATCATTTGAATTTGGTCAAATTGTGGGATCCATGGAGGACTATGGAACCAGAGGGAAGGAGTACATGAGAGTGTCGATGATGGAGAATGTCGGATTACGAAAACAAGACGCATCTGCGAAACAATGTATGACTACAATATTGTATTGGCGGTTCAAATTCCATTAACGCGTTATTGATTTTTCCTCATCATATAAGTTTAATATGCAGATCAATCAACTTAATTGTTCATACGTACATAAATCAGCAAATAGAACTACTGTAATATAGTTTGTTGCCGACTGTTTTGAAGGACATGGGGGGGCATAAAATAAATTTCTTCCAATTTTCTAGAATATATAAGTGCCTGAGAATGCACTCAGTTCGGACTTTCGCTGCTTAAAAACAAAACTTCGAGTTTTACAATATACTGGTGGTATCATCCCGCACGGCTTGAAACACTGTTTGACTCACACCCAACAAACGATGTCAAAATATTGTTGGGGGATTTTAATGCGAAAAGAAAACTGGCATCCGAGAATCACTGGGGGACACAACCTCTATGAGGAATGCAATCATAGCGGTCAACGATTTATTGACTTCGTCAGCAGTGGGCATCTTGTCCTAAGCTCCACATGCTTCCTGCACTGGCGCATTCAGAAAAAGACCTGGAAATTACCAGACGCATATATCGTCAACCAAATTGACCACGCCCTCATTGATAAAAGATGGGTGCCCAGTGTATTGGATGTACGATCTTATCGAGGAGTCAATTACGATTCACACCATCACTTGGTGAAGGTACAGAATCTTTCAGTGCACCAATCGCGAATCAACCCTACCGAAATTTTCGCGGCTGATAAACTCTTGAGCGATGCTACGGCCCACGTATATACAGCCGCCCTGGAGGAAAAACTATCACCTATGCTACACGACATTAGCAACACAGATGTACACGGGTTCTGGGGAGAAGCTATAGAAACCATCAAGGAAGTCGCAGAGAAGGTCGTGGGATACAAATCCCGCGGTTTGCAAACTGGCTGGTTTGGCGATGAATGCGGGATATCGTCGCAAAGAACGAAGCCTAGAGACAATATATCAAACGTGCAACCAGGGCAGCTATGGTGAATTTCGAATAGAATAATTAGACGTAAGAAACGGAAATCTTTTGCCGAGCAGTTGCTGAACATTAATGAAACCCAAATTATAGAAACACCTGACAAGCATATAGACTAGTAAATACAAATAAGAACGGTTATCAACCCAGAACTAGCCCCTGGACAAAGATAAAAACATCATCAACGATGCCGATAGCATCAACAAACGCTGGGTGTCCTATTTTGAAGAGCTTCTGAATCCGACACCTGGCGCCCCCATACAAGTAGCAATGGCGATATTGGTGATCCTGGTCCCACTACAAAGATAGAAACATCATCAGCGATGCCGATAGCATCAACAAACGCTGGGTATCCTATTTTGAAGAGCTTCTGAATCCGACACCTGGCGCCCCCATACAAGTAGCGATGGCGATATTGGTGATCCTGGTCCCACTACACATTCCGACAGCAGAAGAAGTTGGCCCATCTACTGCGTTGTGAAAACTAGAGCGGCATTTCACTAGTCTGTTCGTCCTATAAAATACTGAAGAAAATTCTGGAGAATAGAATAAGATCATAGGCCGAACGACTTATTGGCGAGTATCAAGGCAGTTTCAGGCCGGGTTGCTCCACAACCCACCAGCTTTTTACCATTAAACTAATCCTCCAAAATACTGGAAATATAATGTTGATGTCGACTTCAAGCAGGCATACAACAGTACCGATTGTGAAGTACTGTACAACATAATACTGCAATTTGGTATAATAGCTAGAGTAGTACAACGGACAAAGATGGCTATGACCAACTCCATCTAACAGAACGGGATCCAGAACAGGTTGACTAATCCTTTTGAAACACGTACTAGTTTGAAGCAGGGCGTTGGACTGGCGCCGAAGCTCTTCAACCTAGCACTCGAATACGCTACCCGAGCAATGGATACCAATACCAGCGGGACACTACTTATTAAGTCGACACAATTGTTAGCATACGCAGATGAAAAATGACCGATACAGAGGAACTTCTGCATACTCTTTACATTGCGAAAGAATTTGGACTGCGCATTAAGGAGGACAAAACGAAAATAATGATGCAATCGAGAAGTAGGACGCCAGCTCATTCGAGCATTCACGTAGGGGACCCTCAACATCGAATTTGTAGACAGTTTTATATACCTGGGTAGCAGCCTGTCAGAGGACGCCAATGAGACTAACCAGGTCAAGCGACGGATACTAGCTAGCGAATAAGACTTTCTTCTCCGCCCTTCCCATAATTAAATCGAATCATGTGCACAGAAACACGAAGCTCCGCGAATACAAAACCACAATACGACCGGTGCTTTGCTATGGTTACGAAACCTAGACCCTAACCCAAACCTCCGAAAATTTGCTAAACACATTCGAAAGGAAAGTCCTTCGGCGAATTTTCAGGGCGTTCGTGACCGTGTTGGATGGCGCATTTGGTACAACAAGTTTTATGAACTGAACGATGAGCTAGAAGTCTCGAAATTCGTTAAACTATAACGCCTTCAGTGGACAAGGCATGTCCAACGAATGAACGTCGATCACATGCCTAAAAAGGTTATAAATGGACGACGTGTCGACCGAGGAAGACCGAGAGCATGATGAGAGAGCACAATATATATGAACGCCGAGCAACTACTGGGCTTCCAAGATTGAAGGGTGCGGCTACGTGACCGAGATTATTGGAGGACAAGGATGGTCGATGGTGGCCAGGGTCTGACGTCGGGCTGTAGTGCCACGATGATGATGGTGGCATCATAGCTAAACCTCTTTCCGAAATCATGATAATCTGCTAACGCTATTCAGTATCATCACCAACTGTGTCTAATAAACCCAGCTTTCTTCTCTTGTGTTTTAAGAACATGTATAGCATTTTGTAGTTCATTAGGATCTTAATAAAAAATCTGCCAAAGGACAATATACTATACTTCGAGTATCATTCACGATTCAAGCATTAAAAATTATCTATAAACCAATCCGAAGAAAACAATACAATCATGTATGCCCCAATTAATGAAGTTGGCAACACATATGCATGAAAATGTTATTATTATCCTACTCATTATTAAAACCGATCACTCCACTCGTATCATCGCCACTGTTGTTAATATTCTCGAGGTAGACAACTTAACTAAAAGCAAGAGTGTAATGTGATGAACACAACTGACTGTTATTGTGACCGTTACTAGATTATATGAAAACTACTTGTACTATCGGATTTGCTAGATCGAGACCAAGGTAAACTATTTAAACAACTAACAAGAATGTCAAACAGGTGGTAACTTTTTAGCATTGCGCGGAATATGAGGAAATTCCGTATATGTTAGCATATTGAAAGTTCTCAAAGTTGGCGATTTTATTTTGAAAAGAGAGGGAGCTCGTGTGTATGTCAATATGCAACGTGCATATTGCAATGAAAGACTTGGCTTGAAGTAACATAATATCAACTTTGGAAAAATAGGAAGTCAACAAATTAGAATCATGATTGTGCTTATATTGGTTCAAATTTCTGTCGCCTCATTATGTAATGTTTTGTTGCACTCAAAGACCAAAATTATGTACTTTTAGATATTTAATTATTTCACTAATAACTTACCCTCCAAGCTTTGATCATAGCCTTTAGTGAAGAATAACATAGCTTTAGCAGCACGCTCGGGTGTCTTAAGAAGTCCTTGTCTGTCTGGATCTTCTCCAAGACTTCCAAGAAGCAATCGATAAGATCGCGCCATTTCCGGTAATAGAGCTTCCCGCGTTGGTGGCTTATGATCTAATTCAAGATCATGGTGAAATGTGCAGTTCTCATGTCCTAGAAATATATGAGAATAACATTTAAATTAACAGTCAGATTAAATTTCAAATTGGGAATCTAATTTCCATAAATCTAATTATATATTCGTAGATAATTCAAAATGCCTGAATCAGTGTGATAATCACCAACTGGTTCAACAGACCACCATAGTAGTATGGATCTAAGATAAGAGTATAGCAAAATATGAAAAGGTTGAGTTACTTTTACAAAGTGATAACCTTTTGAATGACGTAGCTTATGGGCAGAGAGTATTTATTGATGTGTTCTACCACGGATCCTAAATTTCTTTCATGTTTTCCGCGATATACATATGTACTTCAAACCACTCACATGACTTTTCTATTTCATATAAAAAGTTATCATTCATATTTGTATGCATTAGAATATAAGCAGAACATTGACCTACAGTTGATATACAATTTTTATGAATGTAAGGCATTAAAGGACAAAAGGAAAAATAGGAATACCGTCCGGTGAGAAATTGAAAATGCGGCTAATAACCAAACCAAATATCTTCCATTATACATATCGTTTTGGAGGCTTGCTATTAGATATCAATGATTATCGCACCATAACTGGCACCCTTCCTTCAGCTGGCATTATTACAATTTCAAATTTTATTGAAACTAGTCATACTTTATCCTCTTTTGGACATATTGAATAATCGAAATGTATTCAATAATATTTTCAGCGGTGTACATTTCAAGTCAACATGTATTCGCGATATGTTTGCAGCTTTCTATAAAATATTGATCTACCTGGCGTTGTGGACGTCCTCGGCGTTTTCGGTGTTCCAGGAACATCAAATTTTCCTTCTACGCTTCCATTCATCTTTAATAAAGTTGTCGGGTGCTCCCGTCGCATAAACCCAATTGGCTTACTACGTGGATTTGCATCATTGACGTTTTCAATATTGTTACTTTGATCCTTACAAGTTTGGGTTTCATCGACTTGTAACTCATTCTCCAAATTGCTCAAGCTCCTTACGCTATCTGAAAGGCCCATTACTGCTGAATTACTACTCGTACTGCAAACACTACTATTCCTTTGTCGGGACATGGCATGTGATTGTGGGAAATTAGTATCGTCGATAGCTTCATTCAATTCACTGGCACTCAATTCAGATAGTTGACGATTCATCGCTTTTGTGTCAAGAACAATATTAACAGTTGTTTCCAAGTGGAAGGATGCAAATAATTGCCAATGATTAATAGCAAATAACACTAAAACTTCCTTCACTGTTTCTACAGCTTTTGATTCAATAAAATCCACAATCTAACTTCGTTATATACATTCCAATTTCCTGTTGCGATTATTCAGAATTATTGCGTTCCAGGGATTTTTTTATAGTTATTTGCTTCTTTGATAATAATAAAAAAAAGCGTTAATTGCTTAACTGGTAATTTGCGTTTGGCTCGAATATTTCCACTAGTTATTTTTTCTATGAACTTTGTTTACAGACAGCACCTTCACTAGAACGTATGAGCATACTATATATGCAACCCCGTTGTCTATTAGTAATTACTTATCCAAGCTGGGAATACGATCGTTAAGCATCTACAAAACTAGTATCAACTTCCACACGTCTACGCCAACTGAAGTCTCACTACCAACTGAAAACTCAAAGCAACCAGTATTTCAAGCTTTATATATGAGGGAACCTTCAGAAAATCATTTTTTGGGGGCGGGTTTGAAGCAGCATTGGTTTTAGAGCTCCAGCATCAGGTCCAATTTCAATAACTTGACTGGTAGCTTTTGCAAGCTACCTCCACACCCAGCGAGAAATCAACAAACTTGTTTCTATTAACTTCGTGCTGATGTTGCAAGTGATAAACGTCTAGAGTGATAACGAATTCTAAGGCAGATCTATCCATGCACACATAAGAGCATCATTTAAAGCACCATAATATTGAATGCTTTTGTGTCACCCACATGCTCTACTCTCTCCCCCATGCATCTTATTTTAACTTGTATTTTGAATCCGTTTCGAAAACTCCCTACAATGGATTTCCTGCTGGTCTTCAGCCGTGGACCAGAAGCAACCATACAACCTCCAAAAGCTCGTTCCTTCTAAGAATGCCATGGATGGCGTCGGGTGGTAAAGTTTTTGCCCACAATCTCACAACTCTTTAAGAGGCGCATGGAGCGATTCAAGCTCACGCTCAACAAGTTGAGCAACACCATTTGCAATCATTCAATAGTGTTGTTGATTATCGAGTTGGGGTGATGACAATGACACTCATAAATTTGATACCGATGACGCGTGCAACTTTTCGGAAGTTTCCCACAGTGCATGCGGGAAACCACCAAGGTAAAAAGGAGAATCTCATACGATAAATGAATCAAGACCGCCGTGCGTGATTTCGTTTGAATTTTAAAACGGGAAAGGTACTTTTCTTCTCTTGAATATGTTACAATGTAATTTAGGTTGAGTCAACTAACATAAGGTGTTGCCTCCCACCTGGACCATGCATGTCTCGATCTGACCGCCAAATGTGTAGAAGTACTATACTTAAGTAATATAGTTAAGTACTTAGCTCGTAACTGCTTAGAAGTACTCTCGCCATGTTTTGGTCATACTTTCCCATGTAATGTTCTGTAAAAGGCACATAATAAAGCTTGCATAAACTTCCAATTACCATTCGCTGTAATTACACAGATCTTTCTTTACTTTGAGTAATACCGAGTGCCTAGTACTAGGAAAGTACTTCTTAATGGGATTTGCTGTGTAGTAGCATTAAATTTTAGTTATGTCGAAGTTTAAAATGTAGAAATGTGGATGCATTCGAAAAATTTTCAATTGACGTTAGGAATCGCTTTTTTGTAGAAGTATTTTCCACATAGGACCTTCGGGATATTTTTTATTCTTAATTTAAAGCAGGTTACAAACCGGAAGCTCGGCGCTTCATATATGAAAAGTTTTGTTAATCTTTTATGTAATAATTTTTAGTTACCTGATGGTTTTATTTATACATACATAATTCGTAGTGGATACCTCTTGAATATACCAGGTATTCAATTCGATGTGGTACTTACATTTTAGGGAGTACCAATTTGACCCATTTGACCTACTGTAACATTGTTGACAATAATAAGATTTCCAACAAACTTTCAAATATTATGCCTTTTGTTAAAGCCTATATTAATGCAACATTTTAAGGGGCCTAGGGTGAACTTAAGGAGGGTTTGCAGTAAAATTTAAATATATATTATGCCTTTTGTTAAAACCTATATTAATGCAACATTTTAAGGGGCCTAGGGTGAACTTAAGGGGGGTTTGCAGTAAAATTTAAAAATATATTAATATACTATTATTAAGTTTATTTAAGCAGATACCGGTATGGAGGATATTTCGGTACATCATCATGATTTTTTTCAGTTTTTTTCTGGTGAGTGGTTTTACTTTCTACAAAACCTTAAAAAGGCCTCAGTACACCATTGAGACATCAAACGAGGACAGTTTGTGTTTGATAACAGAACTTCAACTAACGAAATTTGAACTTTCGTTGTTAAGATGGAATTAAAGGCCGAAGCAAAACGTGCTACATCGAAACTGTATCTTTTTTTGCACAGAAGTTTGAAGTGCCTATTGGCACAAATCATCACCTTGCGATAGATTACATATAAATGTATTAGCCGAAGTCAAAACTCTACAAAAATGAGAAGCAACTACGACTTTAAAGTTTCCATCTTTATCATTAAATTTAAAAAATTTCAAAAATTGAACACAACGCAGTTGTAAAATACATCTATTTTACCGTAGTTTTTTAGTAATAAAATTTGTCATCAAATATGTTTGGTGATGTGAAAATTCCTTCTGGAAGATTTTTTTTATTTATATATGGGAAGTTTTTGAGCATAACGCAATTATTAACATTGAACTTTTCAATATTTTTAGTATTAACCATTCGTGACAACTATCACCTTTAGAAATGTTGCGACACATTGAAGTGGAATAATATTAGTAAAGAATCGCGAACATTACATATCACTTCCTCGAGAGTATAGTCAGAGAATCAATTAAATTAAAAAAACCCGTCAAGGTTATCACGTATTCTTGAGATTGTTTTCTTGTATTTTTTTTTAAAACATGTTAATTAATTTGTATAGAACATGTTAATGACTAAATTGGTAACATATATTGCATCTTTCAATATCAAGCCACAGTAATTCCGTCTTAAACTAGTAACCTAACATATTTGTGCTTCATCACCATAGAACTGGATGCTAGTCGATTTATTAAAATATGGCTTTTAGCAAGAAAAGAATGCATCTTATTGCCGCCCAACCAAATTCACATCTCAGCTAATTGCAGTAATGAATCAAGTTGAGTCGTTCAATTTGAAAGATTACGAATTTTTTTAAAAAACCCAATTATCTTGACGTCATAGATTTGAGTTTTTAATATTAATCACTCTCGTTATTAAGATTTGGTGTGAAACAAAACCTTGTTAAAATCGATTCAATGTCTGTCTGTCTGTCAACGAAATTTACTCCAAAATGGCTGAAGAAATCATCGTGAAATTTGGTGAGAATATCTGGTCTGTGAACCGCTACACGTGCAACGACTGGCACTATTTTTTGTTGGGTTTAAGCGGGGTATATATGGGGAATATATGCGAAAACGGGGAGAGAAGATGGTCACGTAGATCATCAAACGAAAGAGCTCAATTAGTATTTTTCGAACATGATCCCCTTTCTTATATTGAGTAAAAAATCGGGGAGCGAGGGTTCAAAATGCGGGTCTAAAAAATTAGAGGCAAATACAGTACATATATGGTATTCCACTATGTTAAATCCTATCTGATCTCTCTTATTGCCAGGTTCCACGAACAGGTGAACAAAAACTCTCCGCAACCAATAATAATCCCGCTGAATAACATGCCTAGGGACGATACTAAGGTATCCACCTATGTACTGACAACTGCTCTAGGCAAAGAAATTGTGACAGGTCTGTCGGCAGCTATATCATATTTATGGGTGACTTTAATTGTAACGTGGCACAATAGGTCGAATGATCAATCTAGGTGGAAAAAAATTCAAGTCAGAAAAACCTAAAATTTTTACTGATCCAGTAGAGGCCGTTATATTGATAAGCGAAATATATCTAAATAAACAAGTAAACAAGTATTTGCACTTGGCTTTTCCATTCGCTAGTAATATTTATTTAACTTGCAAATATCGATATTCCGGAAGCCACTTCATCAGCACTAACAAGACTAGGTGCTGCTCAACTATTTTTATTTTATTTGGAAGATAAGTGAATTTTTCAAGATTTTCATGTTTTAAATGTAAAATTCATTTAGATATCGTTTCGTGATGCTAGCTTTCTAAGTTTGCTTTTTCTTTCAAGTGTAATGTAATTACTAAAAACTACCGCAGTAGCACAGTTCATTTCAGCAACTGAGTGCGGCATATCCCATAGACTACTTTTCAAACAGTGGCACAAATGTAAAGATATGGGATCGATTCAGCTGCATTTATTCGAATTATTTCAACTGCAAAATACGTTATGGGATTAAGCAGAGAGAACCTGAAAGAGCTGGAGAAAAAAATTAGGTTGCATTCTTCCAAAAATAAAGCGTAAATGGAAGAATACAACACTAGTGAGGCTTTGAATAGATTCTTTCAAATTTTCGTGCTCAGTAAAGCAGTATCATATAAATAAAAAGTAAAATAAAAAAAGCAAAGTGTCCAAACAGCTTCAAAACAGAAGTATAAAATTTATATTTACCGTTAAAATTGCCATTTGGGGTTCTGAGAGAGGAGACGCTGCCTATATCAACAGAAAATTAAAAAATTGTTCTGTAATTATTGCTTTTCAATATTGAAAAGAAATCTACGAAATAGAGATGATTCCCACCAGTTATTGGTATACCTGACAGATAACGATTCATCTCAAACTACTTGTTACAATCGTCGATGGGAAGGCGTCTAATTCTTTAGTTGGGTCTCTATGTGGTGAAATTCCAAAATTATAATTAATGTTGAAACTTTGCTGGTATTGAATCGAAATCCGACTTTGTTTCTCTACATTACACACGTGGACTAGATCATATGAATGTTTTTTTGCCTTCAAGCATCAGAGCAACTTTTATAAAGTGGCGTTCCACAACTGGTATCTTTTGTGATCCACGCATAAAAGAACGTCTCAAATCCAAAATACAATGAGTAACACCTTGCCATAATGAAGACGAAAATCTTTTGTTGAGCCAGCGACGTAACACACCATAATCATAGCCGAAATGAGCACATTAGTAATCGATATGTGGTTGCACCGATCGTGAAAAAAATAGCTAAAGAGATGTATTGGATGGTGTAGATAAGTTATTCGCGCTTACGAGAACTCACTTCCCAAGCTTGGTCTGAACATCGAAATAGATGGGAAACGAAGGACGGGCTAAAGCAAAAATGGTTTAATATCAGGCGCAATCGATCTCCTGAGCCTTGTCCTATTCAGGATAGGCCAAAGATATCTTAAGGGGCAGTAAATTCACACGAAATAGAACCTTCTATAACTTTGTTAGTAATACAGTAGGATTCAGAAAAGTTAACTTGTTTGTTTTTAGAGCTATCAACTTTTGTGAACTATCAATATTTTAGGGACATGATATAATTTGTATATTTGTCCTCTTTTCGCCTTTGGAAATCGCCACATTAGAAACACTCACCTTCATTGCTTCATTTCACAAGCATGTATGCTCATATTTCGTAAATTTTAATGGCGATTGCGTTAAGGCTTCATTGTTCCTTGATAATATCCAAACAGTGAATACCACAAAATCAAATTGAATAAAGAACTTTGAAAAGTTAGCGAAAAAGTTAATTTTTTAAAGTCGCCTATGATATCGAAAGCCTAGTTAATTTTTCCATGTATTTAACTTTTGCGAGTGTCAACCTTTGGGAGTCTCTAGTCTAATAGAATCTCCTTCAGTGTTATGCCCTATATTATCTTTCACCCTCATGCCAAATTTTGTACTACTGGAATGAATTTAAGGACTTTCTTTTGATAAAATTTTAAAATATTGTAAGCGAAGAGCCATTTGGATGGGATGTATTTTAGATTTTAAATAGATATATCATTACTACTTTTTCCAATTTTTTTGATTGGGTAGGTTGTGGAAACCAAATGTCGTTCTCACAACCTACCAACTAAAAAATTTGAAAAAAAATTATAGTACACATAATACACTTTATGGCGCCTATATTTCGAATTCTAGCTCAAATTGAATCCTTTCATTTGTCATTATCGTTTGCCCGCCAAGAGATATCGGAATACTCTACCCTGACAGAGTGTCGAATGGTGAAGTTTGTTAGAATTCGAATTAGATGCCTGCTGTCGTGACAATGGCTTTATTATACCTAAAATAAGGTTATTATCTTGCTGGGTATATCACGCATTGGTATACACATGCATACGTTCCCGGAATGGCTATCAAGTGAGTCGTCTCAGCCATAGAAAGTTCAAACACGTCGAAAATAAATAACGATAATGCGTAGGGTTTAGAGAAACTATACATATATGTATTTTCGGAAGAATCTTCCATTAAATTTGCTCTTTCAAAGAATATAGAATTGAGAAATTTAATATTTTTGAATGCTATGTTTCCAATCGAAATTTTCCAGGGCGTACAGATTGAAAAGATCTTGAAAATGTGCTAGCATAGAAACAAACTTGTAAAACTATATTGTAGCAAAAGCGAAGACAAAAGGAAGAACCGCTATAAAATGAAATAGCAAGGTCAATGAGACCAGTTGTAAAGGCAAACACTGCTTTCCAATATGACCATTTGTATATGAAGCAAACTATAGTTTGAAAAGATTTAAAATATTCATTTATTTCGACTTTACCATTAAAGTCATGAGCAATTTTTTTTTCCTTTACTAACGAAAGCCACATTTATCTCAAAAACTGGTTCTCATCTCTTTCAACTTGTTCAAAGTATGTTTATGATTATTTGCAACATCTGTTTTCAAGTTCAATGTATTTCAAAAGAGGGTAATATCTCAACAATTCCAGTAAATTTAAAAGATATGAAGACTCGTACGTCTTGACATTTATGTACAAATGTATATAATTACCAATTCGGATGGAATAGTTTCACGGGAACAGGTCGTTTACACATCCGTAGAGGTCGTACTTCTCAATTTGCATGCATGTTCTGAACCCATGACGCAAATCAAGAAATGGACTTCTTCGGCTATATATTTTCTGACGTCAGCAATCATGACTACGGAAAGTGATTAAACCTTAAAAATTCAACTGAACATATTTATGAAGGTAGATGTTACCATTTTAAAACTCTCCAGGGAGATAAGCCATAATATTTAGAAATAGCATAGCAATGGTTTTAAGGATAATATACAAATATTTTTTTTTTGAGATTTATTTCCTGAATGCAAAGAACTCATATAATGACAATTCCTCGTAGGCAGAGCAAACTATTGAGGCAGTGAGCTGACAAACGCGGAAATAGCCACTGATATAGACAAAGGTTCCCTATAGATAAATAGTTTGATAAAGCGTTATAATGATTGTCTACACGTCTTGACTACGATAATTGGAAGGATGTTTGCATGATTTCTGGACAAAAAGAAAAAGATATATGACATGTGTTCCAACGATGAAAAATCTCTGAGGAATTTTAAGTCCAAATCAAAGTACGCGAGGATTGCGATTTATCATTGTTATGTACCTTTTCTTCTCGTTATCTACAGACGTGCTTCATACTACCTTGGATGGACCATGTCTTCTTACCTTAAATACCTCGGCTACATTAATTATATATACTTGCCCGCAGCATAAACTTTGGCCAAATAGATTTGAATGGGGGAAGCAGGCAGATAAAATCAAACTGAAGATAAATATCAGCAAAACCAAGGTTTTCCGTCTGACAGGCCACCGTATTCTTCCCATTGGCATTAATGGGTGTAACTTCTCGGAAGAATTTGTATAGCGTTGTTTTTGTCGACGACGACACCGATTTTGATCAGCATATTAAATTCGCTTCACTTTTCCGCCCAAAATCGAAATATTTAGCTTCATATCTCAACATCAACATCAAGTTAAAGCTATTCACTGTTAATATTCTTCTTGTGCTGCTCTTTTTGTTTATGTCGTGTTATCGGGGTACTCTGACTTGAGACAATATCAAACGACAAGCTTGATCATAAGGAAGTGAAGGTAACGACTGTATTGCAAGCTATGCTATGCAATGGGATCAATTTTACCAGAATGACCGACGAGTGGGTCGCCCACATTGTGCAGAACAATGGAGGAAGAGTGTAAGGATCTCGGAAAGTTCTGTTGTGAAGCACTTTGGGCTGGAATCATTGACAAGGGTGCGTAGATGTGGTTGAAACGCTACGTCCTGATGGAGTCCGTTTTCCTACCAGTTGTTTCAAAAGTTAAGATTCAGTCTGTGGTATCACGGCGCTGACAAACATAATAATAAATAAATAGAGTTTATGGTTACAAATGTAGACTATACACCATAACTACATTTCAAATTGTTTGCGACCATTCGAAAATGTTGTGCTACATCCCTAATTGTCGCAAACATTTTCAGCAGCGGTGGTTCTAAACTGCAAAGACAAGTGTGGGGAATTATAGACAGTACAAATGACAGATTAAAAACAGAGTCCGTTACACCAGACTGTTACTCGAGTCTTCATACTATAGCACAAGTTGCAAGAAACATAGCCTTTTCCATCCCCGTGTATAGTTTCGCCTTTAAATCGAGCGTCTTCACAGCTTTATTTAAATCTTTCGGAATTAAACCCGTCACCGAAAACACAACAGTCTCATGTCTGCTTCATATTGTCCGCAGTTTCAGATTTTTCAACAATGTTCCGGTTTAATGGTGTGGCTATATTGATATGAAGCACGCTTGTTTTTGTTGAGAAGCAGAACTAGATCGAACCCATTGTGATCCGTGGCATTGGTGTATTCTCCAAGTATTCTGACCCGATTGTTTTTCAAAATTCCCTGCGGAGTGTACTTATAATCTTTTTAATACGCCACTAAGTCATACTTCAATGCAAGGTTCTGATGAAGAATTTGCAGACAGAATTATAAAGGCTGCAGTAATCAGTACACACAGATGTTATGTGCTAGATAGTCTAATCTCCAAAATTGCATTACTTCTAAGTGGATTTGTTGGAAGCTTCAATGTCATGCGTGGTAACTACAAATTTTTGTTGCATACCAAAGAGATTTACAGACCATACATTTCATCAAATTTCGTGGCACGATCAGTCGTTTCTGAGTAACTTGGTTGTGACAGACAGAGAGGCAGCCAAGCATTGAATCGATTTTAATAATGTTTTATTTTATATAAAACGCTAAAAATCAGTTAGTAATTTTTCCCCTCTCAGACTTTCTATTTCAGTATTTAGACTAACAGCTCTATAAACAGAAAAATGCTGAGGCACCGAAAGGCGGTACAAGAAATCGGCAATTTTTCAGAGAGGGCACATCATTTTTACCTTGGACCTGTTGCTCTAGGATTTCTTTCATTTCTTTTTTGCTTTGCCTTCCTCCACACAAATGCGAAAATTAGCATCATCTGAATGTCTGGAAAGATTCTTTCCGGTGAAGGAAAAATCCTATACTACGTAATAAGTCAAAATTCATGTTAATTTATCCACCGCTTCTTCCTTCGAAAGTATTGTTCAACCATCACAGATGATATTATGTTAATAGTGATACATAAAATTATCATTTGATTATTTGAAGACTCTTAACACTTTAATGGAGTCTGATGAAGTCAGTTTATTGAAATTGAAGAGAAATGTGGAAGTTTAACATTGACTAGTTGGCTTTGAATCTTAATTGCCTGTGTATGGGCACGCGTATGCTTCAGTGGAAAAGTGATTTTTCCACGGAAAGACTCAATTTGCACTGAAGGTTGCCATTTCTATATGTTTATTTGTGTTAAAGAATTCTTGAGTAAAAAAAAAATAATTATCATCTAACATTAGGCAATTAACCTCAACCGATTAGAAACAATCATATTTCGAAGCAGCCAGATACTCGCGAATTGCCTGCATTTTTAATATATTGTATTGCTACTTTAATTAAATGCATCCATATATAAACAAATACATATTAAGAAACATACAAGGTAATTAGTTACTATTCTGATGATATTTCTTTTTTAAATCGTTCAAGGTTGCTAGAAACTCACGCATTACCAAGCACTAGACAAGAAATAATATGCAGCCAGTAATGAGTAAATGTGGCGTACAATAAAAAGAGGGTTTAATCACTTATGTAGAAATGTCTGCAATACAATAAGGCAGAAGTTTGTTATCTCGCAGACAGCAAAGCATATTAGTAACATGTAATAATGTAATAACCAAGGAAATATTAGTCGAGTGCTCGAAGGGCACGACTGTTGCAACTTATTCTAAGAGGTTTAAATTGTTCATAACTGACTAATATACTTGTATTCTTGTATGCAGCCGATATTTTACAGATTTACCAAACATTTTCACCATTTCCAAAGGCTTTCCCGTTTCATAAGTTTCATAACGACATGAATCTCATAAAATATGGCAATTTATCAATTCGACTATATCAGATGTAGGTCAAAGCTCAACTTATTTATTTCTTATAGAATTTTAATAAATTACTATAATATATATGTTCGAGAGGTGAAAATACCTTAAATTTGTGGAACATTCCTCAAATATTTCATTGTAATGTGCATAAAGGTTTGCAAAATAAAAGTTGGGTGAAATCAATACCAGGCATATCTGACGAAGGTTTTTTTCTTACTTACACAGATAGACAAGCAGACATTAGACATACAAATGTCTACAAGAGAGCCAGTTTGTCTCCCCAAGTGTCTCGACATTCATATTGTATGATTAAAAAAGTTTGATACTTTATTTTCCAAGCAAAGAAACCATACTATCAAATTTTTTACTTTACTTTTCTAAATCTGAATTGAATTTTATCCACAATACTGAATAAGTACACTAAGCAAGGAAAAAAATTGAAAACTAATTTTCAATCTCAACAAAAGTAAACTATGCTAGTGAATTTAACCAACTATACCCACCTTTGTTGCTGCACACACATTTACCCTTTGAATGGCCATTTGCCATCAAACTGCTACTAGCCATTTGATATTGATGGTGGTGATGATGACCATTGGTTGGCATTATTTGTCCATTACTTTGGCCGTTGCTAAGTTGTTCTTGCTGCTGAGATGTCTGTTGCGATTGCGCGATACCTTGCAATTCTTTCATGTTATTCGTATCTATATTTCGTCACCTAAGAGATGGATTTTGTAATATCGTCACAAGTAGTGTCATAAACTGGGACACTATCCGGAAGGAAATTCACAATTGTTCACATACTATTCAGCACAAAGACGGCGATGATTCCGGCAAGTATCCGATCTGACCACAAACACCTACCAATTGCATCCAAATTAGCACAATTTTCTGTGGTAGAAATAATCGCGTTTCACAAACAACTCATTTAAATTAGATGTTAACTTGTTAAAAATTCGCAATAATATTTAAAAATGTTGAGTAAACTTGTTAACACTCGGCTTAGTTTCTGCGGACTAAACGGTCAGAGAACAGATCGTTACCTTTTTATATATATATTGAAAGTTTAATTCCGAGGACTACAGGAAATTATACACTTTTTGTGTACATGATCCGATGAGAGTATAGATACAGATAGACAGTTATGTATGTATCGACTAACGTAACGCGGCCGCACTATCGCATAATATAATAGCCACCGCCATTCATACAAACATACAGTATAAAATCCAGAGATACCAACGGACAGACCATGGTGCGGCAACGAACCAAATCAGAGCGAGCAAATTGCACGGGTTATTGAGGTTGGTTGAATGTTTTTTCTTTCACATCACTCTCATATGATTATTCTCTCAACAAATGTTTACACGCTTCTTGGAGTATCTCTTTCAGGTTTCTCAAAGTCATGAACGGATCACAATCTTTTACAACAAATGTCAATTTGGAAAAAATCAAGCAGCCATGCGTGACAAGAAAAAACCATTCAGTATTAATTGCGATACTTGGTATTTATCCACTCTTTACCTTAATTAGCGTTAATTTTCTACTCAACTTTAATTTATTCCCCAAGAAGGGGCTCTACCCCTCCAATGACTAAAAATTTTAAACTGCATTAAATTATGACAATTTTCAATAGAATCTTGTTTTACTTTGTAGCGCAGAAAACCCAGCGATTTTTATAGAAGTACATCTTAGCTGTTCAATTTTGTTAGTCACCGCAGCAGATATTAGAAGTTCGAGCAAGTGGAAAGACCAACAATCGCTGTTAATGAAATAGCATCAGTCTGCAATGAAGTGCTCATACATATATGTTGACGTCACAAATTGCGAAAACCATTATCCCTTTTAAATAAAAAATACCAACTACTTTAGGGTGCCAAGCCTATGAAGATTCAATATATTCTATTTGAAAGATAACATGAAATACTACACAAGCATGTAATCAATCAATTCTAGCAAAGCCAGCATTAACTGTAGGTTTCTGAAGCAGAAATGGAATTGCTTGCGTTAATACACACCTTTGATCGCTTGAATACAAAAACAAGTCGTAAACCGGAAGTTTGCAACTTCAAGTATGAAAGGATTTTTTACATAAAGCACATTATGCGACCACAGTTTGGGTAAAAACGTAAACTGCAATACTATGCAATCCATCTTTTTTGGCATGTCGTCCCGAACGTTTTGGCCCTATACTCCTCCACTGATGTTTTACAGCGAAGATATAAATATGTACCTTTCTTAACTACATTTGGCTGTCTCAATCATAAAAGAGAGTTAGGCGACCACAAAAGGCTCTAAATTTTTAGAAGGGAAAAAATATTTCGAAAGGATTTTGTTTACTAGTATGCATAGGTTGTTATCGAATACAAGCAGAAAGGCACAGAGACAGAATGTCTGCCATAAAGAGTAAAGAGACAACTACATATATGGTACAAATATCAATATCAATCAAACAATGCTACTAGAAACTTTAGACTCGTCTTCCTTGGAACTATATTTTTCGAAACGTGCAAACCACTAGCCCTTCAATTTTTATTGTATTAAAATGGAATTTGTAGCTTTAAAAAAAAATTCCTGGTCAGTATCGTAGGACTCCTTTTGCAAGTTAAAATTTGGTATGGAATATTTGTGATTTCAGCCAAATATCTGATAGGTATCATAGGTCATGAAGAAAATCTTATTCATGTAAAAAAATAGTTCATCCCGAGTGCGAATTTTTGCGCATAAGCATGATACTGTGTAAGCAGTAGACGACCCATCTTCATGGTATTCTCTTTCTGTAAGTGTTCCACCTAAAGTCCTTGTACTAATGTGCTTAAAGAAGTGACAACCTAACTAGAGTGAGTGGCCAATCAGTTTATACGCAAGGAAATGTAATAAACATGTTACCAATTATTACAAATTATTTATGTTGTCAAACAGTTTCTAAAAATTTCTGTTTCTTTTCACGATGTGCCATGAAGCAAAGTCGTGTACAAATATAAAGTTGCCATTTGAAAATCATACATTTACTTGGAGCAGCATTCTGGTTAACCTTTATATATTGTGCCTACCTCATTGTTTTTCTGGACATTTCACAGGCGCTTGGTACTTTTGCCGCTAATCACTGACTAGAATTGGACATTGCTAGGCTGATTCAAATTTGCGCTGGCAATGCCAGCAGACGGGTAAAATATAAAATGCAGAGGGTTTATTGGAACTATGCCATCTTCAGTGAGACACTTGTAGTTAAAATTCTGAACATACTAAAGCAGCAACTTTCTGTAGTATGCAGTCGGTTGCGACGGTATGGTGAAAGTCACTCTAGGCGTGATCAGAATGCAACGTACGCGAGGAACCAGCGGAGTTTTTTTCAGATCACTCAACGATTCCCAACAGAGTATTCAGACCGTACAATTTTCGGTGACGAACAGCATGCTGAGTGAATCACCGCCGAAAGCACCCGCCATGCCCCTGCGCTTGGCATAAATTTCGCAGATGCTACTGACGAGAGTCGGCCAGAAGGATTTCAACGTTTTCTCACTGCAGGGGTTGCCTACCTTATTCCTAAGAAGGAGACGGTGCAGGACACCGCAGACACAAGATGGATTATTTGCTTACCAACCCTCTACAAATTCATAACGTCCATTATTAGTGGAAGGGTCAATACGCACCTCGGCACCAACAATATTCTGTCCGAGGAGCAGAAGGGCTGAAGCAACTCATTACCGACTTATCGGTTGTAAGAGAAGCAATTAGAGGCTAAAGAAATCTCTTTAGTTGCTATATCGATTAAACCAATGCTTTTGACAACGTCCCGCACACTTGACTAATTGATGTCCTACATCTGTATCGCATTGATCCCAAACTAATAAAGTTTTTGGCGTCAGTCATGGAAGGGTGGCATACCACCTTGTCAGTGCGTTCATCTGCATGGCGCTGAAACCCCTTTCATGGTTACTGAATGATGCTAGAAGGCATGACTTTGAAATATAGCCTACGTGCTAAGTGCGAGCTGATACAATTGATGTACTTAGATGACACTGAGCTGTATGCTGGTACTGACGACCACCTTAGAAGTCGGTTATGAATAGTAGACAGCTGTGATATTCGGATGGATTCGACACTTGTCTAATCCAAGCCATTCACGAAGGTCATTACGAGGTGCATGCGGGACATTCTTCAATATTTCTCCCTTAATGAAATTCAGAGTAACTGTAATGGTTAAAATAAAAGAAGTTTCAGGTTTCGGTCATAGTATACATATATTCGACATGGTTTGAGAGAAAGAGCTAGCTTCCAACCATTCGATATTGTTTGAGAGAAAGGACTATTTTATTTTCAAATTTTCCTCTGGTAACAAAACACTATGTATTTAACAATACTTGATTCTACGATGAGAAGATGATATTGAGTGGGTTGAACTAAAATCTCGGCGTCGGGGCATAATAAAACGCCAAAGACTAAGGAAATATAACCAAAATCTCGTTCTAACAAAACTCTCTTCTTCAATTTCCATATAGAACTACAATAGTGGACTTGGTTTCTACCGTGATCCTGATTACGCCATACTGGCCTAGCTGAGGAGAATTACACTACAAAATACTCGTCAGCAACGAAGGTTGGTCACGCACAGAAGTGGTAGTTTGGAATCATACATACCGGCATATACACGGTATGCTATATATGGGGGAATCACACTTTGGAATCAGCTCTATTCTTTACGAATCATTCGCTTCAATACGACTGGACCATGTTGAAAACACATGTAACATGTGCCTGATTTCTGAATATAGTCGCATGAAAAAATCCACTCCATCGGCGTATAACACATTAGTACTTCGCATGAGAAAAAATCAAATCAACACGTATCTGCTTGTTGAGTAAGTAGGCATTAAAACTACTATAAATATGTAAAAGGGTGGCAAAATAATATTCTTCCCAGGTGCAGTCGTTTTCCAAGTAAAAACTATTCATATGATAATTGCCTGCATGAGATCAGGCCATGCACATATTATTTTTATTTTTTTGTCTTTCTCTGTTAATACAAATTCCTTACTAGAATAAGTAAAGTTATCCAAATTTGAAAGAGCAGTTATTTTTAGGATGCACTAAATTCAATGTACTCTGATGAACTCTTAATAAATTAAATATTGATAAACACGCAAATTTTAGAAATGCATGTTTACGCAAAATCTAAGAACCAGACAGGAAAAAGCCTACATCATCAACAAAAGGCTCAGTCTATGCATCTGTACTCACCATTTGAAGCGTTAGATGCCAACAAAGGATTACTCAGCATTCTACTTACTCATCTTAGCGTGAAGGCGATTCCGGTAAACCAGTCACAAAGTAAACAGAGTCCAACCAATTTCATTCTCATTTTTTTGTTCTAACAATAGTATCGAAAATAAAAAAGCCAATTGCTGGAATAGTTGGTAGTTTTAATGTATTTGCAATATTTGCAATTATTACAAAAGAAATTAAAACTGTTCTTGCTTTTCCTTTTTTTAATTCATCTCACTATTCCCGGTCATATTGATTGAAATAGAAGTTGAGTATTTCTGGCATTGCTTTTTGTAGAGTTAGGCCAAAGACTTAATTCAAGGTTAGTAACTGTTTAAAATATTTTGCTTAACGCTAATTAGACCGGATCTGAATAGTTATATTGGCTTGCGATTGAAGTTATGAAGAAAAAACGTGTACGCTTATGAACAAAGTAATAATAATGGGTTGATCTTAGAGCCACCGTGCCATTTGACTCCTCTGGCATTGGCAATGAATGGTACAGCCTTGAGACAAACTTTAATATATGTAGCATATCCACTGCAAAATAGACTATTACTGTACTGCAGGGTTAAGGTTACGCATGTTCAATCACTATTATAGTTAAAAAGTGCAATGGAGTTAACGACATCTTTATTTTCGAATGTGTCGAGAACATTAATAGCTTCATCGGTTCGAATAGTTAACCATTTTATAGCAATTTGATTTTGCAACCTAATTAACGATATTCGATTATTATTCATGAAAAGCTAGAAAAATTCAGTTATGTTACCCCAATGAAGGAAAAGTTGGTCATTTAAAGAGGTACGATACTTGCAAATTCCTACATATATAAAATGGTCCATCATTATGTAACTTTTTTGTTAGTGACTTTCTTTAATAGTAGTAAGTGCAATAGAAACTATGCAAAAATAGAATAGGACAAGCTGTCCTGCAATAATCATTTATTTTTTTAGCTTTTTGAATGGAGATGTTAAGAAAATGATATAGTGTGATAAAATGGAACATTATTTTTCGTCATTCTCAAGCGTTGCATTCCTATTAAAAATTCAAATATTATAATGTAAGTAGAACTAGTAGGAACATTATACTACTTATGAACGCGAAAGTAGTTACTTTATGTCCGAATATTGTAACGTTGGATATCTTAACCATAAATATCATCGCACTAATTAACTAATTGATTTGTATCTAGCTACTGATTGCTTTTCAACAACCCACAGTCTCGTGACTGAACAAATTTTTTCATTAGAGGTCTTTAGTCCACTGCCCGCTTTATCTTCTTCAAAGTTTAAGAAATGAATTTTTATATGACCGAGAGTATGCTATATATTTATCTTATTTTTCTGAAATAGAATGTCTAAAAAGGAATCATTGCAACTAATTGAAGTATTAGTTGCAACGATTGGACGGTTTTTTTGGGTAGTATTTTATTGTCCCTTGTAATTTCAGTGCTACACGACCCGGATGGATGTATATTTTCCCTTAGTATTTTATTTTAATATGCATATGGCGATATTTCGGGAACCAATTGTTCTCTTCTTCAGTGTTATACGTCCCACGAAAAAGAGAAAAACGTTCGATCATTTCAATAATTTAATCGCTAGAAAATTCGCCGGAACACACTTAGATCATACATCAGTCTATTATTACTCCATTTCTTTAATAACATTGCCATTTAATGATATCCCTTTTGAAATTTAAAGTTTAAAGCTGAAGTAATAAAAAGTTTGCCATATTGATATTTGATTTACTATCATTATATATTTTGTGATACTAAGGCTTCAGTAATAGGACCTCTCATTCTAACTAGAATAGTGGCACATACAAAAGAGTTAACCATTGAAAATCCGGTCCATATTATGGTTTACGAGATAACGAGACATAGTAATGAGCAGATTGGAGATTGGTATTCTTTGTTCAGAGAAAAATATAGAACACTTTTCAAAAAAGTATTATATGTTCCAGATGGCAGTCTCCAATAAAAACGATTTTGATTTCGAGAGTCCTCGTTGCAAGAGTACGATTAAAACTGCAAGGAGCCAAAATGATATAGGCCTTAGAGCCTCAAAACCAGTTATAAAACCATTCTTATCGAAGCTTGTGCGAAAAAAGCTGAATTGCAAATTCGATCGATGTAATTGGATAGTGGCTGATAGGAGATGAATTATTTTCCCTAATGAGATCAAATCTAATTTAATTTATTTGATAGACTAACCTAAGTTCGAAGAGGAGGTGAGAAATTCAACTGCAAATGTACTCTACCAATTCTACGTCATTTCTCCTCAGCAATGATGTGGGGAAGGATAATTTTCAAAGGGACTGATCACGTCTCGTTCTTTATGTGTACTACCATATAGGAAAATTATCGGGGAATGTGTTATTAGAAGCAGCGTCCGTTATAGCTGCATGCGTTTCAAAATATTTTTACAGCCCTGAACCAATGAATATGACGAGATTATACTGTGGTGTAAAACTGTGGCAACGTTCTAGTAGAACGATTTTTATAGATAGAGGGCATCATTACTAGTTCTATAAAGTAACCACTCTTTATAACTTCTAGCCATGTATAACTTATAAAAGGACACATATTACACGGGTCTTCTACTACAAAGGGAAATGTAAGCAAAATTATCTCATTTTATTCTACTCCAGAAATTGTGTTCTAGGTGTACCGTTCAAGAAAGCTGACGTTAAGTTGATAATAAACCTATGGAAAAAAATGTAAATAAATTTAGCAAAGATGGTCCTATGAGATCGCAGGGAACAGTCAAACAATAATGGCGCCTACAGAGCGGATAAACTGAATGGACATGAACGATTGTTACCATGTAGTCTTCACTCACTAAATTTGGTTGAAGTTTATGCGTCTTGTGTGGCCCTAGAAATAACTACGTTTTTCGATATAAATAAAGTAGAAGAAGTAATAAAGTATTTTAAATTTTTTTCTGGATGTACTGAACCCTGGGAAGCTTTGTCAAATTTGAGACTAACTATACTATATAAAACTAATATTATACTGACACGAGATGATCTTCCACATATCATTCAATTCACTGTTTACCTACTCAGCTGCCACAAGTTACAGAAATATAATTATCCAAAAATGAAACAATGAAGGAAGTTTTTGATATTTGAGAAATATGTACCGATATTTCAGGAGCAATTTATTTCCTTCCTCCGTCGCTGTCCAAGAAAAACATGTTTTGTTGTTTTATTTTGACAGTCAAAGGGTCGTGCCACCCATCGTGGTACCCACGATGGAGCATAAAACCTGGGAAACGCCTACTGAACCAACACCAAAAGCTCTACTGCCAAACACTACCTTCACCTCCACGTGTAAGCTCCCTACATAAAAACACTAATGATAACGAACTGGGGAATTTTCAATTAACAGTTGTTGCGAAATGGTTGTTGCAAGTACCTCACTTGCGGGGAAAGTGGTCCACAAACAGATGTGGGCTTCTCCAGACAGGGCCTGTTTCAACCATGACCACATGTTAACCATGCCAACTCTCAGCCAATATACACTCGTATCCCTATCGCGCTGGCATGGTGCTCCGGACTCGAATCGAATAACAACACTGCCTATTATCCCTTCCAAAAATCAGATGAGAGTGAACACTGAAGCCATCCATAACGCCTATAAGGGCAAATGGATGCCGCAATTAACAGAGGTCCCGGAGATTAAACATCACCAAATGATCTTCACTTTCGTCGATACATGTGAACTAGCAACGGAACGGAAGAATGCTGCATATTCGGGCAATGATGCACTCTCAAAGGACCCGGGCACGCATAGAAACCTATCACGAACTTTGTCAAACAGAGAAGCGACTTCACACACGGAAAAAGGAAGCCTGATCCAACCAACCGGTCTTTGAATTTAAAAAGATCAGGGTGCAACCGCACCAGGCGCCAAAGTTTTACCAACAAATCAGTAGGATGAAAACATGTACACGACAATGCTCATTCTGTCGAGACAAAGGGGAAAATCTGATTTTCGACCGTATGGACATATTGGAGGTTGAGTATTTTGATGAACTGCTCAACAACCAGAATATCGGCGACAGACAAATGCTGCCACTACCAAGCATGGGACAAACAGTCCGTACAATTCATCGACTTAAGAACCATAAGTTGCCAGGAGCCGATAAAATTACAGCCGAACAGTAATATGGAGGCGATCAACAACTTGTGCTCAAAGTGTGGGACAGCGACCAATGACTGGCAGAGAGGCATTATCTGACCCATATATAAATATCACGCAGGGCAGCAATTCTAGAGGTATCACATTGGTGAGTATCATCTATAAGATATTCTCCGCTAGCTTGCTAGGTCGGATAGCCCTATACGCCCAGGACATCAACAACCAATAGACCCTATTCCAACTTGCAAAAACTGTTCCGCTCCAAACGGCTCACCATAGGGCCCAAGCTCTTACTACAAAAGACAATGATCTTACCAATCCTCATGTATTCCTCAGAAACACCATGAACGATACCATGACCGTCTGGTTTTAGATAAAATCGGGCTCAATTGGCTGCGGTGGGCGGATCACTTAATTCATATGGATAAGGATAATCCAACCCGGAAAGCCTATAAAGGGCAATATCGATGGTAGAAAAAAAAAAGACTTGGCAGAACCTGCCTGCGATGGCGTAAGCCAGGACGTCAGAAAGCTTTTAGAAATATCGGATAGGTGGACCTCGGTGCAATACCAGAATGTCCGCACCGGTTGTTGTGCCGTTGATGATGATTGTTTTTAATTTATCTCTATTACCAGAAACACTGGTACATACATTTTCTATTTAATTATATTGCAAATAGAACTGTTGAAAGGAGAAAATATACTGTGGATTCTGCGTCTTCACCTAGAAATATTTAAAAAACAAACAGTTCTAAATTTGCTTCTTAATTAGCCATAGTAGATCATATTTTCAAAGGCATAGCTTTAATTGCATTTTACAAAGATTGGTGGATTTGGATTTTCTAAATGATTTCAAGAGAAATCAAATAGAACTGCGCAAAAAATCTGACAAAGTAGCAATGGCAACAACTCAAATTTTCTGAAAAACGTAAGGAAAAGGCTAAAACAATCGTCGATGTAAGGATTGTGACTTCATTGCAAGAGTCTAGAATTTAACTTATATGCTAGGCACACTTATTCAGCAAATTGGATAAAAATTTCAAAGCTTGACAATCGTTACTGCTGATTTTGGTTTCCTGTACATATATGTAGTAGAAATTTCATTACACAAAACCTCCACTGCAGAACTACAAAATTAGCTACGGATCTCATATTAAAACAAAAAGACGATTTAAATGCCAATGAATTAAACTTAATTGAAAACTACATGGCGGATGCATGCGTTTTTTGTGTCCGTAATCGCAACGTTCGCCCCTTCAAATGCTGATTGTTAGTGGCATTGGAGCAGGAGAATGTATTAACTGTTGCTAAACTACCCCAGAGGATCAACTTACACTGTACCGCCATATAAAGAAGGATCCGTTCTCTGGGATATGCTATCAAATTTAATTCTCTCAGTAGCCTGAACAATTATATTTTACAGCTGAATAGACAGAAATCAGAAGGCTTTCTTTCCTATTTGGTCACGTGGGATGAAAAGTAGGTTCTTTACAAGCATTTTAAACGCCACAGAATCATCTACAAAAAAATGAATCACCGCCATCGACCGCAAGAGCAGAATTTCATCAACGTAAGATCTTATTAGGTGTTTAGTGAGAAATTTGAGTGATTATTCGCTGCGAAATAATACCCGCATGCCGTTCTTCACAATTATTTCTTTAAGATCAATATTTCATTTTTGAAGAAAAAAGCTGGTACTTGGGACCAACATAGATGTGGAGCCTTCAGTCAACTTATATCAGACTCTCGATAGAGTGTGCAAGTATCATGCCCCGCATAAGAAATCTATCGCTTTCAACAAAAAAATTATCAAGAAAATCATTAGAATAACCCACACAACTCCCACTCAAATACTCTTGCCAAAAAATCCTCATCGTAGCCATTCAAATGATGATACAACGCACCATAAACAGCAAACAGTGTGCAGCTATTATCAATCTCAATAAAAAATCGAGGACCTTCTTCATTATAAATAACACTCACCGGATAAAAGTAGAATCCGTCATCGAAATTATACACATCAGATGGGTCACACCTAACGACCCCACTGACATGACTGCTAAAAAAGGTACTGATCATGGTATGCCTATAGCCATGAGTTCAACATGGCTTTTAATAATTAATCATAGGAACAACAACCAATTCCTTCACCGCATGATGATAATCAATCAATAGCCCATAGTGCAACGTCGTGAAAGATGGCAAAACATTACATCTAATAGAGACGGAAGACGGTTTGCAGCATAAAATAGACCACGAAGAAAAAATAGAACCAATTTTTTTAAAATGTTATTTAAATAATGCCAAATAGATTTCACTACTTAATCGCCATGAAAATATGGCTCAATGAGTTATTAGAAAACAGAGATTGCTATTTGTCTAACATTAAGTTAGAAGTAACTTCCTCCATCTATTAAGGATCTTACAGCAAATTAATATTAATAATTAAAAATATTGTGGTTGCAGATTGGTCTCAGGCAAGTTTGAGTCTCGATGTCGATGTGAATGCATGCATTCTCGTTAACACTAGAAAACTATTGTATTGTTTCTTTTCCTACAAAATAAACAAGTATTATAAGTTTTGGAGGACGCAAAATTCAAATCTTGACCCGGGCGCTCATGGCTTTAGCTACGATACTGTAAGTGTTCAAAATTTATTCCAAGCAAAATGTTTTTTCTTCTGAATGTGTGGCATAGGTGATGTCTTGGAAGGGGAACCTAGGCATAATCGTTTGTGTATTGTCTATTCACATGTGCTTCATGTTCTACATATTAGCAAGACACAATTCTTCAGCGAAAATGAATTTTCCAATTGTGTTATTGTAAATTATAAGTAGAGAGAGGCATACCATTCTATTCATTAATGCAATAATAGACTCGGAAAATTACTTTCGAATGTAGATTTTTTTCCAAGCAAAAAGTGTGAATATTATCGATTTGTATCCATCATGATCAGTCAAACAGTCACCATGGGCGTAACGGGCACAATATCTGCTTACCTCTGGTTTTGCCCTCTCCTTAAATGCCAATCTTGTTAATCTAATGATTAACTTGAAGGATACTAAATCTCTTTTGTTAAAAACATTTCTCTTCCGAAAATTTGAGTGTCGATCACGATTTGTAAAATTTGCTTATTAGGTTTGTAATCTGCAATTCTAAAAAATCGAAGTCTGCGCTGTATTGTCCCCTAAAGTGACGTAAACGATGACTAATTCACTGAACATCTTTCTCCAACAACTTGATACAAAAGTTGCTCAATTATTAAATATATTGTTCTTCTTCAATAAAATGTTTATTGATATAACAGTTATCCAAATCACCTCACCTATTCTACATCACTTTTCGCAGCCTGCTCGATTTCCCTCTCCGCTGCCTTCTCGCGTTCCATGGTTTCGAGTTGCTCTAAAGTTAGCAGTGATACTCCTAGTTGATCTTCTCTTGTAAATGGTTGTGCCATATGTTTTAACCAACGTCTCGCTATCTGCATCGCTTCCTCTGTACTTAAGTTGCAATAGTTATCTGTTAAATGTTCCTGTATCCACTTTGGTAATTTGCTTCGTTTGTCCTGTCGCGAAAATCGTTTATCCGCGAAAATCATAATACCATAATCCGTCTTGCCACGTAGTGCTCGTCCAACGCACTGAGCTGCATGCCGCATGGCATCGAATGTTAGAAAGTCATTTTCACGGATTTGAAACTGATCCCGTAAGTAGTCTAAGCGTGCTTTAAGGATACGCGATTGTGTATAAACATACGGTATTCCAAACATTAATACGGCGCGACCATAATGATGATCAAAATCAACTCCTTCTGATACTTTTCCTCTGGCAACAGCCAGAAGGACAGCGCCACGCCCACAGTCACATGCCTGTACGAAATCAATGAATTATAATTTAGATCTAATAGCTTACACTTAATAAAATCAGGTACTAAGTCTACAATGATAATTTAAAACCTAAATTTATAAAAATTGCGCATAAACTAAACTCAGAAATTTAGGTAAACCTCACATCCGCACGAAAATATTCATTAACTAACTAGGATAGTTTAAGCACACTAAACAAGTCGGGAAACCGGAAGCTGGACGCTTTAGGTATAAAAGGTTTTGTGTTTCCCTATGTGAGGAGCATAACGTAGTTTTCCATTGACTTATACCATTGACCCGAGATATTGAAATCGTTCAGTTCTGCCATTGCCAGAACTGAGCGATTTAAATATCTCGAAGGGCAGGTTACCGACATTGCCAAAACTCAGCGATTTAAATATCTCGAGGGGCCACGTAATTCACACTAACGAGAATTCAACAACCAGTATTGGTCAGAACATCGCAATGGTAAGCAACCAAAAAGCCGGCCAAAACAATGGTGGCTTGATACGCTGGATGGGGATTTAAAGGTCTCGCGATTACATCCTGATCAGGCATTTGATAAAATAAAATGACGAAACCGATCACCACAGGCCGACCCCGCTTGCGAACTGATGGCTAAACAAAAAGGAAAAGATGTGACGAGCGACGAGTGCACGACAGCTCCGTATAATATAGCTAAAAATTCCATTTCCCTCTATTTTCTAGAAAGCGATTTAAATAAATCATTTGATGGAAAGCCCTGTGTTGATAATGGTCAACCCCATACGCTTCACACTCTGAGTTTAATATTATTAGCAAATGCCAACAATTTAACCAACATCAAATATAAAAAAGGGCTAAGGAGAATTAGATTCTTCTTGAATGGAATTTTAATATTTCACTCGAATTGCAATTAATAATAATAATCGTTGGCGCAACAATCCATGTTGGATCAGGGCCTTAAAGTGTGTTAGAGCACTTCATTCAAGACCGTAACGGTACACTAGGAGGCAATGTGGTCAGCATTGCGCTCGCATTGCAATTATTCTCGTTAATTATGACGTCAGCATCTTATTTGTATGGCTTAGGATGCTGTTAATTAGCATGAAATTGATAAGTTTGAACTTCTATAACTTTGACACTAATTTTCATGGAACTTTGCATGTGTATGCACGATACTGTCCTCTATACCGGTGCATTTGGTACACCTAGGATGAGTTTAAGGGGAGTTTTTTGGTCAATTTCTAAAAGTTGATAATATACTATTAGTAAATTTATTTGAGCAGATACCGGAATGGGACATCTCTCGAAGATTAGATTTCACATAACTGTTTTACACAAAACCTTAAAAAGGGCTGCAGATAAATAGATTCTTCATAAATGCGACTTTAATATTCTACGCGAATGCTAATTATTCCGGGTAATTATGACGTCAGCATCTGATTTGCATGGCTTTGGAAGCGGTAAATTCGCGCGAAATTGCTAAGTTTGAACTGCTATAACTTTGGCGTTAATAGCCAGATTTCCACGAAATTTAGCAGGTATATACGAAATATTGTCCTCTATGCTGGTACAAAATTCGGAAGTACTAGGATGAATTTAAAGGGGGTTTCTTAGTAAATTGCTAAAAAGTAGTAATATACTATTAGTAAGTTTATTTGAGCAGATATCGGAATGGGAAATATTTTGAGGCCTAGATTTCATCTAGACGCACCACCCTGATTTTTTTCGGATTTTTAGGTTGGGTAGTTTCCGAAAACGAGTCCTGTCTCACTTCAAGTGCGTACATTTTGACTCCTTACTCACGCACTTTGCAATTTATGCCAAAACTAATGTCAGTTTCGGAAAGTACAAATCGGGACCTTTCATTTGATACCCTACACAACTATATCCAGTGAAAAAAAATTGTTGAATCCCCCCTTTGCATGTATGGGGAGCCCCCCTTTAAACTCCACCTAAATTTATGAAACTCGCTGTATGCGTGAGATTTCATAGCTCCCATCTGTCAACCAAATTTCGTTCGGATCGGTTTAGCCGTTTTGGAGAAAAATGCGTGTGACAGACAGACAGACATTGAATCGATTTCAATAAGGTTTTGTTTTACACAAAACCTTAAAAATCAACCGGAAAGGAAGGTGGTAATTATTTGATTTTCTGTATTCTGCTTGGTGGTCATAGACTAAAAAGGAGTGTAAAGAAAGAGTTCTAATTGTGACTTAGTACTTGCAAATCCTGGATGTCTAAGGAAATCTCAAAAAAGGATAAAAATTTGTAAAGAGCACGTCACTACCTTATTGATACTTTCTACTTAAATTACCACCCCATACCAACTTATACTACCAGCTTTAAGCTAGCCTAGTACTATTTATTTTCGTATTTTCGGAAAAATATTTTAAATTACCTTCACGTAATGCATCAAAGCATAACTTGTTTCAGCGTTATCTTGGGTTTCGATGAACAAAAGCTTATAACGTAGTAAAGTGTCAACGATTCCTTGATCATACCATGACGCAACTACTGATTCTAGATACAGGTAGGATGTGAAAAAGCAAACAATGCCATCTGGCACAGTTTTCGCTGTTTCAACAAGGAGTTGCCCATAGTTTCGAATAACTGCGGTGTCTTCGCGCGTTTCAAACTTAGATGATATTGCAACTTGGTCGTTGCCTTTCGAGACTATCTACGGGAAAAAAATGCATTTTCGGATTCATCTACAAAATTTCTACAATATACCATTGGCAATAAGCAAGGTCGTGCGAGCGTCATCGTGAAGGAGCTCATTATCACTGGTTCGAAATCCAAAATCTTCGGATACATATCCATCGGAGAAAGGGTTCCAGAAGTTATGACGACACTCTGAAATCGTTGAAAAATTGGCCGCATGGCAATTGATGAATCCAAACAACTAAAATGCATTATCGGATTAGCTACTGTGGGCGTTTTGTCATCGAATGGTTCGACTATAATGGTGAAACCCTTGGTGTAAGTGGAAACCAACGTCGCCAGATGCGTTATCTACAGTAGTGAAAATTTCCATTTTTCACCTTTTGTCTTCGTGTTTATCTTTACAGAAAAGCTGTGCCTTACCACTATCAAACCACCGTACTCCGTTAAGTCTGTTATCTCCATAGTTCTCAGCAGCGATGCTAGTCTTTCAGCACAAAATCGAAGGGGCTTACGCTCGATACAAACTTTTTGCGATACATCTTTGAGAAAACCGGCCGGCGATTCTTGAACAACATGCTGAACTCTCAGACGGGTCTTAATATACTCGACGAAGCGTTTGAGAAATAGAAGGAAGTGATCAGCATTCCGTATATTGCCAGGAACAACCTCTAAATGGATGAGATAATGATGAAATATAAAATAAATTTACAAAATGTTTATACCTCTTAGGATGTCATCAGGAAGTACTGGATTAGCTAACACCATGTCTGTATCACGCGCTACACTTGCGTCTTTCAATCCCTGTACCATCCGTTGATATTCATCGGCAATTCGTTTCGAATCATCTTCCTTGATCCTGCGGTATTAATTCATATTAACGCTTGTTCGTTACGGGGAAAACTTTCAAGAACTTACTCTTGAACAATTTTCTCTAACATCGACAAAGCCGTGGTGCTTCTTTCGATTGTTCTGCGATTGATCTTTACACTCATCGAATCGATGCACACATTATCTATATTATGAGCTTCATCAAACACAATAACTGATTCTCTGGGGATCTCTTTTGAGACGACTTCTGCAATTTTTGGATCAAGTAGGTAGTGGTAACTGTAGACAACGATTTGAGCGTGAACGATCTGAAATGATGGTTGATCATTTTTCATAGCACATTTTCGATTGAAACTATTGTAACTATGCTGGATTCCTTGACTACATGTCGATGCTTTTTACAACGAATCACGATTCAATCAACTGGGGAATGACTTAAAATAATATAAAAGGAGACCATCCTCGTGGTTACATTCTTACACATCCCCAAAATGGATTTATTTGGATTTTAAAATTTCCAAACTATTCTTGTGTTATTCCGTTTGGGTCATGTTATGGATTAAAGAGCAACATGAGAATATTACATTGGAATCTACGCTGATAACAACTCTAGTAATCGAATCTGAATTCTTATTCGTATATTGACAGCAAGACTTACAGCATAACGAGCCAGAAAATAAGGACACCAATTCCTGGTGCGACCGTACTCTTTTAGGTCATCCAAAGTATAAATCCCTGCCGGCAAATGAGACTCTTTGCCTTCAATGCTGAAACCCTCGTAGTATTGACCTGCGAAAATGGATAATCGAATGAAAAGTGCATGTGCGCAAGAGGACTTCTTACATATTGGAACTGTTGAATCAATTTCTGCCCTTTCCCTCACATAACTTGCCGTTAGTCCGTAGCATTTGGCATCAACAATCTTCCCTTCCCGTTCCCTACTCACTTCCGGATGGATGCACATGTTCTTCCTTGAACTTAGTACCAGTCCGGTCAATTCAGGCTTTTCCACTGCGTGTGATTCATAGTAGGCTATCAAATTTTTCAACTCTGCCACAACCTTCTCTATCTCAGGGACTGTACGCGAGCAGTATACAAGTTTGCGGACTGCATCGGGATGTTCAATCATGTAAGCTACAATTAAAGACAGCAGAGTGGCTGTTTTGCCGGTCCCCGAGGGCATCTCTAGGAGGCAGTGCCCTTTCGCATCTAGCGCTCGCTTTAACTCCAGCATATATGCATACTGTTCCGGATAAATATATTCATAAGGAAAGTACACTAGCAATCCGTCCACTTGAAGCCTGAAAAAAGTTAGAACCCAATTATCCCAAGTCAATGAGGAATAAAATCAAATTACTTCATCTCGTAACCTCGCAAAAATAAACAAGCCGGTAAACAACTATGTAATCGAGGTGTGACAGTTCAGTAGCTGCGTGTGGTTAACACTCACGAGGGTCACGGCGTTCCCGTCTAACCGCGGTTGTTATTCGTGACGTCAGTTTTCAATCGCATTTCCCGTTGTTTCTTCAAAGCAAAAACTCTCTTTCTTAACAAAACAAAGGAAATGTCAAATCAGCTGAAAAACAAAGAGAATTTTCCATCCACTTTACATTCAATTCCATAAAGCATTTCCTAAATAATGAGCTCAAAATTCCGTTTTGACAGCTAAACGGTCACAAGCAGCGGCCCTGGTCGTGGGCTTTGCTTGCGTCAAGCGAAACAGCTAGGGTGGAATATCACGCAGTGGTGAAATACAAATTTCTAAGTACATTCATGTTATTGGAATTTTTAACAGGAATGTACTTAGAAATTTTCAAAATTCATTGAAATCGAAAATATAAATTATACAAACTGGATTATTACTTAAATTATGCCACAGCAAACAGATTTTGCTTATGTTGATTTACCATCAAATTTAATGCTGCCAATTACTATCAATCTATCTTAATAATTGCTTTGATGGCTACGCGCCTAGGTGAGCGCGATGCACTGAAGCTCCGCTACCGTGTAAATGTACGTAGTGTGTGCCGCGACAAAAGAAATTCCATCATTGCCCTGATGAGGGAAGTAGAAACTGCTGCAAATCTTAACAATTTCGCTACCATCTTCCTTACCACGAAAGAGGTTGCAGGTAGTCACAGGCCTTTTGATAATCCTGTGAGGGACGTCAACAGTCCGATTCTCATCCACGACGATAAACAGCTGAGAAGGTGGAAGGAGCACTTCAAAAGATTCGTATAACATCCGGCGAAGTTCTGTCTCTCGCTGGTGATATGTCAAGCCTCCGTAGTATGCGGATATCAACTGCTCCTCCAAATAACGACACACAACAATGCACTCAAACAGAATAAAGCTGCCGGTCTCCTTCTGGAACACTTGCCTGCAGTTCCCGCAGTCTTTGCTGAACTGTTACTTCACTTACTCAATACTACTCATTTATAAATGCTGGGAATCTGAGATCTTTCCCATTGATTTGAAGAAAGGGATGGTTGTTAAGACTTCAAAGTGGGGAACAGGTCTTAAGTCCGACAATTGGAGGGGTATTTGACTGCTTTCTGTTTTCACGAAGATAGTAGCTAAAATAATCCTGCAATACACCAAAAAACTTCTCAAAAGTTTTATTGACAGGGAGCAAGCTGGTTTCCGCTTTAGATCCTCCTGTACGAGCGGCATTAACGCTTTCTGGACCATTGTGGGGCAGTGTGCGGAGGTAAGGTCATCGCTCCATTTGTTCTTCATCGTTTTCGAGGAAATTTTCGATGGTGTGAATAGAGAGTCCATCTAAAATGCACGACGCAGGAGGGGTACTCCAGAGAAACTAATAGCTATTATTAGAGAGGCATGTGAAGGCGCAAAATGCCACGTGTTTCGTCGAGGTAAAATCTCTCAGGAATTTGAATCTTGTCATCGATACTTTTTCTCTTTGTTAATCTTGACGTTCTTCAAGCGGTCTTATCTGGGGGACGTGGAGGAATTCCATGTCATTTTTTCTCAAACTCTTCGACAACCATGGCGCTTGGGTATGACTGGTCTTTAAATTCGCCTGATTTCGACACAATGGAATATTCAACGTTAACCATCCTAGATAAAAGGTTTTAGCATACCGATACACTAGCGTAAATGGTTTAAAACGGCTCACAAAAATACCAATAATTGGTTTTCCCAGGATCTCCTCTAATACCTAAGACATTTTAGTCGGAGTAGAAAGATCATCCCTCTATACATGTAATTTCTTGTCTTGCATCAGTTCAAGGATATCTCCGTCGTGTCAAATATTCTTAAACTAATTTCCTCACAGCATTTGCAAATTGCTTTGTCGCTCGAAGATTTAAAAAGATATGAACAAACCGCAGTCGTAAATCCTTTTACAGGGAAGAGGAAAATTTGCCTACTAGGAATATGAACTGGTTAAAATGTAGAAGAGTTGATGTCACATCAAACTTGGAACTTGGAATGAAAACATTTTCAAGAGATCTACTAATCAATGGAAGGCAAGAATTATTCAGTAAAAGATGAATTCTATAGTCGCCTTGGGTCAGCATTCAGATTCACTGCCCTAAAAGGATGTGAAAATAGTACTCAGTGACATTATCGCAAATATAAAAAAAAAAAGATGATCCACTATGAACCTACTGAGGCACATAGTCTCTACGATATAACTAAGGGAAGCTCACTCGTTGAATTCGCTTGCAATTGAGGCGAGATAATTTCATCGACTTGTTCCCTTACCGCAGGATTTACAATAGCAAGTGGACCTCGCCAGATAAGATGACGTTCAACCAGATTAGTCAAGTCCGTCAAAATTGTGATAAAGATCAGTTTCTCGTCAGAGCCACATATCGATACCCGTAGCAAATAACAGGAGTATCAGGCTCATATCTAAATACCAGATTCGATATTGGGAGCTCCGGAATGAAGAATCGACACCGAAATCTGCCAAGGCGTTGAAAAAACTAACCTTGCAGACGCTGAATTGACACCGGGAGCCGATAACATTGACATGAAGTGGAATCAGCTGAAAGACGGCGACATCGATAAGGAACTTCCGCGCAAAAGAAATGAATGCTTTGACAAAGAGTGATTGTATTCCATCGAGGAAAAAATCGTAGCATATAAACAATATCAGGAACGACCCAAAAGAGTGAAACAATATAAAATAGATATTTAGAATTAAGATGAACCGCTGAAAGGTCTGTAGGAAACGCTAGCGTCAACATAACTTAAGATCCGCTTACAGCTTAACCAAAAGAATAACAGTAGTATTCTTGTCTAGAAGTATACATATTATACAAAGAGATCGAGAGATCTCACTACAGAGATGGAGCAGATTAAAAAACGATGGATTCAATATTCCGAGGAAGTCACGCACACCTACACTCGAAAAAATCAAAGATACATTTAAAACGCTCAGGACCAACAAAGTGCTGGGTGTGCGTGGAGTACTTACAGAGCCAGTAAAGCAATAAGTATGGGGATGACGACCAAACTTCATAAACAATATCGGAAATTGATCAAAAAATGGCTTTTATTCTATTTTGAAAAAAGGTAACACACTACGCTGCGAGCACCATAGAAGGAGATTATTGTATGTCTATTCTTCAAGTGCTGTCGAAAACAGAAAGAAGGGTCAACCTTTCCCAAAAAAGTATTTTTGACGAATATCAGGAAAGATATTTTTCAGAACTTGTTATCGTGACTGACTGACCGACTTTTCTTATCAAATCGGTTCATTTTTTTCTGTTTAAGGGTATATTCTTGGCTGTGTTCTCATTCGAACTTAATGAAAGAAAAAGAGATATTAAAAAGAAAAGTTATGGTGTCAGTGAGAAGTAATGTTTGTCTCAGGATCTCTACATCTTAAAGATTTATTCCTAAGTCCCCATATAAGAAAATAAATAAAGATCTTGTAATCTGGCATTTTAAGTTCCAAATTAGAAAAACTCTTGTACTTTGGTAATCCTTAGTTGCCGTTTTTCATTTTCATCCGCAAAGCCTTCAGCATTTCCGAAGCTAAATTCCTAGAACTATTTCCTAACCATCTTTAATTCACTTTAGCTTGGAAGGCGCCTTATTCCATACACTGGATGACCATTAGTTCAGGATTCTAATATCACCATGTCCACTTCTCCTTTCTTTTTTGAAACAAGGCGAAGAATTTGGGGTCTACAAACAAATAAACACACGTTTAGGAAATATCACTTTATTTCCACTGTACTTTCCTCCAGACTCATCAAAAATATTAACTCCTATCTCTTTACATGAAGTAGGTTCTTGGCTTCCTGAATGAGAACAGTTTCCTGTTGCCCTTGTGGTGGACGCGCTGTACCAATGGGAATCGGATCTTGGAATCGTGGAACTGCTTGACGTGCGGCCTCCTAGTTTTGCTGGCTGCCACTGATTCTACCTTGATAATTTGGATGGAATGCGCGCGCGCCCGATGTCTGGCGCCCATATCCCGGTAGCACTGTGTCACTGCTCCGCCCACCGTCAGATCACGGTACTCACGATACATGTTATGCGTACCTGATCGCGAGTCATAACGCAACCAGATGCCAAAGTTCTTGATTTTGATCGGTGAGCTTTCGTAGATGCGTTTCAAAGAAACGATTTCGCCGGTAGTCTTCTTGAACTTCTTCAGTTGTCGCAAGAAATACCAGAACCGTGACTTGGCCACAATGCTGTCGGGAGCAAAGATCCGCATTTTGTAGAGCGGAGTCTGTGGCTCCTTCTCGGTGGGCAATTTACGCCCAATAACTTCATATTCTTTCAACTGTAAAGAGAGAAAGAAACATTTAGACAAATGCGTGCAAATCTGATGGTGAGGAAAAACTGTATCCCGCAAATGTTGACAGATCTGATTGAGGTTATGACGCGAATTGAAGTTTCGTTCTCGATGGAATTACCGCTATTTCGCGAGGTTCTCAAGCATCCGCAACAAAAAACATTTCTGTGGAACCTCTATGCTCACGCTACTTATTTTACTTAATAGGGAACATTGAACACTTTTTCTGACATGTGCAAACAAAACATAAACTTTGCAGTAGACTCGTCGGGAGTGGCTTTAACGCGTTAGCCCACGTGAAACACTCGTCACTTTCACTTGATATCATTCAAATACAATATGCAGTGTTCATTTCACCGTCAAACGAAACTTCAATTCGCCCACAACTTGTAAAAATTCGGAAAATCTTAGACCGTACCAATCCCTTAGCTTTCATATTGGCTGCGTTTCACACGAAAAAGGAAGAGGAAGTGGAAGACATTTTCGCTTCTAAACTTCAAAAATCCAATGTTCGAAAACTATGTAAATCGTGCACTGAACTGTATTCCATGGCAATCTTTAGTTTTGATTCAAATATCATCTGCTATTGATCGCAACTCAATTTAGAAAAATGCTGAAAGTCAATAAAATTATCAAAAATGCGTCTGGCATCCTGACTCTTTAGTAAACCCAAAACTTTCTGAAAGTGACATTCAGTCAAGGCTGAAACCTTCAGTAAATTTTCGAACTTTGGATCTAATTCTCGAATGTTCGTTCTGCCTCTTTTCGACTCATATGTCTTATTTGAACTTCATTGAAATGTCAGAAGGTTGAAGCGACTGTCAAAATCAGGCTGGAACTCGTGTTGCTTTTGGAGTTTTTGTATAGAATTTTCTCGTATTTTCTCCGGTTCTACTAGGAGCAACATTCAAAGTTGCAGTGAAAGTTTGACGTTAAAGTGGATATTTCCGGCTACCTTCTTCCTTAGGAGAACGGGCGCTGTTATAATTGATCTTTGCAATTTCATTAAGAAGTGGTTGCTAGGAAATATTTGAACACTGGGAAGATTCGATCCGGGAAGGAAAAGTTCTTGGCAGTGTTTGCAGGTGATCCGTAATCCTCGCGTTAGCTGATAAGTAATAAGCACTTATAAGAATGGCTAAATGGGGAGAAGGCGATCCCAGATGGATAGTTGAGGAGCGACCAGACGCCACAAATGTGAATAATTGGCACTGGACAGAGAAGAATGCAACGCCTTGGTCCAAGGACCGATTGAAAACTCTCTTTAACGGGTTCCAAGTAGGTATGTTCAATAGCGGTGTGCTTTGATTTGCTGCCTGAGGGGCATATGTTTCAGTTAAACTGATACGTTCTCACTTCGTCTTGCTTGATTGTGCTTACCTTGAATATCTTTTTCAACAGCTGCGAACAACATCGAGTGCACAATTACAGAGATCGAGAAAATTGAAGGCGAGGCGACAGCAAACAATCGGAAAGGGAAGCTAATATTCTTCTATGAGTGGAATCTAGTTCTTAAGTGGTCCGGTTTCTTGCCAGGAAGTAAGGACGCACATACTGGCAAGGTGACGATCCCTAATTTGTCGGAAGAAAATGACCTCGACGACATCGAATTGACAATAACGATTGATGAATCGAACGACGACTCGGAAAAATTGAAGTTGTTCATGTACAACACTGGCCGTGGCGTGATTAGAGAGCAGTTAGGCAAGTATGTAAAAGAACTCAAGGAGGAATATTCAAAAGGTTTAATACTGCCAAAGAAGGATTCTGAGCAAAAGATCAAGCCAGATAGCGTGACCACAATAACAAGCGGTTTCAACCGGAAGATCGATATCGACTCAGAGCCAATAGTCAACAGTCAAGTCGCACAACCAATCGGTTGCAAGATTGATGTGAAAACGCTGAAACTGAAAGTAGACTTCCAGTGTCGAGCAAACGAATTATACGATGCCCTGACGAAAGTGGAGCTTGTCCAAGCTTTTACCCGCGGTCCAGTCAAGCTGGAGCCAACAAAGGGAGGAGAGTAGGTTTACCAAATAAATGCAGTGGAATCCTGATTATTTGTATTTTCAGCTAAGTCGTAAAAATTTGACGACCCCCAGAGTTAATTGTTATTTCGAACTCGCTATATTTAGTAATTGCGACCATACGAATTATCGGGATTGTACTGCAGATTGATTCGCCTCGTTTCCCAAAGGTTCTATAAAATTCATTTCTCCTAGATTCGTTTTATTTGGCGGAAATGTTCACGGGAAATTCGAAGAATTGGTTCCGAACACGAGAATCGCTCAACTGTGGCGACTGAAACAGTGGCCGGCTGGGCATTTTTCAAAAGTAGTATTAGACATCGAAGAAAAGGTAAGAATATTCATTTTAAAGTTGCATTGTAGACTTATGTGCATTGTTCTTCGGCAGGATGACCACACCGAATTACGACTCACTCAGAGTGGAGTACCTACCTCTGAAGCTAGTACAACGCAAAATAACTGGGAGCGCTACTACTGGAATAGCATTAAACAGACTTTTGGTTTTGGCTCATTTTTGGTGTGAGAGTGCGTAGAACATACTAAATCAGACCTTTAACCGAAACCATGTAACCATCATGTCCAACATTAGAATCGATAATAAAATATTGAATTATAACAGAAAAGAAGGAATCTGAGAAGAACACATCTACAAACAGTAGGAAGTTTATGGTCTGAAGATAATTTTCTCGAAAATCTATAAACGGGATAAATATTTCGGATACTTTCTCTGAATTCAATTGACGGAATCAGATTACTTAAAATTGTGCTTAGACTTCGCATATGTATTGAAAACAACAAGTGAAATAAGAAACAGAACGCTTATTCGATTTGAAGTCAATCACGCGTTTTACTGTAGGAGTCATCCCTGCAATGGTTGGTAGCCTCCAGCAGGCAAATAAAAACTCCATTGAGGTATGTGATTTCTACGTGTGATCTGTACATCTTTGCAGCCAGATTGTCTCTCTACGTTGTCAGAGAAATAATAGCTACTTTTCCAAGTTATCCTATTCACTCGAAAACCTGAAATCCCTCGTATCCTCAGTTCCACAGTTTGTTTATATACATACGTAATATAAAATCATCATCATCAACGGCTCAACAACCGGTATCCGGTCTAGGCCTGCCTTAATAAACTCCAGACATCCCGGTTTTGCGCCGAGGTCTACCAATTCGATATCCCTAAAGGCTGTCTGGCGTCCTGACCTACGCCATCGCTCCATCTTAGGCAGGGTCTGCCTCGTCTTCGTTTTCTACCAAAGATATTGCCCTTATAGACTTTCCGGGTGGGATCATCCTCATCCATACGGATTAAGTGACCCGCCCACCGTAACCTATTGAGCCGGATTTTATCCACAACCGGACGGCCATGGTATCGCTCATAGATTTCGTCATTGTGTAGGCTACGGAATCGCCCATCCTCATGTAGGGAGCCAAACATTCTTCGGAGGATTCTTCTCTCGAACGCGGCCAAGAGTTCGCAATTTTTCTTGCTAAGAACCCAAGTTTCCGAGGAATACATGAGGACTGGCAAGATCATAGTCTTGTACAGTAAGAGCTTTGACCCTATGGTGAAACGTTTCGAGCGGAACAGTCTTTGTAAGCTGAAATAGGATCTGTTGGCTGACATTATTTTCTCAGATTTTATTGATGTTATTGTGGGTATAAACTCGACATGAAAATTCGAAGCGACGCACTGGCGCTGGGTTGAGATGATTCTAAAGAAAAGGCTGAGGCAAGCCTTCAGAACGTCTTCGTAATGCTTCTTAGTTTTACCGTGCGGATGGGGAAACAAGACAGGGGTAAGTGCTGAAATCCCAGTCGTGATGAAAATCAAAAGCATTTAAACAAAGAAATGGGCAAACGGAATGCTAATCTATAATTGTATGAATCAGCACAGAATATAAGGCGCTTGTGTTACTCGGAAAGTTTTTCGTTGTCTTACATATTGTGAAGATCAATGCCCCAGAAAGAGTTTATCGATTCATCAGATTGAATATACTTTTATAATTATAAAGCAGTTTAGATAAGGTGAATGGTTGGGTTAAAGAATGATCAGATGTTCTCTGCGTAATTGAGATACTTGAGGAAAGATATCATTGCCCATTAAAGTTCTTCATGTCCTTTTGTTAAAATAACATGGTGTATCAGTCACAGAAAATTCGACGCTCTCTACGTGCCTTAAATTCGTCGGAAATAATAGCTTCGACAATGGCCTTAATTCTCTGGAATGCTTTTGCTGCGCAGATGACGCAATGACACGCAAAGTGATCTGGTCGGTACAATAGGATACAATTCGCGCTAACGAGAATTCACTTGCCAAGATTGGCCTGAAAATCAAAGTCGATGGTAAACGACCAAAAGGCAGGCCGAAACAACGGTGGCTTGATACGCTGGATGGGGATAGAGTCAAATGGCGACGAGCCAACCCAGCTTGTGAACGGGACAAAGGCTGAAGAAAAAGAAGATTGATACTGTTCTAATTATACTAGCTCTAACTCTTAGAATTAGCAGGGAGCGAAAAATATTTTTCTCCGGGATCTTGTGATTCATTTTTCCTCCCTGGGGAGGAAGGATGTCAGTCAGTCGTAGTTTTTATCAGAAGAGATCTGCAGTAATTATTGACGCTGCCATAAACATCGGCTTTACTTTCCGTCGAAGCTAAAATGCTTTTATTTTTGTTGATTACCGGATACGAATGAGAGCCCCGACGAAATGTTCGTTTCGCATCATAGTTTCGGATTGCGGATTTGAACCTTATTGTTAATTTTCTTGACTTACCCCCTGCAACTTCCTTCCTAATGCGTTATATGAAACACTAGAGACTTGTAATATAACAGCTGATATTTCACAGGAGCCGGTTCTCGGCCTTTTTTTATAGAACATTATGTATGATAGTATCTGCCTGTATTTAGCATCCATATAGTAGCACATATTAGTATCTTGTGGATGCTTAGTTTGACATTTTGTTGTTGGCCTTTCTTGATTTCATAATAGGCAAATCCGTGTGAAATGAGTTATGATTTGTCATCGAATTCCGTAATGTTCATTGCCATCCTTAGTTACAAGGATCCCTAGGTAAGCGAATTGATTTACCTGACCAAAATTGTATTCGTTAACCATCATGGGATAGCTTTTCACATGTGAGTCATGTATTTGATACTTCATATGTTATTGACTCCTACTCTTCTATCACCTTCTTCGCACGGCGTATTGATCAGGTCGCATTATCCACGGTTGTGTTGATTTGATCGCCAGCATATCTTTGAGCACCAGCTTGTTTGGATCCTGATGCATTGTGTTGTTTGTTGCCAGTCAGACTAGGGATTTATTTCGGCCATTATGCTATAAAGCCGGGAACGGTCAGTATTTTCGTAAGCTTGATAAAAATCATCATTCTTCAAGAACCTATTTTAATGAAATTAATTGAACCGTGATGTGGTCACATCTCAAAATTAATGATAACATCAAATTCTTTAAACTGGACATATAGTGCTTTTCTACCAGTCATTAGTTATCTGTTCTGTTGTACATAGTTGTATAATTTCGATTGGAGCCCTCTGTTTCACTGATAATTTCCGGAAGCTTCATTTAAATATATACTATATATTACTGCCTCTAATTCACTATTATTCGGGGTTTTGGATACATAGTCTCCATTTAGATCTTCTATATCGTCGTTTGCGTAGACAGTAACCTCACATTGGATGCTTTCGCTATAGTTAATTTTTGATAGCGAAGTACTTTTCGAAGGTGGTGTTCACCGTCCTCACTTCATCAAACTGAGAACAATGAGTTCAATGGTGTTAACCTCTAGTCTTCAATCCATAGTTGGATGAGAAGAAGCACATGTTATCTCGGTATCACAGTGTTTGACGAAAGATAATGAGTACCACCGTGTTCTTTAAGCAAGGCAGGAGGAAGAAGGTCAGGTCATGCTCACGAGGAGGATTATAGAATACAGCCTTGATAGAATTTACGTTGAATTTGAAATTTTTAGGATGCAGCACATAACGATTTGCACTACCTTTTACGATGACATTGTGCAAACCACTTTGTCAAAATTTTGGTATTTTAATCCATCATGCTCACACTTCTTACGTTTCCTGCCAGGTTTCATAATGCTATTTAGGGATTCTTTTCGCGAACGCGGTTACGAGTTTAGAATTACAACGACGTTTCGAACGGAACAGTTTTTGTAAGCTGAAATACACTCTTGGCTGGCAACAACCATGCGCGGATTTAATCGTTATAGCATTATCGATTGAGATAGATAGGAGAAATTATCAACGGTTTCAAAGTTACTGCTCTCAGTTGACCAGTGTTATTTGATGTTGTTTATTTCGCGTCGCCTGTCTGATGGATGAAGGCATTTACGCCAGCATCACGGATCATTTTCCCGGGGTGGGGGTAAAAAGGATGCATTATAGGTTTTAGTCCGCTATTAAAGTTCAGTGGTCTCGAGAGTGATCCTGTTGTTTTTATTAGGGCTCGCACATGGGTCAGATCCATCTTAGTCACTCTTATCAGTTTAGTCGAGATACAGAGTTTTACATGTAGTATATATTCAGGCTAATAGTCTCAAGAATTTACTGTGCATACATCTTACAAATTTCATTTTCAAATGAGAGTATGATCGTCAAAGTAATATATGTTGAATTTGACCTGTCGAAATTCCAAGAGACAGCTCATAGGTTTGATCGACAGCTTTCATTTCTCAACAAAGAGGACATCGTAATTAAAATCGAGGCAGGAATCAAACATATATCACAAGAAGAAAAAGCCGGCAAGAATAATAATCGTTGGCGCAACAATCCATATTGGATTAGGACCTTGAAGAGTGTTAGAGCACTTCATTCAGGAGGAAAAGGCGCTGGCTGAATGCAAGCCCATCATTAAGAATGCAGCCGAATTGAGAATGCCTAACCCATCTCTGCCCAGAATCAAATACCTCTCCAAAATACATAAAGAAGGCAACGAGGCCAGAGAGATAATCGCAGCAACGAATTCACCGGATCAAATTTTTGCGAAGTGGCTCTTGGAAGAAGTCAAAAGGTTAGGCCTAAAAATAGGAAAACGACCAGTGGGAAACAGCAAAGAAGTTATTGCCAGACTCAATGAGGCCGGGGGGATACTCAGTGATGGAATATTAGTATCCTTTGACGTAAAAGCGCTGTTCCCAAGCGTACCGATGAAGGAAGCTCAACACTTGTTCGAAGAATGAATCACGACGTACGAAAACTCATCCGAATGGACCCAGACACAACAAACCATCACATACACCTCAAACTATGATTTCGACCATAAGATGGCGGCATACAAGTTTATGATCCACAGGATGGTCACAACACCGCCCAACGAGGAGAGGAGGACGTAAAAAAAATGAATCACATACTGGAAACAGCCAAGAAAAACGATTCAACGTAATCCTCATCGAAAATCGGGTCAAAAAGAACGCCAAGCCTTAAGATGGGCCTGACCCAACTTTCAACACTCTTCCAGGAAGTGAACAGAGAACCTAGGCAATGGATAACATTAACCTATTTGGGTCGGACGCAGAGCATCAAAAGGCGGCTATATAAACGTGGATTCCGGGTCACCTCGACCAGCACACCCGGTTACAATCAAAAGAGTGTACGGAAAAAACGGCATTTACAAGATCTCCTGCCCAGATTGCGACAAGATGCACGTAGGGCAAACAGAACGACTAGTCCACACCAGGGTGTTAGAACACTTAAAGGAGGTCGAATCCGCTAAAAACAAGAACAATCCACACATAAGGTCCGCAGTTGCTAAACACATAATAAAGCAGAGACACCATATGTCGGTGGATAACGCCAAGTGGTGAACGCCGTTAGAAGACTAGATTCTTACGAGAGTCAGCTTCTCATTCAAAGTTTCAAACCTCAAGCGTTTTCTTTTGATACCAACTTGTTTCTATTTTACGCTGAAAGTCCCCGTCATGTCTATTGATAAAAGTATTCACCTAAATTTTAGAATTATTTTAAATTTACTATTACATGTCAATATATCTTGTAGATAGATAGATATATAACAGAACCGATAGCCAACATTTCCGTCTTTCCGTCGAAGTTGTTCATCTGAGCGTTGTTCACTTTCTGCATAGTTCATAATCTCAATTATGAAATTCATCCAAACAGGGAAACATGCAGGGACTTTCTGTAGGTTGGACCTAATATTAAACTGCCCACTATTTTCAAATGCTAAATTTAGCTCTTCTTAATAAGTTGACTTGCTTTCTGAGCTAAGCTCGATTAAGTACTTCTATCCCTAATACTAGTCGCTGCAAAGCAAGTCCACTGGGCGTAAACGTGGCGGCCTTTATCATATGCTAGCTATTAGAACAACGATTCGTACATATATCTGTTCTTGAAAACTTCGTATATGTTGACATTACCGTTTCACAAACCATAATGCTCACATGTTAGTCTCATCCTGGGAAGACAGTAAAAGGCTGCGTGTGAACGTGCGGAAATATGTGCATACCATATCACGTGATGGGTAGGGGGTGTAGGTTACACAATATTCGAATTTGATCACGGGATGGAAACTACTATTGGACCTTCATCACCATGTTCGAATATTCTGCATATTTATACTGAGCAAATAAAAGTAAATTTCTTGCCAGAAGTGCATGCAGAAAGTGATTTTTCTCGCATTCTCAGATATGAATTCCGTGACTTTCCAATATTACTAGCCATTTGTTGCGCATGTATGTCAAAGGTCAGAGCGCAGGCTCGGCGCACCCGTCACTTCGTCTCGAGCTTTTAACCAACAAATTACTTTGAAGTCTTCTTCATGTTTCCTCTCTCTCTGGATGAGGCTATCGGTATACAAGGGAAGCACATTTGAATAAAGAGAAATGAATATTGTTAATCTGTACTCTATCTTATGAATCTCAGACCGAGGAAGATATTCAGGATCCGGAAATCTGGTGGCAAAGTAGTGAATAGTTGACGTGTCCATCTAAGAGAGTGTTATTTGTACATATATGACATATATATTTGCAAATATCATTTTATTAATGTAAACCAGATGAGACTAGAATAGTGGGCTTAGGAATCGTTATTGTCGCACTTCTTCTCTGGCCATTTGAATGTCTGGCATAGTTGATAACAGATTTGTCGAGATTCTAACATGATAACCAATGGTGAAAAATGGTAAAATGATATGAAAAAGTAAAAACCTGTCGGCTTATTTTGCCAGAGATGGAAGATTTGCGAAAGAGTCTTTAAAAACTACGAAAGCCTGGTTCAGTTAGCCATTAGTACCGTCTAGTATCCTTGCTCCCTGTATTTGATTTTACCATTTGTATGACAATGGTTCACTTTACATGTTCTTCTTTTTGCGATTCGCTCTATTTTCTATTCTACCCGTAAAGGGTGTCCTTGCCCAACTTTCATTCATTCATCCTTTGGGGTATATAACATACATACGTGCGAAAGGAAAGAATCCATGGGATCACGAAACATACACAGGACACACCCGCATGGCTGGGTACTGTGGGAGAAAAGTTCTGAACTCTGTTTGAACTAAGCTTTCCGACAAGGATGCAGAGAGATGCCTGGAGAGAATTTCTTGGGACAGTACAAGTTTAATAATGTGTTTTATTGCCACCGTGATTAGAATTGTTGTAGTCCAGATCCCCCGTATTGATTGGTTGTTTCAGGCGCTAGGATGCATACTTGTGTTTGTTTGCAGCTGGAAGCTTTCATGGAATCATTCGTGAGCTTTTCGGGTCAAAGGTTTACACATGTAATTTTGGTTCTTATTTCACCTACGTTTATTCAGATACGGGCATCTTTCAGCTCTCTCTGTCGAATTGTTTGATGCCCAGATTCTTCTGAATGGGATGAAAATTATGAAAGGTGTGTAAAAGAGCAAATTAGGTACAGAGCTGTGTATGTATGTGAGGAATAGGAGGGCGCAAGGACACGTTTTGTGAGAATTTTAACTTGGTTGCTCTTCATAGGAATCTGGCATCCTAGCTATTTGTTGTTCAGTCCTGGATGAGAATCTGTACTGTTCGTAACGTACGTGGATACTATCGGTTATACTACGCGGGGTCAAGAGGTAGCAAGTACTGTTCTGTTCTCCCTAACTTTCCCGTTTTTATATATAAAAGTCTCGGTGCCGCTAGCCGTAGTTACTAGAATGAGCAACCCTATTCTCGAGTGGGTGCTCCCGATAGAGACTTATATTGGATTATTCGATATAACATGATTGCAACTTATTTCCGAACAGGATTTCCAGCCAGTTCAAGGCATACCCAAGTCCAGTGAAACCCGGGCAATGATTTGCTCGTGTTATGTATCACTAGATATATATGTATAGGCTGTTGTTCTGAGATGTGTATATGTACATCTGTGTGCGAAAAAGATCTTAGAAAAATTAGATAGAATTATATCGGGAACAAAAAAAAAAAAAACAAAAAAGTGTGTGGTAATCCAAAAAGTTTTAAATGGATTTTGTAATGAAAGTAAGATATGTAAACGGTGTGCTGACGGTAGTTTGTGCTTGATCAAAGGAGAAATGTGGTACTTATGGGATAACTTTCCGCATATTTGGTAATAGCACGGATTGTTCTCGGGAAACAGGCTGGAGTACTTCTAAAAGAGAAATGTCGGGAAGCATCCATAGGGAGTGGAAAAGGAGACTCACGCATACCGCATCTTACTACGCATAAAAATTTTCAGAATACAGTGTCATATTTTGCCCACACATAGATACATCTGTAACTATGTGAATAGTGTGTGATACGGTAATGGAAACCACTACTAAGGCAGCGGTTGTGATCCTTACGAAAAAGGTCTAGTTCTTGGGTTGCGAAAATTGGGCAGCGTACAGATGTATTGGTAATAATATACTCTTGGATCAGCATCATTCGTTTAATAGCTCTTTTCCACCGTTTTTCGTGTATTTTGATGTTCTGCCGAAAGTGGTCCAAGGTTGGTGTTAAGTTTGTGTTGATTATATTGCGAGCCGAACCCTGGATTTCTCGCTTAGTGTCGGTCTGCCCTAATGGTTAGTGTTTTAAAACCAAACATGAAATAACCATCTTGCATATCATCTTCTTGAATGTGAACAGTATTCATTGGGGGTGTAATTACCACATCTCTACCCAATGGTTTACCCTAGGTAAGTATTCTGCACATGCACAATGCATCTCTATGATACACTCAATAGTGTAGGTAGTGATAAGATGTAGGTTATCCGGCTGTGTCGAATTGTACATAAGTGCGCAACTATATATGGACTTTTTGTGTAGCTACCCCAGTTGCCCGCTTTCATATACGTACTTGCATGAATGTTGCTCTATAAAAGACATTCCATCAGTTTGTAATTTTTTTCTTACCCAATTTTAAATTGTACCTGAGCAATGGTGTTTGGACAAAGCGAGGTACCAAGGTTCGGCAAGTAAATCTCCCTAAACCAATCTCCTTTGGATGCGGATTTGTTTTACAAAGGTCAAACATTAGTTACCTGTTCGCAATTAAACTTGGGAGCCTTTCGTAGAATTTTCCAAGTGTGCTTTTTGACTTAGAACTTGGCTGTTTATTGGGGATTTATCAAATCGATGTTTTATACAGGTTTGAAAAGAATGGTTATCTTCTAGAAAATGATAATGGGTTAAATGTTATCTAGACTTCAATTTCGAAGTTTTTTTAATTTTTTTTAGTTTTATTTTTCAAGTTTCGATATTAAGAATAAGGCAGAAGAACAAGCGTCCAAAATTGGGATCTAACCCAAGGCACAACACGGTTGATTCTATCCATGATGCCAATCGGAATAATTGGGAACTCCAATTTTGACTCTCAATGGTCCGCGTACGTTTAACTTCTCTTATAATCATTCGTCGACAAACTCTTGAATCTAAACCACCTACATATATTTCAATATTACTAAATTGTCATATTCAATTCTGAATTGTGTTCTTCTTAAGGTTTTGGCAAAACAAAACATTATTAAAATTGGTTGACTGTCTGTAATACTCGATTTATTCGGAAACGGTTGCAGGTGATGACATGAGGGGCTGCAAGTGAGAGTTTTTATTGTGGAGTGGAGGTAGAAAAGTGCAGTTATGAATAACGGACCCATTCTCAGAAACTACCCGGCAGAATAATCTGGAAAAAATCATGAAGCTTGTATATGATGTTTAGCCGTTCATTCTAGAATCATAAAATGTAGTACCATGGTTCATAATATGGATTATAATGATGAAGTTTTGTGGAAATCTTACTATTAGTTACAAAGTTGCAGTATAATAATAATAATCAGGGTCTTGAAGTGCGTTAGAGCACTTCATTCAAGACCCTAATGGTACACTACAGTATCACAGTGCCGGGCGGCTAACCTTATTGTATCCCTTACCTGTTTCGCAAATCTTACGTTCTCATTGGAAAGACGCTTTAACAGCAAGCGCTCCCCAAACTGACTCCGGAGTGAATGAGAATTTAGTTACCCCTCGATACGTAGGAAAATTAAATAGAAGAATTTTGGATTAATTTCCCCATTCAAATTCAAGTGCTGTAGAAGCAGACAGGTAGTCGCCGAAATATGCATATCTGTGGTAAATAAAATTTAGTAAAATGAAAAAGACAGGAAGATTTTGATATATTCTTCCCCATCATGAAATTATGAACACTGTTTAATTTCCATTCCAAAGTTTGAGTTTCAGATGAGGTATTTTCGAGCTTAACCTTTCAATATATTTCTATTAGGTAGAATGAAAAACATTTCTTTATATTTTTATCATTTATGCAGAGAAATGCAGAATGTAACAGTACTTCCGTATTTTAATATAAATTGATTTATGTAACGAAATTCAGTCTTGTAAGGAGAGCAGCTCTTTCGCAAAACATATACGTACATATCTACAGTTGCAGTGCACGCTTGATACAAAAATATTATAAGTTTACTTATAACATTTTTGTTACTAAGCTTCTTTCTTTGCGAATTGATTGCGAATTCTTTTAAGTTTGAATACAAGCCGGAAACTCGACATAGGAAAAGAGGTATATCACCATTTTCAAGAAGAAAGCTAATCCATTCTAGCAACTAGAAATCTTTCATGACGGCAATCCAGCCAAAGGGTTGAGAGATAGTAATTTAGAAGTCCGAAATCTAAGAAAAAGTCCTCTTCTTGCTTAATGTCTTTAAATTAATGCAATGTCTTCAGTTTGTTAGAGAGACCGAGCCCGGCTTGGAAGTCCGAGAAATGTAGGAACGTTTTATAGTCCGATTAGTGGAAAATTATTTTTTATGGTGGCAGCGGGTCGAGCAGCTACGTAGGGCGTCCACCTTATTCAAGTACACAATTAAAACAATTAAGCACGGCGGTTCAAGCATTGTGGCGCGGGGTTGCTTTTCATTTTATCATTTGGTTCAATACATTAGATCAAAATAACCATGGTTATAAATATTAATGCGGACATGCTACAAAACGTCATTCTGCCTTATGTCAGGAAGGAAAAGGCAATTAAATGGATCTTCCAGCGAAACAATGACCCGAAACATACCGGCAAAAATGTAAACAAGTTGGAATACAGAAAGCTGGTGCTTCGGTTATAAAGGATTTGTATTAATCTATGTGAGGAACTTTTTATGCACATTTTCTTTTTCATTCGTATATGGCTATAAAAACAAAATATTTCTTCATATTTTTTTCAAACTACAAGATTTACGTACATATTACAAACGTAGATATTATGCTCACTCCAAACAAACAAACATTGTCTATTACCGAATACTATATTTATACATGCACGTATAAATATAAATTCATCGTACACATATTTCCTATTTCCTTCGTGCACAAAAGTATAAATAATAGATGTACATATATACTACGTATATTGAATACCGCTGGTTTAATGTACAAATATATTTGTATGAATTAGACACTACTCCGAAGCTACATTATCATGTACATATCTCGTATAATAATAATAATAATTGTTGGCGCAACAATCCATATTGGATCAGGGCCTTGAAGTGTGTAAGAGCACTTCATTCAAGACCGTAACGGTACACTATAGTACACTGTTGGAGGCAATGTGGTCAGCATTGCGCTCACCCGAGAGTATTACTCTGATTTGACTCAGGTACTCATTCACAGCTGAGTCGGCTGGTATCCGACGTTAAATCGGTTTTTTTGCGGAGGTCCTTCAGTTCGATATCCCTAAAAGCTGTCTGGCATCGCTCCATCTTAGGCAGGGTCTTCCTCGTCTTCTTTTTCTACTATAAATATTGCCCATATAGACTTTCCGGGCTGGATCATCCTCATCCATACAGATTAAGTGACCCGCCCACCGTAACCAATTGAGCCGGATTTTATCCACAACCGGACGGTCATGGTATCGCTCATAGATTTCGTCGTTATGAAAGCTACGGAATCGTCCATCCTCATGTAGGGAGCCAAAAATTCTTCGGAGGATTATTCTCTCGAATGCGACTAAGAGTTCGCAATTTTTCTTACTAAGAACCCAAGTCTCCGAGGAATACATGAGGACTGGCAAGATCATTGTCTTGTACAGTAAGAGCTTTGATCTTATGGTAAGACGTTTCGAGCGGAACAGCTTTTGTAAGCTGAAATAAACTTTGTCGACTGCCAACGGATTTCATCATCGTAGCTGTTATCGGTTGTGATTTTCGGCGGAGGATAGGAGAAATTATCAACGGTCTCAAAGTTGTATTCTCCTATCTTTATTCTTCCCGTTTGACCAGTGCAGTTTGATGTTGTTGGTTGGTTGGTTTTCGGTGCTGGCGTTGCCACCATATATTTTGTCTTGCCTTCATTGATGTGCAGTCCAAGATCTCGCGCCGTCTGCTCGGTCTGGATGAAATCATGCCTTATATTATCCCTTATACCACTGCCAATTTTGTACTTCTATCGTAAATTTAAGGGGGTTTCTGGCTAAATTCCTAAAATATGCTGATATAGTATTATTAATTTTATTCGTGCAGATATCGGAACGGGATGTATTTTGAGGCCTAGATTTCGTTTCGATTTACTACTGTGATTTTTTCAGATATTTCGGTTGGATAGGTTCTGAGAACGAGACCTGTTACATTTTTTGGGGGTGATATTTTGAGCCCGCACTCTGCTACATTTCCCTCGATATCAAACATGGGACCAATTTCGAAAAATACTAATTGAGCCCTTTCATTTGATATGCCACTTGCGCATATTCTGTGTTCTGTGAAAAGAGAGTTTGCACCTCCCTTCGCATGTACAGGCTGCCCTGCCCCCGTAAACTCAACACAAAATCGTGCTGTGCGTAAAGGAATTTACAGACCACATTTTCTCACCAAATTTCTTGACAATCGGTACAGCCGTTTCCGAATAAATTGGGTGTGACAGACAGACGGGCGGACAGACATCGAATAGTTTGTGCAGTTATTGTAAAAGGAGAATTTCATGCGGACATGTGCGTATGCCTTCTGTTGACATTCAGAGTCCTATGTTGTAATGAAAACAAATCGGTAAATGAACAATCTTGCATGACTTTAAAAGAAGTAGTTCTTTACATGAATAATCTGGGAAGCCATCCAAGGTACTCACTAAACATTAATATTTCTCAATTTTTAAATTGCACTAAATGGTTTCTTCTTAAAAAAAATTTATAGACAACACAAAAGTGGAACTTTTTTATTTGTATTACTAAAGTTAAAATATCAATGGAAAAGATTTACTGGTATACCAGAAGGAATGTAGGATGTTTTCACATATACATATCTAAGTCAATCATGCTTCACACCAAGCTAAGGTAGCGGACATATTTGCTATAAACTCAGTAACTCGAATAGCAAATGGCCATTATGACTTTAAAATATTTAGGGCCATATTACGGGTGCTATTACTCGAACATTATGTGCATTAGCCAAACCGTAACAATAGGGCCAAAGCTTCCAATGTTGGATATATCAGAGTATGTGTATGAGAAGATACGTGTACGTGGGAATTGATTGCTAGGGAGCGGAGTGCTGATCATCGCGAAATTGAATCTCAAAGCATTGAATGTAGGTCTAAATAAAAAAGGAATTGTCCATGTAAAAATAAAAAATCTATTATTAAAATCTCTTCGAATCATTACTTCCAGAGAGATGGTGTGGGCGTTATGGTGGCTATGAAATTCATGTTATCAGGTCTTTTTTTAAATGCCTATAAATAATGGAAGTGGTCACCTTTGGGAGCAGCGATTTTTGAAATGATGTGGTGGGAAAACTTCGGAGCGTGTAGGTGAAAATCCAGTGAAATGTAAGCAAATTTACTCATACCTGCAAAGTGCATAGAAACACAGAATTCGTTCTACAGAAGAAGATATTTATGTTAATATTAAAAGTCGGTAATTTAATGGTAAATTATTGAAATGCGGTTTGCAATGCATTTAGAGGGCATATATAGCAGAAAGAAGTAATACAATTGCAATAATACTTGTATATTGCTCTAGGATGTTTGATTCATATGCTTATCTTATCCATTTGTAGTGTACCGTTATGGTCTTGAAATAAGTGTTCTAACACGTTTCAAGGCTCAGATCCGACAATTAAGCACCAACGATTATTATATTGTTATCATTAACACTTGTTACTGAAAAGTTCAGAATCTAACTGAAATTGGATCATCTCTTTACCGCTTTATGCGGTAGAGTGTAATCAGTTGACTTCAGGATATTGTTGGTCCACAACTCCTAGAATGTGTACTTAAAGTGAAATTTGAATCATCAATAGTATGTGTGTGTTTTATGAGGCAATTAAAAAATTATTATTATTGCCTTCTTAGCATGAGCTCCAGAGAATTTCAGTCAGGCATAAATCAGAAGTCATAAATTCAAAGAATCCTTAGCTTTAAATACCAAATAAATTTCATTATCTACAGCTATAATTTTTAATGGAAAAGCAGATATAAATTTCTCCCAAATACATTTTATACAAAAATATAATGTATAGTGGTACATGTAGGTTGATATTAACGGTATTTTGAAAGTCAATGTGAGAACTAATTAAGCCAAATATTATATTGTTTGATTGTTCACTTAGATTTGTTTTTAGTTTTCTTATTTAGTAGTAAGGAGCTTATAGTGATGTGACTTGTAGGGTATGCATTGTATACATTATTTACGAAATATAATAGTTAATAATGATGTTCTACCACAATGATAACAGTGAAATGCTCTTCAGCTCCCCCCACGACTTCCCGAGATGTTCGCACTCTTTCCAAGTACCTTTGAGGCGACCCACTCATCGGCTATCTTGGGAGACTGGATTCCACTGTATGGCGTGACCAGCAATGCAATTGTGGCCCCTCTTTAACGTTTGACCTATATACTGCCACTTTCGCCTCCCGATCACAGTGCATATGAGGTGACACGCAATCCTCAAAAAAAAAATATGTTGTTAAGTGCTCTTTCCACTTCTTCAGTTGATTGTCATCCTGGATGAGAGCGCGTCACGCCCGGTTTCGCTTGCTGTGGTCAATAGAATCTTCAAACCCTTTCGTTCATAGATCCGTTGACGCCCTTTCGCAACGAAGCCGACGTCCTGTATAGTACCCGAGAAAAGGGCATTTTGAATGGCCGCTCAATGCTCATCGATGTTTTCAAGCGAATTACTTATAGAGTAATGTCGAGCGACAGTTGGATCATACCTTAACCCTGCGAGAAGTAGCAGATGCAATACGCAAGCAAACGTAATTGACTATCAGATGGTGATCCCTTTCGAGGCCGATTTCAGTGCCTCTCTTATTATGCACATCCAGAAAACAACTCCGCAATCTACTGCTGATCAGGAAGAGGCCAATCTGATTGCTCCTACGGTATCGGTTTTTTCAAACTCAAATGACGCTACAGCGCGCTCTGCGTTCGAATAATGTGCAACCAATGACGAGGCGGTAGAAGCTGCTGAAATCCACAAACCTCCCACCATTATCGTTACGATCGCAAAGACCGCGTTTCCCCATCACATGTGCGAGGAACGTGATGTTAGAGTTCACCTTGGCATTTAGATCACCTATCACGATCACAATGTCGCCTTGCCTGCAGAAAGCATCCTTCTGCACTACATCAGATGTCCCCGTTCTTGCATGACATTGTACAATTGTGACACTCTTTAACCTGGACCGGAATTTTGCAGTTAGAGCTCTGTCAGAAACCAGTTTCCAGGTCAAGAGAGTGCCCTTATAGTAGCCACCAGAATCAACCAGACACCGGATTCGCGTCTGCTTAGCTTCAAGAGTACAAAAGCATATTGCCACAACACGGAGAAGAGTACTCTCTAGAGTCCTACAATCTTACTTTGCTTAGGCCAGAATGTATCAGATTATATCGTTCAAAATCTCGGTCAAGTTGGACAAAACGATCATTCTGAGGACTTTTGTTACCGTCTTCGAGGAGCGTGCGCAAATTTCCAGTTTTCGGCGTGAGACCAGTCCCTATCCGAGGCGTTGTTGACGTTTTGGTAGGAATAAAATTTCAAAATTTGTAGGTTGCTAGCCTACAAATTTCGGTCCCTTCTAATCGTCGCTTACGATAAGCAAGGAAGACTTTGAGTGTATTCCTAAGCCCCAACTCATAGAGCGTTCACTTATTGTTCACTTAGATTTGTTTTTAGTTTTCTTATTTCGTGGTAAGGAACTTCCAGTAAAATGCCTGCATACATTATTTACTTAATATGATAGTTAATAATGATGTTCTATGATAATGATAACAGCAAAATTCTGCCTTCTCTGTTGCTGGAAATAAGGTAGTCATATTTTTTTGCTTTGACGAATATTTCAATATTTTGACCCCAAGGACAAGGAAGAAGATCAGATCAAGATAGATACACCATTTCAATGGATATTTTCAAACCTTTCGAGGTTGGGGATTGCTTGTATTTTTTTAAAAAGTATCCTTTTTGGGCAACTCCGTGCATATACAGCCTTGGCCAAAAGTATTAAGTACCGTTAAAAGATACTGTTAACTTGAAGTGTACAAATTACTTTAAAAAATGCTTTGGATAACTATTTAAGATGTCAATTCCACCTGTGAATTATAAACGAATGAAATTGACGACATCGCAGCTGAACTCTGGAAAGCAGAGAGTTTAGTGAGTTCTTCAATCTAGTTATTACGAGAGCAGAACACTACCCGACTGGCAAGAAAGCATGATCGTTCCTATATCGAAAAAGAAAGGTGGTACAGCAGAATGTTCAAACAATCATCAGATCTGGCTACTCTTCCATACCATGCAGTTTTTTAATCGTATTCAACCGTATTCGCAACATCGTTCAAATAACCGTGAACGAATTCGGATTTGTCAAGATCTGCGGATCTAATGACACAATATCCGCTGGGTTGTTACTCGTAGAGAAACACTGTGAGTAGCATCGCCCTCTCTACGTTGTACTTTGAGTCTAGAGAAGGCGTTTGACTGTGTGCTACACAAAATCATCTGGTATTCTCTACGGCAACATCTAGTGCAAGAAGAACTCGTGCGCTGGGCAAAGCTCAAAGTGTCTCGGTCGGTGTTCATGCACTTTGCACTGCTCTATGTAGATAATGTTTTCGTAGCGTCTCATAGTTGATCAGCAGATTGAGCAACTTGTTCAAGAATGAAATGATCGCCCCTTGCATTACGGTGTCATCTGAATATTATCTGAATAAAACAGAGTTTTTGATGACCGACCCCCATGAAACAGACACTATCACTGTCTATGTGAACGAACTACCTGCTATCAGCCAATAGTGAGTAGTTATGATATTGCCACATCAGTGTAACTTCGATGAGGCACAGAAGAAACTGACGTTTTTTTCGATCGATTGACGCGTCAACGAACGTGTCGAATCGAAATTTGCCACAGTGTCGTCCTCCCTGTCGCTCTTTAGGGTCTTGATTGACAACGAACGGCGCCTCGCGGTAATGGGGACAAAAATGTTGCATTGGACCCGAAGCGTAGCATCCCATGATCACATTCTAAATGAGGACATCCGCTAACGATATGGGGCTGTGATCATGAACACATTGAGAGAGAGGTGTCTTCGTGGAGGGCATCAATTCTCGGGGGTACACTTTGATTTTTATTCTAAAAAAGTTTACGTTTTTGTATCCTTAATTCAATTTTTATATATATATATTACATGTATGTACAATGTTATCCATCAAGAATTCTGCTTAGACTCATAGATTGGTGGTATATGTTCAAATATTCCTTTACATGTTCTTACAATTACGTATAATGGGTAAATAAAATTGAAATATTTCATCCTCAAATAAATGAGCTTATTAATTCGCTGTTATCTTATGAAAAGAGAGATAGAACTAACTAGTTGTTGATTTTCAGTATTACTTGCCTAGCAACAAAAAGCGTAAATTAGTATAATCAACACCTTTGCTTGGTATTAAGATCTACCTGGAGTAGTACTCGTAAATCAAGTAATGTAAAACGCTGAGCGACTCTTCGTTTCATAGAAGATAATTATTCATAAGGAGGGAAAAAGTATAATTGTGCATTTTGCAAGAGGTAACCTTGTGGGGGCAAACTGCAGCTAAATGTAAAGTGAGGCTAGACCAGGAAGACAAACATACCATATAAGAACGAAGGGAATCACGGAGATCTGTGTCATAAACTATGACACTTGACCCACAATAGGCACTTTGTTTTTAAACTAAAGAGTACTTCACATATGAAAAATGAATAGGAATGTTAGTTTTCATTTTAGTGAATAACAACTTACTTTTTACATGATTGTTTTCACGACTAGGAAAGAAAAAACTTCGGTTAAAGAGTAGCACTGTTGGATGAAAAGGAATTAACACAATGGCAGCGCCGGCTATGATGTTTGATGGCTTTCGAAAAAACACCCTCAACATTTTACTGAACGCAAGTACATGTTTCCGTGAGTCAACGGATGTCTTTTTTTTTGGTTGTGCCTTTCGGAATTATCATTTTCATTATGTTTGCCTTTTTGAGTTTCGATCATGTCCAACATTCATTCATTCATTTATTCATTCGTGATAAATTCATCAACCCTGCACTTTTAGCGAATGAGGTAGTAGTAATAGATACCAGCTGTTCGCGTGACAAATTTGAAACAATTAGCACATTAATAAGAATTCCTTTCCAACACTAAACGTTCACTCTTGACTGTTCTAGTTGATCTACATGTTAGTAATGTTTCCAAATCGAGAACTCCTTCGTCCCTGCGATCCTCAATTTTTCGACAGCAGTGTTGTTGTTTGCAGAAACAACTCCTATCCGTCTATTGGCAGACTCTAAATCACTGTTATTCTGTTGTATCACACAGAAAGTATGTAGAAGGACGGGAATGGCTAAGGGGTTGACTGCCATGATTTTATATTTTCCAAACAACTCAGTTTTCAGGACAAAATCCGAAAGCCGTTAACATTCTTCCAGCAGTTTAGATTTCATAATTGCTATAGCAGGTGTTATTGCCGGCAATTTGTCGAAGTATTTCGAAGAAGAATTCGTGATGTACAATCTGCCTTTATTCAGATCGAATAGGCGGTGCGAGATATTGGATTGCACGTAAATGAAGGAAACTTTGAAACCGTTGATAATTTCTTCTATCTAGGGTCGAAAATCATAACTGATAAGAGCTACGACGATGAAATTCACGCGCGGTTGTTGACAGTCAACATAGCCTTCCGAATCTGAATGTATCCCAACACTTTCCGCTCTAAAAGAGTTAAAAAAGCTACTCTAACCAAAACACAAATAATTAATAATAAACTCCCGATAAAAGATAACGATAATTCTATAATATTCATTTACTATTTGTAATATTTAATTACATTCATAAATTCTAAATTTATTGCACTAATCTGCCAAAATAGTAGTTATAATTAATAAATTTCATAGATTAAAAAACTATATTTTAAATATTTGGTCCTTTCGTACTAAAATATTTTAATTTACTAAAGATAGAAACCAACCTGGCTCACGCCGGTTTGAACTCAGATCATGTAAGAATTTAAAAGTCGAACAGACTTTAGAGTCGAACTGCTACACTCAACACTATCTCTTAATCCAACATCGAGGTCGCAATCCTTTTTATCGATAAGAACTCTCTAAAAAAATTACGCTGTTATCCCTAAGGTAACTTAAATTACTAATCATTACTAATGGATCAATTATTCATTAATTTATGTTTAATTTATATAAGAGTTTACCAAATCTTATTATCACCCCAATAAAATAATCTTTTATATAAAATTTTAAATATTCTTTATAAACTTAATACATCAATTATCAAGATCTATAGGGTCTTTTCGTCTTTCAATTATATTTTAACTTTTTGACTAAAAAATAAAATTCTAAAATTTAAATTGAAACAGTTAATATCTCGTTCAGCCATTCATACAAGCCTTCAATTAAAAGACTAATGATTATGCTACCTTTGCACAGTTAATATACTGCGGCCATTTAAAACAATCAGTGGGCAGGCTAGACTTTAAACTAAATTCAAAAAGACATGTTTTTGTTAAACAGGCGAATATTCAGTTCTTTAACTTAATCTTTCCGCTCAATTTACTCATACAACATTTTATACTAATTTTATCATTATTGCTTAATTTTTAAAATTAAAATTAATATTTAAATAAATACTTAAATAATAACTAAATAATATATTAATAAAATAAATTATAACAAATTTATTAACGGTTGCTATTCCTAAACATACATTTATTACAAATTATTAATTTATTTTAAGGCTTTAATTCACAGCTTATCCCATGAATTACTTTTAATAATTTACAGAACATTTTAACAATTAAATTTCTGCCTATATTAATAAATTAAATTTATTTCTTTAAAAACTAGATACCTTTAAAGCCGAATAACTTTTCATTTCTAACAGTTTATTATAAATAATTTTTTTACATTAACTCAAATAAACTATTAACTCCTTCCTTCCGCTCGAAAAGTCTGACCATACAGTCATACCTGGGAGACTTGGGTTCTTAGGCGTCAATCACAGCCTTGTCAGAAATCTGAAGAAAATTTTAGAATGAAAGGGAAATCGAATTTTTTTATTATTTTTTGGACAAACTATTATAGCGCGTCAATCAGAAAAGCACCTCAGAAAACACATCAAGAAAATCTGCCTGATGCATTTCGCTGACATCTTATCCGTGCAACGTTAGGAAATGAAACGCACAATAATCAGTTGTTTTCCGGTCAGTAGAAACTTTAAGTTGCTTTATTAGAATAGTTCCAATATGATTGCATTTTTTTGGTCGGAATCTTTAAAACATTTAAATGTACGTACTTGGTTAAGTTCATCTTTTGTAACGTGTCGAAAAATTAGATGATCATTTTTTCTGAAAAGTAGAAAGTAGTAAGAAAAATTGCGAACTCTTAGCCGTGTTCCGGAGAAGAATCTTCTGAAGAATTTTTTACCCCTATAGGAGGAATAACAAATCCACGATCGCCTGGTTGTGGATAAAATCCGACTTAATTGGTTGCGATGAACGGGTCTAAGTGACGGATTAAGTATCTGCATGGGTGAGGACGATTCAGCCCGGAAAGTCTACTATCGTCAAAAAGAAGACATTGTATGCCCTGCCTGAGATGGAGCAATAGCGGGTCAAGAAACTTCAATAGACCGGCAATTGGCACTTAGTTTATTAAAACCTGAAAATGTTGAAAATAATTTCGTTCACGAAATGTCAAGAAAGACGGTGAGGTATTGTTTCGTGCCTTGCTGTACAAATAATTCTGTAAAAAACACCCGGAAAGCTTTTTTATAATAATAATCGTTGGCACAACAATCCATATTGGATCTAGGCCTTGAAGTGTGTTAGAGCACTTCATTCAAGACCGTAACGGTACACTACAGTACACTGTAGGACGCAATGTGGTCAGCATTGCGCTCGCCCCAGATTATTACCCTGATTTGACTCAGGCACTTCCGCCTTCCCATCACAGTGCATACGAGTGCCAGGCTGGTGTGCCGACCAAGTTCTTGGTTTAAGATAGCATCGGGAAAGCGTACTTCAATGATATAGCGTTATTAGTTATGGCAGCTATCGTTGGTTATCTCATTCCACTGACTCTTAATACATATATAAATTTTCAAAAGATCCATTTCTTGTATAGTATTTTGGATCTTTCTATAATACTAATGGACTTCTCACATTCCACCTTCTTAATTTATACATCGAATTTGTTATCAAATTTGAATTTAATTATTTGGAAAAATCTTCCCATCCATGCCCATTACTTGAGTTAGGCATAACGATAATTTTTGAGAAATATGCTATGGTAGTTTTCGGTTGACTTCCGAAAGGTTAACTATATAATTTGAGTTTTTATGTGAATAATTCAAATATCGCTGATCCCGTTTGGCTGAGTAAAGTTGCAGCACTTTTTCGCCAAAACCCAAGAGCCTCGTTATGAAGGAAGAGAGTCTACTACGAGTAAGTGCGCTCAGAGAGGCTATACGAGATGTAATCTGATTAAAATCGGTTACGGTTTGGAAGCTGCACTTAACCAAGCTGCTGGTCTGCCAGAAGTTTTACCAGGTTTTTCTCTTTATTAACAGACACCTCCACTTATTTGTAAAGCCATGTACGCTACATGTCCCCAAATATTCTTGCCAGGAACCAATATGTGGGCATAGCGTACCAAACATATCTATATGCGATAGTGATCAATTGCTGGTAACGTATTTCAGCTCACCCAAAACTTCCTCTACCGTTCTACACTCTGTTTTAAGGCAACCCGTCCGTCGACCACGCTGGAATAGTGAATTTCATTGTATGGAAAAACCCACCACCTCACAACGGATCCATGGATTTCTGTACCATGCCCCAGCGAAGTTTTTTGTTTAATGTTGTCTTATCAAATTCAGCAACGCTATCTACATACACAAATTGTTTGACAAAGTCGATATTCTGCTCATTAACGCACATAGGAAAAGTGGGATGCTCACATCAGTTTTGTTGGTATTTATCTACAGTTACCTTGATACAGTATGTATTATAATACTTTGCTCTGAAAATTGCTTTTAATTTGCCTCTGCTAGTAGGGGATAGTAGGAAGATCCAGAGCGGAAACCAGCCCGCTTCCTGTAGATCAGGCTTTCGAGGCATTCTTTGATGCTTCCCGGAATAATTTTAGCTATTATCTTAGTGACATCATCATGCACTTTCTCTGCGATTGCCCGGCTCTAGCTCGAGTCAGGCTGCGGACACTGGGTAAACCATTCTTTGGGGACCTCGGTGAGATTTCTAGTTACAGGGTCGGAGAGCTGCTTTCCTTCGTGAATGCTACGGGCTGGCTCTGAGGATCCGAGCCAGCTGGACTCCGCTTCCCTGTTCCTATAACAACAGTCACGGTCTTGGGAGTTTGTGGCATCAAAACGGCGCACCAAAGCGCTAATTGGGCTCCTCGGAGCGGCCACTGATACCTACCTACCCCATCTTAGTGACAACACAGAATTCTCCGATTGTTCCTCTCAAGATAGGTGTTTTTCTTCGGGAACATATTCTTCTTTTAATCTGTGAGAGAGATTTCGCATATCCAGGGTTTACATATAAGAGAAACTAATGACTCTGCAGGGGCTTAAAGGAGTAGCTTTGCAGGAAGACTATCAAGACCAATGGCTCTACTCTGCTTGAGTACATTGATGCCGGGATGATTTCGCTTTTGTACTTGTTTTCTTCGACAGGGTATTGTGCACCAAAGACGAGGTTAATTACACTTGTTCAAAATTTTCAGTTTTTTTATATATACTTCTAGGGAAATACCTATTTTGTTATTGTACTAACTTCTACTGATGAAAGGCGGAAAAGTTCGGCCAGGTCGCATTTTTGTAATATGGGAAAACATTTGTAGGCCGAGAAAACTTTTATTTACTGTGGAAAAAATTATGAAAAAAAAAAAAAATTGCTGATCTACTAATCTATCTGTGTACCTTACCAAGGTGAATTCACATCAAAGTCTAATTTTTGCACTGAAGGATCAAGCACATTTTTAAATAGCATAAATAAATTCAGAAATACTAACGTTTCTATTTGAATAATTGATTGCATTTCAATTTGCAGGTCCACCATAGAAGCACTGTGCACATTTCTTTATAAGGTGGAAACAAGGAAGCGCATGCTGGGATCCTTCAATTCGCGACAATAGTGAATAAGGTGCAGTTCTCAAAACTATTCACAGTCATTATAAAAACACTTAGTGCTTCAAGGCAGCGACTGTGCCCCAGTAGATTATTATCACTCAAACTCGTAGCACAACGGGGTATACCCTATTTAAAAAGAAGGAACAAACACAACGCTCGATATCATGAATTAAATGCGTCAGTAGTCAGCAGCAGCAGGATACAATGAAGTTATTCCCCATGAATCATTCGATGCTTATGTAACGCTATGCTTTAAGAACACCTAGGCCGTGGATTGAAACAAGGAGAAATACCTGCTTGAAGGCATACAGGGAGTCTCGTGACATGCTTTGATTATGATCCCGATGGAATGTACACAACAAGTATTTTGGATTGGGAAGGAGTTTGAAAAACAACTTGTAACAAGTAGCCTGCCGCCTCTATTTAAGGCGTATGCATTCCATTATATTTTGCTGGCTTGTGGTAGATGAATTCAATAAGGCAAGATATCACACATGTATGTTATAATAGTACAAAGCAGCTCAGATCTTCACGAATATGTGTGGCGAGCACATTTATATAGTATATTTAAATGAATTGGCAAATATTCGGAAAACGTGGACGTCTTTTTCCAGCTTGTGTGGAGTGTTTAGATGAACGTGACATGCTATTATGCGATAGAAATTAGAACGGAATTCAAAGGGAAAATCAAGGTGATATCAAAATCGAAACAAATAAACGTAGAAGGAATTAGGAAAACCTCAATGGAGCTGAAAGTATTAAAATGTTGCTGGAGTCAAAAGTAAAATGGCGTCACGTTTGTCGAAAACAATGCTTAATGGGCTTGTGATAAGGTAAGTTTTCTTTCTTAAATAGTCATGAACAGAACTACTTGTACCTTGTAGCGACATAGGTAAACACCGCAGTCGTGCAAAAAAATCGATTATATAATCAATTCTTTTGTACTATTGTATTTTGCTAGTTTTTTGAGCTTTTTTCATAAAAATGTGTTATATGTCATCTTCGCGGCATGGTTCAAATAACCGTAAATCAAGAACATCGTTAGAAACATATTTAGATTGCATTTCTCGGTTTAGATGGTATGATCTGCACGCTCTCTCGTGCGCTGGATTACATTGATCTACCACGATCCGAAAAGTAAAGTGCGAAGTGCGGTGGGCATATCGAAACCGCTTCGTGTCTTTATCGGAGTTCAGGAAGGAAGCGCCCTCTAACCACTCCTCTTGGCTCTTCTTATAGACACTGTCAGCCGATCTCGAACAACTTGTTCAAAACTGGAATGAACGCCTCGTGCAACACAAATTTAGACTGAATCTGAATAAAACAGAACTTTTGACGACTGATCACCATAAAACAGGTGCTATTACTGCCAGTTACTGTGACCTGCCCGGAACTGAGCGATTTAAATATCTCGGGTCAACGCTGTTAGCCATCGACGTATCAACGAACGTCTCAAATCTAAAATTTACCGCAATGCCGTCCGCCCTGTCGCCCTCTATGGTTCTGAGTGTTGGCCCATTGTAAAAGGCAATGAATGTCTTCTCGCGGGAAGGGAAACTTAGGTGTTGCGATGAAGTAGCGGTGTAACACACCTTGATTACATCCGAAATGAGGATATCGCGGTCGATATGGTATTGTATCGATTGTGGAAAAATTGCGAGAGAGGCGTCTTCGATCGTATGGTCACATAATTCGCGCTAACGAGAATTCACTTGGCAAGATTGGTCTGAACATCGAAGTCGATGGTAAACGACCAAAAGGCCGGCCGAAACAACGGTGGCTTGATATGCTGGATGGTGATTTAAAACCCTCACGACTACATCCAGATCAAGCAAATGACAGAGCAAAATGGTGCAACCAATGACGACGAGGCGACCGTGCTTGTGAACGGGACAAAGTGCCTCACTGACGCATACCTAGAGAAATAATAAACCGCATAGGTTTTTATATATGTTCAAGGGAAAAACAAACTATTACGTTGTTCGTGTTATGCACATACATACAAATTTGTTATTTTGAACTTTAAAATATTAGTAGCTCTTTATTTAATAAGCTCAAATAATCATACTCCTATGATCTCTCAAATTTAGCAAATAAGATTCCGAAACGTCGTTTAGAGCTGAAGCACAATGCGCGCAAAATAACCAAAAATGGGGGCAGTGGAAGGGACGTATAACAGAAAGATATTTTCAAAGTTATTCAGAATAAAGGGAATGTAAATGAATACGTGAAGAAATTGAAAAAAGAAATAATTTTATTTGGAGCAATCTTTAACAAATTATGCTCACGTATTTATTTGACAGATATCCACTGTGACAATGAAAGGGGGTTATACAACTTCCGTTACGAAATCGTAGGTCAAGCAGGAAACTAATCGGAATAATCGCAATTATAAAGGCCCAGAAACAAAGACGTTCTTTCAACCAGTGATGGTTTCGCTTGTCTACTCATTAGTTTAATGAATCGGAATTAAAACTTCAAACCACTGATAATTAGCACTCTGTTCGTTAACTCCTGAAACTAGAAGGGTACGCCAAGGCCATGTTGAAATGTTAAGATATGGAGTTGGGTAGAATAAATGCCTTGAATTTAGTGGCAGCTTTTTTTTTGTCATGAAGCCCTCCGAAAAATTATTCGCTGCTGGGTTGCATTTCTGTGGAAATCACATTTTATTTTATGTTCACGCAGATTTATATAAACCACGAATCTGCGCCGGTGTTGGGTTAATTCATGGAAAGGTGAGTAAATGTGAGGATTGCTTTCGTTTCACTCATCTCTTTTCGGATTGGGTGGGGGGGATGCTTGGCTAATATTTCCATTACTCCCAGGTGTACTTTTCTTTCAAACAATACAGAAAAATCTGCAATACAATGGATAGTTTCTTTTTTAAGTTTAGAATCTGGTAGTTCCCATTCGTACTAAAAGGTATTATTAGGTGTGTAATATTCTGTCCATGAAAGTGTGAATTGTTTGGTTTTATTGGTAATAATTCTCAGTACGAATCTCCCTGCCTCTTTTCAGATCCAGATCTGTCCAAAGCCCACCACTAAGTGAAAGCCTGTGGAATGAAGGCGACGAAAATGGGTGAAAAGCTGAAAAACCCCTTTTCGCGGGTTTAACTGTTAATTTCTCGCTTAGTACATAGAACTAAATGAAAAGGAAGGTGAATCGTGATCATGAGATCTGAGGGTATCATTGTCTGGGAGAAGTGTATAGCCTGTGAAATGAGGGCAACGAAAATGAGGGGAAAGCTGAAAAATCCCCTTTCGAGGGTTTAAATGTTAATTTCTCGCTTAGTACATAGAACTAAATGAAAAGGAACCTGATTCGTGATCATGAGATCTGAGGGTATCAGAGTCTGGGAGTAAGTGTATAGCCTGTGAAATGAAGACGACAAAAATGGCGGAAAAGCTGAAAAATCCCCTTTCGAGGGTTTAAATGTTAATTTCTCGCATAGTACACAGAACTAAATGAAGAGGAACCTGATCCGTGATCATGAGATCTGAGGTATCAGAGTCTGGGAGTAAGTGTATAGCCTGTGAACTGAGGGCGATGAAAATTGGGGAAAGGCTGAAAAATCCCTTTTCGAGGGTTTAAATGTTAATTTCTCGCTTAGGACATAGAACAAAATGAAAAGGAACCTGATTCGTGATCATCAGATCTGAGGGTATCAGTGGCTGGGGGTAAGTGTATAGCCTGTGGAATGAGGAAGACGAAAATGGGGGAAAGGCTGAAAAATCCCTTTTCGAGGGTTCAAAAGTTAATTTCTCGCTCAGTACATAGAACTAAATGAAAAGGAACCTGATTCGTGATCATGAGAACTGAGGGTATCAGCGTCTGGGGGTAAGTGTATAGCCTGTGAAATGAAGACGACAAAAATGGGGGAAAAGCTGAAAAATCCCTTTTCGAGGGTTTAAATGTTAATTTCTCGCATAGTACACAGAACTAAATGAAAAGGAACCTGATCCGTGATCATGAGATCTGAGGGTATCAGAGTCTGGGAGTAAGTGTATAGCCTGTGAACTGGGGGCGATGAAAATTGGGGAAAGGCTGAAAAATCCCTTTTTGAGGGTTTAAATGTTAATTTCTCGCCTAGTACATAGAACAAAATGAAAAGGAACCTGATTCGTGATCATGAGATCTGAGGGTATCAGCGTCTGGGGGTAAGTGTATAGCCTGTGAAATGAGGGCGACGAAAATGGGGGAAGAGCTGAAAAATCCCTTTCCGAAAGTTTAAATGTTAATTTCTCGCTTAGTACATAGAACTAAATGAAAAAAATGTATTATTTTCCAGTTAACCATTCCGTGTCGTTTAAGCAAAGTAAACTAGAAGCATTCCGGATAGAACAATATCGGTGATAGAATATAGCTTTGATGGTGTCCACAACGATTGATGGAATTAATTCGTTCGTGAATTTGCGGTCTTTGCGTCGAAATAATTGAATATTGCGTTTGTATACAGAAGATTTTAACATTGGCATTAGATAAAAATGGGAACCATATTCTAATTTGAATTTGATATTTTTCTAACTTATTCTTGTTCTTTTGGTGGCTTTTCAATTTATATTGCCGAATTGGTTAAATCATTGTAACAAAACGGAATCATATAATATATATGTATAAGTTAGTTTCTTCTAAATTCCGAGTTTACGTGTAGAATTTTCACAAGCTGCTAAAAGAAGGATGGAATGAGTAGAAAGCCTTACTTATGAGTGGGGGAAAATGGGGGTGAACATAATCTCCGCTACACTAGGAGGAAGAGGTGATGGCTTTGCATTTCTGTTGCCTGGCCTCCTCAGAACTTAGACAAAGTCCCTTCGGAACCTAGCATCCATTACGTTTCGATTACGCATTAATTGTACAGCTAAGTATATGAAATATTCACTGACAGCCTTCATTTGACGCGTTCTAGCATTAGATTTACTATGAGAACGGTCATGCGATTCTATTGCCTATACTGTAGTATGCTTGCTAAAATCGATGAATCTTTGTTGAATTCTTAAAATTTAACAGCTTAGTTGGTCGATTACCAATCTTTCAGTTCATTCTATCCAAAAAACTTTTTGTTTCAATATTTTGGTGAACATTTTATAAATACTTTTTATGGTCCATTCTGAAGACATCATCTTATACGCTGGATTTAATCTGTTTAATGTTCTACCACGATCAAAATATATTTCGGCACTTTGTGATTGGCTACTATATTCGTGCAATATCAGTTAGGAGAATGCGGGTAATAATTCGAAAGCAATTAACTTCGAGTTCAAGTGTATAAGACACTCTTGCAGGGCTTTAAGCTCAAATGTATGTATTTCACATGGTTTACAATAAATGAAGACGTGGAAAACAAAACCCCATTGAAGTCGGTTTACTCTCTATTTGTCTGCCTGTTTATCTCTCTGTTAGTCCGTCCGTTGTTCCCAGGAACGACGATACCTATTAGCAAGAAATTAGGTGATGCGGTTTCAGTTTTGACATCAGTTGCAGAGTAGGGAATTGAGGGAGGGATGTCAAAAGGGTCACTTGGATTTAGATACCACTCTCAAAACCATCAAAGGAAAAAGTCACACTAATGCCTCTATATGATATCTAAACCTCCTACCCCCAAACCCAAATCTACTCAAATAATATTAATAATAGCATATTTTATTTTGCGAATTTTCTGGAAACTCCTCCTAAGTTCCGACTACTCTATCTACATTATTTTCCAATAATGTAGATTTTTCCAATAATGTAGATAGAGCATCATATTGGACAGTTTGGTGATGCTACTTTAGTGCTACTTCATTAACCAATTTATAATAGATGAAAGTTGATTGCTTTGCGTAAAATTACTGCACCCTAAGGCATCTCAGTATCATTAGGGCTGGTGTTAGGGTCATTTATGTGATGCAATGCATTGCTGTGTGTCTACGTGGTTGCGAAAACATGGCTGCTAACATCTGTCATGAGTTCCCATATCGCAGCGGAAACCAAAGACAGAGCTTCCTTAAGGATCCATTTCGGATTGATGGTAATGGATCTTAATGGAATCACTGGCGCAAGCAAACACGCCCAACATTCTTGTCAATTGATCCACGTTCGCTCTCCTAAGAAGTGAGGAGGAAATAAATAGATGTATCCATCCATCGGCACACCTACACACCAATATTAACCACATAGGCCATTATTATTGTATTAGCCTTTATGTTCGTACGACATTTTGTACTTCTAGAAAAAATTTTGATGACAAATGCCTAAACTATGGTAATATACCATTATCAACTTTACAATAGAGTATACCATCATTAACTTAACAAGAAAGAAGCTGCACCCATGTGTGCTCAATTGTTTATAATCATTCTTTTTTAAGGTTTTCTTTGCAAAACAAAACCTTATTAAAATCGGTTCAATGTCTGTCTGTCCGTCGGTTTTTTTTTGAGGAGGTGGAAATCTTCAAAAAACGTTGGTCTGAGCACACCAGTGTGTTGGATTTTTACCCACTAAAACCACCCCACAATCCTTCCCTGCCCCGCGGAACCACCCTAAGGTATAACATCACGGGGCGGAGTCAGCTAATTCTAGCTTAATCCCGTTTCTTCTATACGCGGCGTACGTGACCGCGCTTTTCTCCTCTCCTCTGCCTTTCGCAATTTATCTTGAATAGATGCGATCATGCAGTTGGCTGCATCCCAATTCTCTTGTTTTGCTAGCATTTTCGCCACCAGATTTTCTGGTACCAGCACCTCTCCTAGAGTCTCCTCTAGATTCCTCCTTTCTTCCACAAATCTCGGACAGTGGAAGAATATATGCTCTGGGTCCTCTGGGACTCCATCGCAATTTGGACAATCGGGTGAGGTCCCCAATTTAAACCTGTGCAGGTATTGGCGATATCCTCCATGCCCCGTGAGAAACTGGGTGATATTATAATTAATCTCGCCGTGTCGTCTCTCCAACCAATCCTTGATGGCAGGAATGAGCCTGTGAGTCCACCGACCCTTTCCCGAGCGTTCCCACCACTCTTGCCATCTTTTTACGTGTTGCTTATAGCTGAGCTTCCTGTCTATCACCACCCCCAAGTATTTGATGGTGTCTGTCTGTCTGTCTGTTTGTCACAGGCACTTTTCTCAGAAACGGCTATACTGATTGACACGAAATTTGGTGAGAAGGTGGAACTGTGGACGCCCAGATATGCAGCGAGTAATATCGTTATACGTTGAGATTAGGGGGGTCCCCATACATGCAAAAGGGGGGTGTAAACTTGTTTTTCGCCAAATATGGTCATGTTGGGTATCAAATGAAAGGTCTCGATTAGTACTTTTCCAACGCGATCTTAGTTTTGACATTTGTTAGAAAGGTGGGGAGTGGGAGGTGTGGAAAGTGACGATTTCTTTAATGGAGCCATTCTCAGAAACTACCCAACCAAAAAATCTGAAAAATATCATGAAGCTGCTTCTATATGGTGTCCAGGCCTCAAAATACTCTCCATATTGATATCTGCTCAAATTAAGTTAATAATATTATATTACCAGAAATAATAAAAACTTGTTGTTTCTCATCTGGTATGCTTTACGACAACACTTCGTGCCAGAAGAACTCGTGCGCTGGGTTCAATTGCTCTACCACGATCCGAAAAGTAAAGTTCGAAGTATGGCGGGTGTATCAAAACCGCTTCGTGTCTCTGTTGGAGTTCATCAAGGAAGTGCCCTCTCACCACTCCTCTTTGTCCTTGTTATGGACACCGTCACACGGGATATCCAACGTCCAGCGCCCTACACACTGCTTTATGCAGATGATGTTTTCCTAGCATCTGATAGCAAAAATGATCTCGAGCAACTTGTTCAAAAATGGAATGATCGCCTCATGCAACACGGTCTCAGATTGAATTTAAACAAAACTGAATTTTTGACGACCGATCCCCATGAAACAGGCACAATCACTGTCAGCGGCAGTGATCTGCCCAGATCTGAGCGATTTAAATACCTCGGGTCAACGCTATCAGCCAATGGAGAACTGCGTTATGAAATTGCTTCACGCATTAACGCAACCTGGATGAAGTGGCGTTCCACAACTGGTGTCCTTTGTGATCGACGTATCAACGAACGTCTCAAATCTAAAATTTACCGCAATGTTGTCCGTCCAGTCGCTCTCTATGGTTCTGAGTGTTGGCCGACCATAAAAGACAATGAACGGCGTCTCGCGGTAATGGAGACGAAGATGCTACGTTGGACTAGTGGCGTCACACGTTTAGATCACATCCGAAATGAGGATATCCGCGATCGTTATGGGGTTGCACCGATCGTGGAAAAGTTGCGAGAGAGGCGTCTTCGATGGTATGGTCACGCAATTCGTGCAAACGAGAATTCACTTGCAAAGATTGGTCTGAACATCGAAGTCGATGGTAAACGACCAAAAGGCAGACCTAAGCAACGGTGGCTTGATGCGCTAGATGGGGATTTGAAAGCCTCGAGATTGCACCCAGATCAGGCATTCGATAGAGCCAAATGGCGAAGCCGATCACGACGAGCCGACCCCGCTTGTGAACGGGACAAAGGCTGAAGAAAAAGAAGAATAAAAACTTGTTGTTTCTTTTTCGTTGGTGTGAATATTTATTCTTGCAAATAGCGATATTTCGGGAACCACTGTTCCCTTCATCAGTGCTAACAAGTTTGCTAAATATATAGTATATTGCCATTTTTTTGGGGAAATTGAGTGAAAACACCCCTTAAGTTTATCCTAGAGTTATAAAAGTTTGTAGTATTATAGAATATAATATGGATATATATATATAATATCTCCAAGTTTGATCAAAATCATACTATTACTAACAAACTTACAGTAGTTCAAAGTTGACTTTACCATGTAAATTTATTGCACTAAATATCAATATCACACTAAAGTGAGTAGTCCGACATACTAAATGCATATACATAATGGGCTACGTACAAATGGGATAGTTCTGCAATCAAATATACTCACAGAAGAAGCAAACAAAACCTTTCATACCTGAAGCGGCCAGCTTCCGGTTTCCCGACTTGTTTCATTTATCAGAGAAACATGCAATAAAAAAGCGTTGTGTGAAAATGAACAAAACTAATCAGGTAGACGGGCTTTATTTTTGCTGTTTTATTCAAAACCTTAAAAATGTGATCCTGCCAAATTATAATTTATTCAATTTTGAAATTAGGGCAGATGAGTCCCTGAGCACAAAAAAATTGCAGCATAAGATTGAAAAGGCAACTCGCAGTGGGAATTTAAAAACTCGTCATGCTTGAACCTTTTACATAATTACGTTACAGTTCCTGAGTCGGGGTTCAGGAAGGAATTCAATACAACTTCTAAGTTTATGAGACATAATGATAGACTGTAGTATCTTCTGCATGGGTGTGAAAGAGGCGTTAACGATGATGCGTTACTTAATCTTGTTCAAAGCCAAATTTATACATTTTGAAATATATCCTTCTACACAAAATCAAGGATGTTACCATTTTAAAATTAATTTTAATTCCACTGCATCTAAGTTTGAAATCTTTCTTATATACATATATGTTCATATATAATAGCGAAAAAGGTTACATTTTTTTCTCATGTTTTCAGTATCATCGTTCTCATCCTAATCATCTTTGCTCATCATATATCATCGAATAATGGAAGCAATATTTGTGACCAGCCGGACGGATATAACATCGACTTTACCAGCTCTAATTTTAGAAACGGACTATCCGAACGGGAATGTGTCAGCAAACGATACAGAATCGAAGCCTCCGGATTTGCGGTATACCGTCACACAGATGGTTATTTTAGCCATCATCGCTTCAATTCTTAGCTTTCTAACGGTCTCGGGCAACGTCATGGTCATGATTTCATTCAAAATAGATAAACAGCTCCAGACTATTAGCAACTACTTCCTTTTTTCACTTGCCATTGCGGATTTTGCAGTGGGACTAATTTCCATGCCTCTTTTCGCGATTTCAACAATTCTAGGCTATTGGCCGTTAGGCCCTTACATATGTGACACGTGGCTTGCATTAGACTATCTTGCATCGAATGCATCTGTTTTGAATTTGCTCATCATTAGTTTTGACCGATATTTTAGTGTAACTCGACCTTTAACATATCGTGCAAAAAGGACAACAACTCGCGCCGCGGTAATGATTGGGGCGGCATGGGGTATCAGTTTATTACTCTGGCCACCATGGATATACAGTTGGCCTTACATCGAAGGGAAGCGCACGGTGCCGCAATATCAGTGCTATATTCAATTCATCGAAACCAATCATTACATTACCTTCGGCACAGCCATTGCTGCTTTTTATGTGCCTGTGACTGTTATGTGTTTTTTGTATTATCGAATTTGGCGTGAAACGAAAAAAAGACAAAAAGATTTGCCGAATTTACAAGCGGGAAAGAAGGATTCTTCGAAGCGATCTAATTCAAGGTAAGTTAAGCTTAATGTAAAGTAGACATGCATGTGGTTCATATAATCGTGAGTGTTAATAAGTTGAACCGATGATGTACTATAAACCGTCAAATTTGATCCCCTGAAGGGGAATGTATTCTAGCTACTACTACTACCATAATTCCGATGATTCGTACATCGTTTATTCGTATTTGCGGACAATTAGTACAAATTTACCGGTCCCCAGGATTAATTTTCTTTATTTTGCACTCCCGATAATTGGTAATCACTTAATCTAACATACTTTATTCTATTTGAGTTTGTTCAGTCGCGATGTGATAGCTTTTATGAGGTAAAGATTAATTTAAGTTTCTTTCTTAATCAGATTGTTGTTTAATTATAATACTTAATATAGGAAGTTGTGCGCGCGGTGATATACATACGCCAGGACACAATCAGAAAAAAGCGTGGGGTTTATGCGACAGTCGAATTGAATGAGGGTCTTGGAGCGCGTTAGAGAGCACATCATTCAAGACCATGATGACCAGGAGTACGGTATCCTGTAGGAGGCAATATAGTCAGCATTGCGCTGTGAATGAGTCCACTGGTACCCGAAATCTGGTCACGGGACAAATTTCACGCCAGCAGTAAGATTTGAACCGCAACCTTCCGTGCAATAGTCTAGTGCTCTAAACCACTAAACTATCCGGACACGAAAGTTTATATTCGCGAATTGTATGTATGTAAATATCTGGTGTGAATGAAATTAGTGTAGCAATACTATGGATTCTTCTGAAATTTCAAAGGCAGAAAGAGCTTGAACTGGTTTTGCCAGCAACAAATGTAAAATTACAACGTTAATATATAAGTTCCAAAAAAATAAAAAAGCACAAACTTAATGTGAGACGAGACTCATTTTCGGAAACTACTCAACTGAAAAGTCTGAGAAAAATCATGAAGATATGAAATCTAGGCCTCAAAATACCTAGAATTCCGATAGGATACTTTTAACTTTTTGAGTCGACCATAAAATTCCCACTAAGTTCATCCTGGACGGAAATTATACACCAGGATAAAGAACAGTATAGCAACTAGTCCCAAAGATATATGAAGTAGCTACCCTGTGTAAAAAAAAACCTTCTTAAAATTGGTTCACTGTCAGTCTGCTTGCCTTTTTGTTTGTCATACGCACTTTTCTTCAAAAGGGCTACACCGATTCAGGCAAAATTTCATGAACATATGCAACTATGAAAGCGCACGCATACAGTGAGTAGTATACATTTACGTGGATTTTGAAGGGGGCTCGCCATTCATGCAAAAAAGGGATTCTCAGAAAAATTTGATAAAAATAGTGATGATGCCGTTATATGATTTCTGTGGTTCGAATTTCGCTCCATATCAAAATCTGCAAAAATGAAGTTAGTAATAGTGTATTCTTACATTTTCTATTTTTAAATTTACTGGAATCCTCTTTGAGTCCTTGCTAGAAGTTGAAAATTTTGCAATAATGTAGGTTGGAAAGTTTTATGGAAACATTACTATTATTAATTAAAAGGTTAAAGTGGCCTTTTCCCTTATATTTACTGCACCGTTAAGTATCATATGGAGAACGTAGTGAATAATCTGATATACTAAATGCATAAACACTATGAATAGTTCGGAAACCGGCAAGTGGGTATGAAAGGTTTTGTTGATCTTTTATTTAAGAATATTTGGGTATACGAATTCATTTATAATAAGCTCGTTGTGTATATGCATAGAGTGTATCAAAAAAGTATTCGTCTGCTTAACTTTTTTCGTGACTAAAATAAAAGTTTCATAACTAAATTATAAAGACAATATTTCAGTTCATGTCCTCAATTTTTTATTTATTATTTTTTCTTTAAAAACCAAATAAAAAATAAGCACTTCCCTCCATTGTTACAAAGAAAAAACAGAAACACAAAATAAACGTCATCATCAAGCACCAAAAAAGTATTCGTCTCTATGTATTTTTGAGAAAAAGTCATCTTCACAGATGATACATATTTAAATCGGACGGTGAAAGAAAAATATGGGGGGAATGTGAAATGGACGAAAAGAATCTAATTCCAACTGTGAAACACAAAGGAGGATCACTGATGCTACGGGATTGTATGAACGCTAATGAATGGGAATATGGACAAAGCCTATATTACTATTTCGAAATGTCATCTTCACAGAAGCATGAAAGTATGGGCTTATCTGCGGATTACATTTTTAGCCAAGATACTGGCCTAAAACACACAACGCTTAATACAAAATGGTGGCTACTCTAGAACACTCCAGACTGGAGACTCCACCACAGTCTGCGGATGTAGACGTTATAGAGGACTTGTGGGAGACCTTGAAAAATAAAATCCGGAGCAGACACATTTCAAACAGAAATGAATTACAAATTGCTCTTTAGGAATAATGAAGACCCGTTTCAAGAGCTATAACAGAAAATCTCGTAAATTCAATGCTCAACCGATTATAAGCTATTATTAAGAGTAAAAGTAGACTAGCACGCAATGCCGACTCACCAAGCACCAAAATGCTTCGGTAAGTACCACTACTTTTTAAAGTGAAAAGATGGCGTTTATTCTGCGTTTTTTTTATAACAATGGAGTGAAGTGCATATTTTTCATTTTGCTTTTAAATAAATAATATATAATAAAGAAAAATCGAGGACATGAACTGAATATTGTCTTTTTTATTTAGTTATGAAAAGCCTAAGTCAATCACAAAAAAGATAAACGGATGAATACGTTTTTGACACACTGTACATTGAATATACCCGATTTTCAATTCGATGAAGTACTGACATTTTACCCCTTAGGGAGTAGTAATTTAATGCAAAAGAAACAAATTTGACCTACTATAACTTTGTTAATATTATTAGAATTTCCATCAAACTTCCTAGTATGCTACTTTATATTAAAATCTATAATGGTGCAACATTTTACGGATTTAGGTTGAACTTAAGGAGAGTTCGGAGCTAATTTTCAAAATATAATAATATACTATTATCCACTTCATTTGTGCAGATATCGTAACGGAGAGTGCTTCGGGGTCTAGATACCATGCGGCTGAGTGATTTCTCAGAATGTTGTTTGAAGTAATTGGCCCCTTTCGGACTACCCACTGCAACCAATATCAAACATCATATCTGCTTCGAAAAGTACAAGATAGCTCACATGGCTATTTTCGATGAGAACAAATTGTGCACCCCTCTTTTACCTATACGGGTTGAGTTCACAGTGCAGCAATGTAATTCATTGCATGTGTGAAGGACTGTAAAGGAAGTACAAAGCTCCAACCTTTCTTGCAAATTCCATGCCAACATGTGTAATCGCTTCTGATAAAAGTACGTGAGACAGATAGACAGTGAACCGATTTTAAAGGTTTTTTTTACAACAAAATTATAAAAATAGATGTTGATATACCGTTTGTGGTTGATAGACTTCGAAACTATTCAACCGATCGCTGTGAAAACTGGTATATATATTTTGTGATGAAGTCTCTTCAATCTTCTTGAATCATTTGTCACTGAAAATTTTTGACTTGCTTCTGTAACTTAATAAATCGAACTGAAAGTAATCACTGCTATCATTTAAAAGCTTCTGCATTTCATAAATGTTTGTCTTTCACGGAATCATTGGAGTATATGCGTTGGTTAAGCCACCAGTAGTTCAATTCATGTCAGATTTTGATCTTGCCGCTTTTCAGTAACCTGGTTATTTCCTTCAGCTGATAATAATAATAATGTGATACTGGCGATCTATGCTACCTTGAGGAGCAGTAAATTCATACGAAATAGATGTCTTTGGCCTACTATAACTTCGTTGATATAAACGCGATTCCCATCAAGCTTAACAATATTATTCCTTATACTGCGCTTTATGTTTTTTAAACTTAAATTTGTAATCCTAAGATTTCCTTTCCAGTAAAATTCAAAAATATATTAATCTACTATTATTAAGTTGATTTGAATATAAATCAGTATGAGAACTTAGGCATTTCACCCTTCATAATAGTGTCATAGTGTAGTGCACTTTTGTACTTCGTTATTCACACGGGAATGTAATCGCATTTTCCTCGGAAACGGTTACACCTATTGACACCAAACAAATTTGATTGAAACTGAACACATATGTATGGAGTGGGTTATATCATTCTACGTGGAATTTAAGGGGAGTCAGCACACATGCAAAAGGGGGCTGTAACTTTTTTTCCCACCAAATATAATCATATGGGGTATCAAATGAAAGACATGGATTAGTACTTTTCAAAATTTTAACATTTAATTCATAAGGGGGGAGGGCGAAGGCTGCAAAAAATCATTTCTTTCACGGGACCATTCTCAGAACCTGTCCAACCGAAGAATCTGAAAATAATCAAGAAGCTGGTGTCGAAATACCTTTCATACTGATATCAATTCAAATAAAGTTAATAGTATAATAATTACTAAAATTTTTATCATTTGACTGCAAAACCACCCTTAAGTCCATCCTAGAATCATACATGCACTCATTTTGTAGTAATAGTAGTATGCTCTATGCTCTATGATCTTACCAAGTTTGGTGAAAATCGCACTATTATTAACGAAGTTATAATAGGGCAAAATTGTCGCTTCACTGCTAATTCGAAGACTTTGAGTGTCAGTAGCAAACAAAAGTGAATATTCCGACATAATATACGCACATACATACATTACGTGCTGGGGGCTGTGACATGTTTTTATAACAGAAAGACACAAAATTGTTCATACCTGAAGCGTCCAGCTTCCGGTTTCCCGACTTGTGTGTTTCTGTTGAAGGTGAATTCCTGCACACTTGCTAATAATGTTGAAGCCTATGCAGTTGACTATTATCGATTCAACACTTGCCAGAGCGAATTATTTGTGTAAATGGCTCTGGAAAAATAGTGCACAATTGATTTTTTAACTGGGTACAAGTAGAACTGCCAAGGTTTCTCACACAAAGCAAAAAAAACCTTCCCTATCTAAAGCGTTCAGCTTTCGGTTTCCCGACTTGTTTTCTATGTGTTTTGAATCAGATTCGTGATCCTGTACCTGTTGAATTGTGGAATGATTTCCACGGCAATGAAATTGGTGAGCTGGTATAAGACTTTGATTCACAGTGATTTGCTTAAATTACTTTTAAATAACTTGATTCTCTGGCTCCTCCCCTGGTTTATGGACCATTATAACCTCTGCTAGTTTCCATTGATGATGAGGCATTCTTCTGGTAATTCTTTTAATATTCTCCCTGTAGTAAGTTAGTAGCCAGGAGCTTTATTTAATAAAATCGATTTAATGTGTTTGTTTTAATTTTTAACCTTAGCTCATTCAGTTTTATACGCCGTATTGGTTAATGGTCAGCTTGTTGGACTGGAATTAGGCATATGGGCGCTTGTGTATCCAGTGGTTGGAAGATATCCTTTACAAAACGAACACAGTTCCGATTTTCCTGTTTAATAGATGGAATCTGTTGTCATGGTCTACTTCTATAGTGAGTAGTGTGGTGTCAAATTTGAAACATATCTGCTAGTCAAAAAGACATTTGTTTGAATTCAACCCCACTCCTTATTGGTTCAACCTATGAAACGAGTTCTTAAGTGGTTGGTAGACTCTTCAAATGCAGATGAACCGACTTTGCCATCGATGTAGGCATAGTAGGAGTCCAAACTATTTGATGAATCGTGGAAACGTTTGCAATGCGTTCCGTAGGTCGAATATCATACTCGAATACTCGTATGCATACGGGTTATTTAATGCACACCTATCTGGATCATAGTATTGAATTCCTTTTTCATGTAGCTAGTGATTCTGTTGTTGTGACTATGTGATGCACACACGCCATTATTCTGGCTCCGTCCAGTAGGATGTGATGCTACGGGGTTCCTTCTAACCTTGGTTGGTATTGTACATTTTGCCACCTACCGTTGGTCGGTAGCCTGAGTGATTAAATTTTAGAGAAAATCGTACTGAAAATCTGAAAAAGAAATCTATTCCGGCTATAGGTTTAAAAACGTCCGCTATTACAAATCTTCAACGGAAACCCCGACGAAGGCGGTTGGTGATTGAGTGTCAGGTTGGCGATTTCATATGTGCCCCATAGGCTCAAACCATGTCTTTTTACATGGTCCTTGGAATTTCGAACCCGACGCCTGTGTTTATGAGGAAATGTGTTTTGTTATTTTTATCAAACATAAACAAGCGGCATGTTTAACGACTTGAGATGACGTTTTTTGAAGACAAGCTGGTCACTAGCTGGATTAAATGGGTTTCTGTTGCTGAAGGTGAGGATGTTGTTATATCTGACTTTGCTTCCGCGATGTTTGTATTGGCTAGCTATCTATCGTCGCCATAATCGACTGAAGAGTAGACGATATACGTCGTACCCATAGACTTCGACTGAGCGGCTTTGAAGTTGCGGTGCCGCCAAGACTCTATGGAGATACTGCGAGGGTTTCTCCTAACTGGAACACAACCGCTTAATTAGTTGTTCACGTAAGCGGTTGTATAAGGTATCTGTTACCAAATCTATAATGATGTCACTGTTGTTGGTCCTTGAGGTGTTTGCTGACACTATTTATACCCGTATGTGCTCTCATCATACTGCTTTTATCGTTATTGGAAATTCTCCTTTTCAATATTAAATTAATGTCGCCACTCTTTGGGTATTACCAGGTGTGTGGATGAGTTGCCAGTGGAATTTTAATGAAAGCCTCTTAGATAAATTTAATGGATTTATTATGTATATGGAACACCTGTTTTTCATTATGACATGTTCAATGCAAGAGTTTCGAAAATGCTAATTTTTTTACCGACCTTTACTTAAGAGGGAAGAACCCCCCAGACAACAGATTTGTCAATAATTTTTTTTGCAAACAACTGCGAATAAAACTACAGATTGACATTGATATTTAAATGTATTATTATTATTCTGTTAAGGGAAAGTCGCACCGCATCCTTGAAGAACTATTGTGCCCCTTTTACTGGTTATAGTGTACCTATTGACCATAGTATTAGTATAGTTTGGAACTTTAGTACGTTCCCAACTTCCAGATCTTTCAGCTTTGCATCTGGTATTAATTGTTCTCCCAGATGCCTCGACCTACTTTGCACAAGTGCCGGAAACTGTCCCAGGACGTGTATAGAGGTTTCGTCCTCCTCCTCACAAAACCTGCAGGCAGTGCCCGTAGATATCCCTAGCTCACCTAGGTGATAGTTCAGTCAACAATGACCAGTGAGAATTCCCACTATGATTTGCAGGTTCTTTTTGGTGAGGTTTAAGCAATCCTTTGTGCGTATGGGTTCGTATCCCCCAATAAGCACCCTGGACTGCTCCATCCTTGGTAGGTCCGCCCAGTATAATTCCCTCAACCGTTCCTCTTCATTTCTTAGATCCATAGCCATGAAACCTTGAAAAAATGGAAATTTGAATACAATAAGAATAAAATACTTTATTTTTTTATAAACAAATTGCTAAAAACAATCTTTTTAGTAATAATGAATGTAAACTTTTAGGTATATGCAATTTTTGAGTTACATTCGACAATGCAGGAAAAAACATGTTTTGGAGAAAAATGTCAGTATAGTTTTTGCCCTTTTAAAGTAGAGTTAAAAGCAGTTTATAGTTATCCAAGCTTAATTTGCATGCCAGGACCATAAAGCAAGCCTTCTACTTCGGAAAAATATTCATTACGGCTGCATTGTTTTTCCAAGAAGTGTAATACTTGTCTGAGTAACAAACTAAAAGGCATAGAACGTAAAGAGTGGGCTTGAGTAACCGCTTTTACTAATTCTAACGCTCATAACGTCACGATCAATTTTCTTCAAAAGACATTTAAAGTTATAGTAGATCAAAGTTCTGCTTTGCGTATCAATTTACGACCTGAAAGAATCATTTACCCAAAAATTATAACATAAAAAATCACAAAACCTATAAAAGGTTTTGTGATTTTTTATGTTATAATTTTTGGGTAGGAAATAGGAATAGGAATAGGAAACTTCAGCTTCTTTCAAAGTAACCGACTAGGCTAAACAGACTAACTCGAATTCAATCAAATGTTTGTGTCGGGAGCTGGGGAAGAAAATATGTGGTAAAAATTGCATAAATTTTGATAGGTTTGATGAAAGAGGAGCCAAAACCGTCTTTTACATAAAACCTTGAAAATTAAAAACAGAAAAACTTATTTTCTTTTCAAATCCCGATGGCATATACTTCATAGAATGTGTTTTGATATTTCTAAGATATTTAGAATTGTTATCATATTTAAAATCAGTAATACTTTTGCATATCAGATGGAGAATTGATGATGCCTATCTGTTCGGTACTGGTTGAAAATCCACTGAAATATCTTTGAAATCATCTAGCAAATGTGTTGCGACGTAGCCTTGCTATTATAATCCACTCATTAATGAGAAGATTTGGGATGAAGCGAACTATGTATGAGTAGAGTTTAAGGGATTACAACCCGTTTTTCATCCTGCAATTCCGTTTTCCTTCAAATCCGTTTTTAAATATGTGGTATTTCACATTACATTTCATATGCTAATCGTACAAGCAGGATCTTACGATCGAGTGGTACAATGTTGAACAGATTAACACCCCTTGAACTATATACGTTAGAATGCATGGAAGCAACTCAAATCTGGGAGAATGGAGAGGAATTGCTCATATTTTTCTATTATGACCAATATGTTAAAATTGTGCAAAACTGAAAATTGGTCTGCTCTTTCCTGAATAAATTGCGTTTGAGTATTTTTTAATTATTCTTATGAGTCAGGACAAAGGGCCTTTATCCAAGGTATTATCAGCTTCTTATTTCTATAGAGAAACAATTTCCCAGGAGGCCATAAAAATCGATATCTTTATTTCAACTCAGAGTATTGATGGGCAAAATCATTTTTTCGTTGAAAGATGCAGTCCGTATTTTTGAGGTCGGCGTGAATTACGTATTCTTCCAGAGAACCAGAGGTGTTGGATAGATCGATACTTACACTGTAAGATGAGAGAACGATTATAGGCGACTCATCTTTCCTGGTGCAGTCCTCTTACAGCCAATAGTACCAGTCTGTGTCACTACGATTAGTGCAAACTCACTCAACCGTCAGAAAACGGCGGGGGGAGGGGGGGGGGGTCTTAATTTTACTATAATCTTCTAACTTGGGTGGTTTACATAGTTAATTTGGAGTTCAATGATGGATAATTGACTTGATTATAATGATATGATTGAACTATCAATCATGCTTCTCCATCTACTAAGATGGAGAAGCATCACATAACCCCGTGATAATACCGGACTTACATGATGCTCCATATCGGATTGCATTTCATTATTATATTAGCAAATAGCGTTAGCATCTACAGTTTTTGTTTTTCATACTTTCTTACAGTGATGAGACTACTGCTGTAAATCACTCTGGAGTTGTTTCAATTTCGCATGGAAGCGACCACGATGGATGGCGCCGACCTAGATCAGAGTCCTCTGCTGATGCTGAGAGTGTTTATATGACTAATGCTGTTTTGTCGGATTCGGGCTATGGGCATGGAATTCACTCGAAAAGGTCAAGTGTAAGTATTTATTTTCTAAATGATAAGTAAAGTTGCTTATGGTCAACATGTACATATAAGATACTGCGCCGATTTACTTCTATAAAATGAATGTCTGCAAACCATGCAGAAGTACACCATTCTATATTCATTTTCGATGTGTTGTTCTCGAAGGATAACCTACTACCAGCCATCACCACTAAAGTACTTTGGTTTTTTACGTGAAATAAAACCTTATTAAAATCGATTCAATATTTGTCTGTCTCTATGTCTATCCGTCACACCCATTTACTCGGAGTCGGAGTGTTCAAATAAAGTTAATAATGGGATTTTACCATGATTTAGAAATTTACACGAAGGAAGATTAAATTCATCTTCATCATTTGATTTTTCATCAGTATAATTGATATAATATTAGACACAATTCTGGAAAGTTTGAAGGTAATCCACTTATTACTAACATAGTTATAGAAGGTCAAAATTTTGTATTCCATGTGAATCTACTGTACTCCAGGGAGTGTATGACATCATCATCATATAAAGTGAACTGACATGAACGCGGTCCCATTTTAGCTTTTATCTTTTGGTTCTTTTTAGTTATTTGTATATTAGTACCAATTACTGGAGACAGGTATATTTATATGTTAATAAAGATTGCGGATAATGTCCTATTCAGATATATATATATCTACGTTAGTGCCAGTGGTATTCAACTGTCCTACTTATATATGTGCATATGCATGCTTTGGCGCATGAAGTAAAGTGGAAATATTCAGATGCGTGCTATTAATTTAGATAGATATATATAGATATAGATATACATATGTATTTATATATAAATCCGAATTTGGTAATAAGCAATGTTTGTTTAGGATGATAATAGTATTTATGTCTCCGATAGGTACATATCGGAAAGTTTGGGAATAAATGAAAAAATATTTAAAATTTTTAGCTATAGTATGTACGAAAAGAAAAACGTGCATAGAAAGTTCTTCACCTAAGGTGAACACAAAACTTTTATCTATGAAACATCCAGTTCCAATGTTCTGACTTGTTTAAGTAGGTAGGTCCGAACCTAATCGCCTGGTACTTAATACTACTGAAGAACTATTGTGCCACTTTGCTGGACATAGTGTACCTCAACTAGTGTCTTGCTGATAAAAATGTTGCTTTGCACAGTTGCTGAACATAGTTGTCCGGAACCCGGGAGCAATTATTATTTTTTAGTGGTTTAGTGTAGTATCAATTCAAAACGTTTTCGTCCCTCATCATTTTATGATTTTCTTTTCTATTGTTCACAAGTCTTTCAATTCCATCGAGCCGACTACGCTTGTGAAAGAGACAAAGACTAAACAGAAAGAAGAAGACGTCTTTGAGTGCCATTATGGCATATTTTGCTGTGCGAGCATCAGTTGCGGAAGCACAAGGTTGATAGACTTACACTCAACTGCTTTAGCTATACCGCTTTATTGCTGTTTTAGAATGTTGAAAATTCATATAAAAAACAAATTTTTTAACTTTCGTTTTATCTTGGTTATCAAAATGTTTGAGGGAATCGTAATGTATGTAAACTTTGGTGACGCATTTAAGCGAGTGGGATTTGCTGGAGAAAATTTTTTTGAAGAACGATGACAATACTCACTATGATCTATGATCTTTTTTCGGAAAGTTTTCCGGTATATCTCCAATGACACATAACTAATACTCATTATTTTTGTTTATTTCAGATCACAAATCCTGGCGGCCTAAAAAAATCAAATACATGTTTTGGTGGTATTAAAGAGTGGTGTATAGCGTGGTGGCATTCAGGTCGTGAAGATTCAGAAGATTATGGTTATGAGCAAGAGGAACCATCAGATTTAGGGTATGCAACACCTGTATCCATAGAAACTCCTTTACAAAGCTCCGTATCCAGGTAGTAACAATATACCAATGAAAACAAAATTATAAAATTATCAAAACGAAACTGGCCATGCATTTTTCCGAACATATTTGTGACTAAAAAGTCAAAGTTTCGTTTGGAATACTTTATTGGTTTCGAAGTTGCTATTTCACTTTACAAACTAGATCGCACCTTAGGAATTTTGTTGATGTTCCTGTGAAATGCTCTTTTGAGCGGATGTATGACCGTATGTATGTGTGTGTATGTAAGAATGCCAGCATTTCTTTTTTTTTTCTTTATTGTTGTTTTTTATTCCGCCTTGCGAGTCCGAGTCAAAATTAGGATTTTACATTGTCGTTAAAATCAATCACTTTAAGAACAAATGGCACCACTTTGTTTGTTTTTATATTTGTGAATATATTTCACTCTAGTTAATTTAATAACGTATCTGGCAATTGCATGTTATCTTAAAGGGGGATTTCAAATAAGAATTGAGTTATTGTCTCATTTTATTTTCTAAGAAGTTCACTAATTATTTGACTGAGTTGAAAACTTGAGGATTCATTTCATCCAAACAATCTTTCCTTAAAATTTGTCTTAGAAAGAGAGAGTTCAAGTTATTCACATATGATTAAATGGATGATTTTATGATGATAATTTTATATAGCTCAAGGCTTAGAGGAGGACTTCGCTTTATTTTACTACCTAACGGTTGCAAACAATGAGTGACTTTGTTCAAGACACCTAGATTTGGTTTTTATTAGGATAAGCATTCATTGGTGAAATATACTTGTTTTGACTGATTTATGTTAAGAGTTCATTTCAAAATTTATATTTTCGCACAGGGGTGTTGTTTTACTGCAAATATTACTTTCAGATAGCTTGTTGTTTGTATTTACTTACCTATATTTTTCGAAAATTCTAACGCTTAGTTATTGCGAAATTATTTTGCTTTTTATATTTTTCAGATGTACATCTTTAAATGTAATTCGAGATCCGTACGCAGCGGGTCGACCTGGCATGGTGAGCATTATACCCGACGTATCACCCACACCTCTGCGACCACCACTAGCGCCTCTTTCTCAACTCCAAGAAATTCCGGGACCACGTGATTCTCGATCATTACCAAACAGTAATCGACTCGGTTCACGATCAGTTAGTCAAGACTCAGTGTATACCATTCTAATACGTCTGCCGCCGGACGGTGGACAAGGAGATGAGCGTGCACCCTCTATTAAGATGATTCAAGATGATGTTCCTTTACCAGTGATGTCAGTACCACCTCGACGACCGTTACCGTCACGTGACTCCGAATATAGTCTCCCGATTGGACGAAGAATGTCTCATGCGCCTGATATTCGAATACCACTGAACGCTAAAATCATTCCTAAGCCGCTAGCCAAATCGCAGCCGTTAACAAGACAAGCAAAAAAGAAGAAAAAATCACAAGAAAAGCGTCAAGAAACGAAAGCAGCTAAAACTTTATCTGCCATCTTGCTAAGTTTCATCATAACCTGGACGCCATATAATATTTTGGTGCTATTGAAGCCATTGACGACATGCACAAATTGCATTCCCCAAGAACTGTGGGATTTTTTCTACGCACTTTGTTATATTAATTCGACAATTAATCCAGTTTGCTATGCGCTTTGCAATGCGTCTTTTCGACGGACTTACGTTAGGATTCTAACATGCAAATGGCATACGAGAAATCGAGAAGCAATGACCCGAGGGGTTTATAATTAGTTGATAAGATACTAAATTATTCTAACATAATTACTGAAAATTTTCCGAGATAATTTACATTAACGCTCTGTTTTTCGGAGTATTTTTTTGTGAAAAGTACTGAAGCAATTTTTAAAAAATTTCTGTCGGAAAATCGTATTTGCCAGGTGAAATGCCTAGTGCATGCTCACGTTATCTTGGGCTGCTTTTCATATTTGCAATATTTACGCTCAGCAAGATTCGATCATTTGGAACGAGTTTATGAAATAGGTACATATTGGGAAAGCCATGTGCGAGGGGAGGGAAAGAATTCATGAAAACTCTTCATTTTTCGGTTTTGTTACCGCTTCGAGGCCTCCAAATCCGCCCTTCCAACGACACTATTAATAAAATGACAGAGTAGAATCTTTATTCATAAAAAGGGTTCCTAAGTTATGCTAAAATTTTTGTAAAAAAAATAACTAAGATGACTTTCCTTTATGCAATATATACTTTCATATTTTATACTGTCACTGATTTGTTGAGTTGAAATTGAGACTTAGTCGAGACTATAACTATGCATGTGGACTTAGGCTGTTTCTCTATAAAGGTACAGGGAGTGCAAAGGAATAAATTATACTGTCTAATTGACTTAATGTTTTTTGAGAATAATATCGGATACCTAAATTTGTAATAATAGCTGCTATGTTGCAATGAATAGAGGAAACGTTCTTAAATCGCATACTTGCACTGCAGTCAGTAATTATTCCTGGGGATACCTAGGTGATTTATGCAATCTTCTTAGCTTACCGAACAGAAAATAAAAATAACCGAAAACAAATAAAATGAGGATGATTGTTTTCAATAACAGCTTAGATTAAACATGAAACACCACCAACAGCTGGATTACTACAAATATTATTTAAAACTCTAGACATATCTTACATAGTCTAAACTATATATCCTCCTGAATTTGAATTATTGAATTATTTGCTGTCAACTTACAATTCAGTGAAAATTTTGTTCATCCATCTTCTATACATTTTTCCACTTAGCAATTTCATGTAAACCACATATGTGTAATGTTATATATAACAATTCAATAGAACTATTACATGGAACAACAAAAAAATAAAGCGACTTCTTATAAAAAAGTTATGATCTGAAAATGTAAAAAAAAATCCCGAAAATCTTTTTGTACATACAATTGGTACCGAAACCAAATGTTAAAGCGAATTCTAAGTTTAATTTAGAGGGAAGCGAACGCAAGAGAAAGTAGTTAAAATAGCTAAGGAAATTGTAATAAAATATTCTGAAAAGTTTAATCAATAGTTTGTAATACTTTTTCATACTCGTTAGCTATTGATAATAAAAATAGGTTATTGATTGATGTTAGAACGCAAATTGAGAAAGTATTTTTGTTTGTTAATGTATATTTTCAAGACCGATACTTTTGCAAGTATGATTATTTAAATTATTTCAGGACAGGCTACATACTGAAGTCGAAAAGCATAATTTCCTTTTGAAATTTAGAATATATATGATCCAAATTTATTTACCTAAATTATTTAAACAGTGCCATTTCTATTTGAATTATTGAATACAAGTAAGAAATGAAAATGAAATCAAAACTATATGTAAAAATAATATTTAAGTATCGAGACGACATAAACAGCTACTAAATGGAAACAAACAAAAGTACTAAGATTATATTACCAAACAAATAGGAATTATATATATATATATATACTTTGTATATGTGAAGACTAGATTAGCAAATACTACCCCAATTGAAGAAAGAAGACTAGACATAGATGAAATATTATATAAAATTTTCACATTATTTTCTTTTTTTTGTGTTATTCTGAAATTTTCTTTTATACAAGCAAGTAAATTTTTTTCTGAACGAATGTTTACCAGTTTTCAACACAGCTACACATTTTAATGAAAAATACTCGGGCTTTACAGGAACAGAAATCCAAAGAGTCAGTCACAGCAAAAAAGAATAAAAGCTTTAATTATTATTACAGTACTATATAAGTTAAACATATGGATTTAGTAGATAATAAGCAGAAAAATTTCACCTGATAGGAGATAGCACATCTTTTATTGATATTATAGTTTCCACTCGAAATAGGGAGACCACGACTCTGAATGCGAACTAAAGCCCGCGATGTATTATATTGTTTTCCATTCATGCAAACCAAATTTATATTTAAGGAAAAACGGAACAGAGGGGATATTATGCACCTGATAAGGAATCAAATACAGATGTAATTTATTGGACGTTGCTCAATGTTCATTGGAATAAAATAACAGCGATTTTTTCCTCTATAAAACAATTAATTATGTTTTTGTTTTCAAGAGCGCTTATGTAGTTAGAAAATATGGTAAAAAATGTTTAGTTTAATAATTCTTATCTAAAATTAAATTTTCGTTTATTGAAAAATTTAACAATATTTCATACGATGTCTCCAGGAAGATTGATATTGACAAATCGCATTCTAAATTTTCATATTTTCATCTAAAAATTGGTAACTTGTTGAACGCACGTTTTTGGAGGTGAATATTTTATACTTGCCGCACTCACTGTAAGGGTAGATCAAGGAATTTCCCCTCACTCCATAGTTATCTGCATTACAGCTATTATTCAGCAAAGGCAAATTAAATTAAACTTGCAAGACACACGCACATTGATACAAAACTAATTTATCAACATGTCAAAAACTACAACCTAATACGTGAAAAACCAAAAAAAAAAACCTAAAAGAATTTTGTAAAAGAAAGAATTGTATAAAAATTTATAATATACGGGTAATCCAAAAAAATACTTATATATGAAAAATGAAATGATATGATGACAAATATGTATGTATGTTTATTAAAAAAAAAGAAAATGAAAATAACAGTGAAATATCAGTAACTCATTTTATGGTTCCTAACATTCCAGGAAATAGGCAAAATTGACATGGTAAGTATATGAATTTGAGTCAAACCTTAACGGTCCCAATATCAGGAAAAATTAAAACCGAAATAGTATAATGACAACCTTTTTGGGTTTCTCGCTCTTTATTTAGTATACAATAATAAACTGACATATATCAGTATTCCAGCATCTTCGGTAATTATGTTTTCCAATGAAAATTTTTTTGAGAAATTACAAATTCCACTAAATTAGTATATTGAAGCTTGATAACTAACTACACCAATTCAGCGTTTTTACATAATATAACTGGAAGTGCAAGATACACAACCCCATGTGAGGTTCTCAATTTCCGATTGGTCTGAAATTTGTTGTTATCAAGTAATTTTGCAGAAAAATATAAAAAAAAAAAATACAAAATTTGTAGCCGTTTGCTACATCAATATGCAACACTATTATTATTATTATTATATTATATAAATTCATTTTTCAAAAAGGAAACAAGTAGCTCTATCAATATGGTTGCATGGTGCACAAGGGTAAATCCATACTCCCTGCTACAAACTTAGCTTTTATTAAGTTTTTTATAATTGCAGAAAGGTATAAAGATGATAATGAACTGAACATATTCTCTTCAAATCAGAAAGAACAATTACATCTATGACGTCAATGCGGATTTGTGAACTAAAATGCTATTAACATTAGTAATAATATCAATTAACATGAGGGCAATCCACCTTACAAGGTCATGCCGTATACTGTTCAAGGCGATTATCACGCGCCTTTTCTTTTTCGTTTGTGCTCTCATATGACATTAGATCCGTAATACACCCAAACATGTACAGCTCGATTGTCCTTCGCCACAAAGCACTATTCTGCGCCTACTCACGGCAAACACAATTTTCTTAATTGCTAACTACGACAGTTCTATCTCTTTTATCGGCCAACAAAATCATTTTAATTTTCGGAGGCGACTAATGCTGCTATTTCACTTGTGACATTAGTGTACGTATCGTACTCCTGCCCCGCTCTGCGAGCTTATCGTCCTTACAATCATTAGTACAACGTATTAACTTTCCAATATACAAGTACATCAAATATGCAGTTATGACAGGAAATCACTATTGTCCGTCTAACCACCATTTCCATACTGGGAAATAGCTCCCTCCCTTCAGCCTTTCTTGTCTTCCTCTTCCATCGACCCAGTTGTTTGCCACCGTAATTACGTTTCCGTATATATGGAGAAGACGGATCTTGGCTTTGCATCAGGAGGAATAAATTATCATACTTAGGAATATTCTATCCACTTTATACCCGCCGGTCGGATTATTTCATTCGAAATTTCAGTAGATTTTCTCTGCCCTTACGTTTATAAATTTTAACTCTCTGGACGAACTTCCAACAAGTTTATCAACCTCTGCTCCTAATGGTCGGCTCCGTGTTTGAAAGCGCGGGCTTGAAATGGACATGAAGGTCAATAACAACCACTATAAACATTCAATTCAATCCGAATCGGAACGTAATGGTCTGTCTAAGTCAGTATAAAAATCCTGTGTCAGTTGCAATTGCCTTCCTGAACGGAAATCAAGACATTTGATAAGTAAATTCAGTCCACTTCATGTTTCATTCGTCCTCACTCATCCGTATTCGTTAATTCTGTGAGATTTTTTTTATTCAGCTAGCTTTTTCATTGAAAAGCAGAACAGACAATTTTAATTCCTATGAACTTTGTGGTGTGAAAAACCCGTATTAAACTGGAAAAACTGGAATTATAAATATATAATTGGGAACGTGTTTGAATGAACTACATCCCTTTCCATTTTGCACTGAAGGGAAACGATATGTCACCTGTTTAATATGTTGCCACGAAAGTCTGACTGTAGAGTTCATCGAGTGAAACCATTGAAAGAATCGGAAAATTTGAAAATGGGGTGTGCCGCGTCCCAGGCAGGGTTATCTCATGCAGCGCAGACCGACATTATTGGAAAAGGCGATGTAGATGAACCTACGATTTCTGCATCACTAGATCCTGTCCAATACCGTAAGTCGTAGCAAATACATCCATGCAAATATATTAAAAATTATGTTTTGACTTTTATTTAACTGTAATAATGAAATGTAGTGAATGACGAAAATAGGACTTGTAATTTTTTTGATTATTTATATTATTGGATACTTTTTTATTAAGACAATTTTGTCATGCAGCACCGGCAGAGGCATTCGAAATACCAATCGCCGATGGGCACGAACACGGAGGTGATGACAGCCTTATTAGGAAACATCCACCCAAGCGACTACAACGTCTAACTGAAGTACCTTTAGTTGAAACAACGATTGAAGATCTTGAAGAAAAGTTAGCTAAAGCTGATATTCGCCGACAAAGGTACTTGCAGGAAAAAGCAGAGAGAATTGAAAGTTTGGGGAGCACGGGTTTAAAAAACAAAAGCCAAGACAAGGAGGAAGATGGACATGAAGGCAATAATAAAGACATTTAATATGTAAGTCAATACACGGCGAATTGAATGTGAATCGGAAAACTAGTGAAAAACTTGAAAAAGTTCTGAAGGCACAAGGTAACATGTAACACCACTTTGTACTTACCTGCTGTTTACAACAAATAAAACCTGTGATTGCTTGAATGAAAAGCTTTCCATTTTAATTACACTTCACCTTTTTGTTCTCATCTCCAATTAACCATTAGTGTTATGCCGGATTCGCATGTTTGCCAAACCTCAAGAAACCATCATTGAAACTTTTGGATAGTGTTTAGCTTGCGAGCGCTTGTGGTCGATCCGATCGAGTATCGGTCTTTTGGACAAATCAAACGTATTTGCTTGGCTGCTCAGAAAACAGGAAAGCACTTCCAATCGGGTGGAGGGCGATGTTTACTCCGCCGAACGTTTGAAGTTTGTGGCAAGTCCTAACCGTGTGGAAACGGCATTAGAACTTTTAGGGGGTTTGATTTTCATCTTTTGTGTTTATATAATTTTGCCTTCATTGCTTCAGGGTACATATACATATCTACTACTTTGATCAATCATTCGTCATTCTCAGAATTGCCACAATATGGCACTGCTACTGACCCGAAAGCTCTTTTGTTAGGTTCTCATATCTGTGCTAACATTGCCTCCAAATATCCGTCTATCCACGTATTTTCGACTAAAAGACTTTGTGTAAAACAAAACTAGATTTAGAAGCACTTTTCTAAAAAAGGACTACATCGATTGAAAAAAAACTTTGGTGAAAAAACTGTAAACTTCCATTCATGCCGTCAGTGGCGTGAGTTTGTATGGAAATTAAAGGAGGGCTCCTCGTAAATAAAAAGTGGAGATTGCATTTTTCTATAAATGTTTTAATGAAGAGTACTCAATGAAAGATTTCAATTAGTATTTTTAGAGGCAGATCTTTACTGAAATGTACGCTTGCTGTTAGAAGACCGCCTGAAGTTTATACTTGTTGACCTCTCACCGGCCTATTTGAAGGCGGATTGCATTATTATGCAAATAGGGTAGTGAGAGATCAACAAGTATAAACTTCAGGAAGTCTTCTAACAGCAAGGGTGCATTTCAGGTACATTTTCTCGAAATTAATTGCAAAACAACCACTAAAGATAACCTAATGATTTTTTTTTATCTAATTTGTACATGTTTTTACTTTTAAAAAATACCCATCCCTTTTCTACGTCTTTGAAAAGTGCTTGCTATAGTCATTGTCGAAATATCACGGGCAACTTTGAGGGACCTTTATTTTAATTTAATTTTTTTCTAACCGAATTTAAAAATGAATTATATATCTTATTAATAAATGTTCCATTGACTATGCTGTTCCAATCGGGATTTTTATTATTTTGAAATTTGCAAATATACATCATTTTATAAAACAGTTGTAATTTGCCCTTTTTTAACTCTTTACTAATAATAATAATAAATATAAATATTTCTGTTAGAAGTGATGTTTAAGATAAAATATGGCATAAAACATGATTGCAGAAGCTTACAATTCAATCCGTAATGCCAGGGCCGTAGCGTTCGTTACCTTATTAAGAAAATATTCTCGGTTGGCCGCATTTTCCTCTCTCCGGGCCCTTTTTGCAGTATTACTCACCCTATGTTCGGAGCGGTCGATGTGTTTTTCGTCTCCCAAACGCGTCACGTCGGTTTCGCCATTTTGTTTTATCAAAAGCCTGATCTGGATACAATCGCGAGGCTTTCAAAACCCCATCTAGCGTATCAAGCTACCATTGTTTCGCCTTTTGGTCGCTTACCATCAACTTCGATGTTCACATCAATCTTGGCGAGCAAATTCTCGTTAGCGCGAATTACGTGACCATACCAACGAAGACGCCTCTCTTGCAATTTTTTCACGATCGGTGCAACACCATATTGATTGTGGATATCCTTACTTCGGATATGATCAAAGCGTGTCACGCCACTAGTCCAACGTAACATCTTCGTCTCCATTACCGCAAGAAGCCATTCATTGCCTTTCACAATGGGCCTACACTCAGAACCATAGAGCGCGACAGGGCGGACGACATTGTGGTAAATTTTAGATTTGAGACGTTCGTTGATTCGTCTATCACAAAGAACACCAGTTGTGGAACTCCATCTCTTCCAGGTTGCGCTAATGCATAAAGTAATTGACCCGAGATATTTAAATTGCTCAGTTCTGAATAGGTCACTGCCATTAACAGCGATTGTTTCATGGGGATCGGTCGTCAAAAATTCATTTTTTTCACATTCAATCTGAGACCGTCATTCCATTTTTGGCCAAATTGATCGGTGACCCCGAGGGTTACCCATGATACCTGATACCGCCTGCCTTTTCATCTACATGATCATTAAAGTCACCTGCAAATATAATATAGCCACCAGCACGCACGACGCAAGACTTTACATCGTGAAGTTGCTAGAAGACATCTTTCTCGGTATCAGGTTGGCCTGTCTATGGAACGTACGCCGTGAAGAAGTGAATAGTGCAATGAGCTGATATAGTGGTGAGCTTCATCATGGCGTCACGGAGTCCCTCTGAGATGGAAATGGCACCACCGTATTGATTGTATGAGCTAGCTAGAGTAACAATTTTTACAACGTTCTCGTTCGATGTCGCAGCTTTTGGCACCAAACCATCAGGTTTCTTGTAGAGCGCTGATATCAATGCGCCTTTTCCGAAGGGTTCTTGTGAATTCCTCGGTCTTTCCAGTCAGGGTGTCAATATTTAGCGTGCAGACATGTATTTCTTTTGCTCGGACTAACTTACTTACGTCCTGACGCTGTCCTTGCGTCAAGAACACTTGCCCATTTCACGACAGGACCGGAGACTGTCCTGCCACGTCAACTGAGATGGATGCCCCAGCATTTCTCCGAGGCACATTGTTACTCAATCCGATCATTTTGTTTTTAACGACATTGGATGCATTTTCTTGGTCAGCCTATCGCGGGACCTGTCATCAAGAGAGATCAGGTAGAATTTAGCATAGTGAAATAACTCCAACTATACTTTATTTATGTCTTTCCCTGATCTCAGCATTTATCATTACATTGTCACCACTCCTAACGGAAATGGTCATAGCGTAGGTAGTCCAATTGGCCCTGTGGTCCGACGTTTTGATGCCACAAACTGCTCTGGTGGGATCAAATGGAGCAGAGTTTAACTGGTTCAACTACCCCGTAGCATTGACGAAGGAAAGCACCTCGCTATCTGACGACTTTAGCGGCTACTAAGTAGTATGAATAGATTCCACTAAGAACAAAGTTTTAATGGCCGCTTGGCTGTCGGTTAGAATGGCTATGTTACGGCGATGGAACTCGGATCATGTCCAGTATCATCAGTATTTCCCTACGGCTCGGCTATTATTATGTATCCGAGAAAACTACCCCATCGGTGAAGAATACTGTGTCATAACCTTGTAACACGTCGCAGGTCTTCCACCAGTGGAGATATTATAAACAAAATTGACAAGATAGTTAAAGGGACCAAATAAAAAAAGAGGGAAAAAGCGGTGTATACTAAATAAATTATGGCGACTGAAACAAATTCTATATATGTAGAATAGACAAAATAACTCAGAAACTGAAAAACTTATCCATATAGGAGTCGTAGGACGGAAATCTGAAAACTCCGTGGTGATAATTATGCGAGCCACCCGAAATTGCACAATCAACTTAAACGCCACGATGAAACATGGGACTCAACGAGGGTCACTCTTCCCTCTTATGTGTCATTAAAAAATCTACTCGTTGACTTCAACACTTTGCATACGTTGTTATGAATATTAATAGTATCACAAACTTGGCTTTATTATTACCGTCATTCTTCTGCAGTTTCCATATTCGTTTCCGAACCGCAAAATCTTTTCCTTCCTGAAATGGATTCACTTTGTTGACAAGCAGCACGCGTTCTACTGTTTGGTATAAAATTAACAAGTACAGAATAGAAACTCGGTAAGCATTTAACCATAGACATCATCAGGAAACTATTTTTCCAACGTTCACGATGCATCGACGATTTCTTAATGATTCATTAATAATAATGGGTCCTATTCGAATATTATCGCTCCCAGTAGGTCCTCCTGGTATTTCTCAGCACTTTTCAGTTCTAACTTGTTTTGTGACTTATGTAAGAGTATTTCATACATTCATACAGTGAAAAAGTTGATCTAATAAAATCTTAAAGGACTTTAAAACCTTCATTTTTGTCCGTATTTGTGATGTACGGTTAAATCAAGCAAGATGATTATTAAACAGATAGTCATGGGACGTGTAGCTATGGGAATAGAAAAACGAGTTATTATTATACCGATCAGAGGCTTTGTATGATTTGTATACAGGTCTCTATTGTAATGGCTTGCATTGAAATAAATGCGTCGCGTTGGACACTGAGAATGCCGTGGACACACCACAGGTGAGTATATGAAACGCTAATTAAAGTTGCAAACAAGAAAATAAAAACCGGAACTACCTAAATTTAGTTGGGACGATGAGTATTGTTTGATTGAGTTGCAAATGAATAATTGATAGGTTTAGCGGAGATCAGAGCAGCCGGTAAAATGGACGTTACAACTTATTTACGTCTCTGCAACCCACTCTACATTTCTGAATGTAAATACTTTTACATTCTGATATGAAATATTTACCAAACGTCAGAAAAATGTTGTTTTTTACTATATGCTGCGGTATCACCAGCAATCACACCAGCTCAGCAGATGACAGGAGGCAGTACCCCTCTGGCATGAGCTTACTCCCAATTTTATTCCATTTACACGTTCATCTTTAGCTCTTTGTTAAGCTTGCTTCTTCTGTCTTTCATGAGGCAATCTAACTGAAGGCCGCCGTGAATGAAGGTAAACCTGATGCGTTTAAGTACTGGTACCGCAAAAATTCCCTGGAAGTGAAACTCAGTATTCCCCGTGGCAAAAGGGAATTCAGTAACGCTATGATCAGGGAAACAAAAGCTGTCGCAAATGACTATGATTTATCTACCGCATCACGGAAGTCTGCTCGCTCATAAGTCGTGAACCCCGGCCAAATGGTTCTTGATTTTGGAAGAGAGGCAAGCAGGATCGGACTGAAGATAAACACCAACAAAACCAAGGTTCTCAGACAGATTGGTCATCGCGCTCCTCCTATCTGCATAATCGGGCAGAACACCGAAGGTGTCGGCCAATTTGTGTAGCTTGGTAGCGTTGTTCCTGCCAACGGTGACTCCGAACAAACAAGCTTACATTGGAGATTTTTCAACTGAGTAGTGGGATCCAAGAAGTCAACGAAAACGTAGCATTTTTCCGTTGTTTAAATGAAAGGGAATATTTTTCACCTGTCATTGAAGAGGAATAATTTGTAATATGATGTTACCTAATTTAATAAATTATAATAGAAATTAAGTAAGTAAACTTTAAATAAAATAATGAAAAGTTGTGTTTAAATTAGCAGTGCATAAATTTTATAGTTGTGGCCTCGATAGAATAGAAAAAAAACGTGACCAAAGCTGAAATCAAGATTTGCACAAAGAAGGACAAAGTTTCCTGTGTCACAATCCACCTTGATCAAGTTGAAGAAAAATTATCAAAGCGCTGTAAAGTTCGTTGAATAGGCCTCGCTGCAAACTTCATTCGTAACTTTGGATGGAGAAATCAAAATCGGAGAGTGAATGTTATCGAACACGTCATCATTTATGATGCCAAGAAGATTCATGACAAAAAACGCATTGCGAAAAAAGAAGGAGGAACTATTCGACTATGCCATACCAATTCATAAATTTTGAAGAAAATTACACGATTCGGTCGATACAATCTTTTATTTTTTTGTTCCGCCACCGCGCTCAGATTAAGTTCGTTCGAAGTATAACGCTGGACGACGGGCGACGGGGGCTTGATTCCTCCAACTAGAGGCCCAGTGTATGTTGGCGGACGTCCCCAGATACAATCAAGAGCTCGTCGGTCAGGATGAGGAATCAATCGCATTCGTCGCCGATATTCTGGGCTCTTCCGTCAACTCGGGAAGCAGCTCATCAGGCGTCTTTCGGTAAGTGAGACAGCAAAGCTGAATTGGATTTATTGTTTGGCGACCGCGCAGGTCCTGAAGTGTTGGTTTTAGCAACTACCGGAGAGCACGAATGACGTACTAGCGTGTGATGAGGGTTGATAAAATCAGGGGATACTCGCGTTCTGTGATCGCGAAAGTATCTCACGATACGACGAAATGGCGTAAGTGCTGCTCTCACGTTGGCAGCGTTGCGTTCAAGAGGGTGGATTAGAGCACGTTCAACATCCACCTCACGAAACAGGCGGTCGGGTAGTCGCACGTGCTGATACCATCGCAAATTTACAGATAGAGCCACTAAATATACCAGCCCATACAAATTTATCGCAACACAACAAAAAAAACTAATTTCGCTGTAGGACGCGGCGTCATCTACTTGAAGCCCAGCTACCCGTCGCCTAAAAGTGTACGACCCCCTTAGTAAGCGCAATTTTCTAAGTGGACACGAGCGCGGGGGTCTCCGTCCTCCCCGTCACCAGACTCAATAATTATTTCTGCAGCAGCTAAAATTAGCGGCAACAAACTCCATGTCCATAAACACTTAGGGTTACAGACAAGTGAATGAGAGTTTCGCTCTGTGTAGGACTTTTTCGTAGCAATCTTTGACAGATCCACCAACTTCTCTTAAGTTGCCAGGGAAAATTTCAACCTGTTCGAACCGCAACACTCCTTCCTCTCAGTCAGTTAAGCATGACGTTCAGCAACACATGCACTCTACTGGGTCTCCAAACTTCTCGAATGTACGCCCTTTATCACCCCAAAAGCTCGTTGTAACGCGGAAAAGATTCAACGAATTCATTGAACAGGGTATATGTAGACCTTTCAACAGTTGTTGGGCATTTCCACCCCATCTGGTCCCCAATCCAATATCGAATGACGATCTTGTGGAGATTATAGACGCCTGAAAGTTCAAACAATTCCGGACCGGTACCTCATTGTTCCCGCGAATCTCCAGAAGGCACCCACACGTTCCAGACCAAGCAGCAGCTGGTAAATGCTACACATTTCAACATGACGAAAGACTTTAGAGGTGGCTGTAAATGTTTCGATGGTGCTGTGAGGGTTGTTAACGATAGGCTTCTTATCCACGATGATGAGCAGCTGAAAATGTAAAAGGAGCACTTCACTACGATTCTCAAACACGTAACATTTGGCGAAATTCCACCTGTCGTGGATAGCACGCCGTTACGGACCTGCAAACAGAAATAAAATCATCTTTGCCGGTAATGTGCTCGCGGAGCTCGTCTTTGCGGCTCGTGGAGTTTCTATGGTCGGTGTTATTTATATATCTAGGTAGATTCGTTTTTACTGACGATGGCATAGTACCTCATTGCCCTTGACGTATTAAAAACGCTAATTCCGCGTTTGCTATTGTGTTCAAAATCTGGAAATGCAGATACCTCAGCACCAATATCTAGTTGAACTTGTTCAACACCAACGTTCTCTCGTGCCCCTGAATGGGAGTAGTACATGGATAGTGACCACTATAATTACTCAAAAACTTGAAACTTCCTTCAACCATGTCTACGACGTCGTATCGGGGTACTCTGGTTTGAGAGAATAACAAACGAAGAACTTCGCTAGCTTATAGGCCAACTACCCCTGGACGTGTTGATCAGCAGGCGAAAGTATCAGTGGAAAGGTGACACACGAGTCGCCCTAAAGCTACGTGGCGCAGAATAGTGGAGACAACGTGTAAGCTTTTCGGAATATTCTAGGACTTGCGGAAGCAAAATGCCAGGAAAAGACAGCAATAGCGCGGGTGTGCGGTTAACGTACCATGCCCCACATAACTGGACTATGACAACCATATATATGTAAAAATACGAACTTCCACGATCCTAAATACTGTTACTTTACACACAACGGGAGAGGAAATAAAGAGAATATTTTGGATATAATTTTGTTTGCTTTATTAAAATCACTTTTACGTAGAAAATGTAATACAGACTCATCTCCGATTTCTATTTTTGTATAACGAAAAAAAACAGAACAACCACTTAAAACATAATATATAATTCAAAAGATAAACTGGCTAATTTCCACTTCTTTCTACTATGATTTTATTAGTATGTTAAGAGGGTAAGTCTTAGGGACAAATTACTAGAAGACGTCAAATCCGGAGTCTTCGGGGTGTTCGATAGAATATTTTAAACAAATTTATGCAAATAGGCAAAATAAGAATAATGACTAAATCATTTGCATTGCATTATAAGAGAATATAAAATAAAAAAAATTAGGATGTAGAGAAAAAATATTCTCAATCAAACATTTCCTCCTTTATTGTTATTTCAGCCTTTGGTGATTGCGTTCGAGTAGTTATAGCTTTATTTCCTTTCGTAGACAAATCTTTCACTTGAGTCTTACTGATTCTGCTACTTTTACTGCGCCCTTGACTACAGATCATGTTACCACTACTATTATTATTTGCTGTTGTGTGATTTGTGATAGCCCCTCCTGGGATCGAGGTGGAGGTTGGTGCAGTCATTGTGATTGGTATTGTGGCAAGTTGGTGTCCATCTGTAAATAAAAATAAATATATGCAAACATATACCACTGAATTTCTTTGCATTGTAATTAATTGCAGATACAATGTCTACATGCTGCTAACGATACTATACTTTTCTTGTCTAGTTTATAACCCAATCATTCCTCAGCCATTGCAACTACAGTGGTCTTTCCGTCAATTCTTTACAAGGTATTTGTAAAAGACAGACAGGCAATATCAAATCAACAGGTAGCACAAATTGCGATGATGCTCATTATGTCTCGAAAAATAATCTTCATATATCAAATTAGTTGCACACTATTATTTTGAAAAGAAATTACTGAGTAAACAACCAGGATGTGCAATCGGCCGTTGTCAATAGAATTACCGTTTGTGTTCGTTTTCTTTTTGCAATCCTATAATGTTAAAAGCATTCTCTGCTAACCTCCTTTCCAAATTTCGTAGATATTTGAGTTGAAGTCATAAACTTAGCGACAGCACACTCTGCCCAACTTTTATCAGGGACTTTTTTGTTAAGCTGATATATAGTACTCGTATTACTATCAACCTTGATTCTAGGAGAGAAGTGTTAAAAAGATTCAGTATTGAACCGCGTACTTGCTTTATAATTATACGTACACGATATGAATGGAGTAATATAGAACAACTATACGTGGAAAATACTAGAGCTCCTTTTTTTTTCATTTTTGAATAATTACATTTCGATACTAATAATAGTCCATAAATCCTTTCTGCCAGGCGGTAGCAAAATATATATTTATATATAATCATGCGTAATGGCGACAGAGATAACAATGAAGCCAGTAATACACAGCAACATTTGATTTGACAGGAGATAGTTTTGCGTTAATAACACACTTCTATTCGATGTTCACACAAATAGAAAGCAAGAATATAGCAGAAGAGCATATATCAAATTGAATGATACATCATGTTTTATTGTTATTTTTAAAAGCTGAGTATCCATTCTTCGATATATACATACAGTATGCAAAATTCGTATTCGTACACCCTATATTTTGCGGGTTTTTGGGTTATTTCTGAGAAATGATAGAAAATTCGTTCAATCTTATATAACAATTTTTTACATAAATATGTATGTAGTTGTTATAGAACATTAATCTTAAATTTTATTTACATCCGTTTGTTCAAGAGAACAATTTCCAAATTCAATCGAAGCAAAATTCGTATTCGTACACCCCGACTAGCGGCTTGAACTCAATCCCTGTACGATATTAATCATTTTGCACTGTAAAATTCTAACGGTAAATTCTTGAAAAAGTGTGGTTGACAGTTCGAGCTAAAGTGTTTTGGGAATTACAAATAAAGAGTTAATTCTTTAACAAATTTTCCAAATGAGTCGAAAAGGTAGTGAATTTTCGAACAGTGATCGTAAGATAGTGATACAGCTATACAAGGATGGTAAATCCTTGAGACAAATTGCAAAAATTATGCATAGGAGTCACTCGACAATTCAATCTGTAGTAAAGATTTACAATTTGTCTGGTAGAATCGAGAAGAAAAAAAGAAATGGAAACAGATTAATTTTGTCAAGGAGACACCAATCCTTTGTTCGGCGTGTTGTTCGACAGGATAACACGATAAGTGCAGTGAAATTAGCAGGACTTTTGCAAAACCAGTTCCAAATTAAAATTACACCCCAAAGTGTTCGGAATTATTTGCGTAGATTCGGTATACAGAGCCGGACTGCCGCTTCTAAGCCATTTATCAACAATGTCAATAGAAGAAAACGGTTAAACTTTGCAAAAAGATATCTAAACAAGGATTTTCGTTATTGGAAACGAGTAATTTTTTCAGACGAGTGCAAAATTAATCTAAAGTTGTCGGACGGACGGGTTCGTATATGGCGAGAAAAAAATACGAGGCTATATCCAAAAAACATGCTTCCTACATTTAAGCATGGAGGTGGTTCGTTGATGATTTGGGGATGTTTTGCAGCTTCTGGTGTTGGAAACTTGCATTTTATTGATGGAATAATGAACGCGAAGCAATATGTGCAAATTCTTAAAACTAATTTACATCAGAGTGCACAAAATTTAGGAATTCGTAGGAAGTATATATTTCAACAGGACAATGATCCGAAGCATACGGCACTTCACACGCGGCTTTGGCTACTCTACAATTGTTGAAAGTGTTTAAACACGCCTCCACAGAGTCCTGACGTTAACCCAATAGAAAATTTATGGTCTATTTTCAAGAAGAATCTAAAAAATTACAGTATTAGGAATAAAGAAGACCTGAAAACTGCCTTGCAGACCGAATGGCAAAATATTTCACCGAACTTAACCCAAAAATTAGTTCAATCAATGCCAAATAGGCTTAGAGCAATAATAAAACAAAAAGGAAGGAAGAAGAAGGAAAGAAGGAAGGAAGGAAGGAAGTACTAAAACTATATTTCTAGCACATTTTTTGAAGTCTGTAGGTGTACGAATACGAATTTTATTTTGAGTTTTATATGAATTACTGTTTTTATTATTAAGTTTAAAATATATTTTATACTTGTTATTATGTACATGAATTAACCTCTTCATTTGCTATAATAATATACAATTTATTTATCTCTTAATGTTATATTTGACTTAAAAATAACAAATAATAGGTAAAAAATGGGTGTACGAATACGAATTTTGCATACTGTAGATAATCATATGTCATATGCGCCCCTAAATGTGGAGCAGACAGTACGACGCTTTTCCCATTATTATTTACGCCTTATTATTACTATTCATTCTGTTGTTATTTTGATTTGATAAAGTTTGTAACTCACCTTCTTCCGTATGCAACTGCAAATGGCCTGATTGCACCCATCCTAGTAAAATCTTTGGTGGTATCTGAGATATTCCTGGTGTTGGGTAAATTGCGCTATTTATACTATTTAAATGGCTGATGCCGCTGCCTTTTAAATTGTCCTGGGTAATGTTTTGATTACTGTTACTTAGACTTGTTGATTCTGGGCCAGGTACAGGATCATCAACATCCGATGAGTCATCTGATTCAATAGTAGAAGATATTGGTGACCGATCATCCTGAGAAATAGAAATAATAAATGGCATTAGAACTATTTGTTCAATTAGATTTTTTTGGATAAGTATGTATTGAATCAACCTAACTGCACACTTAAAATCACACTTATTCTTTTTTAAGCCCATTGAGCTATGGTTTAAGAATACAAATTTTTTCCTTGCTTGTCGGAAAAGGCGACTGCAGGAATTAGAAATTTGTGAGCTGGCAACCTGAAAAATTTTGAAACTACCGAATGCGAATATGGATTACTCTACAAAGTAGAAGTGAAATTATGTTTACCGTCAATGCACTTAAATAAAGTAAGACCCACAGCTTTTACGGTTTCGCTTTCTTTTTGCGTCATGAACGTTTGTGTTTGGCCTTGTCCTTATTCCACTGATGTAGACTTATCGTTTTCGCTGCATTAAATCTATGAATAATTAAACTGATGTTCAGTCTCATATAAAGACAAATAGGAAAAAAATAACAATGAGAAATAGGAGTCCGCGCGAATGTTCTACGCTGCACAAAGAAGCAAACAGGAGACATATGGAAAGCATTCGAAATACTATATACAAACTCTTTTACGCTGGTTTCAAACGACAAGTTATCAAAAAGATTTGCTCCCCTGACTATAGTCTGAATTTTCTTCAAAACCCAATTTGATGATATGCAATAATGTCGATAAGATCGATTGCACTGCTATTGCGAACACATATATATACACATATGTTGTCCCCATTTTATATTCAGCAGAGTTGCAATGCAATATTTCGACATATATGGATATATAATACAAGTGTATTGCATTATTATTATTATATTATATATTAACTGTATACAGAATATTATCTGGGAAGTGTATATCAGAAATAATATTAGAAACAGAGAGCTATTGTAATTTCAAAATATCTAGAATATACAAAAGATATAACTTCGTATCTTAGAAGAATATCACCCTTGCCCTTTTTAAGCGCGTGCTTTGCCTAATTTTTTTCAAGCGAAGAAAGAGAATCCATGTTAAAATTGCTTAACTACAGTATCATTCCAATTACAATAAAGTCGAAATTGTAGACGTTCTTCTTTTGTAAAAGCACCCCTGTTATACTCATAAGTGGAAGGCATTTTTTTAAATTTACGTTGCCATCGAAGCAAGCACACTTCAAATTTAAAGTATTCCCGAAGCATCACCCTTAAAATGAGGCCTTATTGTCGTGTTGAAGAAAATTTAAAAAAACATAACATGTTGAAAATACCAATACATCCTAGTCGTCTAGCGTAATTACCCAGCGTTTCACCTGGTATTCAACCATATTGAAAGTGTTCCTTTTGTTCACATCCACGCTCGCTCCACAGAGACTTTATGTCTAGCTTAGTTTGCCATACAAACATATTTGCATTATATCAGGCAGCCAGTAGCCACCTTACGAGCGATCCCGCAGAGATGCGGCTTGAATCATTGTCCATACCATGACATGAGAATTCTGCTGGATTGATCGGTATTTTCTCTCAGGTATAATTTGAAATACCGCTTGAAAGATTTACTTGAAATTAGAGTTACATGGAAAAGTATTGGAACACCTACTGGATATTATACCTCTACAGAATATACTTGTATGCAAAAAAGACAAAGGATATTCCAGTATTATTCGAAAGGGAGTTGAATATTGACTGCCTTTCGTCTCTGTTCCCATATAATAATTAGAAAAATTAAATTTCACTCGTCTTACACATGTAGCCACTTTTTCATGTGTTTGATAGCTTTCTAAATCAATTAAGCATTTGTTCTTGGACGGATTAAATTCATTTCCTCAGTAAACATCTAGTTCCATTTTGAAATACCTCTATTTTATTTGATCTGAAAATTATATTCGAGGATGTGTATGAGTTACAATAACACTCCCTCCAAAACCCCGGAGACTTGAAGTCTATGTTGTTTTCCGTCCAAGGCACAGGCGATGCCGATCTTATTTCACATACACGTTCATCGTGACGTTCATCTTTAATGATGGACAGTTCCGACATGGCATCAGTAAAAGCTCGTCGTCGTTTCAACCAGACCATTAGGAGCACAATTTCTTGTTTTTATTCTTGCCTTACGGAATAATCAGGTGTTAGGAAAAAACCAAGAGCAATGTAAACATGTATACGAGGCATATATAACTAACTGCCATACTCGCAAAGTAGCCGCATGAACTATTGCTGTTGCAACAGTATCAGTACCACTGGCGATGCGTAAACCGTACAAAATAAAAGTTGAGTTGCACATTCCTTATCCCCAACTAATAAGGAATATGATGTACGCAATTTAGTTTCTTGTTGTCTAACAGGAATCGCAAGATCAGAATCCCAATTCGCAAGATCAGCAATGCTCAAGGCATCTATAATTCTCTACATGTCACTCATGCAAGATACAGTGCAATATGTTCTTGTATTCATGCTGCGTAGGGAATACCTTTACCATTTTTGCAAAATTTTATGATAGAACCTGTTGATTATTGGTACTTTTAGAATTCTCTATGAATTTTCAATTAATTTAATGATAAAAGAATTGTATGATGCGCATACTGAACATGATACACCGGAGGCATACTGTCTGCTCTAGAAATTGCTCGCAAAAAGGTGGATGATTTTCCTTTTTCATCTTTAACAGAACGTTTCTTTATTAGAATTCCAAATGGAATATCTTGCACTAAACATCTGCAGCTGAAACACACATAAGTATTATACCATCGGTTATATAATCAAAATAATATTAAAAGCAAATGAAAGATGATCTTCTGGAAGCTGTTGTAATGTTCGCTGGTCTCACGGCCTTATAGTGTTTTGTCCCAGACTGGCAGGGACAATGTACAACACACCTGGTATATAACTATATTTTAGAAAACAAAAAAAAAACCATTAAATTCATCCTAGAAATATGAAATTCGGTATAAGCTTTAACATAATCCGTGAATTTCGGTATAACTGTAAATGATAATGTACTGCTAATAAAGTTTAAAGGAGGTCCGTCTATAGCTAACAAACAATTTGTGTTCCGTTTTGCACTGGTTATTTTTTGGGTAAAATAGCATAAACCGTGGTGAAATTTGGGAATACACCCAAATATCGTTTTATTTTAACTTTTTTGTAAATTTACTACAGTTTCAGTGTATTCCATATTGTGGTGATTTTTTAAAACGTTGCGTATAAAATCATGCCAAAATAGAATGCAATCAGAGTATATACTTTCCATTAAATCATTCACTTTTTATGACTTGACGTGGGAAGAACAATTCATCAAATGTTCAAGCAGAAGATTTTTGAATGCGGGAGAAAAAAGGTAGAAAGTTAGAGTTTATTCAGCATTGACATTGGGAACGCAAGGAGTTAGAACAATCTGCATCGATGGTTACTATCACTTCACGGCATATTACCGCATAAATATTAATCACAATAATATGTCAAGTGATAGTAACTATTGTTGTAGAGTATTTAACTATAATCTCATGCAAATCCCAATGCCAAAATTTAATATTTCTTGGTTTTTGAATGGAATGAATGGAGTTACGTTTGTGATTCTTTACGATGAAGCCAAAGTTTCAAATTCATTTTTTTTGTGTGGTATTCAGCACATATCTGAAGATTTAATTTCATTTTTTAAATTTCTCTTCCGTTTGATTTAGTTCAGACTTCAGCTTCAGTTAGACATTCCGTTTTATTTTGCATGTTAATAGAGTTGAGTGAAGTCTACTGATCTATTTACCGCGAATAAATAGTCTTGTCTCTACAATTACGAAAAGATTGCTTTTATATTAGGGACAATCCTGTTTTATTTATTTGCATCCTTCCTCAGTGCTTCCAATCAGATTGTAAGCAATGTGAAAGGGAGTAACTGGCTCCCGAAATATCGATATCCGCAAATGAATACAATAGGGTTGTCCCTAATCAAAAAAGAATCTTTCCGTTTCATTGAAATGCAAGACAACCAAGGAGTTCAACGCTAGAAATCTACGACTAATATAAAATAACGGCGATTTGTTCAGAACGCCCACAAAGTGTCGAAATTGATAGTCGAAGTAAGGGGCAATGCCTTCAGACTCTTCCCAGGCCCATTATTTGAGATTAGAGTAAATAAAGAAGAAGTATGACATATGAGATTCATTCATATGGGTCATATTTCCCTGAGTGGCGTACTGTTATTCAAATTTCCCAGCCTGCGAAGACAATCCAAGTGAAAAAGAAGAACTGGAGTCGACAATAGTTTCAGATAGTACTGATGCATCATGTCGTTGTGCGATAGGCCATTGCAATAGGCAAGCGTGTTTTTTGCCTAAATGTTTCTTAAGTGCATATATAAATATTCGATGATGTGAACATTAGACTCAGTTGTTTTTTATTTATTCGTGGCACATGAACCGGCAGTTTGATTTTATCCCCGGGGATATTCTTTATATCGGCGGCCATCCTTGAGTAGTGGATTCTATTGCATTGCAAACCCCGCAATGGAGCCCGACCTGTATGATGTTACATCCGCCTTCTTATCAACACGTCTCAAGTGCCAGCGATGTCTTCCATTTGTCACAGCCCAGAGTACAATGAAGGCAAGACGCAGAAGTGTAGCGGGTAAGTGATGTACGTAATATTATAAAAGTGATATCACCTTAAACGTTACAGTATCACCAAACATTATAGCATCACCTAACATTACCACATTATCTAACTTCCCGCATTACCACACATTACAACAGCACTTAACATTACCGCATTAACTAACATTACCACATTACCAAATATTACATCACTTAGCATGCGCCCAAATTTTCGCACTCACGACGGATTTCCTTCTTCGGAATTTTAATGATCATACCCTTCTTCTTTCTCGCAAAGATCTTAGTAAGTAAAGTAAATAAGTAAGTAAAAATAAAAATCCTCCAGAAATAATAGGAGCTACAAACATCAGTTCTACCCAGAAGCCTCTCTACTGCTCTTGAGTACATTGATGGCAAAGATGATTTTATTTTTGTTTGGAGCAGAGATCTGTATGCGCGTGCTATCATTCACGACAAGTGGTACTTCACCCAATGTTATATGATTAACAGTCGTGATGAAGTATTTCTTTCATCGCCTACTATTAACGTCCCTCACAGGACCATCGATATGCTTACGAGTACATGAAAGCTCTTTAGTAATGTGCTGTTAGTGGTGAAATCTTTGTTTCTTGCAGCAGCTTCTGTTTCCGTCACTAATGCATGGTAGATTTCCTTTTGTCACAGCAAATGCTACGCTGTGCCATCACCGTTGAACGAAAAACGAAATTGCTGGGATGGTCCTGGGAGTGTATTCTGGGGTCCAGAAAACAATTGAAAACTGTTTTTGAAAGTCAAAGCTCTTAGTCGTGACGTCAGTCTCTAGCCGAAACGGTGTTATAATTTGCTGGACCAGAAAATTTCTATCCTTTTAGTCGTCTTTTACGACAACCTCAATATTCCAAATCATTGAATTATTCCACATCCAAGGTAATTAATTAATCATTTTCATTGCACACGGTTACTCCAATTTATTTTTATTTAACTTCAACACTAAAGACCATGCTTTCGTGTTATTAGATTGATGATCATATCAACAGTACCTTGTTTTGTTTCTTTTGTCCGGCCATTTCCGTTAGTCACCACGAGTCAAATATTTTCACGAACCTCAAAATTGACGTTTAATTAAAAAGAATGGAATTTTAATCAGCATCAAACAATCAAATGTTTTTATTGAAGCGCATTTTTCTTATTCAACTCATCAAAAACTATTTGTTTTGAATACAAAGAATCAAACATTACTCATAATACATTTCTATTTCGGCCAGAAAATATTGAAATTTATTGTACACATGCAAAAAAACGTGCACTGATGTATGCGAACAATTAGCATTTCATTTCCTTGCATTTTGATCAGAGTTGCTCAATTACGAATTACGAGTTTAAAATAAATACGAATGATAGGTCGATCAAGTTAGTTATGTATAATATTTGTGCCACATTACGCGGCACAGGATTAATTTAAAGTTTCTACAGAAATCAAACCATTTCCAGTCGAAACCGGAACCCGATTATCAAAATATCTTTTAATCACTAGCAATATTTTCCTACTTTCACAGCAGTTACTATCGAGAAAATTTATAGAAAATTTTCAAATCAACGAAACAATCCCAAACAAAGGGAATATTCCGTATGCTGAGCATTAGTATTATAGAAACAATGTCGCCTTGATATAAAGATTTGCGTAAGCAACTAAGCATCCCATTACAGTCACCGATCAAATCTTCTTTATTAATATGAATTCGACAGTTGGGCGATGCAACGATAAACGATTCAAAGATCCATTGCATTACTCCGATCTGGTACGAGTTAATATTCGGCCTCCGTTGATGTTCCGATTACAAGGCAACATTTCCAATGCATTCTCATTTCGCAATCTCAGCAGTTAATGCATTCCAGTTGACCAATCAGCCGGTACACAGTTTCATTTTAAGGTAGCTTGATACACCCAAATTTAGAGCTATGCAACACTTGTCCTGGCACCTGCAATTCCTTTCAATCTTAACTTGAACGATAATTAGTTGTAGTGCATGTTTCGTATAGGACGATGCAATTCTGTAATTTGTTGAAACTCTGTGCATTGCTATAGCGTACGCTGCTCGTCACCTTAAGAGTTGATCGATTGCGTAACCTATCGTGCAATATTTCTATTGACGCAGAGTTTCGCAATTCACTGAATTGAACTAGATTTTAATAAGAAAAGTTAAAGTGTAAATTGCGCTCAAATCCTGCGTTCTTTTCGCTGAAATCTTTTCACTTCTATTTTCCAGCTGTACTTCCTATTTCACAAAAGAAGTTCTAGTTAAAAGGAATTTCATGTTTCTCCCGTAGCACAGTGGTTCAATAGGGTTTTTAAAAAATGTCCGGTTTTGATGTAACCGTGTTTGCCATGTGCAGCCATTGTTCATTGTGAATTTAAAAAAAAATCGTCCTACGCACGGAGCAATCGAAAACTGAAATAAAAAAAATCGATAACTGCTGAACTTTACGTACAATATAATGCGAAATTAAGCTTGTCGGAGATAAAAACAATGGTACTTCCAATAAAATAGATTGTTCTCAATATCAAGAAGACTACCTATACCTTCTGTTCAATTCCGCCGTTACGGCATCTGATTGTAATGCAAAAGTCTTGTGGAAGGAGCATACGGTACAGTCTGCCGGTAAAGCGTGTCCTCACTACAAGAATTCATTCTTAAAGGACATATCATTGCAATAATAATATAATTGCATAGTGAACGGTTCAATAAAACTACTTTAAGTATTATAAATATTAGTTGCTATTCCATTTTCATAGAATTGAGCATTTCGCTAAATTCATTTCTTATATTGAGGAAGAAATCTTAAATAATATTAAATTAATATTAACTTCAGACAAGAGCCTCTCTTTGCATATATTGTAATACATAAAGGTAATTTTTGTGTAACAATTTCTTCGAATTCATTGCGAACAAACTGTTTCTCCTTTGAAGTTTAAAGATTCTAACTTCAATTTTTAATTAATTGGATTACGAGAGGCATTCACAAGAAAAATAAATTTACATTCTGTAGTGATTGTATTCAAGATGCGACTTCTGCAAATTCCTCCAGATGGTTGACTGGACTGCTCCTACAAGCTTGCATTTTATAAGACTTCTCTGAGTAAGCACAAGAACACGATCTGTCGTCCCAGCATATATACCAAGTATTGTTATGAATATTATTACTCTCCTCAGAATTACTAACTCCAATCGTAATGTAACCACAGCGCTCGGACCCTGTGATAAACAAGATTTCCAAGGATCTTCATGAAGCTGAATGGATGAAAATGCACTTTAGGGATCACTACGAACTTAATGAAAAATTTTCTCTTACTTAAACATTAAAGGAGTGTATACATAGGAAACTAGAATTACAGTTTTAATTTGCGAATTAAAAAACAAATAAATCAAATTATTGAAATTTATTATCTAAGCAACCAAAATGAAGAGCATCTGCCAGCAAAGGATACTTCGATTTCAATTACTTTCTATTGATTAACATAGAAATTAGGTAAACAAGAACATGTATGTGTTGCTGAAACATTCGATTGAGGTCTTTGGACTTCCGAAGTGAATCTATCCTATTGCAACGACAAAATGTTCTCGAATTGGATAATTTATGATAACATGAACTATAAGTTCGAGTTTAATTGCGTTAACATTGGCATAGATACAGATAGCGCACTATTCTCTTTGCTTGTTAGTGCGGATTGTTATCCTCTTCATCGATAGAAATTGTCTTAAAAGACAAGCTGGATAAAATGCAGATTACTCTCCGGGGAACTCATACAATTCGAGACTTAGCATTGTACAATTTCATTCAATCGATTCGATATTCCTATCTTTAGAAAAGTACTGATTGAATTTCAATGGATCCGCCAGTACGATTGTTCCGAATGTTAAGAATCAGTTTGTTATTGTAGGATTAAGAAATAAATTTCACAAAATTAATGATCTACTAATCGGCCGACCACGGTGTCTGTAATGTGCTTACTTTAACCGATAGCTGTTGATATTCTAGAGACATTTCCTGCTTATAAAAATTTAATTAAGGCCTTTTAAGGCATCTTAATACGCCTTCCCTATCGATTACTTCACTTGGCAAGCGTATGAAAACACTTTTCCACATACTGTTGCAGGGGCACACCATTTCTTGCCATACTCGTATTTATTACGATTAAAATCAAGTGTCGTACATGCTTCATCCGTTAGACACTCCATTTTTTGCGCTTTGTAATGCACTCATTAAACACCACTGCATATACCATAATTAAGATCAATATAATAATTATGGTATGAACAGGTAAAACATACATATCATCTGCTTCTGTTTGCACTGTGAGGAATGTGAACTATTTTTGATAAATCTGATTCAAGATTAATTACCTCATTTGAATTTGCACTGACTAAAGCGGAAACAAGTGGCACAGAAAAGTTATTTTATAATCTGTTTACCAAAAATATACGAAAGAAATCTCATCTCATTTTTTAGCACCCGTGTATCTTTTTGTAACTTCCAATAGACTATTGTGTTATTGAATTCTATTGGCTACCTCTCTATCTGTCGGCTAGTCCTTTTTGTCTTCAATGAAACCTTATCACACTGCTACTGTCTATAAAGAAAAGGAGAGATCGTTTTCAAATGAGGAGCCAATTGCTTGATTCCTCAATGCTTACTGCAATCAGATTGTAATAAATACTGAAAAGGGAACTGGCTGCCCAAATGTAAAAATTACAATCAGATTGTAATAACCACTGAAGAAGGGAGCAACTGACTTCCTAAATGCATAAATATACTCCTCATTCCATTCCATTTCATATATAATAATAATGTAATAATTTGTTTTCATAGAGGGAGGTGCAGATACTGAAGGTGAAAGGTTTGGCGCTATAAGATTTGATTTGGACAATTTCAGGAAGCTTGTCGAGATTGAGATAGAATCTTCTGGCATATGCGAAACCAAAAATCGTGCAAAAGTTGACAGATTGATGTTAATATCCAAGATTCATGCTTCCATCTTCATTCTAGATTTTGAAAAAGACTTGATCTTCAGAAATTATATCGATGACTATGTATTTCAGATCGACATGTTATTACTTCGGGTATATTTAGAGAAGTAGTTTCCAAAATTGATCTAGCCAGTGCAGCTATACATACCAGACATTTCTTTTTGAAACTTTAAAACGCAACGATGTAAGCACAATATAGCCATTAGATCAATAAACACATTTCGATGCCTTTTATAATGGTAGTCTTCATTGTATCATAATTGATTGCTGTTTTACTGGAATCGATTCTAAATCTTGATCGAGCCTGTCGTGAGTATTCAGCTTCATGTCGTGCGTCTAGTTATTCGGGAATTGCAGCAGATCTGGAAGTAGACGCTCTTACTCGAAGACCTGGAATTCGTACACCGTGTAGTTGAAATGATTTGGCAGCTCTTGAAATGGAAGCTCGAACTCGCAGGTTGTCAAATCGTGCATCTCGCTTTTCTCACGTTCTTTTGGACAAAATCAAAAGAAGAAGAAGAACCTTTTGCTTGTATACACTTCAATATTTTTAAGTTTATCATTGCAAACTATGTTTGGGTATTATTGCCCTTTTTTACTACCATCGAGCTCATAGTACGAAGTACGAAATACGAAGCAAAAATTCACCTAGAAAGCGTTCTGATTATCGGAAAAAGCGACTACCTATAAGTTGAATTCGGCTACAACTTAGAGCTATCGCATAGTGATGAATGTGACTTTCAACTGGGTTTGGCTACATTCAAATCACCGGATCGGGGTGGATTTCGCATCCCATCTTCAATGCTAATCTTGAAAATGATACCGTTTTTCTCCAATAATGGTAAAATTATCCTGCTGAGCAGTCGGCAAAAACATAACATCCATAGCAGGAATAGAATTCCGAACTAGCGATGGCATCACCCATCCGAATAAAGATATTAACTCTCCTGCCGCACTGTATTTCTTTACTATGCTGCTTTACACATAGTTCAATTTGAAGATGTCGATCCAATTACAAATCCGCGCCCGTCAAACAACTCAAGAACCAAATAATTGCTATAACGATGAAAAATTATAATACCTAATGCGTTTAACGCTATATAGAACTACAGTAAGCAGCGTTCGGGCGTTGCTTTAAGAAACAAATGTAGAATACGGATAAATTCGTGATTGGCGTTTACTGTAAGCAGGATAAGCTTAAAATCAATCAGTAATCCTGTAAATTTGCAGCGTCCTTAGACAAGTGCCATGATAGATTGACTAATCAAATTGTACGACTATACTGCTATTACCGATAGTATATAGCATGAATCATTTTTCATTTCACTAATTTAGCTCTACTCAGTTCTTTTCCGGAAAATATTTTAAGCATTATCAAAAAATGTCAGTCTGTCTATTAAGTATTACACATGTTCCAGTGATTAGAAATTGGAAAACAGGAATTAGCTTATGAAAGTTTATGAAATATTTTGTCCATCCTTTATTTGGAGTGTAGCACAGTGCCAGCAACGAATTTTGCTATCTGTTGTCAAGTTGGATGCCGCCAAGGGTGGGATATATTTATTTACTTAATATGTATATCTTAAAAGTAATGAAAAGGAGCTACATAACATAATTGGGCATCACTCCTGAATTTTAAGAAAAACTTCGCGAGATGATGTCCTATTTACCAGTGACATGCGGATATCATTAAACTAAATAGATCTCCCTGAAAAATTGAACATATGTATCGATTCTGACCACAAAACATACCACCTTTGATACTACTTCCCGCATTTAATATTATGTAAAATTTATGTTGCATAAGTAAAGTTGAAGGGACTGGTTAGACTAATGTCTTACTCACCTCATAAATTGAATGAATAAACAAACGGTAGAGATTTACTCTCCAGTGTGTAGACAGAGAAGTCACGTTAAAAGTGCTGATGAAGGCGGCCACACATCCTGCCTGTTAGCCGCCCGTGACAAGCAGAGCACTTGCATCGGCTTTATTTGTTTGTTAAACTCTATTCAACGCCAGTGAGCCTTGATGTGGCATATACCGCCACTGAGCCGCTAGTTTGTGCCAAGTTCATCCTAAATTTCAGTGACGCTTTCGTGGAAAATTGTCGTTCTCCGGCTTTTAGTGAAGTAGTATTTAGACAATACAAAGAAAATAAATGTACGGTAATGAGCATTGTTTTCCCTTCCCATAAGATGTCTCAAAGTTCCAATTATATACAGGTATATATATGTTTTACTTTTTCTAACTTTCTAAGTTTCCTACCGAGTATTAAGCAAGCTTTGAGTTTGTACATCGATAAACCCGCCATAACCAAATAACTTTCTTGTGAGGATAACGCAATCAGCATTCGATGATGCTATGCTGATACTTATATAGATTTGTTACTCTAATTTATTGGTTGATTGTTGACCAGTTCTTTTAAGTTTACCTTCATTTTCTCTTTTATGGGTCAGCATTAAACATACAGTACATATAATGGGATAGTAAAGTACAGGAGATCAATTCTAAAGTAACTTCGGCGATAGGTTGTTATTGAGGAATAAATTGTGTGGTGTGATCTTAGCACGGTGTCATGCAATTAGGCGGTTGATTTGCAGCTACATGCGCAATTGTTGATGGTTTTTATCGTTTGTCAGATGAACGGAAATGTTAAGGAACGTGGAAAGGAGCTGTGTGATTGTTTTATTAATACTCGTATAATGGAAGGATTCCTTTCTGCTTAACTAATACCTTTCGTAGTCAAATGTACGAGTAGCATAGAGGAATCGCGTTTTTAATGCAAATTTATTATAGAATAAGCACCTAATTACTAACTCTAAAAAAAAACAAAATTCAGTAAACTCCTAAGTAGCGGTACACTCAAAAAGTGCTTCCAGCAGAAGAATTCAAAATTAAACATTTTGTTTCCGTGTCAGGACACCTAGAGAAGACATAAGGGATTTAGAAACAATATGTGAGGCTGACGATGTTATGGGAACTTCAACGATTCTCACTCTCCCGAGCAAGTGGCCCATATTTCACCTTCTTCTTCACGTATTTCTACTCAATGTTGCTATTATGAGGTATATTAACATCACTGCACTGGTTGTTCTTGCACTATTCTATAATCACGGGTTGAGACCATAGTATCCTGAACAGCGTACACAAACTCCTCCGGCTCATCAAAATGTTCCACAGCACACAGCAATCTGCTTAACAAACGAAACCAAAGATAATTCACGTGTTTACCATACATTGTCCTCGACTACCACTCACTAATCCATTACTGGTTTCACTTCACCACACTCAGAGGATTTAAAGATCTATCCTTCAAGTTAAGTGAACTTTACCTACAATCCGCCTTGCAATTGTGGGACTCATCTGCTCCCTACCGTAAAAATAAGCACGTAGTGAATCGTGGCGGCGTTTTCTGCTGCCACGTCAACCACGACCCTCCCTCCGATATCACGAGGCAGGTTCATTCGCCCCACGGCAGAATTTCAGTGATGTATTTGGAATTTGAACATAGTAGCCCGTATCCGCCGCTGAAGGTTTTTCACATTGGTCTTCATCCATGGCAATAACTCGTATGTGAAACGAATGGAAAGCGAACACACTAAGTGCACTCATCCTGTTCTTCCGCGAGAGATACGATTTCAGGGCTAGCCCTACACATCGTAGTAATTTCGACAGCACAACATCCTTCAATTAACCAACTCGACTATCCGTTTTTCGCAGAATTACTGGACACTTGTAGAAATCTGTCGAGGTAATAGCTTGGATGTGGAGGTCACCATTGCAATATCCGGCATGCGGCTCGCGATAACCTTTGCTGACTTGGATTCATTACTTGTCTAAACTAAATTCCATCCAAATATTACGGCTGAACATGTAAATGCCCGCAACAGGCTTTTAAGATAGTCATCTAAGTGCATCAAGGGTGTCAGCTCGCATTTAGCATATAGGGCATATTTGATTACAAAACCATGCCCTCTAGCATTATTCAGTAGCCATGAAAAGGAATTCAATGCCATACAAAACCAGAGAGGACCTAATGAATCCCCTTGGAAAATTCCTCCCCAAATAGGAATGTTCACCTCAAAGATGAGCGCACTGACAAGTGCGGGTGGTATGTCACCCACCCATGACGGTCGTCAAAAACTACTAGGTTTCGGATCAATGCGATGGAGATGTAGAACGTCGGTCAGTCAAATATGCGGGACGTTGTCGAAAGCCCTGGCGTAATCGATATAGCAACTAAATAGATTTCTCTGGCTTTTAGTTGCCTGCTACCCTAGATCCAATCCGGCGGTCCTTCTACTCCTCGGACAGGATGTTGTTGTTCTCGAGACGCGCATCAATGTCCCACCAATAACGAATGTTATGAGTTTGTAGAGGGTTGATAAACTTGTGCCTGCAGGGTCCTCCACCAACTCATCTTTAGGGACAAGTTAGGTAATCTCCGAGAAAAGATGCTTTTCGGTGTTTTTCCATATTATGAAAAAAGACAAAAGTGTAATTCAAGTGTAATTTCTCTCATCATCCTTAAAATAATTTGGAAATTTTCTTGGATTTAAGTTACAACGGTTTATTCTACCACCTGAACCAGATGTTGAGTTGCATTTTTAATTATCTTCCATATGTCTAGCTTACAATAACTTATACGGCCAAATTTATTTTGTATTTTTGCTGCAGCATACATATATCCCCTTTTTCCATCAATCTTTATTTTTTTATCATCTTGTTTTTTCAATTTAATACTTGCTTCACTTTATATGCATAAGCATAAACTTATATGAATGTTTTTTTAGGTTTCATCCCGTTAAAGTACAGCGGACAACATTATGCTAGTAAAAAATTGGCTGAATAATTAAAAAATGCAATTAACAAAATTGTTTAATCGAAATGTGATAAAGCCAGCATGAACCCAGCTAACAGAAAATGGTGGCGAAAAATTATCATCCGGCGTCGAAGCGTACAGCGTTGAAAGGTGCTCACGTCAAAACGGATGTAGAAAGGTACCACGTTTAAATAAGCGGCGTCTTAAACGTTCGTCTCAAAAAGCCATAGCCGCATCACTACGGGAATGCGTCTATGGCAGAGGAATCGCCTGGTTTGTAATATGTGCTAATCGGCCGTATATGATGATGAACCAGAATTCCGCACTCGATGCAGACCAGAACCCCTCCAGTTCTTCGAGCTGTTTCGGTAACATCCATGAGATAGTGGCGTAATTGATAGAGCATTCAATATACTCAGCATGCTGACCGGGTAACGTCAAAATCCAAATAAATGCTCTTTTGTTTCTAGCACTGAAACCAAAGCCATTTCTTTCTTACCGTCTGTATTTACATTTTGAGTTAGTATAATCTATCTCACTGATGGCAGTGGGATTTGCATCGTGATTTGACGTCGGATACCAGTCGACTCAGCTGTGAATAAATACCTGACTCAAATCAGGGTAATAATCTCGGGCGAGCGCAATGCTCTCCACATTGCCTTCTATAGGGTACTGTAATCCTGTAGTCGTCTTAAATGAAGTGGTCTAACACACTTCAAGGCCCTGATCCAATTGAATTGTTACACCAACGATTATTATATTATACAAAATACAAAAAAATTCTACAAAAGTGTATCCCTAGCGGAATTTATCATAAGTCTAGATTGGGCTTAAACATTTGTCATGCCACCATCGTGGCACTGGCTCCAATTTCCTCTTTAATAGCGTTGTCTAGAATATCCAAGATGTGGTGTAGATAGTAGCTCTCCCGATTTAGCGAAAATTCTATTTGGATGTCAGCTTGGCACTTCCTAGAAATGCTTCTCTATTGGCGTTCTTTTGCATACATTAGATAGCACCTACATTTTATTAGGTGCAGTCTCGACATTAAATTCACCGAGTTCTTGTCCAAACTGCATTGTGAATTAATGATATGCTTCAGCGTCATACATCACTACTCAATTAGTATATCAATCAATATTTTGTCGGAAACTTCGATTTTAGATAATAAAACATTTTTGATATGCTGTTCGTTAATCGATTCGTTTTTCTATGTATCGAAATTGCGGCTAAATTCCAGTTTTATTTGGCATAGGATTTTCTCCCTGCTTTTAAGTTCGAAAGCAATTTTTTATCTGCTGGTAACAGCATTTGATTTACAACTATTATTTTTTATTTTGCTTTTAAAAATTACTTTTAAACCACACTCCTCTAAAGTCAGCCACATTCCTTTATTTCTATTATACTGGAAGGTGACGTCTAGTAGGGAATGCAGTTAGTTTACATTTTTGGCATACGAACTATTTAAATTTAAACAATGTGCCATATTTGACTTGAATGCCAGGCATACTTTCAATCAAAAGATAATAGAACGGATTCGGTGTCAAACAAAACCTAATAACCTCAAAGAGTTGCCGTGTAATATTGCCATTTCTTTACCACTATTCTCAGAAGTATCACATTGGTTCTCTGAGAAAACCGAAAGCTCCATATTCCAGTTTTACGTCACAGACCGATTAATTTACCTATGTATATGAGATGCCACTCAATAATCGAGGTAATTTTCCAAAATGTCTAGTATTGTGTAGGTAGACTGATTCGCAGTTATTCTATCAATTATTAAGTTCTCTAGAGTCCTACAGGCTCTAAACCTTTTGCAGATCTTTAATGCTGCTCAACTAGTAAATTGAGAACGCCATCATGTTTGAAAAGTTCGTTCAAGATATTGAAGTACCTTCTAGATTTTAGAAAAGTAAGCAATTGTGGGACATTTGGTTTATTCAGTTCAGATCAAAATATCATTTTCAATATGGTTAGAGCTTTACAAGTGAGATATTTGAAATATTCTTATTTGTTCATATTTGCTACTGAGCTTTTTTTACTGCAAATATATTTCTATAATCAGAAGCAAATCAAAAAATTGTTTACTGAGTTACTGAGACAGTAAAAATGAATCTGTGGCAATATTTGTTCTAATATATGAAAAATTAAGATGCCAGTTTGAAAGTTCTTGAGCAAATATCATAGTCGTAAGCGCAATAAAAATTCTGATTGAAATTTCAAACTCTGTTCAGTGATATAATTCCGCCGTCTTCCGTCTTTCTGTCATATAAAAGAACGTTTGAAATCTTGATGACTGAAGTTACTTAAATTATCGAAATCAAACTGTAAAATTAAGCAGCGCTGCAAAATAAAACCAGTTTATTCTTTGCTTTCACAATTTCGTTTCCTTTTATGTCGTCGCGCTTAAAAACAAACACCCACCTAAGCAACGTGACGTGACGTTTTTACCAAAGCTCATATGAAACTATTCTCGCCGAATTCATTACCATATAAGCTCATGAATGATTCTAATAAAACTATCTAGTTGCTCACGTCGATCGCTCCTACTACACCTTTGCATCATTTAATCATAGTAAGCTACTCTGCTAATCACATACGAACTACCTGCGCTGCGGCAGTGGTGCTGAGTTATATTCACGCGCTAAAGCCCCAATCGCCCACTGTCTCTGTATTTTTACTCCGACCCTGCGGAAGTAATTGATAATGAAAAATTCAAATCAACGATAATAAATGCTGAATCCAAGGAAAAACACACGTTTCAATCTTCTTCGCCTTTATTGTCGACACAACTTTGCGGCTATAAAAATCAACCATAATTGGTAACACAGGGAATATTTTTCTTGCTGGTGTCTGTAAATGACGGCAGGCGCAAGATGAAACGAGTCTAAGAACCAGACTGTACTTTGGATAGCACCCAGACTGTATGGAGCTTGGGTGGCATGATCGGCAAATCATCAAGTCCGAGGCCGTATTTACATACATACGTATATTGGATAGAATAATTATTAAATTACAATTCAATATTTAAAACCGACTGATGCAAACTCTGTTTACTTTGCTCATGGAAATCTACTTGAGTTGCAATCTGTACATGATTAATCCCTTTTAATACATTCTTTCATAGCTGTAATTATATGCATGACTTGATGCGAAGGATCCTACATCGAGCCGTAAGGCCAGATTATTCTGTAGGCAAATGGTAAAGGTTCAAAACAATGAAAATATGTAGTATAGAGTACATGGAAGAATCGGTTAAGAGAGTTTTTAAGCTAGTCCTTCCAGCCATAGACAACTAGACAAGTTCTTACAAATTCATGGCAAGTTGTAATAAATTTAATATAATAATGTGCACAATACAGACTGTGCCCTTAAAAAGATGGTACAACTGAAAATTTTTCATTATTTTTTAAACTACTGGATGCAGTCAGTAAATAATATATCTATATATGGTTGCCATTTACCCCTTGAGCTTAGTATAGCGCGTCAACCACTCCTACGCGCCATCGTTCGCGGTTACTTGAAATGCAATTCAGACTGCTGTATCGGTAATAATCCATTTAAATTTTAGATAGATGCTCATTCACTATTGCATATTGCTTTCCTTCAACGTAAATTTCCAATTATATTGAGACCAGAAGATAATGCTCGTCAATCGAGAAGTTCGATTCCTTCCTTTTAGCAAAAAAAATTTCGCTACCGCTAAATCAGCGGAGAATCTGTGAGTGACCGTTACACTCGATACCACCCCATAACTGACCCTTACACTCGCTACCACCTCATATCATTACGAATACTGCCTCTATTTGCACCTTCCATATGTCGTTCTGCCATCTGAGGTCCATTGAATATGGGGCGCGCAAAGCACCAAATGGCACTTATTATGAAGAGCGATTAACGGTGGCTTCTGCATGAGCAACGACTTTTGAATTAATGTACTTTACGTACCGTCATTTCAACGCCAGCTCGTATGCCAATTTGCCTCGAGGTAAGAACAAAATTTGAAACCTCCTTCGAAATTTGTCACCTATCGTGTGGTTGAGCTGGTGACTTTTTCTCGTACCTTTCCTGATCCACAATCACATTCATAACGACCTTTCGACTTTTACCAGTAATTCCTGCTATATTTCCGAAATTTTACCAATTTCCGAAGAATTCAGCGTTTTACCTGGTCCCAATTTCCTCAATATCGAAAACTTTTGTTTCGAAAAGTTCTTCTACACTCTGTTTTAAATATCTATATCCTGATATTTCAAAATCGATGGAGGAACCCAAGGTAACTTGAGAGGAATTTGTTATGCGTTATATTTAATCGTTCAATCCACTATTCCGTAGCCTATATAACCACGGAATTTATGAGCAATTTCACCACCCGGAAAGTCTATAACGACAATATATGGATACCCTGTTCAAATTAAGTTAATAAAAGTATATTATGGTTCTGGTGAAATTGACTAAAAATCCCTTAAATTTATCCTAGGATTACAAAAATGTGCCGTAATATAGACATAGAATGAAGCATCATAGCTCCAAGTTTGATCAAAATTGGACTATTACTGATACAGTTACAGTAGCTCAAAATTGTCTTTTCCGTGTAAATCTACTGCAACCCAAAATACGAAATATCAATATCACATTAAAGTGAGTAGTTTGATGTGCTAAATATACACATATGTACATTACGGCCTACATACAAGTGGATTAGTTCTGCACTCAAATATATTTACATCAGAAACAAACAAAACCTTTCATTCCTGAAGCTTCCAGCTTGCGGTTTCCCAACTTGTTTAAGTTTTAGATGTAATTTTTACGTTTTTTAGCTTCATCCGGATTCCAATTTTGCCTAAGGAGAGTTTCTTTTGTAATTTGCTCTCAGCAAGGGTTTTATTTTATTCTTTTTCGTTAAATTATGTCCCATTGTATTTCGGCTTTCCGTTGCGTTTCCGGATATCACCACCTTAGTTTGATGTCGTCTAGATTATTGATTATATTTTGTCATTTGTCCTTACAAAGATTAGTTTGCGATCTGTAGCCTCGCCTTTTATATTTTAGTGTTGCATATGTGGCTTTTAAATGCAAAAGGGGATGTAATTTTTTTACGGAACATAGTGGGGTATGAAAGGTCTCGACTAGTACTTTTCAAAGCTGGGTTCAATTTTGATATTTGATACAAGGGATGGCGGGCGGAGACTGGAAAGTGGGGATTTCTTTCATGGGAACGTTCTCAAAAACTATTCAACCGCAAAATCTGAAAAAAATCATGAAGCTACCACTATATGGTGTCTAGGTCTCAAAATACTCTCCATACCAATACTTGTCTACATAAAGTTAATAGCAGTATATTACTATATTTATTATTCGTATATTTTGAAGAAATTGACTAGAACTCCCTTAAGTTTATCCTTCAATAGGGCACGGTGAAAATCAACTTGGAAAAGGTCGATCAGTTAAAGAAATTATATTTCCACGATCGGTGCAACCCCCCATATCGATCCGAATTGAGGATATCCGCGATCGATATGGGGTTATGGAATAACTGCTAGAGAGGCGTCTTCGATGGTATGGTCACGTAATTCGCGGTATCGAGAATTCACTTGCCAAGATTAATCTGAACATCGAAGTCGATGGTAAACGACCAAAAGGCCGGTCGAAACAAGGGTGGCTTGATACGCTGGATGGAGACTAAAAGCCTCGAGATTGCATCTAGTGGCGAGAGGGTGCTTCCTTGATGAACATCTATAGAGACACAAAGCGGTTTTGATACTCCCGCCACACTTCGAACTTTACTTTTCGGATCGTGGTAGAGCAATTGAACCAAGCGCACGAGTTCTTCTGGCACTAAGTGTTGTCGTAGAGCATACCAGATGAGCTCGTGTGGCACACACTCAAACGCTTTCTCTAGATCCAGACATGCAATGTAAAGAGGGCGATGCTTCTAATGATGTTTCTCCATGAGTAACCGCGCAGCGAGTATTGCGTCAGTAGTTCCGCAGTTTTTGACAAATCCGGCTTGATTCACGCTTATTTCAACGAATTCGCGAATACGGTTGTCAAGAATGGGTTCAAAAATTTTCATGGTATGAGAAAGTAACCGGATCGGACGGTAATTTGAACGTTCTGCTGACTACCTTTCACTTTCCATATTGGAACTGTAGTACTGTCAGTCAGATGGTGTTCTTCCTTCCTGAATAACCCGATTAAAGAATTCACTGAGCCACAGTGCTGGGTCCCAGCTGTTCGCTTTCCAGAGCTCAGATGCGATGTCGTCAGGTCCTGTGACTTTCCCCGATTTCATCTGTTTTATTGCCTCCTTGACTTCAGTTGCGCTGACAGTTAAGCCCTTGAGTGTTTAACGTAGGTACCTGTCGTGGAGACTTAATCAGCCGATCATCAAATCGTTCGACTTCTTTAATGGCATCACGGAAACTCTCTGAGATGGCAATGCTAACAGCATATTTAATGTGCGGGCTACCAAAATAGAGAAGTTTATAGCCATTTTTACTACGTTCGCGTTCAATGTCGCAGCTTTTGGCACCAGACCATTGGGTTTCTTGCAGAGCGCAGATATCAATGCGCCTTTTCCGAAGGACTCTTGCGAGTTCCTTGGTCTTTCCAGTTAGACTGCCAATATTTAACGTGCAGGCAAGTGTTTCTTTTGTTCGGGCTAACTTACTTCGTCCTGACGTTGTCCATGCATCAAGAACCTTTGCCCATTTGTCGGCAGGACTGGGGCCCATCGTACCGCGTCGACTGAGCTCGACGCCCTAGAATTTTTCCGAGGTTTATTACTCGATCCGATCATCTTGTTTCTAACGACATTGGATTCGTTTTCTTGGTCGGTCTGGGTTTGGGACTACTGTTAACTTTATTTGAGTAGATATCGTAACGAAGAATCTATCTCTCTCTTTTAGGTGTATGGGAACCCTCTTAAATTCAACGTTCAGCACTGTAATTCAACATTGTGTGAGGGTTTACCGAGTTTCGTGTCAATAGGTGTAATTGTTTCTGAAAAAAATAGATGTCACAGACAGACAGACAGTGAGCCAATTTTGATAAGGTTCTGTTTTCGTCAAAACGTCAAAAAAGGAAAGTAGTCCAGCAGCATGTTCGAATTAGCGTTCGACTCGGGTGTTATTCCACATTATAAAGATTTTTTAACGCATTTTTGGCAACCGCATTCGTGACATCGTATAAATTACCTTGAACATACGCCATCGACATGCGATTGTACCCACTTTGCAAAAATTGTGAGAGGCGTTTTCGATGTTATGGTCATGTAATTCGCGTTAACATGTACCCGTTAGCTAAGATTGGCCTGAACATCCAAGTCGATGGAAAACGAGCAAAGACGAACCAAGACAACGACTTGGATCTCTCGACTTTCCCCGGACCACGCGTATAACCGAGTATGCACGGAAATAATCAACGGAGCAGCTCAATTACCCCATTAAAGCATCCAAGCAATTGATTTCCGCTATCGGAGCATGAATTTTGCGGATATTACTGAGGAAGAGTTTCGATGAGCCAAATAACTTCCAGAACTTGAGGCGCACTGGCCTGGATCGAGTTTAGAATTTCTGGAACAAGAAGTTCAGCAGTATACATCTGTTAACACAGACTATAAATCAGGTCGTTAATTGGCCGAAACAATTTCCCTGTTCCTCACCGTGGAACCTAAAAAGAAAATGATACAGGACCGTGCAGACCTCGATGGTTTGCTTGCCAATCCTCTTAACAAAATTCTGTTCGAGATAAAGAAAGGTCGCTGAATTTGATCGAGGTGCTGCAAAGAGCCACTCATTATCGATTCGCTAATTGCAGACCAGAAAACTAGAGGCCAGAAAGATTTATTTAATATGTGCTATATCGATGCTGAGTCCACGTGGGATATTATACGATAATCGTTCTCGCCCTAAATGAGAGGTGTGTCAATTGTCGTTGTCCTGCTGAACGACAGAAAACTTTCCTAAACGCAAGGTGGCAGCATATCAAGCCAGCTAGTGTGGAGTCGCCACTAATTAGTGCTGAAACTTGGCCGGCTAAATGAAACATTCCTGATGTGGGTGCCAGAGCACTCAAACATCACTAATAATGAAGAAGCTGACAGACGCGACAAGGAGCCATAACGACGAAATCTATGAGCGATACGATGACCATCCGGTTGTGGATAAAATCCGGTTCAATAGGTTACATAATCCGTATGGATGTGGGTGATGCAGCCCGGAAAATTTATAAGGGCAATATCTATGGTAGAAAAAGGAAACGAGGAAGAGGCTACCTAAGATGGAGCGATGGCTTAGGTCAGGACGCCAGACAGCTTTTAGGGATATCGAACTGGTGGACCTCGGCACAAAACCGGGATGTCTGGAGTTCCTTATTAAGGCACGCCAAGACCGGATACCGGTTGTTGCGCCGTTGATGATGATAAAGGTGGCATCACTTTGTCATAAATTAAGGCAGACATCAAGTTCTTTTGCCATGATCTAGTCAATAAATACTAATCCACACACTCTTGTGGCCACCATCAAGCTCCAAAGCTCCAAACTGTCTGATTTCCATCATCATGCTTGATGATTTCACGAATGTCCTGAGTTTCAGCTTCCCTATAAACATAATTCTTTCCCACCAATTTAATGTGTTATTCTAAACTTTATATGATGTGATTGACTGCATTTACCGAAGCCACAACTGTTTTTCCGATTTCACTTTGCACCCATTTCACGAAACGTATCTATTCTCGCCCGATTTTTCTCTCGGATCTCATCTTTGAAATCATTGCATTTTACGAACTATATGCATTTGTACTTATGTTGGTTCACTGCGTTCACTACGTTTTGCGACCCTTTCATATGACTCATTTGTAGACGCATTGTCGTACACCAATAGTTTCGTTGCAGCTATATCACTCATTTTCTTCCCGTTTCTGTAATCCTTCATACTTTTGCAGTTATAAGCATTTATTCTTATTCCTTTGTGCTAACTTTTCACTGTGGTCCATTACTTTTTACCTACACAGTTCAAATTTTTTGATATTCTGTCAGTCGGCCTAATGTCATATTATGGTATCAAATAATAATTTAGTTTCGATTAATGTTTAAAATACTTAGTTAATTAAAAAAGTATTGAAAAACGTGAAATAGTAATAAGATACTCATGTGCTTCAAAAGGTGCTAAATTTACTGCCTTTGATAACAAAGAGAACAACATTCCACTCTACCTTGGCAGTGCACTCATCTCAGAACATGAATATCTCAGAACAAATCCGTATACGAAAAGGAATTTTCTAAGAGGGTGCATTGAGTCTCTTTTAGTTTTGAACGGCAACTATGACCAACACTACTTGATGAAGTTGGCTTGAGCCAGGGGGGGTGATTGCAGCACATCAGGGCCAAGAAAACTCGACTAAAAGGGGCTAGCAATCTGCAAGTTCCGAACCTTATTTATGATATTGCTTCCGTCAACAGTTTATGATTAGATTCTGGAAGAGGCCAAAGCTCTTTGTCGTTGGTACCAGGGCTCTACATAATACTCACTTCTAACTTCTACGGCAATTTTAGCAGTACAGGCTACACATTTTTGCGTTAAGCAAGGAAAGATGATAAGAGTCCAGGGAGAACTCCTCTCCTTCATGTGGCACTGTATTTTTATACTCTGGTAGACATGCCGGAGTTAAGTTTGAATTCGATGTCGAATTACGGCTTACCGCTGATGTGCCCTATCGTTGGCCCCGGAATCGTTCAGAACATTAAATGAGATTCCGGGCAAAAATGAGAACTACCTCAATAATACAGTATTAAGCACCAGCACAGACTTCCAATACAGAGGGAAAGGAGGTTTTCGATAAGCAACTTAATGCGGTCCAGGGAATGCTTCCTAAAGGTGACATTGCGACCGCAATGGGTAAGTTGAATACCAAGGTCGGCTCCGATAACACCTAACTCGGATATGTGATGGGCGAATACGGTCTTGGGATCGTAAAGATAATAGTGAGAGGTTTATGGCATTATGCCGATTTCACCGCCTAGTCGTTAGCGTCAAACTTTCCAAGTACAGAACTTGCAATATTTTTGGTTGGGTTTCAACTGATCAGCAATACACGTAACACCAGCATCACAGAAGCGTTTGCAGGTGATCCCAAATCATTTGATAACCAGTTGAAGAGGCGAAAGGACCACTGCACCACGGATCTCAATCGTATAATATCCGGTGTAGTTCTACCTGTTTTGAATAAAACAGGACCGCTCCTCCAAACAGAAGTGATATCGAGGTAAAATTCCGAAGAAATTTGAAGTTCCAAGGAAAGCCCGCAAAACTTGAAATGTGTAACCGATACTATTCCTTCTTGTCATTTAATACGTCGTTCAAGTTTTGGTTATGTTCTCTTTGTGCTGCTATAGGGGAGTAAAACAGGGAAAATGACTGCTATTGTTACTCTGCCTCCACCGTGTCATCGAAGAACTCTGCACCAAGTCAACTACGAACGAAGAACTACATCAATGTACATGGCAGGTGCTGGTAGATGTGTTGATTAGATGGCAGAAGTGACTGTGGATAGGGCACACTTCAGGAAAGGACGACAAGTCCATTTCGTGACATAGCCACCAATCCGCTATTTCAGAGTGGCCAACAAGTGGGTTTCCCTTTTTAACACTTGGTGTAGAACAATAGAGGAGAAATATAGGGTTCTCTTCTCTAGGGGAAGACACAATTCGACGAATGGCATATAGATGTGACTGACATGCTATGCCCCGTCTAGGGCATAATGGCAACCATATACATATACAGTTTACCAATTAAAAAGTTGGATTGTTACTACAATACAGCCAAATATCTCGAAAGCTAGATGATGTTGTTAAATGAGTTATGACAGAAAAAACACTAACTTTTGAAATATTGCGGAAAGTTGAAAAAAATGAGCGATTAACTCAGCCAAAAAAAAACTTGGATACTTCAAGTCACCTCATATCAGCAGCACACGTCATTGTTGCTCAAAACGCAGTACCGTTATGTTACGTGTTGTGTTTAGGAATTTAGACCTTCCTGGAATCTACGGCAACTATTGATTCGAGGCAAATATCGCGCACTAGAGGGCGATAAGCAGTTACCCTACCACTCAAATGAGCTGATCATTAAATGTTACAATAATAATAAAAGCATTTATGAAATAGCTTAGATAACAAAAAAGAGTCCACTGTTCATTGCGTAATAAATAAAACATTAAAGAAAATGGCTCCATCTCTCGCAAAACGTCCTAGTGATCGACCTGCAAAAATCTGGTCGGAGCAAACAAAACGTCAGATATTGCAGTATCAATTGCAAAGAAAAAAAGTATAGTAACAGTTAATCCTCAAAACGTTCGGAATTTTCCTCATAGAGAGATATAAGACCAGTATCGTCGGAAGCGGGAAAATTGTAATATTTAAAAATGTAGCAAAAAGGTACTAAATGGTATTTTTATATGAGCGTGCCTAGGTTCAAGAGAAATAAAAGAGTTTCACCTCTTCTATTGTTGTATTATGTGTCATACCGGTAGATATCGTATAACTTGACTAGCAATATTGTTGGTACATTGTTTTAGGAGAGAGGAGATTGAAGAGCACACATCTAAACATGAGACGATACAATGGAAATTAAAAACCAACCAAATTCGGGGAAAATTTCTTTCCTAGCTTCCTAGAGTACCTTCCGGAAATCATTATTGGGGATGTGCCGTGTATAAACCTGGAATTCGAGAAAATGCTACAAATGTTCAACCAGATGAAAATTTACCGAGTAGGGAGGCATAGAATCGATGTGGAGCATTATTTAAAAATCACGATCAGGATCAATGAAAGGAAGATAGATAATGATTTCAATATGAATGGATAAAAAATATTCTGAACACTATCATACGAAACTAGAAGGCTGTTTATCGTCCCATGAAGTCTTATGACAAATTAAAATAAAAAACACTGAAGCCATACATTCTCTAATTACGAATCAGATAAGATTCCTATCTGCATTTTCTTCAAGACTCAAAAACAAAAAAACTAACTTTCGAAATAGTCGTTGTTAAACATATTTGAAAACAATTTCATGGAAATTTCCCATTTTCCAGCAGCAGTTCTTAATATTTCTTTAGTGAGCTGCGTCTGAGAAATTTTCAATATTTCTCTCAGCGTTTTTGATCATTCTCCGTAAAATATATAATATTTGGATCACGTCTTCATTAGGTCTATATATTTCATACACATATCGTCGATATATAAAATATATGTACTGTGCAAATATAATAAGTTCATAGAAGAAATAAATCCTACAAACTTCTTATTACATAAAAATCACAATAATTTTACCGTTATATAATAATTAGTAGGTCAATACTGTTTCTAGCCATAAGAGTAGATACATGTCACTTACAATTTCAATTATTTTAGGCCTTCATATTCCATTATAACTTACCTGAAAGAAAACAGAAAGACAAATGTAAATACGAAATAATATGTTTTATGATCAATTCAATATGAAAATAGGAGACATACTTAGAAGAAAAAAAATAGTGTCGAAAATGTAATTAATTTCTTTGCTACTCAAAAAAGAAAAAAAAACGGTCTATTATCGATAAGTAGCTTTCTATAGCAAACTAGACAGGATTTGGTGGAGGAGGATCCCCCAAGGCCCGGAATAGAGATTTCAATAATTCCTATATAATTTTCACTCGGGATTTTCTTTCTACGGTATTGAAATAGTCATATCTTCAAGATATTTCGTTGAAATTTAAAAGTTCGAGTCGGTTAACCCTTGAAAAATTAAGCTTATTTTTTACTTATTCTCAAATTGGCGCACGTTAATTGAAATTTAACAAGTTTAGACTTTCCGTCGAGTTACTAATATAGACGAATAAACATATCCATTTTGATTTCCTGCTTTTCACAAGTCAACCCTTCTTCAATGATGAAATTGTTGCTTCCCCGTTGCTACGATTTCTTTCTTTGCATCGTGTATCTTCAACTACTTTTTTCAATGGTCACTTCATTAAGAAAAAATTAAGAAGCACTTTTTCTATTTTTAAAAGTGACTACTCTCGCAACCGAATGAACGCCCCCATGAATTTTTACTTCCAGCAGATCATTACGAACATCCAACCAGGTCTTTTACACCAAGCAACGAAGCACATTACGCTAAAAAATAGATTCTTGGGACACGCATTAAACCTAGATCTGAAAGAGCTCAAAACACCGTATGTTCAGAGGAAACAAGAATGTATGTATGTTTCGTTCTCATCACTAAAGTGTTTTATATACTCTGAGTTTGGTTGGTTGTCCAATAAACAGCTCCCATTTCAAACGTGTTAATCAAGAGGTACTGCTAAATTGCTGCTTTGTATATAGAAGAGGGAAGAGAAAGGACAAACCCACACCACATTCGTACAATACATAACGTTCAATGAAGCACGCCCACATGAACTGGCAAACTTCTGTCAATGCCGACGAAGTGGATTTTTCTTCATCAATGCGAGAAAGAGAAAATTACAAGACAATGCACCTGTTCCCGACCAAATCAGTTTTCCTATTCGTATGCGAGCTATAAGGTGATCATTTGGTCTGCAAAGTCTGCAAAGCCTTCTCCGTAAAAAGTTAGAGGAGACAAACTAGTTTCAATCGTAGTAACCAAATTACACTCAAGTTAAGCTAGGCTTTGCGGAGGCACCATATAGCCTTCTCAGTCAGTTGGATCTCTTTGGCTCTTCAGTGCACGCAGCATGTGATCGCGTTGGCTGTAGTGTGTTGATTGTGGGTCATTACTAGATTGCTCGGAAGAAGTACCGAAGATACCGTGAAGTGCATTTCGGAACTTTGGAATAAGCTAATTTTTCGCAGGACTTCAGTAATCATTTATTATCATCTCAAACATTTTTCAAGTAGTCTAACAGTGTAGTGAAGATTTTTTTCACTTCGATTGGCCAGTTTTCCCATAATTTGAGGTTTTAGTAACAGATGTTCGCCACACAAAAATTTATTTAGCGTTTCTGTGCAATAGTGAGCTAAAAAGTGGTTTTACGTTTGGGACTGAGGTGAGTAAGTTAGTTTTTTTCTGTGATATTTGTTTGATTCTGTCGATTTACGCCGGAAATCGGAGTAGGAAAATCTTGAAGTCATTTGAAATCAGTGTTCATAAATGCAATGAAAATGAAATTTGCTTTAATGCGAGCTCCTAAAATCGCCCTTCTATTTCTTGATCTATGGGAATTCTACCAAACTCTTAACATTCGATCAACAAATATGAATATTCTTTTCTATTCTGACGAGGAAGTTTTTAAAATACTCATTTAGAGTGTCGCTTTGAGAAAACCAGAGACCATTTGAAAATATATTTAATCCGCTATATTCGATTGAGATTCTAGTAGTATGATACACCTATATTTTAATCGCCAATCTATGAAACAGGATGTTATTGAAGTGAGCGAGTAGAGACACTTATCGAAAATAATAACTCACTCAAAAATCATATTTCAATGGAACATGCCTATTCGGGCATTGACGGTCCTGAAAAGTTGTTTCCAGTTACAACTAAATGTTTAACGGCTACACCAAAGTTGATTCCAAATCCAGTTGGAAAGGGAGGGGGAAATAAATACTTCAGTTAAAAACTGTTAAGTACCATCATAAAAGACCAAAGGTTCTTGATTCAGTTACAGTAAAGTACGTGGCGATCACTGGATCTCTTTATTGGATCTGGTACAATGATGCAGATTTTTGAAATGAAACAAGTCGGGAAAACCGGAAGTTGAATGCTTCGCGAATGAGAGTTTTGTGTATTGTTTATATAAGCATATATGAAAGGGCATTTGTACCTAGCTCGTAATGCAGAAAAGTAACAGCTTTTACCTGTTCTAACCCAGTTAGTAATAGTGTGATTTTGACAAAATTTGATAGTATCATTCTCTATAGTAGCATTATTGCAAGTTGATGATTCCACTAGAAACTTCAGGGGGGGTTGCAGTTACTTTCTAGTAAAATATACTAATAATAAACATGGGGATACAATATTATCAACTTGATTTAAATAGGTATCTGTATGGAGAGTGCTTTATTTTTAAATATTTACTGACCCTTACTGCTTACTGATCCTTTTCAGACCCCCACACTTCTAATCTTTGCAGCCAAAGTCAAAACTAATACCGTATTCGAAAAGTACTAATCGAGACCTTTAATTTGATACTCCATATGGCTATATTCACTGATTACTCTGTAATCAGATCGGAAATTTACTAGTCATTTTTCGATATGAAATTTTGATAAAGGATTTTAGAAATGAAACCATGGTTGGTACTCCACGCGACACGTTGGGCTGTCGCGTAATGAAAATGCGTCTTAGGTTATGAACAATCTGTATTGGTAGCTGCGTAATAGCAACTTCAAAGTACAAACCTTCTGTGGATTTTGATTAAAATACGTGCTTGCGTGCGCGGTTAGAGAGCTATCAAATGAAGTTCATTACACAAACTTATTTGAAGTAATATACAATGAGTCCGACTCGCAATGTGTCACGCAGAGAAGTTCGAAAAATTGAACTTTGGCGATGCGAGACGGATGACATCTTGTTCACTTTGAATGTGATTAATTTGAATGAATTCGTTGAGAACTAAAGAAGGTACTATTTGAGTTGCAAGTGCTAATTATTGATGTCACTTGCATTAGTTCCGTCAATTCCATTCTAAAAATCGAATTTAAGCTGGAGGTATGTGCACTCTTAGTGGCATTTAATTTTATGATTCTCATAACATGGCGGTGGGCATTCTCACCAAATTGCGTGTCAATCAGTACAGCCGTTTCTGAGAAAAATACATGTGACAGACAGAGGGACACACAAACATTGAACTAATTTTGATAAGGTTTTTGTTTTATAAAAATATATATATTATATATATATATTTATATATATACTACAAACTTAAAAGCCGCCACTCAGCTAACTACGATCGGCCTTGTTGAAATACAATGGCTTAGACGCCTACTTATGGTACAACTTGCTAAATCGGATTCAAAATCATCTCAAGTCACTTCAAAACATATCAATTGATACAAACTCTGTTTCTTTATTCCAGTCTTACAGGTTGACATTACACCATCATATAATAAGTGCGACCAAAACGGTAGTAGTGATCCCTTAACTTACTTAGTGAATGAATTTTGTACGGTAATTTATGTGGGTTGACCTCAATAGCAAAATAGAAATATAAAAATTTTAGAGCTTATTTATATGTATGCAAAGGGCGTACATATGCTTGAATTAATTCTTTTTTTTTTATCGCCAGGCTCCTAATCGGTAAATGTTTAAAATTCTTAGCCACTGTTTCGTCACTGTTTAGAATGTGCGGTGACAGTGATTAAATGCAAAGTAGTCTTAGCTATTAATTTTAGGGGTTGCATTTCAAAATATCCAAAAGGGACAATGGACTAGGATTTGCATAATAGAGGAGGTAAATAAAGTCAATTAAAAGGCTTACTACTAGCGAACAACCACGAAACAAATTCATTCAATAGGCTCTTTAAGGGATGAAAAGATTATTCTCTGGGAATGCCAATCTCTAGTTGATAAGCACAATACCGATGTTCCTTTATAAGAATATTTACTCATACGTGTATGTATTATATAGGGGTATGTATTGTAGTCTAGTTCGGCAGATTGTAAGAATATTTCCAACGGTACTGAGTCAGCATCTATTTAGCTGTCTGAAGTTCAAAACGAGTAAAGAATCAGAGTACAAAAGAAAAATCTACGATTGCTATAAGACATTCTGTGTCCAATGAAGCGTTAAAAGTTGCCATCAAGTCTGATAAGAATTTGCCCATCCGTCTTCAGGTTTATGCCTTTCAATATCCCCTATAGGTTATTGTGTTTATGCTTTCGCCGGTGGGTTTGTGATGTGGTTTTCCTTATAAGGAGTAATGTTCGATGCCTGTTCTTCCATATGGCGAGAATATGTTAGCAGTTGTAGAGCTATGTGGATCTCTAGAATTTCTTGGAATATTTTTTTCAACTATGTCAATCAGCAGCAATATGTTTTCCGGACTGCCATATTGCAGCGATTCCCACAACTAAGAACGGGTTCCATGTAAGAGCTCGGAGTATCTGGGAAATATTTTCTAGTTTGCACCACTCAATTGTTAATCTGCTTACATCTTTAATTTAAAAAGCCAAAGGAGAATATATTTTTAATCAAGCCGAACAAATATAAAGGATATATTTCCGATTTCTAGAAAATCTACATATTTTGAAAAGCATTCTATTATACATGAAGGGTTTTCCATTCCCATTGTGTAAGAATGAAGAATCCGATTGATTTTATTCATCACCCCCTTGTTCCCAAATGGTCAAAACCCGGTGGCAAAGACTCCCATGCGTATTATGTAGGACTGACGGGTTACAATTGTTTGAAAAGTGTTAATTTGCGGGAAATGCAACCTGGGAGATTTAGGTGTGAAATGGTTGTATGTTATTTTTTTATGTAAGAAACTTTGAATGTGCAACGCGGCAACGGCGGGTATTTCTGTCACGAATTTGGTTACCAAATTGTCAACCACATAAGACGTGTATACAGGGTGGATACAAATTTTAAAAAAATCAAAAAGCAACGGCGCGTTGCATATTTCTACACGCCGGCAAGAGATTTCGATCAATAGTTACCCGCATAAGCTTGGGCGTGTCTTCTTCTTTTTCCACAGCTTTGTCCCATTCACAAGCGGGGTCGGTTCGTTGTGTCCGATTTTGCCATTTGATTCTATCAAATACCTGATCTGGATGCAATTTCCAGGCTTTTAAATCAACATATAACATATTAAACCACCGTTGTTTCGGCCGGCGTTTTGGTCGCTTACCATCGACTTCGATATTCAGACCAATCTTGGCAACTGAATTCTCGTTAGCGCGGATTACGTAATCATAACATCAAAGACACCTCTCTCGCAGTTTTTCACGATTGCTGCAACCCCATACCTATCACAGATATCCTCATTTCGAATGTGATCAAAACCTGTGACGCCACTAGTCCAACGCAAAATCTTCGGTTCCATTACCGCAAGATGCTGTTCATTGTCTTTTATAGACGGACAACACTCACTTTATCCGGATAGCTGAGTGGATAGAGCACAAGGCTGTCGTACGGAAGGTCGTGGTTCAAATCCCACTGGTGGCAATGGGATTTGTATCGTGACTTCACCTCGGATACCAGTCGATTCAGATGTGAATGAGTACCTGAGTCGAATCAGGGTAATAATCTCGGGCGAGCAGAATGCCACATTGCCTCCTACAGTGTTACTGTAGTGCACCGTTACGGTCTTGAATGAAGTGCTCTAACACACTTCAAGGCCCTGATCCAATATGAATTATCTGAAATAATAAAAACTTGTTGTTTCTTTTTCGTTGGTGTGAATATTCATTCTTGCCGATATTTCGGGAACCACTTGTTCCCTTCATCAGTACTAACAAGTACTTGTTAGCACTGATGAAGGGAACAAATTCTTGTTAGTACTGATGAAGGGAACAAGTGGTTCCCGAAATATAAGAACTTATTAGCACTAATGAAAGGAACAAGTGGTTCCCGAAATGTCGGTCTTTGCAAGAATAAATATTGACACCAACGAAAAACAAACAACAAGTTTTTATTATTTCAGATAATTAATCGTTGGAAACACCGCATAATTTCACTCAGACAAAATGAATTGTTGCGCCAACGATTAGTATTATTATTAAAACTCAGAACCATAGAGAGCGACAGGACGGACGACATTGCGGTAAATTTTAGATTTGAGACATTCGTTGATACGTCGATGACAAAGAACACCAGTAATAGAACGCCACTTCATTCAGATTGCGTTAATGCGTGAAGAAATTTCATAACGCAATTCTCCAATGACTGACAGCATTGACCCGAGATATTTAAATTGCTCAGTTCATGGCAGGTCACTGCCGCTGGTAGTAATTGACCTTGTTATATGGGGATCGGTCGTAAAAAAGTCAGTTTTATTCAGATTCAATCTGACACTATGTTGCATGAGGTGATCATTTAATTTTTGGACAAGTTGCTCAAGATAATTTTTGCTATTAGACGCTAGAAAAACATCATCTGCATAAAGCATAGCGTACAGGGCACTGCACGTTGGATGTTCCGTGTGACAATGTACATAACAAGAATAAAGGGTAATGGTGAAAGGGCGCTTCCTTAATGAATACGAAGTGGTTTTGATATACCCGCCACACTTCTAACTTTACTTTTCGGATCGTTGTAGAGCAATTGAACCCAGCGCACAAGTTCTTCTGGCACTAAGTGGTGTAGAGCATACCAGATGAGTTCGTGTGGCACACGGTCAAACGCTTTCTCTAGATCCAGAAATGCAATGTATTATAAAATGGGCGATGTTCCTCATGGTGTTTCTCCATGAGTAACCGGGCAGCGTGTATTAAGTCAGTAGTACCGCAGGTCTTGACAAATCCAATAGTGAGTCGATCAACATAATCTTAGACAGTACACCTCTTTGGAGGCAGACTAATATTGCCTCTGTTTTCAGGTAACCACTTCAGTGTATAGAAATTTCTATGTTAACATAGAATAGATCCACATAATTAAAGCGTCTTCGACGCCATACTCGCTGGCGGGATCATAGAGATTTTAGAGAGGCCCTTTAAATCCACGAGCATCCCCATCGCGTACTCGCCCTTCAGATTTGTCTCCTCTATATTTAAAATCAAAGAGTAAAGAGCGCACTCACAAGACTTTCGACCCTAGTATTCATTTTCATTTAATGTGTGCGATCTTAGCGTCTTTTAGTGAATGTGGCTCTCAACCAAGGTGTCTAAACATTTCAACGAAAATGTTAAGCTAATTTGTCTGAAGTTCTTTGGGTTTCAATAGTCATCTTTGCTAGGTTTCTGGATGAAGACTATCTTAACCTACGAGAGATAGGTACCAGGTTCTCCAAACATTTCAACGAAAATGTTAAGCTAATTTGTCTGAAGTTCTTTGGGTTTCAATAGTCATCTTTGCTAGGTTTCTGGATGAAGACTATCTTAACCTACGGGAGATAGGTACGCTGCTTAAAGCAAGACATGCTAAAAAAAATATTTCCTAGAGGTCGCTCTAGGTGCTCAATATCATCCTCTAGCATCTACCATCTATGCCAGGTGCTTTGGAATCTTCCAAGGATAGTATAACAGCTCTCGTCTTTTCATTTGTAATCAACGCTCCCTTGATTTCAAAATCTAAAATTCAAATAAACTATTCCCTGCGTGGGGGGAATGTACCCACTTTTGGTAACTTCAATCACTATCTCGTTGGCATGGTGCTCCGAGCCCGAATAACAATATCACCTAGAATCCCCTCTGACAATCAGGTGAGAGTGATCACTGAAGCCATCCACAACACAACCCTCCGCGACACCTGTAAGAGGGAAATGGATGCTGCAATAACCGCAGTCAACACAGGACCTGGAGATGAAGCATCAACAAATGATCTTCACAATCACCTGAAGAACGTTATCATGGATACGGCCACAAACATACTTGGCCTCAGCCGCAAAAGGAGTCGGAACGGGTGGTTTGACGATGAATGTAAGCTAGCAACGGAACGGAAGAATGCCGCATACCGAGTAATGTTGCATTCTCAAAGAACGCGGGCACGCGCAGAGACTTATCACGAACTCCGTCGAGCGGAGAAGCGACTTCACAGACGGAAAAAGGAAGCCTGGGAGAACCAACAAGTCTGTGAACTAGAAAAGTACAGGGAGCAACCGCACCAGGCGCGCAAGTTTTACCAACAAGTCAGCAGGATGAAGCCTTATACACCTCGATGCTCATCCTGCCGAGACAAAGAGCTAAATCTGATTTCCGACAGAATGGGCATATTAGAGCGATGGGTTGAGTACTTTGATGAGCTACTGAACAACCAGAATATCGGCGAGTTGGAGGTCCCGCCAACTGAAGACGACGGACAAATACTGCCACCACCAAGTTTAGGAGAAACAGTCCGTGCAATTCATCGGCTAAAAAATCATAAGTCGCCAGGAGCCGATGGAATTACAGTCGAATTGGTTAAATATGGAGGCGACCAGTTACACCAAGTGGTTCATCAACTTGCGCTCAAGGTATGGGACAGCGAATCAATGCCTGACGATTGGCAACGAGGCATTATCTGTCTCATACATAAAAAGGGAGATATCACACAGTGCAGCAATTATAGAGGTATCACGTTGCTGAGTACCATCTATAAGATATTCTCCACTATCTTGCTAGGCCGGATAGCCCCATACGCCCAGAACATCATTGGCCCATACCAAAGAGGCTTCACTCCAGGCAAATCAGCAACAGATCAGATTTTCTCTCTGCGGCAAGCGATGGAAAAACTGTTGGAGTATGGACAACAGTTGCACCATCTATTCATCGACTTTAAAGCCGCCTATGATAGCATAGCCAGGGTAAAACTGTACACGGCCATGGGAGAATTCGGTATCCCGACGAAATTAATAAGACTGACTAGGCTGACCATGACCAATGTGCGAGGCCAGATAAAAGCAGCAGGATCACTCTCAAGACCATTCGACATCAACAACGGTCTACGACAAGGGGATGCGCTATCATGCGTCCTCTTTAACCTGGCCCTCGAGAAAGTGATTGGTGATGCTGAGGTAAATGCAAGAGGTACGATCCTCTTCAAGTCCACCCAACTACTGGCCTATGCTGACGATATCGACATCATGGGAAGAACCACCCGAGACGTACAAACTGCCTTCATCCAGATCGAGCAGGCGGCGCGAGATCTTGGGCTGCACATCAATGAAGGCAAGACAAAATATATGGTGGCAACGTCAGCACCGAAGACGAATCAACCAACAACATCAAACCGCACTGGTCAAACACAAACACGAAGAAGAATAAGGATAGGAGAATACAACTTTGAGACCGTTGACAATTTCTCCTATCTAGGGTCACAACCGATAACAACTACGATGATGAAATCCGCGCACGGTTGTTGTCAGCCAACAGAGCCTATTTCAGCTTACAAAGACTGTTCCGCTCGAAACGTCTCACCATAGGGTCAAAGCTCTTACTGTACAAGACTATGATCTTGCCAGTCCTCATGTATTCCTCGGAAATATGGGTTCTTAGCAAGAAAAATTGCGAACTCTTGGCCGCGTTCGAAAGAAGAATCCTCCGAAGAATTTTTGGCCCCCTATATGAGGATGGACGATTCTGATTCCGTAGCATACACAATGACGAAATCTATGAGCGATACCATGACCGTCCGGTTGTCGATAAAATCCGGCTCAATAGGTTACGGTGGGCGGGTCACTTAATCCGTATGAATGAGGATGATCCCGCCCGGAAAGTCTATAAGGGCAATATCTATGGTAGAAAAAGCAGACGAGGCAGACCCAGCCTAAGATGGAGCGATGGCGTAGGTCAGGACGCCAGACAGCTTTTAGGGATATCGAATTGGTGGACCTCGGCGCAAAACCGGGATGTCTGGAGTTCCTTATTAAGGCAGGCCTAGACCGGATACCGGTTGTTGCGCCGTTGATGATGATATATTTGCGCTCCGAATCCCTGCGAATTCCATTCGTTTTATTCCACTACATACGCTAAGATAGCCGAAAATTATCGCCCAATATTCTTGTAAAGTACACAAAAAATTCTTTGTACATTCGCCCCTTACGAAGGCGCTATTCAGTTAATTCTTGATACACTACCTCGTCAGCGAATTATGAAAAATTTGATAATTAATGTAAGCAAATTTAGCAAAATAGCTGCTTACTATTATAAATCATTTATGAACTATTCAATGTGTCAAATGTGCACCGCTCTTCGACAAACGTATCGAGAGACCTCAGAATACTTTATTTTTCCAGGTTGAGCGATAATTATAGCAATATTGGACAATCTGATCCTGAGCGAAATCAGATGGTGGGACTTTGGAGAGTATTCTCCCTTTTAGGGCACCTTCCTTTTGTACTTTGAACAGTTTAGTGGAAGTAACGCGAATCTGATGTCTGTCCGTTTCTAACAGTTGCCGTAAAACGCGCTCTCATGATCTGGAAGCCAGTAATAGATGTTAATTGCGAGATTCTGGTCTAGGTTAAGAGGCATTAGAATTGTGTAGCGCTATACACCAACGGAGAATTTCCAGCAGAAGGACGCTTTCTATGAGCAGCTATATGCAGTTCAGGAGAGGTTTTCTAAAGTTGACATGGTAATCCTCTTCGGTGATCTGAATGCCAAGGTGATGAGGAGGCATGCGCTTGGAAACCGTAAGAACAATGGTGGAAGGTTTGCAGATGTCTACAACTATCATTGTCTCGTCATCTGCGACGCATTATTTGAGCACAGGGGTTTTCACAAACTTAGTTGTATTTCAACTAACCAGCAACCAACATCTAATCAGATCGACCATATTGCGTTCAGCGATAGATTTAGTGGTTGTCACATTGGCCTTGCAAGGCACCAACATCTGAATGTTGCTTACCTTTTTCGCTTCTACAGAACAACGGCCCACCAAATTCAATACGGGGGATTTCCGTGGCCCTACTGCGGTCAAGCAGTGTGAAAGTCTTTTTGGTGTGCAAACAACCCCTCCTGGAATATTGATGAGCATCAGGCCACCATCAAGAGCGCCTCTGCCTCTGGGTGGGTGAAGTTACAGTCCAAAAGCTCATTACAAGACCTAGCTAACTACGGAAACATGAGAACGAATCCATTAACGTAAAGGGCTGAGAGTTTATTAGTAGTTGTTTCTGCTGCACCGATCACATTAAGACCATTCGGATAATTGTGAAGCAATGTGAAGAGTTCGTTTCCCGTTTCACCCTTCATTCATCGATTTCGAGGAAACTTTCGACAGCGTGAACTGAGAAAAATACTGTACGCGGGTCTTCCGGAGAAAATCATAGTTCTTATTAGAGCGACTTATAACATATGCTGCATCTTAGAGGAATTTGGAGTCCAAAGCGAGGTCACTTGGGTGCCCGATTAGTTCTTGTTTTCGTTTTTGTATCGACTTGCTTAGCTGAAAGTCGTGGAGAAGTTCAATGAATTATGTCATCTCTTACCAAACATCTCGACTAGGCTTCCAATCTTTGCTCGCTGTCTCTCCGTTTTACCCAAAATTTCGAAATACGATTATCCCTACACCAACATCAAGTTGAGGTTGTTCCATGCCAAAGTTTTCTTTGTGTCGCTATATGGGAAGAGCACATAGAAAGTGACCGACATTGTTACTGAAAAGCCCCAAGCTTTTGTCTACTTCGTATCATGGCAATGGACAGGTAACACCTCAAGAAAGTGCGACAACTTCATTGGCCGCTATGTCATGCAATGAAATCCACCATCCCAGTATGATTGACGAGTGGATCGCCCTTAAGCTACTTGACACACAACAGTGGACACAAGGGAGGGGAAGGATCGGGGTACAGAAAATCGTGAGGGAAAGCTGAAACACATTGCCGTGAACTTAAACGATGGCACTTAGGTGTGGTTGACGTGTTTTGCCTCTTATAAGGGTTTATGGCAACAACATTACAGTATCCGAACTATAACTCATTTCTCAATACCATTCGTGACGTTTTTTTGTTCCTCCAACCACGATCACTTAGAATTCTGAAGGATAACAATCGTTCCCAGCTTGATTTTTTTGGCCTTATCTTATACAAGTTACAAAAGGAACGTAACTGGTGCTCTGTAAATCAACATGTTTACCTCTGTCGAATAAATAAATGAACAGTAATTCTGCAAGTAGCCCTCATCGGAAATAACTCGTACTTCCGAAATTTCAAATAAGTACTTGCGATCAGAATCAGGTAATCGGCAATACGCAACAATTGTTACATTGATCGTTTCCTGTAGCCGAATAATATGTTTAAACTACCGCGTTTTCTTGCGTGAATCCAATATATCATAAATACTCACGTACGCAGCGAGTGACTGAAACGGTAAACTGTGAAACAAACAGTAGGAAGCACATTAACTTCGCTGACATGACCCCACATCAATTAATAATTCATTCCGCGCGAAGACGAGCTGGTGCTTAGCCACCATATTGTCTGCGGTACAACATAGTCAGCTCACTAAGCTATGTAGAGGAACCGCTTGTACGATTTTCATGCAATCCTCCTGAGGATCGTATCGTTCAGTCATCTATTCAGCATTATATGGGGAGTTTTTGTACTAGTATTATTTAGAAGCAATCTGGCATTGGTACTAGTAAAACTTCGTTTCATCATATAGCAATAAATATGGTAAATCCTCGCTCAAAGTTTCAATATTATTTGGTCGTATGATAAATCAATTGAAGCATATTCATCCTAGTATTAAGAAAGAAATACATTTCAAGGGCCCATCGGATAATTTTAAAGAACGGTATTAGGAATAACTAAATAATTTTTAAATTGAATATATAACGTGTGAGGTAAGAGAAGTAAAAACAATTCGTTGCTTTCAAATTTGTGGTACTTTTACGGAATGTCCCAGAAGCTGAACTGACAATAATTTGAAAGAAACCTCTGTGTAATGCTTTCTGGAATTTTTCTAAAAAATTGTATTTTCTGCGCGCAAATTGAGTAGCTCAACTCCACAACAATGACCGATTAAGGTATTGGAAACAATCTAACATATATGGTATATAAAGCTATAAGGAGCATCAATTTATAGAGGTAGGATTCCTTATAGTCTGTTATAACTTTAATTTCGTTTTTATGCAACGATGCCTGGAAAGTAGTCTCAATCCCCGAATAACAATCGTGTCCAGTTTCATACCGGTCACTGGTTAGTCATACTCGGCAAATTCATAGTAACTGCTCAGTCGAACTTAGTAGCTAGTATGTAGATAGTACCATCACACTCTTTCAAGCCTGCGTTTGGTTGGCTCATAGTCCCCATAACCAGACCTGAAGTAATGTTCCTAAAGAAGCGCAGATCAGCTACTACGCTGTCTGTCATTCCTTATTAACATTCTGTACTTTCACATTTTTCATACTCAATAACTAATTAAAATATGATATATAATAGTTAAGTTAGGTAGCATGACCATCATCTGCTATAATATAGAAATGTGTAGGTTGAACCTAGATATACATGATAAATCTTGGCTCGAACCATTACCTTAAATAGAATCGCCTCTTTAATGGCATTGCCCAAAATATTCTAGATAGCGCCAGACTAGCCTTACTAGATGTAGTCTGGATAATATCTAATTAAACAAGTCGGTCAATATTTGTGGTTATCAATTTCAACTGTGCGATAGTCGAGTTAGTTGAGCGTCAACCGCTTTTCCGCTTTTCACTCGAGAATCTAGGCAATCTTTAGAAAGGATCTAACTAAAATTTACCAAAGATTTTTAAATGACTAGCAAACAATTTAGTTTGCTGCCCGTCCTGACCAACTACTAGGTTATACTAGTACGAAACTAGGTGATTTGTTACTCGGATCCATTTTTATTTTAAAAAATTGATAATAAATTATTATTGCAACAAATTGATCCTCTGTTAATATTAGCAAGAAAATGTATAAACTCTTTACAAGAAAAGGGGGTACACCTATCCAGCTGAAATTATGGGTGGAAATTGGTTAGGCCCTAGCTAGTTAGTCTAGCTTATGAGTCTGTCTAAGAAAGTCAAGCCAAGCCATGGTTATCTTTTCAATGCTTTGAGGAGAGTGAGTTTTCTTGGACATCTCTACACTCTAAAAAAAATTTAAAAAAAAAACGTTCAAAAAGATGTAAATCGGTATGTGAAGTTTTGTTTTGCATTGATTCTTTATTGAGTAATATTAAACAAAATTTAGTGTGGTCCGGAAATAAACCAAAATCATTGTAATTTTAAATAGCAAGTTGTATAAAGCCACTACGGTGTCAGTCCGTTCAATATTGCTCCGATTTTGCAGAACTTTTTCTATAGAAATACTCCATAATATAATGTAATCATAATACATATGTTCTATGCATTAAGTTATTTGTGAGTTAAAGTTTAAGGACAAAAGTGCATTTTTTTAGAGAGCTTTTGAAAAACAATCACCTAACAGACACTTATACTACCTCGAGATAAAAAAAGGTGGGGAGTTTAAATGTCTTCACGATAATGTACCACCTGATAGTAATTAGAGGTTTACAGAGGTATCACGTTACTGACTACTATCTATAAGATATTCTCCTTTATCTTGCTAGGCCGGATAGCCCCATACGCCCAGAATATCATTGACCCATACCAAAGAGGCTTCACTCCAAGCAAATCAGCGACAGATTAAATTTTCTCTGTGCGGCAAGCGATGGAAAACTTTTGGAATATGGCCATCAGTTGCATCATCTTTTCATCGACTTTAAAGCCGCATATGACAGCCTAGCCAGGGTAACACTGTACACGGCCATGAGCGAATTCGGTATTCCGGCGAAATTAATAATGTGCGAGGCCAAGTAAAAGCAGCAGGATCATTCTCGAGACCATTCAACATCAACAACTTGGCCCTGGGGAAAGTCATTCATGATGCAGACGTAAATGCGAGAGGCACCGTCCTCTTCAAATCCACCCAACTACCGGCCTACGTTGACAATATTGACATTATGGGAAGAACAAACCGAGATGTACAGTCTACCTTCATCCAGATCGAGCAGATTTCGGGTAACGTTAGTGCCAAAAACCAAAGAACGAATAACATCAAACCGCACTGGTAAAAAAAAAACAATAAAGATAGGAGACTACAACTTTGAGACAGTTGAAAATTTCTCCTATCTAGGGTCGAAAATCACAACCGATAACAGCTATGACGATGAAATCCGCGCACGGTTGTTGGCTGCCAACAGAGCTTATTTCAGCTTACAAAAACTGTTTCGCTCGAAACGTCTCACCATAGGATCAAAGCTCTTAGTGTACAAGGCTATGATCTTGCTATCCTCCGAAGAATGCTTGGCCTCCTACATGGATGATTCCGTAGCCTGCATAACGACGAAATCTGAGCGATACCACGACCGTCTGGTTGTGGATAAAATCTGAGTCAACAGGTTGCGGTGGCCGGGTCACTTAATCCGTTTGGATAAGGGTGATCCAGCCTCGAAATTCAATAAAGGCAATGTCTATGCGGTAGAAAAAGAAGACGAGGCAGACTCTGTCTGAGATGGAGTGATGGCGTAGGTCAGGACGGCAAACAGCTTTTAGGGATATAGGGTTGTTGGAGCTCGGCAGAAAACCGGGGTGTCTGGAGTTCCTTATTAAGGGAGGCCTAGACCGGATATCGGTTGTTGTGCCGTTGCTGATGATAATAACTATGGAGTTTTTAGTCTTCTCTAACTTTTTTATTCCCATTATCAACCTTTCATATTCCATAAAACATTGGTAAAATACACCTTCTTTGAAGGAAAAATGCATGTGTAGTACAAATAATTTTGCACTTGTTTGAGTGTATTTTATTACCTCATTTATTTTTTTAAATTGTAAAATTGTAAAAATACACCAGAATGTAATTTTACTTTTAGTTGAGGTAGTTAAGTGTCTGTTTCTTAGAATGTAGATAGACATTAAGTCAAACCGTAACTTGGGCAAAGAATTCGAGATGCTGACGCATAGTCAGCACGACCATCGCCCGTCGAAATTAATAACCAAAAATACTGATTACTTTGCCAAATTTTCTATTTTATCGACGTCTGTAGAAAGCCCCCATCTAGAGTATTCTGGGCAATGCTATGTCAGAGAGAAACACTAGTTGATTAGAATTTCCCAAATATAATTCCAATTGAGTACTCTTTGTGCATGTATTCTTCACACATGTAAAGTAGATGGAGCCGAAAGATTTTATTATACATATCATATCACTTGTTTTTACCTTAAAAATACGCTAAGGGTCTAGCCGTTTCCAAGACGACACATTAACCATTTTCAAGGTTTTGTGTAACACAAAACCTTATTAAAATCGATTTCTGGTCTGTCTCACGCATTTTCCTCAGAAACGGTTATAGCGATGGACACCAGATTTTTGGTAGAGGTCCGAACTGTTAACGCATACAGTTAATTCATCTTATGTCAAATTCAAGGGGGTCTCTTTACATGCAAAAGAGGGTATACATTTTTTTCACCAAATATAGTCATGTAGGGTATCAAATGGAATGACTAGGTTGTTACTTTCCAAAGCCAGTCTTAGTTTTGACATTTGTTGGAAAGATGGAGAGTGCAGGAGGTCGGGAGTGATTATTTTTTTCGCGAACTCATTCTCAGAAACTACCCAACCGGAAAAACTGAAAAAAAAATCGAGAGGATACTACTATATGGTACTTAGACTCCGAAATACATCATTCTCAGAAACTACCCAACCGAAAAATTTGAAAAAATTCATATAATATGTTTAAAACAACCAATCATATACATAAACATAATTGTGGGCACAATCGGAATTTCAGCAACAATATCAGGCTGAAGCTAGCTCAGGCAAATCTCTGGTTTCTCTAAAATATAGTCAGCGTCTAGCGACATAACGACCAAAATGTCCAAAGCCAAAACATAGCTTTGTTAAGTCTCAACTATGATTGGTCCTTCTTTAGAGACCTATATGAAATATGGAGTTAATTACAGAACATCAATGCAGCCAATCCAGATGATTGCTCCCAGACAGAGAAGGGAAAACCCATTAATTAGCTTGCTTATCTACAAAGCGCTATTTCATGCCCCACTTCAGCAATGCAAACATGATATACAGACAAAGTCTAATTTTTAACCGAAGTAAGCTATCCAAATAACCCTTTGTGGGTTCTTCCATGAAAAATTCCTTTACTATATTTTTTTCACAATTCACCTTAGTAGAAGGAATTTTCATGATTTTTCTACGTAAAATTTCAAGGTTAAAGATTCCTAGTAGTTTTATATTCTGATGTTTATCGAATACAGAAGGAATATTAGCATAGAAGTGTATTATACAAGATGTTGCCTTATTGGTCGTCTAATAACATTCACCTTACATATCATGGATCAAACCTGTGGGAAAATTTCCTTCCTATGCTAACAGATACCTCGCCACGAAACATTAACCTGATCATGATCATATTGCTAGTTGCCTTTATATGTCTGTTTCGTCGTCGTCATTTTCGTCATGATCGTCATCTGAAGTTGATAATCATCCTGAGAATCTTGATGAGGATGCTTTGTACAGTTGAGACACATCGAAGCCATCTCGCACTGAGTATGCACCTAGTACGCATGAACACGCATTATCTCTGGACTTCTAAGAGAAATACAAGTTTTACTGATCTCTGTTACTTGCGAACACCAAATCAAGTTTGAGATGGAGCAAAGCAAACATCGCCTGGCTTGTTACAATGTGCGAAGTAATTGATCAGTACAGATACTTAATATCAATTTTATTCGATAGCGGAATTTCAGATCACTGTTGAAAGCTGGAGAATTTTAGATATTTCAAGTATAGGCTGCTGGAGTAAATTTATGTCGGGACGGGAGAAATATAGAGAGGCGAGTGGGATTATTGAATTAGACTTACATATAGATGCGGAGACGTGAAATAATATCTATGTTAATGGCTGTACATAATCATCACAGAATAATAGTGCAGACCATCCTCAGAAAAATGTGTGAATATGATAACAACGTCTGAATATGATAACGTATTGATATAAAGCCTCACATTTGTCCTATTATCCAGATGAATAAATACTGGAATCAGTTCAAGTTTAAATGCATAGGACTAGATCAAGTGCAAATTTTGAATATTGATTTTCGACTTAGATACGCAGTAAACACCAATGATCCATCTATTCACATTTACATGGATTAGTCGTGCATGTTTCTCTGACTAACTAAGAAAATTTGTAAGATCTTTGTAAAATACAAGTCATGAATTCGCGATTACCGCTGTAATGCTGATAACCACCCCGATCTATTAAAAGTTTTGCCATATATATATATGTGTATATTGGCAAATATACCAAATACTTCAGCTTGTAACACAACATGATGAGCTCAACGATGTTCTGCAAAAATCAATGTTTTCAACGTTACATATGTATTCATGTCACGAATATCAGAGTATTAACCTAAAAGTATGTAGCCTGTGAATCGCTACAGGTATGACGAGCCGCATCATTTTGTGTTGGGCTTAAGAGGAGGCTCCCCATATATGCCAAAAAAAGGGAAGCAAAGCTTTTTTTTATACAAAATGAAATGATCATGTGGGGTATCAAATAAAGGGTTAAATCAGTACTTTTCGAAAATCATCTTGTTTCTGATATTAGGTGAAGCCCAGGGGAGTGGGTACTCAAAATCTGTGCCCCAAAGAGTGAAACAGGTCTCCCTCTCAGAAACTATCCAACCGAAATTCTCTAAAAAACCACAGTGATGCATCTATACAAAATCTAGTCCTCGAAACACACCCCATTGGGGTATCTGCTCAAGTAAAGTAAATAATAGCATATTACCATATTTTATAAATTTACCCGAAAACTTCCTTAAGTTCAGTCTAGAAGCTGTTGGGCATATTTGTTTTAGTAAATACGAATAAACTCGTACGATGATTTTCTATGAATACCAATATATTCGTATTCAAAAAAGTGGATATTTTCGTATTTACACAAGTGTATGCGAATATGTTAGAAAGTGAATGCAAACGTATTCACATTTAAGAGTACGAATACAACAACAAACGGCACTGGTAAAACGGAAACAATAAAGATAGCAGAATACAATTACAACCGATACCAGCTACGATGATGAAATCCGCGCACGGTTGTTGTCAACCAACAGAGCCTATTTCAGCTTACAAAAACTGTTTCGCTCGAAACGTCTCACCATAGGGTCAAAGCTCTTACTGTACAAGACAATGATTTTGCCAGTCCTCATGTATTCCTCGGAGACTTGGGTTCTTAGCAAGAAGAATTGCGAACTCTTGGCAGCGTTTGAGAGAAGAATCCTCCGAAGAATTTTTGGCCCTCTACATGAGAATGGACGATTTCGTAGCCTACATAACGACGAAATCTATGAGCGATACCATGACCGTCAGGTTGTGGATAAAATCTGGCTTAATAGGTTACGGTAGGCGGGTCACTTAATCCGTATGGATGAGGATGATCCAGCCCGGAAAGTCTATAAGGGCAATATCTATGGTAGAAAAAGAAGACGAGGCAGACCTTGCCTAAGATGGAGCGATGGCGTAGGTCAGGACCCCAGACAGCTTTTAGAGATATCGAATTGGTGGACCTCGGAGCAAAACCGAGATGTCTGCAGTTCCTTATTAAGGCAGGCCTAGACCAGATACCGGTTGTTGCGGCGTTGATGATGATGAATACGAATTCTGTTAGATTAATATTTCCAAGTGCGAATACGATTTTTTTGTATTGAAATGTTAGTATTCGCCTGGGTAGCAAATATTCGCGCCTTAATGGTCTGATCATATTGTACGTATGGATGGTGGAGTCGGACTTAATATCCATTGAGACAACCCGGGAAACCAGAAGCTGGACGCTTCAGGGGTGAAAGATTTTGTGTATTTCTTTTATAAAAAAGTTTGAGTAAATGTTTGCTCCATTAGTACCTAGCACGTAACATATGACCACTTTCGCGTGATACTGATATGGCAAAGTCTTGAATTTGCACAGAAGCGACAACTTTGACCTATTATAACTTTCTTAGCAGGTATGGGGAGATTTCGAAGAATAGGCACCATATAATGGCAGCGTCTTGACTGTTTTCAGATTTTTCGGTTGGGTAGTTTCTGAGAATGGATTCGTGAAAGAAATGATCACTCCTCACCCACTGATTTCCCACACAACTAGATTGGGCAAAAAATAAATGTACATCCCCCTTTGGAAGTATGGGGACCCCCCTTAAATTCGACGTAGAATGATGTAACTCACTGCATGCGCGAGCGTTCACAGTTCCCACCTTTTCCCCAAACTTGATGTCAAACGCTATTATCGTTTCCGAGAAAAATCCGTGTGACAAGCAGACAGTAAACCGATTTTAATAAGGTTTTGTTTTACACATAACCATAAAAATTTAAAGGCGTTGCAGGTTTAAATAAAAAAATTATGTGCTCGAAAGATATTTCCAAGTCTGAAAAAATTTTTTGCCAAGAGGAAGCACTTGAAAGCAAAGACATCTTGTTCTTGTCAGGTAAATTTCTATGTCTATATCAAACATCAGACAGACAAAATAGTTGTGTCAAACAAATTTCTGTTTCAGACAAAGCCTGCTTCTGTATCAGACAAATATCTGAGCCTACCTCAGCTGAATGTCTGTTTCTGTATCATACAAAGATCTGAGTCTGTCTCAAACATCAGACAGTCTGTATCAGACAACAAACGGACAGATGTCTGTGTCTGAACCAAAAAGGAGGTTGGGCAATTGACTCACACAATACGTGCATATAAATAATTGCCACTTACGAAATACGCATATATTAATGGAGAATAGTCCAACCCACAGTGGATATATATATTTGTGCACAACTCAATAGGCCAAAAAAAGAAAACAAATCTCAACATAGAAGGATATCACTCACTGCATGTCTGGGGTCCACAGGTCCCACCTTCTCACCAAATTTCGTGTCAATGGGTATAACCGTTTCTGAAAAAAGTGCCTGTGACAGACAGACAGACAAACCGAGAAAGATGTCAGGCTGCTCTGTTAAAGCAGACCTTCATGGAGGTGTGGAGTGCATAGACAGCTTCAAGCGACCTCAGAACGACACGGCAATACCTCCAGTCACCAGTGACGAGCTGCTGGAGATCTGCGCTAGGATAGGAGATAACAAAGCTCCGGGTCTGGATGGCGAGGCGAATAAGGCCCTTAAGTTTGCCATGAAATCCAGACCGGACATGTTCGCTGAGTTGTTCGAAGTGTGCACGTCCGAGGGGATATTTCCTACATCATGGAAACGACAGAAGTTGGTGCTACTGCCTAAGGCTGGTAAACCTCCAGGTGAGCCAACCTCCTACAGACCTATTTGTCTTTTGGACACTGTGGGAAAAATGCTAGAGCGAGTAATCTATAATAGATTACTCCCGTTGTTGAGAGCCAGGGAGGTCTCTCAGATCAGCAGTATGGATTCCGTAAAGCCAGATCAACCATTGATGCCATCAAAATGGTTACTGGCTTGGCCGAAGATGCAATCCACGGAAAGGGCAGTACTAGCAAATATTGCATAGTAGTGACCCTGGATGTGAGAAATGCATTCAATTGGAACCTAAGACGGGAATCTCTGGCGAAGATTGGTATTCCCGCTTATCTTTCAGCTATTTACAAGAACGGAGGCTTTGGTATGACACCGATGACGGATCCTAGGAGTACGTTGTCTCCGTGGGTGTCCCATAAGGCTCCGTACTGGGCCCACTGCTATGGAACATCATGTACAACGATGTTTCTAATCTTCCCCTTTCGGAAGAAGCCACGGTGATGGGTTACGCCGATGATATACCGTTGGTTGTGGCCGCAAAGCATCTCGAATATGCCGAGTTATACTCATGCGAAGCGATCAGAGCTGTTAAGGGTTGGCTAGAGAGTTCTGGTCTGACGCTTGCGGAGGAAAAAAAACGGAAGCGGTACTCATCACTAAGAGCCATAAAAGAAATTTTGCCCGTATTCAAATTGGGAATCATATCATCACTTCTAAGCCTGCCATCAAATACTTGGGAGTGATGATAGACGGGAAGCTTAGCTATAAGCCACACGTGCAGTCTGTTTATGACAAAGCATGCCGAACGTGGGAGGCTCCAGTTTGGGGAAACGCATTGCAGGTTAGAGTTAACGCTAACAAACTGAGTTCAGTTGACGGTTTCGTCCATCATCAAGTGGGTGCGGACTCAAGATTCCCAGCATCCTCAACAAAAAACTAATTGAATATCAATATCACACTACAGTGAATAGCTCAGTTGCCAAAATGGCGAATCCAGGCAAACCGATCCCGCTTCTGAACAGGACAAACGCTGAAGAAGAAGCACATGTGAAGAAATAAATCAGAACCGAGAAGCCTTTCAAATAAAAAACTTAACCCAAGGCTGCCCCAAGCCTGAAGGGAAGAGCAACTATATTGTGAATGACTGTTATCTAAGCATCGTAGGGAACAGATGGAATAAATCTCACTGTCAGAGATAGTGACTCTCTTTTGAGTTGGGGATAAGAATGAATTAAAAGTTGCAACCGAAAGGGGTGATTATGTGAATTGTGCATTGTGAACCCAACAAAATGTACTAACAAAACGGTACTCATGCTTTTTATAAGAGCGGCATTACCCGTTCTGCTATCGAATATGGACTTTGGCTAGTTTTTGAAATGGGCGGAAGGTCCTCGAAAAGGTCGTCGATAATCCCCAGAATATGAATGAAGATTTCCGTGGTAGCACTCCTTCCACCCTTAAGCTTAAGCATCATGGAAGATATAACGTAGGCAAGTTTTAGGGAAGCGTTGCTTCCATGAATAGTGCGAGGGTCAAATTCCCTTTATCACGACGAACACTACATAAGAGCAGAATTACCCGTTCCGTTATCGAGTATGGGCTTTAGCTTGTTTTTGAAATGGGCGGAAGATCCTCAAAAACGTCACCGATAATCCCCAGAATTTTCAACGAATGAAGATTTCATTGATAGCACTCCTTCCATCCTTAAGCTTAAGCACCATGGATGATATAAAGTAGGCAAGGTTTTAGGGGAGTGTTACTTCCATGAATAGTGCGGTGGTCAAATTCCCCTTGTCACGACGAACACTACATAAGAGCAGCCTTACCCGTTCCATTATCGAGTATGGGCTTTGGCTTGTTTTTGAAATGGGCGGAAGATCCTCAAAAACATCACCGATAATCCCCAGAATTTTCAACGAATGAAGATTTCATTGATAGCACTCCTTCCATCCTTAAGCTTAAGCACCATAGATGATATAAAGTAGGCAAGGTTTTAGGGGAGTGTTGCTTCCATGACTAGTGCGATGGTCAAATTCTGATTCTCATCGCGAACCCTACACTGTACTTCCTACACTTTGCCACGGTATTTGAAATCTAGCGCATCGTGCTTGCTCCCACTCGCAGCGGTCCATTGATCCGCCTTCATGTACGATTAACAGAGGCTGGCTCTTATGGGTGTAAGTGGAAACGAGGCACCTTCAGCCATCTACTTATGAAGTCGAGTGGTGTGGTTCAGGATTATGATAACTAATGCAAAATGTCTTATAGACATACAGTATGCAATACGAAGTTTAATACTTGTAAAAAAAACTATAATTGCTTGCATCAAAAGAACTTTTTTGTTAGTACTACTATATAGGAACAAGATATGAAAACTAATCCCAATTACCCTCAAAAGCTAAAGTCTACCGCTACTATATAGGAACAGGATATTAAAACTAATCCCAGCTGCCCTCAAAAGCTAAAGTTTATGGCAAGTTATCATCAAATATCAATTGACAGACCATTCATTAAGAAAAGTTGGCAACTCAGCTACTGATACCATTATGCAATGAAACATATTTTTCCAAGACTATCGAAGGGATCTTCTTAGTATAGTAAAGCGTAAAAGATCCAAAACCCATCCTTCACCGATTTTGAGAAAGCTGTCGACAGAGTGAATAGGAATTGTAGCTATTATCAGAGTGACATATGACCACATAAAGTGTTACATCCCCTAGCGAGGTAGAATTTCAGAGGAATTTAGAATCGTAAGCGAAGTTTACCAGGATTGCATCTCATCACCGATAATCTCTTTTTCTTATCGATAACGTGTTCTTCATGCCGCTTTGGTTGGAGGACGTGGAGGGGTCCAATGGACTATGACATATTTTCTTAAAACAATTTAAAGAGACTGACGACATCTGCTTGCTTTCCCACCAAATAGTGGACCTTGGCCCAAAAATCGGTCTGAAGATAAACATCAACTAAATCAAAATTCAATCCCGCAGCTCACCGGAGTACATTGATGAACACTGGAGCGCTACCAAAATTGCTATTCACCCCGGCGCAAGTAAGTTGTTAACTACGTGCCGAAAGACGCCATAAGATGTGGTTCACATCCGGGACTTGAAAGCGGATCGAGAAGCATAGGGAACTAAAGGCCCTTATTGCCACTGCACGTGAGAGAAAACTAGGTTGCTTCGACTAGGGTACCGCGCAAAATTTCAGGAAGTGTAGCATGACAAAAGGAAATCTGTTATCGATTAAGAAGGCAAATATAACGATTTCGCAACCACGAAAAACAGAAGCTCAAGAGTGGAAGGATTATTTCACTGTGATTCTCAACAGTATAACATCTGGTGAAGTGCACCTCTTCTGAATGAAATGGCTAGTCACCGTTACATGCGGATACGGACAACAAAAGTGAAGTCATCTTAGTCAAGAGGGGTAAGGCCACCGAACTGTTGAGTTTGATCGATAGAGGGTAAGCTGAGGATAGATTAACACCAGTGAAGCTAAGGTTCTCAGTGTAACTGAACCTCACACTCTTCCTAACTGCATTAACGGGTAGAACATCGCAATTCAATCTGTCTATTTTTGTATCAAGCTTGACGTCACCCAGCGCATTAATGGGGCTAAATTCGCCTTCGCTGTTTTGTCTAAAATCTGAAAATGCAAATATTTCAACACCAATATAAAATTGAGGTTGTTACGCGCCAATGTTCTCTCTATATTATGGGAAAATCTTGAACGAAGAACTGAGTTGAAGTACGGGCTTGGTATCAGTGGATGTGTTAATTAAAGGAAGGAAGTGGATAGGCTACACTTGAAGAAGCGCCAACAAATTCATACAGGGTGACCGACAAAGGAATCGTTCTAAAGACACACAGCACAGAATAGTAGAGGGGATTGGAAACAAACATAATCAGAAAATATTATATGGTTACTTGCTGTATTATATTCCGATAAGAACTTTCCAATATTAATTCAAAAATACGAACGTGCAGAACTAAAATCATATAAAAAGCTATCTGGTGTATCATAAATTGATATATTTATCAGAGCGATGTTTGATGAAAATTTGAACTTTTCTAACCAAAAAAATCATGCGCATGCAAAATTATATGTTTCATATCAAACTTCATGTTTCGCACCCGATCTCGTTATAGGAAGTGCTCATATCAATAACAATATCAATAAGGGCCGTATTCCTTAGAGAAATTGATATGGGAAAGAAACCCCAGCCTTGCCGTAGGTACGTGTGTAAGGCTACGATATGTGCAGTATATATATACATACATCAACTATTGGCTACTTCGAACCATAGCAAGCTTCCAAATAAGGATGGCACATGTTAAATACCAGGCCTATTACTACATCTCATGTTTTCTGAAATTGTTCGCATTTGAAACCGAAATGAAATTTCCGACGCAAACAATCTAATTTTTTTGATTGGGGGTGGAGATGCTGTCGGCGAATGCGTCAAATTTTATCATAAAATTGCACATGCGATCTAGCCCTGCTAAACAAACTGGCATTTCGAAAAACAGACGATCGGTAAAACGACCGATTGTGGTCATACATTCAAACATGTGCCAAACGCGGCATTCAAGAAAGTTACCAGCGTTCGTATACGTATATATGTACATTCATACGTATATCATACAACCATACATATTTAAGTGAGTAACTAGAGTGTGTACAAGAAAAACATCAAATTGTGTGCACACACAAAAATGATCAAATTGCTACCTATGCTATAGCTAAGACCAGTGATGCCCAGCAATATCGCTGCAGTCAACCTGGCCCATGCGGCAATATCTTTGTACGTTGAGTGCTGGTATCTGTAAGATGAAGTAAACACTACATACAAGTGACTCACATCTTAGCCAACTACTCGAAGCCAACGATGCTTCGCGACTTTCGCTAATGTAGACTGACCAAGAATGTCTTCTCAGTTACTCAATATTCCTTCTGACGATCTTGGGGAGCGAAATAACGGAGCAGATAGACGCTAAAACCATTTTCCGAAAGTAGACAAATACACAATATCAGTGGTGCTCAGGCCGTTCAATTTTTCAGAATATGTTTCACGGGCTACGGTTTGGTCGTGGAGTTAGAAAAACTTCCAAGTGTTTTACTAGATTCAAACTTTATTTATATACGAGCGTTGGCCGATTTATTTGTTGGATTAACTAAATTAAAGTAAACAGCAAATTTTATTCTGAAAATAAATTGAAGGCCCAAATACACATAGAATCAAGCTAATATCCAATCGAATACTTTTTTGTTACATGGCACTAATCAAAACCGTTCCTTCAGATGCTCAGTTAAGGATGGTGGCAATTTTCCTCTGAAATATTTCGAAACAGTACGTCTGCAACAAGTTTGCTTTTACTGCAGTTGACTGAAGCGAAATAGTTATACAAATCTGGCACCTACGTTATTGTCCATCGATTTTAACTGTCTTTTCCGCCCCCGATATTTCGGGGCACAAGTGTTACATTAAGAACAATTAACAATTCGCTAAATAAAATAAGATTGACTATCACTGACAAATGGTAAAGTTAAAGTCATTGAGTTCTCGCCTTTAACTACGATTAAAACAATTTCAAGTATTATTCTCAGGCATCCATAGTCAGTATAAATCATTGTGCAGAACTGCTCCAAAATTTTCGTCTGCTGATCTCTGTATGTTTAACCTCGAAAAGCCAATAGTCCTGAAATTGGGCCAAATTTATGAAATATTTCATTAGGGTATACTTGTCCATGAATTTTTCGGACTTTCTTATACATTTTGAAGGGCTGGACATATGGTATCAGATCAATTGGTATGAAATTACAAAAATCGTTGTGATGTGATGTGATGCAGTTTTGAAGGAAAACGTGGATATTTTGCATTCTCATTTGTCCAGAAATGACATATTTACACAAGTCGGAAAACCGGATGCTAGACGCTTCAGGTAAGAAAGGTGCTGTGTATTTCTTTTATAAAGAAATATGAGTGTGCATTTGTCCCATTAATATGTAACATGTAACATATGCATATATTATGTGCAAATATCCACTTTCAAGTAATATTGACATTCAAAGTATTGAATTTGTACAGAAGCGACAACTTTGACCTATTATAACTTTGTTAGTAATAGTGCGATATTCACCAAATTTAGTAAGATCATGCTCGATGCTGTAGCCTAAATTGCTGAAAACTTTCGTGATTCTAGGAGGAACTTAAGGGGGCCTAGGCACCATACAATGGCAGCCTCTTGACTTTTTTCAGATTTTTCGGTTGAGTAGTTTCTGAGAATGGGTCCATTAAAGAAATGATCACTTTCAACCCCTCGCACTCCCCACCTTTCCAACAAATGTCAAAACTAAGACTTCGGCTTCGAAAAGCACTAACCGAGACCTTTAATTTGATACCCCACATGACTATATTTGATAAAAAAAAATTTTTCTTTGTGTTCAAGCTTTCTGTATACTCTTTCGCATGCATGTTATTGTCGTTAGTTTTTAAAAGTTTTTAAAAAACAATTCAACAAAAATTGAAATCGTAAAATTTTTAACCCGTCAAAACTTTGGAAACTTTTTTTTAACGTTGGATATTACAGTTTTTAAAAGATGCCTCCTACTAAAACACTTTCAAATGGGATATGAGGAACCCATAAAAAACGGAAGGAAAGAGGTACGGTAGATCGTTCAAAAGGAGGTGCACAAAAATAGTACACATGTTTGAAAGAAGCTGCTGAGTTTTACAATGTTTAAAGAGCGACACCAGCTGCTCAGCGTCCTTTGCGGTTGTGAAACAATTGCTTTCTACTAATATGGCCTAATTATAATAGCTTTTAGTAAAAATGGACTAATGGGATAACGGCTATAAAAAAAACCTTGCATTTCCAAGAAAAATATGAAGGATAGATAACAAATTTGCGGAAACTCATAAAGATTGATCAGCCGGTGATTGGGGCGCGTTTTGTGGTGCAACAAAAGCAAGCGTAATCCGTTTGCTACTGATGGAATTAGATATGTTCTCCATCTAGGTGGAGTCTGTAACGATCCCAAGTACCCATAAAGAAGCATGAGGATGGGAGCATAATGATCTTGGGCTGATATCGTTTTGCGTGAATTTTTCGGAACTAACAACATTTATTATAGGGTGCTTTTCTTGTGATGATGTTGGTCCATTGATTCAAGTTGAAATAGTATGAGATCGCCAAATGTATTGTGACTTTTTGGGAAAGCACGTTATTATATGCTCATGACAAGATGGGAAAATACTGAGTCTTCTGAGAGAATAGCATTCCTAAGCACACGTCCAAATTTATTAGAATTGGCCAAATGACAACCAAGTTTCAAAAATAACCTGACCTTCTCAAAGTCCTGACCGGAATCTTATTGAGCATCTTTAAGAAGAGTTAGATTGACGTATTTGAGATCAAAACTTTTCTAAAACAGTTGAACTAATGGCTGCTCACCAACAAATAGTTTACAACTCTAGTTGATGCAATAATGAACTTAGTTGAATCTATTCCGCGAAGATGTGAAACAGTAAGAAAGACTAGAGCCTATTCAACAAGATGTTGCAAAAACTACTCCGTTTTTCACATTGTTATTGTTGTAAACTGCTTCTAAGACAAAAGTTTCCAAAGTTTTGATGGGCTGAAAAAATGGCCACTTTAGTTTTTTAAACGAAAGTTTTTTGTTTTTATTTTAAATTAAAAGTAATATTTTCTTTTAAAAGGATAAAACAAAATCCCACTATAAAAAAAAAATGTTTAAAAAAAAAACGAAAAATAAAAATATTACAAGTCTTTGATTCATTTTAAATGAAAGTTTCCAAAGTTTTGACCACTACTGTATGTGTGAGCTGGACTATTCCCCATTTAAAGGCAATTATTTATATGCACGTTCTGTGTGAGTTAATAGCCCAACCACCTGTTTGCTTCAGCCGTAGACATCTGTCTGTCTGTTGTGCTTGTTTTTTACAAAACAATTTTTCAGGCGAATACGTTTGTATTCACTTTCGGACGTGAGAATACAGCCGTATTCATATCCACTTGTGTAAATACCAAAATATTCAATTTTTCGAATACGAATATATTCGTATCGTAATGCGTATCGCCCAACAATGTCATAGTTTCAGTCAGGAAACTGAAAGAAATTTTAAAACAGAAGGTAAACGGAATTTTCTGTCATTTTTTCCGACAGCTAGTTGTCACTTGAAAAATCCGTCTGATGCATTTCATTGACATCTTATCAGTGGAACTCTGTAGAATGAAACATGCAACCAACTGTTCAGGATAATGATTTTCTACCATCTTATAATCAGTCGCAGTTGGTCAAATTTATCTTTAATAGCGTGTTGAAAAAATTTTCTGATAATTTTTTCGAAGGGCTATAACCGGGTCCTAAATTCGAATATCTTTCCGAATATTAAAACTGCCGTGGCTTTCTTATGTTTCCACACGCTGCTTTCTGATTTTTATGTATCCAAAAATGAAATTCAACTAGTATCATAATACTAATACCAATATGTGACCAACTTCCTTCCTTACGTATCAGTGCAACCGACATCAAGCGGCAGTCCACAACTGGTACTCTTTATGATCGATACACCAATCAACGTCTCAAATTCTAAATTTACCGCTGCATCGTTTACCCCGTCGCCCTCTTTGGTTTCGACTACTGGTCGGTCACCAATGATAATGGACGACACCTCGTGGCTATGGAGACGAGAATATCATGCTGAATCGGCGGAATATTCCAAATGAGAATATTCGTGATCGATATGGCTTTGCACCCATCGTAGAGAAGTTACAAGAAAGAATTCTTCGATGGCATGGTCTTCACGCTGATGACAACTCGCTAGCTAAAATTGGCTTTAATTGAAAACAAGTCGGGAAACCGGAAGCTGGACGCTTCAGGTATGAAAAGTTTTGTCTATTTCTTATATAAAGACATTTAAGTATGCATTTGCTCCATCAGTATGTAATATATGTATATATTATGTGAGAATATCTACTTTCGAGTGATATTGACATTCATAGTCTTGAATTTGCAAAGAAGCGACAACTTTGCCCTATTGTAACTTGTTAGTGATAGTATGATTTCCATACATCCTCTTTAACCTGTGATTTTTCCAAAGTGAAAATGAGCTGGCTTGGCGGTCAAAGGGTAGTATAGGTCCCAGGGCGAAACGTGGATTGGTACCCACGATGGAAACCTGGGAAACGCCTCCTGAACCAACACCAACTACCAAATCCTGTCTCCACTTCCACGTGGCGATCGCTGGGGGTTCTTTCTTCATGAAAAGCTCTGTAGACGGAGAAGGATGGAGGCGAGTTTTCCGCGGCTAAAAACTGAACAAAATGCACCAACTGGTCCTCCAGGTTGGGGATTGGGTAGAAGCCACGGGAGGGCCTCGGACAAGATGGATTCCGGAACGTGCGCTCCCTGTACAGACCAGATGCTGCTAAGCAGCTAGGCGATACCTTCTCCCAATATAAGGCTGATGTAACTACATTGCAGGAGATGCAATGAATAGGGACCGGTTTCCTGGAGAAGAGCGGCCATCCAGTAAACCATGCGCTCGGAGGAGGTTTTTTAGTCAGCCAAAAAATGAAACCTATTGTTATTGGCTTTGAAAATATAAGCGAAAGGCTATGCACTCTACGTTTGCGAGGCAAGTTTGGAAATATAAGCCTCATAAACGTTCACGCTCTTACAGAAGAGACTGCAGAGTCGGAGAAGCATACCTTCTACGAAACAGTTGAGCAGACCCTCGAAGCCTGTCCCAAGTATGATAACAAAATCATACTTGGCGATTTCAACAGCCAAGTAGCGACAGAGCTCGTATTCAGGCAATACGTCGATTTCCATAGCTTACATAGGGATATCAATGATAACGGACTGCGGATTATTCAGTTAGCAGTATCGCACGAAATTGTTATTGGAAGTACCTGATTTGTGCGGAAAACGGGCTACAAACATACGTGGGCCTCTCCAGACGCAACCACTTTCAACCAAATTGACCACGTGCTGATTGAACGCCGCCACCTCTCAGCCTTGATGAATGTCAAAACATAGAAGGGGGCCAATATAGGCTCGGACCACTATTATCTTGTTGGCATAGTGCTCCGAGCTCGAATTACGACATCACCTACAATCCCCTCTGACAATGAGGTGAGAGTGAATACTGACGCCATTCACAACAAACGACGCCTACGCTGACGATATCGACATCATGGGAAGAACAAACCGAGATGTACAGTCTACCTTCATCCGGATCGAGCAGGTGGCGATAGATCTTGGGCTGGACATTAATGAAGGCAAGACGAAGTACATGGTGGCAACCTCAGCGCCAAACCCAAAAACCAAAAGAACGAACAACATCGAATCGCACTGGTCAAACGAAAACAATGAAGATAGGAGACTACAACTTTGAGACCGTTGAAAATTTCTCCTATCTAGGGTCGAAAATCTCCACCGATAACAGATATTACGATGAAATCCGCGCACGGTTGTTGGCTACCAACAAGAGCCTATTTCAGCTTACAAAAACTGTTTCGCTTGAAACGTCTTACCATAGGGTCAAAGCTCTTACTGTACAAGACTATGATCTTGCCAGTCCTTATGTATTCTTCGGAGACTTGGGTTCTTAGCAAAAAACTGCGAACTCTTGGCCGTGTTCGAGAGAAGAATCCTTCGAGGAATTTTTGGCCCCCTACTTGAGGATGGACGATTCCGTATCCTACCTAACGACGAAATCTGTGAGCGATACCACGACCGTCTGGTTGTGGATAAAATTCGGCCCAACAGGTTGCGGTGGGCGGGTCAGTTAATCCGTATGGATGATGATGATGCAGGTGGTACGAGTTATCGACTTTCACCTCAAGTTCCCGTCCAAATCGCAGTTAACAACATAGGACATAACATGATACGAAAGCAATTGATACAGACTTTCATTTAGGTCTACGTCCAACTATGACAAGGTAATCTGTATGTATTGTACCAATTTTATCTGCTTATCCAATGAACAATTAACAGCAAGGCTTTTGCCAAAAGATTACCAAATTACCGTAGACAAGATAATAGACACCACGGTCTTTCCCATCTTGCATCTGCGCTGCACCAACCCCAAATGTAACTGTAAATTAAGATTTATAATTTACAGTACATTAAATGTAAAGTGTAGATATCAGAGCTGACTGACTACTTTGAGGAAATTTGTCAAGAGCAAGGTTACTCGTTCGAAACGAGAAGCTGGTTATAAATCAACAACCTACAACTGCGACCTAACACCAAATAATCAGTCGATTTGTCAATGAAATGCAATAAATGCTGCTAGTATAACCTTCTTGCATCACTATCAATAACGATTTCGACAACAAATCTTGGTTACAGATGACAACCTAACAAAGTTCACATTTCATTTTTTAACCACTTGCAGCCGGTGCCGAATTAGCAGAGTGATTATAGTATCTATCCTTTTCGAATAGGAAAAAAAATGAAACTTGCATGAAGTGAAGGACGGACATTTGCCTTTCACATAACATTAACTTCCTCCATATCTTCATAAAAAAACTTAATGATAACAGTTTTTCTTAATTTTACAAGCAAGCTAAGAAACCGTCTTAAGATTGCATAGAATAGCATTGCTAGTTACTTACATATGCATATGCTTTACGCGCAAAGTTCACATACCAGAGTGGTACAACTTTTCATACAGGAAGCGACTAGTTTGTAGCCTTCCATTTGTTTTTCGTTTTAATAATTTCATAATAAGATGAAATACGAGTGGTTAAACTGATGTTTGAACAACTTTCATGTCAGTTACAGTTCATAAACGTTATCTCCAAGAGTAATATATTCAAAAAATTACACCTAGAAAACGTCAATAAAGACAATTATATGGAAAAAATAAAAAAGGATCTTGCAGGAATTTTATTTATCCATCTAGCTTGCTAGTGATGAAGGCATTTGCACAGTGTCGAGCTGGCGGATTGTTATCTGATTTCCAATAAACTAATAGCATGACGGGTACGTTTGCCTCGATCCAGTTACCCCGGGTTCAAGTCCCGGTCGCCTTGGATGATTGTATTCGTATTTATGCTCTCCCGCTGCTGAAGGCGTATCACTTACACAGTATTAAGTGTGATAATAATCAAACTGAAATACAGTCTCATTGAAACTTGAGACTGTGTGGATGCCCTATACTTCACAAAGGAGTGAATAGGATATTTATATATTTAATAGAATGTTTGCAGTTTCGACGACTACATCACACAGTAAAAAATATCCTACCTTTGAAGGTGATACTAGCGTTTTCTACAATGCACACAATCTAAATCTAAAGAACTCAACGTTTAAGTCCAAACAAATTATACACAAATTACTAAAAACACAGGGTTAATGCAACCAACCTGACCATGTTAAATTGCGCACGTTATGAATGAGTCCAATCATTACACCTACGATACCACTATTTCCATACACATGTTTGGTGACTGATCGTCACTCACAATCATTTAACTTTCCCCACCAATGTCATTCAATGAGCACAGCATTTTCATGGACCATATATGTCCATTGCGCAAGAAAAGACTAGTGTTTTGCACTAAACTGCGAAGCAAAGAAAAAACTTCATTCATTTATTTTTACTATTACACAGCCACTTGCTGCTGTGATCCATCCAGATGACAATGACGTAAGTTTCATTTACAGAACATTGACAGATATTAACAGATTTCATATTTATATTGTATTCAATGACTTAAGTAAATGAAGGTGGATTAGAGCTTCATATTTCAAGTCAATTGTAAGTGGGTGTCTGGACGTTTTCGAAGAGATTTAGTGAAAGACTTTGATAAAACAGATAATAGGTAGAAAACAAAATATAACTTTGTGGTCAAAGTCCTTCATTATTCCACATGCAACGTGTAGAAATTTTCAACAGTTGATCATGAGATAGATAAAAATAATTATCTCAATTTGCAGAACAATGTGTAGAATCCCAAGTGTTAAAAATTCGATTGAATACTATGTTTCTATGTGTAGTTCCTTCCTCGCTCTTTTTATGATATAGCTTCGAGAATTTTACAATAATATCACTAACAGAACGTGTTTTATTTCATTACAGATTCAACAGTTTTCGTTCGTGCACTAGAAGAAAAAGGCAACCTTTGGAAAGTTTCCGGCGATAAAAACCGATAAATACGCGATTAAATTTGACACAGTGAATACAGATTGGAATTATCCCACAGCGCATAGTTTTTAATTAAGCAACCATTACAAACTTAGTACATGTAGACAATTAAATAAACCAAAAATCACAAAAAGAACACTTCATAAAAAATAGATAGTAATTTTTATTTGAACCCTCCTTTTTAGAATTTAATGAACCTTTCTAAATTACAACAATGAAAATGAATGGTAATTGTCTCTAATTTATTCATTTTACCATCACCGAATTAATAAAATCTATTTGAAGTAAACCTGAAAGTACTTTATTGAATTATCGCCAGGGGGAAAGATACTATTGTGAAACAGGGACATAACCGAAAAGTAGTTGAGAGTTTCACATGTTTTCCAAAAAACTTCTATCCCAAATTAGGGAGTTGTATTCACCCATTTTTATGTAGTGGGTGTAAATATATATTTTAAATTGTAAATTTTGTGCCAACCGAATGAAAATGAGAAAAATTTCTAGATCAGAGATTCTAATGCTTCGAACCGAAGCCATGATGCCAGTATATTTAGACTTCCTAAATCAAAACAGAATCGGGCATATTCATAGAAAACAATTTTTTGCAAAGATGATGCCATCATGAAACGAAAAGAAAGAAAACGTAACGGGAAAAGTTCAATTCCCTCATGTTGGTGTCATGTGTTGACCAAATGAATCTTATCTTTTTCCTCTTAAGGAAATTAAATTTTCAATAAAGAAGTGAATGAAATCCGGGAACGGTCGGAAAAGAAATGATTCCAAAAGAGAAAACCGACGAGGTAAAATGAAAGCGTTAAAAAAGCTGTCATAAATGACGATCAACTCAATACATTAAATGTAAATATATACATTTTGTCGGAACCCAATCAAACTAGAAAGAAATGTTCGACCCGGGGATGGACGAAATATTTAAGTTCAGCAAACTGCTATTGAAGGCATGGATATGGAAATGCATGAAGTCGTCGATGCTCTTTTATATACCTTTTCATATGCCAGTTTCCTTCAATGAGGGTTTATTGAAATTTTCAGTCAGATTTTTTCCATGATATAACAAACTGAATTGAGCGAAATCATTTTCCTATTTATTATTGGATATTGCGCCTAATGTTTATAATCTAACGATAAGCCAAGATGATTTATGTAACGAGAAACTGCTATCAGTGAAGAAAATAAAGCAAATCAAAAAATCAAGAAGTAGTTTTATTTCAGCACTTCTAATGAAAATGTCGAATTTTAACTAACAAAAAGCAAATAAAGAAATGACATAAGAAACCCTTTTTATTATTTCTTATATTCAAGGCTCAGTATAGGTTCTTCAAAACCCAAAGTATAATAGGTAGCGCGCGATATGGAATAGTTTTAGAGGTACGGTTTGTTTCATACTGATTATAAGTACTTTCAGCCAACAAAAAGAGAGAAAAGGATGAAATTTATCATTATCAACTTTACAGTATTTTAGCATAAATCCATTTATTATAGATCTTAATTATCGAAATAGATTTCATGTTAGCACGGGTATAATCTCGAAAGGATAAATATGGGGAAGAACACAATGCACTAAATGATCATCCAGCTAAAACTTTCCTTACACTAATCAAATAATTTATTCGCAATTGCACCGGCTCTTGACCATTATCATCAGCAACGGCGCAACAACCGGTATCCGATCCAGTATGCTTTAATAAGGAACTGCAGACATCCCGGTTTTGCGCCGAGGTCCACCAAATCGACATCCCTAAGAGCTGTGTGGCGTCCTGACCTACGCCATCGCTCCATCTCAGGCAGGATCTGCCTCGTCTTATTTTTCTACCATAAATATTGCCCGTATAGAATTTCCAGGCTGGATCATCCTCATCCATACGGATTAAGTGACCCGCCCATCGTAACCTATTGAGCCGGATTTTATCCACAACCTGATGGTCATGGTATCGCTCATAGGTTTCGTCGTTATCTAGGCTAGGAACACTTGACCTTCCGTGACTTCCGTGAAATTCGAAGACGCAATTCTTAGGGGAGAAAATTGATAAAATTTCAGTTTAAATGTATAACAGCAAATTTCTATTGACGATTTGTAATAAACAGAAACCTATTGCCCATGGGTACAAATTGCATATTTATCTGGAAATCAATTAAACAAGTTAAAGAGAGTTTGTCCTTTTATTGGCTAAAATTGTATCGGTGCAAGTCACAAATACTGTGTTTCGGAAGCCAATCAGTATGCTTTCTGTCTAATGTGTCTATGTGGCTTTTAACAAAACAATTTTAGCTAATAACAAGTCGGGAAATCGGAAGCTGGAAGCTGAGGTATGAAAAGTGCTGTGTATTTCTTTTATAAAGACATTTGAGTGTGAATTTGTCCCACTAGTATGTAACACATAATATACGCATATATTATGTGAGAATATCCACTTTCGGGTAGTATTGACATTCGAAATCTTGAATTTACAAAGAAGTGACAAATTTGACCTATTATAACTTTGTTAATAATCGTACGATTTCGACGAAGCTTAGTAGGATCAAGCTCTATATTATAGCCTACATTGCCGCAAACTTTCGTGGTGCTAGGATGAAGCTAAGGGTGATTCTGCAGCCAATTACTGAAAATTGTAGTAATATACTATTATTAACTTTATTTGAAGGGATATCGGTACGGAAAATATTTCGAAGCCTAGCCACCATAGCAGCTTCTTGATTTTTTTCAAATTTTTTGCTTGCGCAGTTTCTGAGAATGGCCCCGTTAAATAAATGATCACTTTCGACTCCCCGCCTTTCCAACAAATGTCAATACTAAGATCAGCTTCGGAAAGTACTAACGGAGACATTTCATTTGATACCCCACATGACTATATCTGGTGAAAAAAAATTTACACGTAACAGATGTAACTTACTGTATGCGTGAGCGTTCACAATTCCCACCTTTTCAGCAAATTAGGTGTGAATCGCTGCTACAGTCTCTGAGAAAAATGTGTGTGACAGATAGACAATAAACCAATTTTAATAAGGTTTTGTTTTACACAAAACCTTAAAAAGAACACGTTTTTCAGCATGTTTAATTAACTTCTAGCTAACAAACAACCTCCAAACTTTATCTGTCAAAGTTTCTAGCATATCTAACAATATGCACAATCCAACCTAAAGTCTGAAAAGCGAAAAGTTATACACCACCTTTCTCCGATTTGGAAAAAAGTCGAGCTAAATGTAGTCAATCCAAGGCATTGTGACATGTGTTTGCTTAGCTTTCCAAAAATTTGCAAAATTTAATAAAAAGCAAAAAAGCTTTACATGCAAACATATAAATATAAAAATACCATGTAAATGACAAAAACTAACGAACTGTGTATAAAACAAAATAAATCAAAAGATACTTCAAGCAGTTTTATTATTCTATTATATATTGCGATTAAAACTTTCATATTAAAAAATCAAACTAATTTGAAAATAATTAACAAAATATCGAAAACATTTTTCACCCCAAAGGAGAAATTTCGATGTACGGAACACTTACAAGTTAACAACGACTCGATTAAAACTTTGCCTCTAACATTCGTCTATAGAAGCTACCGTTTCGTCAGCCAATAAATTAATGTTACTACTTTCATTTCAATGCATTCGCATACTTATTCATAAAACAATTTTTAAATAAACAACATTAAGAATACCACTCATTTCAATGATCGCCTACACACTTCAGCTTGTCTTTTTAAAATCTAGATCTCACTACTTTATCTTTGTTAACTTTTCGAATAGTTATGTTTGCTTAAGTTTCAAGTTTAAATTAAATTAATTTAGAAATTTTATTTATACACTCTAAAATATCCTATAAATAGTTTATTATGTAAGGATCAACTCATCAGTTTAGTGATGCTTTCCTATTTGTATATTAATCTGTATTACAGATGTTTTTGTATCTTGTAAGATACTTCATTTTTAAAAGTAATAACTTCTATTCACAAGTAGAAGGAATCATTGATCTTCGACACCATAGAAGTATTTCATTCGAGAATATAAAAAAAAATGTATACTCATGAAACAGTTCGACTTACAAACGGAAACAACTAGTTATACTAAAAATCAAACGATATTTTTCCTACTTTTACCATCAACTTTACGTAAAAATAAATAAAAACACTAAACATTGCACTTGCAAATATTTTCAGGTATTTTCATTATGAATAATCCTTTTCTAGTCGTATTTGGTATTTATTTTTACGTAAATTTTTTATGTGAACACCATATAAAATAAACCCAATGGACACGCTCATTTAATCCCTGAATACAGATGAATATAACACATCGTCCCATCCCTAGAGAAGGTAAATTAAAAGCATTTCAAAGTTAATAAGAAACGAAAAGAGCTCAAATTTAAATCCTCGTATAATGCCAAGTAAATGAATTATAATTTTTGCGTCTGTGAATATTGAAACTATTATCGAAATTTTATAAAGTATCATTTCCAACCTCACACTCGCAATCACCTCATTTTCACTAGGCTTAGTTACATCTCGGTGACGTACAAAAATTGGGTAAATGCGAAACAGACTCATTTCTCCAATAAAAGGTATATGTGAAAACAACTTCAAGACGCTTCATTTATGATTAGTTGTATGGGCAGAAAATTTATTTTTAATAAAATGAATCTATCTAATAATTAAAAAACAGTTTACTGCTAATGTCACCCATCGTCAACATCATATTTGATATTATTCGAAAGTAAATGTGGAGAATACCAATTTATCTACATAAACTTCATGTCATTGTATGGCATTTTTAGATAAACTCAAAGGAAGCAAGAATTGGGGAGGGTACATGTTGATTTTTCTTTGAAATTTTTCGGTTAAATAATCTTATTGGATAGCTTCGTATCAGAAGGGAAACATCCTTAGATCAGAAGCCACATAATCATAACTTTCCTGAATGCAGACTTTTCTACTGGATTATGTAGATGAATGGAAACTGCTGTGCTTTCGCAATATTATATATAAAACAATACCGGAATGGACGGATAGCAAAATTTCTTGGACGAAATTCAAATTCATTTTTAATATCAATAAATTCACTATTTCCCTTCGCAAGAAAAAAAGGATAAATTCTGAAGCGAATAGGAACAAATGAAAAGTGTGACTACCGTTGAGCATGAGCATGACTCATATGCGTAGAATGTGGATGAGGCACATGGGAGTGATGGCCATGAGTTCCGTGCGGAGGTGCATATGCAGACTGCGCATGTGAAAGTGGAGATGGCTGACCGGTTGAATACGGGGACTGCATTAAACTCTGTTCCAATCCATAGTGAGTGGCTTGGGGATGTGTTAAATGAGCGTGCCCATGATGACCATGACTGTAAATCAATTGTCTTACTTTCGAATCCTCATCGGCAATATTGTAACTGAGTTCAGTCTCCTCGAATCCTGTAGCGGACATTCGTTGATCTCCGCCACCCGAGTTTGGAGGGTCTGGCGAATTTAGACAGGTCTGAATCAATTGCTTACCCGCTTCAGAAGTAATCATTGGTTGCAATTTTCTCGTCGCAAATGTATACACGTGTCCTGTTTCTGATGCAACTAGCAACATGACTTGTGTTCCAGTTAATGTTGACAGTTCATATGCCTGAAATAAACAAAAATGTCCAATTAAAGCAAATTATTAATTCTCAAATACAGAAATGTCTAAAAAATATGGAATATCCTAAAGATCAACAGGGAATATTATGAATTTTGTTAGAAATTGTGCCCCAATAAACGTAGCTTCCTTCATAAGAAATATCTTTTCGGACAAACACAAATCCCGAGTGCTCCGATCGTTCCCTCTTGAAAGTAGGAAAACAGCTCAGGAAACCAACAAAATGCGAAAACTAAGACTTCTATTAATTTTAGGATCGATGAGAAGTGGATTCTAAACTATAATCGACAATGATCAGGGCCATTTACTAGAACGCCCAGAAGTCTCAAGCCTCAAGACGACTACAAACGTGTTATCCACGATTCGTTCTTGTAGCCTGGTGATACTGTCACAACAGATATCTACTGCGGCGAAATTTGAAAGTAACATAATATAGAGACCCTTACAGCCTTTACTGTTCAATAGACGTTAGCCCATATTTCCACGCCATAACACGTATTTCACAAAGCCAAACTTCGGAGCTATCCTTATTCACGTGAATTTTAACTTTCTGATTGCCATCACGATGCTTCACCAATCGCAATTTTTCAATTCAGGGCTTTGAGAAGAAATCGGGGCATTTGTACTGCCAGATTATTGTTGATGCATCGTTGATGTAGCCCGTGATTACTTTATAGAATGAATATATTTCAATTTTAAGTTATTTCGTTAAAACGTTAAGGCCGCCATCCACTTTCAGTTCCGCCTTTATGAAAACCAGTTTACTGTCTGTCATACGCATTTTTCTCGAAAATGGTTACATCGATTCCAATGACTCTTGAAAAATAGTGCACAATTGAATTTTTAACTATGTACAAGTGGATCTACCGTATACTGAAGGTTCTTCACATAAGAAAACGTAAAACCTTTCATACCTACAGCGTCTAGCTTCCAGTTTTCCGACTCGTTTTAATGTAATAATAAATAAACACATTACTACTCGCAGTTACCATCCAAATTGTAAATATAGCTGCTCTATATAAAACATGTCGGAATACCGGAAGCTGGGCGCTTCGAGTGTTAAGATTTTGTGTTCATCTTATGTGAGGAACAATCTATGCACGGTTTTCCATTCGTACATAACTAAAAATACATGTGTGATCAGTTCCACCATTTGGTTCTATCAAATGACGGATCTAAATGCAATCGTGAGGCTTTCAAATCCCCATCCAGCAAAATATTATTTCATCAATTGATAAACTCCAGATATACATACATATTAAAGACATAAATATTGTGCTAATCCTAAATGAACAAACGTTGCCCATCCAAATTGATCTAACGTATCTTCATACATTTCCACTTTACTCCATGCACATATTGATACGTACTTAAAGTAAATACTGCTGGAACTAAAGTATAGACGTGTCTATCCTATTAGACACTACCCGTAAACTTCATTAGCACATACATATACATATATATATATCTTAATCCAGTAATTGATACTAATATGCAATTAATTTAAAAAAGCTCGTTCGTATAAGCTCACTTTATATGGGCATGACGTCATACACGTCTTAGAGAGCAATAAATTTATGCGAAATGCAAAACTTAGACCTTCTATAGCCTTGTTAATATTTGGACTGCGTTCAAAGATTTATGTCTTATATTATCTTCTATATTGCTACCAAATTTTATACTTCTGGGATGACCCTAAGAGGAGTTTTCGGGTAAATTTCCAAAACTTTATTTATGCAGATATAGAAATGGGATGCATTTCAAGTCCTAGAGTCCCGTTTTCGTTTCCATTTCCCAATAAATCGAGTATGATGATGATAAAAAATAAACGACGCATTAGTAAATACCTGAATCGTTTAAAAAGCAGAGGTTGTAAGATAAATAGAATATTAGACAATTCTTGGAAATTCAACGTTTACAAGTTATATTTCTGCTCTCCACTTTATCACGAATTTAGCAGCTGCAAACTTCCTCTATAACCAAACAATCACTACTCATAATATCAAATGGCAAATGCTTGAAACTGGTTGAGAATACAAGATATGAATGTATGTAAAAAATGGATCCAACTGAAGAGGTAAAAACTATTGCATCTAAATAAAGAGGGTCGCTAGTAATCATTTCTAAGAAATTTATCAATTAAAATTGCTTATCGCTTGATTTGCTGGTAGATAGTGCCATAAATATTTCATTTAGCTCCATCTTTTTCGATAAAATCATGAAATAAATTTGGATATTCTAACTTAAATCCTCAACGAAATTGGAGATGAAGATAAGGTTTTTTTTTTCAACTTTTTATTCCCTCAAACATATGTATATTTAAAGATAGCATGTTTGCAAATTTTACACCAATATTTTGATCAACAAGTTCCCAATTAAAATACAAGATTGTTTATTAAAATCGATGTTGTCCCCTTCGAAGTAATCCCAATCGATTGCACTTAGACCGATGCTTGACCTCACAAAAAAAAAATTGTTGTACTCGACGTTTAGTATGACCATCAGAGTGATTTTCGATTTTCTATTACCACCTCCCGTCTTCCAAAACCCATTTTGCGTAATGATTTTTTAATCGATTCGACAGAACGAAATCGTAGAAAGCCAAATCAAGTAAATCATTGCTGCCTTCAACGGATTATGACATCTTTCCTTAAACATGTCACTGATGCCATCTACTTGCTCTCTCATCAAGTCATGAAACCTGGCCAAATAGCTGAGCATTAGATCGAGCTAAGTAGAGTTGGACTGAAGATAAATACCAACAAAAACCAAGAGTTGTCAATTTGACGAGTCGTCGCAATCTCCCTATTTACATTAATGAGCAGAGCATTGAAGGCGCTGATCAATTGGTATATCTGGCAAGCGTCGTTTTTGCTGAAGGTGGCACGGAACTTGATGTCGCTCGACGTATTAATAGCACTAGATCTGCATTAGATGCGTTGTCCAAAATATGCAACAATCTCAATACCAACTGTATTGCTATAAGAGGGCAGTATATGTATAGTTGTTTCCACTGTTACTGGAAAGCTCCAAGTCCTCGTCAACACTTGCGACAGAGGAGTGCAAACTTTGCAAGTTCTGGAGGGAGTTAAAATTTATTTCAGCAATTCAATGCAAATTTTACAGATCGTTTGGCCATTAGATTCCTGCAGAAGGAGCAGGAGATAATTTGCGGTTTCGTCAAGGGATGGGTACTAGCCCAAAACAGAGGGATCCGTGGAGCACAAGTAATGAGAGTAAGTTGTAAGTTACTCTCCTATTGCCCCGGTCGAAGCAAAGAAACAGGAACTGGCAATATTTTCTAACCAAGAGAACTGTGAGAAAATTGAATATTATTCAATATTATTCATCAACAGGGAGAATGTAACGACCTTGTACGACAGAAGACGGATATATGAGAAGCAAAACCTATACATTAAGGACAAAAATGTGTTGGTATTATACATCAGAGTTGGTCATAGTCATAATCAATGATTACATGATTATGATTCAAATTACATAATTATATGATTGTAATCGTAATCCAACTCTCGTGAATACGAAACGCAAGCAGAAACTACCGATTACGTTCACTGAAATTTCAGAGTAATGTTTTATGAAAGCATAACTGTATACGATGCATCGAAACAGGCACAAATATGTTCTAGTTGGAAAAAATTCTTTGCATATGACAGTGGTTGAAGACCTTCTTATAAAATACTCATCTGCCCATTGATCATTGAATCTACAGGTTGCCACTCTTCACAAATTGCACTTTTAAATACTTGGGGGTTCTTTGAAACAACACCAAAATTTGAAATTGATAGACCAGTAGCTTACTCCAAACTACAATTTTATTTTATTATGTATATATATATTTCGGGAGCAACTTACTCCCTTCATCAGTACAAAGCTACTATCAAAATTTACAAAAAAAATTTAACAAAGCTAGCTGTGTAGCTTTCAACATTTTGTTTTCATGTTAAAATGCCGTTTACATTTTTTCTTTAAGATGATCACAGTGCCCTCTAGCGTAGCAACAGAAAACACCTTTTTCGAAGATTGGTGTATAAGTAGTCGAGGGTGCTACGTCCGGAGAATATGGTGGTTGCGTCATCCAAACCCAAGCAGTGATGAAGACGATAAACAGTCCCCGAAATATGCATATTTGCGGATAATAAAAACATTACACCACCTGATTTGCAAAATAACATAACCCTCCAGGTGTACCGCACCATTGTGCGCCCTGTCGCTCTCTGTAGTCCCAGTATTCACAGATAATGAACGACCTACGTGGTAATGGAGACGAGAACGTTATGCTAGATCAGTAGTCTGATTCACTATGGTTATGGCCTAAAGGAAGATATTCATATTCAATATGACTAAGCACTCGTTATGAGAAAGGCGTCTCCCATGTAATTCATGCTGATGGCAACTAACTAGCTAAGATTGGCTTGAATATCGAAGTTGATGGGAAACAATCGAAAGGCCCAATGGAACAAAGACGGCTTTATACGTTAGATTTTGATTTGAGAACTCCTCGACTTCACCAGGACCAAGTTTACGATCGAAAGAAGTGGCAAACTCGATCTAGACGAGCTGATCCCACTAATGAATGGAAGAAAGGTTAAAGAAGAAGAACAAACAACAAGTAAGTATCCGTTTTCATTTTGATGTAATATACGTTAACATCCCAGCAAATTATATAAATTATCAGAATGAGCGACAAATATGACAAACTAAACCTATTAGAATAATTTACTTTGTTCTAACCAGTTATTGTGACACTATTAGGATCTAATCGCGGAATTTTTCTTCTTGACGTTTTCCAATCCTATTCTATCATAACTCAACAGGGGCACTCGGTGATAACGTACGGCTTTTTTGATTCGCAAAAGTGGCAAAAGTAACAAATCCACCGCTGTACTTCCTTCGAACGCAACTATTTGGCGGCAAATTTTAAAAACCCAGACACCATACAAACTGAGTTTACAACAATTTCGCGAAACAGTAGAATCTAAAGAAATGAAAGATGCCATTGGAAAAACAATCAAGCAACGTTACTTTATATATATTTTTATATATATAGCAAACAGTTCAGTTTTATATATCACCATTGTAGCATATTGTCATCGTCTTTGAAAACGTATTCACACAATCGATTGGTGTGATATCGTGGTCGAACATATGTTCGACAACACAAAGTTCACTTATAAATATTTAAAATCCTCTCCAAGGAACAAAAAGGAGCAAATCAACAAGAGCCAGCGACTAAACGTGTTGATCAATGGAAAAGATGCCGCCATCGTGCCAATTCACGCCACGCCAGTCTTTTAAATTCAACTGAATTGCGGATATTGAGAACAATAGTGAATTCAATAGAAGGTATTTGTATCTTGCGATCATTTACTGAACGTGTGTATTAAGAGGGTATAATCGATGAGGATGACATTCGTTTTTAATTCTTTCTACTACACATCTGCATCTGTTATCAACAGACAAGTTTTTCACCACGAATGATGAATGCACTTAAGCACTTATTTTAATGAAATGGTAACTATCATAATCCCAGTATCAATTACCTATTATTTTTTTTTAAGAGCCATTTATGAAAATTATTTGATCTGGAAAATACTGTATTGATAATAACTTCATACGCTTCACGCTATCAGTTAAATATTTTTAACAAGCGCAAAGAAGTTCACCGAAAACAGACACAAACAAGTCGGAGTATCGGTGGCTGGGTGCTTGGGGTATTAAGGTTTTGTGTTCATCTTATATGAGGAGTTTTCTACGTTTCTCAATTGATACGTAGCACAGAGTAGACAAAAAACCTTCTCATATGGCCAAACTCCAAGTTATACATATTGAAGACATAAATATTGTGCTCACCCTAAACAAACAAATATTGCCCATTACCGCAGACTGATGATCTGAATGCTTCGGCTTTACTTAATGAACAAAAGCATACGTAAATTGAATACCGTTGGTACTAACCTACGTACATATCTACCTTAATTAATTGGACACTACCCGAAATTTCATTAGCATATACATATATATGTTTGGAATAACTGATATACAAATAACTAAAAAAAGCCAAAAACGGAAAACTAATATTTTCCTATGGTCCCCCCCAAGTGCAATCAATTCACGAAAAATACAAAAATTTGACCTTCTATAACTTGCTGGGCTGGGTTGCTTTCGAACTTTTCAGGATTATGGTCTATATTATCTCTAGAGTGAATATAAGTGGAGTTTTCGGGTAAATTTCTAAAATATGGTAATATGCTGTTATTAACTTTATTTGAGCAGATATCGGAATGGGATGTATTTTGAGGCTTAGACTTCATGTAGATAGATCATTCCAATTTTTTTTTTATTTTTCGGGAGGATAGGTTCTGATAATTAGACCTGTTTCACTTTTTGGGGTATACATTTTGAGTCTTCACTTTCCTGTGTTTCAGCCAATAACCGAAATAAGATCATTTTCGAGAAGTACTAATTGAGCTCTTTCATGCCTAAATTCTGTTAAAAAAAATATATCCCCATTTTGCATATATGAAGAGCCCCCTTAAATCCAACATAAAATTATGCTGCTCGTTATCTGTGAGGCAGTTCAGAGTCCACATATTCTCATCGAATTTCGTGATTACAGTTCCAGCTGTTTTGTTTTGTTTCCCAAAAAAACCTTCAAAGGGCTGGGAAAAGCAGCTCCTTCATATATGGGGCCTTAGAATTATTAATTAATTATTCTCGTCAATTATAACGTCAGCATTTTAATGGCATGGCTTAAAATGCAGGAAATTCGCTCGAAATTTATAAGTTTGAACTGTTGTTTTTCCACAAAACTGGAGTATTATGCACAATACTGCTACGTGAACCTTCAAGGAAAATCTTAAGGGGGGCTTTCCGGCGAATTTCAAAAAGGTAGTAATATATGTGCTACTGAGTTTATTTGAGCAGATACCGGAATGGGGCATATTTTGAGGTGTAGACTTCATATAAGCGCGTCTTGAATTGCAAATTTTTATTAACTAATTTCATTCATTAGACATTCACCACATAACTAGTTAATACATGAATCAGGCATCCAATTAGATCTATGAATTTCAATGCACCAGTTAATTCTTCTTTCTCATAAGATTCAACATTACAGTTGGACTCGCCAGCAACTTAAATCCAATCATTTCCAATGCATTGTCATCGGTAATAAATCAAAAAGACACTTCTGTATGAGAATATTAACTCGACATTACCTGCTCTCCTTCAAATTATGTTCATGTTATCAAAAAAAAATTAACGCTATCACCCAAGAAAATCGTTTGTCTCACTTTTTTCAAGAAAATAAGTGACTAATTGTCGATAAGTCTTAAGTGGAGTCAAATGTACCTTCTCCGTTTAGGTCTAGCCTCCGAGTTCAGACAGTCTGGATGCCGCTCAGCAATGTGAAAATTACTCTGCTGTGTCGACCACACATTTTGTATTGCCATGAAAGGAGCTTTTGGCTCTGATGAGAAATACGCTCTTATTTATGTTCCAACACGATCCAATGAGTCTACAAGACCCTAAGACCTACAACTCTAACATGAGAAAGCCCAAGAAATAAAGCCTGGGATACATATTGACCGAAAGGAACAGAAATGATTTGGAGTTTTGATAATCGTAATATGGTACGAATAAAATATGTAAGTAATTGCAAGTTCTTTGATGTTCCGTTCATTGACGTTGACGATAAACCGCCCATTTACAAGCACGAAAACTTAACAGACGAAAGAAAAATTTACTAACGAAATTCAACCCACCCATTGATCAAATGGGATCACGGATCGAGGATGAACTTAAAGAGAGTTCGCAGCAAATTTTAAAAAATATTCATATTAATATATTATTAACTTTATTTTAGCAGGTATGGAGGGTATTTCGGTGCCTAGATGCCCTACAGGGGCATCGTCATTGTTTTTTTTATGTTTTTCTGATGAGTACTTTCTAAAAATAACCCCTTAATTTCAGCGACCCCTTTATAACCTTCTCACTCCTGACTACATGACTATATTCAGCGAAAAAAAATTTTACACCACACTTTTGCATATATGGGGCATGGGTGGCCGTTCACAGCTCCTATCTTTCCTCTAAACTTGGTATTAATCAATACAACCGATATTGAGAAAAATAGGTATGACAGGCAGACAGACAGTAAACCGATTTTAATAACGTTGTGTTTTCAATAAAACCCTAAAACACAATTAAATTAAACTAACCAAAGGCAGATTGTGTATACACTTTTGAGAATAAGCTTTACAAATTTAATACCACATATCATAAGTCAGACAATATTAAAATTGTGGAAATTTTATTCAAGTAATTTAACAAGCGAAATTGCATTATTGAAAAACCGTACTGCAATTAGTTTATTAATTGTAATAGGACAGCTTCTGTTCTTTTTTTCCAATGAAAACTAAACTACAAGAGAGCGGGAAACCAAAAACGATCATTTAAAATTTGACAATTCTCGTTCTAAACACATCTTTCATGACATGATTAAATCATATTCAATTCAACCAACATCATCTGAAAAAATCTACTAATTGTGAACCAAAAAAACCATTATATACACGAACTGTCGACATCGTGAATTAATTAAACTAATCTCATTCTCAAAGTCAAATACCATTTAAATTTTCGTACGGGAACCTCTAAGGTCGCGATACATATCGATTGTAATTCTAAATACAAATTACCTGTTGTTACCGTCAATTTTTTTACCTGTCTACCATCACATCAATCGTAAATGGGCCTCTTCGAAGTTCAAACATATATATGAGGAGATGCTCCCAACGCAATATGCAACCAATCACATATGTTCCTGGAAACTTATTTCTGTCAAAAGTTTAATGCAATCAAAATTCAAAGAACAATTCCCAATTGAGTTCTTTCATAAATAATAATAAAATTCACATTTCCTAGCCATAGCACCTTGCTGGATTGGAAAAAGGAGACGTTAAGCACCCACATGTCCTCATATGGTAACAGCCGCGGCATGTGTACTTCTCTTCGGAAATGTACGAGTATGTATGTGAACAAGCTGACGGAACCCCATCACGTCGCTGCTTCCCTCCTTCACATAAATGAAAAACGCCGTCTCGTTGATAACTATGTAGCTTATGAGTACTACAAGTTTCCGAGGAAGCAAACATAGAAATTGAAGAAAAACCCACAAACGAAATCTTTAGTATAAAATAATATTTTGTAAGCGGCGGCAGTCTTCGCATGCGTTGACAAGTTCAGATATCTCGGCGGGTTTATCATCAATTTTCAATTAAAATTTATAATTTGCAAGTAGAAGTATTTTAGTTTAGCTCAGAGAAATGCTTTGCAACAAAATAATCAGTAATATCTCCGTAGATACATGAGACTTACGGCTTCTGAACTTCATTTTAATTGAACCAATGGGTTATACAGAATGAATCGTACTAGCTTCATTTATTAGCAATGTAAAAATTTAACAAATATGAATAAATCTTTATAAAAAACCATGCACACCAAACGTTTCCGAGGCATATTGTCCAATTTGCGAATTTTAGAATAGCAATTACCACCCCACATATAATAATCCCATTTTTTTATTGCGATTATCTATTCGAGATAGTTAGGGACAGGAAACATTTGTTTTTCATTACATGAGAAAATCATTGTTACTAACATTATTCGGAGGAATATTGGACTTTTTTAATAAACATTCGCTTTAGCGCTATTAACCTTAAAATAAAACACGGCTACCATCTTTTACCAAATTTATTAATTTGTGCAACTAATATATTAAAACTTTTAGGTAAAAAATAACGTATCTATTTTTATATTATCGATCAAGGTGCTCATCAAAATTTTAGAACAGTGGTTAGATATTGTCTTCTATTTGTAGTTAAGTCTAAAATTGATAGACCGGTAGCTTACTCCAAACTACAAAAAGCTGCTTTGTACTGATGAAGGGAGTAAGTTGCCCCCGAAATATATATATACACAATAAAATAAAATTGTAGTTTGGAGTAAGCTACTGATCTATCAATTCTAGAACAGTGCAAATATAACAAAATCATAGTAACCTAGAAGAGAGTCAATGCAAGCACAAAGCCAAATACACGCCAAACCAGAGTCCAAATCAGGAGCACGAGGTCGAGGGACTCATACTAAACCCTTAAAAATAAGAGGAACATATCTTACACATGCTAATTAGAGAAGCGATAATCAAAATTGTAATGGTTTTTGTCTCATGAAAAACACAGCCCTTGCTCTAGTTTCATTATCGTTTCTTCTTATATTGTGTAAATAATGTCTAGGGCAGCCGTCATCTGAATCATCCATGACCAAAATTGGGGCTCAAACGCAAAATACAGTTGTTTATTGGGGTCCAAAGCCACACTCCCATACTATACGTTATCTTCTAGAGGCATATGTGATATGTGATTTGCAGTTCATGATATTAGCGCAATGAGCTAGGAATTTTCAATTGACTACCAACGTACCACAAGTAAAAAGTTACAAAGCCGGTAACGTCTAGCAAGTATAACATTATCGAAAGCCTTAGGAGCTTCGTTGAAAGAAAAAATATTTTGCAGATTTTCCAATACCTAGGCTTCCACAAAAGTGTCGTTCCTTTTTACAGGAACCTGCCACCCGCTTCAGTTCATAAATTCTTCGAATGCTTTGAACTTTGTATATTGATACTTCCCTATGTCCATCGTGTAACAGTGAATTCATTTATTAGATTTTCCCACACACAATTTTTTATTTTATTTACTCTAGCCTAGTTGATGTTTTCGTTATATTCTCTTGGTGTTTTTGTTATGATCAGCCTGCACAGACGCGATGACGGAATCGTCTTCGCTAAATATGGTTAATATTAGTAATTATCTGGCGCCAATTTTGGTGAGCTTTCGAAGATTGCGACTAGTAGAAATTGCGTAGGATCTGTACGCGGTTGATTTTGAAAGATCAAATATCTTTGGTTATTTAGTTCGGTGTCACCAAATCGATAAATATTTACAGTTTCTTATGTAAATTTATAGGAATATTTTCTATTTTGTCCAGCTATATTTTAAATAATTGCATTTGATAACCTGATTATAAAGATGAAGCTTTATCACTAATCACTGGCAGTTACAATATCAATTCCGCAGCAACTTCTTATTTTGAGAAACAATGTAACCGTAGATCAACATCCTCATTTAGTTGCAGTGGCCGATATGACGGCATTTTCTCGGGTCAATAGCTATTTTCTATGTGTAACCGATAACGGTTCATCCGAAATCAGAATTTTAAAAATTTTCGTTAGTATATCGTATTATCTTGCCTTGAATTTGCCAAATTCCGAACTTTTAAGAAAATGGTGACGGTTTTATCAAAATTTTTACTTTTTCGAGGATTGTATTCATGAAACCAACGGAGGTTTTCTCTCCCGACTCCGTTATGTGTCTTCTCAAAATTGGATATATTCACGGAATACAGATTAAGTTCCGGACTTATCCTTTATTTCTAAGTCAACTCCCAGCCAGTTTTCTGCATAAAAAAGCACCGAAGGTGTGAAGAAGTAGATGAAACCCTTTCTTGACCGAAATTTGTAAAAAAATGGATGTTGGTATATATATCCCTTTAGGATTTATAGTCTCCGAACCGATCGCCATGAAAATTGTAACGTAAATATACTTTTACGAAGAAAGGGTTTTTACCCTGTATATGTTGCTCCAGCTCGCCTCTAGGGGGCGTTGCAAACATGTAAATTGGTATATATATGTATTTTCCATGGAAAATAGTTTGGCTTTATCCCAGTTGTTGTAGCTCGCCATTAGATAGCGCTGCGACAGATAGCATGCATTTGAATATTTCCACTTTACTCCATGCGGCAAAGCATACATATACACATAATTACGTAAATTAAATACCACTGGTACTAACGTGGGTACATATCCATCTGGATTACCCACTGCCCAAAACCTGTAGTAACATATACATATGCACATATCTGTCTCGAGTAATTTGATGATGTACAAATAACTTAAAAGATCCAAAAAGGAAAATCGGAATGTTCCCAGGAGGATGATGATATATTCACTTCCAATACAAATTTTTTACTTTATAACTTTGATGGTAATAGTTGGATAGCTTTCAAACTTTCCAGAACCGTGTCTTATACTATTACTTATACTGATACCAAATGAACTTCTAGGATGAACTTAAACGGGGTTTTCTGGCCTAAAATATGATTATATGCCATTATTAGCTTCATTTGAGCAGGTCCCGCGAAAGGCCGACCAAGAAAATGCATACAATGTCGTTACAAACATGATCATCGGATTGAGTTACCGCAATGTCGTCCAACTATAAAAGACAATGAACGGCGTCTTGCGGTAATGGCGACGAAGATGTTGCGTTGGACTAGTGGCGTGACACGGTTTGATCACATCCGATCGTGGAAAAATTTCGAGAGAGGCGTCTTCGATGGTATGGTCATGTAATTCGTGCTAACGAGAATTCACTTGCCAAGATTGGTCTGAACATCGAAGTCAATGGTAAACGACCAAAAGCAAGCCGAAACAACGGTGGCTTGATACGCTGGATGGGGATTTAAAAGCCACGAGATGAAACCTAGATCAGGGATTCGATAGAGTTAAATGGCGAAACCGGTCACGACGAGCCGACCCCGCTTGTGAACGGGACAAAGACGAAAGATGAATTTTGAGGCCTTGATTTCATATAAATGCCCCATTGTGATTTTTCGATTAGATAGATTCTGAGAGTAGAAAAAGTACAAATCGGGCCCTTTCATTTGATATGACTATATTTTGTAAAAAAATGCCCTTCTCATGCCATGTGAAGGGATTCACAGACCATATATTCTCACCAAATTTCGTGACAACAGCTTTAACGGTTTCGAACTATACGGGTGTGACAAACAGACAGACGGATAGTTGTCTCGTATCGGTGATATAAATACAAAAAAATAGTCATATCGTGTCGGCCACAATGGAAAACGACCTTAACCTTGTTCAATCCTTTATGAAACGTAAGACATTGAAAATCCAACGCCCTCCACACTGCACCACGTAAATGATTGAAAGTAGGATGAGATATCTTTTTCTCCATTCCATTTTCCATAAGGATATACTTCAGTTTTATAGTTAATAATGATACGACTATAGCAATGAGATAAGCGAACACAAACATTCATTATGCAACGAGAATTCGAATCCGGGCAAATGAGATCGGGGTGCTGATCATCAACCAATTCGGTATTCACATAATTCTTAAAGATACGCTTGTTAAATAAATTCAAATAAGATCCTACGTTTCTATAGCTTCTGGTTAGGATACACTGGAATGCATGCTGTCGCAAATTTGCAATAATTAGGAAATTGCATAATTTCTAACATGCTCTTTTTAAGGTTTTCTGTAAAAAAGCGCATTAAAATCGATTTAATGTCTGTGAAGATATTTTTAAGGACACTTATGAAAAGTTCATGTATGTATATACGCTTCTAAATAAAAACTATCAAGTTGATTCTGAAGTATGTTATAATCGTTTTCTCTACAATGCTCATAAAACTAATCTAACATACGAGATCTAACTTGTTGTTTCGTGTAAACCATCTAATATTGAACTTGATCAACCATACCTATCGAATTTAGCTTGAACATTTTTAACACCTATTGATGAGCCCAACTGAAGAAAACTAATTATGATAATAAATAAAATAAAATGCGTAAAGGAATCATATAATCACTGCAATACTACATACATATATGACTAAACAGAACTAAAAACTTTACCGCAATAATCAAACTCTATGAATATTGTCTGGTAAGGGCAACTATGAAGAATTAGCAGATAAAGAGACTTACGCTAAACAATGATATCAATCGCATTTCCGAGTGGAAAACGTCAGTTACAAGCAAATCCTATTAGATAAACGTGCAGCCCAGAGAACTATTAAGCCAAGCAATTTATTTAAAAATGAACTGCGATTCAAATATCTTCTTTTGAACCAATCTTAGGGCCCCATAAATCCAGATAGTATATTATATGGTATCAAAAAATTATCACAAGTATAAATAGTCGTAGGTGGTAATAAATATACAAACATCTTTTTTCACATTTCTCACATACCTCAACTTCGCTCATACCAGTGTACTTCAAAGAAAGAATCACTAGACTTTTTTTTGAATTTCCAATGAACAAACTCTCAATTACACACAATTGCATTACAATTCAAATATACTTGAAGAAGAAGCAGATAAACAAAAACAGTAGTCTTAATTTTCTAGTCTTCAACATCCGGTCCAGTAATTATTGTCCAATTCCAAAATCCTCATCTCGTTAGGACTATGACATGACACATTTTCGGGATATATTTAATATATATGTAATCTAAGAGGAAAAAGAAAGAAGTAAGAATGGTAAGAAAGAAGGCAATATGAAAAAGATAACAAAGAAAAAAGCTGATGATGAAAAGTCCTCAATTAAATGCCGCCCTCGATCAAAGAAAAGAAACGAAACAAACAAATCTATGGAGGAAGACAACTGTAACTAATCAATCAATGGAATTTGGCCAGTCATTCATAGATAACTGGAGTTCGGTGGATTCTAATTACATTCATAATTACCAAATTCAACAAATACCTTTTAGTGTTATGGGGACAATCCAATAAATATATATATGACTTCTATCCAAACTTCAGTGCAATTTAGCATTTTAAAATAGGACATTTACATATGAGGCAATTTTCAGAGTTTCAAAAAAAAAAAAAAAAAAAAACACTACTCAATTCATGCATAATACGAGTACATTCTAACCAATTTTTAAACTATATCGGTAACTTCATTGTGAAAAGGTGGGTGCTATTATAACCAAGTACCTGTAGACAATAGAACAATTATCAAATCCTTCTTACAAAATTCAAGCATCTGTCCAGATGTTAGCGGCAACTATGTACATATCACTTGAAATATTAACCTCTTTTTAGCTACTTCATACAACTTCCATGCAAAGGTGAAAACATAATAAACACTTGCGGGGGGATTATCCAGTAAGCCTTCTACAGTCGACAACTTGTGACCCGTTTGGTATCCGAATTATTGAGGATTAATTTACTAAATCAGTATCGTCAACAAGAATTGATAATTTTCCCCAAATGTTGCTTAACGATTTGTGCAATTGGCATAGAAATGACTTTGAGAGGAAAAACAAAATCAAATTATGTACTGACTAGCAGTTAGAGCTCAATTAAATGTTCGTATTACGAATTGATCAGATCCTGTCTCACGCGATTATACATTCATGCTAGCGCCATTGTTTTTTAAGGTTTAAGGTAAAACAAAATTTTATTAAATTCAATCCAATGACTATGTGTCCATCTCTCTGTTTGTCACACCTAATTTACTCGGAAACACTTATTGTACTTATTGTCTCGAAATTTGATAAGAACGTATGGTCAGTAAATGTCTTTGCATGCAACGAGTGGTATGATTTTGTGTTAAGTTTAGGTCCCCGCACATGTGAAAATGAATGAGTAATTTTTTTTTTCATTCAGTGATTTTAACAACTAATGCAATTTCCAAAATCAATTATAGGATAAAAGAGCTAGGACCCGAAATGTACACAACGTAAAGTGTGACAGTGCTCATTTTCAGAACCTATCTATTCAAAAAATGAGGAAGAAATCACAATGATAAGGAATTATGTATATGGAATATGTGCTCAAAAAAAATTAATATGGCTATATTAAAAATTTATCAAAAAAACTAAAATTTATCCTAGAAGTACAAAATTTATCATGAGTGCAAATGACGCTACAGTAGAATCCAGATAATTCGCATGGTCAAAAAACTGCCGATTTAGGAATTCCCAATTATAGGGAGTATAAAATAAAGATATTTAACTCTTGGGTCGGGCAAATTTGTGTTAATTATCCGGAAATACGAATAATCCTAAGATCATTAACTTTATTTGGGCAGATATTGGAACGGAATGTATTTTGAGGCCTAGATTTCATATAGATGCATCACTGTGATTTTTTTTTCAGATTTTTCAGTTGGAGAAGTTGTGAAAACGAGACCTTTTTCACTTTTTGGGGCACACATTTTGTGCCCTATCTCGCCTATGTTTCACCCAATATCAGAAATAAGATCAGTTCCGGAAAGTACTATTCTTTGATTTGCTACCCCACATGACTTTATTCTGCGAAAAAAAATTACAACCCCCTTTCGCATGTATGCCCCCTTCAAACACAACATAAAATGGTGCCACTAGCTGCATGTAAAGGGGCACGCAAACTACGTGTTCTCAACAAATTTCGAGACAATCGGTTCAGCCGTTTCCGAGTAAATCGTTTTGTTTCACACAAAACTTTAAAAAGTCTTTTCTAGTGCCACCATAAAAATTGTTCAAAGGAAACATGGCCAAGATCCGAAGCTATTTCATAATATTTCGATCATTCGTTGACGACTGAATTATTCGAGAATGGAAAAAACAGCCCGATGACGTACCAAAGATAACAGGTTTTAAGTGGCAGAGGCTGTTATTCTCCATATTCCCCTCACAAGCACTGAATAAACGTCAATTCGAACAGCCTCAATTCAATGTTGGATAATACAAGTAACAGATAGAAGTGGTGCTATAACTAGCCATGCCAAATCCCTAGTCGCTAGTTTAAGATAAGTTCAATCCTTTCAAATGTCGTTTATAAATCAGCAGCCATTCACCTACTACATGGAGATGTTTGGGAAAAGTGCAATAAGCACGCCAATGGTTCCAAAATGAAAAAAAAATCTATCTGATAGAAAACAAGATCGACGTTCATAGTTCTCTTCGGTAGGCCTGACGAAAAGATGAGTGGAAACGGAGGGTAATCCCTCATGCCCCCATAATTTTTTTTTCTCCCAAAACTATGCAATTTTTAGCACGGCCCCGTTTTCCGGAAAATATTCATCCCGGGACCGAATTTTCTCACTACCCCCTGCTGCCGCCCCCTATTGAAATTTCATCTTCTTGTGGTATATATAATTATTAAGTAATTATAAGGATCCTGCACATAGGACACTGCGAGGTACAGAAACAAAACTAGATAGATACGAAAGCGAGCGTACTTTCTGATGATTTAAGTATGGAAGTTGATGCAAAGGTGGAAACTGTGAATCCCCTCGTATACAATGAGTAACATCGTCGAGTCATACGTTCAAAAGGGAGGGGTAAATTCACGTATATAGTCATGGAGGGTGTCAAAAGGTTTTGATTAATACTTTCCAAAGCTGGCTTCACTTTTGACATTTGATACCAAAATGGGAAAGGTGAGGACTTCTTTCATAGACTCGAAACTAGGAACAAACAACGATTCAGAAACTAGCCAACCGAAAAATCTGAAAAAAAACACAAAAGTGACACTATATAGAGTCTATTACGTTATTACATTTTTGAAGAAAGTGGCTTTATCCTAGAATCACCGACTTTTGTAGTAATATAGGCTATATTATAGAGTAATGTCCTATCAAGTTTAGTGGAAATCGCACTATTACTAACAAATTTGTAATAGGTCAAATTGTCTCTTGTGTGCAAATTCCGAAATACTAAATGCATAAAAATTACGAGCTAAGCGCAAATGCGGCAAATGTGGACTTAAATAATCTTATATATTGTATGAAATACACAAAACCCTTCAAATCTGAAGCTTTCGGTTTCCCGAATTTTTAAGATTGTGAGAACAAAATCGATTCAGTGTTTGTCTGTCACATCCAATTTATCCGAAAACGGCTGAACATATTACCACGAATTTTGATGAGAAGGTATTTCATGTTGAGTTGTTACTAAGCTCTCGATACATGCTAACAACGTTTTTCACAAAATATGTATGTGGAATATCAAATGAAAGGGTTCAATTAGCACTTTTCGAAACTGATCTTACTTCTGATAAAGACATGGAGTGATAGCTCGAAATGTGCACCCCAAAAAGTGGAACAAATTTAGTTTTCAGAGCCATCCAGCTGAAAAATTCACGTGACTCATCAAGTCCAATAATTCAGAGAATATAGTACAATTCTCTGGTAAAGTAGTTTCCGTACATAACATAGCCATTCGTAAACTTTGAAACTCGGCGTTTACATATCCATAACTTTAAACATTCAGTAAATGACAAAATACATGAGTCATAACTCATAAAACTGACATTTTGGCCAACCAATGCTGTGCACGAGTATTTTAGTACAGGTCTTACTTCCCTATTTCCATCCATCCATCCACCCATTCATCCATTCGCACTTTTTTTATAAAACCGAAGTATATGCTACATGGACATACCCAATTTATTAGACAAGATCAAAATATTTGCTTAAGAGCTATTGACTACGAGATTTCGTTGTCGTCTTTATATCAAACAAACCGATAATTTCGCTGTTTCTATACTTTGCAACTTTCTTGAATTATGATCAATTTCTTCTAATCAATGGATCGATCAGTTTATTCATTCGGTCAACTGATCGGCAGATTCAATTTCAGGGGCCAACTTCAATATTCGGATCTCACATAAACTATCTAAATCCAGGCGAATCGTGCAATGCAAACGTTCCCTATGACTTTGATTATTTAACCTTTTGGGAAATGTGTACGATAAAGTATTCGAAATAACTGAACAGGCAATTTTCGTTGGGAATATTAATCGTTAGAGTGGCATTTGGATGGATATAGGGACGTTGGCTACAAAAGGTCAATGGGATGTGGGAATATTGGTTCAATATTAGAATATCCATCGAGATCGAAATTACAATGATGATGACTTAATCGAGGGCAAGCATCGACGTTAAGACAGTTGATGTGATGATCGCCATTTGATTGACAGGATTGATGATTTAAAATGTAAAGATAACTTTCGAGAGAGAAAGACGTATGAACTGCAGGCTCGAACATTGGGAATCCAAGTTATTGTACAGTATATGACGAAATTGCACGGAAGCAAAATAACTCTTAATTTGTTTTTGGTATCAACGTCTTCGTGAAGGCCGCACAAATAAACGATAATTCACGAAAGCAAAAGTAAAACTGAAGCAGTTCAAATATGGAAATTAAAAGTAATGTTAATGAACGCAGTAGATAATTGAATCCTTTGAAATAGTAATGTGCAGCCTTAATCAAAATTTGCTCTCATCCAAATTCAGAAATTTCGATGGCCGAAATAGTGGGTCCGAATCCTAGTTCAATCATGGACGTTCGTACACCACTTGAGGTTTACCCGATTGACTCTTGTACAGAGCATGAAAAAAATTAGAACTGAGACATAGTCTCATCAATAATAACGCGAAACAAAATGATGTGGTAGTTCCACACTTCCTGAAAGAAGTGAGCTAAAAGCATATACGTATATAATTGTAGGGTGCCTTGCCAGTCAGAATTCCCAGTCAATGAGGAAGTCGAGCTATTTAATGACTGATTGATAAAACTCATTATTGTATCAGCTGACCCCAAGAACCTTTTTTACGACTCCGCGCCACAGGCTGACATATCGATTTTGTCGACACTTACGGCCTTGTGCCTATCAATAAGTGGTTTATTAAATTTTTTTTTCTACATTTTACAATGGGAACAGTAAGACGCAAATCTACTATGTTCTCATAACGTGTCGCCATTTGTTCACTATCATTGACAGCAAGCCGTTTCCTGCGAAATCATCCCACCTCAACATCGGCTGTTCATTGCTGTCTTGCGAATCAAGCCAACATTGAAGTTTAAAGTGGAGCTCTTCACTCTGTATTCTGCCGCCAATATTATTTGTTTCTTATTGCAAATAAAATGCGGGAACTTCCAAAAATAACTTTGGACATACGGAGATCCGAATACTAAACTCAGAACAAAGTTATCTGTTCATCGCGACACTGATATACAAAGAAACCCTCGTTTCCTGCTTTTATTATGCATAAACTTATATTTTGCCTATATATATAAAAACAGCCAACAGAACATGGCATCCGCTTCTATTCAAAGGCTCCACACTTACATCGGTTCCTTTTCATTGTGTGACCCAAGGAGTTTTGACGGGAGCTGAAACTTGGTTAAAACTCTCTGCTACTCATAGTACTGACGAACGACAAATTAAAAATTTCAATGAATTTAAGAATTAGCAGAATTAAAAGAGAAATTCTTTTTATCTGGCGTTACTTGTTATTTTTTATTCTACGTACAGTGAGCAGAAATGAAATCCAGACACCGTCGTATGACATACATAAATGCTCAGAAAGGGGGTAAAAGGAGGTGTATGGCTTTTGTTTTTTTTCACAGGAACGTTACAGTCTGTCGGATACAATGCAAAAGTAATCAACGGAAAAAGACAAAATAAGTCTTTCTTATCGACGAAAAACAATAGAAACTTTATTTTCGTATACAAAATTGAAATCCGGACAGTGGCAAAAAATCTTAATAGCGACATTAAAAACTTGATCAGACATTGGCATGGATTTGACTAAATGTTGGATATATTCGGCTGGAACAGCTTCCATCAAGTATTTTTTGTTCGAAATGGAAATGTCACGAAACCTGCCGTCGACATAATCCGGCAGGTTCTCAATAATATCGCAGTCTGAAGATTGTGGAGAAATTTTGAGTAGCTTCGGACAATTGAACACTGCCGCCCGCGTGTTTTCCACGCATTATGATTCGCACTGTTTTGGCGTAGCGTGAATGTTTGACAAATACCCAAATCCTCTGCGTTGGTATGCAAATTTTTTAAAGATATCAATGTACGCATCCATATACCTCTCCACAAATACCACATTTCCCACGCTGTCCGCCCCGTGTCAGCCACCCTACCATAGCACTTCTAACTTTACTGTGATTTTCAGATTTTTTGACTACAGTTTTCTGTTAGGATTTTTCTACGCTTTTACTTTTCCATCGCAGGAGAATACAATAAATTTAGACTCGTCGACGAAGAGTACATCACCTCAAAATGTTTAACCTTCATAAAGATAGTTCTGAGCAAACTCAAAACGTTTTACTTAATTGACTTCATTAACACAAGTTTTATTCCGTGCGAAACCTGAAACACATTCATGGGGTGCTAGGGTAGGGTGGCTATTACGGGGCGGACGGTGTAGCCAATGTGGACTTCGTGAAGGGTATATGGATACGAATATGTACATTTTTATTTAAAAAAAATCTACATGCCACCCCCCTTCTAAGCACTTATGTTTGTATTTTGTACGACGGTCTGGAATTCACTTTTACTCATTGTACATCGATACTTTGAAAGTCATGTGCCTCCTTCATTAGTGCATTTTACAATCTATCGAAATTTGAGCAGCCAAATGCCTCTAACACCCTGAAACACCTCGCTCGCGGAATATCGACACATACACAGTAATAGAAAACTGTACCTGTCCCTTAGTTTAAAGAAAAAACAAACATTCTTTTATTATCAATTGTAATGCATGTACGATCCCAACTAATCTGTTTTGCATAGACTCACACAAATCGGCACCTTTGGTGTCGATTATGTGTGTAAAATTAATTAAACCAAAATATCAAATAACAAAAAAATCACATTTGAAGGGCGAAAATTATCCTTATAGGTAATGCGTGAGGAAAATCACTCACTGAAATCTCGAAATTTCTGAACCATCCTAGAAATTACACTAATTACATAATTATGAGATTTAAACACGAACATCAGATTGAAAATAATAAGTACAAATGGGCAAAGGAGAATTTAATATGCTACGACCGGCACTTTACATGCTGAAAAGTCCAAACTATATGAAATGCAATTTGGAATTTGGAATAAAACTGACGTATTGCACCGAGTAAACTTTATATCAATGAAGCCAATCAGCTAAAGCGATTTAAGCTTGCGAAGAAGTACCTTTTTGAAGATCAAACATTTTGGTGTCCTTTCTTCCCTTCCCTTCTTTTTCGGCAACTCTAAATTAATTATAATCTCCAGCGATGGAAAAGTAGAAGCGTGGAGAAATTTTAAGGGTAACCTTACACAATCAGTATTTCAGTATGTAATTCAGACAAAATTATGGCAAAATGATCGTTTAGGATATTTCTATGGCAGTGACTGATAGAGTAATGAATATTTAATTTTTTTAAAAAATTTGTCAATCCAGCTGGATTGATGATGAATTGAGTGTAGTCCAATTGTCATCATGTTATTAATCAGAACATGACGTTCGGATCTTTAAATGATTGCAACAAAATTGTTTTTTGTTGTCTTGTTTATACCATCAGTTCATTTTTAATGGATGGCAATCAATGGAGGAAATATGGATGCAAGTGGGTGCATCGATATTTGAAAAAAACGATATTTAAAGAAAAATTGGATATACGTCAAACATTAAAGATGTACTAAAACACTGACTCGTAACAAAAAACGTGAAAACACGCATTTGGTTATTGTACAATTCTCCGAAAGTAGCGACAATAAACCACGGATTACGATATTTCTATTTTCATGTCATTATTACAATTTGCTCTATCCGAATTTCAATTTTGACTACCAAAATAAAATTTCTTTTGTAAGTCGCTCTCATTATATCCAACATACTCTTGTAGAAAAAAAACAAAATAGATACAAATTGTTACCTCCTTTCTGAACAGTTATGTATTTCTTACGACGGTGTCTGGATTTCAGTTTTGCTTGCTGTAGTAAGGTCACCCAAAATCGAAGAAATTAAAAAAATATGCTTTGTATTTTGAAATGTTAAAAATGAAAAAGCAGATACTTTACGAGTGTCACAACACTCTTCCACCCTAAAGAAGCCCGAAATATTCGTAGACAAATTGATATGCACATAATTAAATTATTTTCATTGTTGATTTTCAACGTTTCCCACGCCATTATAACACCTGCGTACTTCAACGCAATCGAAAATGTGGCATCTGGCAGGGCCCTAGAATCCATATCAAATGAATATGCCTAACAGATGATCTGCAAACGTCAATCACTCGCACACCACTCCAATTGCCCTCGTCACTACACATTCTGCAAAGCAATGCCCCTACACACATTCAAACTTTCAAGCTGGGGAAATGCCCACAGAACATTGCTCATGTTCGAAACGTCATCGTGACAGTCGTCAGCATAATACCGAAACTCGCAATTGCAAAAACGCCCAATTAGGATATCAAAACAACTTGCAGCCATATCATATGCTTACGAAAACCCATTTCCTCGCAGATAATGCACACACACCACTTACTTTTTTCATGATTCCAGTTTTGCGCTTTGAAAACGTTGTGTATCGTCGCAGCTTGTTGTCGATATATTCCATTTTGATTTTAACACGTCCCTTGGTCTTCTTTCCATTTGCAGGCGGTGACTTTTTATTCTGCAGGGAGGTGTAGCCATCGTCCACTCCGTCCGGGACGTTACCGCCACCCGAACCCGGCTGTCCACCCACACCCCCGCTAGCACAGCTTTCTAGTCCTTGGAGCGTCTGTTGTGCCGTCATTCCACCAGTACTCGACCGATGGTGGTCATCATAGCACTCAGAACTTGTCCGTTTCACACCGCGAGACTGTTGTCCACTAACACCTAATGTCTGACACTGTCCACTACCCGCACCCGCGTTTCCTGAGCCACCTCCGCCCGCATGCCCCATTAATCCACCTCCTCCGGACGATGTCCTTCCCATTGATTGTATCAATCCACCGCTCGGCGGACGCCCTGTCGCCGCCAATGTTCCACCAGGGTTCCCATAAAGGTCAGCTGGGTCAGCCAGGCTTAAACCAATGCCGCCCATACTATAGTTTAAGTTGTAGCGCGAGTCACCCCGCGACGGATCCATTCCGACAAAGTACTCGTCCACGACGCTGACTTCCGGCGGACTGTCCTGGATTTTCGGATAAATTTTGAAGGCCGGGGATGGGACTGTGCAACAAGAACAACCTAAGACCACCTTCCGACAGGAGGTCACCGACAATTGAGCAGGTCAAACGACGCCAACAGCGAAATCTCCACGTCTTAGATTCAAAGATCATCCGACACAAACTCCACTAACGAAACACCAACAACGATAAAAAGTTTACAAACGTCAGCCAATATCTTTTTCGCTTTTCTCAGAAGGCTATCAAAGTTAAATCTTCAATCGCGGCCTTTTCATGCAAAATCCCCGCTCGTAACAAACTATCGACCGGCGAAGTAACTGCACAATTACCAGTTGTAAATTCTCCGCTTAAACACAATTAGTCGCACGTTTGCCAAGTCTCGTCGAATCCTCGCAAGTGTACACTTCATGCACTTTCCACCCGCACGTAAAGAACTCGCGTTTCGCTCGGATGCACTGTTTTGACTTTTCACAGTTGCTTCTCGTTGACGTTTCCGCACTTGTACATTGCCGCAAGTTCCCCTCTATTATGTTGACACTCTCACTACCGTCTATCTTTTTAAAATGTTCGCGTTTGAATTTTCCAAACAGTTGTAATCCTTGACGGTTGCGACGTTGGGCTTTCGTTGGCACTTCCTTTTAAAATTAGCCGCCACAGTCGATAGATTTCTATGCGAGACACTCAACTCAGCCAAGATGCCGCTTCATACCTATGTCTGCAATAGATTTCCTTTTGCGAAATTACCACCTTAGCCAAGAGAACGCACTTGATTTTTTCTGACACCTCGAAAAAGATCGCGCTTGTCAATCGCCGCTTTGCTGTCACGCCGCACACACAAATAGCAGAAACTTCCGCTCACAGCTGAACACCTGAGTCGAATAAGATTCCAACTGGAGAGCGCGCGCAGATTAGCAGCGAAACACTCCACTCCCGTTCCTTCTGTCCGTCCCTCGCTTCTATCGCTCCGTCTGCACAGGTCAGCACAACTTACCACTGCCTCGTATTCAACTCCAGAGTGACTGCGACAAATCTATATTAACCTGCAATGTCCAATTGGAGTCCAGTAACACCGCACTGGAGAAACAAATACGGCTATCATCCCATCTCTCTTACAAGTTATTTCTTGATTATTGATTGCAGATTTTTATATGATGTCATCTCCACCGAGGCTTTTTTGTTTTGTCTCGCTTTGCTTCAGACTACACAACATTTATTCAATTTAGTGGGTAGCAATGAGATGGAACACGATAATAGCGTTGGAGTACCCCGATATGACATTATGTGGGAGTGAGATGCAAGCGAAATATCGATTGCGAGCCAAGTAAATAATGGGGGTAGTGGTAAGAGTGTTCTATTATTTACTATTCTCGTGTGTTTTGACCCAGCCTGTTGGTAAAATAACTACCTTGCAAACTCCTCCCAAGCGTTCCGGTCTCTGAAAGAAGGGAGGTGTCTTTTGGGAAGATAATCATCAACTTAAAATGTCAATTTACATAACTAACCACACAACTAGCCCTCTCCGCAAAGCTGCAAAGGATTCACCGCGTCACTTCCGTCTCGTAAACGGTGGAAGGTCTAAATAACCTAATAATCGTGGAAGGTCCAAATGACCTGATAATCCGCCACTCAAGTCCAGAAAATAGTATACCAACATTTTCGGTAACCTTGTAATATAGACAAAACAACTATAGAAAGTTTGCTTCACTACAAAGTCGAAAGGAACGTCATAAATACTAAAGCCAGGGTCATAGGGGTAAGCGTAGGCGGTGTGATTATAGATCGCCAATCCATACCTGGTTGACCCTATAAGTTATAGTGGTCTCAAAACAGTATATGAAGGCTAACCTGGAAAATCTTAAAAATAATGAGAAATGGATACGAAATTCCTGAAGTCCTCAAGAAAATAGCTAAAATAATCCTCCTCTCATACAGAGAGAGCTCCCAAAGGCTGATGACAAAAAGTTAAATGATTTTATTACATTATTCAATAATTCAATTATTATCAAAGTTGAATATATTGGATTCTTGCCGTCCAGTTCTCAGACTAAATCTATGGAATATTGATGCAAAAAAATATGAAATGGAATCAGGATGAATAGCTCAAGGACATTACTTAACTAGTTTTATTTTTGAATTGTGGGATCTAACCGTGTATACATTCAGATATCATATCAAATTAAAATAGAACGAACACATCAAGTAGATTTTCATTTCATAGATTTCCATTTTTAAGGATTTGTTTTATACAAAACATTAAAATCATGGTTTGAATTAGGAGGTAGTAAGTTAACCGGAATTTTAAGTGAAAGATTTACCTTTGAAGATATTTTTCTTTTTTATTGGCTAAAATTATTATATTTTGTAAGGTATACAAATATATATTTCAGGGACCAACTGTCCCCTTCTTCAGTGTTTTCTCAGAAGACATCTTCCTGAGGGACAGTTGGTCCCCCCGCAAGTTGTTCGTGCTCGCGTGTTCTTACTGGGCTATTTTTTTGAACGAACCCGTTTTCTTCGTCGTAGCTTTTTCGGCCATTGTGAGTCTCTCTTCATCTTAATGTCTAAAATTTTTAACAACCCTATCCATTCTTGAGTGAACCTGGCCAGTAAATTATGCATAGAGGAGAAGGTCTAAATTTGGCCCCTGCTGGTATTTTGGCCCCCTACGATTCTACGCGACACAAAACAGCCACAGATAAAAACGCCACTGTGCAACAACCACAATCTTAACAGCTGTTTTTTCATGTATCCATATGTCATTTAAATGACAAATGGTAGAGACAAATTCTAGTTTCTGTTCTTTGTGTTCTTCTAACTTTCTTCCAAGAAGATATTTGTTGTCGGTATTCCTGTAAATGTGGCATGTTTAAATGGTGTTTTGTGCTAAAAAGTTTTTACAGGTTCAGCAGTATTACATATCAAGGTAATGCTGAAGCACGGCTTACTTTTCGTTTTATTTTTTGCTTTTTTTTTCTGTGATTGCATAAGTCTAATATGGCCCCCCGTTCGGTTTCGATTATGGCCTCCGGGGGCCATAATCGATGTTTGAAACACAAAAGTATTAAAGATTGCTGTATTGTTTCCTATAGATGCCCCGGAACAGCATTATGTTAACCGTAGCCAAAAAGAGGAAAACATGGGACCCGGAACAAATGAAAAAAGCTATAGATGCAGTCAGGAGTAAGACGATGGGTTACAAAAAAGCCGTAAAAATGTTTGGCGTACCGAGGACTACATTAAGAAGGTTGGTGCACGATCTAGGAGAGTCTGAAAAAATTGTTGAAAAACCGCTAGGCAGGAAAACTGTACTTCCACCTAATACAGAAAAGAAACTCGTGGAGTATATTCTTCTAATGGAAGCGAAATACTATGGTCTAACACGAATAGATGTTCGGCGAATGGCCTATCAGTTAGCTTTGAAAAATAACATACCCAACAATTTTACAAAGGAAATAGCAGGGCGTTCGTGGTTAGACCTTTTTTTACGAAGACACAAACACGAACTTTCTTTAGGGAAACCATTAGGAACATCTTTTGCCCGTGTTCAAGGCTTTAACCGTGAGGCAGTAAAGGAATTTTTTGAGATTTTGAAGGCGGAAATGGAAAAAATTCGATACCCTCCTGATCGCATTTTCAACGTTGACGAGACCGGGCTGACAATCGTTCAATCTAAAGTTCCTCAAATAATTGGGAAGAAAGGCAAAAAAACAAATAGGTGCTTTAACTGCTGCGGAACGAGAATCATTGATGACCGTGGTTTGCTGTATGAATGTTTCCGGGTTTTTTATACCACCCATGATGATTTTCCCCAGAAAAAATTATTCCGATATACTTATGAAAGGAGCTCCGCATGGTGCTATCGGCAAAGTCCACCCATCCGGCTGGATTCAAACGAATTTATTCACCGATTGGTTTCGTCATTTTCTTTCTAAAACAAATCCAACTAAGGAGTTGCCTGTACTGTTAATACTCGACGGGCATTACAGCCACACTCGTAACATTGAACTTCTGGAGTTAGCTCATGAGAACTATGTAACAATAGTTACTCTTCCACCTCACACCACGCATAAATTGCAGCCCCTGGATAAAACCTTTATGGGGGCACCAAAAACCTATTATAGTGAAGAAATCCGAAATTTCTTGTTGCATTCCGATCGGTAGCTTAAACCCTACGATATCGCCGAATTGTTTGGTCCAGCCTATCTACGAAGCTCAACAGGAGAAATCGCTGCAAATGGATTTCGCGTCACCGGAATCTACCCCTTTAATCCGCAGATTTTTTCTGACGCAAATTTTTTCTGACGCAGATTTTTTAGCAGAAGCTCAAGTTTATAACGATGAAAACACTTCCGAAAACCGCCCAGGGAGCAAGACACAGGAAAATTTGACTGCATCGCAAAGAGATGAGTTGTTGAAATAATAAAACTTGTTGTTTCTTTTTCGTTGGTGTGGGTATTTATTCTTGCAAATACCGATATTTCGGGAACCACTTGTTCCCGAAATATCGGTATTTGCAAGAATAAATACCCACACCAACGAAAAAGAAACAACAAGTTTTATTATTTCAATTAATTAATCGTTGGAAACACCGCATAATTTCACTCTGATGAGTTGTTGCATCATCAGTTAAACATCATAGTTTCACCAGAAATTATTCAACCAATACCAAAACCTAAAAATAAAACTTCGAATCGAGGGCGAAAACGTACCACACCAAAAGTACTCACTTCTTCTGCATATAGAACACACCTGGCAGGTACATCAAGTGCTTCAGATGGAAATCAGAATCCTGACAATATCCAAAGTCGTAGCCGTGGAGGGAAAACCACTGTTTCAGATGAAAATCATTTAGACACACAATCCGACAGCTTCGACGAAGGACCTTCAAATGATAAAATACCAACGAGCTTAGATGCAGAATGCTTATTTTGTGATGCAAGGTATTCAAATGACCAACAAGGGGAGGAGTGGATTCAATGCCAGGGATGCAATTTATGGGCTCATTGCGTTTGTGCGGGAAACGAAGGAGATTATTATATTTGCGATTTTTGCCGATAACTTTATTTTATATGTATTTTATCTTGATTTCGTTTTTATTATGTTCATTATTATTTTTTTATTAATGGATTTACTTAATTTTAAGAAAAGAAGGTAATTTATTGTTTATTTTTTACTTAATTGTTAAGTTTTGGAGAATATTTTTTAAAGAATTTTTCATACTTCCAATATGGCCCCCTGGGTGCCATATTACCCACACTTTACATCAAAACCAAAATTTTGGATACGTCGAAATATACGATTTTGTTAAAAATATATGGAATTTTATCATGTTTTTTCCTTACGAATCAATGACCAGGAGAATATTGAAATGCATAGCGCATGAAAGTTGACATGCCGATCTTCATTTTTCTTTTCATGCTCGAAAAACAAAAGGGGGGGCCACATTTAGACCTTCTCCTCTACCTAATTGCACGACTTCCTTACCCGTAAATGTTTGTTTGGGTATGATCGCATAGCGCGTTTTGTTATAACACTCGTTATTATTTTGATTTTTCTTTCCCAAAATTTTTTTGAGTAAATCATCGTCGGCCAATTATTCAAAAACAGGTTTAATATTTGAAATAATTAAGACTTACCTATTTCTATTCATTAACAAGGCTTGTTAACACTATATATGACTTGTGGTTTCATCCAGGGCAGAAGCAACTCATCAGGCGCAGCCTCAGCTCTGCCCTGGGAGCAGTGTAACCGAAGTGGCTACCAGGTAGCATTTGCTTCTTTATATCAATCAACACAAATTATAAGGAGGGCAAAAACCTCCTTCTAAAATTCAGGCGGTTGTGGAACTTGGGTGCTTGCCCAAGAACGAAGGTTCCGTGAACCACAACCGTGGAAGTATGTTGATTTTCAACTGGTTCGGCCCACCATCAAGTGGATGGCAGACTTAGGTAGTATTTATGAAAGGAACAAGTGACTCCCGAAATATCGATATTTGCAAGCTTAACAAATATTACTTGTCAAAGCAAGTATTATTTATTTCAAATGATTTAATCGTTAGAAACACCACGGGATTATACTTAGGTTCAATATACTCCTAACATACTTCGAGACTAAGAGCTGAGACTCTATTTCTTCCCTCTCCTGTAAGTATTTACACCACCCTATGTTACAGTTCACGTGCTGCGGTGCCCTGGATGCTGGCCCCTGCACAAAGTCAAAGATGCGCGCGCTATTAACTACTGTAACTTTCATATTTGTTTGAATTTCTTTATAAAAATTTGGAACGTGATTCCTAAAAGTATATAGGATCGAAAAATGCAAAAAGAAAAAAATCAATTTTTCAAAAATTCCTCACAGTACTACGTAGGTCCTTATGTAGTATTTGAAGTAGTTTCACTGGTCTGCCAATTTATTAACATCTAAGAGTCGAAACCCGGTTTCTTTATTTTAGGAACGCTAATTCATTGTGGTATTAGTATTTCTAGATAGGTTGACATATCGTGTTTTGAAATAGAGCGGCAAAATCCTCTTAGATGTAGCTCGTATCGTGCGGTTACGACCTGTCTCATAAGATTTCAAATCTGATTTCAACTTTGAATCACTTTACTGATTACGATCTTTTTGATTGTTACCGGTGGAGAAGAACGATAAATATAGCTCCGATAATACATGTTACAAAATATTCGCATCTTGAAATGTTCGAGATTTTCTCAAATCGATAAGCTGAGAATATTGACAAACAGTAGGATCAGTCCGTTACACAGTTAGTCACGCCTTTTAATATTTTCATGAGAAATGACTCATAAAAAATTTATTATCACCTGCCCCAACAATAATATTTTCATTTATTGATTTTAAAGTATAAAATTGCAATCACTATTTTTTCTTCATCTCTCATTATAATCTACAAGTAATTACCCTCGCAATTGAACATCTTAGGGTCAATTCATTTTATTACAGACTTGGTTTGCCTCTTATTACAAAATTGATTTCTCTGAAATCTTCCTTCTTAAGAACACAGACTGCTTCCTATCTCTAGAAATTTTTAGATAAGATTAGACTACACATTTCCAAATTACAGCATGGTCCTACATCTATCTATTACGTACTCCTTTATCTGTCTACTCGGACACGAAAGTTTTCGAATTATGTATCTGATTCGCTCAACCACTACAGTATGTTGGTCATTTACGTACGAAATTAGATGAAAAACGTGCCATCTCTCATAACAAATAAAATTTCAGCATATCGCCAACGACACCACCAAGTAGCCAAAACGGAATATCAGGAAGGAAAGGAAAAGTGGACAAATTCCAAAGAAAAAACTGCTATTTTTAGAGCTCGTTTTGTTTGTACGGGTGTTTATTGGTTACTCGATTCTTCAACATCAAGTTGAAATTCGTTGAACACGGAAAAATCTAAGCATGCTCTAGTGATGAGGCAAAATAAAGCAATTTCGATCAAATTTGTACTCCACTAAAGAGATTTTCTGCCAGAAAATTTTTGAAAAATATCTGTGGGCTTTTTTATGTAACAGTGTTGATCGCATTTGGCATTTAGAACTGCAGAAAAAGTTCAATGCAAGGAATTTGTCTAAAATGGGGATTTGGGTCAACCAGAAGGAAATCATTATAATTTGATTGTTGCCCTGAAGCTGCTCTTATGGATGGGGTTTCCTTTCTCATATATATTTTCAGTATACCTTTACTAAGGATCAAATAAATTTTCTCGGATTCTCAAATTTCCCAGAAATAATATATATTTGAGGTGTTGTAAGCACAATTCATCTCCCGATAGCACAACCAAACAATCAAACACAACAAGCTAAAACTTAAATACCTCTTGATCAAATCACTTTGTATATGATATAAAATAGGCACTAGATGATGAGAAGGAGCACAGCTAATGTGAAAAGTTGATGAAAAAGGAAAAGGTGTCCCAGCGACTCCTAACTCTCGTGCTAATAGCAACAGCAGACTACAATATGCCAAAAACAAGTAGTGCGCTGTTAGCAAATGCACCCCCGCAGCGTATATGGACTTGTTATATGTCAGACTATTCGCTTTAATATAATATTGACGTAGAATATATTGAATTTACACGAAATTCGTAAGTTTGGTTCATTCTATCTTAGTTAATAACAGTAGGATTTAGAATCTTCAATATACGGCTGAGAATTCTCCATTTGTCCATGCATTGTGGGCAGACCCGCTGTCGGTGATAATAACCGTATCGATAAATTTATACTACGCTATCCATACCTTACAAGTGCATGTCCTTTGTTGCGGTATCAGTTAGCAGCAATTTGTCTAAAATGCGGATTTGGAGAAACTAGAAGGAAATCATCATAATTTGATTGTTGCCCTGAAGCTCCTTTTATGGACGGAATTTCCTTTCTCATATAGATTCAAATCATGTTTTTCGGATTTCCAATCTTCTTTAAAATTTTCCAGAAAAAATATATAGATATATGGTATATGGTATGCTGTAAGTACAATTTCGAAACAGGATTTCAATTCCTACAAATATGTTAAAATGTGGGTCTGTCAATGCATAAATAGAAGGTAGTCCTTCAAGCGAATTCTTCAAATTTGTCACAAGATGTGTGAGAGTCGCCGAAAATGCTTGCATCGATAAAATTCTATATCTTCTAGTTTAAATAAATGTTCAAAATTCATCATCAGAATCGCCATAAATCAATGTTAACGAAGCAACATGAGTACCACGCATTTGCCATAAGAAAGGGCGTAATCATAATCATCATCTCTCTAGTGCCGATCATTCAATATATACATATATGGTATGTCGATCAAATAGATATCATATCTCTGTTTAAACCGAATTAAAATCGTCGAAGTTATTTGCAAGTTTCGCATCATCTCATGCTTTTTTCGAAGCAACAACCAAGTATGTATACCGTTTTTCATTATCATACCTTGATCGGTCAGTGTCTTTGCCTTTTTGATCTCCGTTAACTACGAAACTAGGAAGAATCATCATAGAATAGACGATCACTTTGCATTAAATCGGTGAGAGGATGCTGTATATGCACGATACTATCGTACGCTTTGAGCGCGGTTACTTCGACTGAAACTATGACAACAATGGGTTAAAATGGTAAAAACACAGCAAATCAAAATGCGAGTTTCTGTGTAGTGGATAGTGAAGAGCATGTGAAAATTGTAGAAGACTATCCTAATTTAAAATTTATTACGAACATAAATTGGGTTACATAGGTGATTATAAGCAGTCAAAATCAAATTGCACATTCAGTAAACCTAATGTATAAATGAGTAGTTGTCGGTAATCTATAGTTTCTCATGCATGATGCTAACTCCATCGCCCATGAATTGTTTCAATCTGGTTATTTTATAAAAAGTTCATAAGAAAAACACAAAACTTTTTATATTCAAATCGATCAGCCTCCGGTTTCCCGAGTTGGTTTATACAAGAATACATAAAAGCTTATTCGCAAACTCTCACGTCTTTTGTGAAAATTCGTATCGTTTTGTTATTGTTCGGAGTCCCACAAAATTAAATAAAGTTGAATCTCAAGGCAAGGAATCAACGAGGCATTATCTGTCTCATACATAAAAACGGAGATATCACACAGTGCAACAATTATAGAGGTATATCGTTGCTGAGTACCATCTATAAGATATTTTCCGCTATCTTGCTAGGCCGGATAGCCCCATACGTCCAGAACATCATTGGCCCATACCAAACAGGCTTCACTCTAGGCAAATCAGCAACAGCAGATTATCTCTCTGCGGCAAGCGATGGAAAAACTGTTGGAATATGAATACCAGTTGCACCACCTATTCATCGACTTTAAAGCCGCCTATGATAACATAGCCAGGGTAAAACTGTACACGGCCATGAGAGAATTCGGTATCCCGACGAAATTCATAAGACTGACTAGGCTGACCCTGATCAATGTGCGAGGCCAGATAAAAGCAGCAGGATCAAGACCATTCGACATCAACAACGGTCTACGACAAGGGGATGCCCTATCATGCGTCCTCTGTAACTGGGCCCTCGAGAAAGTAATCCGTGATGCCGAGGTTAATGCAAGAGGTACGATCCTCTTTAAGTGCACCCAACTACTGGCCTATACTGATGATATCGACATCGTGGGAAGAACCACCCGAGACGTACAAACTGTCTTCATCCAGATCGACCAGGCGTTGATTGGCGCGAGATCTTGGGCTGCACATCAATGAAGGCAAGACAAAGTATATGGTGGCAACGTCAGCACCGAAAACCAACCAACCAACAACATCAAACCGCACTGGTCAAACGGGAAGAATACAGATACGAGAATACAACTTTGAGACCATTGATAATTTCTCCTATCTAGGGTCGAAAATCACAACCGATAACAGCTACGATGATGAAATCCGCGCACGGTTGTTGTCAGCCAACAGAGCCTATTTCAGCTTACAAAAACTGTTCCGCTCGAAACGTTTCACCATAGGATCAAAGCTCTTACTGTACACGACAATGATCTTGCCAGTCCTCATGTATTCCTCGGAGACTTGGGTTCTTAGCAAGAAGAATTGCGAACTCTTGGCCGCGTTCGAGAGAAGAATCCTCCGAAGAATTTTTGGCCCCCTATATTAGGATGGACGATTCCGTAGCGTACATAACGACGAAATCTATGAGCGATACCATGACCGTCAGGTTGTGGATAAAATCCGGTTCAATAGGTTACGGTGGGCGGGTCACTTAATCCATATGGATAAGGATGATCCTGCCAGGAAAGTCTATAAGGGCAATATCTATGGCAGAAAAAGAAGACGAGGCAGACCCTGCCTAAGATTGGGCGACGGCGTAGGTCAAGACGCCAGACGGCTTTTAGGAATATCAAATGGGTGGACCTCGGCGCAAAACCGGGATCTCTGGAGTTCCTTATTAAGGCCGACCTATACCGGATACCGGTTGTTGTGCCGTTGATGATAATGATGAATCTATGTATTTAAATTATATTGTGTTAAGTGGACAAACTGCACAGAAATCCTTTTTACTTAAGGGGTAACAACACCGTAGAATTTTCAAAAACTCAATTTTTTTTATTGGCTTAAAGTGCAATTTCAAAAAAACATTTTTTGGGTGGAATTTTGAGTTCCTCCTATAACGTCCCGAGGAGTTTTTCAATGACTATGGCGTCTTTAAATGCATTTTTCTTGTAATTAACAAAAACTTGTTAATGCAATTAGTTTCGTAACTATAAATAAAAAAATCAAATTCAACTATAAATAAAAAATTCAAACCGTTTCCGTTTACTTTCCTAAAAAAAATTTTTTTGCATATATCTTTCAGCGACTACTTGTTAATTTCCTCTGTGTTTAGGTTTGAATTGAATTTTATAAAATAGCACGCAGCATAACTTTTGCAATTTTCAATATTTTTACTTGAAAATTTAATTACATCTTCACAACAAAATTTCAAGGAGAATAACGTACGGAATTTTCGGTAGGTTGATTGCAACTATTTTTAATGAACGGTTAAATTAATTTTTTACAGTTTAAACAAACACTCGGTACTTTTTTAAAAGTCAATATATCTAAAATTCCATAAGTCATTCTTTTGCTACACTGATTTCGGCAATATTTCAAGCAGATTTAAATGGAAGATTTTGTTCATCCTCCACTTGCACAAGCACTTTTAGCATTTGGAGCAGTTGCACCCATCGGCGTCACTGAAGTCAAGGAAGCAATAAAACGAATGAGATCGAGGAAAACAACAGGACCTAACAACATCGTCTCAGAGCTCTGGGAAGCAAAAAATTGGGACCCAACACTGTGACTTAGTGAAGATAGAAAACCATCTGACTGGCAAGAAAGCACCACCGTTCCAATATGTTACCAATGTCAAAACAAATACCTGCTTCGGAAAGTGCTCGAGGCCTTCATCTGATATCCCATATGGCTATACTCGGTAAAAAAGCATTGCATTCCTTCTTTCAGGTAGGTATATGGGGATCCTCCCTTAAATTCAAGGGGCAGCAATGTAATTCGCCCCTTGCGGGGGGTTCACAGTTCCAATCTTTCTATTGAATTTCGTGTATAACCGTTTCTAATAAAAGTGCGTGTGACAGCCAGACACCTTAAAAAGGGGTCACCTCTGCTATTAATGTATTTTTTTTCATACTCACGCATGTCGTGTAAAAAAATAGCTAAGGTCACACCATATATACAGTGAATGGAAAAGTGTTCACACACCGCAAAAAAATCATTCTAGGAGAAAATGATCCGCTCTGAAATCAGCAATCAGATCGGACATTTACTGAAGAAACGTGACATCGAAATAACGTCTAGCAGCAAGTCATATCACCTGAATACCCCAAGCATGATAGTGAAAAGCGGAATATCAAATAATTTGTACGAATTGCGTTAAATACATAGGAAGAACAAGAAATTAATAACGACCAGGTCAAACGAGCACTTAAGGGAAGCAAATCTGGCGATCGAGAAGAACAGACCATCGCCTTCCCTCAAATCATTGGAAATAGCCATATCTCCTAGCAAAAACACAATACCAAGGATAATTTAAAAGTAATTAAGGAGGTTAATGACCTTCTCAAATTAGATGCTTTGGCAAGCCTCCCAAATTACAGGTTACCTGAAAACAAAAAAATTAACCGCCTCCTAGGCAATATCATTGGTTGGCTACCTAATCTTATCATGCAATCAAGGTAGAGTATAAAGGTCGACATATGGATATTTAAGGAAAAATAGGTTCAACCTAGGAGAATTTAATCAACTATTACAGGATTGTATAAAACTCGGAATGTTGGAAATATTGTTCAATTTTGTAACGAAAGTCTTTAATTTTACGCCGAGTACGGCACTAACAGTTCCAGTGATATCTATCTGCGAAATAAGAGACTCCTGACCAACCTTAATTAAGCTCTGAATTTTCTAAATGTGCCCATAATACTGGGTAGTGAAAATTGAGGATAACTACTTGAAACGAGAATATTTATTAATAAAAAATATATTTCCTGCACTTCAATTATTTGTTGACCTGCAAATTATATTTCTACTATCGAACATTTTGCAGTTAAATTACTATAGAAAGTATAAGAAGCCAAAATCATTTGCTGCATAACAAGAAAATTCGAAAATTTGGAAATATTTCTAACAGTACCTGCTACCCAAGCCACTTCGATGACGTCAGAGTATTGAATTCTGTTTGAGATATATTCAGTTAGTCATATAAATGTTGAAGCGCTTATGTATAGTCGAGAATCTGTTTGGCGGATTCGCTAACACGACAAGCAACGAATGGGCTCGCTCGTCATTTATAAGTCACTAATTTTAGATAAAATTCTAAATGTGATTACTTTTTGAGGTCGATATTTCACTAGTGCTTTTCTATGAATGAAATGAAAATTTGAGAGAGGAGTTTTATCACAAATACAACTTATAAACATTTGATTTGCTTCTGAGAAAATTTACCAAATCGAAACAAACGGAAAAACTTTAAAACATAAATTATTATAGTTTTCCATAATTAGAAATAGCCCTCGCCATATTTGGTCAGATGATCCATATTAGGTGAAATTAAATACTGCCTTCTTCGCGGGAACTTTCTCGGGAGAGCACGGAAATTTTATAGAACACAACTCGAGTGGAATATAGCTATTTTTAAATCAATGAAATTGTTGCTAGCTATAGTGCACACAGATACATCGCAGCTTAGAGTAGATTTCGAGGTTGATCAAGCACGCCGGTCTACAAGCTAGTGACGAATGCGTTAAGTTCTCTACATAATGAAATTTGTAGCTGAAAAGAGAATATTGATTTCTATTTACGAAAGAATGCTCATCATTATGATTCTAGAACACTGAGGCTTTCCGTATTAATTGCATTGAAAGCATTATTTCTTACAGAAAAAATTATTCGATTTCCCAAGTTGAAACTAACTCTAACAATGTATTTCTAAGTGAAAAGCCTTCTCCTCGACTATTTTGTTTTACATAACTTCAGGGTGACCCACTCGTCACATATCCTGAGATAGGGGAGGTTAAGGTTTTGTGTAAATCAAAACCTTATTAAAAGCGATTCACTGTCTGCCTGTCCGTTCGTCTGTCTGTCTATCTGTCATACAAACGGTTACTAGTATTCATACGATATTCAAATTCAAAATACTCTCCATGCCGATACCTGTTTCAATAAAGTTAACAATATCATATTACCATATTCGTTATGAGTATATTTTCTAGAAATTAATTGAAAATCCCCCTTAAATTCATCCTAGAATTATCAATTTGTAGTAATATAGAATATACTATAAAACATAATACTACCAAGTTTGGTGTAAATCTCACTATTACTAACAGAGTTATAATAGTTCAAAGTTTTCACTTTTTTTTAAATTTTTCCATTCTAAGACTTTGAATATCGGTATCATACCAAAGTGCATAGTTTCACAAACTAAATGCTTAAACAGTACGAGCTAAGTACAAATGGGGCAAAAGCCCACTTAAACATGCTTATATTTATAACAAATGTACAAAACCTTTCATACATGAAGCGCAGGGAAGAAATGGTAACGAGCCCCGAAAATTAATATACGTTGGATATATACTTCAATAGTAAGGCTAATAATTACCTATGGGGCCGTAATCTAGGCAGATAGAACCAAACTCAGGACAACAATCAGCGAGTTACACAAACTTCAAAAACTAGCTTGTATGTGCATCACTGAGGCAATGAACATGTGCACAACGGTATCCATGAAAGTCCTTTTGTCGGTGTAAGTGGTGCTCAGAGGTGGCGGCGAGGAAGATGGGGCGGGAACCCTATCGGCCAAACGAAAACCAAGTGGCCGAGGAGAACCTCCATAGTGGTGGCACCGGGAGACGATGTAATCACTTTCGTTTGCCGGCCGTGATTCAGTAGGCGAATGCTCCAAAGGCCTAATCAGGGCGATCAGACGCACGGGGACTCATCTGAAGTGGCAAATTGGTCACGAAACCTTACCAGGGGTATACTGGTACCATGGGAACCGGGAAAGCCCCTGGACTCACATACTTCGGGTGAATTCTGTTGTATGTGAGGACAGCTCGGTTATTTGCGATTGGCCCCCCTAGTGGGAGTTTCATGGTGGTTGTGGTTATGCTCAAGCGGGAAGAGACCCTCGGGCCTCGACGTGGTGTTGCGTATCAACACGGGTGCCGTACTCCATAGTTCGGTAGAGATTTAGATAATTCTTGCATCCACCAGTATGAATGCTAAGCCATGCACTTGGTATAGACTGGTACCGTTGTTGCTTGTCTCAGCGGGGCTCTGATTGTGGTCACAAAATCAATCCGTGTCTTAAGAGGACCGTAGGATTAAGTCTCACGACAGGTGCCTACGTAAAACACCATGAGCTTCACTGTCGGTATAAGTGGGGCGAGGGTTGCCTAAATCGAAAGAAGGTTTATATTCTTTATACCCGGTATCCCACTTAACTAGGACCATATAAAAGAGTAGGGTAACAGTAAAGTTTCATTTCGGCAAGAAATTTGAAATACATTGGAAAAATAGGACAATCTGAGGGAGGGTGGCAGTGACCTACGGCTTATAAGTGCGCACACATTTGTTCAAACTTCACCAACAAAAACCTTAGAATCATAGTGGCAATATGGATTACGGAAAGCTAAATGATCGTCTAGGTAAGCTGGAGATATCTGTGGACACTGACTGCAGATTCTACGGGGAAGGTGATGAAACCTCCATACATATTCTGGAACAATGGTATAGGGACACTCTACCCATTAAAGGGGCACAGTACTTCTTTTCGTAACCAGTGCAACTTCTGCTAATACCATTGTTCATTTTATTATTAAATTGCCTTGTAATCTTCTCGGATTCCACTTTAGATGTCGAGCGATGGCGAGTTATTTGAAGACCACTTGCAAGTGGTGTGTAATGCAGTTCATTCATATATACGAAACAGAAATCGCTTTTGTTCGCGGCAATAGCTGCTTTCTCCACATTTGAATGGCGCACATTACGTCTCAGTTCGGAAGCTTTGTTGTGGTATTGGAGTTAAGCGCGTCAGGTTCGCACCAATTCGCAATAACCATTAAGGGGGCTTTACACGCAACGATACATTGTAGCAATTTATCGTAACGATCAGATTGTTACAATTTATCGTTGTGTGTAAACGGGAGATTGTAGCGATTTATTGGGATTGGAGTTGGAGTGGATGGTTGATGCCGGCCGGCATCAATTTCTGGGAATCGTAACGATTCTTCACCTTTCTCACCAAACAACCGATGTACAGCGACAGCAACACTACTTCCTCCATGGTTAAAGCTTTTATAAAGACTGGGGGGTCGATGTAGGGTGACATTTGACAAGAAATCGTTACAATTTAGCGTAGCGTGTAAACAGTGCTCTACTCTTTCGATTTGTTGGAGCGATAAATCGTTCAATGAATTGTTACGAGTTATCGTTGCGTGTAAAGCCCCCTTTAAAGCCATACCCAATACCCAGGTAATCAGTATAACGATTCTGCAGAGCCCAAACGCTTATAGGGGATAGTTTTGCGAGATTACCTGGCCGGCGACTCTACTCCACTCCACTATTCTACACTTCTTTCATCGATGTTGTACGCCCCCCAAAACCATACTTGATCACTGGATACATTAGTTTAACAGTTCGCTTTAGTACTTAGATCTCCCATGATCATTTCAGGTCAATTTCTCATCAAAAGCCTTCTTCTCTTCTGTATCCGAATTCCCCATTGATGCACTGCCTCTAAGTTGTAAATGCGCGCTTTAAAACCAATTCGATGAATCGTCATCCCTTAACTCTCAATGGCGGATTTACTAGATTTATTTTTCTGTTCATGGACGCCTAAATGTCACTCCTTTTTTATAAATAAGACTTGCAACTTGGTCCTTTTCAGCCAAGAAACAAGTCGAAAACCGGAAACTCAACGCTTCAGGCATGGAAAGTTTTGTTTATTTCTTGTGTAAGTATAGTTTAGTGCAGAACTATAACATTTGTACATAACTTTAGAATCAATATTTTCAATCATCAATTTTTACATTGCTGGTGCATGTGAATTATTTGTTAATTGTTGGCATATCTATAAGCAATTCAACTTTCAAATAAAATGCTTTTCCTTCCTTTCTCCATATAATTATGTAATTTCGAACGTACTTTTAAATTTCCAGGCCTCGATAACTAGTTAGTTCTTTCAACGATTAGATGCAAGTTTATAGTATCTTTCCCCCATGTAAATTCCAGAAAGCGGGAGTCTACTCTGTTTTAAGTATGCGTGAAGTGTTTTTCTATAATATAATTATAATTATTTTTAAGGGTCCCATATTTATATCTAATTGAAGTTCGGGTAGTCTGCATTAAATACCCATTAAGTATGTAATCGCTTATTGTTTATGGCTCGGTTCCACCATGAGCCGAATTCGTAATGAGTTACTCCACTAACTGAAAAGAGGCGCATAACTTGCGAAATGGGGAGAAGATTGCCGTCCATATAGGAAGAGCAGAAAAACTTCAGTCGTTCCAATGTTTCAAATCAATGATGTGCCCTCTACGAAACCAGTTAAGGCTCCAACTAACACTTCGGTTCAATTCTTGAAGCCGTTAGCGATGGTCATAAATGTGACCAACAGGGCACGAGTCATCAGTTTAAGTGCACAAGTATGTACAATACTGAAAATTAAATATCCCTTGAGATAGTTCACGAAACTCGATAAAAATTCAGATTCCATTTCTCCCTTTTTCTAGACCTCCACGATACAAGGGGAATAGTAATCAAGTCGAGGACTTCGTCCTTGTGTGCCCATATTCGCACGCTGAATCTTATGGAATCTACGCAACACGGGAAGGAGTAAAATCATACCGTATTTGGAAGTGAATGCGTACGAACGTTTGTACGTTTTTGATTTTCGTTGCAAAGAGCCTGTCTTGTGAGTAGATTTTTTTCGCAATCGTTGACGAACGGCTGCATATTAGCTCGAACTGGCGATCCTTGCAATGATCGCATGCCTGCAGATTTTTATTATTTACTGTTCTGAGATCGTCACGATGATATTGGAATTGCTGAACGGTCAACAAACTTTAGCAACAATGCCTGAACCAGGCAAACGATCGATCGATCGAGAAGTGATGTGCAAAAAGGTTAAATCGTATAGCAATATTTTCATTTTCCTGAAACTTACTTAGAGAAATAGTAGTGGATATTTACGCACCGTCAGGTTCAGTACCGCGAAACCGCATATAAGCGAACACCACAGTAATAATTGCATCGAATATTGTTAGCGTAAAAGTAGCAATGTTTGTACTATGAATTCTTACAGCAACGCCGATTTCTTTCAGAGGAATGAACAATTTGGAAGCTAGGATCTTTTTGGATACATACAGTAGCTTCAGTCTACTACCATAGTACGATTTCAATAGTGTTTTTATGTTTCCATCTTGACCTTCATCCCCATACTCCCACCAAATTTGTTTTTACGTAATTTGCATACAGTGAATTGAGGTTGCTAAAGTTCTATTGGTTGAACTGTAGACAGTATTGGATCTGCACATATGTAGATTCGACTTTGTCCTTTTGGTCGAGTTCATATCAAGTTTAAGAACCTCTTCCGTAACTAATATAAGTTAGCATCATACAATGGAGTGTATAAGATAAGTCTCAACCGATCACACAGAAGTTAAGGAGACAATCGAAAGCACGCAACTGATCTTGAAGGAATCTCAAAGATTGTGTGTAATTTCTTTTTGTCTCCATGCCAATGCTGAGATAAATTCCGTTTGGTTTTATTTCTCACTGTACTTCTGCTATAGTTCTTGCTTTTACTGACAGTTGTGGCGATCTCCTCTTAAGAATTACTCATATAGTTACAACTTACGATCTTGTGCTCGAAAGAAAAACTCCAGTCCTTTGCTGCTTTTCTGGTTAGGCTCATGAATAACACATTAGATCAAAAGTGAAGCAAAGAAGGCATTATATTGGGATGGGTCAGCAAGCGCTGCTGCAATATAGATGATTGCGACCATACTATAATCATAATGTTACCACGATGACCCGGTCTACTGAAAGTGGAGGACTGCATAGACGGATAAATAGTCACTCAACACGAAAACTTAAGTTCAGTCAATCGCGGTGGAGAAAAGGTCGAATTATTTTAAGGACACAACAGTGAAATGACTGATTCTGCATTCACTTATGGATTTCAAAAACCGTATGTATATAGAGCGTGCCATGTGACTTCGGTTTTTAGAACTTAAATTTTCCTTTTACGGAACCGAAACTAAAATTGGAGAAAATCCTAAAAAAAAAGCTGACCAATTCACCAGCGTGAATAGTATCACATATCCTAATAATATGTACCAACAAGGTATTATCAAAATCCATGTTAGCATTCAAGCTTTTCTTTACTACCATTAAAAATAGGACATTGTTCTACCCGAAAATATTACTTGGACTGCAATAGTAGGGTCAATGAACACTTATCTGGCGGTAATCTGAGCAGATAAAACCGAACTTAGCACAATAGTCAGAATGTTACACAAACTTCAAAGCCTGGTTCATGTGCATCACGGGACGATGAAGACGTGCCCAATTGTCCCCATGGAAGCCCTTCTCGGATTGACCTCTCTCAATCCTCACACGCAGATGCAGGTAAGGAAGGCAATTTTCAGAATGTCCGAGGGTATCACCGGGGCGGACAACTGTCTAAATCGAAAGAAGATTGGCATTCTTCCTTAGCGGAATTTCGGATAACTGAAACCAAGGGATAGCATGATAATGAGGTTTCATTACAACAAGAAATTTGAAACATGCTGGAGGAGCGGGGTCGCGACCTACGGCTTAAAACAGCAACAGCAAGGAAAACGTACTTCAAACCAATTTGTTAGCATATCCGTATATTGAGTATATAAAATACGAAAACGAAAATATATGCCATAGGTAGATGTGCCTCCTTCAACCTCCAAAGAAGCTACAAGGAGCATGACATTGCCATTCTGTCCGACAGCTAAGCTTCTATTAAGACACTTAAATCCAATCAGTTGAACTCTAAATTGGTTTGGAATTGCCTTAATAAATTGAATATGCTTGGCTTGCAAAATGAGGTCTAATCTGTGTTCCAGGCCAAATTGAGTTAGAATGCAATAAAGCAACAGATGAACTTTTCAGGAAAGGAGCAGGGACGCCGCTATATAGAGTTCATGGTTAGCAATGGTTAACAATAAGTTCATGGTTAGCAATAAGGAATGATGACGAACAGTTGACGGAACTACACTGGGCGGGCTTACCAAGAGCGGAACAGTCCATGCCGCTTAAGAGGGGATACGAATCTAAGCGCCCACACAATTGTTTTCACTTCACTCAGAAGAACCTTAGGATCATAATGGGAATACCCACGGGTCATTGCAGGCAAAATTATCATCTGGCGAAGCTAATGATATCTGCGCCCTGCGCACTGTCCAGCATGTTTGCAAAGTAGGTTAAGGCACCTAGTGTTGTGATTAAACCCTGTTCTCTACCGTCTCGCCATTACTTTCGAGAGAATCGGATGTTGAACTTAATTTAAATTTGAAAGCAAATTTAGAAAAATAATTTGAAATGATTGATGATGTTATGTTTTTCTACACTCTGATGATGTGCAGTGTATGGCATCAGGGACGTTTATTTTCGTCACTTTTGGGTCAACTTTGATTTCATCGATACGATAAATCAGATAACAAATCAGACTCGCGTGACAGTTTTTTTTGAAAACATTTAATCGCCCCTTACTTCACTGGCTGCAACAATGCTTCCTAGCCATACAAATTAATCAAGACTTTCGATTAGCGCAGATAGCAAGAGTACGATTACAGGTGAGATTAACAAATTTGGTTTCCATGGTATTTATCTTCATTCCGGCTTTGCTTGCCTTACTCCTCAAATGCAGAGCCATATGGACATGGTCCGTTACTCAGTGAAAGAACAAGTAGATACCATCAGCGTACTCGGGGTATTTGAGGAAAGGTGTGGTAGGACATTGAAATCCTTCGGAGAAGGGAACATGGAGAGCATTCATCATCATCAATGTTGCAACAACCGATATCCGGTCTAGGCCTGCCTTAATAGAGAACTCCAGACATCTGAATTTTACGCCGAGGTCCACCAATTCGATATCCCTAAAACTATCTGGTGTGCTGGCCTACGCCATTGTTCCATCTCGTCCTCTTTTTCTACCATAAATATTGCCCTTATGGACTTTTCGGGTAGGATCATCTTCATCCATAGGGATTAAGTGACCCGCCCACCGCAACCTATTGAGCCGGATTTTATCCACAACCTGGCGATCATGCTATCGGTCTTAGATTTCGTCGTTGTGTAGGCTACGGAATCGTCCATCCTCATGTAGGGGGCCAAAAATTCTTCGGAGGATTCTTCTCTCGAACGAATTCACGAGTCCGCAATTTTTCTTGCTAAGAACCCAAGTTTCCGAGCAATACATGAAGACTGGCAAGATCATAGTCTTGTACAGGAAGAGCATTGACCCTATGGTGAGACGTTTCGAGCGGTACAGTTTTTGTAAGCTGGAATAGGCTCTGTTGGCTGCAAACAACTGTGCGCGGATTTCATCGTCATAGCTGTTATCGGTTGTGATTTTCGACCCTCGATAGGAAAAATTATTAACGCTCCCAAAGTTGTAGTCTCCTATTTTTATTCTTCCCGTTTGACCAGTGCAGTTTGATGTTGTTGGTTTGTTGGTTTTTGGTGCTGACGTTGCCACCATATATTTCGTCTTGCCTTTATTGATGTGCAGCCCAAGATCTCGAGCTCGATCTGGATGAAAGCAGTTTGTACGAAAATCTAATCTGTTGCTGATTTGCGTGGTCTGAAGCCTCTTTGGTATGGGCCAATGATGTTCTGGGTGTGTGGGGCTATCCGTCCTAGCAAGATAGCGAAGAATATCTTATATATAGTACTCAGCAACGTGACACCTCTATGATTGCAACACTCTGTGATATCTCCCTTTTTATGTATGGGACAGATAATGCCTCGTTACCAGTCGTCAGGCATTGATTCACTGTCCCACACATTGAGCATAAGTTGAGCGCTTGGTGTAATTGGTCACTTCCATATTTAACCAATTAGACTGTAATTCCATCGGCTCCTGGCAACTTATGATTTTTAAGGGGAGAAGTGTGTCGGATCCCCGGAATCGAATTTTTTTTTAACTTCAATTGTATCTAGATATAGTGTAGAATATGTGGGTAAAGTGATTTTTTGATATTCGGAGTCTTTCGGAAATTATAATGTTAAATATGTAATAAGTCACATGCCAGATTTATGTCGATTGCCGTAATAAAGCCTGTATTTATCGGTCCGAATGACGTTCGAATGACTTCACTAAACGGACAAGAATTGATGCGAAGGCTGTACATGTGTTTCTTCAAGAAACCTAAGGTTTATGGACTAGGTACAGCAGATTAATGGTCAGTTAAAGTTTTATGGCTAAAAATCGCATTTTACTTTTAACATGCGTTTTTCTCGAAAATGCATGTTGAAAATCGGCGGAATGTAACCCTAGAGAACTCCGCTTTGGACTTCAGATTCGCCTGACTTTTTACCTCGATGTGGCATACGCCATTTTGACATCAGCTATTAGCTTCTCTCCAATGCCCTTCCTGGATATATAGATAGACTTCTTTTTAACACTACCGATAGCGTTATTAAAACCAATAAAGAGCAAGTCGAGCAGGAATCTAAACTCCTCATATATTCCTTCAATTGTCGCACTCAAGACGGATTACCCTTTTCGTGACCTTAACTATCATACTCTTCTTCTACTCTCTTGGAAAAATCTCAGATTGCCAGGATCTACGAATAGGTGAGAGTAGCAATTCTGCAGAAACTGCAAGAACTGCAAGAAATAATTTCGCGGAGAAACCAACAAGGTCGAGATTCTAAATCTCGCTTTTGATTTAAGAAGGAGTCTGTAACCACATGTTATGGTGGCTTGCCATATCATCCACAAAAGGTGGACCCTCACCGACTATTATATGGTTGATTAATCATCGGCAAGTGCTCCCTCTACTTCTTCTGTTGTTCATTAACGATATTGGTAACAAAATCATTGCTATTTTGGTAGCTTCGGTTTCTCTGATCAATGCAATCGAAAATTTCCTTCCTACACTTCTTGTACTTGTCACAGTAACAGAATTCCAGCGCTTCGCACTCAGTCTCGCTTGCAATCCTGAACAAAGCTCTCAGATGCTTACGTCGGTCAATCCCCCTCCATGTTACCAGGTCCAACTCTAGTGGCATAATTTTGGGACGAAGCTAACAACTGAACACACACCAGATATGGAGGCACTTTTTAAGACTATCCAGTGTTCGTCAATAGTCCCCCCAGGTTATTCGGAGTTTGTGTTATACGCTCGTCAAGAAAGTTTTCCCATTGCTACAAGAAAATGGTTCGTGTTGATTTTGAACAGGCACGATACCCAAGCCAAGGGGAGCGAACATAAGATTATGGTCCTTTTCGAAGATGATGGTATTTTGCATTATTTTCTGGCTTCTTAGAACATTCACGATAATATCATTTTATAATATTGTAAAAAAGTTGTTCATATGAAATATTCATCTGATACATATTTCTCTGTAATAATAGTACGGTTTACATAAAATTTTCCAGCTTTTCTGTCTGCATTTGCATTATGCTTTGTATAACTTTAGTATACCAGTATTTTCCAGTCAACTACCAAATTGTAGTGGATTGGATTGGGCAAATATGAGAATATTTTGTAATTGAAAGAATATATTCTATGAATGGGATTCATCATGATTTTACAGAATTTTTTCCAGTTGGATATTTTTCCAAGGAAACATTTTACGCTTCCATCTCTCAAAACTTAGAATTCTGTCTTCCCAAAGTCCTTAATTAATTTCAATTAAGACAAAAAATATACCCTTTTCCTCCATATTTTCAACACACACGAAAGTGATATCACCTTAAAGTGCAATATATATGTAAAATCACATCACATACAGAAGGTAGATAAACAATAAATTGGTTTAAATGAGATTAAATTATGTCAGACAATATTCCATGAAGGTGTATGTGCCAGGATCCTCGTCAATATAGTTTTTAGAAATAAGTGATGCTGTATCATATGGTGAGAGTACCATGTAGTCCTAACAAACGATTCAATCGATACAAAGCACCGTAGTTATTTTAACCTTTAGACACTAACCACTGCATTTTAGCGAAAAAAAAATATATTTCGCAGTAACAAAAATGCAATCTGTTGAAGTTAGCATAGTATGAAAGGTTAACTATGTTCGCTTCAATTCCTAAAACTCTCATCAAATTCCACCTCCAAGGGAATACATATTTTAAATGTACAATGCATTTCGCATCACATTACAATCATTCCTAGTGTAAATTTTGCTATTCCTTTATTTTTACATTATCAATCACTGTAACTGATTTGAGTTATTAACTCAATAATTCCAACAAATTCGAATCACGGACGATTGTAATCAACTACTTAGCATGATACCATCAAAATGCGCAAAGCCAACCACATTTCTTCAACTTCCGATAGTTGGACACTGAGCTAGAAAGGACGGAAGAGGCACCGTTCTGTTACCTGTAACAATGGCGGATCAAGTTCAATCTGCAGGAAATGAAAGGTCAAAGAATACCAAGTCACGTATCGATGTTCCACCATTGAAACCGTTACTCGCAATGTTTAATTGAAAAACATTTCCATGACAGTAAACTAATGTTTCAATCAATTGATGGAACCACTAACTTACATTTAGTGGCATAGCAGCTCAAATAAATGTCTCATAATAAATGCAGCTCGGAAGGTTCTTTTCGATGCGTTTACACTCATTGAAGAGTGCATTGGGAGTTGCGGTAAAAGTGGAGATATAGGTATCAAGCAGTCGCCTCACAAATCCCATTATCGTTCAACCGCCGGCCTGTAGTGGACGATAATGACGTTCTTTGAAGACCCTGCGGTGACGCGAATCACCCAAAGCTCGTTGCCGTGCCTGGGTATGCAAAAACGTTTGGTGTCAAAACCGTTCTCCAGTGTGCGTTAATTGTTAGCTGAAGTACACCTTTGCATTTATCGGAATGGCTTCCTCTTCCGTTTGTCGAAATGTGTTTTGATAGTTTGATCGATAGTAATTGGCAGACAAGCAGCCTACAAACTTACAGAGTTTAGTCATGTCTTTAATTTTTATTCCAAACCCGATTCAATTCGATGAGGGTAAGCTCTGGAAATAATTGTATGTATATCGGACTTCCGGGCAGTCAGACTTTTGTACGATGGTAGAGTGAGAATGATAATGAGCCATTCGATTCAATTATTTGCAAATTTTGAAATCAGTCATATACATCACTTTTGCTTGAAAAACATTAAATCCTGAATTAATTACGATTAAGAGTCAAATTAGTGAAACAGAGAGCAGTACTGACTCCCTTAGAGCTCATGATTGTGGTAAAATCAGTCTTGAAAAAATCGTGCATTTAATCATTGTTGCGAAGAGACTGGGTATTGCGCTCGAATATCTCCCACAACAAACAGCTCAGATTGTAACTTCTTCATAAGTACATAGTTCACAGAGCGAAACTTTATCTCTCATAGGTCACGTCACTTAAACTCTGGGGCGTTATGATTTGTGAGGTCCAGAACATTACCAATGCAATTAACTGAAGTGTATTTACCTTTACCTATGTCAGCAAAAGAGGAGCATGCATACATACCTGTACCTGTACTTAATAACGAATTAATGATTGTAAAGGAAGAATATATGTTCGCGCTGCTTGTAACGATTAAATAAATAAAGAAACAAAAAACGTAGTTTACTTTCGCTAACATATTTCTTTTATTTGCAAATATCGATATTTTCAGGACCACCACATAGTGCTAAATATTATGTCCGTCAATGTTTCTTTTTGTTATCAAAGGGAATAAATTTAGTACTTTCTACAACGGGATATATTGCGCATTTCGGGCACCAGTTATGCGTTCCTTCAGTAGATTGTTGAATTTATAGTGCATTGAAGAAGGACACAACGCTTTAAGTACACGCGAAAACTTTATGAATAACATGTAAAAGATTAAAATGCCAAAAGGACTGCCACCCATATTCTCGAGCCTGGCTAGCACAGAGGTGTGGAGGTGCACATTGACGGGACGCTTCAGTACATGCATGCATTTGCTGGCGACCCTTCACGGTGAATTTCGCCATTTTTTTTTAGGTTTTTGAGATTGCTCTCCCCTTGCGATTGATATTGATCAACGGGGATGGTTTTTTGGCTATCTCACAATCGCACAAGTCATTACAAGTCTATGCGCGTTTTCTAAGATCGTCGAATTCTTTAGTTCTATTCAAAGTGTTTTACGCTAGTTTCTGAGCTTGCTTTGTTATGCTTATTGTACTGTGATGAAAATTACTTTGGGAAAAATATGTGACTACAATTTAAATCGTAAGTATGACAATTAGCCTCTAATGTCAGTAAGGAGATCCTGGGCGGGCCAAGTAGTTTTCTAACAAAGTATTCGCATGCTTTTCTGGAATGTTCCGCGGGGGGAATAGTGTAGAATTACAGAAAAGTCTTCGTGAAGCTTTGGAGTCGCACAGTTGTAACGTTGAGGAATGCGAATTTCAATATGAGCCTATATCGTCTATCGAGAGAGAAAGTGCAATCATCATCATCATCATCAACGGCGCAACAATCGGTATTCGGTCTAGGCCTGCCTTAATACTGAACTCCAGATATTCCGGTTTTGCGTCGAGGTCCACCAATTCGATATCCCTAAAAGCAGTCTGGCATCCTGGCCTACACCATCGTTCGATCTCAGGCAAGATCTGCCTCGTCTTCTTTTTCTACTATAGATGCTGCCCTTATAGACTTTCCCGGCTTTATCATCCTCATTCTTCCATCCTCACAGGGGCGGACCAAAAATTCTTCGGAGGATTCTTCTCTCGAACGTGGCCAAGAGTCCGCAATTTTTCTTTCTTCAACCAAAGTCTCCAAGCAAAACAAGACCATTGTTGTGTACAGTAAGAGCTTTGACCCTATGGTGAGACGTTTCAAGCGGAACAGTTTTTGTAAGCTAAATTAGGCTCTATTGGCTGCCAATTACTGTGCGCGGATTTCATCAGCGCAGCTTTAAAGTCGATGAATAGATGGTGCAACTGGTGTCCATATTCCAACAGTTTTTCCATCGCTTGCCACAGAGAGCAAATCTGATCTATTGCTGATTTGCCTGGAGTGAAGACTTTTTGGTATGGGCCAATGATGTTCTGGGCGTATGGGGCTATCCAGCCTAGCAAGATAGCGGAGAATATCTTACAGATGGTACTCAGCAACGTGATACCTCTACAATTGCTGCACTGTGTGATATCTCCCTTTTTCTGTGTAGGACAGATAATGCCTCATTGTAATCGTCATGCAATGATTCACTGTTCCACACATTGAGCATAAGTTGATGAACCGCTTGATGTAGTCGGGGCTCCTGCATATTTAACCGATTCGGTTCTAATTCCATTGGTTTCTGGCGACTTATGATTTTTAAGCCGATGAATTGCACGGACCGTTTCCTCTATACTTCGAGGTGGCAGTATTTGTCCGTCGTTTTCAGTTGGCGAGACCTCTAACTCGCCGATATTCTAGTTGTTGAGCCGTTCATCAACTCAACCCACACCTCCAATATGCCCATTCTTTCAGAAATCAGATTTCCCTCTTTGTCTCGGGAGGATGAGCGTCGAGGTATATAAGGCGATTTGACAATTCTGCTGCAAGTTATGCCTAATATACAAAAGCAATAAAAAGAATCTAGAAAGCAACAAGAAGAACCTACAAAGCAACAAGCAGAATTTATAAGATAACAAAATGAAAAGCTTATGAAAGAAATAACAAGCCTGCAAGAGAAAATTAGGATAAAAAGCCAATGTATCAAGAAGTGAACAGACATAATGCCGCATGAGAACGACAATGAAATGCCAAAGCCGATGGAGGACAACATTCGAGAAATTGCACGAGGAAGGATATTCGAAAATCACAAAAAGTGAGCAGACAGGAGACGAATAAACAGCAGGAACGAAACTAGCGAGAATCAATAGACCACGGTGACGAAACCATGCGGGAAAGAGTAATTGCAAAAGAAGGCCATGCCAGAAGGTACGAAACAGCATGAAGAAATTTCTAGGCAGGGTAAGCACCCTTAGCAGGGCAGTGCAGAGCCGGAGGAGATGACTATTCGAGAGGTGATTAGCCTGCAGATAGAAAGTGTGAAGAGGCGGGAAGTGATTGGTAAAAAGAGCAGGACACCTTTCAGGATAGAGGTAGCAACAGGTGGCAAAGAATCTAGCAACTCGCTTACTTAGTTGAGAGCGATGATTCGCCAAGTTATAAAATCAAGTTAGTAGTATGATTGGAGTAGAGGAAGATACATAACAGGGAATTATAGCTTGCGTCGTAAGAAGTGGAAGGCATCCGAAGGGATGGATAAATGGAGCCAAGAGTTATATTAATAATTACTTCGAACAAAGCAAAGCGATAGGTAGAAGAAGATCGACAAAATTAAAATGTAAGGAGGATACACGAGTGAGTATCGTAGAGCGATTCAGTAGTGTTTATCGTTTGATAGTAGGTAATTAGGGGCGATTCTTGATAGGGACGAATAAATTAAGGCGATGGGCAGTGTGACGAAAATCACTTTGGGAAAAATATGTGCCACTTCAAATTATCGACGATATGACGATATGACTCTAATGTTAGTAAGGAGATCCTGTCGAAGGGGCAAAGTAGTTTTCTAGCAAACTAATCGCATGCCTTCCTGCGAAAACTGAAGCTGCAGAAATCAATAAACAAGTCGGGAACCCAGAAGCTTGACGCTTCCGGTATGAAAGGTTTTGTGTATTTCTTTTATAAAGAGATTTGAGTGTGCATTTGTCCCATTAGTATGTAGCACGGAATATATGCATATATAATATTATGCGAAAATATCCACTTTCAAGTGATATTGACATTCATAGTATAACTTTGTCAATAATAGTGCGATTTTCACCAAATTTGGCAGGATCATGTTCTATACTATAGCCCACATTGCTGCAATTTCGTGATTCTAGGGTGAACTTCAGGGGGCTTTCCTGTCAATTACCAAAAATTATGGTAATGTACTATTATTAACTTTATTTGAACAGGAATCGATACGGAGGGTATTTCCGAGCCTAGGCATGATATAGTGGCAGCCGCCTGATTTTGTTCAGATTTTTCCCTCTGGTGTGTAGGGCGTTGGACGTTGTACGGAAGGTGTGACAATGTCCATGACAAGAACAAAGAGGACTGGTGAGAGGGCGCTTCTTTGATGAAGAGGCATGAAGCAGTTTTGATAAACTCGCTTCACTTTGAACTTCCCTTTTCGGATCGTGGTAGAGCAGATTAATCCAGCGCGCAAGCTTCTGTGGCACTACGTGTTGTCGCAGAATATTCCAGATGAATTCATGTCGTACGTGGTCAAATGCTTTTTCTAGAGTCAGAAGTGCAATGTAGAGAAGGAAATGCTTCTGTTGATGACGCCACTGTATAATACGCGGCAGGCCAAGACATCAGTCATGTTGTCTTATCGGTGGCTTTGTTCGCAAGACAGCAATTAACGGCCGATGTTTATAAAATCCCTGCATCTAATGAGGATATAGTTGATTTGCATTTTATTCATCCTAGTATAAAATGTAGCAAAATAAGACAATCGTTTGATAAACCATGTATTGACAAGTATTATACAAGGTCGTGAGTGTTAGCAAAATCAATTAAACGCTCGTCACCCTCATTGCGTGTTCCAAATCTTTCACCCCCATGGTACTTGTTACCGTCTGCCTTTTCACTCACATGACCCCTAATGTTAGAAAAAGCACTGTTAATATCTCTTATTTGCGCTTCCCTGGATCCACTCCTTTAATGTTCCTAGTGTCTTGTCATCCTATTTTTCCTAGTACCTTATCAAACTATTTTTAATACAGATTTTTTGGTAAATCAAGCTATTAAACTTGCCCTATTTATCATGATAAAACATTGGCTATTACCGAATGACGACACATACATATATATATACATGTGTAGCAATTGATATAACGCATCTCCATGTATTTACACTTTACTCCGCCTACAAACGCATATATGTATGTTATGAAGGTAAATTAAAAACCGCTGGTAACCAGAACACACATGTTTATTATATTAATTACTACCCGCAAGCGTTATTTAGCGCATACATATACATACTCATGTCTACCTCTAGTGATTGACACTGATATGCAAATAACTACAAAAAGCCAACAAAGGGGAAATAAAACGTCCCCATGCTCCCCGCTTTTCATATAAGTTCATTTTATATGATGATGACGACGTTAAACACCTCTTACGGGGTCATAAATTTACCTGAAATGCAGAACTTTGCCCTTGTATAACTTTGTTAAATTCTAGTTTGAAAGTAATCCAAGTTAGTAATCGGATTACTTTCAAACTTTTCAGAACTATGCCCTATATTATCGCCTATATTCGCAAATTTCGTACTTCTGGGATGAACATAAGGGGGGTTTTCTGGTAAATTTAAAAGACATGGTAATATACTATTATTCATTTTATTTGTGCAGATATCAGAATGGGAATGGGATCTAAATCTGTTAGGAATCTTGCGGACAAACGTCGAAAAAGAGCTACGCAAAAGAGAGGTAAAAGCCAAAAAGGACTTGAAGAATCACATAAAGGATATCTGAAAGTCTTTTCCTGCAGAAATTACCGAAAAACTTAAAGGATCAATGAAAAGAAGATTTTTCGCAATTTCAAAAGTGAATGGTCACCACACAAAATATTAATTTACTCAATTGTTATCATAAATTCATCATCAAGTTTTCTTTTTGCTGTTCAGAACACTCATCTTTTTGTTTTATTGTTTTATCAATATTTTTCTGTTTGAAATAAAACTAATCAAATTATAACAAAGGTAGAAATTGTATTTTCAAATGTATTGTTTTTTCTCCAACAGGTTATTTAAAAATATAAGCTAACTTCCGAGATATTTGACATCAACATGTATTGCAGTAACTGTCCAACTTTTGAATTGGTTGACTGTATATTCTAATTTTATTTCAGTATTATAAGCTGTTTGTGCAGGTAGTAATGCAAGGAAATATGACGACACGTACAGGTAATGAGATAACCTAAACCAGAGCGTTTCCAATTTAAAAAGGAATTTCAATGCGGTACAATTGCCTACTAGGCAATATTTATCGAATACCAAAAGCGTTATAACCGCTTTAAACTGAAATATAGTCATAGGCATTTTGGATTGTAAATTTCAGAAAAGAATCTACATTACATTCCGAAATGTCTGTATTCGTAGTTGTCTTTAAACTCGCCAACAGCATTAATAATGATAATTTGTATTTCAGTTGGCAAGCGTGAATTTTACAAGATGTTTGAAGCGTGGGGAGGAGAATCGATTTTTTGCGTTTGGTCATCGTTCCGTCAAGTGGCAGAGTAAAGTGACTGTCGTTCCATAAAATTTCTTCTTAAATATTTGTTGCATTGGCTAGGAAGTGAATTCCAGTATAGTGTTTTTGTGTTCGTGTATTATGAACGGATTATCGGAGATGGTAAGAAACAATAGTTTTTAACGTTAATATACCTCGCCCCGCGCCGATGGTACGGATCTTTAATGGCTGCCGACGAGAGAAAAGTTGCGGACAACCGTACGGATGTCCTGGTGCTGCTAGACCCATAAAAAGAAAAAATATAACCTGATTACCTATAAAGAACTATTCAGAGATGCCATTGCTCTCATTTGAAACTGCAGGATCTGCCAACGTCTATAGTGTTGAACTTGTTGATGAAAAAATGGTATCTTCTGCAACATCCTTCAGAGTTAAGAGGGCAAATAATTTATAGCATTTTTAATGAGCATTCTGGTTTGCTATCTAATATTCTTCTCTGTTTCCAGGGTGGAAGTGAAACTAATTCAGATTTAAAGTCGGCTCCCCCCAGTGAAGAACCTATGAATATGGACGGATCACCTAAAAAACGAACCCGATCGGAATCAGGTAACCTAAGCCTTAAAAGTGTGTAGGCTTGAACCTACCTTCTGGATCAGTTGCACAGATTCTACAGTAGATAATTGTAACTGTTCTTACTTTCCAATTTACATGTGCAAGTTTAGTATATAAGTATCTGCAGAAATGAACCTAATTGTAATCGGGCTTCAATTACTTTTGACTAAGTTACAATAGGGAATCACATTAACAAATAACTGCAGCTTTGCGATTTTGTAATTTAAGGAAGACAGCCTTTTTTAGGGATTTGTTTTCGTGGTTCATATTGCACTTTATTACTGTGATTTTGATTTATATCGTTTTTATTTTCTTAATAAGTTATTATTATTGAGAGCAAAATCTATTTTGACTAATTTCGCGGTTTTGTTCTGCTTGAGTTATTGCAGACGCTTGATGTGTGATGTCAAATAGTCAGGTGAGACACAGATTAATGCGAGAGCGATATAACCGTAAAGGTGTGCACCTACTGTTCTGTGTGTAGTAGAAAGTAACGCACGCGTGCGTGAGAAATGAAATATTCAAACTTACATGCCAAAAATGAAAAGAACAAACAGAACAAAATCATTTCTAATCCGAATATAAAGGAAAACATATTTTCATCTATTATTGGAATTAGATTTTAAGCAGAACTAAATTTAAATCTCTTTTCTTTTTTCTCTTCTGAAATGCAAGTATCTACAAGAAAAGCATCTAACCCGCGACGGCTGGTAGAACCAACAGATTTTTTTCTTTTCTTTTTGTTTTAAGTCTAAAAGATGAAACTGCGCATGCATTAACACATGGGAAAGGGAGGGAGGAAAATTGTTCCTGCCCTCAAATGTCAATGGCTATGGTTCGGTGCGTTGTTTTTCTTTGAAAGCCAGGGCTTGCGTCGTTTCCTTGAAAACGTTCAGATTTACGTTTCCAACTATTGAACTTGCAGCAACCTGATCATCATCAGTGGTCAAACATAACGTTTGGATTGGTTTCCTGTCTTTACAATGATTGTGTTTTTTTTTCTTTCTATTCTGGTTATCATTTCAGATTTGTAAAGTAGACATGGTAGAGAAATATTTAGATGGAAAAAGTAGAACATGGTTGAGGTTCCCCTTTGGCAAACGATGGGCGGGTCTTAGTGACAACATTGTCTTCAATTTTGATCATTTGAAGTGAAGTAGTTGGCGAGACAAATATGCGCAATCGAAGGAGGCCCGGAAAGGAGGGGTAGTAAATCATTTCATCGCTTACAGTAGAAGCCAGTTTGGCGACGGATTACTTTAAAACTTTTTTCTCATTTACAATCCCTTCTCGCCAGGGTTCATTGAATTCCACGGAAATAAAGATGATTAATATTGTTGCTCGCAAGCATTGTGTTCTCTTACTTTCAGAGACCGTGTTATCAGGTCAATCTCAAGTCAGTCAATCGAAACGTCTTTATAACTCCCCAAATTCTTCCCAGTGAGAAAACTCGCGTAAGAGAACAATAACATCCTTGTAGAATCGAGATTTTGCCAAATGATTTTTACCTAATCATGTTATTTTTTCTTCTTTCTTTCATTTCTTTACAAAACGAAAAATATGTCAAAAATTTCAATCAACTAAAATCGAGAGCGGGCTGGGCTAAAACAGTGACTCCAAAACGCACGAGCGACATAATCCTCGACGTTTGCGAATAGAAGGACTTCGTGACATTTAAGGATATGATAAAGACTAATCGTTCTTTTTGTTTTTATCTTTTTTTACAGAGAATGAGGTTGGTAATTTTGGTTGGCTAATCGATCGGCTGACCGGTCAAATACTTGCCATTCACGCTCTCCTCCACCATCGTCCGTTAAACACACAAATTTCTCTATTGGATTCTGTCTGGGGATGAAGTAGAGATGGTAATCGAAATTTTTGCATCCCCCTCCGCACAGTTCGCTGTTTGATTTATCGAATTCCATTTCGGAAACTTGAGGCAGATTTTTTAAATTTCATTAGACGAAATACTAAAGCAATTCGAAATCTCACAAATCTAAACATATTTCGCCAGAATTCACAATAATCTCCTATGAAATCCGTTTTCATCATTCCCTCTCGTCTCATGGGATAAATGTTGAAGGCAGTGAACAACTGAAGTTGCCACCAACCAAAGTTATTAACTCGACGGAACTTCACTATCTGCTCTAATATGATCAAATATAGCAATTATGTAATTTCAATCTTGTTACGCTGACTGTTGTAGGCTTTTTCCTTCTAATGAGAATAAAATATACTGAACGAGGGTTTGTTTTAGGCTCGACTTGGCAACCGAAGATACCTTTTTTGTCGACACCTATCTATGATTTAACGCAGACAAGCGATGTGAAATTCGGGCCAGGAACACGTTCCGTTCTCTTGGGACTATTGGGTGGAGCATTACCAAAACTGACTTCTGAACAATACGATACAGTAAACAAAGCAAAGAAGTATGCGATGGAGCAAAGCATTAAAATGGTGCTGATGAAACAAACATTGGCACATCAACAACAGGTTAGCTTAAATGTTTTGAAGGAGTTGGTTTTCCGTATTTAATATTCATAGGCGATAAATCGTTTTCAGCAATTGGCAAGTCAGAGAACACAAGTTCAACGTCAACAGGCCTTAGCATTGATGTGCAGGTAAGCTTCAATTGATTTCTCAAATTTGTCTGTTTTATTAAAATGATGCAGAAAATATATAGCGAAATGTGTTGAGTCCTAATGGAAGTTACGATTTAAAGTACGTCATCAGGCTCCATAATATGTGCCTACATTAGCTGATAAGATCTGATTATACTTGAACCTAAATATTAAGTTACCACTTACGGCCTTCTTTAAAAAAAGAAAATTATTAAAAAACGGTATTGATGTTTTCAGAGTGTATGTTGGCAGCATATCATTCGAGTTAAAAGAAGACACTATTCGAGCAGCTTTTCTCCCTTTCGGTCCAATAAAATCGATCAATATGTCATGGGATCCTATTACGCAGAAACACAAGGGGTTTGCTTTCGTTGAGTACGAGATCCCGGAAGGTGCTCAATTGGCCCTAGAACAAATGAATGGAGCTCTTATGGGCGGCAGAAATATCAAAGTACAGAAAAGTGCCACAAATATTCCGAATTTTCGTTGTAATCAAAATGTTTTCGTCAATAGGTGGGTCGACCAAGCAACATGCCCCAAGCTCAGCAAGTTATCGATGAGATACAAGAAGAAGCGAAAAATTACAACAGAATATATGTCTCATCCATACATCCAGACCTGACAGAAGAGGATATCAAAAGTGTGTTTGAAGCATTTGGACCGATTTTGTATTGTAAGTTGGCACAAGGTACATCACTGCATACACATAAAGGGTATGGTTTCATCGAATACGCGAACAAACAAGCAATGGACGAAGCTATTGCCAGTATGAATTTATTCGATTTAGGTGGCCAACTACTGAGGTAATTTTCAACCGAAATAGTCAAACATTAAAACAGCAATGTAAAGAAATATTGTTTTTCAAATAGGGTCGGTCGTGCTATTACACCACCGAACGCTCTGATGGGCCCCACGACAAATTCCTCAATGCCTACGGCGGCGGCAGTAGCAGCTGCTGCAGCAACAGCAAAGATTCAAGCAATGGATGCAGTTGCTAGTAATGCAGTTTTGGGTCTTTCTGCCGCAGCTCCAACGCTAGGAATACCATCAATCGCGAAAGTTCTTCCGTCAGTTGGGGCAACACCACTTGTTCCAGCGACACTACAAGCTTCAGGAATAGCCGTCCCAGCGGTGACACCGATATTAAACGTAAAAAATACTGTTTGAACAGCGAAAAAAGATAATAAAATTCGATTTTTACAGCCGCCCCAAATAATTACGCCGGTTCTGGGTACACAAAGCGCGATTGGAGTAACGGCAGCTGCACCTATAACAGTGACTCCCGCAGGAGTAGCGGTAAATGTTACAGCCTCTATAAATCAAACAGCGAATAATCCTGAGGATATTCTAAAAAAGGCGCATGAAAAGCAACAAGAAGAACTTCAAAAGAAACTTCTCGAAGAAGGAGAACCGCAAACGCTTCAACAACAGGAAAGTATGTCTATAAAGGGTCAGAGCGCCCGCCATTTAGTTATGCAACGATTAATGCGACCGCAAGAATCGAAAGTAATTATTCTGCGCAATATGGTGGGTCCAGAGGACGTGGATGAAACATTACAAGAAGAGATCCAAGACGAATGTGCAAAATTTGGAACTGTGGAACGGGTAATCATCTACAAGGAGAAACAATCAGAAAATGAGGAAGATGACGATGCTGATGTCATAGTAAAAATATTCGTTGAATTTTCAACAGCTGCAGAAGCGGAAAGGGGCCGCGAAGCTTTACATGGACGATTTTTTGGAGGCCGACGGGTAATTGCTGAATTATACGACCAAGCTTTATTTGACCACGGTGACTTATCCGGCTGAAATATGTACAAAAATCATTGATATAGTTATTAAAATGCTCATGTAAAAAATAATTAAGCGTGAAATTACTTTTCCTTTTTAAGGGTTCGTGAACACAAAATCTGGCAATTATTCCATTTCTTATTCTTTTTCTTCAGCGTTTGTCCCATTCACAAGCGCCTATCTGGGTGCAATCTCGAGGCCTTTAAATCCCCATCTAGTGTATCAAGCCACCGTTGCTTCGGCCTGCCCTTCGGCCTTTTACCATCGACTGCGATGTTCAGACAAATCTTTGCAAGTGACCATACCATCGAAGACACCTCACTCGCAATTTTTCCACAATTGGTGCAACTCCATAACGATCGCAGATATCTTCATTTCGGATGTGATCAAAATGTGTCACGTCACTATTCCAACGCAACATCTTCGCCTCCTGCATTCAACTTTTTATGAATTTGGCGGTTGCTAAATTTGCAGCAGCTCACTATAACAGACCTTTTGTTGATATTAATTTCTGTTAAGAAGCAACCATTCAGCATGGGAAAAATAATAGCAGTTTGGAGTTTGCTGACAGGCTTTACTACTGTTCTTCCTTTCATAGACTGAAATATTCGTATGAAGTTTGATCGTATTTGATAATAGAAGAAATAAAATCTAATTGTTTGAAAAAATGGGACGTGGTCCGCATCGTTCTCCCGAGAAGCAAGCTTTCACAAAGAGTGTAAAATATTAAAAGTCTTCTTTCCTGTTCACCTAAAATGATTGCATGTGCCATCAAATATAAGAAACAATTGAAATTCATCGAAAAGCTGTTGTTGCCGTTTGACGAAAAATGTATCGTCAGGTTTTTAAAGAAAAATCTGTCATTGCCTGCATCTTACATAAAAGAAAAAATGTTGGCTCCATGTTATAACTATATTCCAGTTTTAATCACACTTTGAATTTCACGTTTTGCCACAGTGGCTGCGGTGGTTATAAATGATGGGCCGACCTTGCATACTTTAAACGCGAAATGGAAGTAGAGGCGGTTTTTAAACACTGTAAATGTGAAATTTCTCAACTTTGAATTGCCATAACTTTTAAGAAATGAAAGTTCGACCCCTACATATGCATGCAGTCAAGCCATTGAATTGCTTATAAGCAGATTGTAAGGTAGGATCCATTTCTTAACAATTACACAAATTAATCCTGTTTGTTGCACCTAACACCGTTCAAATTATATTCAAGCCAACACATTTTATGAATGCAGGCGAACAGTGAATGGCAAGATTCTGTAGTGGAGGGGAGAAACCTATTGTGCTTCTACATGGAATGGGGGCTTCAAAGCAGTTGCAATATCTGTTCAAAGAATGTTAATAATAGGTTCCTTGCAAATTTGGGAAGTTTGCTAGGAAACCTCCCTTGAGTTTATTCTATGAAATAATTGTATTGCTTGAGGATTCACTGCAAATAAAAACCTTTAAATAAATGATTGATGCACAGCAGCGCTGCCAACCGTGCTGTATCCTTGCACTTTCTCTCCCCAATTTCCGATGAGGCCGACGGGGGGAGGCGGGGGGTCGATTTCTCCTAACTCGGAACTAGTTTTACTTTCTACGATCTGGGTAAGAAGGAAAACATTGGCCCTTGTTTATACTACTTTATTCATCCATTGTTGCTCAAGTGAATTAAATTACAATCTCTACAGGATAGTTTGATTGTTATGATTTAATTTTTGGATCCTTTCCTGGAATTTTCTCATATTCTTCATATTGAGGAAAAGATGCCAATCCTTTTTGCTCCCTTGGCAGCTCTTCCTGGCCGCTTGGTTTCCCGTACTTCTGTTCTAATTCAGCAGCGTTTCGTTTTTTCATTTCTATGATCTGTAAATTTCGGACTAATTCCTCGCGAGTAGGTGGATCGTTCCTGCAAATTAGGTCGAAAAATGTTCAAATGAAACACTAATACCGCTTTTATTACCTGCGTCCACGTAACCACGCCTCCCATTCAGCTGTGAGCTCTTGATCAAAAGCATTCTTTTCAGCGGGTTCGAACCAGCGCGAAGGCTTCCGTTTCCCAATTGACGGGTTCGCCGGTATTTCATAATACTTATTACCAAAATAATCTTCCCCAATATAATTGCCTCGAATTTGCCGGGGTTTCAGAGAGTTGATAAAATTTTGGAAGATAATTTTGATAATATCACGTTGTGGAGGCTTTTGCATGGTGAGGCAGGACAATTAACTAAATACGAGGACAGAAAATGACGGGTAATCCGAATGTAAACACAAGCTAACATATGATTTCTGCGCTTTAGGGCAAAATGTCATTCAGAAACGACGTCATATTTAGCCAAGTGTGGTCGAGTTTGCCTAATGGGAGAGTCGCTGATAGCAGTGCGTGAGATTCTACTTATATAGGCGCCACCACTTTTGGACCAGAGAATATCAAATCCCCCTTGTCTTTGGCACAATTTAGTGCACCGATAATTTAATCTTAACAACCAATGTTTGGGAATGATCATATAATTTAAATAAAACATTTGGAAATTGGTCAAATTTATTAATAGTGCTTCCAATCATTCTTATTCGAAATTTCATACAGAATGTATTTGAGAAACTGTCAGTTTTCCAATCTTCCAGTCGGGCTGATTCAGAGTTTATTCGAAAATTTTCGCAAGGTAGTCGTCAGTTGAGTGACTGATTGGAAACGTGTGTGACGTCAGTTTGCAGGCGTGGTGTCGGTGGTCCTATTCATTCGCTCGGTTTGTCACTAAAACGGCTGACTATTTGCAATCGCAAAGCAAGTGCCAGCACAATTTCCATTTCGGGATACACATTGCGATATCTCAATCGAATTTGGTAGAATATTTGTGGAAACTAACGAAGCTTCCACGAAATTGGAATTGCTTCGGCCGCTCGAATGGACGCGAAGAAGTGCAAGACAAACTGAGGTCGGTTTATCTTTGTCACCCATAATTTGCCAAGTGCCGTGGAAGTTTGTCCGGTACTCAACACTATTCGGATGAATTCACTTCTCCCTCACATCTTTATTAATTCGATCTGCGTGCATTTTACTCAAGGAGATTACTAACCGTTGCGCGGCCATAGCAGTAAAGAAAAGGCCGCGATTTCAAGGCAATGAAGTAATCCACCTAGCCTCAATCTAGTTTTACAGCCTGCCATTTTCCAAGTGTCAAAAGGCGACCAAGTGTACATTTGTGTTTGTGCGGCGTAGTGTCAAGTTGAAGTGAAAACAAGGAAATCGGAAATTCCACCAAATATTTGTTTTGGTGTGTAAAGTAACGAGTGCGATATGACTTTTCCAGTTGGATATTATTGGTTGAACGCTTCTGTATGAGCCAGCATATTCCCACTGAATCTATGGCGAGACATCAGCAAGGTAAGCAGCAACGAAACTAAAGTGAACTGCATTGTCCGCGGCAAAAGTGCCACACAAACAAAAAAAACTTCACTAAAAATATCAGAACTAGTTGTAAAATATTTGGATTGGCATGTTGCGAGGCTATTAGTGAAAACTTGGAAATTTGCCTTCGGCATAAATGGAACCTGCCGACAATGTTCCCATCGACAGGTGGACGTGTTAGTCATGTGAGACTAATGTTGTTTCACATCGAAGAGTCTCATATCAGTGCTGTGACTAGAATAGCCGCATTTTTCAGGTGTTTTTAACCAAATCGTCGAATATTTTTAACAAAACTAAAACTGGATTTACTGCTAAATGGATGCCTACACTCTATTCTTCTCTCTTTAACCTATATTCGACCTTCCTGCGCAATTACTGTAGTTATCTTGTTCTCACTCATATATTTCCCAGGCGCCATTTTATTTTCTTCGCAACTCTTCGAGGCGAGAATTTGCCTTACGAAAACTTTCTCAGGTTGCAATTGCAGCTTAGAGAGCCTCGTGTTCTTTGAGTGATCTCTGCTGCTTTGTGTGTCAACGATTTCCATTCCAAACAAATATCCGCCACTTCCATTTCCACTTTTTGGACTCATATTAACAGATGTGTCATAGCCAAGTAATATTACTTTATATTAAGAGGTTGCTAGGGATGTGAGCGATGATGACGTGAGGACTATTTCTATTATTTTAACGTTTGTTGCACCTATGCTAATTTCCTATAGGCATGTAGTTATATGCAAATGATAAGAGGAATAATAATACTTGTACGATGAATTGCTTCATATTTACCGAGTTTAGTTTTGGTTGTTCTACTATACGAGCAATTATTTGTATATTGAAAAGCAGTAAAAATCGGGCAACAAATTCAATCAATTGACAAGCTAAATTTTAATGTTAAAAAAGATATAGAATTCCAACAACCTTTTAGGTACCTTCGATTCGAATGAAGAAGATCCGCGGGCGAAAATCACCTCAGGTGACATGCCCACGGCTCTTGTTGCAAATAATTGCAACTTTTCCCGCAGCAGGAGCAGGACGAAAGAGAACCCCAACTGGCAGCTCAGCAGGACGTCTTCTCGATCCCTGATGTTACCGAAGAGGAACTTTGGGAAATCTGCAGACGTATTGGGGACAGCAAGGCTCCGGGATTGGACGGAATTCCGAACAGGGCTCTGAAGGTGGCAGTCAAGGCCAGACCAAGGTGGTTCGCAAGCACATTCGAATCGTGCATGGCGGAAGGAGTGTTTCCCGCCCAGTGGAAGAGGCAGAAACTGGTCTTGCTACCGAAGCCTCGAAAACCACCCGGCGTGCCCTCTTCATATCGCCCTATTTGTCTCTTAGACACCATGGGGAAGATGTTGGAGAGGGTGATATACAACAGGCTGCTCCCGTTCATCGAGCTTGAGGGTGGTCTTTCAGAGCGGCAATATAGGTTTCGGCGAGCCCGTTCTACGGTCGATGCAGTAGCAAAGGTCGTGGAATTGGCTCGAAATGCGATGGCCATGGGCAAATGCTGTGCTCTGGTGACGCTGGACGTCAAAAATGCTTTTAACTCAGCCAACTGGGGCTGGATTAAGGGCGTTTTGGCCAAACTGGGTGTTCCTAGCTACTTGGCTCGGCTCATCGAGAGTTACTTTTCGGATAGACTTCTCTGGTACGAGACGGACGACGGGCCGAAGGAGTACATTGTGACAGCAGGTGTGCCTCAAGGTTCTGTATTGGGACCGCTGCTGTGGAACATAATGTACGACGGAGCGCTTGACCTTCGCGTGCCGGAGGAGACAACGCTGATTGGTTTTGCGGACGACTTGGCGGTAATTGCAATTGCAAAGCATCCCGAGGACGTGGAGCTTTAAGCAAATGAAGCCATTCATACCATCAAGTCATGGTTACGAATGGCCAAGCTGGACCTGGCGGACGAAAAGACGGAGGCGGTCCTCATTACCAACCGTAGGAAGAACAACACGGTTACCATCCGGGTTGGTAATCGTGAGGTCGTCTCAAAATCGGTTGTCAAATACCTGGGGGTGATGATCGATGCCAAGCTGAGTTTCAAGGGACACTTGGATTATGCGCGAGAAAAGGCAGCAAATGCCAGCTCATCCCTTGCAAGGATGATGCCTAACGTGGGAGGGCCGAAGTATAGTCGCAGGCTACTCATCGCGGGAGTGGTGAGGTCGATCCTGCTATACGCGGCCCCTGTCTGGGCGGGAGCGTTGAACCACGCGGTCAACCGGAGGAAGATATGTTCGGCATACCGGCCAATTGCGCTAAGGGTGTGCAGCGCATTCGACGGAGGCAGTGTGTGTTATCGCAGGAATGATCCCTATAGATCTTCTAGCGAGCGAGGCACACTGGCTCTACGAAAAACGGAAGGCAAATCCAGCCGAGGTGAATGCGGATTTCCGAAAAGCCATCAGGAGAGAGTTGTGTGACAAGTGGCAACAACGATGGGATAACTCCGACAAGGGCAGGTGGACCCATACATTGATCCCGTGCATCGAGAAATGGGTCAACCGAAAGCACGGAGAATTGAATTACCACCTGACACAGTTCCTTACGGGGCACGGCGGCTATAGGAAGTACTTGCATCGCTTCGAGTTGGACGAGTCTCCCAACTGTCCTGAATGCGGTGCTACACTCGAGGACCCGGAGCATGTTATGTTCTATTGTCCCAGATTTCTACAGCAGAAAAGGACGTTGAACAGCATCTTAGGGGCGGACATCGAGCCCTCCAACCTGGTGGAAGAGATGTTGAAGTCGGAGGAAAACTGGATGGCGGTAAATGAGGCAGTAGCCGTGGTGCAGACAAAACTCCTGGAGTTGGATCGAGCTGGGAAGGCGGCGCGACGGAGACGTGACATGGACGAGCTGGTATAGCGAACCAGAGCCTCCCCCGCGAAGTAATACTTCACGGTGGTCCCGCGCGGGTGTGAATCCCACACACTGCTGCAATGCTGACAATGTTGAACAATTTATAACAGACTACAGAATGAAAAATCCTATGCTTCTTGCTCTCAATTAAAACTGTAATGTAAGGCATCTTTCTTCAGATTCCTCTGTTCAAATTCACACGACGGAAGAAAATTTGCTTTACTATTTCTTCTACACTGCAAGGAATAGATACGAAAATATTATTTACTTCTCCTAACATCTGTAGCCCCATACGCGTCAGTCTGATGGACACTGAGTTTACTTGATTAAGTAATATGTATAGATTTGATACAATATAATTTTTGCCCGCATAATTTGTGCTTATGTGGGCTAATCCTTGTTTAAGATCATCAGTAAACATTTGAATCTTGTAGAGAAATAAAAAAAAAGTCCTAGCTGGGAGCTGTGGCCTGTTCAAAATAGACTGGCCTAAACGGGTAAACCTGGTTTTTAGCTTGACATAGCAGGTGTTATATAACTTTTTTATTTCTATCTAAGTTTTTATTGTCTTTTACTTATTACGAATTCTATCTGACTCTGTACATCCTTTTACGGTATCGTGTACCGTTTTTGTACTTTCTGCTACGATGTTTCCTGTATTAGCTTATTGAAATCGGTTCACTCTCCCTTGGTCCGTCTGTGTCGGTCACATGCATTATATTCAACAGTAGGTGTAACTGTTGACACTAAACTCGATATTGTGAGTAACATCATTCTAGGCTGTGTTCATATACAGGCAAAGCGGTGATGTGTTTTTTTTTACCTAATATACACTATACATTATAGTATATTAACATGTATTTACTTAAAATTTCCCTAAAGATCATTCTAAAATTCTCATCGACCAATGTCATTTGCCATAACGAGACACAATATTGGAAAGTCTGTAGAAATCTTACTATTATTAACAAAGTTACAGTAAGTGAAAATTGTAGTATTGCTGCAGAATGTCAGTATAAAATTAAAGTAAATAGTGAGAACTCTGGGCAAATGCAACTGTCGTTCAGTCTAATATAAGAATTTCAATCCATATCTGAAACGTCGAGCTTCCGGTGTCCGAGTTATATAGCTATTGCTCCTATGCGGAGCTGATTGTTTTTTTTTACGTGTCACATTTCTTGATAAATAATTTAAATATTTTCTCTAATTAATGTTTGTTCGACTGTGAATATGAACACTTAATTATGATCAATTGAAATTGAAATTCCGATTGTTACATCCTATTTTATTTTTTATCCAAATCAGTTGAGCTGATATAGAAGAACTCATTTTCGTAGGAAGCATATTCTAAAGCGTTCTTATAATAGCTTATCATAATTAGATTAAATGGTTTTAATCTCTAATACTATCTTCATTGTTATGATGGACATCCTCCGGCAAAAACAGGACACAGAATAATACACAAAGGAGATTCGTCTCCCGGCGCATTGCTTGCGGATCGCATGCATGGCGGAAGAAAAGCAGTGCACATGTTCGACGTTCTTTGATAACTTGCGCGTGGAAAATTGTACGCATTTTCTCTAGTTTTGGTATCTTATTGTGTTGCAGTGCATTGATGGGTGCCCGCGTGGTTGGGAGCACCGTTGTTTATGGCTTGTCACATGCCATTTAGGCATCATCGACACGTCACATCAATAGATGAACAACAAGGGCCAAAAGCAGTTAGCTACCACGTACATTCTTTTTATACATGAAGTGAGTGCACGAAATGCGTAGGATTTCATAATTCCCATATTCCCACCAAATTTCGGTTGAATCGCTTTGATCCTTTTGGAGAAAAATCGATTGACAGACAGAGAGTAAACCAATTTTAATAAGGTTTTGTTTTGCACTAAACTTTAAAAAGGAAATGGGAAGATTAAAATAATCATTGGCGCAACAATCCATTTGGATGAGCATGAAGTTACACTACAGGATTACAGTACTCTGTAGGAGGCAATGTGGTCAGCATTGCGCTTGCCCGAGATTATTACCCTGATTTGACTCAGGTACTCATTCACAGCTGATTCGACTGCTATCCGACGTTAAGTCACGATACAAATCCTATTGCTACCAGTGAGATTTGAATCGCAACCTTCCGCTCAGTTATTTGCACATGGGAATGGGTAAGATTAGTTATTTTATATATAGGTCTTTAGTACCGTATGTAAATTATTGCAGTTAATTATAACGTCAGTATCACATTTCTACGACTTAAGATGCGGTAATTTGCTACTTTGACCTGCTATAACTTCCCAGTATAACGTGTCATATTATGTATTTCTTATGTTAGTTTAAAATTTGATGCTCCTACGACGAACTTCGGGGGTTTTTCGATCATTTTCAAAAATTTTGTAATGTAATATTATTAAGTTTATTTAAATATATATCGGAATGAGTTATGTTTTAAGGTCTGGCTTCCTTATAGGTTCATCAGCGTGAATCAGACTTTTGGGTTGGGTAGTTTCCTGTCTGACTTTAAGTTTGCACTTTTTGAATCCTGACTATCCTATTTTACAACGATTTTCAAATTTAAGATCTGTTTATGAAATCACTAATTAAGACTTTACATTTTCATTTCACCCACATTGATACATTAGGGTAAAAAACTACACAGCTCTCTGTTAAATGTATGGGGAGCCCCCATTCAAACTGCACATAAAGTCATGCCATCACTGTATGCATGGGATTCCATAGTTCCCATTTTCCCACAGAATTTTGTTTGGATCAATGTAACCATTTTCTAGGAAAGCCCGTTTGGCAGACAGATAACATTGGAATAGTGAATTGAAATGAAGGAAGTATAAACCACTGGAATGAATTTCATATTATTTTACGTCTTAATTTGCAACTGGCGTGAAACAGTTATTGCAGTTCATATGGTCTAAATTTAGTAAACAGTTACCAAAAATGCGTAAAAATTAATGAACATTATAGCAGAATCTTCATAATATCTCAGATAAAAACATGAAATAAACTCAGGTTCTTTCAAATAAACCAATCATAAAAACACTGATGCTGATGATTCCTGGGAATACATTACTCCTTAAAGTGACCAATTATAGAAATGTCGCGCTAGAAACGAACCGATATCAACGCAGCTTATTAGTATGCGTTTGCAGTTGTAGTAGAGCGCGCGATATAGTCGTCTCTGATTGAGTGCCCCTCATTGGAAATGATGTAAAATTTCCTTTTCAATTTTCATTGTTATATTGTCGAGAAATAGAATTGGGTTTTAGGTCAATCCATTTAAAATCTGTTTTAATAATAATAATAACAATGCAAATTGTAGAGATAATAAAACAGTTTTCGCAATATCAAAATTTGTAAACGATTTGAGGCAGTTAGCATTGATTTAGATGTTTAAAAGACAATCACTAAATATGTTTTGTATATATTGATACATAAACAGTAGTTTCCCATATTTATACTTCAAAAACTGTCTAAAAGCCGAATTCAACAATTTAAAGTGGGAAAACTTTTCATGTATGGTGGAGCTCTGAAAAAAATGCAATTTTTTTTGTTTCGAAAAATTTTACCTTAATTTAATGAATGAATGTATATGGCGAATATGCTCCCTAACTGCGAAATTGATTGATTTTTACTGTAGAATTATTTTTTTCTATTGAGTGCAATTTCGTGTTGTGTTGATAACGAATGGCAACGAAAGAATTTTGAGAGTAGGCTTCACATGCTTTTCTCGATCAATTATGTTCATATATGTTATTTCATTTTAAAGAAACCATCGGAAAATCGGTTGATGTCGTTTGTTTGAAAATTTCAAAAGAAGCAGGCATTAAGTTTATAGCTTTTTTCCATACTGAAATGGTCTGGTTACTATTACCTGGTGGGGTTGTAACCTGCTAAAGTGATTCCTAAAGAGGTCACCGTTTCTATCCGCAGTTACATTCGCAATTTCACGTAGTCACCTAATCTTTTAATTGAAATCAGTACCATTTGATGTATTTGTAATACAAATTCAAAAATGTAGAATTCACGTCGTGAAAAAAGGGAGTATTGAATGAAAAAATAGAATTATCTTTCTTTATTACGTAGCGGAAGAATGAAATCATCTAATTGGTCTGCTAGACATCACGTTTACTTTACATATATTTTGTTTACCTTCCGCACTTCATAATTCTCCTTCATTAGCAATGAAGATACCCACAAAATTCTCGCTCACAGCCTAACAAACATCAAATCCTCGCTTGTATCCTAAACATATGTCTGGCTGGTTGGCCGAGCACCGATCGCCGGCTGTTGAATAGTCAAAACGGCATATTCTGCAAAGAAAATTATAGTAAGATAAATTCATGCTTTTCGTGTGAATTCATTGGATTGAATCAATTGTGGGCGTAAGAAAGGCATGAAACCCTTCATATCTGATGCAACGGATTACCGGTGTACGAAATCTTTAACGTTTGTTGGGCTTATGATTCTTTGGGTAAATTCGTAGCTTGTTTTCTGCCAAAAACGGGAGGTAATACTTCCATACAATGGGAACTATCTTTGTTGACCTGGACAATAAATGTTGTCCTATTTATATGACCCAAAACTGTTAAAGATGATTGTATATCTCTTTGAAAAACTTAACCAGAGGAAATGGAGATTGAAACCATATGTGAGATATCCATCCAACAATCCTGCAACTGTAAATATTTTATTAAACTTACCTGGCGGTCACACCTTTAAGGAGAGAATTACTTAATCGAGTTTTCTCTAAACGTTCACGGATATTAATTTATTGGATATTCTTTACCATTCAAACATTATCATTCCGACCAAGTGGAAAATATTGACTCACGGAAAAGCAGACGTGATAAAAGCGAACTGCAAGGCCCGTGTAATGGTTGTTGTTGTTGTTGACGGGATACACCATAATACGATGTCCATTGCAAGCCGCCAAGATTTTACATCTCTGTTTGAATTTGGTCGTAGAAAGTTTTGTTTTGATTTTTCAAGGAAAAAATTTCCATCTAATTAATATCTAGTTTTTGAACGATGGTTTAGTAACTATTTCCATCAACCGAATCATTATCGCAGATAACCTTTAATTAGTTATAATTGTTATTTTATTCAAGGTCGCCAAGAAAACTGGAGGAAATGAAATAAGAATGATGAAAAGAAATAAAATGTAAGTTCAAAACTTTTGGAAGTTTTTAAAATAAGATACGCGGAACTTTAATTGTGAGTACTAGCTTCTATATAGCTAAATGTAAAAGCAAATCATGGAAAAGGTAAAATTAAGCAAGCATCCAAGTATTCCAAGTGGTTGCATTGAGAAAAGGCATGACAATCGTTTTCAGTATGCGAATTTCATGTATGACTCGTGGGTTGAGTTTTAAAAATTCGCATTAAAATTTGTTCATAGAGTATATATATGTAATATTAACTAAAAATAAGTCAGTGATCCGTATTATATCAAAATGATGTGTGTATCGAAATTTTACACAAAACAAACATAGTTATATTTGATCCTATTCATTTGAGAAGTGGGCAAGTCAAGAGCTACTAAACTGTTCAACAATCCAACAAACCGACAATATTTCATAGAAGATTTCCCGTGGTTTTCGAGGCATACTTATCATTATTACTCATAATCGAGTAAATTTTTTCGGAGATATCATTTTCAGATATAAAGCGTTATATTTTTAAATATATCAATTGGCCTCGGAAATCTTCGTAAACCGTTCCGTTTTCTACTCGGATAATTATCAGTAAACTCAATCATTTGCGAGCTTGTAATTGTAATGGAACCAGAATTGAAGCTATCAAAGAAGGTAGCGAGGCATATTTGTTAAGCATATTAAAATAGAATGCTGATCATATTATTTTTGTATGGTATTGTTTAGATTGTGTTGTTTTCGATGAAATTTAACGACTTGAACATAATTTTAGTAAAAATTGCAATAATACACTCAATTTGTAATGTGGAAGAAGAACATTAAAACTTTGCAATTTCTGCAGATATGGGACATTGGAATGAAAAAAAAAGAGTATTTCTAGGAATGTAGTGTAAGGACTTTTCGAGGATATCTCGTCAGTTTAACGCCAAAACCACGAATTTTTAAAATTGCCATTTTAAAAAAGAATCTTTAAAAGTTTTCAAGATATGTGAAATTTTGAATATTCGTGAAAGTGGAGCTGATGACTTATTTTCGATTTTCGATTATTCGATGGCTCTTTCCACAGCACATGCCATTGTAAATGTGCCCCTATTGAAATTTGTGTGTTGCTTCAGAATTTCTAATTTCTCACAACATCTCGGCAGTATATAGGATCCTGGATGAAACCTTGAAAATTTACTTTTTTCTCCCATTAAAACTGGTCGAGGTTTTTAAGTTATTCGCACCTGCATCAATACATGCAAACAAGTATTATTAATACTTTTTTAACAATAGTGATATTTTCTACTTAATTGGAAATTGTTACAAGACCTAATCCTATGGGTGTAACAGAAAAAGTTCTCATTAATTCAGTTAAAAGCAATTCTTTCAATTGTTTCCTGAAATCTAACAGCGGCATGGAGAATCTAGTATCAATGTAACAATTAAAAATGAATATGAAATATCAAAAGTTGGAAATAGGAGATTCGTCGCTTCGGTTATGGCAGATTTTTTGTATTTCATGTGTAAGAATACTTCGTTACACGTCGAACGCGTTTCCATTTGTACATAGCTAGTAGGTCATAATATATCTCATATAATATTCTCGTATAAGACTATTCATTTTAAATGATATGAAATAGACAACTTTCATCTATTATACTTATAACTCTGTTAGTAAAAGTATCGTTCTTTTCAAACTTACATTTTGCTTTACGTTTTTACAAGTTTGAAAATGCGGTTTCTCACATCATCAGGGGTAGTACATCGGGCTTGGAATAGTGCTGGCCTAAGGTTACTTACGTTATGAAGATGGAAGAAAAAAAGTTTCTTGTTTAAAGGTTCTCTATTATATTTATGATTGGGGAACAAACGGAGCAGGTTAAATATCAACTCTTTGAACATCAGGCCAATGGCTAGTTCCACGGCTTCGGAATATCCAGTGACTGAAGGAGCTATCCAGCATTCCTGCGTTGGTTGGAGATGTCGGCAAAATCTAGGGTATGTTTTAAAAGTCGAAAAATTTTACTTACGAGCCATGATTTGCCGTTTGATTTCTAATGCGCGGCAATATGCTAACTGGTGTCATCTTATATGGGTAGTCTGAACTATAGTTCATAGTTTTCCCCAAGTTCAACAAATCGATGTTTTTCAACACATTTACAATAACAGGCAGTAACATAACTTTAGTGAACTTAAGACAGCATTAGTCCAAGCGCGCTGTACTACCCAACCCCGAATTATTCAAAATCTCATTGATATTGCTTGTGAAAAGCTCCCAAAATATTAATAAATATCCATAAACACGTTGTTCCTGAAATTGGTCCCACCGCACTGCGATAGCCATCTGATAAATTGTGCTAACGTTCTAATACAACATTGTTCTTGTAAATTACTTGAAATTTTATTGAAATCGAAAATTTTGTTCAAATTTCAGGTTTCCGTGATATCATTCCCGCGACCCTGATGAAAGCAATAGAATATCCACACATGAGTATAACTTAATTTTGTGGAATTGTTCGTTGGTTACAGCTCAAGTGGAATGTGAAAATATATTATTCCTAAAAGAGGATTTGTGAGTAATTTTATTATTGAGCCTAGCCGTATCTATCTAAACAACTGCAGTAATCGATGCATTCAGCGATGTAATTAGAAGAATAATCAAACGTGATTATAAACACAACGTAAAGAAGTCAGCTAAAATTCGTTGATTCAGGAATTTGTATATGCTGCACATATAAGATAGTACGATTATCATTACATTATTTGGCGAGACGTACTATCAACCAACACATGGTTTATCATTGCAGTCTTAATCTCTTAACTTAATTAGTATTCACTTTGATGGCATTCTCTTTAGACTTGTCCTAATTCCAGTGAATATCATATTACATGGTGGCGAAAAAGAGACGGAAAATATACTGCTTGAAAACATTGCAGAAAATTTGAAAAGGTGGAAACGTATTGCAAAAATTTTGCAAATTCAACACAAAGTATTGATATAAAGCGAATTGAATCAAAAATACACTCCAAAGTGAAAAAAGTTGCTACCTGAAGAAATTCTGGATCTAATTCTAATGCTTTGTGTAGACTGAATTGACACAAATATTTACTTATGACATATCAAATGTGATAGAATAATAAACACTAGCATTAATCAAAATCTAGTAAAAACGACGCCTTTAACCAATGTAAGTAAGTTTAAAACTAACGCGTTGAATGTGTGCGTAAAGAAGAAAAACAGTTCAAAATAGTAAATAAGAAAATTACAATGTAGTTGCATTATATATTTTCTTGAAAAAAAACTTGAAATTCTGAACAGCTGTGAAAAAAGATACAGCGAAAAGGTCCTGGATTGCATGCAACAAGTGGGTAATTAATTCGCCAAAAAGGCTCGTTAATTTCCTGGTAAAAGCATTGGAGCTTAGATAAAATATATCGACAAAATGTCGTTTATAAATAATTTAAAAAAGGTGTTCCACCTTGGCGGTGGCGATGCAAAGAAGAAACGTTTATATAATAATATCAAAATGGATACGAACCCTACTGATTATTGGGATATGATTGGCGAATTGGGGGATGGCGCGTTCGGTAAAGTATACAAGGCTCAACATAAAGAAACAAAGCGCTATGCCGCTGCTAAGATGTGTACTTTGGAGGACGAAGAAAATTTAAGTGATCATATGGTTGAAATAGATATTTTATCAGAAATCAAACATGAGAATATAGTTGAATTATATGAAGCATTTTCAATTGATGATAAATTGTGGGTGAGTTTTAATGTTTGAAGTAATAGATTCTTGATTTTTTCAATTTGAAAGTTTTGATTTTATCATAAAATCGTAGTAACTCTCATATTTAATCTACTGTGATATTATTACTTGTGAATTTTGTTTGACAACGTATATATATTATAGATGTTAATTGAATATTGCGACGGCGGTGCCTTAGATAGTATAATGGTCGAATTAGACAAGCCTTTAACTGAACCACAAATTGCTTATGTTTGTAAGCATATGACCGCCGGATTGGAGTTTTTACATAAAAACAAAGTGATCCATCGTGATTTGAAGGCAGGAAATGTTTTGCTTACGATGGAAGGCGGCGTTAAATTAGGTGAGTAATTATTTTGCTTTCTTTTTGGAAGGGATGCTCAATTCACGGAGAACTATGTCAACGAAAGGATTGTTACCGGTTTTTTATTCTGCCATGCATGTTTTTGGGTTACAGTTAAGAAATGAAGAATTTAATGTACATACGTATAAAATCTATTTGAGAACTGTGTATCCTCCGTGAAAATGCTAACGTTTTGATATATAATAACAGACGTCACATTCGTTGAACATGAATGAAGCCCATGTAAAAAAAAAAATCTCACTTGACAATTCGATTACCAATCAGTACATTCATTATTGTTTCAGCCGACTTTGGCGTGTCAGCGAAAAATAAGCATACTTTACAGAAGCACGATACGTTTATTGGAACGCCTTACTGGATGGCTCCTGAGCTTGTACTTTGTGAAACATTTCGCGACAATCCTTACGATTTTAAGGTAGACATTTGGTCGCTGGGCATCACGCTCATAGAACTAGCGCAAATGGAGCCACCGAACAGCGAAATGTCTCCAATGCGTGTTCTTCTTAAGATACAAAAAAGTGATCCGCCTAAGTTAGATCATCCACAGAATTATACGAAGGAATTTAATGAATTCTTGTCAAAAGCTTTGGTTAAGGTGAGTAACTGTCAACAGCGTTAGTCACTTTATTTATAGCACCATTCTAATGCAATTTTCTAGGATCCACAGCAGAGACCAACTGCCGAGATGTTATTAAAATTACCTTTTATAAGCAGTGATTTGGACTGTAAGCCCATAAAAGCTCTTCTCTTGGAATACAAAGCTGAAGTGGTGGAAGAGGAAGTTGTAGACGAGGAAGCGGAGGTAAGCTTCATCTTTTCCTATTGAAAAACTATCGTATATAATACTAAAACTATAGTATGAAATATAAAATATAATGTTAATATGTGTGGTGGATTACGCTTAATTGTGTTGAATACGATAAGGATCCCTTCGGGTTGTGACCACTATATCCTTCTAAGTAGAGACGGTCGAAGTTAACTATATTTTACACAATGAATTTTTTTTTACTTTTTTACACGCTGCTCTATTTCGGTAAAATAATACTGTCCTCATTCTATTGCTATCTGCCCAATCCATGTAATTTTGAATACAGAAAGCAAAACGACAGGCGAAGCGAAGATCACTATATCAGAGGGTTGGTAAGTCGTCAGACTAGTAGTGATGAAAAATAAGAGCAAACAAAAATCATAAGAAATTTATTTGAGAAAGCGACATTTTTATATGCCATTCATTCATGGCAAACTAGTCTGACTGTAAATATATGAATATAAATTGAAAATTCTTTATTTTAGAGCTTGTGAAAGGCAAATATATATCTTTAGTTTCAAAATTTATTTTCTATCAAGCATTAGTATTGTTTAAGCAAGCAAAAGTACATCATTACCGTACGAACGAAAAACATTTTAGAAGACTTATATATATGACCACACCTAAATTGTGCGACGTAGTATTGCATTCAGCTGTAATGTATTTCGCTCACGCGGCAGCAAGAAGATTATAAACAGGAGATGAAATTTGAAAATAAAAGCGGGAAAAAACATGGACCATCCAGTATGTCGTTCAGCGTATTGTATTGAAAGTCGCGTTTCTATAGCAACCTTCAAAATCATATGGAGAACAGTTTGGCATGCAATACAGCTCGTGCCCGCGCCACGCAATATAGGTGCGGTTGTACCTTAATTGTACTGTAAAAATCTAGAGAGTCTAGAGATGATATTGTCGATAGCACCATAGCTAACCCGAAAAGTTGGAGTCATTAAAGATGTTCCCTATATGCTATACTGAATTGCGGAAAGATTTGTGGGCGTTCGTGAGTTTTTTGATGATCCGATCAAGGATATTAATTATAAACCTCTTATTCTTGATTTTGAACCACTTGAATGTAGGAGGCGGAATTCATCATAATTTTCAATCGTATTATATCTAATGAATTTCCATCTCTCACAAATGAAAATCCATGTCTCCTGTTTTACCTCTAATGAAGTTCTATTGCTCGTGGATGAAATCTTTAGCCATCGAAATATACAAATAAAAACTGTTTTTAATAACAAGGATATATAAACTCGCTTCGTCAAATTGTTCCTTTTCTGTGTTTTTTAGAAAGTCCTAGGCAGTTGAGGTTTTTCTAGAGAATGGTTTGTAAAGATTTCGAATGGAGGCTACATTCTATCCGCTGTCGTGAAAATAAACACAAGATAGCACCGGAAAGCACGAAGTAAAATCTTTTCTCTGAATCCTCCTGCACTGATGTTATTATTACCCTACTGATTATACTAGAACAAAACGTGAAATTTAAATTCCTGTTTGACCTAGAGCCTACCTAATACCTGTGCAGGATTATTAAACTGTTTTACCAGAAATCATTGAATACTATCTCTCCAACGTGCCCATTTAATGAATCATTTTATATAGCCGTCAGTACTGTTCTAGAATTTCGTGTCGAAGCTCTGTACATATTTTCAATAGACTGTGAAAATCTAACTGAATGTTTTGTAAGCTCAGCAATTTTCTAACTGTTGCCTTGCAATTTCACTAATTATTTATCGTTTCTGTTGGAATTTTCTTTGATTCTTTTATCGAAAAATTGAAACTTAACTCTTTAATTTTATTAGGAACCCCGCAATTCAGCGCTCCCTCTCGATTTGGACGATGACTCCTCCTCGTTACAAAGTCAAGATACAGATAAACGTAAGTTAGATCTTTGTTTTTCGAATAATCTAATTTCACGGAATTTTAGTCCCAGATACTCCTACTTCATTATCGAAAGTTTCGAGGGATTCAAAGGAATCGACGCCGATATCATCACCTGTAATCGAGGAAGTTGAAAGAGAAAAAGAAGAAAGTATCGCTAAAATGCCGCCACATCAACCTGTACCACCTCCACCGGCTGTTGTCTCCAAACAGTCACCACAGCATAGTAACCATAAGCCGCCACTGTTCCCAGCTGCTCCAACTACAGCACCCAGCTTTAGGGAAGAATCAATATCTTCAACAGCTTTACCAAACGACAATGAGTTGATAACTACAACAAAGAAACGGGAACTGGAACGGCAAAGCAGTGTAGAAGTTGAAAAGAAGGTAATTTAACATCAAGTTGAAAGAATCTCATTGAGCTTTAATGTTTTCTGTTTGTAGGTATTAAAGAAAGAAAAAGGACCTGCGCCACTTCCACCTACAGCTGTTAAGCAACAACAGGCATTATTGCCCCCAATTAATGTTCCAGCTACCGACGATGCTGATGCATCGTCTGAAATTCCATTGAAAGACATAATTAAGCCACCACCAGAGTTTGAGGAATCTTATGTTGATTCGGAGAAGCACACTGGCAATTTGCATTTAGATAAGTTAGATAAGGAGGAGCCTGGCAAATCATACGAAGAAAAGCCAGAAGTAGAGTTAGGACCAGAAGTAGAACGCGAATTGAAGGTTATACCGGTTTTGAGTAGGAGTAACTCAGGCGATACTGAAACCAGTTCATTAAGTGGTGTTTCGATAAATTCATCCACACCGAAGCCTACAACAAATTTGAATAAGTCAATGATTACTATAAATAGTATGGAAACTTTAGCAGATAAACCAAATAGCCTGGCATCAAATATTAGCCAAATAACTGTTGTGACAAGTACACATCCTCCGGTTATTGTTGATAATACAACAAAGGTGGATTCCACTGTGAAGAGTGGAAACAACGAAGTTGTGATTGTCTCCAATGAAACTAATAAAACACAAGTGAACGAATCTTCAACTGATGACGATTTCCCTTCGTTAGACAGTTTAGAGAGCTCCCCCCGATTTACTGGTGGGAAGAAATCTTCTAATATGATTGTTATAAATGACAACAAATCATCAGAAGGAAATGTTGTTAAAAATAGCCAAACACAGACTGCGCGTAAATTGGACGAAAGTGAAGTATTGATAGTGAGTCCTAGTTTTGTTGACGAGGATTCTGAATATAAGGCAGATGTTTCACGACTCTTAGATACAAGTCATGTGTCAGTAGTGACAGTAGGAGAAGAAATTAAAGTAAAAGATAGCAGCAATGCACGAACTGACTCGAATAGTGATATGTCTTCTGTTGGTGGAACTACAGCTGAATCAAACGACGATTATCATACGGATCTGAGTGTACAAATTCGTAATAAGGTTAACGGTCAGTTAGCTAAACAAAGTTCGGATAGTAGAGAGGACGTAAATATTATAATTAATCGACAGAAAGCAAAGCCAGAAAAACGTGTTTCTCCGGATAGTTCTGTGGGTTCGATGGAATCCCGCACACATAGCGAATGCGGCTCGGTTCGGTCAACAGGCACTTCAGTTGGCGTAATTAAAATCGATCGCAGCGATGCTGAAAGTATTGCAACGACAACTAGTCATGATAGTCGCGAGCAGGAGGATGAGGTTATTATCCGTTGTTCAAAACCAGAGAAGATTGAAAGAACGAAGGAAGAAATTGAATTGAGGAATTTGCGCAAGAAGACGCGAAAACGAACAAGGAAGTTCGAAATCGATGGTGTACAGGTAACAACGACTACTAGTAAAGTAATCTACGGGGATGATGAGAATGGAAAACTGTACGATGATCACATTTTCCGTAAACAAGAGCTGCGTGAATTGAAAATGCTACAAAAACAGGAGAAAAAACAACTGAATGAGATTCAATTGAAAGAAGCACAATCTAAAGAACAACAGGAGCGACGATTTGAACAAGAAAGGATTGCACTTGAAAAGACATATGAAGCGGACATGGAAGCATTAGCCCGACAGCAAAAGCAGCTGATTGAGAAAACTGAACAACAACAAGAAGCTGAACTTCGTTCTGCATCAAAGCGAATTCGCCTTGATCAAGAGCAAGAATTGAAACAATTCAGAGAAAATTTGAAACAAGAAATTCGCCTGTTGAAGCAAGAAATCGATTTACTCCTAAAAGATAAACGTAAAGATGAATTTAAAAAACGGCGTGCTGCAATGGAATTGGAACACGAAGAAAAGGAGCGGGCATTCTTGGAAACTCTGAAAGAGCGGCATGAGCTTCTTCTTCGTCGAATCAGTGAAAAACATCGAGATGTACTAGCGACGATTGATCGGAATTTCCTACAACAAAAACAAACCGCCATGCGTACACGAGAAGCTATGTTATGGGAACTTGAAGAAAAACAATTCCACGAAAAACATCAACTAACGAAGCGGCATGTAAAAGATATGTGCTTTATGCAAAGGCATCAAATGATTATAAGACATGAAAAGGAGTTGGATCAAGTGAAGAGAATGCTGCAAAGAAAAGAGGAGGAGTTGTTAAAGCGACAAACAGTCGAGAAACGATCACTACCGAAGCGTATAAGAGCAGAAAGAAAGGCACGCGACATGATGTTCAGGGAGTCTTTGAGAATTTCGACTAATTTGGATCCAGAAGCGGAGAGGGAGAAATTGAAGAAGGTGGTGATTGAATACTTTCAAAATTTATATTTTAAAAATAATGTAATGCATATATACCGTTTTTTTTTCAAATCTCAGTTTCAAGAACAAGAGAAGCGGCGGTACTTACAAGAAGAGAAAAGACTCGAAACTAAGCACGCTAAGCAACTCGAAGAAATACGAGCGACAAGAGAGGCTGCGATAAGGTAATTCTCGGCAGGTTTATTCAAGAACATTTATTTGTATATTGTTATTTATTTTGTCAGGGAACTTGAACAATTGCAGAATGAAAAGCGAAAGGCGCTTGTGGAGCACGAAACAGCGAAACTCAAAGAAATTGATGAAGCATTGCAACGCGATTTACGTGAATGGAAGGCTAGGCTTATACCTCGTAAGCAGGTAATTCAGTTCATAGCATTCTAATCAATAAACAATGAGCGGTAATTCTACGAAAAGAGTAAAACCAGAGATATGCATCTTGCAAGATAACGATATAATTTTGTTGATTTGGTCGCTAACGAATAACAAAAATGGAAGACTTTGCTTTGTTTTCCACTTAACACAACTAAAAAATTGAACGTATTGGTGGCTTCGGGGAAGTGGTACTGTGAATATGAGTTTAAAACCGCATTTGAAAAATCTTGTATCTTGCATGCTCTCTATAAACGCTTTCTCTTGCGGATGGATTTGTAAGAGTTTGGTATAACTTACAAACTTACGCTTGTTTACAAATCCAATCAAACGACTCAGCGACTTGCTATAGTTTCTTTCTTGAATTTACTAACCAATATTAGAGTGAAAAAGAGTAAATTTGATCAAAGAAAACTTTAGATACATATTATCGAAGCTTATGATAATAGAAGTTTTCTTATGACAATCAAAATTAAACCTTAAATTTTACAGCAATTAGAAGCCGAACTGTCGAAAATGATTGATGAGCATGAAAAGGTTTATGGCCCCGTACCGGATCGTAAAATGTTTGAAGGTGAAATTGTTGTTCCGGAACATCTTCGTAACACGAATTTAATAAGTTCGTATCGTTCATCGAGATTAGCCGGAGGATTTTTGGGCAGCTTGACACGTTCTCGCACTTTCCTTACCCTATCGACACCTTTATCCCAAAATAATTTCCGTGGTTCAGCACCCGACTTAAGTCGTAGTGTTCCAAACACACCCCACTCACGGCACAAAATTTCAATGCTAGGAGCATCATCATCTGTTCATTCTGTTATTGAAGAATCACCAAAACATAAATCGCCATCGTCTGCTCTTGGTAACAATGGAAGGAGCTTGTATCCGATGTCTACGAATAGTTTACCGCGCCAAAAACAGCGAACTGTCATTAAATATGTTTTTACAAACGATGGCGTTGAAATGAGAAGAAAATCTGATGATGGACCTCTCCCGCCACCGCCTCCATCACGCTTGCAAACCATTTCATTGAAATACAATAATGATTTAAATCATACGACTTCTAACCAACAGAGATCTTCTCCTATTAATTCCACTTCGAAACATCTTACTACATTTGGCAATCGACGCTCGGCACCTATGCCAGCAAATCGTAATCCGATTGATTATAATGATCTTGCAGTGAATCAAAGTCAAATACGGAAGCCCTTGAGTAATCGTAACACTCAAAATATAAATGATGAAACAGTGAACAGAAAAACTTTCGCTATTAAGCGTCCTAGCCTTGTCCAAAAACAATCGTCATTAAGAAGTAATCATTCCATTTCACTGCATAATATCAATGACGCGGGGCTGAAAAATTCAAGCCGTTTAGGCGATTCTACAACATGTTCGTTGCAGGAATCACGATGGGGACCAGTTCGTGGTTCTAACAGTTACGCGCATGGTTTGAATGTCAACTCTCTTTCAACGTATACAATTCCAAGAGTGTCCCTTTCAAATTATTCTGGTTCAAGTCCTATAAGCAAACGGATCACGGTCAAGCAACTTCAGGAGTCAGATACTGTATCTGTGCGTAGTGGTTCAAAAAGTGAAAACGTAGGTGATGTGAATGACGATGAAATGAAGGATTCAGCGGCTTAAATCCTGGAATGGTCCCAATGATATTTTTTATTTTGGGAAGAGTAGATAATTTAGGGAGGTCACATTTATCATAGCAGAAATTTTGCAAACCGGATTGAAAAATTTAAAAAGTACAGTTTAAGGTGTACGTCATCTAATATTTATTTTGCGGTATTCAAATTCAATATTTATTGTAGCAATTAAATTGCTATTGCACGCGCATTGTATCAATTAAAAAACAACCATTTTTGAGTGACATATTGCCTTTCGTTTCTTAAAGAAATCGAAATCCGTATATATGTATTTATTTCAGTATGCAAGGCAAGGTTCGAAATATCGTAACTGCAGTTGATAAATGTGATCTTGATTTTTGTTGATTTATACATTATCGTTTTCGCATGTCATGAATGTATATGGTAGGTTCGTATAAGACCTTGCCTTAACCCGTTTTATGCGACCAACTAGTGCATTTGTATTTTTTTAATATGAATGATTTCTCCTTATAAATTCATTCTAGCTGATATAACTAAAAGTTAATTTTAAAATAAATTATTGTAAATCGAAAAAAAAGAAACGGCGAAAGCTAAACTAACATTATCCATTATATGCCAAAATATTCAGAGTTCCTTTCCAGGAACGTTCAGCCATTGTAATTTGATATAGAGTGGTTTTTACTACGAAACATCGGTCGAACGTTCTGTACCTGTAAATAATAATAGTTTACTGGAAAAGATATTGAATGCTCCGCAAATTAGTTTCTTCATATTCCTCTTTTTTCTTATTTTCGAAAACGTGTAGACTTTAGAAGGTCAACCTTGTTTTTCATGATAGCCAATCTTTTTTATTCTTCCAACCCTGTATATCCTTCTCATCGTTTGCCTTCCTCCACACTTTTTCTCTTTAACCCTCACGCTAAAACCCAAATGAGAAATCTAGAATAACATATGGGAGCCAATACATTCAACGAATATGTTTAGTGAATGCTGGCTATATAACCTTCATGAGAAAAGTCGAAGTGAAAGAGACAAAACATTATCACCTGCTTGCTTATATAATGGTAAAGGGAGACTGAATTTGGGAAATAGATTACAGGTTTGTTTTTACTTTAATCTCTAATAGCAGTAGTATTGTTTGGATATTGTTTTCACTTTAGATTTTGTTCTGGGAATGTTTTTGATAATTTAATTGAGAATTCGATTGCTATATTCTTTTCGGTTGGAAAACTCAAATTGGGTGTCGGCGAAACTTATAATGTTTGCTGTATTCATACTGGAAAATTTTGTTAACTAATCATCTTTATTATGAATATTTTTACTTTGATTACATCCTCATGAATTGTCTTTGTTTCGTACATAGATAGCATTTGCGCTTTTATTTCAGCGTATGGTTGTAACATTATGTTTCCACATTTGGTACTTTTAACATCGCTTCTTGTATCTAAATAAAATCAACGTTGATATGCTCGAATTGGATTGAAAAATGTGGTTCACGCAAATTTCACACCAAACTATGTGTATAAAAAGTAAGAGTAAAAATTGTTCTGCAATTTAATCGCGAATTCAGTCCAATGCCAGCATAATAAAACAAAAGTCTCTTAAGCTTTATTTTTACGTGGATATAATATTTGATATGACGAAGAACTGATAATTGAAATTTATTCTCGTTGCCTGAAAAATTATTGGAACATCACAGCGGTTAGAGGAACTTTTCGCCCAACAACTTGAAGAAATGGAGGCCTTGTACGGTGGTAACTTAATTGTTCCAATGCCATCGGATACAATGCAGCGAGATTTTACTGGATCTACACGAAGCAGTTTGTCATCATATTCAGAGGGTTGAAACCTGATTAATCGAATACTCCTTTAAAATATTCAGCTCCACAGAAACAACATTGTTACTTTCCTCTTTGGGTCTTCTTTTAATCATATTGCACTTGTCTAGAAATTACTTAAGAAAGCTGTATTAAATTGTTTTTCATTTCCTTAATCCTTCTATGTAGAAAATAAGAACAGACTTTAGAAAATGTGTAAAATGAAATATGGATATAAATTTATATTCAAGTTACATAAAACTATTTGACAAAAATTACTACTATGATATGTATTATTTTTATTCGCTTCAACGCAAAAGTTATGTCCGTGAAGAATTGGTAAAAAAAGTACTGAGAAGCGAAATAAGAAAAAGCAAATGAGTGACTTTCGTCGCATTGGTACATAGGTTATTGACTGCAAGTATCTATATATTGAAAGTTATCTCGTTTGTTACTTAGCCCCCGTTCTCAAATTGTTATTTGCTGTAGCATTATTGAGAAAGTATTTTGTTAATTTCGATGATACTATATTTATATGAAATAATATTAGTTTGTATTTGTTCTCTGCTCCATAATATATTTCTCATTCTCCCATTTGTTGCCTTTCAATATACAGTTAATTTTAAATTACTTTAAATATATTATTTGAAATAGAATGGTTACGCTTAAGTTTATTTAAATTATATAAAAAATAAAGTAGATTTTAACATGATTAATGACTTTTAAATATTTTCACACGTACACTTCTTTTTCATTGTACATTGAGTCGAATAAAACGATATAATAGTAGTTTGCTAAACTTTATACTTTTTGGCACCTTGGCCTATGAATAATTAACACAGGCATGTTGCTCTTTATAAAAGTATTCAGCAGTATTTCATGGAGTTTCACCTCGTTATCGTTATTGGTGTCATAATGGCATCTGAAGGACAGAATTTTACCACTAATAAATATTGCTAAACTTCACCGAAAGCTTAAAACTCCTATTGGAGTATGAGCTGGCCATCGACTTACAAACTGGTATTTATATACGTTGAACCGACTGATGACATCTTGGGAGTCTATTTAGGTTAAATGGCGAGGAACAATCATCAGTAAATTAATTTTAAACTAGAGAGCTCTGTCTGCCCAAATTATGATATTAAAAATTGCGTGCAGAAGGCGATTGCATAAGTTTCAAGAACCTGACATTGATGATTACATTGCGAATGAGGAAAAATCATCTTAGTAAAGATAAAGATACAGGGATAGGCGTGTACGTGCGTGTACTGCGAAATCTTCAACACCAACAGAGAAGAAGGTTTTTTGAATAATGTTAACACTCATAACGAATTAAATGAGGCAACGATTCTTATACTATATATTATAATAAAAGAATTTGCATAGTTGGAGAAGCACTAAGATACCTATGGGAATCAGTAAGTTGAGAGGGAAGAGGGAGATGGGTGGTCAAGATGATACTACTGGGAGGACTGACTTTATTTACCTACACTTGTTGCAAGCAATGCTACTTGCATTGTAATGGTAGTGTAAGCACAATTTGAGGTAATATGAGTACAGTTTTTTCTTTCTCTCTCCATAAAGGCATGGTGATATACGGGAAAAACAGAAATCTTGAAAATTCTTTAGGACTTGGAAAAAACTGCATTGGCATACCGAAAGGGAAGGGTGATTCCCCTCGCGCTTAGAGCTCGCCTCATCGTCAGGTTTTTTCAGATTTTTGGTTTTAGTAGTTTCCGAAAAAGAATCCTGTATTCTCTCCTATTTTGCAATTTACATCAAAACTTAAATCTCCTAGTGAAAATACTAATTGACACCTTTCTTATTTTTGATCCTCCTTTGTATGCATGGAGAACCTACCCTTGAACTCCACGTTATTTTCACATGTCCAGCAAATTTCGTTTCAATCGATGTAGCTTTTTAATAATTATTTAGAACCATCTGTGCACCAGGCCGCCATATTATGTAGGCACAAGACGACGAATAAGCAGTTTTTAAGTGCAACAGTTTTGATTTTCTTGAAGAATAAAGGAGCGTTGTAGTAAGAATTAACAAGAAATTGCCGTAGTGGTGCATTCTGCTTCAACATTTAAAACTGCGCCTCTAAAAAAACAGCAAACCGAATTTAATTTGTTGGTGAAAACGCTCTGGCTTTTCTTAAATACGTTTCGGTTAGTGCTGTGACTCATGATGCCCCTCGAAGTACAAGAGGTCATCTCGTTTATTGTGAATTGTTTCAAGAAGCACGACATCAACTTATTTTAGCGTTGCCGAAGAGCTCTACCCAAACGCTACAGTTATTATTCCAGTAGAATTGTCCGCACTGCCTGCTTGTCAGGTGATAAAGCTACAGTCGCTCGAAAATGTATAGCCCAGCGGAGCGATAATATAATGTTTCTAATTGACAGGACTTAACACTTCGAGTATTGATTCGAAGTGACTACTCATATCCCGGATCTTCAGTTATCGCCATATCTTGTAGAGCGGAATATTCATCAACGAAACTAATTCGAAATATACTGCAAATTTCCCACAGGTCTTCTATCATTTTCTTTTCACTTTGGCAAAGAAAATGCTCAGGGTCTATCAAAAAGTTTTATCCACGTCAATGCTTAACCCGTGACCAAAAGTTCTAATAACTCCGCAGGGTAGTATTCCAAGCTTTCAACTCATTGCAACAACCGCATTGGCACAGCAATTGTGCGTATGGCTCCTATAAGTGCGCCAAATGTCCGACAGAAACTCAACTTGAACTGAAAGCCATTCCTGGAAGTGAAAAAACATTATCTACGCCCAACAACCCAATGTCAAAAAACGGACTTCATTACCCAACTTTTCGTCTCAACCAGGAATTCGGTAAGTTACGTCTCATTTTGAGCACAAGAAATAATTTCGCTGGTCAAACGTATTGATCGATTCTTGAGTCATTACAACATTCTTTTCTGCTGTCAATAGCACAACGACATGAAATTATTGGTTTACTTTTCTCAGTACTCGGAAACGAAAACGGATTGTTGATTTACATTTTTTTGTATATACAGAAAGTAAAGTTCGAAGTATGGCGGGTGTATCAAAACCGCTTCGTGTCTCTGTTGGAGTTCATCAAGGAAGTGCCCTCTCACCACTCCTCTTTGTCCTTGTTATGGACACCGTCACACGGGATATCCAACGTCCAGCGCCCTACACACTGCTTTATGCAGATGATGTTTTCCTAGCATCTGATAGCAAAAATGATCTCGAGCAACTTGTTCAAAAATGGAATGAATGAATGAATTTAAACAAAACTGAATTTTTGACGACCTATCCCCATGAAACAGGCACAATCACTGTCAGCGGCAGTGATCTGCCCAGATCTGAGCGATTTAAATACCTCGGGTCAACGCTATCAGCCAATGGAGAGCTGCGTTATGAAATTGCTTCACGCATTAACGCAACCTGGATGAAGTGGCGTTCCACAACTGGTGTCCTTTGTGATCGGCGTATCAACGAACGTCTCAAATCTAAAATTTACCGCAATGTTGTCCGTCCAGTCGCTCTCTATGGTTCTGAGTGTTGGCCGACCATAAAAGACAATGAACGGCGTCTCGCGGTAATGGAGACGAAGATGCTACGTTGGGCTAGTGGCGTCACACGTTTAGATCACATCCGAAATGAGGATATCCGCGATCGTTATGGGGTTGCACCGATCGTGGAAAAGTTGCGAGAGAGGCGTCTTCGATGGTATGGTCACACAATTCGTGCAAACGAGAATTCACTTGCAAAGATTGGTCTGAACATCGAAGTCGTTGGTAAACGACCAAAAGGCAGACCTAAGCAACGGTGGCTTGATACGCTGGATGGGGATTTGAAAGCCTCGAGATTGCACCCAGATCAGGCATTCGATAGAGCTAAATGGCGAAGCCGATCACGACGAGCCGACCCCGCTTGTGAACGGGACAAAGGCTGAAGAAAAAGAAGAAGTATATACAGAATGTTTATTCGATCTGTTGGAGTGAATAATATCATTCATCGTAACTGCTTAAACGCGATTTAGTGCTTACCGAGTACTCGCCCAGTATAGTTTTCTCGACGATTCCATCCAAGTAATGAGTACATTCTTTACGTTTGCGGACTGCTGGAGAACCGACGTACAAACAACATTAAAACGTGCTGGTTGCAAGTTTTCAGGCAATATATACCTAAGTATATAGTAGGCGACTGTAGGGTGGACAACGGCATCCCTGAATTTGTTTGTTATTGTTCGTAGCATTTCAGTCATCAAAATCATCTTCATTGATAAATTTGTTTGGAATGCAGCGTCTCAATGTGTGCCTCAGAGCCAGCACACACCCACACATCAACCCTTCAATCGATGAATATTCACCTTCGTGTTAATTATGCTGTCAGCTTTCAATTCGCCAGACGCAGCATATCGATCGCTTACAACTCAATCGACCATGCAATCAACTGTTTGCTGTATTGAACACTTTGGTGAATGGCGAAGAAGTAGCATAAAGTACATTATGTGTAGGCTACCTAGAATTCGTATGAGGCTCGTTTTCACGTACACGGTTCCATTCGGTTCGAATGTGAATGAAACCCTCACGCGTTTGCCATTCAGTAAATCTCTCCTTTTATCCAAATAAAACCCGAAAACTTGATAACTTGTCATTAAACTCCACTCGTTGGGTGGTCAAAGCCGAAACTGAACGATTCGTGTGTGATAGCCTTTATTGAATAGCCTATGCAGCTAGATCTCCGCGAGAGCAGAAAGCGTGCAAATATGCCTCCAGTTGTTATACTAAAGATGGATGTCTTCTTTGAGAATCTAAACAATCACCCCGTCCTCCAGCCTACTGGAAATCGATTCCCCAGGATTCACGAATGAATATAAATAGAATTTCAACAGAGGCTTCATAGGCTGCACGGAATAGTACTGCAACCATCAAGCCGGCTTACCTTATCCCGTTTAGGCCTGTTGGAGCAAAGATAATTTTAATTTTTTCTTAGAATGGCGAATCCACGCATGAAGTGGAACTTCACCGAATGTTTTATAGGTCAGAATCGTGATGAAAATACTTCCTTCCACCTCTTTAGCTTTGCATCATGGTGGATGAGAAACCTACAGTTGCAGTCCTTCTCGGGAACATTGAAATTGATACGACCAACTACAAGCTGTTTTTTGGTGTGGTATAAATGAGCCAAACCATTGGTATTTGCGATATTTTCTACTTCCTGTTTTGAGTTTTCTTTATGGTAATATATTTTTTTTTTATATCTTATAAGAATTCCCTAAAAAAACCCATACCCGTTGATATCCCGTTGCGCACTTGACACAACAATAAGATACCTGTTTGTCTGCAAATTACGATTTAACTATTTTGTTCAGAAACATTTATTAGAAAATAATCTAACGAGAACGTCTTACAGAAGAAAGTAATGAATAGAACTGAGTAGAAATTATCTTTCACATATGTGAATACAAAAGATGTGAAGGTAAAAGATGACTCACTCCTCGAGGTTAAAGGGAGGAGACATTATACATGTTGCCATACTATAATCTTAACGTCAACATTCGGTTGTTTAAAAATTCTAGATATGGTATATGATCTCAACTATTATTTTGGGTTTGATAATGTCCTCTATAACAATTTTTTAAGGCATGCCCTTCTAGATCAAATCACATATTGGCCTTACTGTGGAGGTAATAGTGTATATAGTAAAATTAAGGAGCTACGATATTTGTTAAAACTTAAACTTCATTGGGGCACTAATAAGCTTTGTCGACCAACTTCTTACCGGTTTGCATAGCAGCTCTTCAAACGAGAAAATATTCAATAGAATCATATCAAAAATTAAATAAGGTTTGCACATTTTTAGTGATTCTTGTATATCACTTTTGCACAATGGTGCCAAACCAACTAACTTAATAATTTGATAAACATTAATATAGAATAACATCTTTTTTCTATTTATCCATTGATTAATAACAGACTTGAACACGAATAAGGTTTTCCAATTACTCCTTAAAAAAGTAAATGAACACTGCTAAAGTTGGTTATTTATTTTTGATCGATTCGATTTCACTTTGATGATCTTTCTCGCATTTATAAACTATTCAAATCGATAAAAAAATATATGACGAGATGCGCTGCCCTTAAAGAACTTCTAATCGACTGCTTCGAGTATTAAAGCATCCCTATGATAAATCACTCTAATTTTACGAATTTGTGCGGACAGCATGGGCCGATGTTATCGATTACACTCCAGTTTGATATACTCATTAAATAGTCGAATTATTTGTACAGTTCTTCTACGATGAACTGTTTAGGACGATTTCATCCACTTTCAATTTGCCGAAACAATTTGCATATATGGTACAAATGTGTCGATTAGTTTCAACAATTTTTTCATCAGAGTGGAAATTCTTTTAAGAAACTGCTTATGTAGCATGCAGGAGTATTCATTTCCCACTTTGCGTTTTTGGTGGATTTCTTTAACATTAGGAAGTCAAATTCTCCATTAATTGACGGATAGAAATTATACATGAGTGTAATTTGAAGAATCACATTGAATATAAAATCGGAGAAGTTTTCCATTATAACTTACCTTGCTACCGCCGATTAATGAAGTTTCTGCATATAGTTAGAGGATTTACTACACTACGATCTGGTCGGATTACACTTTTCTGGGAAATAAATCAATATAAGGTAAAAACAGTGACAATAAATATGTCAGACTGAGCGTAAAAACATTATAGGTTCTTTGCAATATTTGTAAACAAATATACACTTCCGACCAACCATACCGTCTGAGAGCAAGTGTATAGCCTGTGATTTGATGATGACGAAAATGGAGGAAAAGCTGCAAAATCACTTTGCGAGGATTTAAATGTTAATTTCTCGTTAAGTACTTGCACAATAATGAAAAGGAACCTGATTTGTGATCTTGAGATCTGAGGGTATCAGCGTCTGAGAGCAAGTGTATAGCCGGTGATTTGATGATGACGAAAATGGAGGAAAAGCTGAAAAATCACTTTTCCAGGATTTAAATGTTAATTTCTCGTTAAGTACTTGCAAAATAATGAAAAGGAACCTGATTTGTGATCTTGAGATCTGAGGGTATCAGCGTCTGAGAGCAAGTGTATAGCCTGTGATTTGATGATGACAAAAATGGAGGAAAAGCTGAAAAATCACTTTTCCAGGATTTAAATGTTAATTTCTCGTTAAGTACTTGCAAAATAATGAAAAGGAACCTGATTTGTGATCTTGAGATCTGAGGGTATCAGCGTCTGAGAGCAAGTGTATAGCCGGTGATTTGATGATGACGAAAATGGAGGAAAAGCTGAAAAATCACTTTTCCAGGATTTAAATGCTAATTTCTCGTTAAGTACTTGCAAAATAATGAAAAGGAACCTGATTTGTGATCTTGAGATCTGAGGGTATCAGCGTCTGAGAGCAAGTGTATAGCCTGTGATTTGATGATGACGAAAATGGAGGAAAAGCAGAAAAATCACTTTTCCAGGATTTAAATGTTAATTTCTCGTTAAGTACTTGCAAAATAATGAAAAGGAACCTGATTTGTGATCTTGAGATCTGAGGGTATCAGCGTCTGAGAGCAAGTGTATAGCCTGTGATTTGATGATGACGAAAATGGAGGAAAAGCTGAAAAATCACTTTTCCAGGATTTAAATGTTAATTTCTCGTTAAGTACTTGCAAAATAATGAAAAGGAACCTGATTTGTGATCTTGAGATCTGAGGGTATCAGCGTTTGAGAGCAAGTGTATAGCCTGTGATTTGATGATGACGAAAATGGAGGAAAAGCTGAAAAATCTCTTTTCCAGGATTTAAATGTTAATTTCTCGTTAAGTAGTTGCAAAATAATGAAAAGGAACCTGATTTGTGATCTTGAGATCTGAGGGTATCAGCGTCTGAGAGCAAGTGTATAGCCTGTGATTTGATGATGACGAAAATGGAGGAAAAGCTGAAAAATCACTTTTCCAGGATTTAAATGTTAATTTCTCGTTAAGTACTTGCACAATAATGAAAAGGAACCTGATTTGTGATCTTGAGATCTGAGGGTATCAGCGTCTGAGAGCAAGTGTATAGCCTGTGATTTGATGATGACGAAAATGGAGGAAAAGCTGAAAAATCACTTTTCCAGGATTTAAATGTTAATTTCTCGTTAAGCACTTGCAAAATAATGGAAAGGAACCTGATTTGTGATCTTGAGATCTGAGGGTATCAGCGTCTGAGAGCAAGTGTATAGCCTGTGATTTGATGATGACGAAAATGGAGGAAAAGCTGAGAAATCACTTTTCCAGGATTTAAATGTTAATTTCTCGTTAAGTACTTGCAAAATAATGAAAAGGAACCTGATTTGTGATATTGAGATCTGAGGGTATCAGCGTCTGAGAGCAAGTGTATAGCCTGTGATTTGATGATGACGAAAATGGAGGAAAAGCTGAAAAATCACTTTTCCAGGATTTAAATGTTAATTTCTCGTTAAGTACTTCCAAAATAATGAAAAGGAACCTGATTTGTGATCTTGAGATCTGAGGGTATCAGCGTCTGAGAGCAAGTGTATAGCCTGTGATTTGATGATGATGAAAATGGAGGAAAAGCTGAAAAATCACTTTTCCAGGATTTAAATGTTAATTTCTCGTTAAGTACTTGCAAAATAATGAAAAGGAACCTGATTTGTGATCTTGAGATCTGAGGGTATCAGCGTCTGAGAGCAAGTGTATAGCCTGTGATTTGATGATGACGAAAATGAAGGAAAAGCTGAAAAATCACTTTTCCAGGATTTAAATGTTAATTTCTCGTTAAGTACTTGCAAAATAATGAAAAGGAACCTGATTTGTGATCTTGAGATCTGAGGGTATCAGCGTCTGAGAGCAAGTGTATAGCCTGTGATTTGATGATGACGAAAATGGAGGAAAAGCTGAAAAATCACTTTTCCAGGATTTAAATGTTAATTTCTCGTTAAGCACTTGCAAAATAATGGAAAGGAACCTGATTTGTGATCTTGAGATCTGAGGGTATCAGCGTCTGAGAGCTAGTGTATAGCCTGTGATTTGATGATGACGAAAATGGAGGAAAAGCTGAAAAATCACTTTTCCAGGATTTAAATGTTAATTTCTCGTTAAGTACTTCTAAAATAATGAAAAGGAACCTGATTTGTGATCTTGAGATCTGAGCTTATCAGCGTCTGAGAGCAAGTGTATAGCCTGTGATTTGATGATGATGAAAATGGAGGAAAAGCAGAAAAATCACTTTTCCAGGATTTAAATGTTAATTTCTCGTTAAGTACTTGCAAAATAATGAAAAGGAACCTGATTTGTGATCTTGAGATCTGAGGGTATCAGCGTCTGAGAGCAAGTGTATAGCCTGTGATTTGATGATGACGAAAATGGAGGAAAAGCTGAAAAATCACTTTTCCAGGATTTAAATGTTAATTTCTCGTTAAGTACTTGCAAAATAATGAAAAGGAACCTGATTTGTGATCTTGAGATCTGAGGGTATCAGCGTCTGAGAGCAAGTGTATAGCCTGTGATTTGATGATGACGAAAATGGAGGAAAAGCTGAAAAATCACTTTTCCAGGATTTAAATGTTAATTTCTCGTTAAGTACTTGGAAAATAATGAAAAGGAACCTGATTTGTGATCTTGAGATCTGAGGGTATCGGCGTCTGAGAGCAAGTGTATAGCCTGTGATTTGATGATGACGAAAATGGAGGAAAAGCTGAAAAATCACTTTTCCAGGATTTAAATGCTAATTTCTCGTTAAGTACTTGCAAAATAATGAAAAGGAACCTGATTTGTGATCTTGAGATCTGAGGGTATCAGCGTCTGAGAGCAAGTGTATAGCCTGTGATTTGATGATGACGAAAATGGAGGAAAAGCAGAAAAATCACTTTTCCAGGATTTAAATGTTAATTTCTCGTTAAGTACTTGCAAAATAATGAAAAGGAACCTGATTTGTGATCTTGAGATCTGAGGGTATCAGCGTCTGAGAGCAAGTGTATAGCCTGTGATTTGATGATGACGAAAATGGAGGAAAAGCTGAAAAATCACTTTTCCAGGATTTAAATGTTAATTTCTTGTTAAGTACTTGCACAATAATGAAAAGGAACCTGATTTGTGATCTTGAAATCTGAGGGTATCAGCGTCTGAGAGCAAGTGTATAGCCTGTGATTTGATGATGACGAAAATGGAGGAAAAGCTGAAAAATCACTTTTCCAGGATTTAAATATTAATTTCTCGTTAAGTACTTGCAAAATAACGAAAAGGAACCTGATTTGTGATCTTGAGATCTGAGGGTATCAGCGTCTGGGAGCAAGTGTATAGCCTGTGATTTGATGATGACGAAAATGGAGGAAAAGCTGAAAAATCACTTTTCCAGGATTTAAATGTTAATTTCTTGTTAAGTACTTGCAAAATAATGAAAAGGAACCTGATTTGTGATCTTGAGATCTGAGGGTATCAGCGTCTGAGAGCAAGTGTATAGCCTGTGATTTGATGATGACGAAAATGGAGGAAAAGCTGAAAAATCACTTTTCCAGGATTTAAATGTTAATTTCTCGTTAAGTACTTGCAAAATAATGAAAAGGAACCTGATTTGTGATCTTGAGATCTGAGGGTATCAGCGCCTGAGAGCAAGTGTATATATAGCCTGTGATTTGATGATGACAAAAATGGAGGAAAAGCTGAAAAATCACTTTTCCAGGATTTAAATGTTAATTTCTCGTTAAGTACTTGCAAAATAATGAATAGAAACCTGATTTGTGATCTTGAGATCTGAGGGTATCAGCGTCTGAGAGCAAGTGTATAGCCTGTGATTGGATGATGACGAAAATGGAGGAAAAGCTGAAAAATCACTTTTCCAGGATTTAAATGTTAATTTCTCGTTAAGTACTTGCAAAATAATGAAAAGGAACCTGATTTGTGATCTTGAGATCTGAGGGTATCAGCGTCTGAGAGCAAGTGTATAGCCTGTGATTTGATGATGACGAAAATGGAGGAAAAGCTGAAAAATCACTTTTCCAGGATTTAAATGTTAATTTCTTGTTAAGTACTTGCACAATAATGAAAAGGAACCTGATTTGTGATCTTGAAATCTGAGGGTATCAGCGTCTGAGAGCAAGTGTGTAGCCTGTGATTTGATGATGACGAAAATGGAGGAAAAGCTGAAAAATCACTTTTCTAGGATTTAAATGTTAATTTCTCGTTAAGTACTTGCAAAATAATGAAAAGGAACCTGATTTGTGATCTTGAGATCTGAGGGTATCAGCGTCTGAGAGCAAGTGTATAGCCTGTGATTTGATGATGACGAAAATGGAGGAAAAGCTGAAAAATCACTTTTCCAGGATTTAAATGTTAATTTCTCGTTAAGTATTATACTTGCAAAATAATGAAAAGGAACCTGATTTGTGATCTTGAGATCTGAGGGTATCAGCGTCTGAGAGCAAGTGTATAGCCTGTGATTTGATGATGACGAAAATGGAGGAAAAGCTGAAAAATCACTTTTCCAGGATTTAAATGTTAATTTCTCGTTAAGTACTTGCAAAATAATGAAAAGGAACCTGATTTGTGATCTTGAGATCTGAGGGTATCAGCGTCTGAGAGCAAGTGTATAGCCTGTGATTTGATGATGACGAAAATGGAGGAAAAGCTGAAAAATCACTTTTCCAGGATTTAAATGTTAATTTCTCGTTAAGTACTTGCAAAATAATGAAAAGGAACCTGATTTGTGATCTTGAGATCTGAGGGTATCAGCGTCTGAGAGCAAGTGTATAGCCTGTGATTTGATGATGACGAAAATGGAGGAAAAGCTGAAAAATCACTTTTCCAGGATTTAAATGTTAATTTCTCGTTAAGTACTTGCAAAATAATGAAAAGGAACCTGATTTGTGATCTTGAGATCTGAGGGTATCAGCGTCTGAGAGCAAGTGTATAGCCTGTGATTTGATGATGACGAAAATGAAGGAAAAGCTGAAAAATCACTTTTCCAGGATTTAAATGTTAATTTCTCGTTAAGTACTTGCAAAATAACGAAAAGGAACCTGATTTGTGATCTTGAGATCTGAGGTTATCAGCGTCTGAGAGCAAGTGTATAGCCTGTGATTTGATGATGACGAAAATGGAGGAAAAGCTGAAAAATCACTTTTCCAGGATTTAAATGTTAATTTCTCGTTAAGTACTTGCGAAATAATGAAAAAGAACCTGATTTGTGATCTTGAGATCTGAGGGTATCAGCGTCTGAGAGCAAGTGTATAGCCTGTGATTTGATGATGACGAAAATGGAGGAAAAGCTGAAAAATCACTTTTCCAGGATTTAAATGTTAATTTCTCGTTAAGTACTTGCAAAATAATGAAAAGGAACCTGATTTGTGATCTTGAGATCTGAGGGTATCAGCGTCTGAGAGCAAGTGTATAGCCTGTGCTTTGATGATGACGAAAATGGAGGAAAAGCTGAAAAATCACTTTTCCAGGATTTAAATGTTAATTTCTCGTTAAGTACTTGCAAAATAATGAAAAGGAACCTGATTTGTGATCTTGAGATCTGAGGGTATCAGCGTCTGAGAGCAAGTGTATAGCCTGTGATTTGATGATGACGAAAATGGAGGAAAAGCTGAAAAATCACTTTTCCAGGATTTAAATGTTAATTTCTCGTTAAGTACTTGCAAAATAATGAAAAGGAACCTGATTTGTGATCTTGAGATCTGAGGGTATCAGCGTCTGAGAGCAAGTGTATAGCCTGTGATTTGATGATGACGAAAATGGAGGAAAAGCTGAAAAATCACTTTTCCAGGATTTAAATGTTAATTTCTCGTTAAGTACTTGCAAAATAATGAAAAGGAACCTGATTTGTGATCTTGAGATCTGAGGGTATCAGCGTCTGAGAGCAAGTGTATAGCCTGTGATTTGATGATGACGAAAATGGAGGAAAAGCTGAAAAATCACTTTTCCAGGATTTAAATGTTAATTTCTCGTTAAGTACTTGCAAAATAATGAAAAGGAACCTGATTTGTGATCTTGAGATCTGAGGGTATCAGCGTCTGAGAGCAAGTGTATAGCCTGTGATTTGATGATGACGAAAATGGAGGAAAAGCTGAAAAATCACTTTTCCAGGATTTAAATGTTAATTTCTCGTTAAGTACTTGCAAAATAATGAAAAGGAACCTGATTTGTGATCTTGAGATCTGAGGGTATCAGCGTCTGAGAGCAAGTGTATAGCCTGTGATTTGATGATGACGAAAATGGAGGAAAAGCTGAAAAATCACTTTTCCAGGATTTAAATGTTAATTTCTCGTTAAGTACTTGCAAAATAATGAAAAGGAACCTGATTTGTGATCTTGAGATCTGAGGGTATCAGCGTCTGAGAGCAAGTGTATAGCCTGTGATTTGATGATGACGAAAATGGAGGAAAAGCTGAAAAATCACTTTTCCAGGATTTAAATGTTAATTTCTCGTTAAGTACTTGCAAAATAATGAAAAGGAACCTGATTTGTGATCTTGAGATCTGAGGGTATCAGCGTCTGAGAGCAAGTGTATAGCCTGTGATTTGATGATGACGAAAATGGAGGAAAAGCTGAAAAATCACTTTTCCAGGATTTAAATGTTAATTTCTCGTTAAGTACTTGCAAAATAATGAAAAGGAACCTGATTTGTGATCTTGAGATCTGAGGGTATCAGCGTCTGAGAGCAAGTGTATAGCCTGTGATTTGATGATGACGAAAATGGAGGAAAAGCTGAAAAATCACTTTTCCAGGATTTAAATGTTAATTTCTCGTTAAGTACTTGCAAAATAATGAAAAGGAACCTGATTTGTGATCTTGAGATCTGAGGGTATCAGCGTCTGAGAGCAAGTGTATAGCCTGTGATTTGATGATGACGAAAATGGAGGAAAAGCTGAAAAATCACTTTTCCAGGATTTAAATGTTAATTTCTCGTTAAGTACTTGCAAAATAATGAAAAGGAACCTGATTTGTGATCTTGAGATCTGAGGGTATCAGCGTCTGAGAGCAAGTGTATAGCCTGTGATTTGATGATGACGAAAATGGAGGAAAAGCTGAAAAATCACTTTTCCAGGATTTAAATGTTAATTTCTCGTTAAGTACTTGCAAAATAATGAAAAGGAACCTGATTTGTGATCTTGAGATCTGAGGGTATCAGCGTCTGAGAGCAAGTGTATAGCCTGTGATTTGATGATGACGAAAATGGAGGAAAAGCTGAAAAATCACTTTTCCAGGATTTAAATGTTAATTTCTCGTTAAGTACTTGCAAAATAATGAAAAGGAACCTGATTTGTGATCTTGAGATCTGAGGGTATCAGCGTCTGAGAGCAAGTGTATAGCCTGTGATTTGATGATGACGAAAATGGAGGAAAAGCTGAAAAATCACTTTTCCAGGATTTAAATGTTAATTTCTCGTTAAGTACTTGCAAAATAATGAAAAGGAACCTGATTTGTGATCTTGAGATCTGAGGGTATCAGCGTCTGAGAGCAAGTGTATAGCCTGTGATTTGATGATGACGAAAATGAAGGAAAAGCTGAAAAATCACTTTTCCAGGATTTAAATGTTAATTTCTCGTTAAGTACTTGCAAAATAACGAAAAGGAACCTGATTTGTGATCTTGAGATCTGAGGTTATCAGCGTCTGAGAGCAAGTGTATAGCCTGTGATTTGATGATGACGAAAATGGAGGAAAAGCTGAAAAATCACTTTTCCAGGATTTAAATGTTAATTTCTCGTTAAGTACTTGCGAAATAATGAAAAAGAACCTGATTTGTGATCTTGAGATCTGAGGGTATCAGCGTCTGAGAGCAAGTGTATAGCCTGTGATTTGATGATGACGAAAATGGAGGAAAAGCTGAAAAATCACTTTTCCAGGATTTAAATGTTAATTTCTCGTTAAGTACTTGCAAAATAATGAAAAGGAACCTGATTTGTGATCTTGAGATCTGAGGGTATCAGCGTCTGAGAGCAAGTGTATAGCCTGTGCTTTGATGATGACGAAAATGGAGGAAAAGCTGAAAAATCACTTTTCCAGGATTTAAATGTTAATTTCTCGTTAAGTACTTGCAAAATAATGAAAAGGAACCTGATTTGTGATCTTGAGATCTGAGGGTATCAGCGTCTGAGAGCAAGTGTATAGCCTGTGATTTGATGATGACGAAAATGGAGGAAAAGCTGAAAAATCACTTTTCCAGGATTTAAATGTTAATTTCTCGTTAAGTACTTGCAAAATAATGAAAAGGAACCTGATTTGTGATCTTGAGATCTGAGGGTATCAGCGTCTGAGAGCAAGTGTATAGCCTGTGATTTGATGATGACGAAAATGGAGGAAAAGCTGAAAAATCACTTTTTCAGGATTTAAATGTTAATTTCTCGTTAAGTACTTGCAAAATAATGAAAAGGAACCTGATTTGTGATCTTGAGATCTGAGGGTATCAGCGTCTGAGAGCAAGTGTATAGCCTGTGATTTGATGATGACGAAAATGGAGGAAAAGCTGAAAAATCACTTTTCCAGCATTTAAATGTTAATTTCTCGTTAAGTACTTGCAAAATAATGAAAAGGAACCTGATTTGTGATCTTGAGATCTGAGGGTATCAGCGTCTGAGAGCAAGTGTATAGCCTGTGATTTGATGATGACGAAAATGGAGGAAAAGCTGAAAAATCACTTTTCCAGGATTTAAATGTTAATTTCTCGTTAAGTACTTGCAAAATAATGAAAAGGACCTGATTTGTGATCTTGAGATCTGAGGGTATCAGCGTCTGAGAGCAAGTGTATAGCCTGTGATTTGATGATGACGAAAATGGGGGAAAAGCTGAAAAACCACTTTTCCAGGATTTAAATGTTAATTTCTCATTGAGTACTTGCAAAATAATGAAAAGGAACCTGATTTGTGATCTTGAGATCTGAGGGTATCAGCGTCTGAGAGCAAGTGTATAGCCTGTGATTTGATGATGACGAAAATGGAGGAAAAGCTGAAAAATCACTTTTCCAGGATTTAAATGTTAATTTCTCGTTAAGTACTTGCAAAATAATGAAAAGGAACCTGATTTGTGATCTTGAGATCTGAGGGTATCAGCGTCTGAGAGCTAGTGTATAGCCTGTGATTTGATGATGACGAAAATGGAGGAAAAGCTGAAAAATCACTTTTCCAGGATTTAAATGTTAATTTCTCGTTAAGTACTTGCAAAATAACGAAAAGGAACCTGATTTGTGATCTTGAGATCTGAGGTTATCAGCGTCTGAGAGCAAGTGTATAGCCTGTGATTTGATGATGACGAAAATGGAGGAAAAGCTGAAAAATCACTTTTCCAGGATTTAAATGTTAATTTCTCGTTAAGTACTTGCAAAATAATGAAAAGGAACCTGATTTGTGATCTTGAGATCTGAGGGTATCAGCGTCTGAGAGCAAGTGTATAGCCTGTGATTTGATGATGACGAAAATGGAGGAAAAGCTGAAAAATCACTTTTCCAGGATTTAAATGTTAATTTCTCGTTAAGTACTTGCAAAATAATGAAAAGGAACCTGATTTGTGATCTTGAGATCTGAGGGTATCAGCGTCTGAGAGCAAGTGTATAGTCTGTGATTTGATGATGACGAAAATGGAGGAAAAGCTGAAAAATCACTTTTCCAGGATTTAAATGTTAATTTCTCGTTAAGTACTTGCAAAATAATGAAAAGGAACCTGATTTGTGATCTTGAGATCTGAGGGTATCAGCGTCTGAGAGCAAGTGTATAGCCTGTGATTTGATGATGACGAAAATGGAGGAAAAGCAGAAAAATCACTTTTCCAGGATTTAAATGTTAATTTCTCGTTAAGTACTTGCAAAATAATGAAAAGGAACCTGATTTGTGATCTTGAGATCTGAGGGTATCAGCGTCTGAGAGCAAGTGTATAGCCTGTCATTTGATGATGACGAAAATGGAGGAAAAGCTGAAAAATCACTTTTCCAGGATTTAAATGTTAATTTCTTGTTAAGTACTTGCACAATAATGAAAAGGAACCTGATTTGTGATCTTGAAATCTGAGGGTATCAGCGTCTGAGAGCAAGTGTATAGCCTGTGATTTGATGATGACGAAAATGAAGGAAAAGCTGAAAAATCACTTTTCCAGGATTTAAATGTTAATTTCTCGTTAAGTACTTGCAAAATAACGAAAAGGAACCTGATTTGTGATCTTGAGATCTGAGGGTATCAGCGTCTGGGAGCAAGTGTATAGCCTGTGATTTGATGATGACGAAAATGGAGGAAAAGCTGAAAAATCACTTTTCCAGGATTTAAATGTTAATTTCTTGTTAAGTACTTGCAAAATAATGAAAAGGAACCTGATTTGTGATCTTGAGATCTGAGGGTATCAGCGTCTGAGAGCAAGTGTATAGCCTGTGATTTGATGATGACGAAAATGGAGGAAAAGCTGAAAAATCACTTTTCCAGGATTTAAATGTTAATTTCTCGTTAAGTACTTGCAAAATAATGAAAAGGAACCTGATTTGTGATCTTGAGATCTGAGGGTATCAGCGTCTGAGAGCGAGTGTATATATAGCCTGTGATTTGATGATGACGAAAATGGAGGAAAAGCTGAAAAATCACTTTTCCAGGATTTAAATGTTAATTTCTCGTTAAGTACTTGCAAAATAATGAATAGAAACCTGATTTGTGATCTTGAGATCTGAGGGTATCAGCGTCTGAGAGCAAGTGTATAGCCTGTGATTTGATGATGACGAAAATGGAGGAAAAGCTGAAAAATCACTTTTCCACGATTTAAATGTTAATTTCTCGTTAAGTACTTGCAAAATAATGAAAAGGAACCTGATTTGTGATCTTGAGATCTGAGGGTATCAGCGTCTGAGAGCAAGTGTATAGCCTGTGATTTGATGATGACGAAAATGGAGGAAAAGCTGAAAAATCACTTTTCCAGGATTTAAATGTTAATTTCTTGTTAAGTACTAGCACAATAATGAAAAGGAACCTGATTTGTGATCTTGAAATCTGAGGGTATCAGCGTCTGAGAGCAAGTGTATAGCCTGTGATTTGATGATGACGAAAATGGAGGAAAAGCTGAAAAATCACTTTTCTAGGATTTAAATGTTAATTTCTCGTTAAGTACTTGCAAAATAATGAAAAGGAACCTGATTTGTGATCTTGAGATCTGAGGGTATCAGCGTCTGAGAGCAAGTGTATAGCCTGTGATTTGATGATGACGAAAATGGAGGAAAAGCTGAAAAATCACTTTTCCAGGATTTAAATGTTAATCTCTCGTTAAGTACTTGCAAAATAATGAAAAGGAACCTGATTTGTGATCTCGAGATCTGAGAGTATCAGCATCTGAGAGCAAGTGTATAGCCTGTGATTTGATGATGACGAAAATGGAGGAAAAGCTGAAAAATCACTTTTCCAGGATTTAAATGTTAATTTCTCGTTAAGTACTTGCAAAATAATGAAAAGGAACCTGATTTGTGATCTTGAGATCTGAGGGTATCAGCGTCTGAGAGCAAGTGTATAGCCTGTGATTTGATGATGACGAAAATGGAGGAAAAGCTGAAAAATCACTTTTCCAGGATTTAAATGTTAATTTCTCGTTAAGTACTTGCAAAATAATGAAAAGGAACCTGATTTGTGATCTTGAGATCTGAGGGTATCAGCGTCTGAGAGCAAGTGTATAGCCTGTGATTTGATGATGACGAAAATGGAGGAAAAGCTGAAAAATCACTTTTCCAGGATTTAAATGTTAATTTCTCGTTAAGTACTTGCAAAATAATGAAAAGGAACCTGATTTGTGATCTTGAGATCTGAGGGTATCAGCGTCTGAGAGCAAGTGTATAGCCTGTGATTTGATGATGACGAAAATGGAGGAAAAGCTGAAAAATCACTTTTCCAGGATTTAAATGTTAATTTCTCGTTAAGTACTTGCAAAATAATGAAAAGGAACCTGATTTGTGATCTTGAGATCTGAGGGTATCAGCGTCTGAGAGCAAGTGTATAGCCTGTGATTTGATGATGACGAAAATGGAGGAAAAGCTGAAAAATCACTTTTCCAGGATTTAAATGTTAATTTCTCGTTAAGTACTTGCAAAATAATGAAAAGGAACCTGATTTGTGATCTTGAGATCTGAGGGTATCAGCGTCTGAGAGCAAGTGTATAGCCTGTGATTTGATGATGACGAAAATGGAGGAAAAGCTGAAAAATCACTTTTCCAGGATTTAAATGTTAATTTCTCGTTAAGTACTTGCAAAATAATGAAAAGGAACCTGATTTGTGATCTTGAGATCTGAGGGTATCAGCGTCTGAGAGCAAGTGTATAGCCTGTGATTTGATGATGACGAAAATGGAGGAAAAGCTGAAAAATCACTTTTCCAGGATTTAAATGTTAATTTCTCGTTAAGTACTTGCAAAATAATGAAAAGGAACCTGATTTGTGATCTTGAGATCTGAGGGTATCAGCGTCTGAGAGCAAGTGTATAGCCTGTGATTTGATGATGACGAAAATGGAGGAAAAGCTGAAAAATCACTTTTCCAGGATTTAAATGTTAATTTCTCGTTAAGTACTTGCAAAATAATGAAAAGGAACCTGATTTGTGATCTTGAGATCTGAGGGTATCAGCGTCTGAGAGCAAGTGTATAGCCTGTGATTTGATGATGACGAAAATGGAGGAAAAGCTGAAAAATCACTTTTCCAGGATTTAAATGTTAATTTCTCGTTAAGTACTTGCAAAATAATGAAAAGGAACCTGATTTGTGATCTTGAGATCTGAGGGTATCAGCGTCTGAGAGCAAGTGTATAGCCTGTGATTTGATGATGACGAAAATGGAGGAAAAGCTGAAAAATCACTTTTCCAGGATTTAAATGTTAATTTCTCGTTAAGTACTTGCAAAATAATGAAAAGGAACCTGATTTGTGATCTTGAGATCTGAGGGTATCAGCGTCTGAGAGCAAGTGTATAGCCTGTGATTTGATGATGACGAAAATGGAGGAAAAGCTGAAAAATCACTTTTCCAGGATTTAAATGTTAATTTCTCGTTAAGTACTTGCAAAATAATGAAAAGGAACCTGATTTGTGATCTTGAGATCTGAGGGTATCAGCGTCTGAGAGCAAGTGTATAGCCTGTGATTTGATGATGACGAAAATGAAGGAAAAGCTGAAAAATCACTTTTCCAGGATTTAAATGTTAATTTCTCGTTAAGTACTTGCAAAATAACGAAAAGGAACCTGATTTGTGATCTTGAGATCTGAGGTTATCAGCGTCTGAGAGCAAGTGTATAGCCTGTGATTTGATGATGACGAAAATGGAGGAAAAGCTGAAAAATCACTTTTCCAGGATTTAAATGTTAATTTCTCGTTAAGTACTTGCGAAATAATGAAAAAGAACCTGATTTGTGATCTTGAGATCTGAGGGTATCAGCGTCTGAGAGCAAGTGTATAGCCTGTGATTTGATGATGACGAAAATGGAGGAAAAGCTGAAAAATCACTTTTCCAGGATTTAAATGTTAATTTCTCGTTAAGTACTTGCAAAATAATGAAAAGGAACCTGATTTGTGATCTTGAGATCTGAGGGTATCAGCGTCTGAGAGCAAGTGTATAGCCTGTGCTTTGATGATGACGAAAATGGAGGAAAAGCTGAAAAATCACTTTTCCAGGATTTAAATGTTAATTTCTCGTTAAGTATTTGCAAAATAATGAAAAGGAACCTGATTTGTGATCTTGAGATCTGAGGGTATCAGCGTCTGAGAGCAAGTGTATAGCCTGTGATTTGATGATGACGAAAATGGAGGAAAAGCTGAAAAATCACTTTTCCAGGATTTAAATGTTAATTTCTCGTTAAGTACTTGCAAAATAATGAAAAGGAACCTGATTTGTGATCTTGAGATCTGAGGGTATCAGCGTCTGAGAGCAAGTGTATAGCCTGTGATTTGATGATGACGAAAATGGAGGAAAAGCTGAAAAATCACTTTTTCAGGATTTAAATGTTAATTTCTCGTTAAGTACTTGCAAAATAATGAAAAGGAACCTGATTTGTGATCTTGAGATCTGAGGGTATCAGCGTCTGAGAGCAAGTGTATAGCCTGTGATTTGATGATGACGAAAATGGAGGAAAAGCTGAAAAATCACTTTTCCAGCATTTAAATGTTAATTTCTCGTTAAGTACTTGCAAAATAATGAAAAGGAACCTGATTTGTGATCTTGAGATCTGAGGGTATCAGCGTCTGAGAGCAAGTGTATAGCCTGTGATTTGATGATGACGAAAATGGAGGAAAAGCTGAAAAATCACTTTTCCAGGATTTAAATGTTAATTTCTCGTTAAGTACTTGCAAAATAATGAAAAGGACCTGATTTGTGATCTTGAGATCTGAGGGTATCAGCGTCTGAGAGCAAGTGTATAGCCTGTGATTTGATGATGACGAAAATGGGGGAAAAGCTGAAAAACCACTTTTCCAGGATTTAAATGTTAATTTCTCATTGAGTACTTGCAAAATAATGAAAAGGAACCTGATTTGTGATCTTGAGATCTGAGGGTATCAGCGTCTGAGAGCAAGTGTATAGCCTGTGATTTGATGATGACGAAAATGGAGGAAAAGCTGAAAAATCACTTTTCCAGGATTTAAATGTTAATTTCTCGTTAAGTACTTGCAAAATAATGAAAAGGAACCTGATTTGTGATCTTGAGATCTGAGGGTATCAGCGTCTGAGAGCTAGTGTATAGCCTGTGATTTGATGATGACGAAAATGGAGGAAAAGCTGAAAAATCACTTTTCCAGGATTTAAATGTTAATTTCTCGTTAAGTACTTGCAAAATAACGAAAAGGAACCTGATTTGTGATCTTGAGATCTGAGGTTATCAGCGTCTGAGAGCAAGTGTATAGCCTGTGATTTGATGATGACGAAAATGGAGGAAAAGCTGAAAAATCACTTTTCCAGGATTTAAATGTTAATTTCTCGTTAAGTACTTGCAAAATAATGAAAAGGAACCTGATTTGTGATCTTGAGATCTGAGGGTATCAGCGTCTGAGAGCAAGTGTATAGCCTGTGATTTGATGATGACGAAAATGGAGGAAAAGCTGAAAAATCACTTTTCCAGGATTTAAATGTTAATTTCTCGTTAAGTACTTGCAAAATAATGAAAAGGAACCTGATTTGTGATCTTGAGATCTGAGGGTATCAGCGTCTGAGAGCAAGTGTATAGTCCTGTGATTTGATGATGACGAAAATGGAGGAAAAGCTGAAAAATCTCTTTTCCAGGATTTAAATGTTAATTTCTCGTTAAGTACTTGCAAAATAATGAAAAGGAACCTGATTTGTGATCTTGAGATCTGAGGGTATCAGCGTCTGAGAGCAAGTGTATAGCCTGTGATTTGATGATGACGAAAATGGAGGAAAAGCAGAAAAATCACTTTTCCAGGATTTAAATGTTAATTTCTCGTTAAGTACTTGCAAAATAATGAAAAGGAACCTGATTTGTGATCTTGAGATCTGAGGGTATCAGCGTCTGAGAGCAAGTGTATAGCCTGTCATTTGATGATGACGAAAATGGAGGAAAAGCTGAAAAATCACTTTTCCAGGATTTAAATGTTAATTTCTTGTTAAGTACTTGCACAATAATGAAAAGGAACCTGATTTGTGATCTTGAAATCTGAGGGTATCAGCGTCTGAGAGCAAGTGTATAGCCTGTGATTTGATGATGACGAAAATGAAGGAAAAGCTGAAAAATCACTTTTCCAGGATTTAAATGTTAATTTCTCGTTAAGTACTTGCAAAATAACGAAAAGGAACCTGATTTGTGATCT